>NC_064599.1:34997500-36247500 GCF_943734845.2 Anopheles funestus
TGTAGTGGACAGAGTTGGGTCAGGTTTAATTAAAGAGTGTCAGCATCGTCCAATCACTGGGATAGGATATGATGCCTTTTCCTCTGGCAAAGACTCGTATATTTTATAACACGACAAAATAAGGACTACTAATCAAACACGATTCTTTACTTACCCAAGGTAAATTAGGTATGCATTATGATGCATTATGAGTAAATAAAATGGTCACAACCTAAAATATTATTGTAAATGTTTATATTAGAGGAATTGGTCAATAATTTTTTTAAGTGTTAAAAACCTTATGCATGGTTTTTAAATGAATTCAAAATTTTTATCATTTAAGCAGATTTATTCAATTTTAGGATATCCGACATCATCCAATGTTATTATTTTTTTTACCGTAGAACTGTGGAACTGTTAACGTAGAACCTTTACATTCTATAATAAGACAATTGAATCATAATCTAGGTCTTCGAAAGACAGTGTTCCAATTGTCCTGGAGTTGGATTAACTGCAACTGGGAATTGACAGTTCTAAAGAATACTTGACATATTCAATCATTAGTCGATAAAATTAACAAATGAAAGGTTCAATAGTGCATATTACAATATGCACAACTTCGGAGAAAAATTACCCGTTTCTTCAACAACAATAAACCACAATGTAAAATAGAATCATGCACTCAAAGCAAAACTCCTCTCTCATGAAGTATGTACTTAAAGCTCCTTACGGTGTTATCCGTTTATCTAGTATCTGAGGGTCGAGTCCCGATGGGAATGGATAACAGTCGTTCCATTGTAGTTGATCCATTAGTGATGAGAATTTCATTCCGAACGCTTAAAGATTGTTCCATTCCATTTATAAAGTAACCTGTTTCCTTTCCGTTTCAAGAAGAAAAGATACTTATGACTCATGAGAGTGCTAGTGTTATTTTGTTACAATAAAAAATAGTACATCTTTATAATTTTTAACTTTATTTCTAAAAATTTAATTTTTAGGTGATTGTTTATTTATTTGCGAATTTTAATCTGCTGCTTTGTCTTCCACAAAGTTTGACAAATTTCGTTTTAAAATTTTCAAAAGATAGATAGGCATGAAAGTATCCAAAAAATAAAATTAATACACTAAAAGCTTATTTATTTTAAAAGCTCTTCAAATAGTTTTTAATAAAATATATTATGTATCTTAGTCTTTTTGGATTTCATATTGATTATTTAATTGTTCTCATCAAACAAAAGCTCCCATCAAACTGTACACTTGGGTCTGTCATATTGCGTGAATTAAGCAATAAATTCACTAAAACTTTATTGGCCATACTTTGCAATTCCCGAAGTCTACCATGCTCATACTCCTTGGCTAGGCAAATTTCCACAAAACTTTGACGACATCATTCTCCAAGATGTGTGTTATTTCTAGTAAAATGCTGCTTGTTTGCCCTTGCCATCTACGTGTGTTTGTATGTCAAGGTGCACAGGTGCAGTGCTCACAACGTGTCACACACTGGGCAGAAGCTCAAGTTTCAATCGACTTACGGAACCATCGTTGGGAGACAAACAAAACCGTTGCAACATACCGTTGTAAGTGAAGCCACTCGGAACGAGAATGCATCCATTCATCCCGGCTAGATCACCGTGCCATCTGGTGAGTTAGCTTTTAATTTCACCTCTGTATCGTCGTACCGAGGACGTTCTTTAATAGGTTTATCCTTCTTCAGGTACGTCATCAAATTGTCCTCTTTCGTTTGTTGCGAAAGATGCTCCGGGGGTGATGGAAGCTAGTGTTACGGGCACTCACATCACAGGTTAATGTAATAAGTGTCTGTCGGTGAGCGGCATCGTCGTTTCGTTTTGCCGCTTTCGGTTGGCGCCAATGTTTGTTTGTTCGTTGTGCGGGAGAGGCCAAATTTTTCGTACAAATTTTCAAACCCAACCTATCTGTCCCCGCTTCAAGAGAAGGACGAACACTTCAAAGCATCCGATTTTTCAGCAGGTCACAAACCGATTTAGACTGCTCCGGAAGCGGCATATACGCAACGACGTCTCATTTCGTTTCTGACATTTCATTATGTGACTCGGTTGGAGCCTTTCGCATCATCAAAAGCTTTCCTCGAAATTTGCCTTCCAAAGGTAAGGAATGAGAAGCATTCAATGTTTGTTGTTCGCTTTCCTTTTTGCTTTGCTATCATCGTCATCAACGTCAGCCCTCGTCCGGGAACGTTTAAATTGCGTTGCTCGAATCACGGTCCACACCGTGGCAAGGTATCGTTCAGATCGTTCGAAATCCTTCCACAAAACGAGACGAAGCACACACTCAGTTAGTGGTCAATTTTGAGGACCCAATCTCATAGTGTGTGCGGTAGATGAAAGTGAACTGTCCTGTTGCTGTTGTGGCTAGAGTGGTCCGATCTTCCTTTTTTTCTACGCAGGAAACAAGCATCATCGTCAGGATTCGTTGTTCGGACAAAAAGTGCTGACAATTGTTCCGGGGAAGGAAACATACAAAAGGACACCCAGGTTTTGGACACGGCTCTCACGCTCTCTTGGGAAGCAACTTTTACCAAGCTGCCCCAAAAGTACCGGGGGTTGTAACGATGCTGGTGGTAGCGCTGTCTATGTGAATCGAGAGTGAAACCGGTACAGCCCGTTACCATTATAAAACTATACGAGCCCGTAACGATCGTAGGAAAAGTGATGAGTTTACACGAATACCGAAACGGAACTTTTCCCGTCGAAAAAAAGGTCAGGTTCATTTATTTCACGGAATCACCGGACCTGCCGGACAGAGAATGTGGTTCTTCACCATCAATTTTAGCAACGGTTGGTAACATACGTCCAGATGGAAATAATTACAATAGAATAAAGCAGAACCACTCGTTTTTTTGGTTGAGTGCACCTATGAAAAGGTATTTAATGTTAATTAAATTTATCAGCCACACTGATGACGGTCCCACACGTTTGATGCTGATTATCGACGAAACTGTAATCGTGGCTTGTGAAATGCTTTTTTTTTGTTAAGATACATTTAATTGAAAATTATTACTGCAAACTTTGAAGTGCTCATTGTAGTGCAATTTGAAAGTGTGTCTTTTTGATGTGTACAATGCTTTGTAGCGTTTTGAAATTGTGTAATGTGTGTAACAGTTAATTGTAATCGTTTAATTAAATTTAAATGTGAGGTTCAGTTAAGCCATTTGCTCCTGGTATTATGAAATCATATGAATATTGGCACTATGTAGGTTATTCGTAGAATGAAAAGCAATTTCTCTTTTTTAGTAACAAAAATAAATTGTGAAAATGAGAAACCTGTTTTGGTTAATAAATTAACTTTCCATGGAATTCCAATAAGCATTTACTCAGGTGCTATTTAATTCGGTGACATCATGCAATTTAAAGTACTTTGAATTAAGAAATAATATTTAATTAGGTTTCAATTTTAAATAATAAATTGCAGAATATTTCTCACTAAAAGTTAGGTATACATATTTCATGGTTCGATGACCATGGCACGTCTCCTTTGCCCAGGTAAACAGAATAAACCGATACTATAAGCTGGAATGTCCGGTATTACTCTACTGATAAGATTTGCCAATTGAATCTCTGAGAGTCTGTTGCGTTACCATAGACAGATGTTGCTTCATTGTCGTTTTATAAATTTTTTTCTCCCAAACTTAAACGTATTTTTTCAACTTTGAATCCATGTCTCTAAGCAGGAAATAAGTTTAGAGACTAGAAAAGTTTAAAATCGCACGGCAGGTGTTTTAAGTGGAAAAGTTTCCTGAAGTTTTGATATTATTTATACCCACTTCACAGCATCCATACTGTTTGACGAAAGACATAGGGAGATCGCTTTAGTATGCTCGTAAATACCTATGTTTTGCATGTCTTGTATCACTTCAACTTTAAGAATTTATATTTTTGCCTTTTTTTATGGGATGAAACTGTGATTTGAGTAATGGCGTTAATAATTAGTATATGGATTTGTTGAGGTTTTTGATAACGTTGAGGATTGATAACGTCCTTCTTGGCTCGGCAGATTCCATAAATTATCTAAACAGTCCTCAAGGAGTGCATTGAAGGCAGTGGATTTGGATTTGTAAGTGGAAGACGGTAAGGTTGAACCCAATGACTTTTCCCAGTGGTGCAAGAAATAATTTCACGGATTAGAGACGGAAACGATGCCGTTGCAAGCGGAAGAACTACAAATCGAGACACAACAGACGGACTGGATCAAAACCAGAAACCAACCAATGGCACATATACTTCAAAAAATGTATGCGTGTTGAAGGTCATTCTAAAATAAAAAACGAAAGCGTTCAAACCCAAGATCTTCAATTCCACAATATCCACAGAAAACACTTCGGTTCCCTAGCATAAATATTCGTTTTTAAAAATATCAAAGTTTTAGTAGTGTTTAGTACTTCTCTTATCGGTACAAAACTATCATGCCACGTTAAAATCCAACAAAACGCTCCATCCACTTGCAGTCCTGTTAAATATTCCGAATTTTCACCAAAAACGAAACACAACGATTTGAGACGAAACACATAGATTTGAAGCTTATATTTTCCCGGTACAAATAATTTAATCATGCGTTCGTGGCTCATGTTATTAGTTAAGTATTACTTAAGATTGTGGTACTCATAATTCCACAAAAAAGAGATTTAAAATAAAATTTGAAAGATCAAAACATATTCTACCTTCTTATCATGTTGTTCTTTTCCTCCTCTAAAGCCATGCTGGAGACTTTGAACCATTTTCATAATACTTTTTAACAGCATAAAACACATTTAGCACACCTCTAGGTCGATACTGTATGGTCAGATATAAAATGGCACTTTTACGATTGTTGTCCGGTGTTACACCAACTGCTCAACTACCCTGGTGCATGTGTCACATCCCGTTTTGTTCGACTCTCATGTTTCCATTCCATCCAGTCCGATCAAGGCACGGCAAATCCATGCCGCTCGATTTAACGGACCACCGAGTACCGATTTCGTATCGACTTTTTCTCCCATTTTCCATCCAACAAATGAAACCGTGTGAAAAACCGAGAAAAAGGGAGCCACAATTTGCCAGCTCCATTACTTTTAAAGTGGTCCAACGTTACGATAGAACAGTTTTCCGGCAAAACCGATCCAACAATAAAATAATAAAATATCCGCAATGTTACCGCGTCTGGTGGCGTTTTGTTTTCGTTCTTTATTCACTATTTCAATATCCCTGACGGTACGGCATTAGAGCTGGAGGATTTGGCTGCGCTTAATCACACGCCAAACTGCCCTCCAATATGTGGCACGTCGTTTTAGAGAGACATTTACCGGGATTTTTTTTGACGGACAGAAAGAAAACTCGGACCCTTTACTGTTATCATGAGCAAGGGGGGCAAAGGGGTAAGAAAAGTTGAGCCACAAAAGTGAATGGTTCGAAGTGGGCGCGTGGTCGCTGGCAACATTTAAATGGCTTTAGACGAGATGACCAATGGGACCTGCCACCACGAGCTGCCCCGACACTAACGATGACGACAGTGACGGTGTCATACGATCCGTTCTGCAACGCATTCTCAACAACGCACCGAGTGTGCCCGATTTAGTTTAACTACGCTCCGGCTTCCGCTGCAAAACGGTCGCGCCTTCGGTACGATAACAAACCGTAAACATGTAATTTTATATTTTATTGTCTCGTCGCCCTGTACTTCTGTTTGTGTTTGGGCGAAAAGGGGTTAAATTTTCCCGAACTACCATGGTCAACCCATTGTCAGAGGCCGGCGGTTGTTTTGCTTGCTTCGCTGCCAAGCACGTTGGCATCGGTTGCAGACTGCAGGTGCAGTTTTCGCACCGGGAAGACTAAATAAAAAAAAAACAGACAGACACCAGCGGAATGATGGTGAGTTGGAAACGAAACCACAGGCTTTACACGACAGCGAGACAGACACATTCGTACGGGAGCAGCCAGAAGCGCCTGGCGAAAGGTTACACGCCTGACCGCAGAGACATGGCTTGCGCAACTTTTGGGTCCGGTGCGGTTCAGCAGCACATGCTGCCTTGTTTTGTAGAGGGGTTTTCATCCATTTTTCCGACCTAGAGTTTGTTTTCGCAACACCACTCGTGTGTGTGTGTGCGCGCAAGCAAGTCCTTTTTGCGTACGCACATGCATCGCATTTCCACCGGATGGGAAGAGTTCATTCCACTCCAGTTTTTCCTGCTTGCACTTGCCCGAGTGAAAGTGTAACGAACTTCACCCGTACCCATCCCTTCACCGCGGTAATGGGATCTGGTTGGGGAAATTGAACCGCAAAATAGCCTCATTCTCGGTAGGGAAGAACGGCTACATACTGCACCTGGAACCTGGTGCAACAGAAGCCAAATCCGATTTTCAGTACGGCCTTGCACACAGGTACACTGGGGTACGTCGCTGTCAGGTGTACGGGAGTTATGGAATGTTCCAATGGCGGGTTCGGTTTGGTGCTAAATATTAATTATATCTGCTGTTGTAAGCAGAACTAATATGACCTATTGCTTCTTCGGTTGCTGTTCGCTGTGCTGGTGCAATTGCTGGTAATGTATGATTTATTTCTCGGATTGTAAAATGTTGTTGTTAGAAATGGGTTCGATATTGGGAAAAAGTAATGGAATTAAATTCAATCAATAGAAACAACCGACTTTCATAAAATGAGTGAAACAGATTTTAATTGAACGGAAGAATATTTTTCTTTAGTAAATATCATTAAAATAGATGATTAATTAAATTTCATCTAATTAATTGGACATTGAGCCTTATGCAAGTCTTGTGCAAAATTGTGTCATAAATTTTTAAAGAAAAAAAAATTGAAATTCAATAACAGGCTAGAATGTGTTGCTTTTCAATTTAATTTAACAACAAAAAGGGAAAAATTTGGATAATAGTCAAAGATTAAAATTCAAAAAGAAAAGAAGCTTTAAAGAGCGCGTGAGAGCAAAATACTATAAAAACGACGTTAAGCGTTAAGCGTTTTGAACTTAAGCGTGATGTGAAATATATGAGAAAAAAACATATATGAATATATGAAAATTTATAATATAAAACTAGTGCTTGCATTAGGTCAAATGTTTTGAATAATGACCCATAAAAGTTGAAATATAAAAGCGTTTTATTTCAAGTTTTCATGTTCCATTTGTATCTAAATTTTATTTATTTATTTTGTTCAAAGTCAATTGGAAAATAAATGAAACATCTCATTACATGGGATATTATTTTCACACGCAAATGGCTTTAACTGAAGCGCAGAACAGAAAGAAAACTGCTGCCGAAATTTCACCGAACGATTAAAATAAGTTAAGCCACGCGCACTGCATCATTCTAAGATTTTTGCCAGTGAAAATTATGTATTCAACTGAAAAAAATTACTCGCCAAATCCTTTCTTGAAGAAAACCGTATAAAACATTCAAGCCAATCGGCTAAAAAATTATAGAGAAGGGCACTGATTTTACAAAGCATTGTTTCGAGAAAACCGCCTTCTAACTTTGAACATATCCTCTTTCGGTTTGAGGATAGGTTTACTCTTATTATTTTTCATCATTATTTATTGCTTTATTCCCATGAATCGTCAAGAAAATGCAACAAAATGATCATCTTGTACGACTATATGTATCTTAACAATACAAATTATAAGCAAGAAAATAAAATATAATAGCATATTCTATTTAAAATTTTGGTAAAATAAAAAAAAACAAAATAAAAGAATTTATTCTGCAATAAAAAGCTATCGAAAATATAAAATGTTAAGTTATACATCAATTAGAATTTAAATTATTCTACTAGATGCTTCTAGGAAGTACCCTCGCCCGTCTCCATCTCGTTAATTCTCGGCGTGCGTGTTGAAATTCCTCTCACATAGAGTTCACCCAGCATCACACCGTGAGCTCCCAGCGCTGCGTGAGAACCGCGAGCAAAACATAAACATTGACCACGCGGTTGCTATGCTGGTTGCTATCACCCTTACAATGCTATTGCCGGCATTTTTAGCATCACGCTACCCGTCTCACATTCGCCTCATCCATCATCACCGGAAGCGTCCCCTACGCTAGCGAATGGGACCGGTTCCGTTTGCATACCGTCAGATGAGCGTTTACTCTCAACTCGAGATTCAACGCTCTTACTCCAAAACATAGCGAGCGTAAGCGGTTTTTATTTTCATTTTTTAATAAAATCATTCGAAGCATAAATTAATCATTTAATTTAAAATTAACAATATACTTTAATGATAAATTGTTGAAAAAATCGTGTTTATTTATAGCGTTCTTTTCAATAAACTTCCTGCAATAGCGTAACCACTCTTCTTATCAACATTTACTCATTTGAAAGTTACACTCTCTCAACTCATATCTCAGCGGTGCTCGCGTGCGTCAGGTTCATGCAGCAAACATTCCGTAGCATAAAACTCGCAGCTCACACACTCACTCAGTTCATCTTCATCCGCCGTTCCGGACGGATCCTGTGTCGCTGTGTCGGTTGGTGTACGATTCCTCGACGTTCGAATCACGCACCGCAGTTACGTTCGGTACGCACCAAAGGGGTTGTTTGTTGTTGTTGTTGCTCTACCGTGGCAAACCACTCCTGGCACAGGTTCAGCCGGGAAAACTCCCCCAAAAACTCGCCGCGTGTGAAAAACAACGGATAATCTAACAGTTGTGTTTCCTGTTCAGTACGGTCGAACAGTAGTAGATGGGAAAAATCAACAGAATTTTCTATCGAGGAAATTGGCCGGCATCATAATTTCCAGCGACCGTTTCCGTCCGTTGCTTTTCTAAATTGCAGCACATGTCATGTCCATTACCGGGGCCTTTTCTTCCGCCACTAAATCCGATTCCCAGCTCGTGGACTGGAGGCAAAAGTGAAATTTGACTGACGGCAAAAGCGAAGTGTGTGCGTGTGTCGTGTCGTGTAGTGCAAATGTTTGTATCGCTTGTACTTCGTGCTGAACATGGATGGCTCCACTGCATGATTGCATGTTTTCCACCATGTTTTTCCGGGCGATTTTATTCCGATTCCTGCGTTACGGCCGATTCCCGATGAGGTTGCAAGTTGTCTGTTCCGTTGTGGCAGAAAGAATATTCCTGCACCAGAGTGGAAATGCTGGTGTGGTTGGTGGTGGATGCTTGTCATGATTGTTGTTCGATTCATCAATGTTTTGGTGTGGCGGTGTGTCGGTGTATTTCACAAGAATGTGTATAAATCGGAATCGAAATCGGAACCGGAACAGCAAAAGCCAATCCTCGGCAAGGAAAAATTAACTTCCGTACATTCCCTTTTTGCCTTCCTACAGAACCATTTCTCACGTCCATCCTATTCATAATTGCTTTCGTGTATACATGCTTTTCCCTTTATTTGTGCGAGGTTGTATGAATGAAAGAAAAATTAGGGAAAACAATGTTTTCTAGCGAAGTGTGTGTGTGTGTGTGTGTGTGTGAGAGAGAGAGAGAGAGAGAGAGAGAGAGAGAGAGAGAGAGAGAGAGCATACTTTCCTTAGTAGAAAGACGAGTCCGCGCGTCCTGTAATCAAATCGTCGGCATGTAATGTGAAATTGGCTGTGAACAAAGGGGACGCTTCCTTTATTTTCATCCGGAAAACTGGGTGGAAATTGGGAAGGTTAGATGAAAACAAAGCAGCAGCAGCAACAGAAAAAGCCCAATCAAAATCCCAAATGTTTCTTTGCTGATCATACCGAAAGTGGCAATGGTAATCTCGGGCTCGTGTTCTCAAACATTCCGACACAAGCAAACTGAATCAATTTTTCCGATGATAGCAAGTACATGGTACAGGCTGTGTGCAGTCGGTGGAAATTAATTAGAGCTAGAGGGAGCGAATCGGAAAAGAAATGAAAAAAACAAGGAAAAAATGTTTCTAGGGGGAAATTACTTCCCAACCGATGCATGCGAAGACGTGCCTTTTCCTCGTTGGTCAGGCAGAATTTATTTGGCCGCTCGTTTATACCATTAAGTGCGTTGATTTATACCAATTTTATATGAACTGCGCTGTGTCTGTAAATAGAGGAGCATAGGGCTGCGTCTGAAAGATGAGCTTGTCACTATTTTTAAGTATTTGAATGAGTTAAATTCCAAAAAATGTTCCTTTAAAGTCTTTTTAAGTTCTTAAAACATTTTATCCTTTTTTTTCCAAAATGAAAAATATAATTTGTAAAAGCTCTTTTACAACTTTAAAACGAAGTTGTATAAAAGTTGTATAAATGTAAATATAGATTTTTTTTATTATTTGTTTATTGATTCGGAAAGGATTTTGTTGTAAATCTTCACCCAGCGAGCATCACACGGTTTGTTTTATGAAATTGTTGTTAATAGATTAATTATTACAATTTGGTTTTAATGGTTGGGAGGTAGTTACGGCTTTTCTAGGGTATAATTGATAACTTAATCGTGTAGATGCTTCAGTTTAGTATTATAATTGACTCTTTCAGCATCAACACTGTTTAGCAACAGTTTCCGGTTGTGGCTGGCAACACTGCCACAACCAAAATGTATTAATATAGCAGTCAGATGTAACATTAAACCTAAGCTCAATAATTATGTTGAACACATCAGCGCCAAATTATGTAAAATTCAATAACTAAATTTGTTGGAATTCATGTTCAAACTCTGTTCAAATAATAGTTTCATATTTTAGACAGTATTAACCAAAAAAACTTTTGATAGGTTTCATTTATTAGTGAAAGATCGAGCTGAACAACATAATCAGCATTAATTTGAGTATTAATCTCTGCATCGCCTAACACGCTAATGAAACACGATACTTTTGTGCTCGTGTTTCAATGGCGATTTTCATTTAGAATGTATTGCCCGAAATTTCCCTTCTCCATTCCTATCTCGCCGGTCAGTTTACGGTATGTCTATATGGCGCGGAACGTGATTTTCATGTGAGAGTGAAGATTATACACTGAATCAATTTTTCGCGCCTTATTTCGTGTGTTCCGCAAAAAAAGTTTTTTTTTCGTTTTGTGAGCATGCCAACGATGAAGCAAGTGCAATCGATGATAGAAATACGACCAAATCGTTGTGGTCAGCGTGTTTGTGGTGTGATAGATTGCTTCCCGTGAAATGGTGCTATAACAGTAAAGCTATTTTCCATAGAGAAATGCTCAACATTCCGAGAAGGAAAATTGTGTTACGCATACCGCATCGCAACAAGTGATAAAGTGAATTTTGATTAATTGCCTGTGATTTGATTAGAAAAATAATATACCTGTGCGTGTTTTTGTTTGTTTCAATTTTCATTGTGGAAAATTTTACTATTCTACAGAAAAAACGTGTTTCACTACGCTTAGAAAAAAAAGTTGTTGTCTATTATGGTGTCTGTTCTAAATTTGCGAGGATTGAAATAAAATCCTCCCGGCGCGCTAGCGAAAGCAGTTCAACACATTTCAATCCGGATTGAAAACCCAATCGGATTAGATTAACGTAAAAGAAAGAAGAGGAAAAAAACATACCCACGGACCCAGCGCAAGTCTTTCTCGCACGTGTACGAAGCGCCATACTACGTCATCCCAATATTCGAAGAAAGAAAGTAGAAGTACAACACATCCAGTTTGATTGTTTGTGCTCCACGTGGTGCTGCAGCTGGTGTTGGTGCGCTGGTGCTTTTGCGCGTGGTCTGGTCACGGGCAGATAACGCTCATCATCCACTCAATCGGGTGGTACGGAACGTGTGAAGTGGTTCGAGCGGCTCAGCGGAAGGCAACGGAAGTGCATCGTAAATGCTGCAATGAAGTAAGTAGCCGGCGACACTAATCTGACAAATCGCTTACTGAAGGGAATAATCAGTGCAAAAACAGACCAAACCAAAGCGTCCGATGGAACGATCCATCTCGTTTTACCGAACGCGGAAGAGACCACCATAGCGATTTATTTTTGGGTGGTTCACTTTGTTGTTTTTTTCCACCAACTCTCGGTCCATAATAAAAAAGCCCACAGGCCATCCTGTAACGATGGCGTTCAGCGACTGACTGGCTTTGTTTGTTTTGCTTCGGAGGCACTCGATGGGGCATGGTTGACTCCTGTAGGATATGATGATGGAGAGAAAAAAAAGAAGCTGCCTAAAAACAACAGCCAAATGCCTTAATGCGATTATGTGAAGGGTTGAACAGGCTTCAAGGAATGCGATCGAGACTTAAAAAGGGATGACTGGAATGTTATTGAGGCAGAGCTTTCTAGTGATTCATATTAAATAATTTTGAAGAATCATGCGGAGAAAGTCATTGTAATTTGATAAAGGTAAAAATGACTGATTACTTTGATATATGATTTAATTAGGATATATTAGCAAAGTTACTTAAAATGTAATATTTTTGTAAAATATTTTTAGTGCCTTTTATTTAATTAACCAAAAATGTCAAAAATTTAATGAAAACTCTTCCATCCCCATATTTAAACAGATATTATTTGTTACTGCATGAAATTTTAAAAGCTATGTACGTGATGATATTTAAAAAAGGTTGTTTTTATTTTTGTTTTTGAGATAAACAAGTAAAATTTCATTCATTTTAGAGTTCAAGTTGAAATGAATCATGTCGAGGAATCTATGCAATCTTCTCAAGCTGTTATTGAGCAAAATATATTTGGTACAAAGAACTCGCACGTGTGAACCTTACTGCAAGCACTTGTGTAAAGAGAGATGTGTCTTTTGAGAAAACAATATTGTAACCAAGACTCCGAAAATTATACTCTACTGTTTGTATCCAAAAATTGCTGAAAGCTAGTCTCAAGAATCTCTCTCTCTTCTTGGCTTTTAACGACCTTACAGGTCACGCCGGCCATTTCTGGTTTACTAGACTTATTTTTACCACGTAGCCGGATAGTCAGTCCTTTGCTGGGGAGGGACGGTCCGGATGGGATTTGAACCCGGTCCGGCCGTGTGGACTGGCGCCGTTTATCAAATGCACCACCAGGTCGTCCATGCAGTCTCAAGAATAATTAGGTTTATTTGCAACATTGAACACATAAACATGGATAAGCAATCTACACGAAACTGCGGTGGATAAATTTTAAAGTTTTCTATTATGAGCAATTGTCCAAATAGTCGTATCTTTCGTGCTTATACCTCTTTATTTGAAATTTTTGTGAAGATCAAATTAATGTTGATTGTTACCAACTGAATATGCAAATTCATGCAAACACTACTAACCGATTTGTTGAATTATTTAAATACTAAGAATTATAAGTTTTTTTATGAGCAACCTTATTTTCAGAAGTTTTTCAAAAAAAACGTATGACATTCTTTTACTCTAAGGAACATCTTTCGAATCACCTTCCAAACTGTATCATTTATCAACGTCGGTGACCAGTCTGTCTGTGGTTTGGTGGAATATTTTCAACCCCAAATAGTAACGAACGTACACTGAATACATGCCTTTCCAAACTAATCTCACAAGACAATCCATGAAAGAGCGTGCGAAGTAATTTATCATGATCCCTTTTTGGTTGAAATGTTTTTTTTTATAATCCTTTCAATACGATACGATACGAAAGACTCCGAATAATCCTTCGCATCCGATGGCTGGTAAGAAATGAATTGCAATCTTCCTCAACATGAGCATCAGTTCAGCTGGACTAATTGCTAGTAAAGATTACACGAGTCGTAAGGGTACCAGCTAATGGGAAATGATGAGAAAATGGGCTGATGTTTCAAATGTGCCCAGCAGTAAAAGATAGTGCAATTGCTGGAAAATGTGTTGAAAGTTGAATTTTCCACCACCAACCAAATGCTCCGTTTTGCCACGTTCTGCGGTATGGTGTTTTGCACCAAGGAAAGGATGATATTGCTTGACGTTGACTTTAACTACCGATACGATCAAGGTCATACTTAGAGGAAGGAATTGGAAGTAAAAACTGCAGTCGAAAGAAAAACTTTAGCAAAACTCCAGCCCACCCACCAGATGGAGCGATCGCAAATGTTTAACAACTCTACACAAGGGTGGTTTTCCGCACCGGAAAATACCCGAATACTTCTGGCATTTTCCCGGTTCTCGACGAACGGTACTTGAAGAGGAATTTTCACTAACCACTTTCTTGTGCTAGCGTGCTAGCAAAAGAAACGGGGTTTTGGGAGTGAAACGGTCCGTAACAGGTTCATGTACCGCTTCGTCCTGCGTGGACCCGAACTGACAGTGGTCAACCAGGAAACCAGCTGCCATCTAACTTCCATCCCGAAAGTTTGATGGCAGCTCCACATTGTCACTAACGATTTTTCTCTTGCCACGCGCTTCCGGTCGGTTTGAGAGTTTAATCTTAAGGCCGCACGTGACAAACTAGCACAGCACAGAGCTGAATTCTTCTGTCTTCCAAATTCACTCCGGTCCGGACAAGTGAAGGGACGTTCTCGTTTGGTGTGTGTGTATGAAAGAATAACCTTTCGATCGTGGATTAATTTCAACTGGTGCAAATGCAATGAGAATCCGCACAGTGGGTTACAATGACAACTAAATGATTATATCGCGTCTCAAAATTACTTTCTGTTATTCTTCAGTTTCATTATTTAGTGAAGTTTAAGGAATATAAAATGAACAATTGTTTTGAGCAAAAAAATATATTCCGTTTCAAAACTAATGACTGAAAACTAAACTAATGCTAATGATTTTAATGTAAATTTCTTTGAGCATATACAAATAATTGATTTCATAAAATTTCATTCATCTTTTTTCCATTGAATCGCACTACTTCTTTCCAACTGTGACAAAGTAGAGGCAAAAACCGAATGGAGAAACTTTTCCAATCCGCTCTGGTAACATCATCCCATCTGGTGACGAGCCTTTGACCTGCGTTTCCCACGATCCTCTGTGCAACGTCACCAGATTTTCGCAATTTTCTATTATCGATATCATCGAAGATCATCGCCGGAAAGCATTTGCACCATTTGCCGCCATTTGCCACCAAGTTTGCGTGTGGTTTTGTACCAACACACATACACACCCGCTCACATACTAACTAATGCGACACGCCGAACCGAACCCGCGATAGTCATTCGTTGACTTTCGAGTGAACATCAATGTTCAGGGCAGCATGTTCAGCGCAGTACTTCCACCCAGTTCGCTCCACCTAGAGATAGTGTGGCAGAAAACTTTCCTACATTTTCCTTTTTCTTTTCCCTGTTGCGGTGGTTGGGTTAGTTTTTCCATCACGAGTTTGCGAACCACGCGACATGACTTAGAAATGGCTAGCTGGTGCTGACGACGCTGAGATCTTCTTTTGCACTCTGGGATAGAATAGTGGCTGGGAACGCGGGAGAAATAAAAGCAACGAAATTTCAATTTGTGAAAAAGATTTTCACATTGAAGAGCCACCGGAATGGGAACCGGAGCAAGCAGTACAGACCATATTCTGCACGGTTTGCTTTACAGGAAACCCTGCCCGGCAGCTCTTACCAACATATAAATCGATTCCTCGTTTGAGAAAGTCAACGAGCAAAACAAGAAAGGGAACAGCTTGGGAATACTCTTGCCGGATCATTTCCAAAACCGGTACGTAACGGTTGGCTGGAAAGGTAAAAACATCCATCGGCAACAATTCCGTTCGACAAACTTTCGGAATTGGTTGTGAATTGACACTGAAGGTCGTTTCACGCCCGTCAGCATTGATACTGGCTCATCGTGTTCGCAAATGTTTTTACAGTGGAAAGTACCAGCCGAAACCCTTCCGGCGGGTAAGTACGCAGCCAGTTTCACACAGTCAGCGGCCAGGCGTCTCCATCGTGTAGTTTGAAGTGAAGCGAAAATGGAAGATTATTTCCCTATTGAAATCATTTCCCGCCGTGCATTCCGGAAAGATCTAGCAAGTGTTTCTTGGTGAAACGGAATCTAAAGACTCATTAGCATTGTGAAGTTCGATGCTTACAAATTAGCAATTTTCGCTGCCAACTACTTCATCAATAACAAATGGGTCGTGTCGGCGTTTTCATTTCCTTTGCGTTCTTTACAATGCTCAGGCTTTTCCTTCAAAGTAAACCTTTTGATTGTGCACTTCCTTAAAAGAAGGATATTTTCATGAACTTACAGGCAATGCTGTGCTGCTTCATACATCTCAAACAAATTTGCATTCAATTTTATGTATCTTCACAATCAACCCAGCATATTTGATACTACAAAAAGATACTAAAGGATGCTTTGTAGCTCTTTGCAAAGGTTGTTATGAATTGAATTTTCAAAGTACATTTCCTATCTTTAATTATGTTTGCATGGTTAAGGAGAATAGATAAGGTACACAATTGCATTGTGAACTACTGGAACAGCGTCAGGTAGACTCAAAATTGGACAATTATTTATGAAAACTTATCTTAAAACATACACTTTATTGCTGATAAAACCTCACAGCGTTGTGCGATGTTAGCCATTCAAATAACTGTAAAGCTGATTAAGTCATAATCTTCTTTACTTCTAACATGCGTGCTCAATTCAAGGATTATCTCGTCCCGTACAAAAGTTTATTCTCCTATCTAACTCGTTGCGATATTTCTTTATATCGCATAGCTTTGCAACATGTTTTCAACACTTCCCACAGCATTTTTTGTTCTATGCTATTTTTTTTCACTTTCTTACGACATGGCCGTACATCTTCACTTTGTTTTATTTTTAGACGAAAACGGAAAGATGGTTTATAAATTTCTGGAAACGATTATCGTACCCTAAGAATGCTTCAAATACCTTTCATATATCCCCTAATGTAACGCCGGGCGACCCAAAATCGAACTTGAACAATAATCCACTTATCCGAGTAACTGCCGACGGTTGCTTGTTAGGAAGCTTTTCCTTTTACTTCTCAACCGTACAGGTGCTGGGCAACGAGCGCTGACAAAAAGGTGAAAAATTTGTCAAAACGGAGCTTTTGTCACTTTTTTGAGCTTTTGACAAAATTTTATTTTGTGGAAAATCCACGAAAAATGTTGACAAGAATGGTGACAAAAAGTTGACAAAATTTTGACGTTTGCTCAAAACGTAAACAAGCGCACTTTAAAGAATTGCAGACCATTGCGGTGTTCTCTTTTGTTGAATGAACTGTATTTCATCCCTGTAAGGACACAGACCATCTTAATCAATTAATTTGTAGCCAAAATCACTGTAAAACTGCTTACATTGCGTTGAACATTCGTGTACGTTGAAGATGATGAAGATTTTGTCAATCATGGGTTGCTATGTTTTGTCAAAGTGTACAAATGTGTGCACGGCCACGAAAAAAACTATTTTTCGCAGTTGACAAGCTGTTTTTGTCACTTGAAAAATTTGTCATCTTTTTGTCAGCGCTCGTTGCCCAGCACCTTACCATTCGTTACGTAACGAAACGTTCGATAGCGTACACGGATGCGTTTCCAGAGGCTTCGTAAACAAACCGAAGCCAGTTCATGTCTCGGTAGATTAGCGCACTACGTAATCGGATCAGTTGGCACGCTCCTTTCGGCAGAGTGCATTTTGTTACCGCGAACGCTCGATCGAACAGTTTCGATGGGATACTAAACGGATGGCTTAGCCCCCGGATTGGAAGGTGTAATATGTTGCAAGTTGTTTTGCACGAGCGCACACAGTTAAAAAAGAAGGAAAAAAAAGAGAAATAAAGGAGGAGGTAAGCTACCTTGAGAGTACAGTGACAGACACAATAACTGAATGTTTTCGTTTATGGTTATTTATGAATATTTTTTAAATTTTAAATAGCAATCGAATTATTGAAACACTGTTGAAAATAGATCATCTTATTTTTTTTTTAATTTATTTATTGTTTTATTAGGTGTGATTATAGACCCTGGTTATGATCAATAATCTAAAAGCCACTCCATTACATTTTTTAACCAACTGTTTATTACACAAGAAAGTGCATTAATTGTAGAGAAATTAAAAAAGACATTTTTATTGTTTTTCATAAATCGGGGTTGAGAACATTAAAATAGTATCTCTTTTGGGGACAAAATTTAATTGCTTCAGAGTATTAAACTAGTGCAAACATATGCAAACATATCTAGAAAATTTTTATCGCGTTCCATTTGTTATCTGCAAAATTATTCTTTTAAAATGTAATTACTAAAAAATAATTCCCATCGGTCGGTCAGGCTCCGTCTTCGCGATTGTTTCGCGGTCGCCTTGTTGAAAAGCTTTGACTTATTCCAAAGGATTCCAATAGAGATCATTAAAGATAAAAAAATTGAAATTTCACCAACCTCACTGGTTGTAAAAATACATTAAATAACATCTTTTAACGTTCAGTAATCGAATGTGCTTTACATGCAATTTTTAACATTTTTCAAGTTTTGATGTCTATAGCTAATTGTTTATAAATCAGTACAGCTTACAGAATTGTTCAGTACAGAACTTTCCATGAATAACTGCTTTGCTATTATTGTAGATATAACGCCCAACCGAACAAATTAAACCGTATTTAGTACCTTTTAGTACTTCACATTTTTTAATTTATTTTTTACTACTCCGTTTTACGAGATCCTCTGTTTTTCAAACGCCGCCACGGATCGTCCTCCAGATCATACGACACTGTTTAGACAACGATTGATGACGTACGCACGCCACGAAGACATGATGTCTTCTACCGGACGCTAGTCCAACGTCTACGTTTCGGCGGTCCTTTTTCTTTCGAGCTGTCACAAAGTGACAGTTATGTATGTATAATTGAGTAAATGAAATGCTTCTTAAAAGTATGAAATATCAATAACAAACTCAACAAAACAATTAAACTCAAACAAATCTTGGCACACTTTCCTTGTGTCGATCACTGTGTGGCATAAAATCTTACAGTGCCAACCATTTCTTTGCACAACACAAAACAATCCAAAAGTTTGTCGCTTGCTACACAACCAAGCAACAAAGTTCAACGGCTGCCTGTCGCAATTCCGCTAACAACAGCCAATTTGCTGCTTCGAACTCTTCTGAAGTTGTTGAACACTAAATGTCAACCCTCTCGAAGGCTGTATCTCTTTCCTTCCTGTTCGTATTACCGACACCCACCAAGAAGGTTGGAGGCGAATTTCTGTTTAAAGTCATAGAAAACCCGTGGAATAAATGTCTGCTTTATTACATTCGTTTCCTTCTCGTTTCTATTTCACTATGGTTACACAAACGCAAAGAAAAACCGGTGTCTTCCCTTTGATGCTTTTCTTTTTTCACTGTGCTGCGTGCAGGCGTTGTCTGATGCGCGAGAAAAATCATTCCGCGAAAGAATTAACGAGGCTGCGTTAATAATTGACGCTATCTTATTTTTTGCGCTCTACTATACCGAATAGGAGATGTGAAAACGAGATACAAAAAATGTATATGAACACAATGTTATAGTGCTTTCTTCCCTGTTTTCAGCATTGCTCAGGACAATGGCGAGAAACAGCGGAATAAGGTGATGAGAAGGATTTTCCTACTACCTAGTAAAAAGTCCTTTGTAGTCAGGCTGAAGGCAGACGGTAGACAGCGATGTTTGTTTTGCTTCAAACATTTGTTACGAGCTTCGTACAGCAAACCAGTGAAAGCATAACGGACCAAATCCGTGTGCTCGCTTCATCCATGTGCCGTACACGTAGAAGGTCAAAAGCTAAAGGGGCTTTTCAGAGAACGTAGCTAAAATGACATCACAAGATTACCGCGCGGTTGTGCGTTAACGGGATTGTTGATTTACGCGCGGATCGGGCAAGATTGAAAGAAAATCTTCGTTCTCGCTGTTAAAATTAGATAAGTTGGTTACGTTTACGAGCAATCAGAATGTTTTACTTGCGACCGACAAAAAAAAAGTTTAGTTTGTTAGTGTGTGTTCTTCAAATATAAATCTATATTAATCTCTATTATCAATCTTCTAACCACAAGTTGGTCTATTTAATATTACACCTAAATTATGTGGATGGGGAAGCTTTCAATAGTTATTTTGAAAAACTTATTATCTGTACTAACAATTAACTCTGTATGAAATTAACAGCCTTCTGTATTTGTGTTATTTTCAATCCTTAATGTACATTTCATATAATTTAATAAAATATTAAAAATAAACAATAAACAATAGTAAAAAGTACCAGTATTTTAAGAAACAGATACCAAACAAGTCTGATACAGAATAGAAAACGAGAAAGAAATACCGAACAAACACACATGTTTTTGTCAAAGTCGAGATTAGGTCCATATTCTTTTCCTACAGGGATTTGAGGAAAATCATTTGCAGTGGAAATATAATTAATATGCTACGTACCGGTTTGGGTCGACCCGTAAATACAAGTAGATTCAGTAGGTGCAATGATTCCGGTAGGTGAAGCAACCATAAGCGACTCCGACTGGGTGAGGCTAGTTTAGGTCGGAACTACTGAACCTACCTATCTCGCCCGATCATGCAATAGAAAGCTTATTTTATCGTAGTATTTGACAAACATATGTCTTAAAGCTGTAGATGAAAACTTTATCAAACATCAGTATCTCGTTATTAATAATGACAGAAGTTTGGACAAGCAAATTAAGTGGAAAATGGATCATGCTAAATTATTTTACAAATTTTTCGTTTGATTATATGTTGCATAGAATCCTTTAAAATGCTACCCACCGAGCTTAAACTGAATCTGGAACACCTTCAATGCATGTAACCTAAAGGATGGATCGACAGGTGTCATTCTAATGACATTACGCAAAAAAGGAATCAATATCCCAAAAAGTCCATGGTACCTCTTAAACACGGAATTGCAAATTTGACAGCTTAGTAATTTTATAGCACAAAATATAACCAAAAAAAGTTAAATTTGGATAAAAATGTTTTCTTATTCAATTATTTGTGTTTTGGGATGTACACGGCCTAAAAAATCGAGCAGAGAAAGTTAATTCTTAAATGTTAATATGAATACTAAGATTGTTAGGGATCTATAAGGTCCTCTATAAAAATGTATGTCCAAGACTGTCTGTAATGTTTTTATGTTTACTATTACAACAAATCAAAACAACCATAGACGACTGGTGCAAAACAAACGTAATCGTAAAAAAATCTAAAGATAATGTGACTCAAATTAAATTACAAAATTATACATTTGACAGCATGGTAAAACAATTGGTACAATAGTGTTTATAGCTTGGAAAAAACATTCTTGAAACATTTTATAAGTTTGATACGGAACAAAACAGCTACTCAAACCTTCCTTTCCAAAATCACAGCTAGACTGCCAATGTCTTTCGGTAGCTTAAATTGCTAACATGGCACCAGAAAGAGCAAGAGAACAAAAAACCATCACCAGTAACTACCATCGGGAACATGTCGATTCATCAAATTAGATTTTATTGCACCGTTAAAGGAAGTGAATGGAAACATAAAAACGCGTCCAACGATTCCATAACGCTAAATTTGGGATCGATTTTTGCTAACGATGGGACACCCCGCCACTAGCAAACGGAGCACACGGACGTTTTTTGGGGCGAGAATTGTTCCGTTCGTGTTAGAGGCAACGCACTTGTCGCACTTTTGCTGCTTCCGTCCTAACCATTTGCGCGGTTTTCGACGGTCTACGGTACCATTTCCAGACACTGCTGGTCCGAGAACCGGAGAACCAACACGGGAGAAATGTCATTCCAATCATGATGGGTCATAAATGTAAAGGAATTAGGGAAAAATGAATATGTCTCCCGCCACTTCACGTGTTCGCATACGGAGAAAGAACGCAGAACAGTGAAGGAAGGCAGAGAGAAAACACGTGAAAAGCGACATAAAAAGATGGTGAAATAAAATGATTTGGCCGCACGCCACAACCGTTTTTACAAGACAAGCTACAGGCGTTCTTTTTTCTCTCTTTAGGCGTTCGATGGGTGTTTTTTTCTTCTTTTTACTTCTTTTTTCTGTTCTACGTACCGGAGTTGGGTTGCAAAATTGTTATTTAATTTCATTTTATACACTTGCTTTATTTTTATGCCCTTCCGTGGCCGATGCTTCTCTTCTTGCTCCAACGTGACGAACACGCCGACCCATGGGTGTGATTAACTCAACGACAGGCGCCAAAGGAACAAACTTCTGGACCGTGGAACGTCTCGCATTTTTTCTCATGAAAGTGTCTGCCAGCTTTTATGTGCAAGATGTGTGGATTCTCATCTCGGAGTTCTCTGGTTGTCTTGCGTTTTTTTCTTGTCTGTTTACTTAGCAGCTGACTGTAATAGCGTGGGATTTAGGGTAGTTGATTATTGTCTTGTTAGGACATTGGTGTTTTTTTTATTCCCCTTCTTAAACTCACTGGACCTGAGCTATCTTTTTTTATTTGGTAATTTTCCTCCATTTCCGGTGACCATATATCCACCTTGAAGAAGGATCTCTGCTAACTCTAGGAAGCAACTCTAGGTCACTTTATCATAGACTTTTTATGTGTTTTTGTGCGTTATTTACCATCACCAAAAAGGGGTTTCGATTGAATCCTTTTTTGCTAGTGTTCAATGCATGCATGTGGTTTGTGTGACAACACACGCAAGGACACCTTCTTCTTTAACTCCGTCACCCAAAAAAAGGTCTTCCTGCTCCCATGCCTACCGCATGGGGGTTCTGTTTGTTTATGTTTTACAGAAGATTGAAATTGGGTTTTCCCTTTAAAGTTTGTGCGGTTTGTTTGTTCTTTTATCTGATGCACATAATATTTGCAGGCGAAGTAGAACCTTTTTTTGTGTTGTTGAACTTTGCTTGATTGTGGAGAAAGGTTTTTTTTTCTCATTTGGGGTGCACAATATACAGCGGTGACACAAAATGGAAAAGCGTTCGCAGAAGGAATGGAAAAGCATTTTGCTTAGGCAGTAAGATTTAATGCCACACTTTTCAATGTCACTGCCACGGTACACTTGTCAAGTGGAAGAAATATTCTAAAATTATGCTACAATTCTTACCAAAAAAAAATCAAAACACCCAACCAAACAACAGCAACAAATAACATCATATCCGTCCCTAGGAAAGCAACAGGAAGGAATTGGAATGCTTTGTTTGGGAGGATTCTTCATTTGCCGCCCTCCCTGTCCTGTTGTCATATGTGAATAAATCACTCACCAAAGGGCTTGATGCAACTGCACAGTCGGACGCACACAGCATTCCACCTTACACACGAGCTTTTGTTGCTCGTGAACGGAACAGGAAGAACATTCATTTCAATTCTTTTTTCTGTTATTTGTTTTTGGAGGAATAAATTGTGTCCTACGTTCGAGCAAGCAGTTCCTCCAACGTTGTCACATTGGGCAATGTAATGGGTTTTAAAATCCTTTCTTCCCGACAAACAAATCGTTTCCAAACCAACTCATGAATATATTGTGCTAGCTTTTTGGAAAGGGGTATATAGCGTTGAAGTTGTTTTGTAAGCAAATGTCTAAATATGTTCTTCTATGAAAGCAGCAA
Source organism: Anopheles funestus (assembly GCF_943734845.2). Taxonomy (NCBI): domain Eukaryota; kingdom Metazoa; phylum Arthropoda; class Insecta; order Diptera; family Culicidae; genus Anopheles; species Anopheles funestus. The sequence continues at coordinate 35,020,825 of NC_064599.1, forward strand.
ATCCTGCCTCGAGTGCATCTCGCAGAAACAGTTTTTTTTTATCAAAAGATTTATTTTATTTTTGCTTGCAGTGTGTGGGTGATAATTTTGCATCACATTTTTAATATTTAAATCTCTAGTGAGATGTTTTTTTAAACACTTCTCGGAAAGAAGTGAATTAAACGGCATTGCAAAAAACAGCTCATCAAGCGGATGGAAAGGGTGAAGAATTTTAAATATCACCTTGAAAGCTTAAGATTTTTTAAAGATGAATAAAAAATAATAAAAGAAATGGCAAATATCGTAACGCAAATTTATAGTTTAAAAACGCCAAACCATTAAGAAGTAAAAATAAACTTCTTTAAGAAAACCCTACCCATAACACGTCATACAATAATCAATTTCTTATCCATTTTTCCGACCAGGGCTGGCTCTTGATAATCAAAAACAATCGACGTTCCACTGAATTTTTGATCTTTAGTTGGCGTATAAAACTTAAAACTGAAACTATTTAACTTAATTTTTATTTCAATGCTTTTTTGATTATTCTAGAAACATTCTAAAGTCATATTTCTTTTTGAACAAATAAAAATCTTCTGCATTTCTTAAACAAAACTTCAATTATTGAAACCTTCGTAAATGTCGACACATTCATCCGAAACAAGATCCAATCGTAATAAAGCTTCGTAATTAAACCAAACTTTTAAAGTAAGGAAAAATTCTTAAAAACATTAAAAAGAAACTCTCCACAATCCAAATCCATTAACTAACGTGCGCTCGTTTTTATTTTCTCGAAAAAAACCGTTTCCGTGGAAAACAAAACTTTTCCCTGTGCTTTGGGTTGACCTCGTAAAAAATAAAGTTCTTATTTGCGCCAAATATTCATCAAACCACAAAAGGAAAACCTTAAACCACGCATTCAGAAAAAGTAAACTCCTCTTGTCAGTGCGGAAACCGGTAGATGTACGGACTGATTTAGATTATCGCACGATCGCGATGCTGCTTAAACGTAAAGCCCAAAAAACAACTTTTCTTTACACACAAAACTGGAAAAGACACCATCAACATCGGTACATCTGAGCCGTAGTGGATGTGTGAGGTATTTCACTGTTTTTTTTTATTTCAAATTGTTACACTGTTTCGCGTTCGCTCACTTGCTGCTATAATAATCATCAACATTCGAGGGTGGATCGCGTACATTGCCCTTTATTAGAGGCGGTTTCAAGTTGCGAAAATTTTCCCTTCATCCAAAGGAGAAGCTTCCATAACTCCGAAGTTTAAGACTGTGGATCATCAGCAGCAAAAATGGATAGGAACAAAAACGAAACAGTAGCAACCACAGAGAGAAGATTTAAAAAGAGACAAAAAAAAGTTGCTAACGAAAGTTTTCCCATTTTCCTCCGTTTGCCAATCGAACTGCGCAAAACCGTTCTGTGCTGATGATCTCTGCATGAAGCATGTTGCGTATGGGGTTTGGTTCAGTTTTTCTTCTTCACTGTTATATTGTACAGAACATTCCCGGTTACTAAGCTACTATACTGTTGACACGATGACAAAAAAGCTCCCTACTGTGTCAAAATTACCACAAAGCAACCCGTTCTATCGTCGCTATCGACGTGCTGTGGCAGGCTGACGATGAGATGATGAAGATTTGCTAACTCTACATACGCGTTTGAGTACTTCAAAGAAGGGAGAGATGAATTTTCAAATTTACAACGATATCGGATAGACAAGAAATAGCCCAAAAAATGCTCACTAGAAAAAAACAAACTTTAACATGATGTCTAATAAAAAATGAAACGAAAGAAGAAATTCCCAACAGTCTGCGTGCATTAATCTCGGTTCACTTCCAAAGCTACTCAAGCGAAAGCGTAAAGTAAACCTAGACCATTTTAATGATTTTCAACCGTTTGCCTCGTATAATCCGTTGCTGGTTTCGTTTCGGTTGGTGTCACAGGTTTCCATGTCTTCCAACGAAACGACAGCTTTGGGCCAGAATGCCCAAATGTCGACTCCCATCTCCGAATGGTTCGATCTATCACCTCTTCTTCCTGCTTGCGAATCTTTTCATCATGTTTTGATGCATTGTAGCAACGAGAAGGAACAAGACATCAAACTAAAGCTCTTATACCACTTTCTTCGCACTATTCACGTCCTCGCTCAGAACACTCAAAAAGGGATCTAAATGGTAATTCGGATGTTCGTTTGTTGAACTACGCTTACATATGGATTAGAGTGATTTCAGGAGAAAGGAGAGCAAAAAAATAATCCATACGAACACAGTAACGTCCGAAGGCGTTAAGCATCCTCGAATCGATCAGATCGACTGTAGACAGGACAGTCATATCCATCTCAAAAAACATCACTGTAATATAGCGTCTATTGGGAAGGCTTTCCTTGGCGATGCTCTCTTTTCAGGCACCTTTTTTTTGGTTGGTGCAGGACCTTTCGAGAGTAAACATTGAATAAAATCCCCAAATATTACCTCCGTCTGGTGGGCGGATTAGAAATGGGCGAAAGCGTCTTGCAGTTGACAGCTATTCTCTAGGATGTGAAAGATACACTTTCTGCTTTTGATAGGGTTGATGTAAAGCTGTTTTATTTATTTTAATTGTGTAAAAATCTTTCGTGTTCCAGTTATAATATCAAAGTTATAGAAACATGGTTTGGTGACATGAAGACTAAAACAAAATGTTATTTTTTAGTTATCTATATTTGAGGCTTTTCGCCTCATATGGCTTAAGTGAATATTTTTTTTTGACTTATCGCAGGAAAAATGTTTAATGTTAGCTCAATTTTAATGTCAACTCAATAAATAACCTTCACGAAGGACTTTAATTTAGTATTTATTATTTTTGCTCGGTTAGAATGGCCTGGCCGTATCAAGACTTATTTTACCACGTAGCAGGATAGTCAGTCCATGCTACGGGGGGACGGTTCGAATGGGATCTGAACCCGGTCCTGCTGTGTGGACGGCCGCCGTTTTTCACATGCACCACCGGGCCGCCCTCAGGACTTTAATTTAAATAACTTTAAAATATTAAATAGACCTTTAATTTTGTGGCAATTAGTGCCAATTAACAAAATGTCGAATTTCAAAAACCTACCTCATTAAATGTTGTAATCAGTGATCGCGTAACACATTTTTCTGCAAAAAAAGAATAAGGATTTTATTAGTTTTTTAAATATCTCATGCCTGTTCAACTCGGGTTAAGATTTAAATCCATGTTTGTATTAATTCTAATTTAAAAATACGTTCCTTAATCATTTATAAGTTCAAATTTGATACAGTTCACTGAATTAAGGGCTTTAATAATATATTTATTATCTTTGTTTTAATGTTACAAATTGTGAAATAATTGAATCTTTCGAAGACCAAAACTTATTTTTAAATAATTAAATTAAGTAATTTATTTGATAGCAAATTTTTACCCAAAAATCAATATGAACGCCTGCACAAAACAAAAATCTAACCATTTCGAAAGCAAACGTGATTTTGGGCAACCCAAATCAATGTGAAATGGCAAAATTATCATTCCAAGCTCAAGAAATCGTTCCCGTTTCTTAATCTTTTACGCCACAATCTTAAACCACAAGCTTACAATCTACCCTTTACTACTACCAACAGGTGAATCCTTTATCCCAGCGGCAGTGTGTTAAGCTACGATATTAAAAGCAGTCCCACCATCCCTCGCATTATTTGTTTGGTTGAGGTCGTTTAAAATTAACCTCGATTTGTGTCTTCAACATTTCAACTTCAACCCTCAGAAGAAATGGGATGCAAAAATTACCATAGCATAAAACCTAGCCGCCTCCAGCAACAGTCAACTAAAAGGAATAGAACCGTACTAACCGGATGTTCACCGAAACTTCCTTCCTTCGTTTTGTGCTTCCTCATCATTCCTCCAATATGCCATTTCCCATTCGGATGCGGAACCCCACAAGCGTGTGGTTAATTGAAAAACAAAATTAAATAAGTAAACAAAACAGACCGTCCGACTGAACCTGGCCCCGGGGCTATCAGTTTCTTGTTTGCGGAATTCGTCCAAAAACGGAAGACAACCTCAAAGCAATCTGCCACCGGGTGGCAGACGTCCGTCTGTGTGTGTGTGTGTGTGTGGGCATCTGCTATCTTCTGTTGCACGGTTTACTTAAGCAAACTTGGTATATTTTTCTTTAGCTTCGAGCGTGTGAGTAGTTCTCACCACCAGTGTCGAAATGCTTACCAAAATGCTTGTCTTTGTGGACATTTTTGGTCGAAATGAAATGTATTACCGAATGGGGAAAGGGTAAGCGAAATGTCCCTTTATCCACAATCGGTGCATTTCGGATGGTGACTTTTTACCAACGATGTTCCTTTCAATGATGGAAGGAAAACCAAAGCGAAACGCGGGAACACGGGACTACGAGAACCACAACGGGGAATGAATTAATTGAAGTCTAAAACCATTCCGCTGTTTCAAGTCATTATGCAAAAATTCACGACACTCACGGGAATGATTAAATAGTAGAAAAAGGCCTCCATTCTTTGCTGAACGAATCTCCGTACCACGGAATCCTTTGTCGTACAAGGGTGGACTAGAGATTCGAGTTTTTTTTTTTGCTGAATGTTGAGAAAATGTGTGGTGGTCAGTATGAAAAATTCAACCCTTTGGTACTAACCCCGATGAAGAATGGATCTATTATTATGAAAGGAATTAAATGTTTTGAGAATGTTTTAGAGTCGACCAATTGGTCGTAAGGACATTTCTGTCCGCAAGGAATTGCTTGTTTCTTTTCAAACTTCAAAATGTGTTCAATCTCATTTTTGGCCAAAAAGGCGAAAACAATTTTATTTCACTCTGCACATGACTTGCCAAGTCAATGTATGCAAACGTTCTGTGATATCCAATGACACCTCAAAAGGGTTAACACCAATGTCAAAGAGTGGTCTCCAAGTGCAATAAGCAGTATCCTTGTGTACTCGATGTTAATACAAAAAAGAAAATCCAACCGATCCTCATGTGTCTGCCTCCCGTGCGGGATATTAATAAACGTCATCAACATCGGAGCTCCAGTGCACACCGGCTGGCTTATGCAATCTCATCCCTTGCTGTGCTTCAATCCTTCACGGGTGGTCTAACCCGATCGACAAAGCGTTAAATACGATTCCAACACAACCTTCAATAGACTCACCGTTACTCGTGAAAATTGTCATACTTTTGTTTTTCCCCCTTTACTCACACCCAATGGAACTCACTTCCCCTTTCACCATCCTCATCCGAACGAACCTAAACGGTAGAGGCGGTGAATCGTGAACAGCATAATAAATGTTCACTGCTGCAAATGGTTTGGCAAAGCACAATCTGGCCCACCAAACACTCTTGGGTGATATGATCCCGAGCTAGTTTCTTTGGTTGTCTGTGGCTGTTTTTTTTCGTTTTCATTTTCCATGGATGGACTATGCGACACGAGAAAAAATGTCTCTTTTCTGAGTAAGGGGAAAAAAACCTTCGAACTCACCTTCCGGGCCTTTTGCAATATATTCGAACGCCATCGGAACGTATCGATCGTATGCATCTTTTTCGATGTATAAACCCACCACTCTCAATCTGTGTGTCCTCAATCTGCTTGTTTTTTTTTCGGGGGTGTTAAAAATCTCCGGCACTATCAAACATCCACGGTGGACGGACGCCTTCCTGGGTGCTGGAAACCCTGGAGGCCGTGCACATCCGAAACGACTCAATCAATTTTGCACGCTTCGTTTGGTTTATTTACAACCGTGCAAGGATGCAAAAGCGAGCACGGTAGAGACACTGATCAGGAAGTCAACTGAAGAATTTTCGCTCAAAATAAAAAGATTTAAATATTTATACTTTTTGAACACTATTTTTTAAAGAAATTTTAATTTACTAGGAATTTTAAAAACATTCTTAAAATGTCTGTAGGGGTTTTAAACATGTCAATTTCTTTAACTTGATGAACTATTTTAGTATCTTTAAGTTTTGGTTGATCAATTTACATAAATCGAACAACTTAAACGAATTTAAAAGAAATAGAACAAAAATGTCTCAAAGGTTAAATTTGAAAAGGTCATCCAGTACATGCCATGGTAGATAAACATCTTCAACGGATATTTCATCTCGAACCCCCCGGCGGGTTGTGTTTTATTCATACTAAAATCCTCCTCGATCGATAACACACAATACATGTTGTGTCGATATTTTAACCATGCCTAAGTTTACATTTCAACGCACAATCTCGATTAAATGCTCACATCTACATTCATTCATTTTTACCCCAAAATTTAACTATACACGGCCGAATAGATTGCTACCGATTTACATCACTGTCATCCACATCAAACGAACACAAACACACAACGGTGGTCGGATAATTTCATTCATATGTTTCCGTTTCTACTCCGTAAAAGCGGTTTGATGAGCGGGTTAATTTTATTCAAAGCACTCCGTCCGTTTTGTTGTATCGAGTCTGATTGGTTTGAGGTTAGTTATTGGAGTCGACTGTGATCGAGCTGTAATGGTGCGGTCGATGGTCGAAGAGTAGGGAATTATGCACCACCGATCATATGCCCGACCGGAACGCATAACATACAATGCATGCAATTTTCTCTTTCTACGCCAGATTAATCAACGAGTTTGGTTGGTGTGCGGTTGGCCAAAATTTACACGCCTCATTTAGCGCCACCCTATCGATTCATTCCTCGACAAAGCGAATGCGGTTCGGTACGTGGGTGAAGCATTGATCCGTTTAGATCGTTCCAGTGTATGGATGTGGATAGAATTCCGTATTGATTTTCTGTTGAATTTAATTGATTATTTCAAGGGAACTGATTGTTGCTGTAACAAAGATAATTAGTTAGGGTAAATAAGACTCAAATCGCCATTTCCTTTGTGTGCAAATAATGCAATTTGTAGGTTTATTTTTTATTGAAAATGACTGGTTTTTGCCATATTATAATAAATGTCTGGTTTATTTTCTGGAAAATTTTAAACACATTTTCCAACCATTTTTTTATACGTTCACTGAAATATTTTTGTATCGAAATAAACCAATTAAAATACCATTAAGCATGACTATTCTTGCAAATAGTAGCTTCAAACAAAAATTCCGCATACATTCTTCTGCTAGCGCTAAAAAAGACAATAATTATGGGACAACAAATTATCAACATTTTCTCCACATACAAGGCATCCCTGCACGAAACCGTTAGAAGAATGACTTCAACGAGAAATAAATTAATGTTAATTTTATCTCATTTTGCTTCGCTTCAAGTACACATTCCACATTTTTCTAATAGAAATTTAATTCATACACTTAGATCACGGGCCACGGGTGCGATCTCTATCGTTCCAAATAGCAATAGACCAATAATGAGAATTAAAAGTTAAAGCTTGTCTGCGCTAGTAGTGACCTCTTTCGAAGTGAAACTCATTTACCTTCGTGTTTCAAGGACTCCAATCATCCTAAGACTCGACGGTCATCTGATGCAGCTTCCTGCTGATGTTGCTTCCACCACACACCCATTACCCGGAATCCGCTTCCCGGTGGGATAATACAATTTTTTTCAACGCTGTAAATTAATTAAAATTTATTAGCATACACTTCGTACGAAGCATCGTCGGAATGCACATGGGCTAGGAAGAAGTGTGTTTGTGTATGCGTGTCTGTTCGACAGTGTGTGGACTCAGAGTTTCAATTTATTTTCAGCTCGATCCCACACTTCATTCGCCTGGCTAGAGCACGCCCGCGTATTGACACTTTTAATCAGACCCGACTTATCAATTATCGCCATCGTGTGTTTTTATTCCCTTCGATGACTTCCGTTCTGGTCGTTTATGTATCAACATACGCCTCCTCCGCACGCTGTGCCTATGCTTCGAGACAGAGTGTGAACATTAAATTAGGTGATGGTCTTTACGATTTTCCGGTGACTCAATTTGACACGGAGTTCTATATTTTTGAGCCCTCTATTGTGGACTAATACGACAGTGGACAGATAGAGGAATAATTTTAATACCATGGTTGCATTTGACAGTAGCCTAACAGTGCGATCAACTTTAGAACAATTCTTTGTAGATTTGATGATAAGAGAGTGACATTCCAAATTAGAGTGATTGTTGTTTATTATTTTTACGAATAATTGGAAATTTTCCCTTTTGCTGAAAGATTTAAAAAAAATATATATACCGATTAAGTAACTTTTAGTTCGATTGCGCAGATGTCGTTACAGAAAATTTAAATTATAATTAGAAAAAAAATTTTTTTTTCAGTGAAAAGTTGAATAAGTCAAATAATAACAAAGATAGAAAAAACATTCAAACAAGAGGTCATTTAAAAAACTTTGCTGCATATTTTGGATTTATTTGTTATTACATTTCTTCTTCAAATCATGCACAAATGAATTTTTCCTCACATACAAATAATATATCCCTTTTATATTGTCTATGCCTATTTATTCTTGCTCTTTGCTTCGAATTTATTCAAGGTAATTGGTCAATATAACAAACCCTTCTAAAGGTACAACAGAAAATTTCGCTTGCAGTAACATTCATTTACATTCACCGGAAAACTCACATAGCATCCTTACCAGCCTATAATTACATTTCTTTTCCAACTTTAGTCAGCCTATTTCGCCTGGAAAGACGCTGTCACATATTATCCACAATGATTTAAGTGCTTTCTATCGCTCATTACCTACCAGAACTTTCTTCCCTTTGCCGAGGGTAATAATTCTTCCAAACCACTATCATTGCACCCACCTCAACACACACCTCACCGCACCGAAACCATGTCCATTTCATGGCTCATTTAGCAATCCAATCAATGCGCGGGTCTTATCATGGTACCAAGGCACCACTAAACGTTCGACCCCGTGAAGTCAAACGCACGAATAAATCCTCCACCAAACTAGATGGGCGAGATAATTAGCAAACACACTAGCCGACATTCCGCCCAAGACAAAGTTTTTCCCGCAGCGTTGTTGCTGTTTAAGATTATGCCACGAGGTATTTCATCTACACGCGCAAGAACCAAGTAGTGATGGTGACACCGAGTATGGCTAAAAAAAAAATAGTCGTAACCCAAGTGTCAAACACTTGATACTTTAACCCCACCCGAAGGCAACCGGATGGTGAAGGTTCTCGGGAAACTTTGATGTAATTGTAACCCATTTATAGCACAGAGTTAGCAGGCCCGAAAGGCCATAAATGTCTCAGACAGGCGATGTCGCCTAGAAATCACTTGAGTGGCTGCGGTTGTCACTAGAAGTCATCCCATAAGCGCTTGCGTTCGCGCTACCAAGGGCGTAAGGGGTTAATGAGTCGTACAGGCGAATCACTTTACCGAGGGTGTTTGTATTTGGTGGCTGATAGAGGTATTTCATTCATCTGTAGTGTCGATTTGTTTTCCGGAATTTGTGTTTTTCCCCCTGTCTCGTGGCTTATGACACTGAGCTGAGGCGCCACTAGAGATGCCTGTCAAACAAATCAACATCCTTCCGGTATTGGTTGTTGTAATTTATTGAAGCGTTCTGTACGTTGTGAAACGTGTTTGGAGCAAATCTGGCTCGTATATTAGTTTGTGTAACAGTTCAATGAGACTTAAATTTTTAGACGGAAAAGGCTCAAGAAATTAGGAGAAGGTCATTCAGAAATGAAGAATGTATAAAACCAGTGTTACAAGGTAGAAGATCATATTGATTTGATGTGGTTATCAAACCGAGAATCGAATTAAATTCAGTTTCAAAAATTCAAACCAAATACCCGCTTAAATCCTATCCGGAAATGGAGTCTAGCTGAGTAAGATCAAATCAAAATTCAAGTTTTTTACAATATTTTTCAAATGTGATCTAAAGCGCGATGTAATATGATTGTCGATCACATGAACTAGTCTTTCGATCAAGAGTAATGTAATAATTAAGTTGCCTAATCTTACAAAGTCAAACACATTGAATAATCATTTCTAAAAACTGGAATAACAAGTTTCTAACGTTGCTTTTTCTTTACTATATGTAGATGAAAGTACTTCAAATTATAATAATGACAACATAAAACCCTTTATGAAATTACAAATAATTTATGATCTTTACATGAATTACGCGACACTCGAGTTACACGAATTCGAGACACGCAAATTTTAAGCTTTAACAATTCATGGAATTTTTTAAAATGTGGAATTATATTTTTACCGTGCGAATGTTTTAAAATTACAAAAAATACGTCTTTTTTTTAATTAATCAAAATAATAGAGCAAGTAAAACTTTGTGTAAATCGTGGAAAAAAGGAAAAAAATATTATAAAATGGCAGTCAATTTCTTGAAATGAAGAATAAATGGCGTGTTTAAAGATATTCGACTTACACGGAAAAATTTGTCTGCGTAACTTGTGAATCGACTGTATTTCAAATGTTATTATGATTCACTGATTATAAGAATCAGATATGGATTTTATAATACTGTAATAGTCGGTAATCAACAAAAAAGTGGTCTCGAATCTCGAAAAATAGGCAAAGTTGACTTTTTAAGAAAGTTAAAAGCCTCAGCATCCTATTGACATTTGTTTCCCAGTAAAAGAATGCCATCTAGCACCTTCTAGCCTTTATGGCATCCACGTACCAACTGCAACAAATCATTCCCGCTGGAACCACAAACAACAACAAGCTAAATTTTGAAAGCTAAAGCTTGACGCTTGCCTTTTTTCATTCCATTACATCACTCCATCATACCGCACGTAGTGTGTCGGTAGGGCACCATAAAAGCAAGACCTTATCTCTACCTTCATCAGTGTCTCATACTTATGAACTACCATGAAGAAGAACGTGATCATATCACACTTGGAATCTCATTTTTTTAAAACTCCTTGTCGCACAACCGAACCGGACCAAACATAATTTACATTCGCAAATGCCTGCGAGCATAAAACCTCGCTTGCTCATCGCCAGCAAACGATTCTACCACACGATTAGCGGCCGATTTGGACGTGACAAAAACCACCCATCCGCTCAATACGGGAATTCGCGCATTTTACGTACTACTATTTATAGAATAGAGCCAAAAACCGAATGGAAAAGTGCCCGTTCGTCCATATTTGGTGTGATGTTTTGTGCTTGCTGTGTGCATGGTCACGGTTTAATCCTCCTACGAATTATGAAAATAAAAACATATAAAGGCAAAAGGGCTGAACATTAGCAGCAGAAGCTGTGCCGTTTAAATTCGTTTCGTTTTTGCACGATTGCCGTGTGTGCCAGGCGTGTCAAACAGTTCGGTATGATTTATTGGTTAAGTAGCTTACGAGGGAAAATTATAAAAATATTTTAATAATTGAAGAGATCATTGAATAATCTTTTTTGTTAAATTAATAAAGAAATAAATAATATAAATTGTTATTTTTTTTTAATTGCATCACGTTTGGTCCAGTAGTCATACTAGCATGCAAATCACTTACTACCGATCGAGTGTTTGACATCGCTGATACAAAACGTTCCATAGCGTTCCATCCGTGAACACACATTATGCGCGAATGACCGGTTGTTGCGCTCGGTTCCAAATGGCGGGCGGTCTAATGTTTTATTGGATAATAAATTATGCTTCTGCTGGTGCCGGTGGACGGGAGACGGGAGACGGGAAACGGTCGATACGACGTCCCAGAACCGGATCGGAGGTTTCTTCCGCAGCACACGCATGATTGAAGTGCGCCGATTTGACCTCCCCCACAAGCACAAGTCTTGAGGAATGGTTTTCTAATTAAAATTGTTGCTCCCCTCCGTAACCGTTAAAGATGCCGAATTAGTACGGATGGAGATGGGTGTTTTTTTCGTGCACCGTGTGTAATAAATGTAAAATAAACTTGTTTGCGTCGACTTCCGAGAGCACACGGTAAAGTAAATTCCTTTTTTTTATTGCTTTCTTTATGTGCCAGCAGCTAACAGCTAAGCACAGTTGCTGTATCGGTATGTCTTTGCTGAGTGCCTTTCCAATGTTATTTTATGCACTGTAAATCATTGCCAGCTAGAAATGGAGTTTATTTGTACAGCCAGCATAGCTCTAAGCACACTTACTCTGATCTCACAGATTATCTCTTTTCCAAAGAGATCCCATGCGTCCTGCTAATTGAATTTGCCACTCAATGTCTCAATGTCTTTCGGTTTTGCATCTTGGCCCATTCATTCATGTTCATAAGATCTCGACAAACTTCTTCGCTTGCATTACATTCCATTCATTATTTACCGACTACTTGCATGGCGACATTTGAATACCTGAAATTTCATGTCTCAAACAACGGAACATTCCACAAATCTTCAAACCCCAACCATTGATCATTCCTACACCCCATTCAGCGATGGAAGGAATTAAATTAGCAGGCGCCAAGCAGACCACGGACGGAACCGGACTCTCGCCGTTTCTCGAATTTCTTAATGACTAATGGTGTAGTGCGGACTGTGTGCGCGAATGGTATAAATTCACCGCAACTGACGTCTACTAACCGCTAACACCACCAGCCCAAACTCAGCGATAAGCGATCGGGCACCATCGGGCAGCGCTAATCTTTCGCCGCAAAGTCATAACCGGAGCTTGACGCCGGTCGGACTCGTAGGTGCGCATAAATAAGACACACGTAATGCTGTGCGTTAGATGTGGCTCGGGGAACAGACCAGCTTGTTTCTCGCATTCACTATTGTCTGTCGGTACATGTCCTCGATAACCTCATCCGGGGTGCGATTCATTCACAAATTGGAACTCGCCGTTTCCTAAGCTTGAGAAGGTTATCACATCCCAGCGCCCTGTTGCTGCTCGATGATCTGAGTGATCTCACTGATGAGTTTGTAATGCACGCATACACAACAAACTTGTGCATGGACTGACGCTTGTGGTCAGTTATTAGAAGTGGTACCAAGCTGATAAATTGTAACGCATCTCTTGTTCCCACTTGTTCGCAAGCGTTGATGATTCGTCTGGGAATTCTGAAGAAGTGGAACAAATATAGAACATGAGTCTAGCACATCATACTCAAAATCCAACTCAGATGCACTTCAAATGGGGTCAGTTTGTACAAAATCTGCTCTTGGATGTAGCTTTTTTTAAAATTGTATTTTTTATAAATTTATGAATTTTTGTTTATTAATTCTATTGAAATCTATTTAAACAATAAAATAAAACGATTATTAAGAGATTATTCTACTTCCAAACATTTGGAATTCATCTTCTGATAAGGTCGTTATCAAGATTGAATATTTGCTCAATTGGTAAAACTAAAGAAACTCTCTCACAATATGAAAATTTGTTAAGTATTTTGATATTTTGAAAGAATACTTTAGTATTTTTGTATACCTTATACGCTTTATACACCTGTTTATTTTTTGTGTTTGTAGTTCATTAGTATTGTTCTGCTGATAAGAACTTTGTTTTCTATAGAATTTCATGGTCTGGTGTCTTTATGTAACCAAGGATAACCATATTAAAGTACATTTGATGTGCATTTTTCTGTTCAAAGATACCGTATCCTAGTTGTAATAGGCTCTCTAAAGTTGAAATATTATCAACTCTTTTAATAGTACAATATGTTTTTGGATTTTTCGAGGAGAATCCCCAGTCTTGTTTAATAAAAAACTTATATACGATAACAAATTTGTGATGATGACTTTTAGTATTGTTTATTGATCGTTAAGACGCAGACGCAATATAAAAAAAAATATTTAAACAACAAAAATGCACTGATGTGGTTTGGCCGTACTGTGAGCAAGATCGTGCAATGTTTGTGGATTACGGGAGCATATTCTCGAAAAACTAAGTTCTTCTAACACATAAGGGGCGTCAAAATTCCTAAAATTAATCGGACTATAAATACAAGCTGATTGTTACGCCAATGTTCCAGGATTTCAAAGACTAATTGGTGTCAGGGCTCACTGTTAGACTGGAGACGTTATAAGAGGAACTGTCGGTCCATCCTAGCTTGAGGATAGTCTACAGGTGAAAGTAACGTTGAATTTCCTCAAGTCCACAAGTGTTTGATTAAAACTTGATAAATTAACTATAAATTAAGCAGATTTGATAAATAAAAAAAATTGAAACGAGCTTTTTCATTTAAAATACAAAATAAAAAGCTCTTAAAAACGTAATAAATTAATAGTGTTTGTGAAAGCTGTTTCGTTTGCTAACATTAAGCTATTTTCATTTAAAGTGTTTAGCCACAAATACCCTCATCGCCAGTCATTAAAACAAATACATTTGCAATCACTTGTAACAGTTAAAGTAATTTCATTATCAAACTTCCTTATCCTCAAAACAAAAATGTAACAAATAATTCAACTTACTCCAGGGCAACGAGAATCTTGCAATATAAATATATTACTGTGTATCACATCCTTAAACCGCAATCAAAGTTAAGCCAATGCTATGAAATGAAACGCCACCATATTGTGTTTTTTTTAATTCTCTCACTACAAAAAGAAATTCTCTTTAACCACTTTCCCATATCGTTCTAAATAGGTCTGTAAACAGATGCATCTCAGTTCAGAAAGGTTGTTTATTGTCGGCATGCACAAGTGGCATCTTTTTTCGCTCAATTGAATGTGTCATCTCACTTTGCTTTCTTTTATCCGCACTACAACCAAACGCAAAACAATCCGTTTACGAGAAGTCTCATCCATTTTACAGCAATTTAGAAATGAAGAAGAAAAAAGTACGCAAAATATCATAATGCAACACATGTTTCATGCCCCCGGGAGGGGATTCAATGAATGCACGAGGGTAGAAAGAGTTCTAGCCCCTCACAAGCTACCAACTCGTGCGGAGAAAGCATCAACAATAAGGGACGGATAAACGCAAATGAAATGAAAAAGAGACAAATAAAAATGAAACCACACATACTGAAATCTCATAAATAAAAATGCTGTCTCGGCTTTGGTCGCGATCGTTGGACAGGATGCAAGAAGAGCTACGAATGGTATGTCCACCGAAGGAGGAAGGTTTGATGTCTCGGGATGCCTTACCGTTAAGTCGACAACGAAGCAATGAAGACAACGCGGCAACCGGTGCGCCATGAATGCTAATGCTGAGCCAGCGCCGGCACCGATGCGAATCATGCGTTTTATGCGGCTTCCCCCGTACGGTAACGCTATTACTTCTCTTCGCTAGCTGGTGGGTATCTCTTATACACTCACATGGGAAGCTCGAGATTTGATTTGGTTCTCGTATCAACCTTCATCAAATCTTGGCACGGTTGCTGCACTATCCTGTTTGCATATCGGTCTCTTTCACTGTTGAAGTGGTAGATTAGAAGGAGGAAAGAGAATGGTAACCCACAACCTTGAAAAGTGAACCGAAATCAAGATACAAAATACCACCTCCAGTAAACGATAAGCAAATTTATTTCCCAATTCAAATATGTTTTATTTTGCTTTTATTTGGTATGTTTCTTTTTTAATGTGTGCCTTTCCGATTTGAAAGCTATAAATTGACTATGCGCTATGTTTGTTTATAACATTTTAGCAAAATAAATTGATTTTTTTTTTCACTCTCATGGTTTACATCCTTTGGCCGTAGTCGAACGCCAGTGGTTTAATCTTATTGGCCACCGCAAAAACCTAAATCAACTGAGAAGGATATGAAATATCAATATTCTGATATCTTATTTCAAAACAACGAACAACCTCCTGGTGAGAATGCATCTCAAGTTAATTAAAAAAAGATGAACCTTAAATTGACCATATATTTCACAGAGAATGTTGCATGCTACTACACCCAAAACAGACAGGATTCGTTTGATGAGCAGCAATACCGAATAAATTTAGAATCAAAGTGGTATATTTTACTGCCCAGTTAGAACAGGTTTTCTTTTGTTAAATTGTTAGATTTCTTAGAGCTATAAAAAAAAGTTGTAGATCGATCGCTATTGCCTTCACTTCTCGATAGAAGCAACAACAGGCGAGCACTATGCTTTCCATGGCTGGTTAGAACCATAGTGTTTCTGCCAACCCTGTAGCGTTTTTACGACTTTGATGACTTGTCATTCGCAAAGCTATTCTGTATACATTTCCTATACGACCAGCTTCTTGGAAGAATTTACGAATCCAATCTGCTTCTGACATAAATGAATATCGGTATTTCCATTTCAAATCCTTTGCGTCATTCAGACGAGAGTTAGATTCGTAAGATGAAAGAGAAGAATTAACTTAAAAGGCGGTTAAAATAGTTTCACACACATTTCCAAGCATCGTTTCAACATCGTTTTGTTTTCAGACAAATACTTTACCTTGTCGCCTACATCCTATCTACCACCATCCTGATTTGATTTTTGTTTTTACGCTTATTCTGAAACTCCGATCACAAACTCCTTCCACGGCGCGTTGGCAATAAATGTAACTCTCGTCCCAAACAATGTTCTCATTATCTCTGCTCGACCACAAAATAGTTTACTTCCGCTGAAATGAACCCCTAATTAACATGGGATTTGTGTGCGGTTTTCGCTCAAATCCTCGCAAACATCCTTTGAACTATCCCGGTTTCACTCAACTAAACGCTAACTGAAAGACGACAGCTGTCGACGACACTAGACGCTTCTTCCGCATTCGTTGTCGCATGCATTGACTTTTGAGGTCAGTGGGAATGCATACCGTATCGCTGCTATAGCCCGTACCAGCCGAATAATCCCTCATTAGAGGAGCACCCGAGCTCGAACAACTTCCAGTAGAAGTATTTCTGCAGCTGCATTTGTGGGTGTACGTCATCGTCGTTTACATTGCCATTTTAATTGAGTAACACGATGCCCAACTGTTGATGTTGAAGCAGCAACGTACACCCCAACAACCAAGGCAACAAATTATCGTCTGCACTTTGTCATGTGCTGCCGAAAGTGCAAACATGCAGCAACATACACAAAAAGAACCTTTTTCCTGCTTTGAATATACATTCGATATGGGTTTCAAAAAAAAATCAGCGAAGGAAAATAAATAATCACTGCTAGCGGATGTCTCAATTTTCCCTATACCGCTCGTGTGCTTTGATTTATGAGCGTACTTTGTAGGGAGTCGATTTTTGGTAATTTTTCACCTTGAATCGTCGTGAATTCGATCAAAGGGCAGCAGTGTAGTAAAAAGTATAAACTTTCTCCCACAACGTGTCAACACGCGCTGGGCAATTGATCGATCGATACATCATCATCATTTATAACGAGCAGCTTCCTATACACACACACCACAAATGGCAGTACACCGGCAGGGTTGGATAGTTCCCGATGCACTTACATGTGATGTTTGTGTGTGTTTAATTTTGTTTGAGTTTCGTGTTACGTTGCAGTGGATTAATCTTCTTCGATCGAGCATTGAGAAAGTAACGGGTTTGTTCTTGTTGCTTTTTTGTGTTCTGTTAGTATTTTCTATTTTGCATAATTCCATTGATTTTTTAATTCTTTTTAATAATTGTTGGTTAGCTTTAAAGATCAAGATTCGTTTTTTTATTTTTTGTTTGAATTATGACAATGATGTTTATTTATTTATTATTAATTTTTTTAACCTTTTTTCGGTCTCCCGTGTTTCCGTTAGTAATTTTTATCGTTTTTTAGATTATTATTGTTTTTAATTATTCACAGTTTTGTTTTGACTTTCAACTTTCATCATCTGTTTTTGTTTATTTCGTTTCTTTAAGATGAGTTTTATATGTTTCTCAACTTTTTATGTGTTAATTACTCAATGACAATTTCAAAAATTTTACCATTAGAACAATCGATAGTTTTTTGGTTTTTAACCCTTTTTAAATTATATTGTTGTACTTAAAAATCTTTTCAAAAAACAAGCGTTGTAACAGAGTTAACTTAAAAGTTAACCCCTTGAGTTAATTTAAAATCCTCTACCTTCGAATCGATAAACTCATTTCCGTCCGCCAGTGGTCATAAGCATTCAAATAACACATTAATCTACAAACCCATTTGGTTTGGTTTAAAAAATCTCAGCATAGCAGCATAGTTGCACTCGAGTGAAGAGGAAAAATAAGGCATTCCAAAATTCCAAAACCCCATCCGAAACCTAAATGCAAACTGACGTGATAAATCTTCATTCCGGCTAGTGGTCGTTTGTACAGTTTCGTTCTGTTTCCTTTTGCCTGGAAACCGTTTTGCCATGGCGAACGAAAAAGGAAGGCCACAAACATCATCATCCCTCCGAAGCACACGAACCGCATGACAACATTAACATCTCGTCGTTAGACTGGCGTCGAATTTTCGACAATTTACACTTATGATCATGAAAAGGGGAGACTTTTTGGAAGACTTTGGCCGACCATGGGCAATTAAAGAGCAGTGGCAATTTGTCGTGATTTGTAGCACTCCGGTGGAGGAGCATTGATTTTGTGTCTGTGCCTTCGTCCAACGTTGTGCGAGATTGCACTTCTGTTGCATTTTAATCGAGCTGCCGTTTGGGAGAATTATCGAGGTGTTGCGAAAAATTGATGTTGTGCTTTGAAGGTGTTTTCAAGGAGGATTTTTTTTTCTTCACACTAATCGCTTCTTAATCGGATCAGGAAGGATTGTCTTCTTGGAGGGTGCTTGACGGTAGAGTTTGTGTGTTGTTGCACTCACGGTGAGTGAATGTGATCTGATGATATACGAAATTTCGCCATGCACCAAATGTCTTCCGGAACAACCGTAGGCGGCATCACGATCAACACTCAACAACTCAAACATTGGAATGATGGATGGCAACTTTGGCGCGGGAACCACTTGCATCCAAAATGTACGAAGCATAGTTTTTCTTTCTTTTTCCTTATTCTTGAAATTCGAAACTTTACCCCACACGCAAATGCATCGAGTTGCCCCCGCAAAATGGCCAACGGCAAAGTGTGAATGGCTTGACTGTTTTGCTTGTTTTTTTTTTATTTCTTGTCAGTTTTTTTGTGATGCTGATGTTGACTCCACATGAGTTTGCACACAGTGCATCGTTAATGACGCCGGTCGAACGTCGGCTGCATCTTGACACCGTTCGGGAAGTCTTTAAGAAGAGCGAAGTGAAGCGAATCATTGCCGACACTTCCTTGTATTTGGAGACTTTCGATGTAACGGGTAAAAGTAGGGAACATTTGAATGGAAATGTTTTCATTAAAGAGTGTTGAAGCTTCAGCCACCGATGTTGCGGAACCGGTTTCGATCTATTATTGGACAAGCTTCAGCTATGCTCAGGGAGTGATTTGATGAATCACCGAGTAGGAAAAAATGTTGTGGAATGAAGATGGTAGAATTTAAATCTTGAAAATTGTAAAGTTCCATTAAAATTGTACCGTGCAATATGCGATTGTTAATAATTATTGATTGCAGGGTTTCATGTATAGAACTGAGATAATATTTTTCCCCGGGTTGTAATGTCGAAATTATTCAAGTATTTATTGTTACACAATTTTAATCATAAAATGTATTCCTCTTCATAAAATTTGCACTTTAATGAGTTCATTTCAGATTGTTTTTTTTACAAAAATAAACAATGGCAAAAAATAACCTTGCATAATAATAAAAATATAATAAATTTTAACATTTATAGATTATCAGTTTTTCTTTGATACCATGACTACTACATTTGTAATTTTGGCTGGTACCGGTCGTGATTTTCTTTATCAGCACACATTTTTGGAATGAATCAATTTTACTTAAAATTTGAGTTTGACACATTTATCCTGAAGTAAGAAATACAAAAAAGTTTTGTCAATAAATAATCTTCAGAGTTTTGTCATTAAATAATATGATTGTCAGAGCTGAAACAGATAAAATGTAAGATTACTTAAACGAATTAAATGATGACCTTTAGCTTTAAATATAGTTAAAATCATGACCTAATTCCAAAAGACAATTAAATCTGATTGGCTTAGAATAAATGTTTGTACACTATCAAGAATAAAGTGAAAGAGTTGAATAAGAAGAAAATAAGTAATTTTTTTTTAATAAAACAAAAGTTCATGTGAAATATTGACATGAGTATACTGAAATTTGCTACTAACATTTCAATAAAGAAACTTCATGCTTTAATGGAAATGTATCTGCCTTTCCGTTTACATATCGTGCATGACAGCTAATTTCACTGCCACACGTTGGAAGCATTATTATTTAATGTACAATGATAACACTTTACACACTATTCCAATTATCACCCACCATCGTGAACCGGCCGTCATTGAAATATCGCTAAATATGGCTCATCGGAAGTGGAATTCCATTTCCCCTGTTTTTTTGGCACAAAAGCATTAATTTCGTTCTTCATCGAAACGGTCAATTTGCTGTTTGACAAAATTCAACGAACCAATCAAATCCGTAAAATCAACACTAGCTCACAGCGAATACAGCACGCTTCTCCACAGGCGCTTAATCACTGGAAGCGCGCGCACCAACTCGGAAGCAGCCATATGCTGCGGACGCGGAATGGCGAATGAAACAAAACGACAGTGTCGGCCACTTTTGTGCTCAAATCACGCGAGCTTTTGAAAGCTATTAATGCAAATCACAAAATGTTGCGATGAGTCACGATCCGTGGTGCTGAAAAGTTTTGTGCCGAACGTGTTACAGTCGGTGGACCGGGCGGGTGGGACACTTTGAGGACAGATGATGCTGAATCACACTACCATCATGCTCGGTTACACCAACTGGTGTTGCTGGTGAATGATGATGCACACTTCAATCAGCTAAATAAATTTTCGTCACGAAATGCAACTAATAATCCTCGGCACTCGAAGAAACGGTCGATTAACAGCAACAAATGATTGGCGCCCGGGATGCAACGAAACAGGAAGGCGTTGCATGTTTTGTCCAGAAAAAGTATTTCACCATCGTACAATACACTCCACACTGAATGGATTGTTCGTTTCTCCTTTTAATATGTGTCTGTCTTTTTGCTTTTGTTTAAGTTCATTCTCTTTGCCATGGCTCATTGTTCTGTTCGCATGCAAAACAATAGAACAGCGTGGGCAATTATTTTATCGCTTTTGAAGTACTGTTCGCTTGTTCACATCCTGCACATCTTTGATGTGTTGCATTTTTGCATGTTGCACTTCAATCCACTGCACGTCGCTAAAAGCCTCCACAATATGGGAAGATACGGGAAGATTGGATTGATTGGTGTTGCGATTGATGATGATTCAACGATCGGCAGGATTTCTGTGGTGCCTTTGTACCGTATCGAAACCGTGTCGAGGACATGCATTTTCGGTACAAAATGACAGGAAAATAATCGACCAATGATTGAATGATTGAAGCTTCCCAGGGGGCAGAGTTGGCAGTCAACTGAAGGGCGTCGGGTCTTTTGTTGCGCGCATTGTATGCGGACAAATTGAAAATCAACACACGCTCCGTCCAGTAATTAGGCAGAAGCCATGAACCGAAATGAAAGTTACAGCAGCGTTTTGAAGGTATTTATCAATTTGAAATTTTTGCTACAGTTCGTGAATTGCGAATTTGGCAAGCATGTTGTTATCAGTCGCTAGCTGAACGAGCGTAAACATCGACTTTTCGGTCCCTCGTTAGCCTGAGATAACCTATGGGAATTATCGGTACTGCAGTACGGTTTATTGCTGATTTTTGTTATGTTTTTTTTTCGGTTAGACTAATAAATTTAGACAAATGAATACAAGTTGCCAATTGCTTCGAACAAATCAGACAATATTTAATGTACAGGGTTCGGATAGAAAAAAATCAAAAATGCTTCAATATTTAGCCATCAAGTGTCAATATTTAAATATATTGGTTTACAGCCAGTTTATTTATGACCAATTTTAAGTGATCTTTTAACTATTGCGTAACGCTTGAAAAGGAAAACAAGGGGTAATGTTAAAATTTGTTACATGGTTTTTAAATTCATTACGCTATGGTTATCATTTAATTTGTAAATTTTATTACGAAAACAGTAAGACCAACCGCGAGGTTACTTTGTGTCCTTTGTTTATTGCTTTTTAGCCAGTCTTTACATTTTATCTCGTTAAGATAAAGTTTAAGGTGAAAAACAGAAGCCTGATTCTGGCGTAGCGAGAGCTGACATACCGGTAAAGTGCAATAAAATGATAAAGACCTCAGCGTTTCACCCGGGGGTTAGAGTCTTCCAAAAGGTCTTTCATCAAAAACTTAGCCAAACGTCATTCTGTCTACTTAATTAAGGAACGAAGAGAAGATGAGGTAATTTTTTTTTTTTGGCTCGGTTAGAACGGCCTGGCCGTATCAAGACTTATTTTTACCACGTAGCTGGTTAGTCAGTCCATGCTACGGGGGACGGTCCGGATGGGATTTGATCCAGGTCCTGGCGTGTATACGGGCGCCGTTTATCATATGCACCACCGGGCCGCCCCGTGGATGAGGTAATTTAAGATAAACGATTTGCCGTAAATCACCAACCCACCCGAGATATACTAAAATACGATCGACATAGCGGGCAAACGTCAAACCGAAGAACATACTCCAATAATTTTATTGCTCAAACGAAGTGGCATTTAGTCATGCAGCTAAAGGTCAAGAAAACAAAATGGTCTTAATTCAAACGTTTATTTATTGTTAATGGTAATGTTAATTGAGCATAACCAAGCTACATAACAGTACACGTAGATAAAACAATTCTCGTCAAGAAAAAAATAGTTCATAAGGATTAAAAAATATCTCTAAGGACAATAGTAAACAGCATTGGTGGACAAAATAAGTCACAAAAAACAAAACAAAAAAACAAAAAAACTAAAACATACTTTTTTAAAACATTTTTATGGAAAACAAAGAGAGAGTGGAGGTAGGGAGAGGAAGGGAATACTTTTTTTTTTCGTTTCGCATTCATAAGTACTTCAGGACATGCGAGAATGAATACTTATTTGCTTTCATGCTTAATTGCTTTAGTGCAAAATTTGAGAGAATGAATGCTTAAGAAGTGATTATAAATATGATGATCGCCGCGAAGGCTCTTAGGTGAGACTGAAGTAGATTGTCGAACGAGTAGGAAACCATTTGACCACAGTTCTTTGCACTAATGTCTCTACCAAAAAAGCCTTGGTTAAGCTACAAACCAAATATCCGGCTAGTGTCCTGTTGGTTAGCTTGTTGGCTTCTAAAGAAAAGCTGGTTTTCGTTGAGGTTATTATTAAAATGAATATCGAAGTGTTTATTTGAATGATATCGCTCATGAAAAACACAAAGCTTTAGCCCAAAGATGTGTTGCTCCGTAATAACTTGGACCTTAGGCCTTATGGATTATTCCACATTATTAAACGTGATAAAATCAAGAAAACTAGAAACGGCAGACTAACAAACAATATTGAGGTTATAGAAGAAAAAAACAAAGAAACAAAGCAACATAAATACTTCATTTTCTATCCACTTATTCAACTTTTTTTTTTCTTTTAGTACTATGTTTTTCCTTATTTGTGTCTATCGAAGACGGACCAGGTCATATTTCTATTATTGAGATTGTTATCGATTTCGCAATTTGTTCAATCTTTTCAGTTCTAGGGCTTTTACTTAAGTTTCACAATGTAATGGACTTCATTACACATCTTCTTACATCTCGACAGTATGTAAACTTAACATTTTTCTTGCTGTGGACGATACTGCAATGGAATGAGCATCTTTAGCATCTGTTAAAAACTTATGTTAAGTTAGATTTAGTGTGATATAAAACATAACATTGCCTGAAAGCCATAAATGAAAAGATTGAACATTAGTTCGTTGACATTTTGCAGCTACAAACCCAAATATCAATTGGCCTAAAACCCATCGAAATACCTCCAGACAAAGATAGTGCTATACTTGTAAGAAGATAACATACTTTTCTTCCCCTATATCCACCCGTGTCATGCATTAGGCCTAACAAATGATTCAATCATTTATCACACGCTTAATCCACTGCGTTGGAGTTTATCTAGTTACCAGCACCCGTGTATAGTTGTTCCACTTTCTACCATACAGTGCTTGCTAAACAGATCCCACTTACCGTTGAGAAATTATTATATTTCCGCTAACAACTCGCTAACAATCAAATGCTACTGCAAGGTACCGCTGTACACGTCTAATCTTTCCATTAATAAGCGAACCGAAATTGATAAATTTTGCACCACACTAAACACGGACCAGTGTGAGCCAGTGTGACCGGATAAAAAGACATTAGCTGACCTGAAGTATTCGTGAAAAGGTAAGCACAGATGAAATGAGTTGAGAGCGGGAAAGGACACCACGGGCAAGAGATATGACAAATTATGCCCGACTCACGGCTGTCCGGTAGTCAACCATCATCCAGACATGCTAACCCCGTGCCGGAGCCTCAGTTTGCGGTTGGGAAGCATAAACAATCATAAATGATAATAATGATATACTTTGTGAGTTCATTTATGCTGGCACACGCACTTTCCCCTAAATGTCTGCAACACGCACTGCAAACTCCCAGCAGGATCCGCCTCTAGTTGCCGTAGCGGACCAAGCGGATAACGAGGGCTGGATAGCGTACTGACCCGATACATTCGGGTTGATGCTCTTCATTACCGACCGTACACGACACGCCAGGACACCGAACGAAACTTACCGTTCACGTTAGTATGTTATTAACCTGGCCCTTACCATCATCTAAAGCCCCGACTCGTGGCATACCACACACAGACACACATGACAATCGTTAGTGGCCAAACAAAGGTGTACGCCAAAAAGGTGCTGAGGTTTTGTCGCGTCAACAGTGAGCTGGCGGAACGTGATGCTTGGCTCTGCGGCACGATGATTTATGGGTCCGCGTGGGTCGTGTTATCCGTCCACGTGGGAAGGATTTGCTTGTGCGAAAATTAAGACATGCGTTAGCGGAAAGATGAGAGTGTGGCTTCATTGTTTTGGCTGTTTGTGTGTCTACGTACCCATGAAAGGTGAAACGCAAATGAGCGTAAATTAACGGATGCTTCAACGTGTGTACAGATCCTTGGGGACTCTTAGTATGTCTTCCGTGGAGGTTGATCGAGATGATGCTAAGCCACGGTAAGGCTTGCAATGGTTAAATGCCATCCGGATTAAGTAACGGGCCTACTAAACTGTAGTGCGATGACAATCACAATTGTAGTAATGGGTTGTTTTACAAAAGTCCTTGGGATTTCATATGAGAAGGAAGCTGAATTCTACACAATTAATCCTGCACGTGATGATTACTACTATTACTACCCGTTCGAGATAATTCCTTCCATCTAATGCGTACTGTGAATCATCAAAACGGAATTCGCATTGTTTATTATCTTCGCCTCTCTAAATGCTTTAAAATGTCCTTCAAAACTAAACGTATCATTATCTACCATGACGCGATCATTAGCGATTAACGATTTGCCTAAGACAACACTTGACATTTGCCTAAAACACTTTACCGAAGGAACCGAGCATGCTGATGCGTATCAGCTTCGATTGGCCCCATTTCCAATCAAGCAACGGTTGGTGTTTTACACAAACAAATAAAACGACCACTTTATTGCCCACCAGTCGTGTGCGAAAGCGCGCCTTCTGTTTTCTGATATGATAATAGACCACCTACCAACGAATGCCACCGTGCTTTTAACGGCTACGTGACGCACACAGGCGATGGCCGTAAAATGGTTTATTAAAAACACGTCCCGCATGATGCTAGGAGTGCTTCAAGCGATGCAACGCTTCTTTTTGCCATTAAAAAAATGCTACCGTTTTAACTTAATCTTTGCTCACCCACTTAGAAGTAAGTAGCTATTAAGCAGTACATTACGCACTGTAATACAAACGGATGCTGCAATCTTTTGTGAAAGATGGATGTGTTGATGGTGAAGACTTTTGTTTGTATTAACTCTGATTACGTTTTGGACAAAGATCACCCTTTAGTAAGAATTAATTGTTGTGTCTAATGACCTTTTAGGCTGATCGTTGTCCCCAAACAAGAAGTGATGTTTTCTTTTCAGACATAAATATTGATTATATTGTCTATACTTGCTTAAAAACATCTTTAGGGAGATCTACATCATGTCAATTTTGATCAGGTGGTCTTAGTGTTAGTAACATACTTTCTGTAATATTCGTATGCTCATTCAAAATGATATTCACCTATTTTTCATTTTTTTTGACAAATACTTTTGTCCTACTTCACAAGCTAATAAACAGCTGGTTGTGTGGTGAAATTGCTATGAACAACTACAGGACATTCCATATCAGATCAAAGTTTCTTCAATGTTTCGCCACCAAATAGCGAAAACAAAGGAATTCCAGAAAACTCGTTGAAAGGGGTACTCGTTATGAAAGGATTGCCCATAAGTAGACAACCATAAGAGGTTGATCCACAAGAGGTGTTGAGTTGAGGCTCCTGTTTTCTCCTTAATGTCAGCATGTCGAGTTTCCATAATCATTTCCTGATTTTGTGATCATCAGCATCTAAATATGGTAAAAAATGCCACTTTTTACATCATATCAGATAGCTTATAAAATCTCAGCTATTGTATCGTTATCAATTCTTCGGACGCATTAAATCTTCCTCCATCCATGTAAGCGACCTAAAAGGACCTTTGGGGGCTAGGTCGTTCGGTGTCATTCATTTGACATTAACAGCCACCGGAGCCTTATTCTTCATCCTTTGAGGATCCTTTCAAGAATCTTCCTCTCGAACGAGGCTAAGAAGATTTCGTCAGTTCTAGGACAGAGTCCATGTCTAAGATGGGTATTTGTGTACTAAAAGTATATAAGCTTCGGGCGGCCCGGTCATGTATGTGATAAACGGCACCGGCCCACACGGCAGGACTGGTGATCTCCGTCTCCCCGTACCATGGACTGACTATCTTGCTACGTGGTAAAATTAGTCTTGATACGGCCAGGCCATTCTAACCGAGCAAAAAAAAAACTATATAAGCTTCGATCGTTATCAGTATGAGTCGCTGTGTGGTTTCCCCCGTCAATCTCCACGACGAGGATTTCAGTCGCCATATTATCAATACAAATACTTGAAAGCGTGTGTAAAATTTTTCAATCCGTTAGCATTTTTTACAAGTACAATATCTTTATTTGCAGTTTTGATATAAAAACAATTTTTTGTTGAGTTAAAAATTGATTTGCGAAGGCCCTTAATTACTGGATCTCTAGAACAACAATTTAAAATACGTACCACATGTACAGACGAGTCCCATCAGACGCAGTGGCACGAAACAGAAGCTAAGAAAAACGCATAATGTCTTCAAATCGATTCATTTCATTACTCACCCTGATGGCGGGTAATTAGCGTTTGTGAGCCACATCGATCCTATTAACATTTCCATAAATAAACAAAACCTTCGACCATTTCTCTGGCGATTTGTTAAACGATTTACTCAAGCAGCTACTCATGCAATCGATACGATCCGTTTAATGTGATGATTTTTTAGAAGCCAAAGGCTCAAGAGCTGTTAGCATTTATTGAACACAAACGGAACACACACTTCACGAATACACCGGAAAGCTCATATGTACTTCACTTCCACTTCAGATCAAGTGTATGTATTTTTGCTATGTTTTATTTGAGCATAACAATAAAGCTCAACAATGAATAAACAACCAATTTCAACTGGTAGCTTCTTTTTTTTGGCCTCCCCCGATGATGCAAAAGTTCATTCATCAATTAACACCGATTTTCGGCATTTTAACAAGTTTACGCAGCACTTCACCTGACGGTTGCAATCGGACCTTCAAACGCCTCCGCGACCAACACGGACGCACTGCTGGCAAGCTGCCAAGCTGACATGTGCTAAATGATGTACAAGCAAAACATTATTTGGCACACATTTTTAAACCACCTCTTTGTGAACCTTCGCCGAGCGGATCCAATTGCAAACAAAACAAAAACTGCTGTTGAACAGAAAATGTCAACGAAAGAAAACGATAATAAACTGCATGGTTTCCAATAAATCCGTGGTTTTATCTCTGAAGAATATTGATTTCAATTAAAAATCTGTCAATATGTTGAGCGACATTCCTGTTCGCTGTGTACCAATTTTGTCACCACCACGAAAGACGAGATGCTGTGGAGATCGCATTTCTTGTCCGCGGGAATTATTCCCTTGACAGAGTACTTTTTTTCGGAGCGATTTTTTGCGCTCGAGGAAACCTCCCATATCGAATGGCATATTTTCACCGCACCGTGTGATTGATCACTGACGCTGATGGTGACACATGCACCGGTCTTTACGCGCGACCATTTCCTGTGTTTCGATTTCCGATTCGTTTCGTCCGTCAGTGTCATGTCAGATGCCGGAACGAGACGGTTAATAGTTTTGCTACTCACGTGTAGTAGAAATCAATCGTAGCACTCCACGGCAACACTTCTGACATGTATCTTCGGATCAATGTCAGTGGGCGAAAGCTCATCTTTTCGTTGACTTTGCGTCTGTGTGTTACTAACGATTGCGGGCGTGTTTGACGGTGTGTCTAAAGGTTTCGTAAATCACAAACCGTTGCGATTGACATTGGATCGTGCCTGGTAGAAGAGGAACCAAATCTAGTGAGGAATGTCAAGGGAAATAGGTCAAGGGAAAAAGGTGATTATTGTTTTTAACAACCATGCTGAGGCGCTTTTAAAACGACTGGTTTGACTTTAACGTATTATCTAATCAAAACGTGTCAATCGAAACTACTCTCTTCGTAGCTACGTCTCATCTATTTCTTCTTTTATTTTTTCTTTTGTAATACATATGTTTAAAAAACATGTTTAAAAGTCTGAAAGTAAAACAAAACATGAGTAACTTTTCATTTAATCTAATAAAGTTTTTGAAAATTCATCAAAAAAATTGTTA
The DNA here is from genome assembly GCF_943734845.2 of Anopheles funestus. NCBI lineage: Eukaryota > Metazoa > Arthropoda > Insecta > Diptera > Culicidae > Anopheles > Anopheles funestus. Next base: position 35,049,539 of record NC_064599.1, read on the forward strand.
AGCAATTATAGTTGTTTTATATTTCCTTGCTAGTTTCACTTTTTTATATTTTATTTTTCATGTTCTTTGACAAATTTATTACTTCTTGCTTTGTTAAGCTTTTTTTCCTTCTTTTGTTACGCATGTTTATAAACCGGTTTAAGTATTGTTTTAATTTGTTTTCAATTCGTTCAACTTCTTCTTCTTCTTCTTGGTTTAACTACCTTATAGGTCACACCGGCCATTTCTGGCTTACTAGACTTATTTTACCACGTAGCCGTTTAACTATGAAATTAATAACTTTCCCTTTTTTCTTTAATTTATCATTTAATATGAATTATTGTTTTATGTTAATGTTTGTTATGTTAATGTTTTTTTTATAATATTCTTTATTGTAATTCCGATTGTTCAGTTTTTTTAATTTCATTTCTCTCCTTTCTTTTTCATTCTAATTTTTTTTTAAATACTAGATAAACTATTATTTGCGCTTACCGTACTGTATTGAGACTTATAAACTTGGTGTTTGTTTTATTTGCAAAACAGTACATACATAAATAATGAAGTCTATACCTAATGATTTAGTTATCAGTCATATTTCAGCTCAAGTTCATTCACTCTGCAGACAACAAACCAAATCCACCGCGGACGAACACTACAAAACTTTCGTAAAGTCTCAACTACCGTAGACAAACTTTTCTTGCCCAATCGTTGTGACGCTTGCAACCGACTTTAGCGTCTCATAAATCCCCGGGATGTGCATATAAACGGGTCGCCAAAAAAAGGTTGATTTCACTTTTCCCATCGCAATCAGTCAAAAAGTCGATCGGCAGTAAACCAACCGAACGCCAAAGCTCATAATCGCGCATAAATCATGCTGTCGCTCGGAAGAAAGCATACCTGCTCTCTCATCCTTCGACGGAACGGCCGGGGGATTGCACTAACGAAGAAGAGACTATGACGACGGGTTTTAGTGTTTAACTTTCGTAAATATACCCCTTCTTTCCGCTTCCAAGCCACGAAACCATTGATGCAGCATGTATCAAACTTCGTTTGATGGTGTGGGCCATGACCACCTGTCGCGATGCTGCTTCGACAGGGCTGGGTATTTAAAGTGGGGACAACGAAGGTAAAACAAACTTCCCTTCAAACTGCCCATTACCTACCGCATCAGTATCGTTCGCTGGTGGATTAGAGATTGTCAACTCTGGACATGGACTCTTACTTCTCTATCGCAGCAGCAGCGGTCCCTTGGCTGTAGAAAAAGCACAAGAAATGGACATCCTAAGTAGGTGCGATCATCATCTGTCTGTGGGCGGCTTGCAGACACGATTGCGCTTTTTCGGTAAATATTGTCACCCTGCTCGATGCCATTGATCCATCCGTTTGCCGCACAATAAGTTGGTCAGTGTCGGTGTTGTTGCTTTCGCTCAACTGTATTCCGAGGAAAACGGCGAACGAAAGAAATGCTATTTATATGCATCTGCCATGGGTTGTACCGGTTGTGATGTGGGTCGCGTGAAACTTTGTTTTTTTGTGCGTTTCCAGTGTCACCAGACGTTTAATGCTCCACCATTAAACCATTCTCTTGCACGCAGCGAAGGTCCTTGGGAAATAATCGTTCTGAGCAACTAACTTCTTAACCAAGAGTGCTTCCCAGGCTTTCCCTTACTCGAGACTCCACGAGGGAGTATCGTAAGGGCCACACATACATAAAACCCATAAAGCATGCAGAAAGTGAAGACATCTTAAATCTCGCTCAAGAATCACATACCCACTCAAAAGACTCTTTGCAGTGAGAAAAAAAAAACGGCAATAGAAGAAGGCAAAAGCAGAGAAATAAACCAGGCAGACAACCAAAAGGCAGATAAAGCATGATTTACGAGAGATGGAATGGAAATGGGTGCAGCGACAACCAGTCTTCCCCAGCTAACTACAGCTTCAACAGCAATCGGTGCTTGATTCCGAAACGACCTTTTAATGTTTCTCCAACCCTTCAACAAGGAAAAAAAGGGGGGAGTTCTTGCAAATGCCGTAAACACACTTTACCTTTTGTTTTGCACAAGACGGTTGCTAAATCAAATCGCCCGTCAAGCGGGCGTAAGCAGCAGATGTGTTTTGATGTTTGTTTTTTTCCCCCCGTTGTGGATGGGTAATTTAATAGATGTAAAAGTGGAATGAAATAAGTGCATCTTGATGCTGATGAATTGTCACCTTTCGTTGGTAATTTCTTTTTGCTTGTTTTCAATTGCTCAATTAGCTAATGGGAATCAAAATGGTATGAATGATAGGAGCAACAATAGAAGAACGGTTTTTTCTTTAATCTTTCTCGTTTTTGTATTTGCATTTGCAAGCTGATTGCTATCCTTTTGTCAAGCATTAAACGTTCAATTCACATACAATTTCATGCGATTAGGATATGTTTATAGTTGTGCTTCAGATTGCTTTCACATTATTTTAATAAAACAGCTACTTTCTTTAAAAATATAAAACTATAATATGAAAGTGTTCTGTGCTTCTGTCAGAAATATTGTATCTGTATCTATTGTATATGAAAAAAATGAAACCATAATTGAAATGAAATTTTGCATTCTTCTTTTGACTTGGGGGGGTGTTTTTTAATAATTTTTAATAATATATACCTTTTGTGAGCATCAAGATTTTTCTTTATCACAATTTACTGACTTGAAAGCTAATAGTTTTCTTTGTTTTCAAATCTTTTTTGCAATTTTTATTTATTTATTTATTTATTTATTGTTACAGCTTCGGCCTGGCTAATTAATTTATTTTATTATTTATTGTTTTTCTTGTTTGGTTGTATTTGAATCTATTAGACTAAACTTTTCTTGAGTTTAATGAGTTTAATGAATTTAGAATTAAAAACTTTTAAAGGCCCGGACAAGATCTTGGCAAGAAATCTAGACCTTCTAACCAAGAAAGCAGAGCTTCTAACGGACAGGAAGATCTTTCCAAGAGGTTATTGAGCTACTGACGACTTGGAAAACAAGTTTAAAAATCTACAATTAACAGAAGGCATCACGAAGTTGTTTAAAACATGAAAAATATATGTTTTTTTTCAAAAATCACTTGACGATGCAGTGACTCTAAGAGAGAAGGACGTATGTGGAACAAATACTATTTTATATTCCGATACTTTTAGAACAAGAATAAAATAATTGATCATACGATCATATCGAAAGTATATTCGGTACATCATTCAATAAATTAAATTTGTAAGATCAAATTTTCATTGAATAAATAAAAACTATGACTTTGTATGGACATTACTTAGGGTAGGAACGGATTATTTCACGCTTCATGATTGGTATGAAAAAGCATCTTCCACCTAGCGAGGATTGACTGTACATTCTGAGTCTATTACATGCAATATGCTTTTCTAAAACTTAAACACCTTCAATTAATCCAAACCAATCATTCTCCCTCGTACCGTACATGATCAATTTATGTGCAAGCTTAAAACTTTCCACGCTTCATCCGTTCGGTGAATACATTAACAACTGCAACAATGAATTAACCGAACAAAGTATGAGAAAACCCCAAACCGGACCAACTTCCATTAACAAACGAACCGAGGGAAAACTTTTTACTTAAATATTTACGAACAAAGCCTCACATAGTCCCAAAAAACAAATGTATTGAATCCGTTTTGTAAAAGCAAAGTTTGATGCGACTAGAATGGGAAAGGCACGATATGGAAGCGATACGAAACTGTTCGGCCGTTTGCCTGCTTTAGCGCTAGAGGACGAAACTCCATCCAAGGGGTTGCGTATCATATTCTCGTTATCTTTGCACATGTTGCAGCTTGGGCAAATGGGACTGCACGGGCAAAAAATGGAAGTGGAAAAACGATGAAGAATGTATCTAATCGGTGGACTGTGTAGTAAATTGTTTTCTTTTTGTTTTGTATCAAATCTTAACAATGTTTGGTTTTCCCTTTTTGTATCGGGTCTGTTCTGTAACGTGCTGTTCCATTAAAGGACTAAGGTATTGCTTCATTTGTTGTGTCTCGCTATTTTTTTCTTTGTAATTTGATCTAATTTTCTTTTTTTCTGCGTTTTTTATGTTTCTTTTGTTTTTTTTTTTACTGATTGTAACTCCTCACTTTATCGATTCTGGTACTGTCAGTATAATCTGTGAAAACATGTACTTATTTTATGTTTTTCATGCGCCTACCTCTTTCCTAAGAGACGATAAGGAAAAGCAACAAATTAATTTCATTTTTTGTTCACTCATTGTTTGGTGGTTCTGTTTGGTAGTTCGTAATTCTACTTCGTGCCAGATTTTAACCACCACACAAACCACAAAACGAAACACGAACGGGTGGATTAAGCGCCAAAACATGTTCCTCACATACCGCAATGTTTGGCAAAACCGGCCCCAAAAGCCGGTATTGATTTTTCGTACGAGAAAAGATTTAGCTGGAATCCATTTTTCACACCCAATACACATACATTTAATTGTGGACTTAAAGCGTGTATCATGAAGGGTATTTTTTGTTTTGCTGGCAGCACGCCCTAATCTAGCCGATGTTACCACTTATGTCATTTCGAACAGGATCAGTGGCACTGTGGTTTGATTCAGAACAAAACAAGGAATCCAAAATTGCGGGGGAAAAATAAAAACGTTTTGCAACACACTTTAGACAGTGTACTTTTTCTGCCGACTACTGTACCAATTAGTGTTCGCCACGCATTCGATGTTCAAACTTTGGAAGAAAAAAAAAGAAATGAAAACTTCTACCAAATACAAAAAAACTTTAAAAAAATACACACAACATGAACATTTCCCACACAGTTTTTAGAGGGCACAAGCACGCCGCGAAAGCATACCTAACGACCTTTTTCATGGGCCACCAAAAATTTCAGTCAGTACTCTACCTCAGCATAAACAAGCAGGTGCAGCGCACCGCTACAGGGGCACAGGTACGCCCGGAAAGAAAAATCAATAAATATTCAATTATTCAAACGAAACGTTTCGGTCTGGGTAGCCGCTTGAAACCTGCCGTGAAACAAATTGCCAGAACATGGCGCAAATAAATGGTTGCAATAAAACGGTAAAATAAGATACCAAAAGAACCCCTTTTTGGCGGATGGTGCATCTCGTGCCCGTGGGGAGGAGGGGGGCGGGTGAGTGGATAACGGTGGATAACAACAATAACAAAGCATAGAAATAACAAAATAAAAATGGGACACAATCGACAAAAAAGTGAACAAACCTCGATGAGATTAACCGCGTGGTGTTGTTCTGGTTGAATTTACTCATGTACCTCTACAGAGCCATTCCCATGCACGGAAGGCACGTTTTTATATTAGCTTTTTTAACGACTTCCCTTCTCGATGTGCTGCAAAACAAACGTGCAACGAAACGTTCTAAGGGGAACCAACGCAAACGCAGGGTTTTATGTTGTATTGTTGCTCCACCACCGTGATGCATTTTGTAAACCTTCCCCGCCATTTTTGCCGCATGATTTGTGTGCGATCACTTCGCAACCACGTTAAAACCAGACTCCCGGTCGGGTCGAGTTTTTCAGCCCAAAGAGTTGGTAAAGGGTGTTGGAAAGCGTATGCGATAAAATGTACCAACCTGCAGCCAGCATTGAAGGGGGATAGCTTTATTAGCATTAGTTTGCGTTTGGTCAAGCGCAAGATAAAACGGACCACCGTGCGAGCAAGCTTTCGGGAATGCGAGTTTAGTGGTGGTAAAAGGAATCTAATCAACCGAGCTGATGGTGCTAATCGGATGGTTTTACGAACGTATTTTTGCTTTTCTATGTTTTTGTTTACTGATTTGAAGCATTCGGGAACGATTGGTGCTGTTTTCCGGAAGCATCGAATTGCTGTAACACACTAAGTGGCTTTGATGTGGCGCTTAAATCCAATTACTGGTACCATGGTGGATGGTTAGGTATGGTGGTTGGCAACAAGTTGGAGTTGGAGCGCATGTTGTTTCCCCTACTTAATACCTGTTGAATAGGCGCAACTAGAACAGGGAAACGGTACTAATCATCTACTAATCAGTTCGACAAAAAATACAAACATTGTCAGAGTTGAAATTACAACAACAAATTGAGGAAAAAATCACTTTAACGCCATTTTAACTAGAATTTGTTAAATTCTTCTAACACCAATAACTTATAGGTTAAAATATGTATTTAGATTAACTGTTGTATGCGGTTTTGCATACATCGTAGCCTCTTTGTGTACCGCTTTTACTCGTTCCTGACACTTTGTGACAGCAATCGTTGTATCTGCTTGGTTATTTTTCGTTATGCCTTCAACTTCTTCAACTGCCACGGCTGCGATAGAACGCAGCACGTGTTCGTTTCTTTTACGTATGTCCTTTATCTTCTTGAATATAATACATTTTGAAATGTTCTAATTTTATGCACGTTATTTATTTATTTATTTATCTATAATTAATTATTACGGCTTCGGCCGTTTTATGCACGTTACCTTTTTATAATTTTAAAAAAACCTAATATTTCCAAAAAACAGAACTGTCAGGTTTCATTAATGTCAATTTATTCTTGATATAATAAATGACCTCCTATATGCTAGAGCACAGGGTTGGTCATACTGATTTACTCGCTTATCAAGCGCTACAATCATTCCGCGAATTTTTATTGCTGCAAGAGTTTCGTGAAACACTCACAGTCGAGATCCTTTGTATTCAACATTCAGAATATTCTGGAAAATGCATTAACGTCATCACATTGGACATTTGGACGATATATTCATAATTATAATAACAAGACCAGTCCACCGGAGTCTTGGCTGGTGTTGTCCGACAGCAAGTTCATCGTACAACACAAAAAGTTCGTCAAGGTAGCAGCTTCTGCATATGAATTTTTAAAAACTTATTACAGCGTTAAAAAACGTGTGAAACTGGCCCTAATTTCCACCATATCGGTGAAGATGAAACAGAACACAAGTGGTCCCCGAGACACATGGTACATCTTATACGCGGATTTTAATCCACCAAAATTACCTAAAAAGCTTGATACTTTATGAACAGAGACGGAAGTTGAATCTATAACTGTCAATTTGAAACGAAATTATAACGGGACTCAAAAATATGAAATTACAGACGCGGAAACTCGAGAAATGTGAATTTTTAGAAATCTCCACGTTCCGGTATAATAGAGTTACTTGAGAACTATCTCTACTTTTGGTTTAACCTAACATTAAACTCCAAATTTAACAATATTCTAAGAATGTGTTCACAAGCTTTGGCAAAGTGTTGTAGTCTTGTAACAACTGTGTCATTTCATCTACAGTTAGTTAATGTACAAAACTATCGATTATTCACCGCAGTTCACAAGGAAACTCTAACAAGGAACTTCTTGTTCTTGAGGAAAAAAATAATCAGCAGAGTTGATCTTTCATTAGTCCGGAACTGAAATAGGTAAAAATTTGCTTGGTAATTTCATCTTTTTAGAAAAAGAACATATAGTCAAATAAAGATGTGAAAATTAATTTCTTTTCGTTACAAGCGTTCATGCATATTCCGATTTAACGAATAACACGAAATTCCCCGTACTCGTCGATTTGGAAGATGAAACAATCCCAATCTCATCAGCATGCACCCTGTCGATGAGTGATGGCTATTAGTATTTTAGTAACCGCTTCTGTAAATAAAACAAAATCATACAATGAATGCGCTTTGAAGTATGATTCAACTAACCGGACAGAGATGAAGACAAACATAAGCTCAACCCCCATTCGATTAGCTTCCCCAGCCAAACAAAACGGAATGCAAATGAGAGTTCTCCCGCGCACCATTTTTTACTTCCAGCGCTACAACCCTATGCAAATGGAAAAATAGCAAAACCAACAAAAAGGCATATTTCCTATTTACATTACTTCCCCTTGCAGTTGGGGAAATCCGCGCAATGACTTCCACCATATCGCATCAACGTCATGCGTACACATCGCAAGAAAAACATGAGCAACAAGCAAAGAAAATTAGCAACTGAATCATGCGGAAACGATTGTTTGATGTCTTGCAATTTTGTGGCGGAATGTTCGCCATCACAGTGTGTAAAGTGGCCAAAAACAAAACATTCCCCTAAAATTAACAACGTTTGTGTGCCACCCATTTCTTTGGGTTCTCTGGGCAGAAGGCGAGTTGAAGAATGGTAGGGATTGGGGGAAAACTTCCACCGAAGAGGAAAACCCATCAAGGGATCGAGTTCCGATTTCCGCGGAAAATTCATCAGTGCAAAAAATCGTCTGATGTTACACGGACAACCGCTAGCAACCGATCGTCCAGCTAGTTTGTTATTGAAGTCGATGATGTTTCGGTGAAATGTTTCACGTTTGATTGGATGCATTTAGACATGCATCTGTTCAGTGAATGTTTCTGAGAAGTGAGATCAAAAATTGTTTCCGTTCGTTGGTCGGTTCTATTTGGCAGTTACTAGCAAGCACCATTTTTTTAACGTGGCATGTAAAATGAAATAAAATATTTCGTTATTAATATTACCGCTTGAAGTACGTAATATGGGTGCAGTTCTAGGAATTAATTGATGACAATTGTGTTGATAGATAGTCCATGTTCCGTGGCACCCATACGAAGTCAGTCATTCATGAATGGGCTAATTTAAGTCACAGATAGTTTACTTTCAATCATGATACTCCAAAAACGATAACAGATGTAGAGCTAAAAATGTTATCATTTTTTAGCAAATAATGTTTGGCTGTTATATTTAATATTATTAACTCAGTAAGGCTTAGGTACTAAACCAGGAAAAAAGAAATAAGAGAGTAGAATAAATTGTATAAATAAAAATATTTCCATGTCTCTTTATATCACACCTAATAACTGTACAGTGAATGACGCATCTTTTCTCCACATCTTAAAATACTTGAAATTTTGTGGAGCTAATGTAAACATTTGTGCCCGCAACAGTGTTTGACTCCGTTTCACGCGTTGGAACCCGGAGTTTGATGGAATACTAGAGAATCAGTTTACATAAACTGTGCAAATGTTCTATACGTATCTCTTATGCACCTCTTACAAACTTTGATCCAGTAGGGTCAATTTTTCAAGGGAATGGAAGGTCTTGAATGAATTAAACTTAAAAAAAGAACATTAAGTGAAATTGAAAAAAAAAAACGCGAAGAATAAACATTTTAAATGCGTTGGTATCACAAGTCGTAACATGCTTGCTCAGTGTGGCGGCCAGGTTGACGCGAATGAGTTGACGCGTAGAAGTACAATATATAATGAATCCTGCATTTATGTACTTCAAAGCGTACTTTTAAAATTAGATACATAATATGGTTTCCGAACAACAATATTATTGAGCAACTTAGGTATTCCACTTGTACTTAATTTTTTTCAAACGAATTATTCGGACTAAAATCTCATTCATCTACGTTAGCTACTTACAAGAAATTCACGATTCAATTGAACTCTTCATTTATCAATTTTCCTGCAACGCACAATCGAGTGATATTTCTCCATTAAACATGCTTTTTATGTTTCTCAGTTACATCAGTTACAGTGTTTTTACAATATTCTTCACCACCAACATCATCAATATTATGACATGTAGAAATTTAACCTCGCAGTAAACAACGTCAACGATCACTATGCCATTTGTTGTCCCAAATATAATGAACATAAAAACAGTACACAGGAATTGAAATTAAACGAAAATATCTCCCAAAAGTCGTATTATCAGCCGACGCAAGTCAACGCTGTTGTACAGAGTTAATACAAATAAATAATGAACCGACTTTGTTGGATAAGCGGAAGATTCATGGAAAACAGCGGAAAAGTAAGCTTGCTCATCTTTCGCTTCCGGGGAAACACACAAAAAAAAAACCCTAGATCAAACATCAAAAAACATTTCACAAGGGGAAAACTGAAACCACAGCGTAATGGAGACCTTGTTTTGCGTTTCGGATAATATTTTTCCATTCTTGCATCATATGCTTGCGTTCTATGATTTTTTTTATACGTTCCTCCGATCTTGTGGGATTGATTTGTATGATCACAAACATTCCACTTCGCTTAACTTCTTGGCGAATGCCTAGAGACGAACGCTCATCTGTCTGCCTGCACTTTTCGTTTCCGTTTTGTTTGCTTTTTGAATTTTGTGTCCGCAATTTGTCGTCCTGTGAACGCTTCATTGACCATCAAACGGTATGGGGACGAGATCGCCAATCGAGCCGGATGATGAATGAATGGTAAACTTATCTGCCAGAAGGACACGGAAGAAAGCGAAATTTCCGACTACTTGTTGCCGGGGGAGGAAAAAGTTAAAAGTGGAGGAAACTTGATTTCTTCACTTTCTACGGGCAATGAACGTGAAATGGAATAGATTTGATTTTTGAAAAAGAAAAGCATTGAAGATTTCTTGTTTTGTTTGTAGCATTTTATTCGTACAACTTTAAAAATGTTTTTTCAATTCAAAGGAAAATATTTTTTTTAGTACGGTGAGAAGCAAAAATACTTAAAGGCAATTTCATTCAAAAAACAGGCCAAGTAAGCAACAAGTGGCTCATAATACATTTTCCTTCGAGAAGCAAACCTCGCAGGGAAGTTTCTCAAAGGCAGGGATGAATAAACAACGCCTTGCAGGAACAGAAGAACAAGTTTTTTAATTGTTTTTGCAGTTTATGTATGGAAAATCAATAAAGCGATAAAGGTTTTCTTTGTTTTTTTTCATTAAGATTTTTTTATTCATTTTATGAAATATATTTCAAATTAAATTTTAAATCTTTTCTTAACCCAAAATGTTGCAGCTATAAATGACTTCATCAAGTTGAAATTTGAATTCAAGCTGCTTAATTTTTATTACTTCTATTATTCAAAGCTTAATTCCGGAGAGAGAACTTAGTTTATTTTGTTTTAGAGTTACAGGAAAGATGTCATTTCTTAAAAGGATTCTAATTATGCAATTTGGGTGGGATTTAGTTCGTACATTTTTTAAAAACAAAACTAGACAACAATATTTTTAAAATATAAATCAACCAATTCTGGTTCAACCTCGATCTCTCATGAAATTGCTTACCACTGCATTTCAAGCAGAAAAAAAACCTTCCTACTTCCTTCACTTCAATTAAATGGCAACAACAATGGCACAATAAGTAATTAATCCCATCCATTCCAAAGTACTGCTCCGACCGTGGTACTGCCATTGAAACAGCAGCAGCATAAAACAAAACGGCTAAATAAATTGTTGCTTAGGCGAAGCGGCGCTTATCGTCACGCGGATGCTAATGGTAAAACCAATGGCCAATCTAGTGGGTGAATTCTGTGGTTCCCTTAGCCCACTAAAGACACACTTAGCGTACCCGGCGGCCATAGCGAACGAGACTTCACCCGAGTGCTTCGAAATGGAGTAGTAACATCTGCAACGGATCGAATCCACAACACGCCTTCTTGTATTGCCCGTATATCCGGCAAGGGTAGATCTGATCTTACGCGTCTGGCAATAGTTTCATTATTAATTATGGCAGCCAACAATCCCGGGATGGTCGGTGGAAAGCCGGACGCAAAATCCGGCACTTTTGACGGAGATTGCGAAGGTCATAAATTTTAAGCAACTGTGGCTTCTCGCACACAGAGCGAATCTTTCGCGGCTCGAAAAATGGTTCCGGAGCAATGGGGGAAAAAAGCAAACCAAGTGGCATTGCTTGGTGACGAATGCGTTTGATGGTTTTGCTGATCTTTGTTTAGATTTTTGGAGGTGGAAGGTGGAATGTGTTTTGAGTTTTCCAATGAACCACGACGGCTTGGGTGAGCAGGGGATAATTTTTCGCGCAAAATGTTTACCGTCTGTTACTGTTGTGTCTAAAAGGAAAGGCAACATCTAAGGCGCTTTGCTTTGTGTAGCAAATAAACATGGCAGCATTAAATTAAATTGGTGTGAAATTAAAATAAATTGGCATGTGCTTTAATCTGGGTTGGAGTCTAAAATATTCACCGACAGTAAAACGCACATAAATAAAAAGAATATCTTTTATTATGCTTTGCTCGCCATTCAATAGAATGAATGTTTTGACATAATTTTGCTTTGATAACAAAGGAGGGAAATTCAGTGACAAAATATGAATAATGATATTTACATTCTTGTCTGCTGACGGCTTTTTCTTTCATACCCAAAACCAAGATAGACATATCAAACCTAATGTTTACTATCTGTTAGAAAAAAAACTATTTTTTTCGCATAAATTAATCTTAAAAAAATTAGAAATATCTAAGAATAATTTTGAGAAATATTTACCAATGTAAAGATTGTAATTTATAAAGAAGGCATTTTAATGTTTCATACTAATTGTATGGCACTAGGACTGCAACTAAACCACTGCCGTTTACATTAATTTTATTTTTATTTAGAAATTCGAACCAAGCATAATCCTATCTAGCATTTTTTCTTTATGTGTTATTCTTTGTTTAAAGTTCTTTCCGCCGTTTTTAAGCAACCTAACTAACATAAATAGCCAAAGAATTTAGAAGCAAAATAAATAATTTCCCGCATATGTTGATTAAATGGGGAAAATTTAACTAAATTGATCAATAGAAAATATGACAAATGTCTCAAAACAGTATACTAAAACTTGGTTTGTGATGTTTTGGATTCATTAAAAATCGAACGGGATTCTTTGTGCGATTAGCCAGCAAAAATTGAAAAGGTTTCATCGAATATTTCATCAATCAAACATTTTCAAAATATTATACTACATTTATACGTAAATAAATACTAAGATAATTTTTCCAATCAATTTTTTAAAATTCTCTCATACTTTTATGCTGATTGCGACATAAATTACATCTTTAATATAAGACAAAACAAATTTACATAATTGTTCTTTTTATCAGTCGGCATTAAACACATAAACGCCTCATTTCCGCAAAATTCACTTTGTCGGTGTGAAATCTTCCACAATTAGATATCATTTTTATCCAACACACCAACACACCCCCACACACACGCGCACATCGTCAATAAAATTATCCTACGCTTTTCCTTCTGGTACGGCGTGTGCCTCGTTGATGGATGGTAGGAAAATTGCAGTTGGCAACATTTTAAACGATGCCATTTGCTGTTCAACAGAAAAAATAAAACGCCACATCCATTCCGGTGCTTTAATGATAATATTTTGACAACGGTTGTATTTTTTATTACATCTATCTGTGACTGGCTTCATTTGCCGTGGTTGTTTGCTTTTGCTAGGAATAGCGAAAGCGCACACGTTTGCATTTGCAAACATTCGGCAAACCCACGTAAGGACAGCACACACACACACAGTAACGGACAGCCTTGCATTCTAAGCACTCACTCATCTCGACGCTGACGACGATTCGTGACGAACAGTGGCAGTGGAAAATTTATGAACGGGTAAAGCAACCCCGGCGACACAATATTTTTCCTTTGCCATGGATGGAAAATTTCATCAGCTGTCAGCGGTGAAGGTTGCATGATTGATCAGTTTTTACGATCCTCCGGTCTCCAGCTCGTCAAAAGCCTACCAGGCCCTAAATGCTGTTTCAGGCTGTCGGCATATAAGTTTAAAATTGGACACACCTGTGTAACTGCTTGCGGCAGACTTTGGATCTGATTCATTTTTTGTAGGCTAGATTGTTGCCCTCTCGCTCTTTACCTTTATCTCACCTCTCTAGCTGTATTTTCGGGTGGAATGATGGATCATAAAACCATATGCCAAAATCCCCGTATGAAGGGAAGGTTTTTTTAGAAGCTTTTTTTATTTTATTACAATAACTCAAACTCTTCTCATCTCATTTCGTAACACTCTTTGCTTTTCCTTCCGGGGCACATACTGGCTTACCGAGACCGACGTATGCAAATCTCGGCGCGAAAAAGAAACACTTTAACCCCCCCGGGACCTCGTTTATTTTCATTTGTCACCGATACATGCATTGCCACCATTCGTAAGTTGGTGGATTTTTGGCCAATTTATAGGCCTCGGTTTTCGTTGCTTTACGCTATACCCCGGTCGTTGACAGTACCGATTCATTTCGGTATAAGTATTAAAATAAGTTACACGACGAATGAGACTTTTTTTTATTGGTTTTATTGCACACTGTTGAGTACCACGTGTGTGAGTCAAGCTGACACACACGTGGAAGTAAAAGAAATATACAGAGAAAGTTTTTTTCTGCGTTTGGAAGACGCATTTTGATGCATGGTGATTGAATATATTAGCGAAGTGTTTTGATAAAAGTTGGTTCAAAAAAAGAAAATTGAAAAAGGGCTAAATTAAGGATTGGGAAACAAATCAATCTATGCAGGGTTCTTCTACACGCGATTAACGCGACTTACAGAAAAGGTATTTAAACATCGTAAAATAACAAAATACAAAACGAAACACAAAATACATAAAAACAAATTAGAAAAGGTTAAAACATGAGACATATAAAATAATGTGTCAAAGAAAATAAAAAAATAATCAAAGTCCAACAAGGAAACAAAGGAGTTAAATCATGTTGAAAAAAATTACACATTAAACAAACTTAAATAAAAACAAAATAGTAAATCAATTACTTTAGGGGCGGCCCGGTGGTGCATGTGAAAAACGGCGCCCGTCCACACGGCAGGGACCGGGTTCAAATCCCATCCGGACCGTCTCCCCGTAGCATGGACTGACTATCCTGCTACGTGGTAAAATAAGTCTTGATACGGCCAGGCCGTTCTAACCGAGCAAAAAAAAAAAAAAAATCAATTACTTCGTTTGATTTGTTCATTAATAATTTTAACTGATTTCGACTGACAACGTACGCAAGGTTAACCCTGCATTTGAAGACAACTCTTAATGAGTTGGGAAAGAGACCTTTCCGGAGAAGCGTGACCAAATCGAGCAATAAATTGCAACTAAATGATGCGCCATGTAATGAACCGCACGATGATTCGATGTCAACCGTACGCTTCAAACTGTCCAATCTTTAAAGCACATGATTATGGGCCCGAACACCACCTTTATGGTCCGAACTTTATCCCGCAACCATATATTACTCCATCATCGTCATCTACACACCACACCTGATTTAAATTCATATCTAATTTTGGACCTAACACACATACGAAACCTCGCTCATCTGTTTCTCTTCTTTCTCTCAACCTCTCTTCCCTTTTCGCAGGTGGCTTTACGGAACGGTCGTGACGTTGATTTGCATCGCACACAGAGTGACCTCATCGGAGCTGAACATATTTGGCGGCCAGGGCATCAGAGGTAAGTTGTGACGATGCTGATGCTGCTACTACTTCCTAATGGTGGCTTATCGTAATTTCGATCGGAATCGCCCGTCCGCATACGATGTGGTGGAACCCATTGAACAGAAGAAACCTATCTGTATCTTTACACCCTGCGGGTCAGCGAATGGTGATACATAAACCAGACTTAACGTGGGTACCGTGGATACGCTTGGCGTATAGTGAACTACCAAGCTTTCAAACATGATTGCAAATTTCTTCCAACTCTCGACCCGGGACGGGAAAGCTTTTTCGAGCTTCTGCCATTCCGGAGTGAATCGATAATTTCATTCGGCTTAAGATTTTCATCGTACGATTAGGTACGGTGGGCAAGTTTTTGGAATAACTTATGCTGAAACCTTGAGCTTGCTAACGCGTCACTAGGGCAAAGAGTTGTATTATTATTATATTTTAATGACGTCATCGTTTGACATGAACGTCAGATTTGTGAAAAAAAGTGTTTCAGGACTAAAAATCTAACGAATCACTGTGTAGAAGAAGGTTCGAAAATCGATCAAATATATAAAAAGATGCGTAATGAGCGATGATCAATTTAAGCATTAAATCTATTGTTTTACTTTCTTTAACGTCTAGTGTTTGATCAATAAATCATTGAGAAAAAACTAAATTTGTGAAATATTATGAAACCTCCTTATAAACCTAGTTTAGTAAATTGGTTCGTTTTAATACTAAATTTTTAACTCTACAACTACCTATACCTATACCTATAAGCGTTTTTTTATTAGTGGTTACTGTATTGCTGTACTTCACACGTTGAAGTTTTTTTACTTAATTATTATCATAATGAGTTGATGGGCTAGTCAAAGTTTACTTTTCGGTTTCCAAATATTGTTTCGGAATTAATAAAAACATTCGAAGAACTGAGTTGAATTTTAATGTTTCTTTTTTAGTTCAAACTATAGAACAGTAATGTAAAAGTGGTGCATCAGTTAGTTTAACATTGTTTAACAAAAATTAATGAAATTTAATTGTAATGAATCGAGTAAACTTGAATCGAATTTGAATGAATTTAATCGAGTAATGAACATTAATCGTTGCAGTCCGTAAGGAGTACAATAGTTCTAGTGCTATATTTAATTTTCTTCAATATTTCAAACATCTCTACGCTCTTTTGTATTTCGGTTATTTATTTAGATTATAACTGAGCTGAAAAAATTGGTTTCAAACACAATTAAAAACAAAATTGTTGATATTTATTTAATGTTCCATTAACCCTTTTCAAACAATACTCAACATCGTCAAAAACGCTTCACGAAATTAATGTTGAATAACTGTATATACCCCTACGGTATATACAATCCGCACTACACGCTACACATCTGCATGCAACTTGCACGCAACGGATAATTTTCATCGTTCCGGCGCTCTAAATAACGACTCGCTAAAACATCAACACCGTTCTTTTCGGTGACTCCTTTTGCAGATGCACTCGCCGAACGCGATCTGATGGGAGCGATCCAGATACCGCTGCAGAACGGTGTCAAGTTCGTCGATGGACTGGACGGGTTTCCGGCGTTTGGCGTTACCAGCGAAGCTGACCTGAAGTCACCGTTCAAGCTCATCCTTTCGGATCACCTGCAGGATTTTGCCATCATCGCAACCGTCAGACCGCAGTCCAGCTCCGGTGGTTGGGTGTTCTCTGTCGTCAACTCGCTCGACACCGTTGTCCAGTTGGGTTTGCTGCTCGAACCGACCGCTACCGGTGACCAATGGAACGCGACGCTATACTACACCGATGCGAAAAAGGAACGCAACAGCCAACCGCTAGCATCGTTCCAGGTGCCGTACGGAAAGAGTTGGATGAAGATGATTTTTAAAGTGCTACCGGATCAGGTGGTGTTCTATTACAACTGTTTGGAGGCGGGCATCGTGCCGGTGAAGAAGGAACCACGTAAGTTAGTGTTTGATAGCGCCTCGACGGTGTACATTGGCCAAGCCGGGCCTATACTGAAGCAGAAATTTGAGGTAAGTGCAGTTTTTTGGTTTTGTTCGTTGTACAAATGGCTCTTAAATCTGGTGAGAATCATTCCACGCTTTGCTGAATCGATAAGAGATCGACCAACGATATCTGCGCATCAACTGCCCGTCAACTGGATGATCCTGTGATATTAATTCACGCCCGAGTAAGAATTGAACTTGTACTTGGATCGAAAAAACAACGATAAGTGTATTCCTGTTTTAACTGAACCATTAAGAGCAAATTATAACAGCTGTTTTAAACTGATGTGGAAAATAGAAGAAGAAAACGTATTTTACAGTACGTTTCAAAAAAGTTGCTACACTCAGCTAGCGTACATCGTGTATCTTTGTGAACAATACTGGCGGATCGATAAATATTATTTTCTTTTCTCCATCAAATTAATTTTATATTAAAAAAATATATACTTACCTATCAATTAATGGAATTTTGGAACATGTTGAATCTTAGACCCTAATGTGCAGAAAATCTATTTTTACAAAGAGTATTATTAAATACATGTTTTTGTTTATTTATATTCACATTTTGTCGAAAAAACGCATAATTTTCTTGCAAAAAAAGATAACAGAGGTATAAGCTCAGTAGCTTATGTAGAGACAGCAATCGACGCACATGAATATCTCTCTGTTCTTGGCTTAACGGCCTCTGCATTGCATGTCAGACATTCTTCTCATGTTGTTTGGTAGAGTATAAGGATAGTTTAAAAACAGTGGAAACTTACAAAGACCCTCTTCTTAACATGCAAATGGCACTAGATCAAGCTCTCGCAGTATTGGCCGTTTGCAGAAGTATTTTAAATGGGCTACGGTAGAGTATGCCAATCCATTATGTCAACCGTTCTGGCAAGCACATCAACGCCATCACTTCATCTCAGTTTGGGCTGCGGACGACTTAAAAGGACTATACGGGCTGGGTCGTCTGGTACCATTCCAATGACATGACCAGTCCACCGGAGCCTGTCGAGTCTAATTCACTGTACAATAGTGAATCTTACAACTCATAACGCTCAACATTAGAGCGGCTCCTCCATTGTCCTCAAAAAAAAGAGAATCTGACTCGTATAACATATACAGAATTCCTGATTGTGTCGTCTTTACAAAATTGCCTCATTAAGTTCTTATTTTCACTTACAAGAAGTACTTGAAAATACTTTGTCGGTAGTTTTAAGCTGTTTTTACCAGCTGGTTACATTGCTTTTTTTCCAATTTATAAATTTCAATTTATAATTCGTTTAATTTATAAGTTTCCTAAAAGTTTTATTGAAGTAACTAGCATTTTTTTAAATAAATACATATTTATTAAGGGAACGGCCCGGTGGTGCATATGAAAAACGGCGCCCGTCCACACGGCAGGGACCGGGTTCAAATCCCATCCGGACCGTCCCCCCGTAGCCATGGACTGACTATCCTGCTACGTGGTAAAATAAGTCTTGATACGGCCAGGCCGTTATAACCGAACAAAAAAAAACATATTTATTAAGAATGAACCTTAATCTCATTACGACATTGCCCAATAATTATCTTAGTACATCTTTTAACAGCTAAACGATAACATTTTTTTGGAGATAATAGTAAATCAAAAATTCAATTGTCACACACTTTCTTAGCCACACAGTACTGTAAAATCTTCCGCAAACCCCTTACAACCTCTATTGGAGTCTCAATTGCCACCAGTCAGTGATTTGTTTTGTGCAAAATTTCGAAAAGTTGTTCTGCTGATGTTTGCAAATGTTTTACCAGATTTTCCTACCTCTCTCACGGCTCCGAAATTCACACTTTTTGTACATCCAACCAATAACCAAAACAAAAAAGCACTACAAACAGTGTCACACCAACCGGCAATGTGTATTAAAATTTCATTCACCAAACATTCAACGATAAGGACTATCCGAAATGGAATGAAGCGGATGCAATATGGATCTTTTCTTTTTTTATCGCTCACCTGGTAAACTTTAACAACCACGACACAGGAAAGGATGATGGGATATGGGGACAGTTTTCTGAATGTGGCCTAGTTTTTTTTCCTTTCTTCTTTTTAGTTGCAAAATTCAAACACTTCACACTGTTTTATTCGTATCTGTAACTCGCGTAAGGTTCTGGTTATCGGTGTGCAGGAATAGCACACTCTCTCACTACTGCACACAAATCAGGTACAAAAGGTGTGTATTTCAATGACTTCCCTTTTGGGAAGTACCTACGGAATGCGGTGCAATTGGTGGGAAAGGACAGCAATCCCGATCTGGGAAAGTGCTAAAAACGAGGAATTTATATTCATTATCTTAGGCCCTTACGCGAGCCACTAGAACACCCTTGAACCATTGCGCTTCATGTGCTCTACTGGAAGGTTTTTGTTTTTTTTATAAAAAATCTTTTATTCGGAATCGTTTCCTGATTGAAATTCTTGTTTTTTCCTCCCTTTTCTCCTACAATTTAAAAACGATTTTTTTTACTCGTGCAGTCATGCTAAACCTGAAATGGTTGTAGAAAATCTCAACAAGAATTCAATGTAAAAATCGATCGACACTCTCATTCAACGGTACGTCTCTATGTCATTTTAAAAAGTCATACCATCCACGCCATTGACCACCTCAACCGACCCGTAACCTTACGCCCGTTACTTCAATTCTTTAAATTGTCGATGCTAGTGTATCTATGAGTGGCCGTTCAGTAACGAATTTTCACATTTTCTCAATTAAATATCCCCCGGGCAGGCAATTATGCTTTTGTGTTTACTTCCAACCCATTTCAAGCAGCAAATCCTTAAAGGGATCATGAGTTTGGTTCGTACATTGTTGGGAATCGTTGCGTTAATTTTTATTTCACCGAGCTTGATCATTGCCCGCGGAACTGTTGTATTCAAATGCTGCAATAAAATGTTCAATATTCATTGGTTGCTTCATTTGTTCAATATTCATCATCCCGCTGGGGATGATTGTGTACAAAGTGATTGTGGGAGCGAATGTATCGAATTAACCCGCAAATTAATAAACTGGTACGTAGGGGCAGTGGTGAATCAAGCTACCTTGGATGCCCTAAAGGGGAAAGTCAAAAGGAAGCAATACAAAACTGTTGACCGACAAGGGGGGAGGGTAATTTACTTGAACTTTGAGTCAAACTTTTTTTAGTCTTACGTGAAATACACGACATTTTGCATCACCGCTTAATGTTATAAACTCACGTCCGGCAGAAACTATCCCATGAATTGATTTTAATAAAGAAATTAATTCCGATATGTCTGAATGAATTTACTTACCAGGTAAATGATAGCAGGATACTTTACTTTCATGAATCACTGGAATGCATTTACTTTTTAAAACAAAACTGCTTATTCGCGGGCCATTTGCTTTTACACACTGGCTTTTTCTTTTTTTCACATGCGCACTTCAATGCGCTGAGACACATTTAAAACACCACACTCGCCTGCAATGGCCACATTTTGGCGAGCACATCGTGAAATACACGAATTCACGCAATAACCAATAAGCTAATTGAGAATAGACAAAGGATAGAAGCCGCTTTACACAACATGTACCGAAAGTTTTTTTTTATTAATTCCAAATTTTATGAACGAACATCTGTTACAGGTTAAGATAAAACAAGCACCACACGTTTATGAAATGGTTTTATGACAAAACTTGTTGGCAAAATGCACTGCACAAGACCTATGCAAATAATTTGCAAGCTTAGTACACGCATAGTACACACACAATGATAACTTTAACGTTATAGTAAGAACGTAACCGCGCACTTTGCCTGCGCAGGTAAGTGTAATGAGATGGAACAAATCCTGTCGCTTAACCACGATCAACGCGATACCCTTAGATCCAAAACTGGTTTGCTGTCTTTTGTCACTAACACTTACTAACAAGTATCATGAGAGCATACGCTGACACAAACCCAAACCGACGCTGGCGACAATTTGTACATGTGCAAACAAATATTTTAATTTTTTAACATCACATCAACACACGAATTGTTGTACTAAACATTCTTTATATGAAACACGATCCTCGAGGAAACGAGCGCCAAAAAACCATTGCAAAATTGTCTATGTTGTAATATCTTTTTTCATAAATCTAACGTATCGTTGTCCGATCGCGACTGATCACGATTTCTCCTTACCTCATGATCATTATCTCATCTGCTTGGCTATCACACCAACACAACTATAAGTGACGAAGCGGCCTCCCGATCTTATCTTTCGCATCTTATTATTTCACACACACTTCACTACTCCTTCAGAGACGAATGATGCTCTTTTCCTTGCAATAAAAAACAAATCAGCAACAACTACAATCTCTTCGCTTCTCTCGATCAAATCAGTTCTTACATTTATGGCATAGAACCATTAATCTACCAACATTCATACACATTTCCGTTCTTCGAAACCCCCTGGCTGGTGGGCCCCCCTACTTCGCCTAGCGTTAGATTCGGCACTGCGTCGGGGTAGCTTTTCATGAAATCCTTTTAAACTGCCATTTTAATGGGTTGTCTGTGCTATTGTTTAATAATTGTGAAAATTTTATTTTCATCTGTTTGTTGGTCTTCCCTACTCCTTCAATTGATCAATTGATCAACTCGATGATCTAAGGAATATTGAAACATATTTGTCTCAATATTTAGATAGTTCACCTATTTCTGTAGAGCCAATACTTTTAAACTTTCATCAGTATAAATATTTTTCTCGTAATAGAAAAAGAAAATAAATTAAGCAGAAGTATACAAACAAACTTAAATGTATAAAAATGAATTAAATTCCCATTCCAAATTCACACTTGCAATTGGTGTACCAATAAAATAACCAAAAGAAAGGATTCAAAAACTAACACAATTGATGCAAACAACCACAGAAACTTCCTCAAGGACCTAATAGGGTTCACAATCACCGGATACAGCGTCTCATTACCATGCGCTGTTCCGGGTTAGATATCGTATCCGCTCTACTGGCAGATCATCCATTTCCAACAATACCCACGAAGGAAGTGATTAGAACCATCCGCCCATACTTGCGTACAGGTGACAAATGCCAGTGACACACCGATATTCCGCTTGAGTGCGTTCCTTTACCCGGTGCCACTTTCATCCTGTCGCCTGGGAGTACCACTCAGCAATACAAACAACTGTGTGTTTCTGTGTGCCTGGGTACGTACCGCTCAAGTGCTTTCCCGATCCAGGTTCCTTCCCATTGCCAGATGCAATCGGTTATTTGCGTAAACTTATCCATAAGCAGCGGAGGTCTCTATCACTCATTCGCTACAGCCTTTCTCTTTCTTCCATTCGGTGATCGCAGCTCAATTCAACAATCCCAATATCCCAAACCGCGAACACCAGATGGCGATGTTCTGACTCAGCTCTATCCCAAAGGGAGTTGGGCATTGTAATGGGCCAACCATCAGGGCTAGAGTCGTTGTACGGAACGAGACAGAAACGTTCTAGAAGTTGCCGCACGTTTGATTGAACCTCATATCCATATGATGTGACCCATATTATGGAAATCCATACAGATTGCGTTGTGTGTGATCGAGGTTTATTTGTGTCCATCACGACCACTTCCGTCGCAGTGCAGGAAGCTGTGGTTAAATTTTCTTTTACTTTGTTCGCTCAATCAAAAGGGTAAATGAATCCATTCCATCCACCTTTGGAAATGAAAAAAAAAACGGCAAAACATATCCACCCACAAATTGGCTCATGCGATCCATCCCAATCTCATCAACAACCATCAACAGCATGAAATCGTTGAGAATTATTTCTAGTGCATGGTAACGGACGAAATTCCAACCCAAGATGGTGCCGGTCTTATGTGTTGTCCGGTTCAAAAGGTTTCACCATCTAGTACGGTTTCATTAGCCAAGATGACCACGCAATCCTTACCGCACACTACAGCTACTTGAGCATATTAGCAAAAAGGCAACATAAATGTTCTATTTTGGGGCAATTTTTATGACCTTTTCTCGCTCACTCCCTTCGCTTTTACCCATCCATGGACAGATAATGGAGCTCTCTGGTCAAATGGTCTAAAATCATTTCTGCCTGTATTGTGCCATTTCTATTTGCAATCTAGAAAGAAAAAAATACAAAAATGTACAAAGTGGATGTAGAATGGTGCAAACGCCTCTTCAGATAAAGATGTCTGCGTTGTCTAATGGGGACTCCCTTTTAAAAACTTATTGCTATAGTGACCTCCAAAAATGAGGTTAATTTCATTGGAGCTTAGACATTAGATGGATAAGATTGTGGACTGAAAGACTGAAATAGTTTCTAAGGTAATGAATATGGTTGCTAAATACTACCTTTTCAACTGTTTCAAACCTAGATGAAGTTCTTCATAGGTGACATTCCTATCCTTATCGTGCTACGCCATACAATGCTTCAACTTCAGTGAAATAAGATTAACAAGTAGAAATGGAGAACAATTGCTTTGGTACGTAAATAACACTGGAAAGCCGCTCTAATGTCATGGTATGTGGGAATAAATTATCTCCAATTAAGACTCTCAGACATCATTAACGGGAACTTTGTGAGAATTTAAATGCAGCTGGCTGGAGCAGTCCTTGTGGCCTTACCGTATTGCTACAGTTTCTATAACATACGTCAGCTACTCACTAGCAATGCTTCACCATTGAAGTGCGTAACACCAGGAATGCTTTTGAAAACTTTAGCACATTTACACAGGCTTGCGTTTGAAATGTGTCCACTAAGGTTTTTATAGCCTCAATCCTTTCTATGTGATTCCGTAACGAGGCATTCCAACAATTAAACTTATTATGCTTTCAGCAACGACAACAACCTACGCCACTATTTACATGCAATTCCTTTCTAGAAGATTTTGTAGAGCCACATGCAACTAGTCTCAGCAACTACCTACTGGCAATCATCTTACTGCTTCGAGCAGATACTCTTATGGCATGATGTATTCTTTAAGCTTCCCCAAGCTGCAATAATGCCCCAATCAACCTCATCGATAATGGTTCAAAGAACCGAACGTGTGAGCACGTTGTAGAAAAGCAGCTTTACAACGACAACAGGAAAAAAACGAATTGTGACACTGATTGTTTGGCAAGATGGAAGAAACACGAGATAGTACACGATAAAGGTGAGGTCAGATAAAAATTACCTATGCATGACCCTTGCATGTAACAGAAAACCGATTTTCCGCATGCTACTCACATACACTACATATCACTGTACCTGTACCTCCCACCCATTTGATTGCACTACACTATCTCTAGCTCTCTGGCAAAGTGGACCGAGACTTCCAATTTGCCAATTTTCTCAAACATTCTGACAACAAAAACGAAACCCGTAACTTCCACCGCTCACAAATCAGCTCACCATCTTCTTAGATAAACGATGACAAACATCTGCTCGAGTTGTTAGCATTACCCAACCTCCGAGAAATCGAAATCGTAGAAGACTTTCGAAGACCCGGTATGTCTCGACGGCTACCTACTCGGTTCGAAGAAGTTGCTATTTTGCATAATTCATTTTTCACCTCATTATGCACTGCATTCTCATGCCGGATAGGCAAGGTGGGTGGACATTGGGCTTGGATGAAAGGTTTTGTTTTTTCTTGTTGCGCTTGTAGTGGAACATGAATCCTTGGTAAGCAAACATTTTTGCATTGTTGTTGTGTGCCTGTAGGAATTTTGTTCGAAGATGCTTTTGCAGGTGTATCAGTGAATTGAATTTTCCACACATTTCGTAAAACTTGACTTAGGTGTAGGTTTAAGTTGAAGGGTTAATCTCTTAGCTTACGATTACTACTTTCTGCTCGTTTGTTAAAACTAGTTTTTCTTGGGACGAAAACATTGGACTAACAATTGGAGATCGCTAATCATCATTCATGCCAAAGAAACAATCATGATGTCGCATGGTACAGTTTAGGTATTGCCAACCAATTCTCACAACAATTACCAAAATTAAGTTTAAAAGAAAAATAATGCTTATTTTGTATTTGAAGTACTATTTAGTAATTCGTAATATTGGAAAAACGATTTTTTTTTATTTTTGTCTCCTCATTCAAAGAGTTATAAAATACCATCAGTTTGCAAGTTTTATTGTAAAATTTATTTATTTTTATAGATTTTTTAACAATCGGGTAGTGTTTAATCAAAAATTTATTTCAATTTCTTGATATTAATAGTCCCATAAAAATAAAAATATCTTTAACCAGATTCCATGCAAATGACATGAATAGCATGAATTTCAAATCATGTTTTACGTTTTTCATCGAAAAAACGCTGAACAAAATTCCCAAATAATAACATAAAATTAAAATCAAACAATTGAATCTTTGGAATTCTTCTAAAAATTTGCTTCTTTATTCGGAAAACTCTCCAGGGTGTTAATGATCCAAATGTGATTAAATATGTATATTTTTTTTTTATTTGAACAACACATGACAAATTCGAATAAAAAAATCAGTTGAGCAAATTGGGTTTTTAAACCGCAAATTTAACTTAACTACGAAAGTCAATCTCCCTGTTGTTTCTGGTATGCAGCCTTTGAGAGTTTATTTCCTTTTCAATCTGCTCGATTTCTTTCTGTAAATTTTATTTGATCCTTTTTTTTATTAAATTTACCTATAAGCTTTAAGTGTCCTGACATTTTCTCTATTCTAAAGGTTTCTCCATACTAAATGAAACTATTCGCAAAATTTTCTTAGAAAATTGTCCCTCACCAAACCTTCACCAAAGCATCAAAGGAAAGTTTTGCTTAAGCTTAGCCTATGAATACTTCCCGTTCAGCCTTCCCGCGGAGTGTATCATCGCTCAAACATTCTCATTATCAGCACCATCATTGCACCGTCGAGCCGATGCAGAGTCCGCTTGCATTAAATGTGTGTGGGTGCATTTTCATGCCAACCAAAAACGTCAGCGTATAAAGCGATACAGAAATTTCCAAAACCAAAAAGAAATGGTTCACTTTTTCGCTACCGAACGAAAACATCACTTTGTCGCGTGCAAAGTCCAAGCCGAAGCAAGCAACCGTGGGCGGAATAGCGCGTGGATTTAGCGAAACGTCGTCCGCTACGGTATTTGATGAGTATGTGTGCCATTTTATCGGGACAAATTTTCCTCTTCATTAGCTCGTTTCGTCCTTCGGACTTTAGTTTTTTGCTCATCTGGTAGTATTGGTTTCGATATGCTAGTTCTCCATTCCGTAAGGAATGCAAGGACATTTCATTCCATTCTGCAACAGATACGTTAGAACGTCCAGCTTTGGGTTGGAAATGGCTGGAGAAGATTGGTGGCGAAGAGGACAAACTTCTAAGAACGTAGCAAAATAAAATGATTTATGATTTATGACGAGCAACGGAACCGTCCCGCATCGTTACGGCATCACTTGAGTAACCCCGTGATCCGGACCGACGGCTGCGTTGCGGCCAACCGCAAAAAGCTCTTCAGAACCACAGGGTACGTAGAGGGATAAATCATCATTCGCGCCGTGCATATTCTGAACCCCGTACCTGTGTCCGTCCGTATTTATTTTGTGTCAACTTTTGCTTCCCCAGTTCTCGCTTTGCTTGCTTTTGCATTCATGGCACGGCAGCAATGCAGAAGGAGACTTGTATGCCGGTAACCGTAAGAACGGCACGGTTGATACGGTCTGTTCTCGTGGAAGGAATTTGGATTATTCATTAGACTAAAGGCAAACTAAGTGAGTGCAATTTAGTAGCCAATTTGTAGCCGTCTTCTTGTTACCGTGAGGGCAAAACTCGGGATGCTGATGATTAACTTCGGGTGTACTGCAGGAGCTAGGAAGGTGACATTGTCCCCACTGTAGCTGATCGATGAACAAAGGTTAGATTGATGGATTTTCTGGCTACTTCCTGCGGACAAAAGAGAAATACCCCTGTCTGTACTGTCTGCCGTTTATGGTTTCAAAATGAGCAGCACTTAAACGGGAGCGTTTTAATTAAATTGCCCCCTTTCAATGGAGCGAATCCTCAACAATGTGTTAATTCCCCAGCTAAGCTTGTCGTGAAAGCTGTACCATTTTTGCCAAAATAAAATATAAAGAGCATATTAAATTTTAGAACCTTTTCTCACAACATTCAGCACAACACTCGGTGAAATGAAAATCCATTTTTAAACGTCCACTTTTCACGGCCAATTTTCACTCATCGACAATAAAGGCGGTTCATTATTGGAATCGCACAAAAAGTCTCAATTCCACGTTTTGCCGGCTCGTTCTATTCGACCATAAAAAAGAACCCATCCTCTATTGCCGTGACCGCCAAAGCAAAGAAAAGCCAGCAAATGTAGCATCCATCCATAAGCGAACCTTCACGTTTCGGCATTTCCGAGAACGCAACACATTTAATATGGGCAATGATTGTCGCACAATTTTCAACACCCGCACCGTGTGGGCCCTCGGCTTATCAGCTGCACGGTATCGGGAAACTCGCAGCAGCATTGCCACAAATCAATGAATGGCAAATGCGAATTCAAAATAGCAACAGATAAAATCCTATTCAAAGCACCATCCCAACCACCGCCATTGGGAAGATGAAAAGAAATACCACCGATGGCCTGGCGCTACCCGGGAATCGATCGTCCAAAAATGGGCCGTTCATTTCACACGCCACGTGCCACTATCGGAAAAGCCCATCATCGAAATGCCATTAACCTAACAGTTTACCTTTCCCGTTCCACTGCCATTAGGATTGCTCCATTAGGGAGTGGTTCTTATTCGCTAACGCTAGAAAAAAAGGGATTGTGGCATGTTTGGCCCATTTTTAAAAACGTTCAAGATTTTTGCAACAATCTCATTTTTGGGTCATTTTTGCTACAAACTTTCATCTTCGTTCGTACTTTAAACGATGACGTCACGTGCCGGGTAGTACGGGACCTATGGTTCTACATTTAAACCCGTCCCGTCAAAACAATCGTACACCTTACGAACATTTGCACAAAAATCTGAGCGTGTGTACTAGGTGGCCGATAGTACAGTGTATTGCGTATTGCATAACTTGCAGGGGAATGAAAATTTCTCCTCGAGCATGCGCGCCGAGATTTCTACCGACCCAAATACGATTTTCCAACCTTTCGCGCGCTCTCTCTCTCTCTCTCTCTCTCTCTCTCTCTCTCTTTCTTTCTTTCTTTCTCTCTTCACTCAAAAGCGCCACATTGTATAAGGGTGGCAAATTCCATACAAACAAAACGAAAAGGTTTTTGGCACGACTTTTCTCGTGGTTCGTTTCATTTCCCTCCTCGCCTGAATGTTATGCAAGCTGCCGAACAAATGATGATTTTTCCCCTATTTCAAAACGGACTGATAAGACAGTTCGCTTAGTGAACACACGATTCTTCGTGCCCGGTGCCCATTTTCATTTCTGCATGCGTGTTCGGGTCGGGTTCGGGCAATTGGAACATTTCGCGGCATCTATCTACTGGCGACCGTATCGGAACGCAGAAACGAGTTCAGTTTTCTGGTGGCCCGCGATGAAGTTGCACACACTTCAATCGAGTTGCGTACCGTCGTCGTCGTCGTCTTTACCGCCGTCGTCGTCGTCGTCGTCGTTGTCGACACCGTTGCCGTTCGATCGATTTCGGGTCCGTAGTGCCGTTCGCGATTTTACGTACGCCTTGCACCGTATGCAATCCGGCTACCAGCCGTGCGTGGATAAAAGCCGCACCGAAACGGTACGGTCCGTTGTTGTCGAGTGCCCGGTGGGCTAGATACGAAATACACAATTAGTGAACACAAGAGTCTGGAATATACCTATTCAACAACGAGAAAGGAAGAAAAGAAAGATATCGGAACAGAAACATATCCGCCCTATGTTTTCCGTGTTATTTTCGGGTCGGGTAAACGTTTCCACATATCTTATACCCATCCCTGTGTAAAGTGGCCCCATATCACCATCGCGACGAAACATATCTCCGTTCCACTTGACATCCGCATCTCAAGCGGTTCCGGATTCAGCTTCATTAGCTCGCCCGGTTTTTCGGAAGAATATTGATATTTTCGGTCGGTGTGTTATGTTTTACGTTGCTGCCAGCATCGCATCGAAACACTGCGTATACCTGCGTGTACGCTCCATCGCCCGCCAACAGACGCGCACTGTTGCTCTGCGAGCGAACAGATGAGCCGCGAACGTGCTGCTGTGACGTTAAAGCGTACGTCTGCTACAAGGACGTCGAAGTTCTACTGTCGCTAGTGTTTTCCGTGGTTTAATCCTTCGACGCGTGTTTTCGCGTTTGCCAGTTTGAACAACAATCGGTCATTCAACAGGAACACCTCTAGGCGAACGTATTAACGCGTAGTGGTTTGTGGTGAATTTGCTTTTCCCAAAAGACGTGTAAAAAAGGAAGAAAGCAAAAAAAACCCCACACACATAACATTAAAGCAGAACGTTACCTTGCCCGAGTTCGTGAGAGGATTATATAATTACCATAATTGAATATAACACTTCGACCGGAGTCGTTGGTTGCCTGGTGGTCTGTTTGTATCGACAAGGAAGAGGAAGTTGAATGTGTTCTCGATCCCTTTCAAGTTTTCCCACGTGTTCGGATTGACGCACAGACACACACACACATACCGGTTGTCACACGGCTTGTGAAGCACGTGAAGTTCGCGTAACTGACGCGTAGCGTTTCTTCCGGTGCTGCTTTCCAGGAGGGGTACTTTAACGGGTACATAACGAACTCCCACCACCTACCAAAGTCTCGCAAAGGTTGCTGGTGAAAAAGCCCGTAGTTCCTTTAACCTGTCCAAATTCCCGTTTCGCTACATTTCGCCGTAAAAACGAGTGTGTGGGATGTGGAAAAAAAGTCAATTCCATCGCGTAACGTCGTCAGCAAATCATACACCACCCGGGCAGTAGTACAAGCAGCAGAAACAAAACATTACCGCGAGGACTCTTGGAATTGTGCTCAGTGGTGAGACACAATAAAGTGTGCCCTCCATCCCCTACACAAACAAAAAGGAAAAGGGGTTGGGTTGGTGAACCACTACAGGAGTAAAAGTGCGAAACGATGCTTTGCCGTGATTTATGATGGTCGCGTTTTTGGCCAGCGGTGGTTCCATAAGCCCATAGGCACGGTAAACAAAAGACAAGCTTCATACACAGCAAACAAAAAAACAGGGTGAATCGTGACCTAGTGGCGGTGCGTATTGCCAGCTGGTTAAAGGTCGGTTGTTGATTTTATGAAGCTTTCGTGACATTCGCGCAGAAAGTGGTAAATGTGGTGTGATAAGCAGTAAAGGCGTAACTGGAAAACGGAAATACGTCGAACGTTATGGGTTTATTTTTGGTACCAGCACAAACGGCATAACCGTTAAACGATCACATTTATTCCGTTTGTACTTGTTTGAACGAATAGTACAACGGAGAGAGAGAGACCGTTACCGTTACCTCTGCCCGGTTTTGATGACTCGCTTCAATGCGTCTTTACGGTGTGCGTTAAAGTGTCGCGCGCGCGTTTCTATTCGCGTATTTTTTGTTTTCTCTCGCGTTTCGTATAGTTTGTTATTTTAAAAGTCGTCTACTTTTTGTGCGTTTACTCGCCGAGTGCCAAGCGACATCGGGACAGGTCAAGCGCACCAATATCAATACGTTCTGTGATAAACAAAAGCATCGTTACTACAAAAGCTTCACGGTCTCTCGACTGGGGTGGTCTAGTTTTCCCGCGCTAGTTCACTCGTTTCCATCTGCAAACTGTTGCTGTTGAATGCCCCATGTTAACAGTTGATTTTCCACAACACAAAGGCAACAAAAAGTTAGAAAGAAAAGTATTTAATCGTGATCGTGCGTACAAGTTGTTCGGAATGGAATGTTATGTTTGCTGTGTTACCTGTGTGTTACGAGTGTGAAAAGCATCGATACCGTGACCCAGTTAAAATTTATCTCTAAGTATTCCACTTTCCATCACCTTTAAACCGTGTACCAAGGATATCAGACACACGAAGGGATGAAATAATTAAGTTATCTGGAACAAGCTATGGTGACCGGTGCTTATCTTTCGCACCAGCAACACCGACCGACGAAAGAAAAGCCTTTTACATTGGCGCGCTTGTTTGCGTGTGGGGAAACATTATTTATACCCACCCACCGGCTCATGCAGTAAATGCCACCACCAATAGGGCCGATAGTGCGTACCATTAATTATTCTCACCCTTAAAAAACAAAATTTCCTTTTTTTCGGAACGAACCGGTGACAGCAATGGTAAACCCGGTACTCGCCAAAAAGGGAATAAAATAGATGCACCACCGGCAACAAGGTATAAACAAAGCGCCAAAAATAAAGGAAGCGGCTTAAACTTTATTGCCACACAGCATGAAAGCTCATCAGCAACGAGCGAGCAGTTTAGTGTAGCGATTTTTGGAAAGGTGGTACTAAAAGAAGAAAATAAGCTAAACAAACGAAGGTTACGGCTTTTCCCACGAGGAACTACGCGGTTGTAGTTTATGCTTCGAAGGTGTGAATAAACAAACAAATAAACCATCGATCCCGGTGTGATTGGTGTGATTGCGGTGGATTGAGTACGAAAGGAAAATAAAGGAAAATCGTCATCGACATCGTGGGAAACTAAATTGCTACCGTACATGACACGTACAGTTGGGCGGGAAAATACGCTAGCAGAAAGTACAAAGTACAGGAAGTGTTCGTTGTGAAGAAGTTATTTAAAGTATTAAAATAAAAAATAAGTGTAGTGCGAATGAATGCGTGCTTACGCCGATTTCAATTGTTCAATCGCTTAAAAAATCGCAATCCGTGTTCCGTGTGTTGTTCGATTATCATATCAAAATCACAAGATCGAAATAGAAAGTCGAAAAAGAAAGAAAAATATCACAAAGCAAAGCATCATATCGGTTCGTGGAAAGTGTTGTGATTGGGGATACCCTACTAGGCACCTACATATCCTTGTGTGTTCTCCTGCATGTGTTGTGCATTTGCTTTGAATTGGAAATTTTCCTCTACCACAGTTCGATGGGTAGCTTAATTAGTGCACAAACGTACGCCACCGTTTGTCGAAGTGTGATGACCATTCGTGCTGCCAGCGTCTAGCAAAAAGCACAGATTTAAATCAACCATTGCCCGCAATCAGGAACCATTGTGTGCTGCGGTACGCACCGACCGAGTATTAAGGCGGGCAGTAGCAGTCCCATCATTTGGACAGCACACCATATCTGGCCGGCCATTGCAGCGACGGAAACATCTGAGAACCTTGGTGCAAGATGGCGATGGTAGTATCCGGCCGGGCAAAGGCCGTCATTGCCGCCTTTGTGTGCTTCTTCCTGCTCGGGATCGTGCTCGTAACCGGCTCGACCAAGGGCTGGTTTGTGCCGATGCGTTACAATGAACGGGTCGCCGCACGGGTACAGGTAAGCAGCAAAACCGCAACCACACAACTCACCCCTTCGAGGAGGGCATATCCAAAAACCGGGAACCATCCACGAACGAAGGCAACGAACCGTGTCGGGGCGAAATTAAAGCGAAACCGGAGAAAATCGGAACCAGCCTACCGAGAGGCTCCAGTCCCTTCTTGTTTGGAGGCTGGGATTTAATTAAAGTTCTTTTGAACGTGTGACGCTATTATACTGTAGGGGTTTTCTGGTCTTGCTCCCCAAAAACCGACCGATGCCGAAAAACGTCACGATCTGCAAAACCCCGGGTGAGGTTTTTGCTGTTTGGTTTTTGTTGTTTGATTTCTGCTGATGCTTCACACTGTCTGGCGCTAACTTCGCTCAAGTGACCGAACGCGAGAAGTGGCGGAAAGATTAATTAAAGCCCATGCTTGACAGGTTTGCGCTTTGTCTCGTACCACGTCATTAATCGAAATCGTTTCACCCGCAATATTACGCCGAAACGATTGAGCGGAAGCCAACCAACAAATTAAGTGCGAGAGAGAAAAAACAAAACAAACAGAATAATTACAAAAACTGACTGATTCTGAGCTATACCACACCGGTACTTATCATACTTCATTACTGAATTGTATTCTGTTCCGGGGGAGGATTCCATATTCCTCAAATTTCCATTTTCACTAGAATTTAAAAATATCGTTACTACAACGGTTTGCAGGATTCTGCTCTTTTCATCTCATATTTATTTTGCTTGTTACATGGACAAAGGTCATGATTGCTGTGGGTTTCTCCCAGTCTGAAAAGCATTATTTTCAGGGCATATAATGCTAAATAAGTTTTGCAAAGTACTTGCATTCATTGGGCATTAATATTCTAAAGTGCGTTAGTAATTAATTCATGCTATTTGAATTGAGTTCAAATAATGATGCATGTATGATAAAGTTCAATAAGAGGAATTAATAAGCGCTTTTTTTTAAATTACACTTATACCACTTATAGCAATTAAAAGTATTTTTTCTATTTGTGCGGGCAGGCTTGTAATGCATTTAAAACATTTTATTGATGAGAAGTAATTTGTACATGGAAAAAAGGAGAAAGTTTAACTATTTATTTTTTGCAATGCTCCTTCAATTTTATTTGACACTTTTTTGAGATAGTAAATATTCATGATATGAATAATAAAAATATTTCCATTTTTTTTAAGAAACTAGCTTACCCGGCAAACCTAGCTTTGCCCTTAAACATCCGTTTTGTAATTAAAGCAGACATTTTGAGTGTTCAATATTGGTTCGTGTGGTATTATGACGATTAGAGAATATCGTTGATTAATTGAAAATTCTCAAATTATTGCCATTCTTAATCCAAATAATACTCCCAATCAAAGCAATTTTTCTTATTTTTTGTGGCTTTTCTCCGTCTTTTCTGCTACTTCAAGAGACGTTTCTGGTTTTCCTTGACGGTTGGGATTTAATATCAGGTACTTCCGTGTAAGGCGCCGATTCCACCGAGCCGCAAATCACTAAATAGCACTTTTTTAATTATTCATACACTTGCTTTTTGCTTATTTATCACCTATTTTACGCTTTAATGTATAAAATTACACAAATAAATCGTCATATGTACCTACTTTGATTGATATATTCGTTAGAACTTTTTGTTTCAGTACCTAGTGTTCAACATTATTTGTGTTGAAAAAATGGCTATGCCTACTTGATAACTCCCTTAGGAAAAACAGAAAAGAACTCATAATATTGGCCAGAGGCCACCTAGCGAAACGAAAAATAGCGGTAAACCTATTCTCATACCTAACGAACGTTTAGCGAAAATTTCAAACAAATCGGTGCAGCCGTTTAAGAGGAGTTTGCACACTAACACCGCGACACGAGAATTTTATATATATAGATAAATAAGGTTCTATCTGCATAACTTATGGTAAAAAACATTGGTTTGTTAACAATTGGTTTACTTTGTTTACTGCATTCACTTATTCCCATATTTCTTTAACAGAAGTAAGAATGATCTGATGAAATCAATTTTTCAACTACATTTAAATCATCGGAAAGAATAAAAGTAAAACCATGTACATCATAAGCATGTCCTAACTAACAAATTTTCATGTGATGGATTTTCAAATTCGTTTGAAATACTATTATTCTACTTCGTAGCTTCTGGGAAATTGTTGAACCGTTTCGGGTAGTCCCATGAAGGCAATTTCCGTGGAAAAATAATTTTCAACTTTATCTCACCTTTCCTTTCGGGCTTTCTCACTCTACTCACGTACCCCGATTGATAAACATTGGCCGAGAGAATGGCCGGAAAGCGTACCAACCGGGGAAAGGTAACTTTATCGCTTTGGCTTAAAATTATGCTCCTTCTTATCGTGATGGGCAAGGCAGAACCGTTTGGTTTCGTTGGAATTCCACTCAGCATTACATCGAAATTGGCAAATTCTTGCGTTCTTTCAACGTAATCGGTTTCCATTGATGCGGTGTGCTACACCATTTTCTCTTTGTCTTAGCGTAGGAGGTGGCTGAAGTACTTCTTCACAGTGAATTTTGAATTCTACATAAAACTAAGGATTTTTTGTTGTGTGTACAGCTGAAGAAAAAAGATCAATTTAAAAGAAACGAATTTTTCGATGGTGGTGTAAAACTTATCTCATTCACACCATCCCACATCGGCAGCGGTGGCCTGATTTGCTTCTTGACCTATCAAAATTCAATAAATCACCATGCAGCATAATTTACGATCAAACGCTACCGATCCGTTTGACGTGTAACCGTTCGGGACAAACGAACAGGGCACAAGCACTAGACTGCTAATCAGCCCTAATTAACCTTCCCTCTTAGGGGCTGTTTCTTTCACTTCTTATCACGAACTTTGAAAGAAACCCTTTTCGGAACGGTAACGCTCAGCGTTTCTGCTGCCATTTAGAAAAATGGCCCCCTTTCCAGTACGCCCTACCGTTTGGGGTGGTGATAAACCTTCCCGTATTCCGAGACGAAGGCACCGGGACCCGTGCTGGAGATGATATAATTTGATTTATATTCCATAACAAAATTATCCTTTTATCTTTAATTCAAACACACAAAAATCACCATTACGAGCACCAACCGTAACACCAATCCACCGGTCCTGTATCGCGAAAGCCATCGCCTTTGTACGGTATTCGCCCGCATTCAGTCTACCCGGTCGGTGGTAGTGTACGCTATTCACAGTGAAAGCGAATTCCCGCCACATTTATAGCGTCTGGGGCAGATGTTTCTTGTGCAGCTTCACAAGGATAAACCTACGGAACGCATCTTAGTGCTGCTGCCATTGCTGCTGCTGGTCAATCTTACCCAGTTTGCCAGCGTGCAAAAGATGAAAGCTAACCGTTGAGCTGTAATTGAAGAGATTCTAATATCAAAAGAAATTTCCATCATTTCTTCCACCATGGCTTCTGGGCATGGAGGACAACGGTTACAGAACGGTGGTGCGGTGGTGGATGAAACCAAGCGATAGCGAATCCTTTGATTAGGGATTCAAGTTGGCAGCATTCGGCTACGCGCTTTCTTACATCTTGATCGGTAAGAAACTTGATTCTTTCGTGGTATTTCCGTTTTAAGAAACGGCCACAGTGCGATTGAGAACACCCTCAGGAACGACTCGAGCGCACATTTTTCTCTTCTCTCTTCTGCTGTCAATAGCAATCAAAGCTTTCTTATCTTAAGGCGAACGGGAAAAATTATAACGAATGAAAGGGTAAGATGTATATAAAAATGAAATTCATGATTAATGTTTCGCCAGCTAAGGTCTTCTAAGCTCAATCAACTATTGTTCGTTGTGCTTTAAAACAGAGTTAAAATATTTAAATTAAGTTTTACTTTAATTGGCGATTTAACCACTTTATATTATTATACCCCTACATTATTTTCCAACAGTTTTATAAGAACTTACTGTTCTTAAAATCGCAAAAAATAGATAATCGTTAATTCCAATTTCCTCACCTACATTTGCTTCAAGTTTTGTAATCTTTTCACAGCAAAGTTAAAGCAATTTACAGAGCTTTTAATTTCGCTAATAAAATAAATAAAACTTTACTTTAAACACACTACGAGCATAAGTTTTACCAGGAAAATCAAAACCACTTTCCAAACCACTCATGCTTGTCGAACATCCCTCCTTCGTTCGACATTATCAACTGTTTTCCAACACTAACTTTTTGTACCAACACGGAACAACAAGCTCCAGTGAGCAAGGCCCCCACCGGTATTCGATCACTCACAGTCCCGCTTTGTTCCCGTTGCGAAGGTTTGAAAAACTCGACAAAATATCGATTAATTTTCCACCCAATCGTGACCCCTTTCACGATTCCGGACATTCCGTGTTTTCGATATCATCCGTACCGAGCAACCTCGCACACAGCTCATCTGCTGAAATCGCAATTGCTGCTGAATTCTTCATAACACTCGAACCGATTATATACTCCACACGAGTCTGGGAGTGAAATGCTGTACACTATCCCATTTCAATAAGAACAGTCCAACAGAACAGGTTGAACAATATGCTCATGCACGCACGCACGCACGCACGCATTGTCCACGCACTGCTCTATCTGGCGATGTACGGACGGCACATTGATACGCTTTTGGTGAGTTTTTTTTTGTTGTTCTGTTTTTGGTCAAAATAAGAGCAATGCGGAAATTGATTCATTGCACACCGACCAACAACAAGCACAACAATAAACCATCCCTCTTGACGGCTGTACACTTTCCAACAGTCTCGTCTCATTCCGGCTTCTAATGCTGACTTCGTGGCCTACAATACCGGAAGCTATCGACAGTGGAGCCTAGCCGGGGTGGTTTCAATTGTTGTGCTCCTATGGTGGATGAGCTGAGCAAACTTTGCTACCGTATTGCCGTTGACCAGCAGCGTTTCTCCGTGTATTACTCGTACGAAGCGAACAGAAACGTGCAAACGCTTTTAACTAGATGAAAGCACTACCAATGAAAGTGAACTGTTTCGGGGTGTGATATTATGCGCGTGTATGAAAACGTGTGTTTGAACATGGATTTTATTTTTTCCCATGAATCTCAAATCTTTGTAGTAGATTAACTCGACAGTGTGAGTTGTACGTAATCGTGTGAATTTTTCCGTGAATATGGGTAATTTCTTTTTTTTACTCGGTTAGAATTCTTTATTATTCTCATCTTTATTATTTAGTTATTAAATATCGCTCACAACGTTTTGCATTTATATAAGCTATTCACAGTTATCCCTAGTAGTATTAATTTATTCAGACGCTACGATGACACTTTATTCTTTAGAATATACAGATTGATTTGCGTATAGCAACAAAATAATTTTAAGTTTGTAACTCTTATCAAAGATGATATTAAACCTAAAGGTAACCTACTTTAGTTCCATTAACTACCATAGATCTCTCCTTGCATAAGTGCATTCCCCTTAGCCTAGTTTTGTGACCCGGTCCAACTTACGAATACAAATATTTCAAATAATTTACTTTAATTTAACATTCCGGTATTGAAGGTTTAAATAGCAACATTGAATATAGCAAATTTTAAACTTGGAATATAGTTCGTAGATAATTAAACCCATTTTCTACAATTTTGCGTATAAATACATGCAAAAATAAAGTCGAGCAAAGGTGCGACCCGCCGGAATGAAGCGGTCCGTTTTACGGCCCACGAGACTGTGTTTGTTTAATGTGGTGCGTGGTGCTGTCACCACTTACAAGCTACTACCTCTAATATCTGTGCCAGTGGCGGCTCATCAAGCTTGATATCCTTGACGTAGCCGAAAAGTTTTGAAAGTAAGCTAATCCACAAGTGATTTGATTCACAATCTTCGATGTAAGAAAACTTAAGTAATTAACAAAACATTTTATATGAAATGAAAACTCACTTATTTACTGTAATACTGTTTACTGTAATGATATCTTAAGTACTAAAAAATGTCAAAACTAAAAGTCAAAACTAAAAAAGCCATACGTAAATCATCAGTAGTTATTGAGCCGTTCAAAAAGAAGGAAAATGGAGTCGCCCAGTACTTTACAGATGATGCAAAAGCTCATTGGTCTACGAAAAATTGATATTTATCATGATGATAGATAGTGTTCACAGCTGAACTAAAATGGCTTTCAAATTAATTATTATGTCATTTTATGTCATAACGTCATGAATAAAACAAAATAACTCTATATTTAAAGTATTTCTTAGATATATCTTCTAGTTTAATGAGTTCGTATGTTTTTTTATTCTGACGTATGACATTTGATCATAACAGCAAAATCTCTCCTCAAATTATTGGTTAACAACATGATTCATAAATTTCTACAAATAATCATCGTAACAATTGTTTAACCAAATTTTCTTTACACAAACACATACACCCGCAGTAAAGTTCTGTCTTGGTGAATAGTTACAACAACCCACATCCGCTACCCAAATCGGAAAAATGTCCCCCATCATCAACAGTAAATAAAACATAGCATTAAACTTTAAAAATGATTCCAAAATTTCAAAAGAAAAACAACAGCTCCCTCAGGCTTCTCCCACGGTGCAACCGCAACGGTTCCTTTTCCGGGCGTAGAAACTTTTTTTTACTCTTATTTTGTTTCCAATTTTCCAACAAAACCGGAACGGAAAAATTTTGCCATCAGCAGAAACCACACAAAAAGGACACGCTCAATGGAGTTTGAATGGGAAGTGTGTTGGTGTGTACGAGTGGGTGTGTCTACTCGTGTGAGCTCGTGGTTAAGAACTCGGAGTGTCTTTTTCCAATGACATATAACTTTCGTTCGTGCCAAACCTTGATCCATGCCATTGCGGACATCCAAGCAACGGTAGAAAGTAGCATCCATCCCCGAAAATTCCTCCAATTTCTCTACCAGTTTCAACTGGTTCAAACGAGATGACGGGCGACCTTGGGTCAGCTAAAAGTTTCGCTCCAACATATCTCAGGATACGGGTATTGTAGATCAACAGTAGTAACCCTGCTTTGCCGTTTGCTAACCGCCATTAGGGTTGTGGTTGTTGAAGCCTTTCCGGGCCGGTCGATACATCCAGCACTAGACGGCACACGGATGAGGCATGGATGTCGAAGCAGAAGCAAGAAATTGATTGTCTGACAGACAAATCGTTGAAAGATGCTTCGGTGGATTGTGGTGGATACGGGTTTCGGTAGCCGGTTTTTCACTGGCAGCACAAAAAGAAACCGAAATAAAGGACACTACACAGCGAAGGTCCGATAGGGTATAAATCGTTACGCTAGCTTTACCGGACGATTGAAACGATGCAATCGCTGGAAGGATTGAACTTCCAAGGAACGTTTTCCATCACATTCAGATCCGCTGATGCGAACGCTGTACCGATCAGAGGAAACTTTCCTTTTGTCTGATGTTAAACTCTTCGATAAACATTAAACCCCTTTCGCAAAGCATTTTAAAATTTAGCTTGAAAAATAATTTAAAATAATGAGCTTTAGTGGAAGTATTACTATTAACGCCAAGCAAACTTTCTGTGCCTCTATCAACACATACTTTCGATGAGGCCAATTTTTCTCATCATAGTGTTTTGGAATCAGGCGAAAGTATCCTTCCAAACGCTTCTGCTTTTTCACCGGAAATTGATTTACTTTCCTCCCTTTTTTCCCTTTCAAACATATGGATTCGACTTTGGCGAAACGAAGCGCAGCCCACAGTGTTAGTCAATGGAAAGAAGCTACAAGCCTAAGGCGAACGTAAAACCATCCTTAATACCAGCTCAACCCATTTTACAGAACTCCTACCAGTGGCTCCCCCTATCCCAAACCCCATACGCCATCCACGCACGATAACATAGTCAGCGTGGTTCGGCTTCTTCACACGAACAGTTACCACTAACTCCCTAACTGGGACCGCCTGGCAACACATAGAGAGTGGCTGCCTGACGGTAAGGAAAAACCACTGCATGCTGCGCATAGCATACCGAGGGCCGGAAAGCATAATGTCATCTGCTCAAATATTGACTGTCGCCCCACAAACGAGCGAAGGTTAGAAGGTTTTCGATAATGGAGACCTATCGTAAATTGCTTGATGGGAAAAATGGGAAGGAAAATGTTGGTTTTACCTTCCGGTACATGTGTTGGTACAAGTACGCCATAGCGTTGAGGATGCGGATGTTTAGGATGTTGTTTTTTCGGTTTGTTTTCATCATCGCGGAAATAAGGTTGTTTTTTTGTAACCATTTCCGTACACTAAAGTATACGTTTTGGAAAGTAATTTGTTCGGTGGGATTTAAGATTTAAGTAGTGTTTAGGGAAGATTTAACAAAAATGGATGCTTACCTTATATAAGGTTGGATAAACCGAGCAAAACATTCAAAGGAGTGCCTGTAAAAAAAATAATAATTTTGTTTTGAATTATTAGTTTCATTTTAAGAAATATTTAAGAAATTTCAGTACGTTGAAAAATTGTTTAAATTAATGATTAACCGTTCTCTTTTTAAATATTCTTGTTGCTATAACCTCATGTCTTAAGAGATATTCGTGCCGCTCCAAGTGATCTTTGTCTGCCTTTTTACTGCATCTACTCGTAGCTAAAGATTTAATCTTGCGTGCAAGGTTACTTCCTATTCCTGGCTATTAGTAATAATATTTAATTTCATAATATTAAAAAATATTATTTCCTTCTAATATAAACTGGGCTTATTAGAATAACCTAGAACTGAGCTTGGTTAGAATTACCATTATTTGCATACTATTCTCGTCGTTTGGGAGACACTTTCTTCTCCGAACCGTGAAAGCGCAACATACCCCGGATTACTCAGCTGTGTTACTGAGTGTCATTCCATCATTCGAGGGAATGGTACATTTCCGAATGATGGTCAGAGTCGTTTATATCGAAGTTTAGGTTATATGGTTGATATCGATATCTATCGAAAGATTTTATTTCGTTCTTGATGATTCCAGGCATCTTATGTCTTATCTTACTTTAGCGCTTTTGCTGTATCTTGCTGTGTTTCATACTATGTCTAACAATGAGTTCGTATTCCACACGACCATAGAATATGATAAAAAACCTCGGAATCCGAAATTGAAGCCTTATATCTTGCAGTATACTTTAAATTGTTAGACTTAAGTCAAGATATTTCGAAAATTTTAATGCTTCAAGGATTCTGACACTCGAAAAGTGATCGAGTGTAAAACCCATCCGAGCTCTTCTGTATCCCACATGCTCTGTCAACGTGCTCTTAAGATAGACTGTAGGACACGTAGAAGCTGATGAAAAAGGCTGAATCTATCAAAAAACTACCTTCAAAACATTCCCCTTTGAAATTTCCCTGAATACACATATATAAACAAGGAAGGAATTTTCACACAACCAGTATATTGATGTTAAATAATTCTTTAACAAAATAGTCCGGACTCTTGATAGCCTTCACAGATTTTAGAGCTTTTGCTTCTGCTGATTGAACTCTCATACGTTGCAGTACGAACAAGGTAATTATTCTCGAAATCCACTTTACAGTAAACTATTACAAAACGGATCAGTATAATTGACACAAACGTACTAAAAATATCATTCATCTTCTGTCCATCAGGAAATGGCTAAATTATTTTACCCATCAAGCTTTGATCGCCATTTATTCGTGTTTCGCCGGCACATCAGCTGCAAGCATCGCTCCAGGTTACTCGCAGCGCTCCAAAGTGCAATTCAAACAGAAACCCGCGGGAAACAATTTTATGAACTGAACCCGGACGTTGAATATGCAACATAAATAACAATAACCAAAACAAAACAAAACAAAAAAATATATCCCACCACACCACCAGGCATTGGTTGGGAAAACTCCGACTGTACATTTATTGTCTTAGTACGAGCACACAAACTTCCCGCACACCGAATTGTCGGTTCTGTTGATCGACCGAGCTGACTGTATTGTGTAGAGCGAAAAAGAGAGAGAGTGAACGAGAGAAGGAATGAAGAACAAAACACAAAAAATTTGCTTCCGTTTCTCTGTTTGCCAAAAACTTTTCCACACCAAAAAAGCTCTGCGGTCATTGCTAGCGCTGATGATGATGATGATGACACGGACAGATTTCGACAGTAGAACACAGTGCGGCTCTCTGTGTGCTTTATTTGGATCGGTGTGTTTTACTTTTTGTCCCCCGGGTGTTACCGTTCGATGGTTTAGTTTTATCCCGGCCAAGTGGACAAAATTATTCAGTCGTTATTTTGCGAAACGTTCGCTGAGCGAACGAGTGTGCACATTGCGTGAAAAATGGATTTCCAGCTGATAAATCAGATTGAGCGCAGTTTTTCACTGTTTTGGTACCGGGTAGGAGTATAGTTTTTTTTTATTTCTCGGTGAAGCAATTTGCTTGTGTTGTGTGTTAGTTGTTGGATTGGATATGGCAACAAAAAAATAGAAACAAATATATGACAATATTTGGCAGACAAATTCTGTACTAAACGATTTTCCGTAAGGTTTCTATTTTTTTACCCTGCGCGGAAAACTGGTTGCGCCGTAACGATTTATTCAACGTAATATAATTAGATTAAGCATCAGTACATCAATCAATAAAGATGTACACAGTTTTCTTTTATCGTTGCAACAGTTCGAAAATATTAAATTTATATCGCATATTTCATTACTTAACAATTGCATTCGTTATTCAATTTTATAATTGAATCCGATTGATATCTGAAAATAATAATATGAGCAACGTTTCTGAAGAAATGTTTCGCTTCCTAAGCTTTACTATCAACAATCATATTATTATTATGCTTTTTTTCAAGCACAAATTCATTCACCAGTAAAAAGCCATTTTGTGTTGCCTTATCGGTAGACTTTATCAAAAAACCATTCTTTGGCTGATGTTTTCTTACCATTTCGTAGAACTTCCATCAATTTACTGTTCCAACCAAATGGTCCCACTGATCCAAACGTTCTGTTGGGACTGTTCTTACACCACCCATTACGAAAGGGGATAGTTTACTATTCGTTTTTTGTTTTTTGTGGGACGACAAGGAACAAGT
Organism: Anopheles funestus; assembly: GCF_943734845.2. Classification (NCBI taxonomy): domain Eukaryota; kingdom Metazoa; phylum Arthropoda; class Insecta; order Diptera; family Culicidae; genus Anopheles; species Anopheles funestus. The sequence continues at coordinate 35,093,096 of NC_064599.1, forward strand.
CAACAAACAAAAAACACTAAATGATCCTACAGAATCAAAGCGAAAAGAGAGATTTCGGTGGCACGTCGTATCACGAAATCGACCGAGCAGAACAAAAGAGTAACGATGACTTCCGGTAGAACCAGCCGGGATTTGTACCGGCGTAGCATAAAAGCGTACGATAACAACAATGGAACCAAGGGGTGGGATTTTCATGCTTTTTTTTTCTTTCGTTATTCGGCTTGGTTGTGTGAAAAACGTACCATCGCTGATGGGCGAATCCTTTCATTCGTGTCCATTCGGTGTGAACGTGATTTTTCCACTTTCTCTCAGTGATAACGGCATGTTACTGTCAGGTGCTATCACATACGAACTTGTGATCTAAAAATGTTCTAAAATTCAGTCTTTTCAGTCAGTCGTAGAAACATCAACAACACAAAAGAAAATTGAATGAAAAGAAACAGGTTTGTTCAGCATTTGATTAAAATCATTTTTCGAACCTTCATGAATAATTTTCATTACATTCTCCTATCCAGATTAACCACTGCATGTTCGCCTTCAAACAATTAATTGAATAAATACTTTAATTACAATCAATCATCCAACAATAAAGCTTCATTGCTCACAATTTACCGTGCAAGAAAAAAACGGATTCATTTTTGATGAGAAAATTGCTTTAATCGCAGAAAGCTTAACTCGTTCGTGGACGCATTTTTTTTCTTCATCCGCTCCATTCCCACTTCAATCCAATTTGTCACCCATATGACTGGGCCAGTGCTGCCAGCCAGCGTTTGTTTAAAATATTCACGAGTACACCAGCGATCCACGTGCTCACAAGCGTCAACGAAAAACCCTCTTTTGCCTACCAGCTCGGTTGTGAATCAAACCAGAACGGACGATGACGAAATCGCCTACCAACTGACATTTATGCTGCAACCTTTTTTGTATGCAAATCCCTTCCATACATGTGTAAAGTTTATGACGCTTTAATGTACCACAAAATCCCCGTTGCCTTTCTCCCTTGTGGGTGCGTTTGTGGGGGGTGCTTTACACATCATCAACTGAAGGTAAAATGGAGTAACGAGTTTTTTTCCTTCTTCATATTGTTGAAGATCCCTTTTTGCCTTCACTCCGCAAGAGGCACACGCAACAACAACAAAAAAATGGTCTAGTGATTTTTGACATTCATTAATTGAAACCGCTTCGAAACTAATTTTCCCATCCCGCCCAAGAACGCACGCGGGTGACCATTTTTATTTCCAAACCATCACCGTCTTGGTCACGTAATACGGTTTCGAACGCAAGCAACAACGACAAAAAAAAGTCGTGAAGGAAAAACAATTATTTATTCTTGCCTGTAACATTCCACAATACTCCCATTCATCCCGTTTCACGTCATTTCCGATTCCGGATTGTGAAAAGGGCAAAGGAAGTTAGGTTTTACCATTCACCCCTATTCAAGGCACTGACAAATAACGAAGTGTTTAATGGAATTCAAGCACCAACGAGGACGAGGTGAAAAAATAGATTTTATGCAAATACATGCCAAGTGTATGCGTGTATGTATGTGTGTGTGTGTGTTTGTGTGATAGTGGGTGTTTGCGACAAAAAACCCCACCACACCATTACGTCAATCACAGGGCCTTTGCTGCCTTTTCTGCCACGGTAAGGAAAACCATTCACACGCTACCTTTCGGCATATAAGACGGCAGCACACACACAAAAAACAAAACCCCACTGTTACCGGTGTGACTCTGCTAATGAGCTTGAGAATGTAATGCGTTATGTTTTTTTTTGCTTTCTTCTGTACTATTATTATAAGTACACCGGTAAAAGTCGCTGTTTTTTGTTTTTGTTTTACGCAGCAGCTGTACGAGCTGTACTAATTGGTAAGGACATAACATTACCACGAACGGTAAAGGTGTGTATGTGTGTGTGTTTTCGCCTTCCCTTCCCCGGCTTAACAAATGCTGCAAAAGGTTTGTTTTGTTCGATGACATTATTTTGCCAATTATAGACCTATTTAGAAAACGGTTTATACTCTCAAAGAGACGCGTTGTTCTTGTGCTCGTTTTCACACTTACAAAACATCGGAAGAAACGGCAATGGGTACGATCTTTGACAAGCTTTCGGAGGGGAATTTCACCATAACACAACAGAAGCGAAACATTGGGAAAATGCTCCTTTTTACTCTTTTTTTTATTTTCGTTTTCGCATTCATATCATACAACACGCCGAAGCAAGTTTTGTGGCAGGAAGGCTAAAAGCACTCGAAACTCGCCAAACCAGCCCAACGAAATAAAAACCCCGGACTGGAAAATCTCACACGGTGCCAGGGGCCGGGGGGGGTGCTAGGAAAAGTGGTTTGTTTGTTGAAAATTTCCACTCCCAAAGCTGCATGACATCGTACCCAACCGTTGTAACGGCGCGGTAACAGTTTACGATAATAAATAATTTTCCCTTCAAAGTCTTGCTTCGCGTTTTTCGTGGGCTGTCCCATGGACAGCAGTTGACACCTCCATCCCGCGGTATGGAATGGTAAAACAGGCCAAAAAAAAGTGGTGTTTGGTTGGGTTGTGAAGACTGCAGTCACCGTGAAATGAACCGAGGGGTAAAGGGCGGAAGGTGAAATCACAAACGCAAAGGGAAACTCTCTCTACCACCCCCAAAACCCCCAGTCGGGAGAAATGCGAAAGAACGGGTACATTACAACCGTAAGCGCGGCAATGAGTCGCAGTTGTTCGGAATCGATGTCATTTTTCCTCGGTACTACTTGGAAAATGATGCTATTTAAGCCACCCCGTACCGGAACGCCCGTTTTCAGAAACAGCCCCATGCCTTGTTTGTAAAGTGAAAATTATTATTTTAAAGCTTTGGTGATAAATTAATGTGCTGCTGGTTTTACCGGTTTGCCACCGATCCGATACCCCATGCAATGGTTACAATTTAGCTACTGTTACACCAGCTTTTGTTCACGATTTCTTGCCCTACAACAGCAAGTCCCCTGGATGGACGGGGAAAAATAAACTCAACAAGGCTTTGGACGTTTTTAGGGGGTGATTCGATATAATTGAATCGTGGTGTTAAGGACGGGAAAATTGGTTGTTGGTGTTGGTGGAAAATTTACGATACCCAAATCATGATTGAGCGGTGACTTTGGACAAGAATTTTGTTACAAGCCAAGCCAAATGTTGAAGTCACCAAAAAGGGACAGCGATCGTTCAAGATGGGAAATTTTCATCCAAAAACACCCATCCATACCGCATTACGTGCGAATCATTTTTGTTCATCATCTCCGCTAAACGACCGCTTCTTGGAATCTGTTTCGCGATGGTCAATGACAAAGCGTCCTTGCGTCAATAGCGCGCGTACATCAACCTTCCGGTGGGGATGATTGTTGTTCTCCTTGCGCTACAAAACGGCAAGAAAAAAAAGACATGACCCAGTTCGGCGCGGGGGCTTAATCTTGTCCCATTGTCGGTTTTGTGTACTCATTTCCACTGTTCCCGAGTTTCCTTCAATATCTGGATGGTTGCCCTTGTGCGGTGGAAATAAACCGATAAACTCACTTCGAGTGAAAGTTATTGTCGTTTTTCGAGAGGATACTTCATCAGTGCAGAAGCGACCATACTGGGTCCGCCATGCTTTTGGTACCAACCCTTCCCCCTTCACCCCCTGAGAAAACCATTTGGAGAGTGTTCTCGCACTGGAAACAACCAGCAGTGCTTCGGAAAATCCACGCAATTGTTTCGTTTGTGTGTGTTTTTTTTGCGTGCGTTTTACTTCCCTCTCTAGGATTGCTTCTTGTTTTGTGGAGTGCTTTTTGTACAGAATGAAACAATATTATCATTTTTAACAATGGCAAGAGCGTTTGAAGGGCTTTTGCTTACGAAGCGCTCGTCCGATCGTGGATCAAGGCAAGCAAGCAAAAGCGTATGATGAATGGCCTCTTGGATTTGCAATAAATGTGAAATTGCTGCTGGATCAAATGTTTGAAGTGCCTTGCTGATTCTATTTCCGTATTTATTCGAGAAAACGATGAAGACAAATAATTTAACAGCTTCAGGACACTTTATTAATGGATATATACTATTTTGTTTCTGTGCTGTTTTTTTTTGTTTGGGTTGGGATTTTGGTTTTTATTCATTATTATTCTTTGGGATTTTATCAGAATTAGTTGAAACCCATTGTTTTCTCCAATTTTTTTTAATATTCTTCTATTTTGCTTTTCTTTAACTTGTAATTTTATAAATTTAATTTGTGTATATTTTTAATTTTATTTCTTCCCAGTTTTGTTTTCTTCTTGTACAGTCCATAGTACTCCGTTTCTTTTATTTATTATTTTATATTTTTTGTAAAGTTAATATTTCTATAATAAAAAAACACAGTTTGTCGGGGTCTCATTATAAAAATATATATGATTTCAATGTGAATGATTCAATTTAAACTTTTAAATATTTTTGGTGACAATGGTATCGCGATGTAAATCAAGAACTAATTTGTCTATCTACTACATCACCTTTACAAGCTTTTTTTTATTTAGAACATAGATTTTATTAATTTATAATTTATTTATTTTCAAGAAATGGAAACTTTTCTAAATACTAAATACGCCAAAGTTTTATGAACAACCAATAGAAGCCGTTTTAATCAAGCCAGAGAACCAAATCACTGTTGAATCATTGCATACTTTCGTCGAATGCAGGCGTAAACAAAACCGACAATCAGTATTGCCGTTTTCCTGTTGGTATTAATTTAACCTCTCTTCAGTTTTTCTTCCCATTACCTACTCCATTGCTTTGATGTTTGTCTTCTGTCGACCATTAATCAGTTGCCAAGGGCAGTGCAAAAAAGAATATCAGTTGTACCAACACACAAAAAGTTGCACTGCAATCGGGTGTTTTGAACCGTGCACAAACCGAAACAATTATCTTCTATTCCAAGCCTTTTCGAACCACATACACGGTTGTGCCCTAGGTAGGTCAATGTACGTTCAATGGCGGTATCTTTGTACGCCAATCTTCAAGCAAAGTAAATCATGTCGCCACATAGTGACACCGTTTTTGGAGAAGATTCTTCTGACATAAAAATGCCTTTCCGGACCGCTGTGTACGATTGGAACTTGAAATAGCGGAAACCGGAACCGGTACAACTTGAATCACTCGAAGAAAACAACAACAACAAAAAACGGTCCACCCTGACGGTTGTCTTCAGCGTTGACAGTTTTCATTTGCACATCTTTACTTGTGGCTCTGTCTTTCCTTGGTTTGTTTTTGCTTCGTTTCCTGTTTTCCTTAGGTCTAGGCAAACTGTCGCGTTTCAAACGGTTCTTTCATCTTTTAAGTTCTTTCGGGTATGTTTCTGGGTAGAACGGAGTTTTCCGTTCCTATCCCTTGGCGCTTGGGTTTTGTTGCTGTACAGCAACCTTCGAAAGACCTCCGTCAAATGTGTCGCTTCCGGTAAGACACAGACCTTTGGGTGTTTTTAAAGCAAACGCATACACACAGCTAACGAAGGTACACACCGTTGCGCTACTAGTTGCTATGACAGAAAGATGGAAACGGTAGAAAAGCGCCAACCAACGGCCGACCATCACACGCTCAGCAATCTGTTTTCCCGACAGTCGAACAAATAACCGGTGTTTTCCGGTTCCGGAAAATGCTTTCCCTGCTGCGTCCTAGAGACCGGAGGACCATCTACAAAAAACAACCCCGTGCAACAACCACTGTTTTCAAAGAAACACTGACGCGTTTCGCTCGTCGTCTCGATTTGCACCAATAAAGCTTTGCGGAACCCCAGCTGGGGGCGAACACTCCTAAATGCACTTTGCACCCAGCTGCAGTGATTTGTGCTGCAAAGCTGCAAACCATTTTCGATCATTACGACGACCTGCGCCAATGTGCGCTGCCGCGTACAGCAAACGCACAGCAAAAGGTTGTTTTCTTTTCCATGCGAATTATTCGACGGTTTTCCGTACCGTACCGCTGTCAGATAGCAAACGCTTTTTCACTAGGTAGGAAATTTTGATGAAAACAGCGAGTCGTGGTATTTAGTGGAAAACTGTATTGTTACGTAAGAGTTGAAGTTGTGTTGAACACCACTTTTGATACACAACACTATGCCAAGTTGAACACAACTTAGCATATTGGATGCTGCTGCAAGATCTGTGAGTGGGAATTATGTTCGAAATGTTTGTACTTCCATTTGAAGGCCTTTTTCATCGCACAATACACGCCTTTACATTGCAGTAGTTTATTATTTGAAGTAAACTTACTGCTTATTACATAAATAAAGCGATTTTCATTTTTCACAATTGTATTAATTCTTGACGTTTAGTAGCTTGCTGCTTCAGGATATCAAGAAGTTTGTTGTTTTACAAAAATATAAAAACACAACATTATTTCCTACTAGAACTACCGTGCGTGTTAAGCGTTTTTTCTTGATATAATTATTGGATTAAAGCTTTTGAAGCTTTTTTTATCGTGCAATATTCAGCCATACAGAGTTACACCATGCATTCTTAACCATGCAAGCAATAAGTAGGAAAGGAGGAAAGTTAGGATGTGAAGTAGTTTGTTTGGATTTTAAGATAGCTATGAAGGACGAATAGAAGAATCTAGAAAGTGAATGCGGAAGTGGCAAATGCGAGAGTTGGAGTTGACAAATTAATGACCTCTATTGAAAGTAGCACATTTTGGGGCGGCCCAGAGGTGTATGTGATAAACGGCGCCGGTCCACACGGCAGGACTGGGTATCAAATCCCATCCCGACCGTCCTCCCGTAGTAAGGACTGACTATCCGGCTACGTGGTAAAAATAAGTCTAGTAAGCCAGAAATGGCCGGCGTGACCTTAGAAATCGTTAAAGCCAACAAGAGAGAGACATTTTATTAACCATGGATCACTCTGGCCAAAAACCGAATGGCGAGATGAAGACAAGTTTCACGAAGTCGACGAGAGGAAACATATAGGGATAGAGAATGAAAGAAGCAAAGGAACAAGCAATTCGAAGGAAAGGATACAGGCAATCCATTAAGACTGTGCCAGCAAATGGCGAAATTTAATATAAATTAAACCCAACAATCGTCAGCGGAAAGCAAATGGTGAACGGTGAAAAGTATAGAAATCGTACTGTAAACGACGTAAATTTACTGTGATCTCTCTCTAGGTGTAGTAAATTTCAATATTTTCTAGAATTCTTACTTAATAATAGATTATTAAAATCATGTATCAACTTGATTGAAAGTGTTCAACACATAAAATTTGTTGTTCAGTTGTTCACTAAGCACTTAAACCAATAAAAAAACATATTGATTTATAGTATTCCAGTTGCTTGTTATACTCTAAAGCATAAAGAAATGTAGTCTTAAAACCTCAAAAACACTCAAACAACATTCCTCTCTAAAAGAAAAGGAATGTAAAATAATGACATTAAATTAAAGCATTAAAAATGAATAGTTTCTCTTGCTTATATAGACTACATTATCCTAGTTCATGAGAAATGCCTCAGCATACTGCCATTATGCAGCACAAAACAGTGAAAGTCCCCCAGCTTAATCCCTCTTCATTGTAACTACTAAGTCTCAAACATCCATCACACAAGAAAGGCTCGCACGTTACATTCCACTTCCATCTTGGTTCACATCTTACCAACTCGTAGCAAACTCGTAGAAAATCGATCAAATGTGAAGAAGAAACTAGCTCAAATCGTACCACCGCTTGCACCACCATCATCACCCAAGCATCTCTGTGGACCAACTAAGGCACACCACAATCCACTAATGCCTACTTTATCTTCCACCAGCCGAAACCAGACGGCTCCGGTGGCTGCTAAATCCTTTAAGAAAACTTCCTTCATCATTCGCATGATTCCGCGGTTCCATGATCGGGGTGCGCGTTCCGCGTCATGCAAATTGCACATCATTTATTCAGCCTGCGAGCGTGCGACGCAACCCATCGCAGTTTCACGCGCGCACAGTTCTTTTCCGTCTCATTCGGCATTCAATTTCAGTCGGTGCAAATTATAAGCGAAAGTTAAATTGCTCCCATTTCCATACTGCCACCAAAACGCGCCACCACTGCAGCACCAAGGTCCTGCTGTCTATGTTTGCTTTTCCTTTTTTTTGTTCGAGTATGGAAAAGAAACAAGAATTTTTGCACAACCCACGGTACTGCTTGTTTTACTTTTGTGTGCTTCCCTCGCCATCATGAGCATCAATTTTCCATCACGCTTTGGCAGTTACGGTTCTTTTTCGGTGCGGGGTACGATATTTTTTATTTCCTGTCCCCATTTCAAGTGATCCAGGTGCAGAGGGAGCAATTTTCGTTTTTTTTTCTTCCTTACCATTTTCACACTTATAACCCTCATCCGCTGGAGGGGCAAGGTTTCCCAATTGCCAAATCGAATGTTGATCTCAGTTTCTTTCCTTTTTTTGTTTCCTCTCGAAAGCAGGAGAGGTTGTTTTCCATTTTTCTGCCCCCTCCGTACCGTTTAGAACCGCCTGCAGTGCGGTGCCGTGGAAGGAAATCGCAATGGGAAACCACAAATCTTCTTACATATTTTATCGATATTATGCGATGCCGTGCGATTCCTGCACATTCACCTTTCGCAGCTTCCCGTCCCAGGTGATGGGCCCGGCTAACGACACCGCAGATCGTTTCTGTTTGATGCCGCATTTTCGGCACAACGGTATGCAGCTTTCACCGATCGATCCGTACCAGGTACACACGGTACGGTTACGGCTGGTTTTCTATGGCCTATGGCCAACTTTTTTGCCGACTCAGCAAAGAAACATACCGAAAGAATGACTTTTCTTCTCATCGCTTATGGCTATCGTATTGGAGGTGTTTTTTTTTCTCACATCCACAATTGGGACACATCCAGTTCGATCGATGGTGGAAGCGGATGAGAGTGTTGGAAGGTGTTTGCTTTTTTTCTTTTCTTGTTCTACCAATTTCTCATAAACGCTCCAGGAAGTAAATGAAACTTGGTTGGAAGTTTCATGACACCAATTCGCAAGATACACCGAGCCTTATATTGCTAGAACGATGTACTAACATGTATGGTCGTTTATTTATGATCCGGAGATTTCCATTCCATATATGAGTAAATATTTGGTCAAAATATTCTTCAACATTGCTGAAACTTCTAGAAACATCTTCAGAAGAGTTTTGCCAAGGATGGTTGAGGTTTGTAACGGTCTTGCTTATCAAGTGGTTAAGATCTTCTTTATGAGTCTCTTAAGATGCTCTGACGATTTAAAATGACTTTTCGCATTAGATCTTCCGGTGTCATTCTTTCGATGTGTATGACAGGTCTGGAGGACTGGTGACATAAATTGACTTCTAGTAAGCATCTGCTATTCACATCGTAAATCAATTAAATTTGTATTATTTCCGTTTATCAAGGTCTCGATTAACTTATGGAAGAAGGTTCACAAATGACTCTTTCTAGTGCGAAGAATTCTTCCTCACCAAAGGATCTACACCATTACCTGGTACGTAACGGTGATCATCTCCATTCGTGCAATACAAATATGTTTGGAAAGAACTTGAAAAGAAAATTTAAATCTAGTTTTAGTATTGAATGAGAACTTCAAGTCTTTGAAGATACGCTAGGAATGGATGATGAGTTTTTTTTATTCTCGAAAAAAACCCTTAACTCAAGAGTCGCGAACTATTGTTCTCTTTGATCTTACGAACCATACGACTCATATTAGTTCGGTAAAAATCTCATTAATACTTATCTCAAATTTACAGTATAATTTCATCCAAAGGCACCATTTTCTTCCTTCCTTCCGTTGCACAAAATATATTTGTTATAGTTTAGAATATTTGTACTTGCTATACAAATATAAGAAAACAGAAATCTCTCGACTGCAATCAGCTCGCGGACAAAGTTCTTTGCATCCATATTCAAACTTTCGAACAAACGTTACCGTCTGTGCGCACTTTTCAAACATTTCCCGATTTTTCCCCCAATCCCGAAACAATGCACGGGCTGACTAAAGTTTAACGTAAATCTTCAAAAGAGATTAGATACAGCTCAATACGTTCGTTTGCTGATTCGGATTTCCCCACCGCCAGTGGTTCACAGTGACTTTCGCAGAAATGAAAAAAAAGCACGAATAAAGTAGACTCACACGCACACGAACATTAATACAAAGCTTGCCAAGAAGTTGCTGCCTTTCGAGTTGCTTTCGGTTGAAAGAGTTTCAAAAATGTTCACAAGTGTGCTTCTTATCGGGCGGGAAGTTTTCTTTTTTTGCTCTAAAACCGTACAAGCAACGAATGTAACCGAGCGACCGAGTACGAAAGTTTCGTAAAAGGAGAAACACGGTATACGGTGTAGGCCACAAACTTGTGCACTTTGAAATGTTTCCAGAAAAACGAAACCCATCTCCAGAAGCACAGGCAGCACTTGAAATTAACTTGCGCTGATATACGTGTGGTACAGTCGGGGGGAAAAAAAGCACCTCGCCATGGAAATAAAGCACCTCGAAATTGAGATTCTTTTCAAATGGAAACGATCGTGTTTTTTTGCCTCTGAGATTTTCCCAATGCTTTCCTGCCAGTGCAGTGTGTGTGTGTGTGTGTGTGTTAAATAATCTTGAAGCAACATTTTTCCATGAAAACCCGCGAAAGCACATTCCATGGGCCACCGAAATCAACAACCTCATGCCGATACAAAACGACGAGGAATCTTTTGCGAAAGTAGATTAAATGATGGAAAATTCTTCGTCCGGAAAAAATAACAAACTCGTTTTACTCGTTTGAAATGCTTGTGGTACACTTTTCATCACTCTCTCTTTGATCCTATTTCCTAGCCCTCGTCCGGCAGTCTATGTTTGTGTGTGTGTATGTGTGTTTTGTATTGTATTTAAATATTTGATGAAGAAATTAGCTAACACGGTTTTCACGCAACCAAATCAACACTTGACTCATGTACGATTTCGAGTGTTGTTCCAGAACGGGAAACATGTGCAGAAAAATCCACTTTTCCTTTCCTAACACGGTATAAGCATCCTGCCTACAATTGCTACAAATTATAACTTTTTTTTTGCCTTGTTTTTTCTACTTCACAACAGAAAACGGGCAGTTAATCTTTGTTGATTTATTCCATATTTATGACACCATTTTCTACCGTCCACCAGCCGTACCAATGGTCAAGCCCTCAAGCAAGCCCGATAGTTTTCCACAAAGTTGAGCCTGAGTTTGTTTGTTTTCCGTTTGTTTTTCATACACTTCTCTTTCATTTTCTTCACCCTAAAATTTTATTCTTACACGCTCCATCCGCCCCAACTGGTTAATTATAGTTGAATGAGCTATTTAGCGAGGCGAAAAGTGGAGCTACTTTACCGTGTACTTAGCAGTTTCAGGACTTTGTTTTTTTTTTGTTTTTGCATCTAAAGCCGTTCTTTTGAGCGCCTTTTTTACGTTCACCCGAGGGTGAAAAAGTTTCACCAAACGAGTGTGTCAATAGGGTGCAATTTAGCGAATCCAGCTTACTTCCACGGTCTAGACGTGCGGCTTTTCATTCAATTTTTAGTATAACATCGCCTTAATGGGCTCCTCATTACGCACAATGAAGCAATCCGTCTCACAGTGGGTAACATTTGTTGTATGTTTAAGAGAGGTATACTTTAAATTATTTTCTTTGAAGATTTTAAATTAGCTTAAAACATACACCCTTTCCACAATGTTTGATCGCATTGTAATTTTCTGCTGGCGTGCCACTACAACCTCAAGAGACATCTTGGGCTTTATTAACCCGTAACAGCAGTATAAGTCCTGCGTACGGGGATATAGTCCGGATGGAAAATTCAGAAAAAAATGAGAAAAACTTTCCTTTGAAGTTTGTCAATGGTAAATGACTTCAGGCACACAAAATACAGCTCATATTCTCAGTATCATGTTTATTAGACGTGCATCAATAGCTTTCTTAACTACAATTTTGCTATTCTACCAGTCTTATGATGTGATCCCAAGCCACATGAAAAGCCTTCAAACAAACGGACCCAGGCGGGAAGACAACGTACAGATGACATTAAGCTGCGATGGAAATGTGATTAAATTTAAAGCACTTCAGCCACTCACTATCGTCTCTTCTATTCGTTCATTCTCTTTACTTACTGATACTGCAACAGCAAGCAGAAATCTTTGCACTGCAGTTGCGATGAAGTTGCCGAATGGAAGATTTTTATTTTCTTCTTCCATAGCTTTGTGCACTTGCAACATCCAGTAAAGAGAAAAAGCTTTGATAAAAAACTTCCACTACAAAAAAAACGAAAAAAATCGCAACCATGTACCACCGGTTGCTAGCGTCATCAATTGCTGAAGGAAATTTTCCTACAGTTAAGAAAAAGCTTACCTTGAAGAAAAAAAAATCCTACCTTCCTATATCGTCCATCGGCGCAAGGTAAGGATGTACTATTCTACTGAAATTGATAACCGTTGATAAACCATTCCAACGAACGATGCGCCGTTGGTGGAGAAAGTAATATTATGTTTGGCGAGAAAAGATTAATCTCATTTATCCGACCGTTTCCTCACGTCACAGCATCGGAACCGATTCCGCCCAACCTTACACAACGCTTTACCGAGAAGTTGTGTGTTTTTGTGCGCTTATCGTCATGTTCCACGTAACGGTTCGTTTATAACGTTCGTTAAGTAACGCGTTTGTGACAAAACAGAGCAGACTTTGTGCTTCCATCAAATTACTGTACCACGTTGATGTCATTGACGTTTTTGGGACGGAGGTTTCCGCACCGCATTTCTACACCACCATCAAACTCTGGACAAACGCAACAAACGCAGACCAAAATCGAATCAGCCATCTGTCACGCAGGCTAAAGTAGGCGCCGGTGACTAATTCCTGTTAAATGGCCGTGTGTGTTTGTGCTCGTAATGGAACTTTTTCCAGCAAATTTTCTAACATTGCCTAAAGGAAACGATAGCAACTTTTACCATATTAACACAGACCGAATTTTGTTTTGGTCGGTGAGGATATGTTAACGGTCCACCGTAATGCGATGTTTAACTTCAGCGGAAAACTCTCCTGAGTGCGATGATGCCGGAATGTTGATGGCTCGACAGAATCGTTATCAAACGGTTAAACAAGAAGCTTATGAAACCAGATGAAACTTTGGTCTAACACGTTTTCGTTGAAGATTTACCAGAAATTGGCAATTCTGCGAATAAAACACACTTGATATTCATCCAACTGCTCGTTATATGAGCATCCAATCTATTTTTTTTTTGTTCTTTGCAGCCATATTTCCAAGCCTTTCGCTTAGCTATGTTTAGGCTTTGTTAAGAAGCTGTAAAGTATTACTGTGAAAAATTGCTTATAAAGCAAATGATTTCGTCAATAAAACTGTTAAAATACTCTCATTTCATAATTTTTAGCATAACGTTTATGTGTATTATTTAAAAAAAAATAACACCTGACAGTATGCAACCCTCACAGCAGTATGGTTCATAAATGTTTTTATGATGCTGTACGTGGCCAAACAAAGCTTGCCATCTTTGCGATGAATTAAATCCGGATAGAATGTTGGAATATGAAACAAAAGCTTGTACAAACAACTGTCTGTTACCTTCAATCCCTGGATCAATCGTTTTCAATTATCAAAGATTACATTTATTATTACAGATTATCGATAAGAGTGATAACATCAATTGAGCTGGAAGCAATTTTCTACTCTCATCATCATCGTTCCAAGAACTGTTCACCCCTTTCGCTCTATGTAGCCTGGCCATGGTAAAGATGAACGATGTATGGGTTTTTCGTTGTTTTACATCCAATGTATTTCTTTCTCGGTGGAACATTTTTACCTTGGATTTAGTTTTTTAATCGCCGATAACGTAACCACTCCTCTCTACGTCAGACTCAAATAAAAACAAAAACTGTAACACATGTGTGTGTGGGAGAGTGTGAGTGTGCACGAGTTTGAAAAGCGGTAAAAGAAAATAGGTTTAAACTCGATCCTAACCTGATGGTTCAGGTGGTCCCTTTTTTCTGTCCCATTTCCACTAAATCGCTCACGGACGGTGGTTTTCCCAACTGGCATTTCTCGGAAAATGTTCTGAGAAAATTAAACGGCAACGAAAAAAAAACCACACACTCGAAGCGTCGCACAGTTCGACCCCCTGCCTGTGTTCATTTCTCGGAAGAACCAAAACAAACAAAAAAAGGGGTGCCAAGCCTCAACAAAGTGCTCATGAACGCCAATGTGGGTGTGTTTGTGTATGTGTGCATGTTGTTGAATGGAAAGTGGGTGGAAAATTTGCCACAGTTTTCCAGCCCTTTTAGAAAACTGAAAGAAAAAGCGTGCAACGAAGGGTAAACATGAAGTTAGTTTGGAAAGCATATTGTTCACATGCAGGCTCACATACACTGTGCGAAAGGTGTGCACGTGTATGGGCGTGTGTGTGTGTGGGTGTGTGGATATCTACAACCAAAACTCACCAGAAAATGATGGGAAAGCTTATCCGTTTTCCCTCGACGATTTCGTTTTCTCTCGCTTGGTTTGGGGGATTGGGCGGCCTTAACCAAGTGGGATGGAAAATGAGCTCTTTCGGTACCCCTGCATTCCCTGTCTGTTAAGAGGCGGTGACGACGGGAAATAAACTATTTATCAACTTCTTTCAATGCTAGCTGGCTCGGGTTCATAACAAGAAACCTATTATCGTTGGGTGTGCTTGGGAAAGCTCTTGACGTGTGTATGTAGCACAGGCCAAGAACGACTGGCTTCAACACAGCGCAGCACAGTATTGTACTAGCTGTCGGCGTTTAGTACCGGGTACTTAGCCACATAGAGTTTCTCCACAACAACAAAAAAGTCTTGACAGTTCGGCTAGAAATTAGTTCTTTTAAACAATAAAACTTAAATATTATACAAAGCTTCCACCTCAATGCAACAATGTGATCATAATATTATTTTTATTTTCTGGCTATGGACACTTAGCACGTAACGCTGCGTAACGCTTTGCATAATACTTTTTTTTCAACGCCTAAAGGTTATGCAATTACTATTATTTTTCCTTATCTAAACTGTGCATGAAAATACAGTTTGTAAGTGCTAGCATCATAAATATTTAATATACACCACTTTTTTGTGCTGTTTAAAGTCGCATATTCTGAGAACCGCTTCAAACTGCGCAACAATGTTCATGTAAAGTATTAATTGTTATAATAAATAAGGTGTAACTATTTCCACTTTACCCAACCTGATATAGATGCAGAACAAAATAATTAGTTTGTGCTGGAGAAAAAATCATCATATTCACATTCTTACAACTCGTGCACTCAACACCTACCTTCATGCAATGGCGCATAAATAATTGCACCCTGGCTATTTATTTCTTCACGCTAATCAACTCGATCCCTGTTCCGAGCGGAAATTAAAAAAGAGCGCAACCAATGTTCTTCATCGTTTCCTTTGGAAAGGGTGCGGTTTGGAGCTAGTTCCCTTAAGCAAATAGGAAGCCACTATCTATCAAGTGGCAATTTGCTACAATTTTTGCCCTTACCTTCATCATCAACACCATGCAAATCTTGGGCGCTTCGTAGCTCTTCACCTAGGGACCGGGACTGGGGCGAGTTTCGGGAAGTTCCGGGTTCCGGCATTCGTGTTGCGCAAACTTTGCTCACCTTGTTTAAATATTTGGCATCAGCACGGCATCAGTACCAGGGGTTAGCACACTCCTGGTTTGCGTGATTGCAATTTTCTTACCCCTCCCGATCGGCCCCGTTGCCGAATGTTCACTTTTCCCATCATAACGCAACGAATGCAACAAACTTCATCACGCGCGCGCGCTCGTGAATATGTACATTCCCGTTTTTCGCCAATCAGTGCCACCGTGTCTAATTTAAAGCCCAAGCGCATCGTTTACGGAACGGGAAAGGATAGTGAATGGTAGTATGATAACACTGGTTTAGGATATCTACAACTACATTTGCATTCCTAACAGAGCCATTTAGCTCAATGGAAAGGTGCCTTGCCTAAGGAGCTCGTTATCACTTTGTTTTTCGCTTCCGTCACTTTTAGCCAAGTGCATGGTGGACGGTGCAAAAACAAGCTAAAGTCGGTTTACTTTCCCGACAGTCCGTCGCGGTTCACCCGAACGTAGGCATTTGATGCATTAATTATGCCATCGTTTGTGCTGCAAACCACCATCACCTACCACTATCACCGGTGCGCCTGATTGTTATGTGATCTGCATAATCTATTTTTAATATCTTCGCTTTTTTTCTGGCTGGTTTTCTCCTTTTCTCACATCCTTCTTGTTTAATGCTTGAGGAGAAAATTATTTTCCAGCATCGGAGATGAAAACTATCCACCCAAGATGGCTATCAAATTTAATCCGCTTCCTCTCTCGTGCCGTGCGCACCGTGAGCTTTTCGTGAGCTTCAAAACGTCAGCATGGTTTCACTGCATTTCTACACAGACACACACACAAAGAAACGTTCGCTGCTCCTTGAGTAAAAGCTAAGAAATTTGGCGTGGATAGCATTACTATGCAGGCTTCTTCTTACAGGCAGATAAAAAAACCCTTTCACTTACTATTTGCAATGGAAATTTACATCTTTTGCTTTAACTTCTTCCCGGAACTTGAGACGCTTTCACGTCCGTTACGTGCTACAGGCAGCTCTTCCCTCTCGCGTCTTTTGGCATCTTCAATTAAGGATTCGTCACACTCAACGAAGAAACTTAGCACCAAAACACGCGCTGTCGACCATCTGGAGCTGAAAAAGCGAGAATCAACTTTTTTGCCACCATCTGGCCCCTGCTTTACGTTCGCGTTTGGCTGCACTTTCAAGCTGAATGTAACGCCTACCTTCACAGTACGCTCTCTCCTTCTGAGCCGCTCGCTAGTTTTGCACTTTTGGCCGTACGAAAAATAGCACTGGGAAAATTCATTCGCGACCGATTAACACCCATCCCGGAACGGTTGGAGCTTTCCTTTCGTCGAGTGGCACAAAACAAACGCAATTAAAAACTGTAATAACGTTGTCTGGGTCTGTCTCGCTCATTATGATTTCGCTACCGATCCCAATCGGTTGGTTACCAGTTGGCGGACAATCATGAGACGCTTGACTGTGGCAACTGTCGCAATCGATTCAAGTTGTCGTCGTCTACAAAATTATCGTAAAGCTGATGCAAACTTTTCCGGTAACGATGAAAGCACTGCTGTTGACAAGACTCACACCAAAAACGTGAGCCACAAACACTCGACGAGGTGAACACTATCGGGGGTGTAAATATTCAATTGAACTTGTTGACCTCATTTGTTCGCGTTTTTGTCACCTGTTTGACACATTTCACTAATTTGCCTTAGCCGAGCTACTGAGCGAGTGAAATTGCACTTTTATACCAAGCTTTGACAGCCGATGTCAAATAACGCCTGCAAGTGCGGCTACCCGCAGTACACGGTGGAAAGTTGAGGTTTTGACATGGGTTTGAAATCTAGCGTCCACACCCGAGCCAACATGGCGCGTTTGTGTATTGTGTTTGAAACACCGAACAGGGGGTGGGGGAACTATTCAAACTGTCAACTATTCAACTAGCCCTTAATTAACGTATTATTTGTTACGATATGTACCACAGGTGGTACGTAAATCTGGAGCAGAAACTTTTAGCACAACCGGGGGCAAGCAGACCTGACAACCAGTGAGGGAGAATTTTGTTTTATTTGAATTAAATCAAAACTAATAACTATACCTGAAACTGAAATTGAAAAGCTTGTCAAATACATTTCAGCAGGGTAGGGTGATTATGTTGAAAGCTTCCATTTTGTTCACATATTTGAACAAGCTTGACACAGCTTAAAATGCAAACGCTAAATTTTTAAACACGCAATGGTTTTTTTGTCACATTAAACCCTTCCATTCGTTCTGAAAACAATGCCAAAAACTGGCTTTTAGTTAATTTCATTCCACCCATTACCCATTGTCAGTGCTTACAGTGCTCAAAGTAACGTTCCGCATTACATCGACTTACCCGCCATTAAAACGAATGGACGTACCAACCACACGGTCGTCTATCTGTCGAAGGCTAAACCGACCCATATCTGCCACCAGCATCCTTGCAGCGGTCGCGCATATACGGAGCTAACCATAAAAATGAATGTAACTGCAATCATGCTTCTTGCACCGGTTCGTCCAACTTGCCGTACAATGCACTGCGCGCATCCTTAATTGGTTTAGTTGTGCAAACTATCTACTCGGTTGGTGATAGTTGCTTGCGAAACAAAAAAAAAAGCAAGCAACAGAACAACACAAAACACATAGTTCCCTTGAGATGGCTACAGTTGGCTTGGAGGAGGAGGTTGAACATAAAACCACCAAATAGCGAATAGCTGTTGTTCCTCTGTTCTTGGTATTTTTTTTTACTTCTTCATGGTACAGTGTAAAAAATCCTTGATGAAAAAGTGTGAACCTTCTCTATGCGATTGATAAGAAGCCGACAAAAAGCGTTAATCCGATTTAGGCTTCTACAGTATTGCACTGTGGGATAAATATTCGTCACAAATGTGCAAATCAATTTGAAAACGACTAATACAGTTTTACTGCATTTCAAATTTTGTTTTTTAAAAGTTTTTTTAATTTTTTTAAACTGTTTGATGCAAAAAAAATCATAATTCTGAGAAAATGATACAATGAATTGACAGAATGTTTCCATATCCTTTTACGACAACAAAATTTATAGTATTTTCAATTCCAATCATAGCCAATTTACTTAAAAACCAGATTTATAAATTATTTAACAGCTTATCGAAAAGATGCATAATCTTATGGTTTTTCTAGTAAATCTCAGATAATACGCCTCTCGTTTAGCTAAAAATCTAATAAATTTATTATTTATCCGTAAGCAATAAAACAATAAATCAGTGGCAGGTATATTTTTCGTTTTAAATTGTGAGGTTTAGTAATGGCAAACTATAAAAGAATCTATAAATATTCAAAATTGACAAATTAAATGGTGTTTTTACGTACATTTAGGAATATAAAATTAGCGTATTCTTGAAATTTAAGACAAATCTTGAGATCTTGCATCGTCTATGAACCCTATAAGATATACAATAAACGTAATTTTGTTTATATATCCCAACGAAATAATATAATGTAAGGGAATATCTTTTTTAAAGTTACTAATAAATAAACCACAATAAAGTTCATCCCACTGTGGCATCCCATATGCCATTCCTTCAGGCTCTCAAAGCTAGCCAATTATCTTCTGGAACAGTGCACGCCATGTGCAAAAAAAAGTTTGCCTCGTTCGCATTCTTGCACTGAAGATGATCCCCAAACGCAAAACACTAACACCATACGCATGGTGAGGGAGAAAAAATCATGAAAATTGCATACACTGCAATAGCGTTACTTCGAAACAGCAACAAATCTATTGCTATTTGGCAATCTCTCTATACCGATGCAGAACCCCTTACCAGAGAGAAAGATAAACCTCAGCAATCATTCATTCGCCAGTATTTTTTTGTTAACCCTAAACTATCTCCACCCACCAGTACCATAATTTATGACCACATCCTTTGGATTTTTTTCTTGTATTGGTGTGTGTGTTTTTTATTCCCCTTTGTTTTTAGTTCAACCACCTTTCAAAATCCTTTCGATCGACGCTCCGGGACGATCGTAAACTTCCCGTATTTTGCTGCGGTGCGGTTTGGTGAGCGCAAGAGCGTTTTCCTGTAACTTAAGGCACGACAGTACACCACTGCCCGAAAGGGATGAAATTGAGCGCGCCCGCAAATAAAACTGCAATCGTCAGCCACAATTGGCGATTCGGAAAGCACAGTTGCCACAAACAGCGTACCATTTATGGGGATACATTTGGGGCATGCTTTGCTTCCTTTCTATTCACTAGTCGTGTATGCAGTTTTTCACCATGCCTCACATTCGCATTGTGCAGCAGTAGTTGCGATTTTCCTGCGGTACCGCAAGTGGAAACGGTGCGCAATCGGTGTTGCATGAAAATGAGAAAAACTGTCTTTTGGCATTCTTTTGCTATCCTCACGTTTTGCAAAAGGAAAGCACCGTAGGATGGCCGAGAAACTGCCCATGACTGGGACTGGCCTTCGTTTACTGCTTACGACCGATCGAAATTGGCTTCTGCGAACGATGATGGACCCGGCGCTGTGTGTGAAATAGGAATCCCTTTTTTTGCTAAAACATTTTTATCCATTTTCCCATTTTCTGATGATCTTCAGTTTGGGGAATTTTTTTTTATACATACACAACCCATCTGACATGGTTTTCCCCAAAAGGGAAGGATTTTGCACAGTTCTGTGATCGGAAAAATCCACTTGGAATCGGTTTGCGAGACAGCCCCAGCTGCCAATTTTCGCTTGGTTGCGTTTTTTTCCCCGTGTCGTAGTGGAGTTTCCTTTTTTTTGCGTACGCATCCCTGTTTGGAAGGCAATGAAAATTGACACTCGTGCCGAGGGACTTTACCTAATCTTGCATCCTAGAAGACGCATTCGTTCTTTTTTTGGAAGATCCCCTTTTTTGTTAACCCCTTACACAAGAGAGAAAATAAATCCGGTCCAGAGTGTTAACAAAAAAAAAATGCTTCGAATGTGAGCACAAAAAGGAAACCTTCGGAACGTGTCGGACATTTGGACATAATTCGTTTGGAAGGCATATTGCAAAAGAGACCTTTTCTGGGTGTTTTTTTTTGCCCTGGTAAGGATTTGGATGTCCATAGAAAAATGGACCAATATTTCATGGGATGTCTATTTATTGAAATAATGAAGAACGTCACTGTGAGCATCTGTTGAATCATCGAAACATTTGAATTATGTATGCGCTTGGACAGCATTCCCAAAAAAAAAAACAGAAAAGGACAATCATCCAACAGGATGCGGACAATTTGTGAGAAGATACCATTTCGAATAAAAATGCCTGTCACATCCTTTCTTGTGATCGAGGAGTTGGAGAATATTGTATTATTTAGTAGCGAAAGTGTCAAAGTTTCTTTTTTTCTTCACTATTATCGTTTGTCCTTTAGAGTTTTTGGACATCTTTTTTAGTTGTTTCTTATTGTATTTGTTGCCATCTTGCATCTGTTAGAGAGCGATCTTTAAATATTGTATGAAGTACTTTACTAATGCCGGAAATTTCGATCAGTGTTTCAATGCGCCAATCACTGTCAAAAATAATTTTACTAAACTATGCGCTCAGATAATGGTATCCCTTTTAAATTATTCTACTATCTATTTTTGAAATATGAACCGACCGGACTAATAAGTATTGTTTACTTCTCACCTGTACTTCTATTGAAAGGTGTATAAGCTTTATTTCCAATTCAGAAGCGATGTGAGCCCAAATGTATGCAATCTGCGTATTATAATCTACTCGCAGCTTCGTCGACATATTATGAAGTGACGATAAACCACCCTGGGTAAAAAAAAATTTTTTTAATGCCAGGGTAATTTAGCTTTATACACATTAACACATTTTCTAACCAGTTCTAGTTAAACCAAACTCGAAATTGCTATGCTTTCCCACAACAACACTAAACTGTAAATTAACTAACTCCCAAAACTCCCGCACCCTACTTAAGGGACTGATTACGATGTATTCATTATAAATTGCCTAGCTTTCAAGTGCCAATCACACAAAAAAAAAACATTTCTTCCACGGTGGACACAAAAGCAACAAACATTCACCAAACTCCGTTTGGAACGTTAAACGGCCATCATTACCACACAAATAACTGTCCTTTACTCACAATACAGTTTCGGGGGCTCATTTGTTGTGGACAGTTTGACGTTTAAAAATTTATCCCTTTTAACACATGGTGAGAAACGATAGCGCCCATCCAACCAACGGACAACAGCCGCCTGCCATGCCTTCCATACTATCTCATCATCGTCCATTGGGTACGGTTGAAGGACAATACTGATACGACACAAAACAAGAAAACACACATAACTCCATCCACGATGACTAATCATCAGCGACACCTTTCACAGTCACACCAGAACGTTCTCCACACAATCGGATCCAAATTGACAAATGATCGGACCATCTATTTCCAGCTGGCGCGTTTCCATTTCACTGTCCAACGCGGTAAGGGTTCGCTTTTTTTCCTTACCCCGCCGGAACGAAATGGCGTGCCGGAAGTGGTGAACAATCGGTACGGCTAACCGTGTTATCTTTTTCCTGACTTTTACGAAAACCCTGGCCGGAATGGAAACACAAAATAGCACAGAGACGGAATCACGCCACGTGCACTATCTGGGAATTGTTCGCTTTATTTTCCATACATCACAATTAATTATGCTGCCACTCAAAGCGTCCGCCATCGTGAAACCGTTTGGCACACCTAACCAGCCGAAAGGAATGCTTTTGTTTTTTCCTACCTTTAAGCGTATGCGTGCATTTCCTCGGTTAGTCGCACTAAACGTATACAATGCGGCATGGAACTGTACTGATTCCCCTTTGGAAGATAAGTTCGATAAGCGAACAGTTGGGAAACTGCCACAAAGCGAATTGTGGTTGATTTTGTTTTTCCCGAATCCACTTGTGCACGGACGCCCATTGGGAATTGTTTTTAGTGTGGTGTCCTAACTTATCGATATTCTTTCCTTTGTTTCTTTTCACTGCTGTGTTAACTTTCACAGCAAGCTAACCAATTTCGTGACGATTTCGATCACACACGAAACGATCGAATGAACACCTAACACACACACACACCGCACGTTTTATCAAATCAAAGCGATTTAGATGATCTGCCAAACGGTTCTGTTTATCGGGTTGTGAAAGCGTAGAAACAAGAAATTGCTTTTCCACATCCAATCAGTGGTAGAGTGTAGGTGACACGGTGAAAAAAAAAATATATTTGTTTTACGAGCACTTTTCAAATTAAATTTGATGAAGTTTCAGGCACAATCGGTACGAAACAAGTTGATTCGAATCGAATTTATGTTTGTTTATTTTTCTTGTTCCGTTAAGTAATTAAAAAAACACAAACAGTTTATAATCTGGCTATAAAACCAATTAATTTGGTTGAGTTTTTATCTTTGTTCATTGAACAGTAGGTTTTTACATGATATTAAATTATGTTGTGGGGTTTTGAGAAAAAAAAAAGATTGATAGCAACCATTCACCTGTAGTGAAATAATAAATGGGAAACTATTTTGCGTATACAGCGTTTAGTTTTAAGCCAATTCAATTCAAATTATTTAAAGAAGCAAAGCCTAAATTTATGCAAAACCTAAAATAAAATTGGTTTTCATCCGAAAATGTATTTCTTCTGCGGTCCGTTTTAAAATTTGACATAACAAGTTTCCTATGTTCTTAAGAATGGCTTTAAGTAAGAAAAGATAATCTTCCCATATTCGTACCCATCATCTAATCCCTATGGAACTCCCCTTTGGTATAGGACGTTTAATTTAATTATGCAAGTAAAATGGTTTCTTCACTTCGCTGGTTGTACCATTTCCGTAGCAAAGAAAATTGAATTCATGCAACATCAAGTAAATCTTGCACTATTTATTTTCTTCTCCTCCCATTCACTTAATTTTGCGAATTATTTTAAAACCACAACACTAAGCAACAACCGACGAATGGTCAGTTCGGTGTGCGCCTCCCTTATCAGCCCACCCAACCACCTCAATCGGTTATCGGAGGCAGTGGATCGACTTTCATTGGCTGTGGTTTTTCACCAGTTACGCCAGTTCCGAAAATGTTAGTTTTTCATTAGCCAAGACACCAACTCCACACACCAAAACACCAGATTGCTTTCGAGCGAACTTTCCGTCGGTTTACGGAGCTAACTTCGCACACCCACAAATACCCAAAAAAAAACAGGTCGTTCGATCGCCTGCCCGGTGATATCATCTCCAGAACTTTCTTTCAACAATGCAATTTCTTACACGGATTATCTCCTATTACATAGCCGGGTGTGCACCGTTCAAAGCACCGACAACACAAAAACCACCCGAAAATCTTTCAAGCTCGTAACTTTGCTAACCTTTCCACACTCAACCGGCCGCAAGCGTTGCTACCGGATCTTAAGTGGTACGGTGCAAAGTGAGCAAACGAGACATGCTAGCTTACGGAACGAAGAACTACAACGAATACCAAAAAAAAACAGAGGCAAAATAATAAGACAGGACGAAATTACATTGGAAATTGTAGCACGATACCCCAAGAAAACGGACCAGAGCGGGCACATTTGTTTTCCACCCTTGTTGGAGCTTCTGTTCTGTTTCGATTTAAAGTGTAAAGCAGAGGACGACGAAAAACAATGCTTCCTCACAGAAATCTATTTCGGACGCGGAGCGATGTGCAAAGTGAACCGATTTACAGTTTGCCCATTAGTCTTCAACTTTATCTCACTTCCATTTCCGGTCGGTCTTCCTTCTTCACCCCTTGCGTGGGTATCGTCTCCGCGTTAAACGAAAAATGTACAATCACAACACAAGAGAACAACTCGCACGAAACTTTACCATGAATCCGGACAGCAAAGATTGGTACGAAATCGGAACGAAGAAACACCCTTCCTATATCGGAAGAATAGATTTCAATGACTTTTGGTACAGGACTGGTTCTTCGCCTTTTTGTACAGACGTCGTGTTGCATCAAATCAAACCACACCCACAACAAGCTTCCGACGATACCGGTGCTGGTGTTTGGATGGACATAATTTTTCATTTGGGAGTTGGCAGTGAATGGTCCACATACCCGTACAGGACAATCTCCAGGGACGCAACACCATCTTCTAGATGTCTTTTACAAACGGTACCGGCTTTGCTACCGAACCGATTGGCCGTTATGGCAAAAAGGCGGTAAAATTCAAATAACGATAAAACAACACTCAGCGGTACTGCGGGCGGATAGATAGAAGGTACACTCGATGTCTACCGGAGTAGGCCCGACCAGGCACCCGGCAACTACCTTGAAGGCAAAAAGCCACCCTCTAGCTGGAACTGTGAACTGCGAAGAGTATTTAAATATTCATTTTTTGATATTTCCTCCGGTACATGGCGTGCTTCATGCACGCTGTCGAGAGCATAAACGAACGAAACGTCCTTTTCAACCTGCTCTAAAGAAGGTTTAACTTTTTGCATCCGTTTATCTGGGACTTTGGTGTATTGTCGCCCTTGCGCTTACCAGCTTGCCGTCTCGCTGTCTCATTTATTCCTTTGACAAAGTGCGTACCATCTTCCTGACTGACTGATTGTTTGTCTGCACTGAAACAAAAGCCCATGTCTGTGGGCCTCAGGCTGAGGGTACGGTGGTCTAATGCTTCGTTTCAACCGGCACACACTACATGCGCCCCGATTCCGTTTGGTGTGGAGGAAAAATATTTGAATGCTCGGGAAATGGTATAACAAGAAAAGGAAGCTGAATCACACATACACACGTTCCATTATGGGAAACATCCCTCTTATATATGTACCGCATGCAACATGAAGAGTTCTGCCTTGGAGGAGTAAAAATGGGAAAATATTGTCATAAGTAGTGTAAATATCAACAGCCGAGAAATGAAGGCGGGAAGGATGGTGAAATGTGATAGCAACGAGAAGGTGGCAGTACGAACGACTTAAGTCAAGTTTTATTTCAATTTGCAACATCGTCCCTTTGTATGCCGGAAGCAAAATATGGCCAGACGGTTTAGAGTTGTTTTGTAGCAGACAGGAAGCAACTGCTCTCTACAAAAGCAAAGCAGACTTTGAAGTTGTTTGTGCGCCGAAATGGATTTGAACGACAAACGATGCTGCTGCGTAACGGAACTTAGAAAAGTTTTTTTTTATGTTGTGAAAAAGTTTTTCATGATGCTGATGTAAATTTCCATTACAACGGAAACAACGAACATTAATCACAAATTATGTAACGCATTTTTTTTGTTTAGTTTTATAATACAATGTAAAAATTAATGTTGAAATTTTATTCCAGGAAAAATAAGTTTTTCCAATTCTAAAATACGTGCTGCGGGATTTAACCAAAACTCGCGAACATTCGTTAATCGTGTTCGATGGAAAAATATTTCTAAAATATTCTTGATCCCATTTATAGTGAAATATTTTGTAGTAGCAGCGAATTAAGTATATAAAATTGTTCACCAGAAGGATTTAAATGAGGAACGTACAAAAGTAAACTTAAAAATAAAAATTAGCTTAAGCTCTTTGCTAAGCAGGAGCGAGGGAAATAAGAAGATAGAATATTTGTAACGAGTAGGAACGGAAGGAGACCAGCGAGGAGTTGAAATCGAAGATGTGATACAGGCAGCTCAAATGTCGAAGACACACAAGAAATGGGCCATTTGAGCCATACGTAATACAGCTCGAAGTATGTAAGAGAAAAGGGGTGAGAGCGAAGGACACGGGATGGCGGTACATAACAAGGGATGCGAGAAAGAATTGAGGACACAACAGTAACGCAAAGAAGCTGCCCACTCTGACCATGAAAATAGCCTGGATGAGGCTACGTCTATTCGCCAGTGATTCCAGTTCAAGTATTTATTATAGAGTTGGATATGAAGGCATTGAGGAGTGATTGGGATTTAAGAGGTTGCAAGAAACACACTATTGTACAACGAATTAAACTCGTCTGGCTCTCGATTGTCTGATGAAGGCGATTGATATGAAGGCATTGAGGAGTGATTGGGATTTAAGAGGTTGCAAGAAACACACTATTGTACAACGAATTAAACTCGTCTGGCTCTCGATTGTCTCGTTAGGTCATTAGAACGATACCAAACAATCGAGCTCCCTATCTGAGACGTACATAGTGGTGGCTATAATGTTTCCATCAGAAAGGCCGGGATAAAAGATGCTCTTTCTTTTCTTGCTACGGGGCAACGGTCCGAATGGGATGCGATACCCAGTCCTGTTGTGTAAGAACCTGCGCCAAAGATTTTCTACTGAATTATTGAGTCTGTCCATTCTAGTATCGTGTTGCCTTTCTTCTATAACAGACACGGTCGTCGATCAAAACTTATCTAGATTTTGGGTCTCTGTACTAGAAAAAGTTATGTTGTGTGTAATAATTTTTCTAATAAGTAAACGGTGTAGAAAAGTCTTATTAGCACTACGTATAGCAAAATTAAATGATAAACTTGTTTAAATGCTCCAAACCTTTCATTTTGAAACATTATTCATTCCAATCGTGCTTCAAGTATCCCATTTTAAAGCCTATTTTCCTTTATGGCAAAACGTTTGAAATAAGTGCCCACTTTAAACTAAACACATTACCTAAAACATTCAAAACAGCCCATCGTTACACCTACAACAGATGTCTGGATGGTGCTATTTTTACGACCTTCAAAAACCGGAACACTTCTGCCGGGACAAAAAAATAAGCTCCCCGGTGCCAACACATTCCAAACCATAAAAGTATTACAATATTTATTACTGCAAACTGCACCCGATCACAGGTTCATGTACTGGTTGGTACAAAAATGTTTAACGTACCCGTTGGCGATAGTACGATGACTATTACGACCGCAACTACAACCACTATTACCCGTTATTATTACTGCCAAGGTATTATAACCGTTGTCGGTACACGAAGCACGGCCCAGAACGGAGACGATATGATGTGGAATAATTTAATAAACTGTGCGATATCATCTTCTACGACTCCGTTCGTTCCTGGCCCACTATCTCATGCTTGTCTATTCTGTACGATCCACGTTTAAAACCGAGTCCCGTACCATTTTCCTAGAGGACATCTTACACCATCACCGACACTTTGATTTCGATCCAGGCAAAAGGGGCACTACGAGACGACGAATTCGCCTTTCGTCCGGTTTCGTCCTACGTTCGCTGGCGACGCTTGAAAAGCTTTCCATTGAGCTATCATTTGCATTGAATATATCAGCCAAATCGACACGGCCGGAAGAAGTCTACGTCTACCGGGTACCGGGTACCTTCACAACCAATTTACACATCTATTGAAGACCCGACCGGCACCGGCACAATCTACTACCCGCCCAGTCGATTAACAGTTGCGCAGAAAGTGATCTGCAGATGACTCCCCATTTGACGGGCATGCCTTTGTGTTGTCACTTCCCTTTTGCGCAACGTTTGAAGAAGAATGTAAAGGTGTGTCGTTGTACTGCCGTTCACACTGGTACCGTGTCACGACTGAAAATGTGTCTAAGATGATTGAATTTTCGTATCTGCCCGCACTGGTACCATTCCGTTGAAATGTCTCTTATCGCATTTACCCTCCATAGAAACTCTTATACTCTTCTGACGGGTTTTTTTTGTAGTCTAATCCATCGGATGTTCTTTGTTCAGTCAGCATTATGTCGCTGGAAATCATTTTTCAAAACCTGCTACAGATCGTTTTGTTTCCCTTTACTCACTGTTTAATTTAATGGAAGGGTTTTGCTTAGTCATTTTTACCTAATACGAAGCAAAACGGCAATTCAATAAGCAGATACATTGCTTACAACTTGTCGCAACAGATGGCGCTGCTAGTAAAAGGGTTTCTGACAAAAATGGCAGTTGTAGTGCAAATGTTGTGGAACAAGGAAAGCTAAAACTAACAACATATCAAAAGATATTATTAAAAAAATGGGAAAAATACATGGTTTTGAAAATTTCCCCATAGTTCATATATTTTATTATTAAATATCTATATTTAATTAGACAAACAAATAAAAAAATCAAATACAAAATGTTTTACCACCTTCTAAATGTATTAAACAAATTAAAATTCATTATCTTTCAACTTCACGACACATTAATATCGTTAAGGTGCAATAAATTAACTTACACACCACCTTTTTATTCAACTCACCTTCAAATGGAGACGCCTGGTGTTTCGTGAATAATAGAAAACCTTGCCAAGCCCATGACACAGCAACCATTATGAATAATAATCATATTGATTTACATTCTTGGCTTAAAATGTGGAACTAAAGAAACAACCCTATTTGTCACTGGTAACAAATATTTGTGAAACACACCAATGGGTTTTTACATCGACCTAACGATGCCAAAAAATCACTTCATCATACCGATATACAAAATGGCTACCAAATTAGCACAACATGCTTTTATTTCACAGCTCCATTTGAATGTTTCTGAAAGCCAACGATACCCCTTTTAAAGGTGTTTTTTTTGTTATTTTTCCTCGGTTTCCATGTTTTCATACTAATTTCTCAACTACCATAACTCCCACTGGCCTTGACTGCCGAAAGGAAAAATTCACTACAATCAATTATCATTTCGGAAGCAAAGCTACATTGAATAAAAGCCTTACTGTCACTAGAAGGAAAATCCAGAACACAGACACACCGTTTTTCAAGCCGAACGACGGTCCTAACATTTACAACCGACACGTCCAACGGAGTCGCAAAAACTTCATCGACCGAGAAGCATGCAGAAATGATAAATGACGTGACGTGATTGGCGGACGGAAACGGATTTGGTTACAAAATTGACGCGACATGTTACGCGAATGAAACACCGGAAGGGGTTCGAAAGCAGGCGCCGGCCGGGTGGCAGATGGTAAACCGGAACGGTTTTATATGCTTCGTGCACCATATATCCTGTTAGAGCGATTGGATTTTGATTTTGATTGACGTGTGCCGCCGCCAATACATATCACATGGAGGGTGTGAAAAAAGGCGGAGTGAAGCGCTGTGAAGAAAATGGCGAGACAGGAGAAAACTATCGCAAGACAGCCGAACGACTATTAGAGAGCGATAACTAATTTGCATGCAATGAAGATGAATAAATCTTGTTGAGTGGATGGGTTTGGTAATGGGAAGTGAAAAAAAAGCTACCCGTCTGCATTGTCGCTGCAATCAAGCTGACAGTGTGTGTGTGTGATTATTTGATTTATTAGCGTGACGGTGCAGCTGAAGACGTTTTAAACGACGTACAACAGTGCCATTAATGTGATGATAGATGCAAAGCAATTTATGCAACGATTTACATTTATTTATTGCAATGTAAAATAAACGTTTTTCTTAAACGTTTAGCTAGAAATAAGTGTTTCTCAATTCCATCTAACACCAAAATCGATAGAAAGCCGCGATGTTTGAATTCTTCCTGAAACCTTCACCGAACCAGTGGCCCCCACAAAGCGACATACAGTTGATTACGGAACCCACCCACTAAAAGGGCATTATCATCGTCATTAACCTAATCCTGGCGTGCAACAACCTTTGGACAAGATCGTATCAATTACCGTGTCCGTGTACATGGTGCGCAAGGGAACATCGACACCGGAAGCGCCAAAATGGTACACGGCTAGTTTGGCAAGCCTACCAAAAACCAGGGCTGCAACATACGAAGAAGTAAAAGAGCACCATTTGATTTCACACACCGAAGATCGCCCATTGTTGTTTGGTTGCCCATCAGGCGCTTCTTTCCGTTTCCTTTTGCACCGAGTGCTCGGCGTTGCTTACACAACGCACCGCACCGCAGAAAATCATCCATGTTAGACAAACACCGTTGTACAACGAGTGAGTCACCAACCAGCACGAACTTTAGCATGGAACAAAACCCGGAACAAACAGCACAAACAGACAACCTCCTTCCGACAACCACCGATGGCTATGTGAAATCAGATGTAATTCCGTGTGGATGGGCGGTAGCATCCGTCCAGCTTCTTCTACCTTTGCCGCACGCACCAAAAACCTGAACCAGAACGGGCTCAATTAACCGAACGTATAATCCCATTTCCGGTCGTACTTTTTAGTAGTTCTGATTATTTTCCTAGCCGGGTTTGGATTCGATGGAGAGTGTTGGGTTTTGGTTCGTTCGGAACGAGAATAGAAGCTTTTTGATTACTAATTATTATTCATCGACAGTGGAATTGTGCCAAGCAAAGAGGGGCAAACGAGTGTGGAAGCATATACTGGAGACCAATTTGGAGCTCCAATCAATGCCTCGGTACGTTTTGGTTTTCCATGCGAGTGAAGGTAAAATGGTCACGGCTATTGATTTTACATTCAATGCTGAATCTATTGTAAAAGGATTTGAAATGAAATTTACCACATATGGCAAAAGAGAACCTTTTACACTGATAAGTTCTCACCTTATGAGTAATTAAATAATACGATAAATATATAAGTTTATTATCGTGTCTCAAAGCAGCCAAAAACGTCAGAAATATCGAAAGTTAAAAAATCAATGTATAGACAAAAAAGGAAATAACACTAGCAGCCAAAAGTCGATGAGCTTCAAATGCTTCTTAAAATAAAAGTTTTTGTAATTTTGCGTAAATCTGTGAATCGACTAGAAAGCTTTCATTAAACACGATAAATTTTTCAATAAATTTTCCATGAGCACTTTACTAATACTTAACCAAAGGTCGATAAAATTTCATAAAAAATATCAAAAAACATTTTCTTAACTGTATACATTAGCCATTCTGTTGTGAGGAAATTGAAATTTTCAAATCTTGAATTAAAATGTTAAGTGAAAATATTTTCCTTCATCATATTTTTCAATGTATTTATTTATAGTATTTATTTTTGACGACACACCACTACCCCACAGTTGGTTAAATATGGTTGAAAACATTAAATATTTTGTTTGTTTACTTGAACTGTTAAAGGTACGTGCATTCTCATAATAAACCTGACTTTACAATAATTAAGCTAGTTGTCCTGTTGATCAGTCCTAATCGATTTATCAAATGCTTTTTAAAAGCAGGAAAATTTCTGAAACCTTCATACCGACACAGCTTAAGTTTGTCATGCGAATTGCATGAATTTAGTCGTTTTGTTGCAATGATTACACTCAAACTTATTGAAGTCATACTTTGAATCTTTACGACATCCTGGTATTGATCTAAACATTGATAATAGTAGTATAAAAATATGCATCTATATATTTTACTACTTACCGATCTATTGCGCATCCATACATCGTACTGTCAATCCCGTCAACATCATACACATATTGATTTGGCACATATTGATTTGGTACTGATGCAACTGGAAGGAACTGGAAACATAAAATCTTAATCAGATTCATAGGATTCTTGTAATGCTCTTTAGTCCGATGCATGGACGATTTTCATGCATTTCGATTTTTTGCATTTGTATGAAATATGCTAAGCGGATAATAAAATTGGTTTCCTTTTACCAATTTTTTTCTCTCCATTCATCTAAAGGGATTCGAAAAATGTATATTCCCTCACAAAAATAATTTATTTTGTTTAAGTGCATCATTACCGCATTACCAAAACAGACAACATACAGTTAAATATTTTTTGTGTTTTCGTTTATAAGGAGAAAAAACAGCATATTGAGCCGTGTGGGATGGATAAGGAGATGAAAAATTGAAAAGACAAAAGTGGACGCTAGAAATTGGATTGTGAAAGTAGAACAATTGATCATCACTGTCTGAAGGAAAACTGTTTCGATTAAGACAAAGCATTCTATGCTAAATTACCATCCATTAACACTCACTCTCTTACATACCCATTTCTATCACGGTGTAAGAATCAGATGCATAACTTCATTCAAAAAATTCAGAAAAAAATCCTAAATAAACCATTTTCACAGTTCGCCCAGCTTTCCGAGCTTGCAGAGTGAATTCGTGTTTTTTTTCTCAACCTGTAAACGTTTGCATCGAAATGGCATCCTGATCGATTCACAAAAGCCCGGTTTTCTATCGCTTAACGAATCATCATTCACATGGCACCATCGGTTGAATAAAACATCGTTTTGCATAATAACGAAACGGCTCATCAAAATTGTCTTCCCAAAAACCATAAAAAAACTCGACCAACGACGGTCAACAATCGGCCCTGTCTGTCACGGCAAATCGATAAGCTAGCTCGATAGCACATTACCAACCCGAAAGTCGATTGGATACAAATTTCGAATCCATACCGGCCAAATGCCGGGAGTGCCGTATCGAATACGAATGTTTTGTGAAGAAAAAAAAAGTCCAAACACCGAAGGAAACGATAGACAAGCACAACGGCCAACTTATCTTTTGCTCCGTTTTGTGTCCTTTTTTACCATTGTGTGTCTTTTTTTCCTTATTTGTCGTTATTTGTTCTTTCCCTCTTCCTCTTTCTCTCTCTCTCCCTGTCTAATCCAGAAAACTTGAACGGAAAAATGGTTCAAACGAAGCAGTAGGTCTCACGGCTTCATGTCCTTATCTTTTCTTCACTTTCGTGTAGCAAAAAGTGTCTGGCTACTTCATTCCGCGACACCGGTTTCATGTCGCACTAGCGTTACATCTTGACCTTTTCCGGGACCGGGTGTTGGAAAACCTTCGCTTCGCTAAAGCTCATCGAAATACGACACTTTGCTTCGGCTACCATACTATTTTCGTGACCGTATGTGACTGGCCTACACACACCCACCGGGGGGCAGAGACAGAATGCGATGGCAAACGATGGTGATGTTGAGTTGAGCAAACAAAAACCCCCTGCAAACGGTACAACGAACCGAAAACTTATCCTAATGGTTTTCCGTTTTAGTTTTCAAAAATGGTGTTGGTGGTTCTAGTGGTGTTGAAATCGGAAAATCGGTGAAACGGATCAAGGTATGGAGTGCCTACCATCGTGAAATGGGTTAAAAATGTAATACTAAACCAGGTCACAACTAGCCGTTCACTGGTCGGTTTTCCCGGGGCTACAGCCAGTTGTAATGTATCCGGTGACAGCGCAACATCAACCGTAACCCCCGAAGCAACACTTACGTGCTTGAACACTCTCCGACACATATCCGGTTCGCAAAATGGTCGAACCACTCGCATAGCATATGTGAATCCAAATCGCATCAAAATGCATGGCTCGAAACGGTACGACAAAAATGTCTCAAGCGTCCGAGACGTACCACGTACATGTGCCGGGGAAGAAGAAAAGCAACGAGATTCCTTTCTTCACAATCTTGTGTGATATTGTGTGGTCGTAAGAAAGAGAGCTTTAAAAGCACAGCCTTCACGTCAAAAAAAAAAACAAACGAGATATGGAGTTAAAAAGAGATAGAACAAATTTTTAACTAACCCAAGGAAGGCAACGACAAAAAAAACTTTACACCGTGAAAGCTGGCAAAATGTTCGGGAAAAGTTTTTTTTTTTCTTTTCTCTCTTCTCTCATACTTCCGAGGAAGAAAAAAAAAACTTTTACGACGTAACACCAGCTGCGCTATTCAGTGTGGCGATCGTTTCGTAACGCTGAAGTAGAGGTATAATAAAGACGATGGGAGCAAAACAAACCGTCGTCTGGAAAATAAATATTATCAGCCGATTGTTATTACGATGCCATCTTTTTTGGCATTTATTGCAATTGAGAAAGTAAGTTTTGCTTCCGTTGCTGTTTATGCTTCTTCATCAAGTGTATGCTGGCTGCTTCTGGTTTTATGAGCTACAACAATTTTCAATTCGTACGATGCGATCGTAGAAATAAAACAAAAATAAGCCACTACTATTCAATTGCACTCTGTCGATAACTTCATTGGTAAAATTATAGATCTGTTTCGATGATTCGATTGATCTTTTTTTTATAGAACAAAACGAAGTAACAGCTGGAAGGCTACCATTTTGTTTCCTTCCGATACGGTGGTAATATCGATCGTTTTTTTTTTTCTTTTCTCTCTCGGAAGCTCTTCCCATTGCAATGTTTGAGTAACAGTTGTGTGCCGTTCGATTGACTTCCGTGAAATTATCTTGTAAATGGTCAACATCCCGGAACGAATGGACTACCGGGGCTAATATGAACTCCGGAGGAAAAAAAAGGAAGTAATTCTAGCATTTACTGTCACTCACCAGGTCGGCTGGGAAAACCGTAGGGATAAAACTTATGTCGCACTGTTACGGGTAACAACATGGCCACAAAAGTTCTCCCCCATGTCTCCCTATTCCAACCTCACTTATGTATGTGTAATGTTTTTTCCCTGACGAGCCTCTTGACCCATCAATCCAACCCCATAGCCCCCCGTAGCCACCAAGTCGAATGCCCTGAAGGATTAAAGAAACACATCTTTTCCTCGGGAAGATGCTGCCGTACCTTTTCTGGCCCTACTTCATACGACACTGTGTTGGGGGACACCGGTATCGCCCGAGTGGGAAGCATAATTCCATCAGGCAAGACCATATTTACAAAGCACTTGAAGCAAGGTTGTACTGACCCCATCACCGACGGGTTCGCTGGTTTTCATTCCGCTGACCACAGCCCATGGGCACATTCGTTCGTACCAGCGACCGTGTGTATGCGTTCCAGTTGCGTATTAAGTACGGTCGCTTGGGATAAACTTCTTTTATTTTTTCTGGTTTTGCTTGCTCATCATACACCCTCAAAAACCCCAACCAACAAACGGATGGTTGATTTTTTCGCAATCAACCCGAACCGGCCGCTGACGGAGATGACGTTTCGGGGTCCCCGGGAAAACTGTTCATGCGCACACGTTGGCACGTGTCAACCACGTTGACAAACAACGTTGGCTGTCCAACTTTTGTGCAGCATATAGCCCGGTGGTCGGAATCTCTCCACCGCACCCCCGTCAACGGTTGATGGTCACTAATGGCACACGGGTGGAAGCACCGACCGCTGGTTGCTAACGTAAGCGTGAGTGGTAAATGCTTTCGGTCTACCGTTGTACTCCATTGAGTGTTTCTGTTTGACGGGGGGATGAAATAGAGCGAACTTGTGGGATTAACTTTTTCGACTGCTTTTAAAGGGGCAAACAGATGGTTAGCTTAGCGCCATATTTATAAACATAAACTTCAACAAGGGATGTTTATGAAATGTATTAAAGCTGCCTTCAATTGTTATTATTGTTAAGAGAATTGAAAATACGTCCGTACAAAAAAATAGCTAACTCACAGTTACCGAAATTAAGTGTTCACCATATTTTACGTTTCTTTTAATTGTGTGGGTCAAGCTGAGGCAAGCAGTAACCAATATATTTATATATGTACCTACCTAGAATTTTTATCATTTTTAAAAAATACAGCAACTGAAAATAAACGTATCAAATACAAGTATCAAATAAACATTAATTTACATTAAAAAAATATTCATTTTGACGGTTTGAGTGTAACAGCCACAGCTGCGGGCAAATCTTGGGATCTCTCGGGGGCCGTATTTTGGAGACCCCTCATTTTGACCATTAAAATATATGTTTGATAATCCAAAATAGGACCTGTTGCAAATTCGTTGGCATGCACTCCGACAGGATCAAGCCTAATTATAGAAAAATATTCATTTTTTTAACGTAACACCAGTGTTGGCAACAATGACATTGAGAATCTTCCAGAAACCTACGATTGAGGTGGATTGCAGAGACTTTGTGGAAGCATTTCAGTGGCTTGATCCCACATGATCCCAAGAAAATCTTAGTCGTCTTGACACAGTTCTTTGTTTCATTGCCCTATTGCAACATGAACTACTTTTCAAGGTCTGTCTGAATTCGTAAAACCTTCAGAATTTCTTTCAGAATGTTAGTGTAAAAATCTGCCTTAATTATTCCATCTATTTTCACGAAACTCAAAACGAAACTCGAAACCCAAACTCCGCAAAACAATACATCGCGGACCACCATCATTCTTTCGCTATGCTTTCTCGTGCCATGTATATGATGCTCCTAAAGGATCTCATTCGATCTGTATCCAACACAAACTATCTTTTTTCGGTAAAACAGGCTGAATTGTGATTCTTATGGCCCGATAACTGTTATCCAATACTTCAAGAGCATAGTAGCATGCTTCTCAGTAAGCTTGAGCTGTTTGATCTTGTTCCTAAGCTCATCTCTGAAAATATTAACACTGTGAGGTATATTTCGATCGTCAGTGGTTTACTGAGGGGCTTCGTGGATCTCAGGGACGATTACTATCAAAATCTTGCACACGTTTCATTCGATCTATTACGGGCATTTTTGCATTTACCTCGTGCTTTCAATTCTGCTCTGGCAATTCACCAAATTTGAAAAAGGTTTTTTAGAGATGGTCTTCCCAAACTTCTTGTTAGTTTTTTTCCAAAGTGACAGCTTGAATAGAATCATCCTGCTGTACCGCTCGCACCATCAATTTTCAATTCCAATTAATTTTAAGCTTTTATGAGTTCACCGCTTTGGATTTTAGTTATCAAGTATTGTAACTTTAAGGGTATGCAAAACAGAAAGATATTTAAACATATTACTTAGTATTTACTTCTATCTGAACCACGCAATTTAGAGTAAAATATTGAGAATAAAATCAAATATTACGAGATGGGACTTTACTTTGCTTACCACTGTACTTGGTGAACTGTACTTGGGCTGTACTGTTGCTTGGTGAAGAATTTAAACTAGGGCTTCCTTCTCCATTGCTTAACGAGCTACTAAGCTAATACCGGATGTTATACTGATAAAAGACATTTTCTTCTCTCATCGCTACTGGGGGGTAGAGCTATTCAAACAAGATCCGATTCACAACCAACAGTGTATTACACCAAACCGCCGACACCATCCAGAGTCTTTCTCCGCGCAAATCCAGAAAACCCATCGACCATCAATTATGATCATTCGATGATATGATTCTCATTAGCCGTTAGATGTTCCAGCACTGTCAAAGGCCATCGCTGGCGCATTACCAAACAGCAACAAACAATACTGTCTAGTCCAGCGAGAACCACCATCTTTGGTAGCTGCATTATATATCTCCATTTCCCATACCATACTATCAGATCGATCATTTTCTATTATCCTTCCCTGTCCCATAATTCTAAAACAAACTCATCCTTTTGCAAACGCCTTCGGTCACGTTCCACACGACCCAGCGCTACCGATACCGGCAGAAGAGAAAAGCTTTCGCACACAAACTGAATGGATGACGTTCAAACAAACAACAACAACAAAAAACCCGAATACGATAGAAATGGAATTTCCTCGATTCATTCGTTGCCATTCCTGGAGGGAAAGATTTATTCGTACCGTCGTCGAACGGTGCGTGCAGTTTTCCAACTGCACATACGTATCTGCACGCTCTCCCAGTGCTTAAGAAATCAACGAACGGGAATAAATCAATTCCACCTTCCACGAAATACTAGACAGGCGAACTAACCTCGTACACTATCTTGCAGTGAAGGATTTTCTGCACGCACGCACGCACGCAAAGCATAATAGTCGCTTCCGAGCCATGGTTGGCATGCTTCTGTTTGTGTGCGTGTGTGTAATCTGATTTGGTAAATTGAAATGCACAAACAAACCAACTGGACGATGGAGCTGATCGTTCACCGGCAGCAATACACTTGGTCAAACGGTTTAACCATTCGCATTGACTTGCCGCAGCGAGATACAAGGTTTCTTCTGTCCTAAGGGTGACTTTTCTCATTCATACTGATCATCCACAAACACACAAGCAGGAATTGAAGAAAACCCATGCACCACTCAGCTGTCGATAGCATCGAGCCCCTAACCTCAATTGATTCACCATTGGGCCCTTTTTGATTCTGCTGCACCAATGCCGACACATACTATTACGCATAGTTCAATGATGATGATGGTAAATTAATACTAACGAGTACGCTGGCACGCATATCCGAGTCGTTCGCAACTCGCAAGAAGACGCCTGATGTCTATAGTCTCTATCTGCCTAGTATCTCCCAATACGCGACCACATCTTCATCGTCCCGGAAAGGGCACTACGGGAAATATTTCCCCCCCTTTTGCTGGGTTGTATTTACTTTCCTCCCAGCGTTGCAAATACCAAACGGTAGCTGTGGACAGGCAAACTAAGGACAACCTTCGTGTGTACACACGGTAGTATTACACAACCACCGACCATGTACCGTGGAGCTGTAGCAAACTCCAAGACGGCAGTCGATTGATTATGACTTACCGAGAAACCGACCCAGCCGATATACAGCTACTGACAGACTTGCGGTTAAACAGACTACCGTCCACAATGTCTGCCGTTCCACTAATTCACTTTCACTGCGTACACGTCAGTGTCACTTTCCGAGAAGCTGATGATTTCATTTAATATATCAGCTTTACACAGTTTATGGTTCCGGGGCGGGTGGAGTTTGTTGTCCCACAGCACAAACTACGCACGATTTGTATCAATCAGCAGCTGGAGTTGACAAAACGAACGATACGAATACAGCTCGGTGAGGTTCGAAGAAATCATTCCCCAGGAATGGTACCTTGCAGCTCGTTTCGTTTTAATTGACGTGCGGAAGATTTCTGGATTTATGGAACCCTCTTAAACCCATGGGTTGATTATTCATTAGAAAAGCGGGATACATCACGTGGGTATGTGCGAAATGGTAGTCTGGGCAACAAATTTAATTGAATATTCAATAATATTTCCAACCAGTTGTGCAGATACCTACGGATGACCTTCCACCATCCCGAAAGCCATCCGAGCGTACATGGTAGACAAATAATATCTAGCCGAATGTTTCATTTCATTACCACCATTGAACCGTCGGTACTGTTGGTTAAAGTAATGTATTCAAGCTGTTATTGATGCTACTCCATTGAATGTTGAAGCAAACACTCTACCACCACCTACGACTACGACCATATTGTTGCGATCTATGATCTCATAAACTATCGCGATAGTTGTTAAATAATGGTTTGAGCACTTCTGCAAACCGTTGGACATCGGGGACTCCCTTTACACACGCGTCAAGAAGCCAATTCCTTGGGGTTAAGATTTCTATTTATACGTACTTCGATGCATCAACCATACTGTATCCCCGCACCGTTGCGACGGATTGGGGAAGCTTTGGCCGTTTTGCTGTTACCCAACAAATTCAACGCACACAAAACGATCATACACTCCACTGCCAACCGGTCCAAGCCATGTCGGATGCAATCGAATTGATTATCCAAACGAACGGTTTGTTTGCGCTTCGTGTACGCACCGCTGTATCGCTCTTAAAGATGTCTTCCACCGGCCAGCACATGAGTTGGACCGCACTTTGCCGCACCCTTATTGTTTACCGTTGACACCTCCATTTTCCCCGCGCCCGGCACCGTGTCTCCGTGTTGGGAGACGCACTTTAATCAACCGCATAAACATATCTCCCAGCGGAAGAATCATTCGGACGTTCGAGCAATTCCGAGCGAGTGTGCAATACCGAGTGGTTGTGTAGACATCGTGTAGACACACTTTATTCCATTCTTCACCGAAAAGAAATGCCCCCCCAAACCGACAGCTGACGTCTACACACGCGGTACACGGTGCCCGTCGAATTGCATCGAACTGCATCACCGACTAATGGTGGGGTTTTTGTTTTTTCTTTCCACACGGAAAGGTTTTCAATTGTTTTTGAACACTTGACTCCGGTGCGGTTGCCGGCTTTTGAAACAGTACGTTCGTTTACCCCAAACCGCTTTCCAACCCCTTTTTTGCTGCTCATCACGGTGTGACGTCAGGAAGCCAACACAGCGGACCGTTTCGCCGACCGATCAAAACCAGTTGGTCGCGGTCAACCAGTGCGGACACACTCAATCCCACAGTCCCGGTTCGGGTGCCAGAATACAGCTAACGTGCACACAAACTGTACTGTGTCTGTGTTTATACATATACGTGGCGGTGCCAAAAACCTCGGACGTACGGTTTCGGTGGTTGGATTGAAAATTAATTTTCCCGAATTTCCCACATCCTTGTGCTCGATTGAAGCGAAATGGACGATAGGACGAAACTGTCACATTAAGCAAATGTTTGTGCACATATGTGTGTGTGTGACACCCATTAAAACAACGAACAGCCAGCAATTTGCATTCACACATTTCCCGAGTTATGCAGCTTGTGCGCGCCTCCATTGCCCGCATTGTGCAATTCATTTGCTTTCCTCAAAATCCGGAAGCAACCGAAATTAGTGACATTGTTTCTAGAGGGCTTCTAGAGCATATATTATTTGTTGAGTGGTACCAACTGTGCAGTGGAAAGTGTGATGACCGAAGGATAGAAGTGAGGGAGATTATGAATATGTTATTGAAGGTCTTCTTCAACAGTTCCCCTCCGGGTGTGTTCGATTGTGCGTGCGTCTGTATGATAAATGAACTTTGTGAGCAGTGACAATGATTGAGTTCCGACGAAGAAGACAGTCCAATCTCTCAATCAAGTGCGAAATGTGACAGGGTTTCCAAATGCGAGTTTTACCAAAGAACCGGTTTGCGAGGCACACGTTCGACTGTAGAATGTGCTAATTTTCACCGGTTCATGTTATTTGCACCGGGTGGGAGTTTCTTATTTAATGAATTTGTATATTCCATCTGACAGTTAAGCATAGTTTTTTTTAATGAATATTATGTCATAATTTATTGCAAATGGAACTTTTCCTTAAAATTTCGTGTAATTAATGTGCTAAACTATTTTTAAACTTTTCGAGGAAGTTGTATTATTGTCTCCCATCATCAGTGAACGTTCCATTAATGTATTAAATATTCTATCGAAAAAAGGGCCTACATTCAGTAAGCACTTTTGTTGTCAATATCATGAACTCATTAAAAATACTTCATTTGTTTATCCTTGTACAAATCAACATGAAAAAACACCTTTATTTATCATGTGCATACTCATAAAAACAGTCACCAAAGAGTAAAATCCGATCGGCTGTACAAAAGCATCGGGCACAAACACTTGGCAAAATAAAAAAAATTATCCAAAACAAAGGACTATTTTTCCTATCATCTTCCGCTGGGTTTTATTTTTATTTGAATGTGCAAATACACACAAGCCTCCTCAATAAAGCTAAATCCCACCTCCATTTTGTGCTTCCCGTCAGCAGCTGATGCCTTTGTGCCAATAGCCAATTCTCACACTCCACAAACAACAGTAACATAGAGCATCGAACACCCCGATGCCGAGAGGAAAATCAACAAAGACATTGGCGTTTAATTATTTGACTATCACCGTCATCATCATCAGATGCAACATCATCATCATCATCATCATGCTCGTACTCCATACATGTTCGCGTTTTGCAATTTATGTTGCTACTGCCGAAAGGGATGGCAAATATTTACGCTTCCCATGACACCACGACCACCCGCGATATGTTTTGTGCATTTCATAAACTCCCATCCTTCCTCGCATGCTGCACAACAACGTGCAAAAACGATCGTGAAACGATTATGGGGATAGGTTGTTTGCATTATTTTACACATTTATCGACCACGCTCGCACCAATATGCAGCGGACGTACGGAGCTGTTTTTATTGCCTTTAGTTTATCGCTCTCTACTGGTTCTACCAATATTTTCATTTTCCCCTAAACTGGCTCTTGATCTCCAATCGTGAAAGATCCCTCCCTGGTTTGCACCCGGAAAGCTCATCGATCGTATCGAAAACGTTATGCCATTGTGAAATTGCATTCTGTCAGTTCCCGGTTCCCGGGGTTATAGTACAGCCATATCCACAAACCATTTAAAAAAAAGCCTCAAAAAAGAATGCATTGAATGCACCTGATTCTAATTTCTACTTCACCTCAATCTATGTCGGGTCAAACAAAAAACATGCAGGAAATGCACCGATGAATGGTGAAATTTTCGTAAAGGGATGAGTTTTCACCACGACAAGTTGAAAAACAATTCGTAGAAAGAGAAAGAGAGAGAGAGATAGAAAAAACCCCAGTACCTGATGGACTCGCGCTTTAAAATGTCCAGCATGTGCCATAAAACATAAACGACCCGGTTGGTACAGTTGAATTGCGCTGAAAGACAGTTTGCAATTTTATGCAAATTTTTATGCTTTTTCTGACACTTGTCTCACTTTTCCGAGGGAACAAAAGGGTTTCTATTATTACGGGACTATTCATACAGCTGTCCAAGGTTAGACCGTTTCAGTAGCAAACCAGTTGACATTGAGCCCGGGGTTTCATTCATTTGGTGATTTTTTTTACTGCACTTATTTCAGAAAGTGGAAAACGAAAAGTTATCTTATATATTGTTAATTGGAAATTAAAACATATTAACATAGCCTACCGATACTTAATTAATTAATTAAACAGGAAACTAGTAACCATCAAGTGATTATGCTCAGAGCCTATAATCGCAGTTGATTGATACATGAATTTGTGTGTATTTGACAGATAGCGGTCAAATGATGCTTATCACAGCTGTCACTGTAACAAAAGGATAGTGTTTTTGACACAATCGCCATTCTAGTAGAGAACATATCTACTATCTTGATATCTTCACTCTAGTAGAGAAGTTATACTCGTACTTCGTAACACAATACTGTCAATCACCAAATCTCTTTTATCCAAGTTTTTTTCTCACCAAGTAAAAGGAAAAAAACACTGG
The DNA here is from genome assembly GCF_943734845.2 of Anopheles funestus. NCBI lineage: Eukaryota > Metazoa > Arthropoda > Insecta > Diptera > Culicidae > Anopheles > Anopheles funestus. The sequence continues at coordinate 35,136,268 of NC_064599.1, forward strand.
TTTTATTTTCAAGAACTTATCTTATAATTAAAATAAATTGTTATTTAACTAACTTTTAATTAAAATCAGTTTTTAAACCTGAATTTAATAACCTAATTACATTTTCTGTTACACATGATTCGTTCTCATAGTTAGCCGGACCAAATCTACCAATTACTCAAAATTTTTAACTAATTTAAATTTTATATTTCCACACAATATCGATCCGCCATGTAGGACCAGTAGCAAATGCTTTACAGTGAACGTTATTTTATAAAAAAAAATCTTTTCGCGTCCATATAATACCGTCAGTGTGTGTGTGTCAGAGAGAAGTAGAGAAGAAAAAAACAGAAAAACACGCAACAGTGTAGTGTGTCGAACAGCAAAGCGTGGAATGACTCCAGCCGGACAACGGCCAGTGCCTTAACATATACAGCCACAGTTGCCACCGTACCACTGCAGGGTGGCACCGTGCTATAATAAATGTCAAAATTAATTTTCATTTTTCTCATCATCCAGGGAACGTTTCTGTTCCTGAAGATCTACGGCTATCCGGAAATCGTGAAAACGCACTGTAACCGAACGTCGCTACCAGTAAGTAATTATAATGTATAGTGTGGTGCTATTAGTGGTGGTGAAGGGTGAAAAGCTGTTTCGCTAGGGAATGTTACGGGGGACCAAGCGGTTTGCACCATGCACGGAAACTCATTTTTTTCATGGTTAAGAGAAACCACTGACGGCAATGTCAGCGGAAGTAAATGATTTGAGATAGTTACAAATGAGTTTAGATGACAAAAAGCAAAAGGCGTATCACTACATTATAGAGGTTACCTATTAATTAAAGGAGATAATGTTAAACTCAAATAAGATAATTAATCTTATGATTCAACAATCAATAATCTTATTACTCAAAGAAGAAATTGCTTTCACCATGCTAATTTAAATATGTAATTACTAACATACAAATTTTATGAAAAACGTTTATTTAAACGATTAACAATTAAAATGATTAATTATATTTTAATCAATAAAATATGGAATAATTTAACTTCTTTTGATGAAACTTCATAGCCTAATTTTGTATTGTATTATGACCGACTGAATGTATGCAATATGTATTCTTAGTTTGCTTCATAAAACGAAAATTTAACGGGGTCTAAACTATAGTGATAGCACGAGATACGAGTTGAATTCGTTGTATAGCATTGCTCGTATCTGGAAGCATTTTTGCAAAATTTGAAGTTTGCTTGCATATTAAAGCAAAACAACTCTCACTCATCGGTTCTTATCTCAAAACACTCGTATCTCAAAGTACTTGCTCTTGCTAAAATTATAACATATCTTAAGATACTGCAAGACTGTTTAGACTACCGATCATTTCCAATCTTTAAACAACAACCATCTTTATAAGGCTTCAACTATTTTAATATCTCTAATTAAGCACTCGAATCAAACTCAAACGAGCATCAACCGTACTTCACACTACTGCAATGCTATCGATATAAAGCAAACACCTTGAAGCGTTGTTATTGTTTTGACTTCATACTGTTGTGTCTTAAGCACTGATCATAGAGCTTTCAGAGCTATTGAAAGCGATCCTAATGAAACAACTTCTTTTTTTATCAAAACAAGTAGCATTAGCAATTAGGAGAAAGCAATGATGACCTACCACAGTGGCGTAGCAGATGGTAATTGGAAACCTTAGTATGGCAAAGTCAAAACAATGATAAAGCTGTAGGATATTTGCTTCAATTTGCTTTCACGTAAAGATGAAAACGTGGCGGGGTCATTGGCTAAAGAATCATTAATTGAAGAATTACGAAGAATGCTAAAATATGATCAATATATCGATAAATTTAGCTAAATGTTACCAACATTTCATATGCTTTGAAGACTTTGAAGATGCAATTAAGACTTCAACGAATATTAAAGAAATAGTAGTAAAAAAGAGTAGCAATTCAGAGCGAGTATACAAGACTATGATTTTTGGAAGAATACTATAAGAATATGTGATGCATCTAATAATTATTAAACTTATCTTCACTTCAGATTATAAAAATATTTTCTTAAACAGCTTCTGTCTATTTGGACCCATAGAAATAGCATATGTTGCTTTCAAACTTAAGGCACTTTATTGTCTTGAATGTTCTATAAGAAATATTTCATCTAACACAGTGTTCAAAGACACACATTGAATATATTCCGGACGCTATTTTCCACCACTCCAAAAACTGTTCACTGCTCCACTGAAACCGAATTAATATTTCAACACAATCTGCACCCTCATGCATCTGATGGTTTCGTTGGCAGAACCTGTTGCCAGAAAAAAAACAACATTGTATCACTTTTCCACCTATCGAACACTGGATTGGGTAACGTGGGTGGGAGTGTACGTTGTATTGCCAAACTGAACAAAGTCATCGAACGGTGGAAATGCTTAGGAATGGTACTACTTCTCGAGACAAGTGAATAGGAGTTTGTGTGTGTGTTTTTTTTTTCTTTTCACTTCGTTCCTATTTTCCAAAGTGTCTTTGGAGACGAAGTCTGAACATACAGGTTTTTTTCTCGCTTCCAAATGGTGACTTGTATATTTTTATTTGCCCACGGTACAGCACTAATACCGAGCATTACAATTGTAGCAAATACAGTTGGGAGCAGATGGTGTTCCGAAAAATGCTACTTGCTTCCTAACCATTACTGCAAATTGATTGAACAGCGTACAATCACCCGGTTCACAAGACACTGACAGTTGTAAAGGAAAGTTGAACAGTGCAAAGTAGTTAGTTTGCTTGTTGTTTCCAACAAGTGATAACATTAATTCTATGACTTAAACAACTCCACCTGATTCGTTGAGCATATTTTGTTTTTATTTATCGTTCTTTGTACGATTTTCAAGAACAAATAGCACTCGATGCTCCTTACTCAACTCGTCAGTAGCTCTGGCGGATGCAATGTTTATTAAATTCCCACACCCTGATCCGATTTCCTTTTGTTTGCTTTGAACACAATGTATGTGAAAAATGACCCTCCATGATGGGTGCCGTACGGGAAGCATGATTTTCTGGAATCAAGCAACATCCGGCATAAGCTAGATCGAGTCATCCGGTCCAACGTCCTATTTTCCGTTTTTAGATGCTGAAAAAAAACCACGATCATATCATATCCTTGGAGATTTTTGAAAAAAAACTCATTTACTTCATATGGGTGAAAATGACTGTTTTCTTTTTTTTCTCTCCTGCAAAGAGGTACGACCATTGCATTATGACCCAACCTTATGTACTGCTTTCACTTAATCACCTGCTTGGCGCGGGCAGGTCATTAGGACGATGCAGCGGAGATTAATGTGCTAGCCCTACGCTCCGGCGTCGGCGGAAGCACCGAAATGGGGCCACTGCTGGTGACCGGAAGAGAATATAAGTTTTTAATTAAACTTTTTAATTACATTTCCAGCGTGTATGTGCGCTTACAGGCCCACATACACGTTTTTGGCGGTCTGTTGCGGTACTGCGGTAAGCAAGTATTTTTCTTGCTTATTTTATTGAATGTTGTTGATTGTTTTGTTAATGCTCACTAGGAATTTTGTTAATGCTCACTAGAAGTTTTAGGAAAATGGATGTAAATTATTTTTCAAGGAATATAATTTAACAAGTCGAGAAAAAAAAAGAATAATTCTAAATAGCTCCCGGAAATTTGAAACTTAAGATGTTGTAATTTTCTTAGAACGCCTGGAATTTGATAAAAATATCTATTTTAGTTTCTTTTAAACTTCTGATAAGCTCTTATTTTTTTCAAGCAATAAACAAAATCGAATCCTGTCCCAAATCATATCCAATAAAAAATGTACCTAAAGTGTGGAAAAATATTACTCTACCGCGGCAAAAACCACAACAACCGATTGGTGAAATTGTATTTACAACCATTTTGTTCGTAACAAAACTTACAACGAAGGAACAGCAACAACCACAAAAGGCAAATTGGGAAAAGGCTCGCAAAATGTCAAATTTATGCTGACGTGCGAAATTGAAGCAAACCGTCCAAGAGTTTCTTCTACCAGATGTGGTAAACATTCGGCGAAAATATGGAAAACTTTCGCTCTTTCTAGCAACGGCAATGGAAATTTGTTTCTTTAGCACCTTTTGTATTTTCTTTGCGTTGTCACAATACATTGACATTTTGGCGAAAGTGCAATTTCAGTGTTATTTCAACGTTGAGGCAGCTTCACTTCCGGCAAAAGCAAATGTCCTATCGGCCTATTGCAATGAGTTCTGACACTGCAGCACAAATTGAATGTCGAATTGTTCGTCCGGGTTTCATTATCCGGGAGTCGAATAATCATGAAAAAGAATTGTACACTTCACATTCTCATATTTTTCGGCAGCGCTTCTACAGCAATGCAATTGTGTTCGAAGAAGCAAAGGATTAAAATGGTTTTCATTGTGTATGAATTTGAAACGGAACGTACGTAGCTGAAAAAGACATTCTTTCCTTGTTTGAAGTTTTTTTTACGCTTCTGCATCTCATTCAGTCTCATTAGAACATGCGAAAAAATCCTGTTACGAGTGGCACAACCTCATCACGAAATTCGTGGTCTCCAATTTCAACCATGTTTTATGCTTCTCATCACTCGTGCCTATCACAAGACGTGGTCTTATCCCGCGCGAAGGAAGTGATGTGCGAAAATAATGAATTTATAAAATGAACTCCTTTCTTTGCCGTGAGAGTTCCTTCCGTGACGCAGCTCGGACGAGCTAACCGGAATGGAAGCGAAGGGGAAAGGAAGAAAATGCTTTTCCGTTTTCTGACAGGCTTCATTCGAACAAGCGAACACTTAGAAGCAGGAAACGTGGAACCGTGCCAGCCTCCGTTGCCGGTGAACAGTATTGTGTCTTTTTTCTTCCTGCTTTGTGACATGAAGGACACTTTGGAAGGAGGAAAAAAATCAACTCCAAACAGATTCGGGGACAATTTGAAGCAAGCAAAAAAACGGTTGATTGCAGTCAAACAGGAGAAAAAATCTGCAATCTATCGTACGGTGGGAAAGAATTGTATTGCTTGAAGGTACTCAACAAAATTATAATAATTTTTTTTTTTAATAATTGACAAAATGCATGATTCTACTACAGTTTAACATAGTTTAAAAATTTTGATTAAAATTAAAATTGCTAATCTAAGGCGGGGGTGGAATTGAATGCATTTGCCTGCGAAATTTTAATCATTTTTAAATGATTGATTGAGTAAAACACAACAAATATTTGACTACACTATTCTGCCTGTTAGCTCATAAAATTAGGAATAAAAAACATACCATTTTCATATAATACAGAATTCGTAATTGTAAAAAAAACTAAATAATTTAAAAACTAAAGAACAATAAAAAAATTCAGCTATTAGTTGCAAATTATGCTACTTCAAATCTTCAAAATCAAATTCAAGTTATTAAAATATTCATGTTTCTAGCTTTTATTTTGAAAATAAATTGTATTTGTTCTGGAAAAAACCCTAATACCTATATTAATTTTTGCATTTTCAAATTTTGACAATTGCATAAACTTGAGCATACAAATTAAATATCAGCTTTTTATTCGTAGCAATTTTTAAATACTAAAACAAAATTTGATTTTACTTCACAATCTGACCACCTTCAACCCTACAGTGTTTCCGTACGTTCACTCCGTTCACCGTGCAAACGTTGCAGATTGAAGTGAGTTAGAAGTGAAGAAAGTCACACGACTGTGTGCAATGTCGCAAAGCAACTTACCCGGCCCGAAACTTCGAACATTGCTTCCGTTTGCATAAAACATTTGCAACTCGTGCCCGTTACCCGGGGGGCATCATCTCAAATGCGCCATCTATATTATTTAATTCAACTCCATCCCACTCCAATTTCCGAGCAGGACCAACAAAAATGTCTGATATCTGATACCGGCAGTAGAACGCCTGTAAGGTTCCTCCTATGCATACGGAGAGAAATTTAATTTTGATCAAAAGCAATACAGTCAACAAAGTGCCGGCTCTTGAAGTTGGTGAGGTTTTTTTTCTGTGAAAGGGAGGTGGAAAAAATACATCCAGTACAAAGTTAGCTCCAAACGATGATGAATCGAAGACGACGTCTAACGGGTAAGAACCACCCCCTCGCACCTCTGTTCGCAGACACGCGCCCCAATAAGCAAGACTGGGGTCGTCGCATAGGAGTACCGTTTTTTTCTCCCCGATTTAACATCTCACGTGAATTCGCGAAGTGGTTTTCCCTGTAGCACTTGACTTTCCTCTCCATTCCGTTTTTTTGTATTCTTTCCCAGCCAACGCTGCCGCTTGGAAAGTGTGGAAAAAAGAGTGGGCACACAGACTTTAAGAGCTTGTCTGCTGAGCAAAAAAAAATGGAAAGTGTCTGGTTTGAAGAAAGTAAGAAAAATTGCTCTCTCTTTTTGTTCTCTTCTTGTGCTGCTTGTTCCATATGCCACTTTTTTTGCTACACATACATACATATAAAGGCATGCCATGTGGGGACGGAGTTGCTTAGCAAAACGGTTCTCGATTTAAATCATTCACGGATGAAAGAAAATTTCCTCTTTCATCATCATCATCATCATCTTCACTAACGATCATTGAGCTGATGTTGTTTGCTTCCCACTCTTGGTTAGCAGACTCTGGTTGAGTCGTTCAATCATGTGCAAACATGACTAATGCTTGCATTCCTCCCTGTAATAGAAACTTTCCGTCTCCCCCAGCAAAGCTCACAGTGCTAAAGTAGCCGCCAGAAAAGAAAATGTAGCAAATTAAAATATCCTTCACTTATGTATCTGCCCTTCACACTCCATTTGTCTTGCCGAACATTTGCACCACACCAACAAAAAAAAGAAATGTTTCCTACTTTGCAAAAATCACTGCTGAAAAAGATGAGAATGGAACTAACGCGAAAGCACGCCTACGGGTGAGAAAAAATCACACACAAAAACCAAGATCCACACACACACACACCCAGCCCGGGAGTTAAATTTATTGCCAAAGATTTGTAATACTTCCCGCCACTTGAGAACGGCAAGAGCTTTTCATTTCACTTCGCTGTCCATTTGCTTTTGCACTGCAACCTTTGCAATACCAGCAGAAGGCAAGTGAGAGAAGCGGAGAAAAAAATCCTTCATCTCGTACATAATTTGTTTTCGAGCGGAATACGAAAACAGAACGTCCAACAGCGGCATACAACAAAATATCGTTCTTTTAACTCGTTTTTCTTACCTTAAGTAAGCGTCTGGGGGGTAGATTTTTGCGGGACGAAGGCGCACCCAATTGGAAACACCATGGAGGGAGGTGTTTTTTATTCATGAGACGAAACTTTTCACATGTGCAGTTGCTCATTTGTACCGAGATGATGTATTCCATCGACCACCTTTGCCCCGCCAAATCGTGCATTACCACCTTCAGGCGGCACTTGGGTGTTCCCTGTCCTGCAGGAGGAAAATCATTCATCCATTCCATCATCATTTGTATCCGTTTCCTGGTTGTAGCCATCATTGTAGCTTTCAACCTCGTAGACAAGAGGCAATAAACCCGGATGTGCCGTCTGGTTATGGCTTGTGGTGTGTTAGCCAACGTGTGTTTGATGGCACAATATTCTTCGGCCATCTTTTTCAACTTCTCTACATTTTCTTTTCCCATCGCCGTTCCCAAGAGTGATGGGACGGAAATGTTGTTGGAAATGAATTTGTGAGAGTGTGTGAGTTTCCCACCCTCTATCGGAAAAGGCAGTGATTTTTCCTAACTTTTCCAACCCAATCAAAATATCTCCATATCCTTTTTGGCAGTTAGTTCTAGCAAATGGTTTCAGGATGGAACGGTTGCCAAGTGGTTGGAAAGATGAAATTTTTCATTTGCCTACAGTCGATTTTTGTAAGTTTTCCATCCAATCGAACGATTTTGCATTCGTGCTTACATTGAAAGCGAAAGAAGTTTACATTCCACGTCGGACCTCGATAGGGAAAAGTAATTCTCTTAGTAACTTTTTTTTTAATTTTTTTTTATTCGTATTTCAAGCATTTTCCATAGATCTTTTTAATTTCTAGTGAAGAAAGACCCTCGATCGCCTGCAATCGGCGGTATTGAAATCAAAGTGTATTCAAATATCGTCTCATCTAGCCTAGTAAAACCGTTTAAATTTTTATGATTCACGGTAAAAAAATCTACGGTTGTATTTATGGACAATAATCTTTTTTTATTCATAATAAACGGCGGTATTGCTAAGCGACAATCATTTATCTACAAAAAGAATTCAAATTCATAGAATGAGAAGTAGTTGTTAAGTAAACTTTAATGTAATAATATTAGGTACTTGATTTGAAAAAAGTTGAATTTTAGTTTTGTTTTCATGGCTTAAGATATTTTATTTATAAATATTAATAGTTTTCCAAATTTTGTACATATTCTATTCAAACATTTAATTTTTTTTTGTAAAAGTTATATTTTGCTTCTGAAAAAATAAAAAATTTTCACCATGCTAAGGCGTTTAATGGCCGTCTTTAGAAAGTAAACGTTCTTGTTGAGTTCTAGTTTAAGCTTACCAAGGAAAACCCTCAACACTTCACATCGTCCTTCAACCACACAATACACGAGCATACATTACAGGAACATATTTCATCTGTGGCAAGTGTGATAAAGTTCTTTCCAATGGCCTGGAACCCATTAACCTGCTACGTGGTTCGGGTATCGTCTATTCGATACCGGACACTTTTTGCACTTCATTTTCATCCAGTACGACGAGAATCGACCCTATCGGATGGAACCATCAGTAAAGAAAATTGGCCCCATGACTTGACCACTATTGGCCCGTTTGAATGTACGGAACGATATCCTTCGAGTTATTTGCCACCGTACAGCTCTCCACCCAAGTCCAACATTGGTGTAATATATGGACGTCCACTATCCAATTTCTTGCCAAGAAATAAGAGAGAGAGAGAGAAAGAAAGAGAGAGAGAGAGAGAGATAATAACGTACTTCTTCCTTCTCCCGACAAAGTTTACCGTCTGAAAACTATCGGTCAGAGTATGTTTTTCCTCGAAATTTAGTTGAGAAAATAATCCCATTCAGTTCCTTTCTTGCTGGTGACCTAAACCGGTCGCTCTCGTGATCAAGAACATATCTACGTAATGTGGAACCTTTCGATTGAGCGTACGCTGCTGGAATCGTGTCCAACATCAGCAGTTCTGAGATCGAAAAAAAACTTCAAAAAACGACGAAAAGCACCTCGTCCAACAATTCTTGGTACTTGGTCCAACGAGAACACACTTCCTCCATATTGGTCTAATACAGTTCTTACGCCTAGGGAGATTTGATATTCTTTTGAGTTTTGCAACAATCTGTGATGGAAGCATGTTCTGAACCACGTGCACACAGGTACACCTTACTGAAAGGATCGCATTTCCTCTATCTTAAGCACACACAGCAAGAATGGCCTACACCGATGGGTAAGAGTGGTAAGGATAAGTAGTAAACCACACACTGCCCACCTCGTTAGTTGGTCGAAGTACGCAACTTCATCAACGAACCAGAACAATTAATTCGATTCGATGGAATAAGCTGCTGTAAGCCGTATGCTTATGTTTAATGGCCGATTGGTACGAGTTTCTAGCCAAATGAGCCAAACGAGCCTATTTCTGTCTGTCAGTTGCATACGCAATGCTGCTCCTTCGACAATGACTATCCGCAATCCTAGCGATTATACTAAATCCAATATAAAATGACATAAGCGTACATGAAAGGACAAGACTATGATCATAATATCGGCATCGGAATTGGAAGGGAAGAACTGTGTAGATGTTATCTTTTTTTTATCATTATATCTATTATTGTTATATTTTAGTAGAATATTTCTCCTTAATATCATATACTTTATTTCATTTTATTTTTAAATCAACAGGTCATATTTATTATGCATAATTTTTGTTTTATTTTATATTTATTATCTTTTATGTACTTGTTTTGTTTATGACTTTATTTCTTATTTTCTTGTTTTGCACTTTTTTTCTTTATTTTTCATGATTCTTATGTTTATTGTGTTGCACACACACACACTCACACACAAAACGAAGGTTGACGAAGAGCTCGAGTCGGCAGATGAGTTCGGGGATGACTTTAATTCCGAGATGGTGTATGACGTAAGTAAAGGCATGCACATAAAATGCATTGCGCTACGATTTAATGGCTTTTGCTTATAGATTGGCTTTTTACTACTAATAAATCACGCGAAGAGTTAAGATAAAGCTGCTTAGTTTCTAAAAACGAAATGTCTAAATTTGGTTTAAATTGCTATCGAACAACGATTTGGCAACCGATCAGAAATCTTTAATCTTATTGAAAGGGGAAGCAAATTTCCAGGGGCCATCTGCATTTGAGTGAAAATAGGCTTCCTCTTACATAAAACACTTCATATGGATTCAATCCAATTGGCAAGTAACTCTGCACAACGTAACAAAATATTGTTATAATTCATTTCATTCGTAAAATACACGATTATCTATCCATTGCTTTTTGCGATTAAAAAGAAACATCAAACAAACAATTATTCATTAGCATTAAAACTGTACAAAAGTGTACCATTGAATGGAAATTATGTCATAAAAAGAGTTCATAATCAACTGCAAACATAATACCCGTTTATGATTTATATTTTCTTTTTTTACATAATTTACATAGTTGCATTGAACATGTATCAAACAAACAACGTCCGTTTTGTATCTAGACAAACGATCGAACACACGCACAAGTCCGTACATGCGCTGTTAAAAGTGATACAATTATTTAAATGGTAGATCAAATTGTGTTCACACCAGCGCGCTGCCGAACCTTTCTTACCTACTTGTCTTCATCCGGACCATGTCATTGCCAATCGCACGCAATCATACGGATGGATTGTACCGGCACGCACATCGCACAGAGCAAACTTAATGCCAGTTACCAGTTATCAAACAGCGAATTAAATGCACGCCATTGCAAACACGCTCGGCTCGATTTAATTTGTGCCGTTCGCCCGTTGTTTTATTAACTTTATCGATTTAGTTATCATTCAATTGCCGTGCCAGCTCTTGTCAATTAATTATTGACCATGGTTTATTGACCGTACCATTCAATCAAGTGCTGTTTTTGGTGTGAAATATTGTGGATGAAAAACAAGTACCGTGACCAACCAATATAATGTTAGAAATGATTTATGATCCAGCATGAAGTGAAAGCATAATTCATGATATTTGTTTTTTTTTGACCCGAATTATTAAAAATTCGTTTGCAATTTTATTATCAGCAATCCGCTAATTGAATCGAACAACTGATACTACACCGTAATCGGCTTATACAAGAGCTTATGAACTGGAATTAATCTCCAATTTAAATTTTCGTTTTATCAAACAATTACTAAAAAGCAGCATAATAAAAGCAGGATTAAAAAAAATTCAAACATGGAAAATATTCCAGATAGACTGCATACAAGACGAAATTACAAACGATTATCATTTAAAAGTTGTCGCTTTAATAGCATTATAAAAACGAAAAAAAACTGATGTAAGCCTCTTTATCTTCTATACAACACAAGTACAAAACAAATGTAAGTTTGTATAAAACTGTAAACATAATTGTAATGAAACTACGGTATCTCAGCATCCCTTTAAAAATCCTTTAAACAACCCATATCATGTCGGGACTGTTTGCCGGAAAGGAATCAATGTTTTAATTATTTATTTATTTAAATTAATTCATTCAGTGGACATCGATGGTCCTAAAATTCTTCTTATATTTTTCTTAATACATTAAACATTTAATTATTTCTCAATGTAATACATATTGGGTATTTTGGCTGTGTTTTGGACCGTTTTAAAATTATTGTTCCGGGACATGAATGTCCAAGAAATTGTTTGTAAGATCAAAAGCCATTGACATTGATGATAGGAGGTTTGAAGTTCCATAGATAGACGACTTCAAGAAATTGCTAGAAGAATTGAATTGAAGAATTGTGTATATATCGAGTCACTGCAGGCCCAGTAAGCAAGCGAACCACAAACATTTACAGTGCCATACGTCGTCTATCGTTGAGTGATTGAATATCAAAATGCATTAGACAAGCTTAATTGGTTGGACGCTGACTGTCAGATAGCCAAGAAGATGGACATATTGTTTGATGCGATAGTCTGCATTGGATAGGCTCTTTTCTATCTGATTATCGCTCATTTTAAAAGCATCCCGACTACAGATACATATTCAAGTACTGAATGTGCAGGGATATTAGGTCTTTAAAATCCTTAGACGAATGAATTAATAGCCCCAATAATTGATTACCACGAGTTATCACTTCCTCATCACAGCATCACGTGATTATTTTAAAGGTCAGACTACTAAAATTTTTTATTTTATTTTTTACATCAACCTAAGGAGTTTTCGCGCCTACTCTTAAAAAACTGTTTTCTGGGCATGAATTAATATCAAAAATATTTTGAAGCTATTTCCTAGTCATCAAAAGCGCAATAAACACTTATTTCACCAATAATTCTTCGGACGCCATTGCACTGCCACAATCAAATGAGTAAATAAAAAGTACGCTACCTCACTGGAATATCACTTAAAACATTGAAACAACTAAAAACTGTCACTATGTGGCCATAATGGGAAAAAAAACCTTAATTTTGTTTACTTCGAAATTCCATGTTTGTTTGATGTATTTTTTGCACAAAAATAACAACCTGACAAAAGTCCACAAATTAAATTCCTCGCAGCACAATATGCTCACTTCAAACCAAGGGTTCAAAAATTCCTACCCAGTTTTCCAGAATGCCATACTTAAATGTCGCATTGGAACAAATTATCTTTCATTTCATCAAACGGAATAAACCTTCCGCGAACCTAATTCCTCAATGCGACGGCCAATCGCAAAACAAATTTGCTTCAGTTCCAAATTATGAGCTTTCCAGATTGTTTCCTTTTGTGCCCGTGTCGCAACTCTCGGTTACGGTGTAGCCCCTTCAGCATGTCAATTGCGTGCGCAAACAAAACGCACGGCAACACTAACGCAAAGCGTTCCCTTTTGTCATTTATTTGGATACACTAGCCGAGTGGTTTTTTGCTTCTTGCTTTTTCTTTCCCCAAACGTCTCTAGGACCATTTTCATGCCATTGTAGTCCATTGCCACACGTCCAGGCGCAGTTTGTTTTACTTCGACCGCATCGCTGGTCCTTTTTTGCAGTGGAGACACGCATGCAGAGAGTTGATTTTGACCACCGATACCACCACGGTTATCCACTTCCGTCCGTACACGATTTTTTGGCGGGGTCGGTCAGCTCGTTCGTCAAAACTGAAATGGCCAGCGCCTGGACCTGGACCGGCTTCGGTGTGGTGTTTGATGGTTGGCTCCATGTCGATGGGCGAAGTTAATTAAATTTGTTTAGGACAGCCCAACGCGCCCAGGGCACGGGTTGCGAGACCCTCGTTTCGAAAGGTCTCGCCAGTTTTATATTAGACCCCATTCGGATGCCGTAAGGATCGCCCGAGCCCATCGGTCATTGTAACAAAGAAATAGAAGTGAGCAAAAAGAATGTGTATGATGTTCCGAGGAAACGTACCGTTAGCATAGTGCTCTGCTTTACTCTACGGTGATGTTGACGGTGCCCAAAATAAAACCAAGCCTTCACCGAAGCCTTCCCTTCAAGGAGGGAAATGAATGAAGAAAAAAAAATCGGCGAACCTCAAGCATCCGCATCGGAACGTAAATAAGGACGAAAAATTAATAAAATCAGCTCCCTGCTACACCGTCCCACGACCGACCGGTTCGGTTCGCCTTTGGTGACCATCGCAAGAGCTACGAGGTGGGCTCGCCATGATCACTTTTCTCTTGCAAATCGTACGAAAATATGCTACGATACGGAGGTTACGGAAAGCACAAAAAATAAACACCAACACCACACAGCAAATGCCAAAAAAAAACACCTTACAACCTTGACCCTTAACGATTCACATTCCGATCGAAGAAAAAAAAACACTCACAACCATTCTCCTGACTTAAGCACCTGTTTACGAACTGGCTCCGACTTCACGCGATACCACCGTGGAAGGAAAAACCCCGTCCATGCTCGATTCATTTCGTGTTTCCATGAAACACACGCTAAAAAAAAACAAGGAAAAAAAGCTTTCATACTACGATTTACACCAACTGTCACACCAACAGGGAAAGGCCCCAAATATTGCCTTCTACAAGATCCGGTTAGATTGGAAAGGAATTTTGGGTGATAATTTGAATGCACGAGGTATGGGTGCGAAGAACCAAACGAAAAAAAAACACACAGATCCTCCGGTCTGTTTATTGCACCCACGGTCTGCCTTGTTTTTATGTTGGGTTTTATTTTATTTTACTTTCTGTTTTGTTTTTGATCTTACTTTCTCCCACCCTCGAAAAACCTCGAAGGAATGATGCGTAGTCATGCACCGCCCCAAGGATTAAGGCGGGCAGCAAGTAATTGCTGGTAGAAATCACCATCCGCCAAATGTTGAAACGAGCCCGGTTTATGGTGCTTGCTGGCTGCTTGTAATATTCCTTCTGATTCTGCCTTCAATTCAATCAGCAGCCATGGGAATGGTGGATTAAGGTCAGGGAAAAGCAGTTTTCGCTTTTCGCTACGGGCAACAACAAACATCCAAAAGGAGTGGACACAATTCATAATGAAGATTAAACGGAGCTATATTTACTTTTCGTTAAAGTGGACGTTTCGTTTTGTTTGGAGGTGTTTTTTTCTTGTTTTAAAAAAAGTGTCTCATTAAATGAAGCATAACGATCTGGTTGAAAAGAATTACCATTAACTGATCCTGACAGAAACCATAGAGGTATGGGTACGTTACATTTCCATATCAAAATAAAGGACCACTTGTAATCTTCAATGAAGTACCGAGAAGCGTGCTTTCAAATAAAAACGCCATATTATTGGGAGTTTCAAACGTACCAACCACATCATACGTATACAGTTAATTCTCTCCAAAAATCCTTCAAATTAAATACCGCCATATTGTGCTGCCACAGTTTCGATTATCCTCCTGAAGGTAGAAAAAAAAGGTTAACGACAAATTAACGAAAGAAAACAATAAAAATAAATCACAACAAAACCAAACAAGCCCCGGCGACGACGACGACGACGAAAAAACCCAACGGATTATCTCCAATTACCGCTACGAAAATATTCAGATTCCGGGAGTTAAACCTCCAATGAGTTCGTTACCATGTGCTCCCTGACAAAAAGGCCAGCAAATACACACCACACTCGGGCACTCGGTGTGGAATTGAAGGATCAGCTATTCGTTTTACGGATGCGTGATCTACCGCACGATAAAGGCTACGGTCAAAAGTATGACCGGCGGGGAGAGGATCCACTTAACTTCAACAAATGAGTCCCGGCCACCACTTACCCACATTTGGTGTTCGTTTTTAGTAAGTTTGGTACAGGGCAAATGTGTACACGCCAGAAATAAATAAACCCCAAAACTGGGAAGAAGAAGTCCACCGCAAACTATCCCATTTCAGAAAATGCCAACCTTGTATTGTACCTTATCTACATACCGGCCGTAAGTGCACTCGTAAAATGTTATGTAAAGGTGTAATTAATCCAGCCAGCCCGTGATTTCTCTTCGTTCGTACTTTAAAACACTCATACAGAACACACACAGAGAAGCCGGGGAGTACTTGACATGAGCGGGAGCTGCAACTATGTCTGTAAGTCTTGGCAGGGAAAAAAATATAATGATTCTGATACTGGTTGGAAGAGTGGTCCAACAGTTTCGCGAACAGCTATCTATAGCTATCACCCGATAGCGTAACCCACGAGCCAAGCGTGGAAGTTAGGACAAATTTCTTCAAAATTGTCTTACCTTCTTCATTAGCGTTCCTGCTTTCGTATCCTACACACCGTCTCTACCTCAAGATGGCCCGTAGAGTTTTGCACACTTGTTATAGACAATGTACAAAATGTCGGCAATATAACCACACGGTATAATGCTCGCTCCGCAACGACTCTAACCATTTCTTCCATTTCTTCCTACATAAGGGTAGGACAACATAAAGAAGCTTAGACAGCACCATTTAAGGGATCCAATTTCCTCTCTTGTATGTGTGTGTGTGTATGTGTTATAGAAGAAAACTCAAAAATTACCATCATTCGCACCGTGCACCCACCTACGCTTAACTTCATGTTACGTTCGTCGGTACTGCAAGCTTTCGTCAGAAACAACGGTTTCACTACACGCAATGCTCGATTTACGACCTGGGCAATAAAATTTATACCTTTTGCCTGCGAAAAAAAAAACCACCACCGGCATCCCGCATTCGGGCGTGGGCTCGGGAAGTACATCGATGTCGATGGGTAGACACATACGAGCGCCCATGACTGCAGCCTAAACGAACCGTCGGCACAACTTCCGGGTTTCGTTAAGGTATGTCGCACTGGAAAAGCGCTATCGAGCGTGATCGCAGGACGTCGTGATCCGCGGAAATTATCAACCGTTGCTCCATTTTTTTGTTTGTGTATGTTGGGTTTGCTTGTGGGTTGCTCCACATGCTTTCACTGTAAACGCGGCACATCTCTGCACCTGCCGAAAAACTGACGATAAACGAACCGTGGCTGTGGTTTGACGAGTTGGAGCCACCTTCACCTTGGCGTACAGCCATTGTCTGCTTGTGGCTGTGCTCGGGATGCTACTTTATGTCTGCAAATGTGTAGATAGGCATGAAAAGTGTACCTGAATTAAATTTCTTACCTTTTGACATGTCCCCCTCTCCACTCACACACACACACACATCACAAATCGGATGGATGAAAAGTGCTCCCCGGGGGGGGGGGGGGGGGGGGGTTAGACAAAGATACGTACACTCACCAGAAGGAAGCTGATACTTCAAATGCCACGCCACCCTCTGTTGGACGTATCAAATATGCGGGTTCACGGGGGGTGTATATGTCTACCACCATTACCATGGAACGTGCGGATGAGCTTCACTTTTACCAAACAAACCCCCCCTTAAACGACTACGAATAACGTCACACCGTGTTATGGCTTCTTCACCTCGGCCAATCGCAAAACACTCGCTAAGCTTGACAGCTATCCCGTAGCAAGGTCGTAGTAGTAGTAGTAGTAGTAATAGTAGTAGTAGTAGTCGCAGAAGCCTACTGACATGATGACAGGTGCTTTCGAAATACCGTGACGTAACCGATACACACGGTTGCCCTGGCGAGAGGAAACGACGATACGATGACAGCTATACCAACGTTTGACATTTGAGGTTGTGGATTTTGATTGCAAAAATCTACACGCCGCTCGCACCCGATACCCAACATTCCCCGCGATAACCATTACGATCAAACGCAAGCACGTAACCCTTTTTGCGGGTTTATGGCCAGGACAGGAAGAACTACACATAGTGGCTGTATGTGAAGAGCCAATTTTCGGCAAATTTCATTACATTCCTCCATCCAATGATGTGCGGTGAAATGACTATCACTAGTGCTACCCAACTACCAACCTAGATAAAGGTTTCGCTTCTTAGGCGCTCCACAAAACCTTCACAAACCCCGTGCTTATAATGTTTGGAATGTTGCGCATCTTCGACAATGCATAGCGTATCGCATTCTGTTCGATAATAGGCAGTAAAAAGGATCTACCACAGGAAGCCATACAGTCGTGTCGAGTGGTACGGAGTGCCTTAAGCAGCCCTGTTGCCATGGCTGTTCATCTTACCCCTTTTTGGTCCTGTGGTTTGTTGGGGAAACATTACACTAAAAGCTTGTCAACGAACCTTATCGTGAGTGGGGATAGATTTCAAGGACAAAACACAACGCACCGTCCCGGTTACGTGAGCTAGTTCAGCCGAAACGGTTGTCTTTTGTGATTTACCTAGATCAGGTGATTTTCACTTTCGCTATTTTGAAAATCTATTACCATTGGGTTTACGTGTACATTACTTGTGGTCTAATTTGTGCATATTTCTTGTCTGGATATGAGTATCAAAATTATAATTCGAGCAGAAATTCATTTAAATAAATTAGTCTAAAATCTTCTTAGTTTTGTAAGTACTTAGAAATTAGATTAATATCAATTTAGCACATTGATAGCAAGAATTGTTTAATTTAAAAACAATTCTTGTTATCAATGTGCTAAATTGATTTTAGTTTAAAATTTAGATTCAAGCCAGAGCGGACCGGTGGTGTATGTGATAAACGGTGGCGGTTCACACGGCAGGACTGGGCAACAAATCCCATCCGAACCGTCCTCCCGTAGCAAGGACTGACTACCCGGATATGCGGTAAAATAAGTGTAGTAAGCCAGAAATGGCCGGCGAGACCCTAGAGGTCGTTAAAAGCCAACAAGAGAGAGGGAAAATTTCTTTTCATTTGATTTGAAATACACCATTTTTTGCCACTAAGGCTTAACAACATAAATTTACATATTAAGTATTGCCTAACTAGCCTAAAGCCGTAATAATAATATAAATGAACATAAATATTGCTCAACTAGCTATGCTACACTGTCCTTTTATTAGGAGAACGGAACAATATTTAACAGAGTAAAAAAGAGTATAGAAAATAGAGAGTATATTAACAGGAAGGCGATAGGCGAGAGCAAAAAGAGATCATAATTTTCTTCTACCTACGTTTTTGTTATAAAATTTGCATTACAATCTCAACCACTTCGTTCAACAACCCCCAAAAAACCAAAAAGTTCAGCAACCCAAAAAAATAAGAATCTTTTACAGCTGTACTGAATAATATGATTGTTTTCAAAACTAGAAAAAAGATCCAGTTTGATTGAAAAATGTGAAAAAATTGAAGACATTTCGTTGTATCAAATGATGAACGACCGGACCGGGTACCAAATCCCAAATGGAGCGAACCCGCATACGCACGACTGAGTGATCCTACTGCGAGTAAATAAAGTCAAGGAAAGCAAGTAATAATGGTAGGCGAAAACCTCTTGAGGATGTAGTGCCACAAAAGAAGAAGAAACTATTTTAAACAATCAAAATGGCTAAAGAATTTATTTAAAAATACATTAAATGAAAATTACTTTTTGGAGGAACAAGCAAATTTATAGGCCCATAGTGCCCAAGTCATTAAGAAGTTCCCAGTAGTTATGCATCTGGCACGTGCATTGTCAGCCAGAATGCAGCACTTTTCTTGAACTATAATGCAAGCGATTTGAAAATACGTTACCAGCTCTAAACCAAGTCGTACGAACAGTAAGAAAACGATAACTGCTTTAAAAGTGATCTGTGAGCTACCACCTGTACGACTTCAGTACATTCCATATCTGTCGTCCAAAAACGAAATACGACCATTACGAGCGTTAGGTTTCCATTTTCCTACGCCGTCTTGCTATCTCAGCCCCAAATTCAACACCTCACATACACCGGTGGATTACGGTGGATAAGTATAGTGGCACAGAGAAATATGACAGCTCGACTCTAGAGCATCATCTTCCGGTCACCATATGGGAAGCACGACCCCTGGTACGGTAACAGTTTCACGCGTGGTGAACTGTGTACTAACGGCGAATAAGCGAAAAACACATGTGCACACATTCTTTTTACCCGTGTGGAGAAAGAACAGACTCCCCCCTGCCAGTCACTTTCAGCGGAGTACTCGAAAAGATGTAGGACACCCGAGACATAAATGGATGCGGTCGGAAGTTTGTGCTTCATACATTAAATAAGTTGTACCGTTGCCGTAGTATCTCTTCACCATTGTCCCCCTTTGCTTTTTTTGGGGTGCGATGTGAGCACGAAAAAAAATAATCCTTTTACATTGCTTCCGCCGCTAACAAAAAGGCGGTAAGGCTCGGAAGAAAAATGTGCGGTTCCGTTTAGCCTTACCGTAAGCAGCATACGGAATATACGGTTCTGCAGCCCCGGAAGCTCTCCAAAAAAGGTGGTTAAGGGAAGAAATTAAATTAACAACTTTATAGTCCCACGCGGCGGGTGAGTTTAATTAACTTATTTCAACACACTTACGAACTAGGCCCCATTGCCTCGAAGGATACTGCTCCCTGTCCTTCCCTTTCGCAATGCATCCGACGAGACCGGTAAAGACGTTAGCATAAGTGTTGACAAGTGTTTAGGACCCGGCCGTGCAAAAGCGGCTTTTGTGGACAACCGCAACGGGTTCGTTCGTCCGTGGGCAAAATTTCTCGGAAATGCTTATGGCCCACGGGAAGGTTCTCTCACACCCCCGGCCCCCCGCTCACCAAAAAGTTGATCACGTTTCGCCCACCAGGGTTCCAGGGAGTGCGGTAAGTGTCTTCTGTGGTGAAGATTTCCGACCGAAAAACGTCTCCACGGGTTAGGACCCAGTCAAACTAACGCTGATTTGAGCTGGGACATTTCGAGTACATACCCCGATCAGTGTTAATGATATCCCCTCTTTCAGCTAACGGGAAGCAATATTACTTCGAATAAAATTCTACCGCCATCCTTATGAAAAAGTAACTCCCGTGAAGTTGCTGAAGGTCATCAAATGGTTAGGTCGCACATAAATGGCTTAATATACAAAATCCGTTCCAAAAATTCGATTTCCCAAAAAAGAAACGCCTCGAAACCATCCTTTGAAAGTGTCGTTTCGCTTGAAATCTTCACTCCTTAGCTTAGTTTTTCTTCTTGGATGAACTTTTAATTATTCTTCAACAAATATTTGACGGCTTCTTGGTCGGTTGTCTCTCCCACTGCAACACCAGAAAAGAAGCCAGCACCCGAACAAGATTAAAAATGAACAGACGAACGATCACAGGATCCTTGAGTCGGAGAGCTTTTGTTCCGGTTTTTGGGGGGAGATGGTAGAAGGTTGACTTTGTTCCAGCGCAGATATACCGTCCATAGATTGCGTTTCTCTTCTACGGCGAAACACTCACTTACACACCCGTTCATCAAACATATTTCGCATCGTCCAATGAAGATATTTTCAATTTCAACCAGCAAACCCCGAACGGACGTTCAGCGAGCTTTTTTTTGTTTCTTTAATTGCCAATTCTTGTACAATCCATGCTGACTTCTACATTCTACCGACCGGGACTATTGCCTGGCTATTGTTCTGCCAAACACTCACTTTCGAAGCTTGGATTTTAATTTGTTTCGTAGCACATTTCTGCTCCAGCAAATGTGTTCAGCGATGTTATTACCAACGAGTATACGGAGACACTTTCTTAATTTCTTCTTGTGCTGGCCATTGTCATTGCCAGCGAGACAGCATTTTAAAAGACCTATAATCCAAAGGATTTCGATGCAGTGCAAAAGAAATGGAACAAATGGTACAGCACGCGGACTTCCAATAGTGTACCGGCAATGGACGTGTCCTGCTGGAAAGACACTGTTCCTGATGTTTCCTGTTTCTGATGTTTCAATGTCCTTTTCCTATGTCCAGCGCTCCATGGCAATACCAATAATATCCCGCCCATTCTATATATTCTACTACGAAGCAAGCAAGAAATCGGCGGCAATAAAAACGAAACGGTTTTAAGGCAAAAGGCAAGACAATTCCCCTTGCGATTGAATCTGCAGCGAACTGCATACCAATGCCGAAAGAAAGCAGAAAGAAACCCGTGAACATACACACTTTTTCCAGCGCAAAATTCGCTTTCCCTTCACCATCTTATCCAATCATGTACAAAAAAAAAGCTGGTACAAAAATTTTCATTGTCAGCTCGGTGCTTTCCTCGTCTTTTCTTTTCTCCTAAGCTATTTAAATTTATTGAAGCGTTAATGTTTCGCTGTTCGTGTTCCCTTGTTGCGACACGCTTACAACAAGAATTCATTGGTTCCGAAATACCCTTTTTTCCCCCTGTTTTGCTTTTCGAGCGAAACATTTCCTTTTTTTTGTACGAAAGTGTGGTTTCCTTAGCAAAAATAAATGCTAAGCTTAACCAGCAGCTTATGCGATGAGAGTTTTACGTACTTAAGACATTTGTAACATGGCAGAAACCTTACACACCTTCCTGCAGAGAACGGATTAGCTCAGGTACTCTTTACCTTCCGAGAAGGATATCTGGGATTGTGTAAAAGCTCCCCGGGAAAAAAAGCTCGAAAGAAATCTTTTAAGGACAGGTATTTAATTTCGCAATGTTTCACTAAGTGTATTAAATGGCGTACCTTAATTTATTGCTTGAAATTATTTATTTAAAAAGCAGTTTACAGTTACTATCATCAATAAATGGACTATAAGTTTCCGTTTTTTCCCCTCCACGACGAGGAACGAGTTTCCTTTATCAATCGATACCCAATACGCAATTGAAACATAATCATCATTATCCCCATCAAATGACTTCTAAAATGAATGGAAATTGTAATTTTCTTACCTAACTTTGGGGCAAACCCTGCACCATTCGATCATTACCAATCAACGAAAACGGGCAGTGAAAAAAAATCACCTCGCCAATGCCAATCAGCACGTAGCGGGAAATCGGTTTCATTAGCCTCTAAGGTACCGAACTCTGTGTCTATACAAGCGAGTCCCAGCCCAACTGGAAAATCCTCGATCCCGAAATGAGGATCAAACAGCAAACCAATCAGCCGAAAATGATGGACTAATCAGCATAAATTAAGTGGAACCTTCCTTCGCCCAGAGTAATGCGGCAAAAGTTTCCACAATTCCAAACAACCACGAAAAACGAACATACACTCGTACGCACGAAATTCGTTCAATACTTACACACAAACAAACAGCAATAATTTCCACGATTGAATGATTTTCGATGGTAAATCTTTCATCGTACCGTTCAGCTTCCGCACCGCCGCATTCGTTCGCGAGTGTTTCTTTTCCAAAAGCAATTATCGGGTCGTTTCTTTCGCTTGATCAAACGTACGGCTGAATTGGCTGCCAAAAATTGACTGGATTTATTTTTCACTCAAGTCCGTACGAAAAACTTCAAACCCCGTGAACGATTAATATCGTCGACTAATTACGCTAATCCTGCTTCTCATCTGTTCAATCGACCGAAAACGATGAACGTTTCAAAGGCACACCCTTCCAAGGACAGACGCTTTCCAGCGAAACAATATCGTTATCGTGGTTGTTGTTTGTTTGTTTTTTAGGCCACCCCTGTCTATCACGTCCTAAAACGCTTTGATTAAAATCACTGCCCTTTCTGTTAAGCCCATTGTTTCGCGGGGGGTTTAAGATCGTGAAAATTAATATCCCCGTTCGGGTACCCGGTTTGCTTGACTTTTTTTCCCTTTAATTCGACATTTTAATCTTAAACACTGTGTCTTGCTTCTTCCTTTCTTTCTTCACAGCAAAGTGGTGACGACGATGGATTCAATGAGCCACCGATGATTTCACCACCACCGCCCGAGTACGGCTACCGGGTGAAGGGTGACAAGGGCGAACGGGGCGCTAAGGGGGAAAGCATTCGGGGGCCACCGGGACCACCGGGTCCCCAGGGACCACCGGGTCCACCGGGACCACCGGGTGCAGTAGGACCGAAGGGTGGCGGATACTTCGATGGTGATGGGTCTGGTGATGAGATGGTAAGTAATTTTTTTCCGGCCCACGCGTGGTTGACTGTTTAATAGGCGATGGATTTATTTCTAACGAGTAACATGCTTTATTTCTTTTATCGCTTTCCTTCGCGGTGCTAACAAATATGACTAACATGAACCGATAGAAACGACTGTCACAGGTAAGGAGCGATGCATGTATACTCAACAGTATCAACTCATATATACAACTCAGTATACTCAACAGTAAAAAGCTTTAATGCGATTCTATAAATGCGAATTCTCACGAAAAGAAGGCACAGTTGCTTCAGGCCTTTGTAGATAACTATTACACTTTTCAATAAAAGAATGTCTATTTAATATGGAACAACGTAACGTTTGTACTTCCTCCCATTTGAAAAGTTAACAGTAAAAGTAAATAGTTGATAAATTAACTAAAATATTACTTTGCTGTCCGAATTGCATAAATTTAGGCGTTATTTCCATGTGCAACAAAGGCTTTGAAGCAACTTTCTCTTTTTTATTAGCGTAAGAAAGGCCCCACTAACTTTCTCTGATTTAATGAACTAAATTTCAAACACAAACCCAAGGCATGTAAATTTGTCATTCGTTAACTTATAGTATCTCGAACAGTTGTTTGACAGACACGGCTATTGCACCGTAATAGGTGTTATGGCCTATGAGTAGTCACGTTAAATTTGTTTTTAATCTTTGGCTAAGAGTTAAACAACTCGTTTGCTGCTTTCTTAACTTAAAAATTATATTTGGTACGAATGAAACGAATTAATTAAGATAAAAAAAACCAACCCATTAGTGCTATTGTAAGTCTTTAACAGGTGTATCATAGATTAATGAGATTCATTTGTTGGCATAATTGCCTACCTGCTAGGCGCAAAAGTAAACATTGCAATGGAGCCCCGTTGAAGCATTTTATCTGTAACGCTGTACAAAGCTAGAAGCTACTGTTATTTAATGCTTTCCACATTCTCTTCCCACAGCTGTACGACACACTGCCAAACCGAAAACATGGCGGGCAATGCTTTTGCAATGCATCCCTTATCATCGAGGAACTCAAAATGGACAGCAAACTGCGCGAGTATCTTCGCGGCCCTCAGGGCATGCCCGGCAAAGAGGGAAAGACCGGTTCTCCGGGTCTAACGGTAAGCTTCCCACCCAGCTCATCCTGTCCGTCGATTAAGGTTTTAATGGTGCTCTTTACATCGTGCTCTTCTTGCTTTCGTTTTCCACCAGGGCGTCACTGGTCCACAAGGTGAACGCGGTACTTCCGGCCCGAAGGGTGACAAGGGAGATCGCGGTGACCAGGGCGCTACCGGACCGGAGGGCCTCCACGGAAGCAAGGGGGAACCGGGTCTGGATGGGGCACCCGGTGTACCGGGCCCAGCCGGACCGCCAGGTCCTCCAGGGCTTCCAGAGAACTATGATGTAAGTAATCGATCGTCCGGATCTTGCAAAACATCCCATTGCTACTGAACTAATGCTTGTAGTGTGTGTGCGGTGTCCGTGCCGCACACCGTTAATGAGCCACTAATCAGCCACTAACCCGAACTTACCTTACAGTGTGATCACTAACGTACGAGTTGTTTCTATCTTTCTTTCTCTATCCGTTCTCTGTATCTCTGTATCTCTGTATTTTATATCATAACCATTTTCCAAACTTCACTATTTTTCTAGACTAATTGGAATCCATCGCGGATGTTTAAGGTATAACCAGAAAATGGGATCACTTTGGGGACGTTACCATTGGGATATAAGGGTTGTCTTAGGCGTGTAATTCTTTTCTATTATGCTTTTATGTTTCATGTTTGCCTTTTATTTTTTCTATCCCATGGTACGATACGGGAACTGATTTAATTCTACACCATAATTAAATTTAGACTTCTTGTCGGAGACGGTCGAAGCTTTCTGTTCGGACGAAAGTTGTACGGACTCACCGTTAGCCAACAACAATTAGTTGTCTCCATACAGGGTTGCCCAGTGAATGCGACTAATTTTAAATAAGAAAGACCCGGAATCGGATTGTGACGGTAGACTAAGTTTCCTTTGAACCAAGCACCGACCAACCGGTACAACCCATGAAACTTTTCCTATCCGGTGCAAATTTTGCGACCGAATAGAAACTTTCCGAACCCGGTAAACCCGGCTAACGTAAACGCATCGGATGCTTCTTATTGCTCGATAAAATTTAATTTGTGGTTAAAGGACCATAATGCGGACCCCTTGTTTGCAATGCTGCACCAAGCGGACTGTCCAACTACCACTTCTTTGCGGGTGTAATAGTTTACAACAAAATGCTGCTAGCTGCTTGTTTTGAGGTAATTAAATAAAGCGTTGTAATAAGACGTGATGTGAACTGGTCGAAGGTCCGCATCGAACATTGCACAGTGAAACAATCGAGAAAAGCTAATCGAACGTATTAAGTGGTAAGAATGCAGTATGACATACATATCGCCTATCGAGCTACGGAGACAAACGGAGAAGAAAAATTTCTAACGAAACCAAATGGAACGGAAGCTACAAATATGACAAATCTAATTTTATTCAATTTGTGCATTTTATTTGTTCAACGCCTCGTGTTGCCCTTTGTGCAAGGGCGGGTTATATCTGGGGCGGTTTTTGTGTTGTACCGAGCAGAAGCTGTTGACAGATGAAGAAAAGTTACCCAGTAGCTGCAATCATGTAATCCAAGCAGTCGGTGAATCAAACAAATGGTGGTGTTGTACCCCACCAGTTCGTACAGATGACTGTAGACGTTACTATTGTGAAGGTAACAATCAAAGCAATCCGAGTTTATACACCACCCCCGGGCCAGCATGTTTCACGTGTGCTCTTCCAATAAACCATTATTTATGAAACGAGTTGCGCTGTGTTAGAGGGCAGAACGGGTGATAAAGACACAGCTCGAACGATGGCCTTAGCGACGACATACAATTGAAGGTAGGAAAATGGTTGCCTGGATACGGCAGGCGGTTACGACACAATCAACGAAGACACTGCAGGCAATACCTTCTGCTTCTCACCTTCATAGTTGTACATTGTAGTGGAAAATCTTTTATAGTGAAATGAAGAACAAAAAATAGCAACAAAAGCTCGCATCACGTTCATCCCGTAACCATGAGGTTACCATGGTTATGCCAGCCAAATACAACATGATGAAAAGCTCTACCAACCAAGGTGTAAATATACAATCGACCATAAGCTTCTTCTGTGCTGCTTCGTGGAAAGAAAACCGGCAGTCTGTTTGAACTTTTGAAACAAATGTACTACAGTGCTTTTTTTTTGTTTAGTAGAGAAGAAAATCGTCACGATAACAGGCTTAATAGAACCTCAAGGAAATCTTTTAGTTTGTGGTATTTCAACGTTGTGTTAAAGAATATTAAAAGTAAATTCAAAAAGTGGATTTTTTTTTCAAAGACCTCAACGAACATTTTTACAATCTTCTTGCTTGTTATGGGCGCGAGAAAAACTATTCACTAAACTGTCCAGTGTTAATACAAGCAAAAAAATACCACAAAAAGGTAAAAAACGTGAACCGGTGTAAAACTGAAGACAAAAAGTACTTCATCAACATTTTTACGTAATTTCCCATTCTTTTTTTTGGCTTTGTTTCAAGATTTTTGTTGTTATCCTCCATGGGTTGAGCACCGTGAAAAAGAAAAAGTTTCTTTTTATTTCATTTCCAATAAATACGTAGTGTGAAGAAAAGTTTTTTGCTATATTTTGTGCAACTGTTTGTCAACTACGAGCTCGTTTTTCTGGCACTTTTGTTTTTGGGTATGGAATTGTATGTTCTTGTTTTTTTCTGTTTTCCAATTTTTGTTTCATACAAAACCAAACAAGAAAAAATTCTGACGAATACATTTCCATTTCGTTACTGCAAGAGAAAAGCGTTGCTTCAAGCATCAACAAAAGAAAAGTTCGTCGCCTGATCATCTGAATGAAGGAGCGAAAAAAAATCATCAGTGAATTTTTTTTCTGTCTCTGTTTAAGTTTTTCTGTCAATAGTTCGCACCGATACTAACCGAAATGGAACATTTTGTTCTCTCTTTCTCTTTTTCTCCATTTCTCTTACCGTTCTGAACCTCCCATCTTCCTATTCCTCCCGTTTTTCCTTGACGGTTCCATTGCACAGGAATCTATGCTCGGTGCACCGATCCAAGGAATGCGCGGCGGTTCACCGGGACTGAAGGGTGAACCGGGTGAGAAGGGCGAGATCGGATTCCCGGGTGAAAAGGGCGAACACGGTACCAAAGGTGACCGCGGTGATCCGGGTCTGACAGGTGCCAAAGGTGAAAGGGTACGGTAAAAAAATGGGGATTAATGCCAAAGCAATGAACCCCCGCAAATAAAAAAAGCTAGACTGTTTCCTTTTTTTATTTAGTTGTGTACCTCTGCAATACTTTTCGTTTCTTTTTTTTGTAGTAGCGAGTTGATTTTATGTTTCTTTTGTGGGTTTCAAATTTGCGTGATTTGAGTTTAATTTTATTGGCTTGTTAACGTAGTTTGCCATTGAGGTATACCATTGACGAATATTGATGTCTTTTTCACTGATTTGTATCTGACTGTGATTGTTTGCTTTTTTTTGCAATTCTTTTCACCCGAAATCAACCTTTTGCTTACCACTGTAAATTGATTGGGCGGTGAAAAAGTAAAAAAATATCGCTACACAAAACTCCCTCCATATGTCTCAAAGGAGACGACCTTTTCCTGTAGTTGCATTTCGTTTCCACAACAACCAACCTGCGCGAGAAGGGGATTCGTCGGCACGCCATACTGTGGGTGATCCCACAACATCTTCATTAGCGAAGTCTTTTTTTTTTGGTTGTTTTTTTTTGTATCAAACTTCACCGTTGCAAACGTGAAACAAAACGGCTTTGGGTTTTTCGCGTTACGTACCGCGTTAACGGTAAAATGTCACCGAAAACATGTCTGTCCCATGAGACGCACGCTAATGCAAAACAACATTAAGCACAGCGGAAAAACCGGTAAAACAAAAACTACTACTTGACCTTCCAAAAACAAAAGGGGGAATGCAAACAACAACAACGAAAAAACCAACAATCCAAAAGAAAAGAAAGCGAAACAATACAGCCCAGCATAAAAAAACACACACACAAAAGAAAACAAAAAAAAAGCAAACTTTTCTTTCGTAAATGTTGTTTTGCTTTATTTTAACGACGTTGTTTGGGGCGTTATGGGGCGCCTCCACGGGATTGTAAAGCATGACCGTGGTATTGTAGGATGCGATTTAACTTCCGAAAGTTGGGTTGGATGGCACACAACAACAAAAAGTTTCATCATTCGCGGCCAGAACCTCCCTCAACACGTATTCCCTATGGTTCCTTCTTTTGTCCTAGCTTTTTTTTTGTTTGCTTTTGATGGTGCCGTACTTCGTCCGACAAGCTTTATTATTATTTTACCATATTTCAACTTGATGCATGAATTTTAAATCAATTTTATCTCTCTTAACGACTGTGTAGGCTTGATCAGATCGTGTCGATTACTTTTTAAGTATTTTGTCCGATATATTACTTTTGTTTTGCAATGCTTTCTACAAGAAAGATTATGAATGTTCCTTACCAGAGGAGTTTTTTTTTCTTAATTATTTCCGGAGAGCTTGTTTTTATTTCAGGATTAAACATATAGCTAGCATTAAATTCTTTTTGTTGTGTGAAACTATTAATGTCTTTAAATCAACCAGAATGTAATTAACAAGACGTTCAAGTCTTGTAAATTGCATACCTGTAGGCGTACTACATACAGACTATTGAAAACTTAAGAAATGTAACAAGCTTTACCATTTGTAATCTTCTGGAATACATATATTCTCTTCAAAAGCTAATCCAAAAACAAACGAATTAAGTTCTCCCGACATGCTCTTCGGCAACAAATATCTTTTAGAATTAGTTCGAACAAAGTGCTAACAAATTTCTAACAAACAGCATGTTCTACTTACACACCCCATTCTATTCACTTGCCATTGTTTCCATCCAATTACACATCAATTCAACACTAATTAATCGCAACCCATTATTACCACCTAGGGCCACCAAGGAGCGCACGGACAGCCGGGACCGAAAGGACCGCCGGGCACACCCGGCATACCAGGACTTCCCGGCCAAACGGGTGCATCCGGGCTGAAGGGTGAGAAGGGCAATACGGGCGAATCGGGCCCACCCGGTCCACCCGGTCCACCCGGTATGGTACTCCATTCCGAGGGTGGCCGAAACGGTACGCAGGATCAGTGTCAGTGTCAACCGGGACCACCCGGACCGGCAGGATTGCGCGGTCCACCCGGATACGATGGTGCGCCCGGACTTACGGGTGAAACCGGACTTCCGGGACATCCTGGTTTGCCTGGTGACAAAGGCGAACGTGGACTTCCTGGTACGAAGGGTGAGAAAGGACCGGAGTTCATCATCAACGAAAACGCGGCATTTAACTCCTCCAGGGTAAGTAACTCATCATTTTCAAAAGACACAGACATCCTTCCCATACACACGTACACACAGCCACAGTTGGAAGACAACGTGCCGGTAAATCACATCACACTCCGGTTACCGGTTCGCACCGTACCTGCTTCCCGTCCGCTTCCGGTGCAAACTTTATTGGACAATTTATGTGACATCGTTCACATTCCCGTTCGGCTGACTTTGGCCATGGGTGGTACCAGATGGTACGGGGAAAGCACCAGACCGTGTGCAGGAATACAGGAAATCTGGAAGCATTTCAACTGCCCTACAGCGAACGATCGTGCACCAAAAAAACACACACACCCAACCCGAAACCAACCATGCAAACGAGTCACAAAACGCATGAAAGCGAATGGTGGCCAAACAAAAAAAAAGAACCAAAGTTTTCCCGGCTCCCATCTGCAGCTGGGCAATGTGAACCCAGAATGAACGACGCGAAGATATGCAGCTGCTTTTCAAACAAAAGAGATGCCCCAATGCCCTGTGCGGGTTGGGCACACTGCACAAAGCACGGACTGATGTTGCACTTCTGCTGCCTGGACGCTGGCTCCGTACATCAACGCGTCAGTTTTTTTTTCTCTCTCTCTCTCTCTCTCATTCCCTTCTCTTCATATGCATTTTTTACTGACACGTTAAGGCTGAACGACTGGCAAGGGTTGAGCGGGAAAAGGAAATGGGGCTAGAAGCCGTTTGCTGTTGCAGTTTGTACTTTATTAGCTTCCTAACATTGTACCCTTCCGGGAACGATCCCTTTCAAACTATGCAATGCATACATTCAGGCACAGATGGGGTTGGCACAACTGCACCGTTGCAGTCTCTTTCTGCTTTCCGGTGGGGGTATGACAAAAAAAATAGCTGATAACCTCCAGCGCACAATATGCAACATTCTTCCTCGTGCACATTTCATCCTTTTATAGCATTTCATAACATTTTCTTCCGAACGGTTCATTGAGAGACAGCATACACATATATGCGAAAGAAGATGCACGAAAAAAAACACACCCAACTTAAACATACGTAACGGGAACGAGCTAAACGAGTTGAAAAAATATTAGCTGAATGAAGAATTACACCACAATGCAACCATCCCGTCCGTGCCCGTGGTGGTAGAGAGCGGAAAAGCTTTGCATCGTGATGCGCTATGTGGAATGTGCATAATTGAATTCAAGCACAATAGCAAACCCGTCCCAGCTCGTACCGCTTTCATCATGGGAAAACTAATTATTTGACGATTAAAATTCTTGCACGCGTTTTTCTCATCGTTGTAACACGTCCACATTTACATATCATCCGGCATGAGCGTGATCCGTAGAAGTTGTTATTTCATACCATGTCCATCCATTTTCCTTCCAGGCTAACAAAGGTGAGAAAGGTGAACGTGGCCAACGAGGACGCCGGGGGAAGACGGGCGCACCGGGACCGATTGGACCACCGGGAAAATCTGGCGGCATGGCAGAAACGTGGCCCGTAAGTAGGAAAAGCTATGTGCTTTAATATTCCTTTCATTTAACCTTCAATTTATATTTTGTTAAACTAAATTGACAGCGCGACGTACTGGCTACAATCATGTGTATAATAATAAAATTATATTTAATATTTGTTTTTGATCTATCTTCCAGGGCCGACCAGGACCTAAAGGCGATCAAGGGCCGAAAGGAGAGAAAGGAGACAGCATGACCTTGCGAGGAGTAAGTATAGTACGTTAAACGAAAATCCACTCGAAATTCAATGATTATAAGCTTTTTAAAATAGGAATTAAATTGACTTAATGAAA
This sequence comes from Anopheles funestus, assembly GCF_943734845.2. NCBI lineage: Eukaryota > Metazoa > Arthropoda > Insecta > Diptera > Culicidae > Anopheles > Anopheles funestus. Next base: position 35,168,000 of record NC_064599.1, read on the forward strand.
CAGTTAAAATAGAATCCTAACATCAAACAGCCTATGAAAAAACTGTCACTAATTTTTTAATAATAGCCTCAAATCAATCTGCATTTTGCGTTTATCCCACCTTAATTTTTATTCGTTGGTTTGCGTTCCTCCGACCATTGACCATGTTTAACCTCTATCGCTCCGATGATTCTCGTCACTTAAGCGCCTAGACTACTTTTAGCCACCTTAAGTCGCACACGTATAGACGAAAACGTAGCGTTCAAGGTCAGGTGTGAAGCGGAGACTTTGCCTAAGCTGATGGGAAAAATCGATTGTTTGACTTGGTTTCGTGTTTTGACTTCATAAGTTTGGTCTGGCGTCCATAGCTTTAGAATCATCTTACCCATCCCATATCCAGACAGACTAGATCAGGAACAAAACAAACTAGTGGGACGATTCCTATTTATACTGTCACAGTAATCCGAACTAAAAGTAAAAGTAACGTATAGAATTTTGATTCCCATTAAGGATAGGTCAACTCTGTAGTTCAATTTTTCTCAAAATTGAACTGGATTTCATTGTCGAATTGCTGTAAATATCTGCATTATTATGTTCAAAAAGTTAACTATACGTTAATGAGTTCATCGCATGGCTCATAGAGCTCGTATTGTAGCGACTACCTCATTGTCCTTCCACATATACGGGATCAAAAATCCTTCTTCCTCTCGAACGCGGCTAAGAAAGTTTCGTCAGCCTTGGATAGTGCCCAAGTCCAGCTTCGGTCTTTGCGACAGGTGTTTTGACGTGAGAAGTTTCCTCAAGATGTATAAAGATCGATTGACCGTCAGCACCCTAGCACGTATCTCAACATGAATTTTGTTGTCGATGTTAACCTTCGACCGAATATAGGTGAAGTTTTGGACTACTTTAAAAGTGCGGCCAACTATCTGTATGTCACTCCTGCGAAAGTCGTGATCTGTTATCCGGGCTGCTGATCAATTTGGTTTTTGCCTCCTTAATCTCCAGGTTTTCTGTCGCAGGCTCAATTATTTGATAGGTGCCCACTATATAGTAGAGCATGGACCTCCAAACTTTTTAGATGGCGGGCCGGTTTGAGTGGAATAGCCACAGCTGAGGGCCAATCTCGGGATCTCTCGGGAGGGCCTTGCGGGTCGCAATCTCGGGATGTCTCACAAGCCGTAGTTTGAAGACCCCTGTACTAGAGTCGTAGACGAATCTGTGTCTATGTTATCAGCGTATGCCAGGATTTACTTTGGCTTACAGAAGATGGTCTCCGAAATTTCCATCACAAAATCGCGGTTAGCCCTCTCTAGCGCCATTTTGAAGAGTAGACAGATTAACCTATCTCCTTGGCGCAGACCTCTGTTGGTAGCAAATAGTCCTGAGATTTTTCCATCCATCATCTCCTGACATATCAGAAGTTGATTGCTGTCATTCGCACAAGTCTGGTAAGCTTAATAGGGATTTCAAAAGAGCTCATTGCGTCTTATATTATGGTAACCCTGGCTATCCTATCATATGCCACCTTGAAATCAATGAAGAGATGAAAGGAATATTATCCAAGATCTGGCCAGATCCAAGGTCTAACAAGTAGTTGATTTCCCGTTCCGAAATCCTCACTGACAGTCTCTAACTCCCTCTTCTACGCATAGAATGGCACCAGAAATAATAATCTAACGTAATTGATCTAATAAAAAATCAAAATATTGGTATTTAGGTCATTCCGTAGAGTTCCCATAAAAGTTGTAAATCCAACGGAATTATGCTTATTGTCCACTAAGCTTAATGAAAGTGATGTATTGCTACAATTGAAGAAAGAATCTACAACGATCAGAAATAAACGATTAAATAAACGGTATTGCTGATATGTAAGCAATATTGTACAAATCCAAAGTCACAAGTGATATGTAATCAAAGCAAATCCTGTACAATGCAAATGCGAAACACTTGATCAACAGGATCTGCACCAACTGAAGGTTCGCATTGAACGTATTCTAGTAAATTTAAGGATAATAATATTAAATCGCTTTTCTACAACACTTTAAACTGTAGATTGTTCCGCTACTGTTGAGCTTAGTATAAACTACCACTTTGCTCTCATATCCTCCAACATGCAAGTAAATAACTCATTTTTGGCCTATAGTTACCTATAGCATGTATCTTACTCCCTGTTAATTGCTTGGGCTAATGGATAAGAAATTCCATAAAACACCTACACATCTACCAAGAAACCAAGTACACTTCACATTCAATCACGAACACTCATAATTGTTACTACGGTGGAAGGTAACACATATTCTATTGAAATATGTTCATTGAAATGCTCTTAACTACAATATCTAGAAGAACAGACACGTACACACACCCGTAGATGGAGAAAAATGAACATTGAAAAGAATTCCCTCATGAATAGTCGAGATTATTTCGAAAGCTTTTCATTGCATGGCGAGCTTCCTAGCGAGACCTCCTTTTCCCTTTTTCTAATAATTCCATTTAACAAGCAATGAAGTATTTGCGAATGTAACAACCTTAAGCTCTCTGCAACAGTATGTGTGCATTTAAGCATCATATTCCACTCGACCAGCTTTAACACGCATACGGTACGGTATGCAACACAGCAGCAACTGTTTAGCTTGGTCTAAATGAAAAGTTTGCCACATCGAGCAGCACTTAATTAATCATGACTTTCTAAAACCCCTTGTCCGGTGAGGGTGGTGTAAATTTTAAAGCGAAAGTTTATAGTTGTCCCACAACCACAACTCGAACTGGGGAGGCAATAGAAGACTTTTTTTTCACCGCACCATCCAACACTGACAGCTCGTAATGGATGGATTCTGTCTGATTTTTCCACTCACTTCATTATCCATCCAACATTCGCCCATACTGCACAGTGTTTGACACTGAAGTCTTACTTATTTCCACGATCTTCACGTGTGGTTAAGTTATTTTTAAAACCATGTACTATCGGAAATGATGTAATCTTACATGATACTTACAAAAAACACCCATACAATCGTTCCGTCTGTGGCCGTTTCTTATAAAGTAAGAAATTATTTGTTGCACGCTGCAATTTTTTTCTTCTATCTTATTGAGCAAAACTTTCGCTCAACACCGTCGCTTAAGGACGTCCCACAAATCAACCGAACCGTTACTGGTGGTACGCCTTGAAAAATCACCGCCCGCTTCACACAGCCTCACACCAACCCACCGTACGGTGCATAAACTGACCCAGCCAAAGCAGACGGACACGCGCTGCAAATCAGTGAAAAACTTTTACCTCAATGTTTCCACACCTCGACGAACGACGGGAGCTGACGGGAACTCGAGGGCGATAATTTTTCTTCCCATCGGGTGGAATCTTTTCCCGGACTTTGTGCCAGTGTACATGCCGGTCTGAGGAGTGTGGTAGGCGGTTTGAATGTTGCAGCCGACACAAGGCATCCGAGAACCTTTCCGTGCACAAGGCGCAACACACACTCAACCCCCTCCAAAAGGATCGTACCGTTTGCAAAGCACAGCGAAGCGACTACATTCCTGAAATCGCTACCGTTTCTAGGTCATAAATTTTACCATCCTAAAATGCCAGTCCACGCAAGGTGCCAGCAGAGTCACACCAGACGACCGGACGATCGCCATACCAGGACGATGCATTATCCTAGCCCGCGATAGGACGATTATTTGAATCGTTTCTTTGGCCGCGTTTTGGTGCCGCCTTTTCGGTCCGAAGTTTTAGTTCCACTTATTTGCCTTCCCTTTGCCACACGTGCATCGTTTGGCCACTCTTTGCCGTTTGGTCGTATTCAAAAGTTTCCCTCTAAATGGTTCACTTTTTTTATACCTTATTTTGCGCAAAAGTTCACCTAGACAGACGGCAACGGATTGAGCAACGGGCGAAATGAAAACACTACAAATTTAGCAACATTTTACGCTCCCTCAATCCGGCCGAAGGTTGAGGTTTTGGTTGTGGGTTTCGTTCTTTTTTATATTGTATACATATTCTGGTTTTTGCCTTCTTTTGGCAAGTTTTGTTTTGACAAGATGAAAAGAGCTTTGTCTTCAGGGTTGGGCACATAATTCATGTTCTATTTAGCATTAAATTATACTTGCACGATAGAAAGCAAGCATGGGTGGAAGACGATCTGTCTCGTCGTTCGTAAATTTCACTTTCGAATCAGTCTTTTACCCGTACGTCCGTACCCGGTACAAGTTTGTTGGAAAAGCAGAAAAGAATATTTTGATTTCTTTGGATTGGTATCTTTCCGTTCGCTATGGAGCGTTTTGCAACGAAATTAATGTGTGTAGTAAAAGAACGATCTGAGGACAATAATATATTACAGAACTAATGAAAATTCAATCGTAATTATTAAATATAAATAAACGAAAATAAATAAAATCTGACCCGTTAAAATAACGCTTCATATTTGTTGAGACTAGAACAAAAACTTAAAGAAATCTATAAAATTGATGTTAAACTAAGGTAACAAAAATGTTATAATGATTTGTAAACCTTCAAATATGCTGTCTCATTCTTTATTATGAAAGTTTGTTTTTTTAATTGGGATTTTCAAGTTCACGGTTACCGTATATTAACTTCACTTATACTTTCGTTCATGCGGAAGGGTTTTGTACAGGGTTTTATTGCGCATTTTGAAATGTTTAAAGAACTTTGTATTTTTCGACTGACTATCTCACTACGGGTTATTAAAATCAAGGACACGCAGAAATGGCAGGCCCAAAAATACTTACACGGAACCATACTTTGCTTACATGTTACATTATTAATGGAAACAGTTAAAGGTTGCTCCTATATTTCCCTTTGATGATGAAAAATATAAAAAGTATTTCTTTCTAATGTTTTGTTCCCATTACTTTTTATTATTTTTTATTTATTAGCGTAGGGACGGCCAGGCCGTATATCTTAGAGACTATCCTTATTATCTAACATTGTATCGCTACTTATAGTTATATGAATAAGGGACATTTCCTTCCCTTATTCTACGGTTGCACCATATCCCGGGTGAACTCGGTAATAAGTAAATGTTGCGGCGTACATATGCAGTGTTGTGCTGCGAGAAACGGATTTTTATGTTGGAGATCATCAGGAATCACGAGGACGAAGTTCGTTTTGACCATTTGGTTCCCTTTGATTCGTTTTGCTTCGTTATTTTGCTTCGTGCCCATAGCTCTGTTGATGGATTCCATGTAACCCGGCGCAGTTCTGGTATCTTCTCCATTCTGTCCAACCTTCTGGATCCAGGGTTGGTTGACCAGTTTGTTTATTGCTAATCTGTCAAAATGTCTTAGAGCTATCAGCGACAAACAACAATAGCACAAACTACTGGGGTACAGACATGGAAACATATAGTAATACAGCACACAGAAACAGTTATGAAGACGATAGTGCGTACTATCTACAGGATGGGAAAGCAGGAAGGAATCACAGGGTAATTCCGATCTCTTTGGCGAAGCCGAAAAGAATCCGTGCGTACACGTAGTCCTTCTGACCCAGAATGTCGCGCATCGGCACAGCAGGGGTTCTTCCTGATGCCCGAACGGCTGTTAGAAGTCCGGGTCTTGCGGCATCAAATTCCCCACATGACCAGAGGATGTGGTCGATGTCGTGGAATCCAACGCCGCAGCTACAAACCTTGGAGTGGGATATGCCTATACGTTGAAGGTGCGCATTCATTGCATAATGGTTCGACATAAGTCTAGACATCATACGAATGAATGCACGACCTACCTAAAACCAGGGACGCAGGGATACCTGTGGTGAGATTGAATACAGGAACCTCCCGAGGTCATCGTCATCCCACATGCTCTGCCAACGTGCCATGCAAAGTTGATGTGGGGTGCGAAGAAACTCGTGAGGTGGAATCGATCTCTCAAGAAAGCTGCCCTCAGAGGCACCTCGTTTGGCCAATAGATCTGCCTTTTCATTTCCGGGGATACCGCAATGAGCAGGCAGCCAAATAAGCGATATACGAAACGCTTTGTTAAACAGAGAGCTTAGTATCTCCAAGATTTTTCGGATGAAATAATCAGAGCTCTTTATAGCCTCAACGGATTTCAATGCTTCGACAGCACTGAGACTGTCGGTGAATATGAAATATTCATCTGGAGAACTCGCGCTTATTAATATAAGTGCATAAAAAATAGCAGCCAGCTCAGCTACATAGATTGAGCATGGCTGTCTAAGCTTGTGGAAAGCTTCGGTGCATGTGTTGAATACACCAAAACCCGTGCCCACTTCCGAAAAGGATCCGTCAGTAAAGTATTGATTATTTTTTGGTTGGCCATACTTGTCCACAAAAATGCTGGGAATTGTCCTCCAGCGAAGATCATCTGGTATGTTCTTCGTTTCCTCCCTCATCGAGGTGTCGATTACTAAAAGGGAATTGTAGGACTCCGGTAAACTGGCGCAGTTAATTGCTCTTGTGGCGCTAGGGTTTGCCTGTAAAGAAACAAAATCATGATACACTTTCATGATTTTGCTTTTAGACCCTGCCTCTTGTAGCGATTTGAAATTATCAATCACTAGGGGATTAGATACTGTGGAACGTAATAAAAGGCGAAGCGACAGTTGCAAAAATCTTAGTTTCAGCGGCATCACTCCAGACATCACTTCTAAGGACATTGTATGAGTGGACTTCATACTGCCCAGCGCAATTCTAAGACAACGATATTGAATACGTTCCAGTTTTAGTATATGCGTCTTGGCTGCCCAATGGAAGCAGATGCATCCGTATTCCAAGACGGATAGGATCGTTGTCTTATACAGCCGCAGGAGATCTAGTGGGTGTGCACCCCACCAGAAACCTGTGACTGTTCGGAGGAAGTTGATTCTTTTGGCACACTTTATTGCCAGTTGTTCTACATGTGACCTCCACACATTTTTGCTGTCAAACCAAACGCCTAGGTATCTGAAAGTTTGGGCAATTGATATTTTCTTTCCATATAAAAATATGTCAAAGTTAGGTTTGTAAAGGTTGGCAAGCCTATTTTTTGGAGTATCGTAATGATACGAAAAAACAAGCATTTCAGTTTTCTCTGGAGAAAACTCGATACCTAGGTTGTTTGCCCACACTTGTAAATTATCAAGCGTGATTTGCAAAGGACTTTGGAGACCTACGATGTCGTTGCTAGCGACTGAGACAACACCGTCGTCTGCCAATTGCCTTAAGGTGCAATTTGGCGCCAGGCAAGAATCTATGTCGTTGACATAAAAATTGTACAAAATGGGGCTCAAACAGGACCCTTGTGGAAGTCCAAAGAAACTGATCCGTCTTGTTTGAACCAGACCATTATTGAAATTCATTGCCTTTTCGGAAAGGAGGTTGCAAAGGTAAGTGTTCAACTTTGGACTTAACCCCGCGTTTTGAAGTTTTTGACCCAGTATATTTATAGACACTGAGTCAAATGCCCCTTTGATATCCAGAAATACAGAGGCCAACATCTCTTTTCGAGTATGTGCCAACTCTATTTCTGTAACAAGGAGCGCTAAACAATCGTTTGTACCCATACCTTTGCGAAAACCAAACTGGGTACGGGACAAAAGGCCATTGGTTTCCAGCCAGTTGTCCAGACGAAAAAGAATCATCCTCTCGAGTAGTTTGCGCAAGCACGAAAGCAAAGATATAGGTCTATATGACCCGTGCTCTGATGCCGGTTTGCCAGGCTTCAAAATAGCGACAACTTTCACCTCTCTCCATTCTTGCGGTACGACATTGAGTTCCAACATCTTGTTGAACATGCTCAATAATCGTTTCTTCGCCACGTCTGGGATGTTTTGAAGCAATTTGCTCGTAACATTATCCAGACCTGGAGAAGAATTTTTACAAGAAAGAAGAGCTAGGGAGAGCTCGACCATAGTGAAAGGTGAGTCCATGCTAGGATCACTGCTAGGCGCATGTTGTTCAAATTTTTGCGCAGGAACGAAATCTGGACAGACTCTTTCAGCAAATTTAAAGAGCCAGTCTCCCGAAAATTTTTCGCTCTCATTGGTGGTAGTTCTGTTTCGCATCCTTTTACCCATGTTCCACAGCGAACGAAGCGAAGTGGAAGGCGAGAGGCTTTCGACATATTTCCGCCAAAAGCCTCTTTTTTTTGCTTTAAGCAGATTTCTGCATGTTCGTTCCAATGCTTTATACCGTTCGTATAGAACACTGGAACCATGGCGTCTATATTGGCCGAAAGCCTTCCTCTTCGCTACGAATGCCGCTTGGCAGTCTCTGTCCCACCAAGGAGTAGGAGGTTTGCTAAAGGACCTTACTTGGTGGAGTCCCCTTGTTTGGGCAGCAAGGGCACACTCGTTTATACACTCAACGAGGTTTTTATATTCCACTAATGGATCAAAACTGGGAGTTACAGATGGCAGTGAAGCTGACATTAGTTCGCTGTATCTCGTCCAGTTGATGTTCCTTGTCTGGTCGTATTTGACAGGAGCACCATCAACCAGACAATTCCTCCCGGTGATGACCATTTCAATCGGCAAGTGATCGCTGCCATTGGGGTCCTGGATAACCTTCCACGTAGTATCCAGAGCAAGCGACACTGAACAAAGAGACAGGTCTATTGCACTTTCACGCGCCATAGGCCCTGAAACCCTAGTAGCTTCACCGGAGTTTAATATTGTCAAGCTATGTTTGTCGCAAAAGTCCCTAATGACTGGAGCACGTATGTCGTCTTTGGTGCATCCCCAGTCGTGCCCGTGAGAGTTAAAATCTCCTAGGACAAAAAAGGGCGTTTTTACAGCCGTTGCTATATTTTCAAGATCCCTTGTGATCTTCTCTATTTCAATCCCGGCTTCCGGGGGGATATACACAGATGCAAAAGATAAATCAAGATCGCCTAGCTTTGCCTGTATTGCGACACATTCAATGACCTGTAGTGGGGGGAGGGGTATCCGAAAGAAAGATAAGTTTCTCCGGACACCAATCAACACACCACCACCACGACTATCCCTACCTGTAGAAATTCGATCTTGACGGATGATGTTATATCCGTGGAAGGTGACATTTTTATCTGGGGTAAGCCAGGTTTCGGAGACGGCAAACACATCTGTTTTGTGTTTGCCGACTATGGTTTTAAAAAGGTCGATTTTTCCTAAAAAACTTCTACAATTCCATTGGAGTATGTTAGCCATTGGAAAATTATTTATCCAATTGTACTAACGTACTCAGAGCGGGCCATTGCCCAAGCCACTGCTGTAGGGCACCTTGTATTAAAGGTCGCGCCATTTTTATGATGCTTTTCAGCGGCTCTGGGAAACCCAATGCTGAAATCAATGAATCGATTAGACTCGACAAGGAGATCGATTCTTGTAGGGCCTGACGACGAGCCCTCAGCTTTTGCTGTAGCTTGGGTCGGGAATTGGATGCTGGGATGGGGATTGGACGGGAAGGAAGTGTCTCGTCTTGACGGGGATTACAATGGGCTGATCGACGAGGGGCACTGGCAAGACGAGGGGTTGCCGTGGAGGGAGAATTTTTCTTCTGTTTTTTAGAAGAAGCATTTTTCTCCGTGGGAGGTGTAGCCTTCTTAGGGGCCTTCCTGCGACGACGAGTCACCTTCCTCTTCACTCTCACTACCACCTCCGAAACTGTTGGGCGCACTGGTTCCGAACTGGGGAGAATTACCTCCTCATTCAGAAGGCCATATGCGTTTTCGCTTGAAAGGCCACCCATCAGAACTGAAGCATAAGAGCCACGTGCCAGCTGATATTGGGCTTTTTTAAGCTCAGCTTGTGTCCTCTTGTACACCGGGCATGACTTGAGATCATGCCAGTGCTGGTTGCACTGAGCGCATTTGAATGGCGCTGCGGTGCATTCCGAAGACAAGTGCTGCCCATGGCACTTGACACATCTTACTCTATTGCTGCAGAAATCTTTCGAGTGTCCGATCTGGCTACATTTCTCGCAGGTGGGAACCCTGGAGATAAAGGGTCTTGCAATCGGGACGCGTAGTCCTTCATACACGATATAACCCGGTAGTATGGTTCCCTCGAAAGTAACACGTTTGGAGCGGGTCTCCTTATACACCTTCTTTCCATTTACGATGGAAGAAGTGTATATAGGTTTGACCTCCGTGACTTTCACCGCTGGTGTTGCACAGGAACTGAACCCACCCATTCCGTATTTTAGGAGTTCCTCGGAGGGGATGTCAAGATCCTCTACCACACCCGCTACTTCAACCACACTACCAGGAATATACACCCGGTAGTTCTCCGTGTAGACAGGATCGGCCGCAATGGCGTTCGCCTGAACTCGGTCGTTTACGACGACCCGGATTCTATTTGTGCGGACGCGAAGTACGTCCGTCACTGCCGAATACTTCTTATGTAAGGACTTTGTTATTCCTAACAAGTCCAGTTCTTTTTTACCGGGCATCATGAACACCCGATATTCACCCCGATGCGAGATCGGGTAACTGCGGCTCCTCTGCCCACCATCCGGGGACGTCAGGACACCAGACACAACAGATTTGGGTGAAACCATTGGATCCTGCTGGACCTCCGACTTTCTTTTTTTGCTACCAACCGGGGTGAACCCGTCATTGGAGGAAGTCCCTTCGACTTCCATCCCGGCCACACTGGCCAAAGAGATCGGAAGAGAGGATTTTTATAATTTTTATTTTATTTACTAAAATAAAAATTTTTTTGGAGAGTAAAGACAAAAAACTGACAAACTTTTCGACTTACCTACGAGTAAGCGAGACAGAGCAGAACGCACAACAGAGGAGTGGGGTAATAGTAAGCACAGCACGATGCTACACAGGTAGCTGGTACGCTACGCTCGTACGCACTATTACACTTTACACACTATTATTCGGCGCACAACACTACTACTGCTTGTCATCGATAGCACCTTGACACGGACAGGCAATGACCCTTCGGCCTTCGGTATCTGTTAGCTTTCTGTTACGGAGCGTGCAAAACATGCGTCCGATTCTAACGACGGTTGGAGACAGAATGGGACTTTTTATTATATTTATACAGAAAAAAAAAAACAATCTAAGCAAGGTTGGTAACAATCTTTAAATTTTTGAACAGTCCTGATCATGCCATATAAAACATATGTTAAATGCATGAAGAATAAAAAAATCTAAAAAATTTAGAAATTTAACTTAAAATCTTGTGAGAAAATAAAATCTAAAATGTATTAGATGCTGCTTTGTACAATACTTGTTGTAAGTTTAAAAAGAGTTTTAAAATTAATTTGAATTTAATTATTGTTGTCCAGTCCATGATTTTTAATACGATTCATTTGAACTTTGTCTGAGATGAAAGAAGTCTACTTAAAGAAAGTGATTCTTTCTTTTACTTCAAAATACCTTAGCCGGTACTAAGTCAAAGTGGTAAAAAATGCACATAAGCAAAATCACAAACTACCAAAACTGATCAAATAGAAAGTTCTTGATTTTATCCTCCATTTTAAACAATCGATGTATTCTCGATGTATTCTCAAAAAACAGATTCCAATACTTTATTCAATCAGGGTACTGCACTTTGCACGTTCAGATGCTCAAGTACACCCAAAGTACTAACACCCATCACAAGTGTACTGTCGACTGGAAAGTGTGTTACCGATTTTATTGCTCATTCTACTATTTCTACCCTGAAACTTTGCAAAACCTGCAAAAGCTCCAAACCAAACAGGCGCCAGCATGACCCGGGAAAACTGTTTAACAACACAAACCCAACCCTCACACAATGCACTGGATCTTGGGAAGGTACTAACTGTTTCGCGTAACTCCTGCAAAAACCTCCAAGAAGAAGTTAATGTACTGCCATAAATAATGCATCACATAAAATTGGGAATGCTCATTTACGGGGGTGTTTGGAAAACTGTTTGTGTCACCAGCGTTCCCGTGCTAACAGGCTTCACGGGTACGCAGCTTGGCGCATACTGACAGTTGTCGTCTTCCGCGTTCGTATCAAGACACATTCACGGTTGGACTTGAACTTGCTTAGTTTTGCCGGGATGATGCAAAGGCACTCGAGTGTAGCTCTCAGTTTACTGCACCAGTGACACACCGGTTGGTTCTTATGCAGAATTAACGAAGCAAATCTCTGTCCCAACCACTGTCGCCGTAGTCACACACTTGTCAACCCAATTTCCCGAGGGTCACACGCTCAAGCAGCCACTTGCTTTCGTGCGGACGGCTTACAACCTTTTCCGCCGACATGTGTGCTTCCAGGTCACTCGCTAAAGGGTAGAGCGCACCCATCCACTGCAAACCGTGCAAAACCGTGGCTCGGATAAGGCACTTCATTTGTAGTTGACACAGTCCCCCTTCACGAATTGTACCACGAACTAGACATCTCACCACGGCAAGGCTGTCACCGACCAAGCCTTGGTAGGGAGAGAGAAAGAGAGAGAGACAGGAGTTGCTAGTACTGGAGCACACCCAACACAAGTGGAATGAATAAACAATGTCAAACTTTTCCGCGGGTGTGTGCCCTTGTGTGAAAAGTGTGTTTTCTGACCCGAGAACTCGCGAAGAACGGGAGTTGAATCCGATGGAGGCGCTGAGCTGCAACTAATGTGTGACACCATGTGTGTGTGTGTGTGTGTACGAACGAGTTTTAAAGGATTAAAAACTTTCTAATTCCCGCTTCATCTTCTTGTGTTCTTTCAACCAGCCAAAGGGTGATAAAGGCGACCGTGGCATGAATGGGCGGGATGGACTGCCAGGACCGCCGGGACTTCCAGCTGCATCCGGTGACGGAGGCGTCCAATATATCCCGATGCCGGGACCACCGGGACCACCGGGACAACCGGGACCACCCGGTCCACCCGGGCTGTCCATCATTGGTGAGAAGGGTGAACCGGGCATGGATTCGCGCAGTCCCTTCTACAGTGATTCCCAGCATGGATACTACGGGCGACCGGGTAAGTTTGCATCTGAGGTACCATCTGCGCTGCTTATACAAACTTTGCTCTAGGTTACTGTTTTTTTTTGTTTTTTTTTCACTCATTGCCAACCGTCCTTTCATGTCAAACTTCAACACCCGGGAAACTAATCGCATCTCAACATGGACACACCATAATTAACCATCATGTCATACACACACACACGCGCGCACGTTCACGCATACGCTCTGACTCCACTCTGAACCACTAAATCTTGTTCACTACTACTTCTTCCTGCTTGCCCACAAGGAGGTCGGTCCAGTTTGGACGAGCTGAAGGCACTACGAGAGCTCAAACATCACAAGGACTACGAAGACAGCACGCTCGGTAACAAAAAAATAAGAAACATTGATTTTTTTCCTCGTTCCCTTTCACACTCTATGGTTTTGGTTCATTCTATTCCCATCCGAGTATCTTTTGGGTTAGCTTTACTATTCACACTTTGCTTCTGTCATCTCAGCCAAACCAAACAGCACCCCACACGTTTGTGTTCTCGTTTCTTTGATGATGAATGGACGTCTTTACTTTTGGCTCATGTTTGCTTTTCATCTTCATCCCATCACCTTGCATTCTGTTTCCACCGTGTTCATTATTGTCACGCGTTTGTTGCGTGACAAATGTGTCGGGTGGGGAAAAAGGAAAATGTATTTTATTGTCGATACGTGTTACTAATGAGAAACGATTGATACGGTTCACGTTGACGGTTGAGTTACCAATTTTCTTACGGGGAAAAATATGATCCCTTATTGTGCTTGACTGCACAGATCAAACATTGTGAAGTGAACATTAAATGTAACTAATTGTGACGAAACCTTCTGTTTTGATCTTTTATTTATTTCTTGGGAGATCAAATAAAAGGGAACATAATCACTCTTACATCGATTTCAACTTAGACTGCCTTTTCATTTATTCCGGGTCGTAACATATAACAATGGTTTATAATTTCTTACTGTGATGTTTGAAGATGTATCGTATTTACATCATTTATTTATTTATCATTTATGAATCGGAAAATGTTTGAAATATTGACAAAGAATTAAATATTGAAGCAAAGCTGACCCATTAGAATAGATAGCTGTTGAAAAGGCAATAAAAGTATGTCAAACGAGTTATTTCTTATAAAACATTTGAGTTCTACAACCTATAATGTTTTCCTTTCATAACTTGTAAAGTACCTTTGGAGCAACGATCTCAAATTAACAAGCATTTAGTAATTTTACCACGATTCTTTAGACAGTTTCATTAAAGAACATTATTGTACAAAATTAAAATGTCATGTCATTATAATCTATAAACGAATAGTTAGACGAGATTTAATAAAATTATTTTCGTTTCTCTTTTTATGTATTTTATAATATCAAAAAACCAATATTGTGGTCAACGATGTCTATTAGAAACTTACAACAAACTAAAATATAAAAAAATACTTTATGAATTCAATAATGTGTTTAGATAAATACAACTACAGCAAAATTTTGTAAATATTTTTGCCGAAAAATGTAATAAAAATTACTCCGATAAAATCGTTCAATACAACAGCGGATCAAAAGAAAGTCTCATAATTTTCCTTGTATGCAATCAATTCTTTTTATATTCGTTTACATATATTAGTCACACTAGTAGATACACCTCGTAAATATTGACCGTTACGTGAGCTTTTCCTGAAAGCACTTACCACAACACTTGAACGTAGTAATAACCCATAACTTAATCTTTCCATTAGTGCAATAACTTTGCTTATCATAGTTAGATTACGCTGCCATAAACACGTACCTTTTATAACTGTCTTGCTTTTCAACATGCGCGAAAGCATGGATTAAGCTAATGGGGTTTCATGCAGCCACACAGTCTACCATTACTTGTGCGCAATAATAATCCTTTTCCATCCTTTCTACCATGCGACTCACATTTTACTGTGTCACATTGCCCTTCACATCACATTCAAATTGCATCACGCAACGTTACGAATTCAGGTTTTATGTTGCACATTTGTCCCACCATCTAATGCTTCTCAACACTCCCTTCAACGCAAAAGCTCCCGTTAATCCACCAATTCCATTTTCTAAGCGAAAAGAAGTTCGGATCGTACATTTGTCGTGCTTTTGCTTTCCCTATCACCCGCAAGGGTATAGAGTTGCGTAGCACTTGCTGGAAGAATTATCCTTTCCACTTACCGTAATCAATCTCTAATGTGCCGCGGCGTTCTTTCGCCGTTTTTCTTTTTTTTTCGTTTCGCTCTCGTTTTCTATTTGTCAACATCAACCTCACAGGACCGCCCGGACCACCAGGACCCCCAGGACCGGCCGGACGGCCACTGCACGATAGTGACGAGATACCGAACAGTTACGGGGCCAACGTTCGCATCGTGCCCGGAGCCGTCACTTTCCAGAATGCAGAAACGATGTCGAAGGTAAGGTCGGGCGAAACACAGCTGCCACACGGTACCTGCAATTCCACTGGGAATGGGCATATTGCAAAGATCTCGATGGAATCGTTCGTTGGCATAAATCCGTCTACCAGTCGCAGTGGGTATCAATTATTTATGCCATGCAGACGACGAACCCTACGTTACGGTTCGTATCGTCAATTGCATATCACCCGTAGCAAATCACTTGGAAGATGGAATGTGCAACGAACAACGTTTCTTTTCTCTCTTCTGAAGAATTCTACACATTTTTGCATGTATTTTGAAAGCGAAAAAAAATCAATTTCAAAGAAAAAAAACGAATCAACCATGCATCTTCGTCCAAATCTGTGTCGTACGCAAATAGAGTTGATGAGCTGCCATCACATCATCATCATCATCATCATCGTCAACATTGTCATTTCGCTCAATTCACACAGTATACTGAAGGGTTACATATACATCTACGCGTAGCTTAGGTAAAGCTAGAGGGCAATCTCGTCTGCCATCACAAAACGACGTGACCGACGTTTGTCGCGCGCGCTCCCCCATTTATCGCTTTATGCTGAAGGACGCTAATCTCGCTCGAAGAGTGCTCTGCTGTTTGCACTTGTCCAACAAACTTCAGAAACCGGTGCAGCAATCTTGCCAGTTGCCAACATGGCAAAGGGACTTCAAGTGCCACGCTTCATAATGGTTTCACATCAAACTGGAAACACACCGGTTAAGGGTACCGAACGTGTTTCGCTTCGGCGTTCTTTGTATTGCTGGGTCAAACGAGTCTAAGCGAGTTAAGCTCGATTAGCTAATTTTGGAATAGCACACCGTAATGGAAATGGATGAGTTAGCGACTTAGCGAAAGGCGACTGGAGTAAATTGAACCAAGTAGTAATAAATTTTGCTGAACGTGTGCACGGAAAAATGAAGAAAAAACATATATTTATTCGATGTAGAGCAAGTATTCTGCTCATTTAAGATGATAAATTTGCTTCATTTATTTTCTAAATACTTAAAGAAAATAAAAAACATACTGTAAAGCGTCTCGAGCAAAACTTGATTATAATAAGGAAATTAAACAGCAAGTGTGAAGCGAATTGCCTACTGTCAAGCTAAATTAGTATTATTAACACTAACACCGTAGTACATGTGTCAGTTGGGTCACATGAAAGTAGCTATCAACTCATGATTTAAAGTAACTTTCTTAATGTACAGAGTGTAAATTCATAATTAAAAATTACGTTTCATTTTACGCTTCGTCACAAAAATTCCTTTTTGTAATATTTAAGTTTACCTGTGAAAAGAAAATAACATCCCATAATCCTTTGAATCTGTCAGCAAAAGAGAATGGAAATTTATTCACTTTGGTAAACCCATAACCTGTACGGAACCTTACGAAAGGTCAGTTCGTACAAAAGTCTAGACCAAATTTGTTACTCTAAACCACGCACTGCATTACATGCATCACAAAACCTTGTCCTTCTTCGTTCATCTGGGTTAGTGTTTTCCTTTTCCCACTTCATATTAAACCTTCACTTCATGCACGAAGAGACATAAAAATGTTGGAAATTTTTTATCGTTCCTACTACCCAACACTTTTACTGCGATAGCTAGAAGCTAAAAAAAAACGTACTTCCAACATTTCCGAACACTTCCCCACAAATGGTAGCAGAACAACGACCCCGAACGCATTGTTCGTTGGTGCTGTACACACGCAAAATACTGACACAGTTCGGTCGTTCCGAATTTCGTGGGAAAATGAGCAGCTGACCTTTGCACACAGTGGGCGCTTGTGTCGGTTCGGTATTCGGTTGCAAACAGGGAGCGCCGTAGAGCAAAAGGACCCCCGAAATAAATAAGACCTTATCATGAATAATAAACGCTAAGACACACGCCGTCCCCCACCATGGTCTGAAGGGTGCCATTCGTGTGTGCTGCATCGAGTGCCGGATGGGCCATGATGAACCATTCCCTTGTACCATTCTTCCTGTTCAGGCTCCATGTACCTTACACGAGCTCCAATTCTGGACATGGTTGAGTGCACGAATAGGGAAAAAGGAAGCGTACAAGATGATACACGAAATCTCTCCTGCATCATACTTAATTCTAGGTTATCCACGTTATTGCTATGCCCGGCTGGTAGACAGGACACCGATGAAGTGGCCCAGAAAATGAAAGCTCCTAACCAAAAAAAAAAAAAACAAGAAAACCCTGAAACGAAACTTTTGCAAGAGATCTAGCGACTGTTCATTTTTTCTTTCTTTTCGAAATGTTTTTTTTTTACTCTCTTTTACCAACTCTCGGTTCCTGCTGTAACAGATCGCAACACCCTCATACTCATTTGCCTTCCAATTTATTTCACACAGATGTCTTCCACGACTCCCGTCGGTACGCTCGCTTACATAATTGACGAGGAAGCACTTCTGGTACGAGTGAACAAGGGCTGGCAGTACATTGCAGTAAGTATACGATTTCCCTTTTTGTTATGTTGCCCTTACGCTCTTTCCGTTCCTGCATACTTCTTTCCATTGCGCCATACTGGCCCATCACATGTACCTTCTTCCATCACTCACACCAAAGAGTGTGTAATTCCGTCGGACAACAATCCTCTTCCCAGTCGATTCCCACCATACCGAAATCAATTGTCCTGTCGCGTCTGTCACTGCATTGACCGACCAGCTCGTAATGCCATGTCTTACGAGCCTTACCCTAATGACCCTCTCCGTTGTGTAGAGTGTCCATGCTCGGCGCATAAAAAAATCCTTCTTTTTTTTCCTTTGCCAACAATACCGTGCGTTCAAACACGTTCTTCTCCACGTGGACTGTGAACACAACGTGAGGGTTATATGTGGTACAAATTACACTGATTATACGCCATTCGTACCGGTGCGGACCGAGAGGTAGCGTTGGAGCGATTCCAAATAGTTTCACATGTCTGATGGGAATCGTTTTGGGGAACGGTTTACATAAATTGGTCATCATAAGCTGCTAATGATACAAATACAGATGCAGTTAGCAAATTTCACATCTCAGGTTGAAGTATCCTCAAATCTTCGAAGCAATTTTGCTGATCATGCTTTCACGATTTGACGTAAGAAAATTTTGGTCTGGTGAACGTCCTGTAGACTTTTAATCTAATGAAAATCCATTCAGCAATTATTTATTCTCTCTCTCTTCTTGGCTTTAACGACCTTAAAGGTCACGCCGGCCATTTCTGGCTTACTAGACTTATTTTTACCACGTAGCCTGATAGTCAGTCCTTGCTACGGGGGACGGTCCGGATGGGATTATTTATTATTATTTATTATTAATAATAATAATAATAATAATAAATAATAATCAGTATTCGACGGATGCAGATGCCGGATGCATTAGGCAAAAAAATTGACATGTTTGTCTTAGAAAATCAAAAATAATGAAAGAACTTGCTCAGTGAAATACGATTTGAACAATTGCACATCTTTTGACATTTATTCACACAATTTCTCTCCAACGATAAACCAACGAAAATCCAACAGAAAAAAAATTGGCGAATGTTTTAGACTAAAATTTTCTTATTTATACAAATTGAAAGCTCAAGCAGAAACCTTTTTTTTCGATGTGATTTTTCACCTTCCATAATATAGAAATTCTCAACTACTCAATCACCTTCGCTGGTTACAACCCACTCTCAGCAGGTTTTCCACTATGAGATTCATACATTCTCTTGCTTACGTTTGTCTTTCTATTGGGTTATTCCTACATAGTACATAATCCTCACTATTTTCCATTTTAAAGTTTACTCTATAAGCCACACCCTAGCATGGAAACTGCATTCTTTTTAAATATTTTTTTTAAATCCATTTGCGACACTCTCTTTCCAACCCCACCCTTCACTCCCTCTCCACCATAAACGTTTTTCTATTCAGGCAATATCTATTCCTAGCCAATACTCAATTTAATATTTTAATCCCATTACCTATTGAGTGTAAGCTATTAATGCCATTGTCTCTCTTCAAAGTCCGCTTGATACAGCGCAAATTAGTGGAGAAAGTCTCTAAAGAATTAATTTTTCTATAACAATTAAAACATCTCTTTATACTGTTCGGATAACGTACTATTCACACATAATTCACTCCTCCATACACCTAAAGTTATGCAATTCACTAGACTTTGTACTTTGTAAACACATTGATTGTCGTATTCCATTCATCGTTTGTGGCTACAAAAAAACCCATTTCGGCAAACAAAAAACTATGTCCTATTCGATAAAACATTGTATTGTATGTGATCTGAATACAATATAATACAAAAAAGTACTATTTTGTTGCACTCCTATTCAGCATATTGAGGTTATGTTTTTTTTTATCCTCCCTATCAACATGGACAGTGGCAGGCCTCAAATTATACCACATCAATACTTGTCTCCATTAATGAGCTGTACAGGCCAATCTGACACCGGATCATGTTGAGAGTTTAATTGATAAAGCGTCCATCCCAATATGGATGATCATTTTTTCTCTCTCATTTCCTGTCTATACTTAAACCACATTATCCTGCCAACCCATCAGTGCTTTTTTTACACCACATTTGCAACATTGTAGCCCGTTAGCGAACAATCGATCTAAACAGTTAATTTAAGTTTAATTTTGTATCAAAATAATCGAAAGCGAAACACACCATTAGCGCTTAATGATTCTCGGCCAAATATTCACCGTTGTCTGAAGCACCCTTACCACTTCATCGTTGCATTTCCGGTGACGGTACAGTGTGCATAATTTGCACATGCCGGAATGTGAAGCATAATTAAATTTGCTTTTATTTGCATCACCTGACAGCGATGCCAGGAAGCGGCAGGGACAGTTTGTCCATTTTTTTGTTTCCTACTTTCGCTTCCTTATGGGCTTATTTGCCCTCCAATAATAACTGCATCCCACAAATACCGTCAACGCTTTGCATCGCACTTGGTGGTCGCTAGCGCCAGCTTTGTAGCTATTGCAATGCAAAATCACCACACAAGCTGCAATATAGGCGGTTCAGCTCTTAAAACCGCCAAGTGAATAATTTTCGCACAAACCAGTACCAAAGTGGATTGGAAATAAATGAAAATGAATCTGAAAAAGTACCGAAATAGCACACACCGCGCACAACACCACCTGAAAGTGGTTGTCAGTATGGCACTTCCGCGAGACGGGGATCATCGCTTTGACATGAATAAAGTACGTAATTCAATTGCAAAACATTTTATTGCTAGTTGTACACTGTATTGGGAACGAATGGTGGAAAATCGAATCAAAATACATCTACCGTTGTGGTTTCGATGTGCAAAGAGCAGATGATCCACTCGCTGCAAAACAAAACTAATAATAACTCTGCATCCAGCCGATGGAACGTCGAGTTTGCTATATTTGACGTACGAATGCAATTTCGGATGGATGTATTCTTTTCTATTCTATTCGGTTCATTTTTATTTACTTTTCAGTTAACTACATTTTTACTTCATTGCTTGATTTTTCTGTTGAGTATTTCATATGGAAGGTTGCTGCTCTAATTTTAAATCATTTCAATCAATTTCAATATTTAGTCTTAAAATAGATTCATTGGCAGCATTTACAACGATATCCTCCAAAATATTGAGGTTTTCATAGAGAGTAAATTTTTATTTGGTTTTGTCAGTCGATAAATTGCCAAGCATCATATGTAAGAGCAGCAGCGCATTGTTTAAAAGAATTTAACACTTTTCTTAATGATTAAATGTGTTTAAAACTTTTGAAGGTTTTTTTTTAATTTAAATAGGCTCTTTATTTAATTTAATTTTCAACTTAAACGCTGTGCAATTTTGTATGCAATTACAGCGTTATTTAGAACTTCCAGCATTAGAAGAAGTTCTTCCAAATCTACCAGCACGTCTGACGAAACGGGTTACATAAAATTACTTATTTACCTAGTTTTGATCAGCAAATTCAGCTAAATATGAGTAGAAAATTTATTTCAAGCATAGACTAGCTGAATAAAATATTTACCGTTCATTATTTGTATTATGAAGTTAGGTGTTGCTCGTTCGAGTGCTATTTATCGACTGACTCTTTATTCTTAGTCTAATACATACATACATATACTTACATCTAACGCTTACACTATACGCTTATACGCTAACCTACACTTACGACACTACATTCTCCCCCTTAAACGAAGTTTACTTTCTATCTAGGATACTTTAATCTTGGTTGTCCTTCCAGTCTTTTCGATCGTCTTAACGGTGGAGGACTTGATTCACTCCTTTTCCTTTTATGTGAAATATTTACATTTGTTGGTACTACAATTACATTCTTACTCATCCTACTATCCTTTTTCCTTATTTGGTTTTTATGCACCATGCGTATTACTCCATTCAGACTTATTAAGTATCTTAGACCACTTATTTTCTTTTTGACTATTGCTGGAATCCATCTCATATGTTCCTTAAAGTGATTTTTGTAATACACTTCTTCCTCTTCTTCATACTGATCATGATTTGTTATCATTGGAACTTGCCTTCTTGATTCTACCTTAGTTAAGATTTGTCTTTCGTGTCCTTTTATAGGATTTACTTTTGTTATTAATGTGTGTGGTACGTAGCAAAATACTCTCTCCGACGGCGTGACTTTAGTTACAGTACATGGACTATTTCTATAACTGATTAGAAAGTGATTCAGCTTCCTTTGTAGACTTAATGGTTTTAATCTTGTATCCAACAAATACTTTTTTAGACTATCTTTTACTGTCCTAACCGCTCTCTCGGCCAACCCGTTTGACTGTGGGTGGTACGGCGGGGACTTACTCACTTTTATACCTTTTGCTCTTAAGAACGACAAAAACTTTTCTGAACTAAATGGAGGACCATTATCTGACACGATTTCCTCTGGTAACCCAAAATATGCAAAAAATATTTCTAGCATCTCTATAACATTTTCTGCCTTAGTACTTTTCATAATTTTTACTTCCATGAACTTGGAAAAACTATCGACTATTATAAATAACGTACTATTTTCAAAAAAGAAAAAATCTATATGCACTCTTTGAAACGGACGCGTACATTGCAACCATTTGGTTGCGACTATTTCTTTTGGTACGATTTGTCTACACTGACAGACTTGACATGCTTTTATATACTGCTCAAAATCTCTATCCATATTTTTCCACCACACGAGTTTCCTAGCTGACATTTTCATTCTTACCAAACCATCATGGTTTTCATGGAATAGACTGACTATTTTATCTTTCAGCTTATCTGGTATTACTACTCGATCGTTAAAAAATAATACTCCATCTTCTATTGCTAAACTGTTACTAACTTTAGCATAATCTTTCAACTCCCATTTCACATTGTTCGACCATCCATACTTAACATTTTTGTAGACTTTTTGCAAAATACTATCTGACTTTTGGAATTGTTTGACCAACTCAATATCGATAATTGAGGAAGACGAAATCGCATTTAATTGTGTGAACTCCTCATCTATCTCTAAAATTTCTGCCAAAGGTAATCTACTTAACCCATCCACGTGACCCATACATTTTCCTGGCCTATGCTCTATCACATATTCATAATTGGCTAATAACAATGCCCATCGGCTCAGCCTAGCTACTGCTATAGACGAAGTTGTTCTTGACGGTTTGAATATTTCTTTGACGCCTGAGTTATCTGTTACCAGTTTGAATTTGATTCCGTAAATGTATTTATGAAACTTTTGGACACCGAAAACAACGGCTAATGCTTCCTTATGAACCTGTGCGTAATTTCTCTGTGCTTGAGAAAGAGTTGTTGAAGCAAAATATATAGGTTTTTCTACCCCTCCAATTTCATGAGACAAAACTGCACCTAAACCGTAAGGACTTGCATCTACTGCTAAAATAACAGGTTTTTTAGGATCAAATGGTACTAAAACGTTGTTATCTACTAACATTGATTTCGCTTTTTCGAATGATTCCTGACATTCCTTTGACCATACATATTTTTTGTCTTTGCGTAGAAGTTCATACATCGGACTCAATATTGTTGCTAGATTTGGCAAAAACCTGCTGTAATAATTTATCATGCCTAGATACGCTTGTAATTGCATCACATCTGATGGTACCGGTGCTTCAATAATCGCTTTTACTTTTGACTCATTTGGTGTTATTCCGTTCTTTGATATTTTGTAGCCTAGGTACTCTATTTCTGTTTTAAAAAATTCCGACTTCTTTTCGTTTATCTTTACTTTATGCAATTCCAGCCTTTTTAAAACTTCGCATACATTCTCCATGCATTGTTTTTCATTTTCTCCGCCAACGAGTATGTCGTCCATATACGCAATGCCTTTAGTCTTTAACAATATTTGATCTACTATTGTTTGAAATATTGCAGGCGCAGACTGTACTCCAAATGGCATTCTAGTGTACTTGTATAGCCCTTTATGCGTATTTATAGTACAAATATTTTGCGAATTTTCTGATAACTTTACTTGCAAGTACGCTCCTGTTAGGTCTATTTTGCAAAAAACTGTCCAATTTGCAATTTTCGCCAAAATATCATCAATCCTCGGTAATGGGTAATGTTCTACCGTAAGATATTTATTTATCGTAGCTTTTCCATCCAAACAGATACGTACTGAGCCATCACTTTTTCCTACAACCACTATAGGGCTCGCCCACGCTGATGTACGTATTGGTACTAGTATACCGTCATTCACTAATTTATCTAGGTTGGCTTCAACTTTTTCTATTAATGCGAACGGCACTGAATACGCTTTATGGAAAATTGGGGTAAAATTAGGTTTTAACACTAAACTGGCTTCAAACCCTTCTATCGTTTCCTTGTTATTTCCGTTTGTTAGATTCGGAAACATTTTTTTCATGTCTCCAAGCCATTTGTCCGCTTCGATTTGATTTAATTTAAAACCTTTTCGCCAATCCGGAAATAATATATCCAACGCATCACGACCTAGTAAAGGATTACCGTTATTTTCTGTTTTAATTACGTTGACTTCTAGACGGACCGTTTTACTTTTTATCGCTACGTTTACGCATATTTTTCCTAACGGTGTCAGACGTTGACCCGATGCCGTAATAAAACGCAAATGTGTTTGTTCTAATTCGACATTAGCAAACTCTTTCCGATACACACTCTCCGGTATTACCGTATTACACGCACCACAGTCTATCTCAAACGCAATGTCTACACCGTTGATATTTAAAACGCACACTTCTGGATTACTGATCGTATTCTCTTCTAATATGCGTGTTAGCGACACATCCTTCGGTTCCGCTCGCAAACTATGCACGTTCGTACTTCGGCAACACGACGACACATGACCATATTTCTTACAGTTGAAACACTGCCACATACGCGCAGGACATGTCTGTGGATTATGCGATCTTCCACATCTGTAACACTGCTGCTGCTGCTGCTGCTGCTGCTGCTGCTGCTGCTGCTGCTGCTTGCTCTCCTGCTTATGCGTGTAGCTCTGTTGATGTAAAGGTGTACTGTTCCCACGGTGGTAGTGCACTTTTGGACCGACGCTTCGTTTTGGCGCACACTTAATCACCGCCATTTCCCTCGGTTTCTCTTTCGATGTAAATGTTTCGTTTTGTTCATCCGCAGCTTCCCATGTTCTGGCGATATTTTCTGCACTCTCGAATGTTAACTCGGACTCTCGAAGAAGACGTTTCCTTAGTCCTTCATCTCGGACACCAACTACTAATTGATCTCGCAAGCTTTCCTTTAGACAGCACGTGAATTTACACGATTGTGCGAGCGATTTCAGTTCCACGATGTACTCCGCAACAGAACTATCTTTTTGTAGACAGTTTCTAAAGTTGAACCGTTCCGCCACTACGTTGACTTTCTGTTCCAATTGCTCTTGCAGCTTAATGCACAGCTTCTCGTAGTTTAGCGTCTTTGGCTGTTCAGGCAACACCATCTTTGATATGAGGCTATACAGCGATGCTCCTCCCAACGTTAACAACATCACTGTTTTCTTTGAATCTTCCACCTCGTTAACTTGGAAAAAAATATCAATACGTTCCAAGTACTCCCTGATGCTTTCGCCCATGACAAATGGTTCAATTTCTCCGATTAACGACATGACTAATATTTGACTTTTCGTTTGCTTTTTCCTCGTCGCCAACTATTATGAAGTTAGGTGTTGCTCGTTCGAGTGCTATTTATCGACTGACTCTTTATTCTTAGTCTAATACATACATACATATACTTACATCTAACGCTTACACTATACGCTTATACGCTAACCTACACTTACGACACTACAATTTGCACTGCCGAAAATAGTAACATAGCTCGTCGGAAACAGGAACAAAGCTTGTGTTTCATTTATATTTCAAATAAGATGCAATTAAATCAATAAAATTAGTGTTGGAACCTTATAAAGGAAGGAAGATCAGGTCCCAAGGACCTGTCAAAAGATAGGAGAAAATAGGGATGTCAGGAGAAGAAGAAAAAAGGATGTAAGAAAAACACGTATAAAAACCGCAGGATGCGCCTACGAAGCTCTTTTTTCATACGCAAGCGAATAAAGACCAATTTTTTGGCGCACCATAGAGCGGTGTTTGGCAAAAAAAGTCTTGACAGTTAGAAAAGATTCCGAAATTTTCTAACAATTAGTATGCAGGCAAAAACTGCACCAGAAACCCTAATCTTGCTGTTGAAAAGAACAGGATCATATTCAGCATTAAATATGATTTCATGAGGTGAATTTTGTATTCTTTTAATATTTTCTTTTGATTTACCTCTAGAGGTCTTATCCTGCCATCCTGTGAGGATTCATGAAACTTTGATGATTCTCTGATTCTCTGTTAAACAAAGTCCTTTATCTTTAAATTAAATCAATGACAAACACTGGCTTATAAACGATGATGAGGAATTAAAGCACTAACTGGTTCAAGAACCGGATCATTTTGACCACTATTATTTTTTCATGAGGCAAAAAAAAAATTTAAAACAAAGTTTGTTAAAATAATAACTTTTTACTATTTTTATGTCAATGTCCACATCAAATATTCTCTTTATTTTTATCTGCCTTCAAAAGATAAGCTTCTACAACATTTGGTGTTTCCATTTTCCATCTTTTACAATACTGGTGACACACAGCAGAAATGGCTGCTATGCTACGATGGACATAAAAAAACATAATTCAAAAAGGCTTCACACCCACCAAAGAAGATGAAAGTCACAGTTGTGCACAATCGTACCGTTTGTCAGGTTCGTCGGCAAAGTTTATTTTTTTTTTTTGCACTAATCCTCTCAGTCTGCCGCCTGAAGAACACTAATTAACGGGTCTTCTCGTGCTCCAACACATTATACAAGTACCAGCAGCCATATACACCAGCGCACAACTGGAAGATTAACTGGTCGCCCGCGGATGAAAGATCACGTTGCGCATCCATTGGATGTATGCAACCGCTTACATACTTTTCTCATCGTGAGTTCACCGAAACACTTGCATTACATGCTTGCTCCTAACTACACGTACAGACGCTTCGGGTTGTACAAAAAGCAAATGGGTTTTTGGCAAATCCTCTTTGTCGAAATTAAAGCTTCCTTTTATACATTCAAATAGGTTTTTGTTTTTTTTATTTATGTATTTCTCACCCCGCAAAAAATGCTCTCTCTGACAAGAAAATCATAAACCTCCAATTTGTACACAATCGAGATTCTTTTGCCCTAAAATATAAGAAAAAATTGAATGCAACTAACCGAGTTCCAATGTTCGACCGAGTGCAATGGCCAAGAGCAACAAAATGAGAACAAAACAAAAGCTGTTCGTAACGTACAACCAACGGTGCATGATTTTCCGTTTTTCCGGTGTAACCCGTGAATGGGAAAACGTGTAGTGCAAAGTGTGCATTTCAAACAATATAAAAATTGCAAAACAAAAACAGAAGAGCAGAAGAAAAAAAACAACACCTGGTACAACGCACGGGCAATGCACTGAATTTCCCGTTACATCTGGTTTGTTGTTCGCAGTTTACATGTTCCATTTACCGAGAACCGTTTCACGTCCGTCACAAAAGAATGGACGAAAGGAAATGCATATATATTTTTATAATCTTTAAAATCACATTCATTTCTATGAAGAACTGGGGCAGGAATATATTTAAAACAAGTGAAGCTGAAGTAAAGGAAACAAAATCATTCGACAAACAGACACGGTTGCTTCCCCTGTGCTTCTCTACCTGTTTTTGTTATTTTTTTTTTGTGATGTATTGTCACTTAGTTTGTAGATTGTACTTTAAAAATAAAAAAAAATATGTAATTGGGAAAACGATGAAGAGTCGGAAAATTTATACTGAAAAATGCTTTCTGTTATGTTTTACTCAAACACGTTCGCCAATAAGGTATAAATTTCAGATAATTGGAATTTTCAATTCCAGATCCACAGTTATGCATCACCAAGGTCTTTTAAAGGACGATAAGGTTTCATCTTGACCACGTTATTGACCGCGCGAATCAAACTTAAAACTTGTTCTTGGAATCGACGAATGTATATTTCGTTGATTCGTCCGTTATTAAACTATTGTTCAGTAGTAACATGTCCGTATATAGCAAAACAACCAACGATGTCTGCTTCTGAGCCTTAACTCTTTTTAAACTATGCTCTGCAGGCCTCGGCTTTTGCTTCATAGCAGGGTTACTACTAGGAAACATTGACTATTAAGAGATATCTGGCAAATGAGCTGTCTAGAGACTTCATTATTCCACGTGCAACATCCTTTTACATTTACACATCAAACTAACGAACTTTCGTAAAAAGCCTTTTTCTACTTGGTTTAAAAATAAGTTACATTAAGTGAACAAAAAAAAATAGGTAAAATACAAGGAGGAAATGCCTTGTGATAATTGTACTGCTTCAGCTCCAGAGGCTGACAATACGGCCGAAGCCGTCATCATGAATTATAAAATAAAAATAAAAAGTGAACAAAAAAATGCAAAAATGATGCCAAATGTATTTTAGTTCATTCCACTTTGAAGAGAGTTGTTGAGGAAATAACACTTTCATCCATTTGTTCAACTTTTTCTCTTATCCAAAAAAAAAATAAATTTCTTATTGTTATGTTACGCACTGTATACAGAAATACTTTGCGTGTAATGTAATATTTTTAAATATGTACAAAAAAAATTGTATTATGCTTTGAATTGAGAACACGTTCAGTTATAGTTAACTATTACCATCTTTATTAAACCGTTCTCAGTGGACGAAATATTCAATATTCAACATCAAACACAACTCTAAACAAGAAAGGAGGATCGAAAAAAACCAACAGGCTTATCAGTTAAATAATATTATTGTTTCCTGGTATCTAAGTGCTTTGTACAATTCTGTGAACTACGTGGAAAATATATTTATGGACATCTTTGCATTCAGTCGACAAGCAACTAAACATGAATTTTCAGAATATTCGAAGAAATCGAAAATCGCATTTGAAATTAATTTAAAATTTTCAGCATAAATTCAAATTTATTTAATAAAAAACTTGCTTTTACAAAAAACTGCCTTTATGTATTTCTCACAGTTTCTTGAACAAAATGTGCAATTAATTCAACGGAAACTATAATGCTATTTACTATAATAATTCCTTCCGCATAACATTTTGCAAGTTAAACCTTTTTAATGCAATTGCTTCATCAAACTATTCGTAGGTTGCCTTTATCTAGTCTCGGTTCTAGTATACAATTCAAACGAAGCAGTAATGTGCTCACTACGCATTATTTAGTGGTCGCAGCAAAAAAAAATCCTCGCTTTTAACATTGACACACTGCGGACAGAAATGGTCGATTGTGCGATAACAGGGAAAACCATGCGCAATGAAACTTTGCACTTTGGCCAAGTCAAACAAACACGCCAATTACTGTTACTGCCGGTTGGTAAATAATTAATGCGCCTATAAACAACATGAAAACCATATTAGTCATGACAGTTGCACGAGCTTCCCTTCCAACGCCATCCGGAGGCTAGCGAATGCGAACGTTTCGCGACGTACACTTTCTCTAATCAAGTGGCTACGATCGTGCGACCATTGACCCGTTCCGTATCGATAAATATTTTACATAAATAAATAAACTGTTTTGATTCGATTTCCGCCGGCAGTGGCACTCAAACTACCCCATCCCGCCCACCCTCGTTCCCGTGAAACGTTTTTCCATTTCCACACCCCATAAGAGAGTCATTGATTGAACCTTGTAACGGATTGGTTGTTTTCGCTTGGTACTATTATTGATAAACAACGTTTTCATTCCTCCATTTTGCAGCTAGGAACGCTTGTGCCAATTGCAACGGTACCACCGCCCACCACCACCATCGTACCACCGCAGCGTTCCGATCTGCAAGCGTCGAATCTCATCCACAATCTCCCACAGCCGGGCGACGGCTCAGTGGTAAGTTTAGATGTACTGCTCCATTGCTTTTTAGACCTCCACCAAACATGGTTTCAAAATGTGTAAAAATAATTAATGTCACTAATGGGAACATTACAAAATTACTTACAATAATCGTAAGACATTACACAGCTAGCAAAAACTCAAACAAACACAAAACGAGTTGCTTTAGACTCGCTTTTCTACAGGAGCTCTTTTACACAACAGAAAAATACATAACAACAGCAAAATACGAAACGTTAAAGTTACTTTATCAAACTTCCGTCGAACTCGAACTGATATAATATCAATTGCAGCAACTAAAAGAGCAAGTTTGTTTATACTGGAAGATAAGAACTATTTTCTTTGGATGCTTTTTAATCTGAGTACAATACAACAAGAGGCTTCCTACAGCCATCAGGAATCAACACTATAACTTCAAATAAATCAATTAAACCTTTAATATCATAAGTAATTGTGCAGTAGTATTAGCTCATGAAGCCTATTAAGATGAGCAATTGATGAACAAATCATCTCACTGGAGGTCTAAATTACCTTATCAACTCATGCTTTCTTTAACAGACATTTTATTAAAAGCCTTAGTCAGGCA
Source organism: Anopheles funestus (assembly GCF_943734845.2). Classification (NCBI taxonomy): domain Eukaryota; kingdom Metazoa; phylum Arthropoda; class Insecta; order Diptera; family Culicidae; genus Anopheles; species Anopheles funestus. The sequence goes on from NC_064599.1 coordinate 35,198,278, forward strand.
ATAGTTTTCAATAGCAAATCAATTTTTCAAAAATTAAATTTTTGGTTAAATATTAAAATGTACGCTGAAAAAAATCATTCTCGGTTTCGGGAGGAAGCAACCACTAATAATCACCATATTTTGGTGTGTGTGTATAGCACCAACCTTTGTGTCACTCTACCGTACATAACGAAATATGCATGTATTTTCAATATTTCTTTATCAAATTGTGGATACAAAAAGTGGTGTTACACATGCGAAAAAAAAGTTATGTGCTGAAAAGAAACGTTCTAAAAATATTGCTAACATTATTAGAAAGATATGACTCAATTGACATTGACGTTGTATTTATAAGACAATTCAAAAAACTAAGAAAAACTTCCGGTGTAGTGTTGAACCACAGATGGGTTCTTTTCGATTAATTCCTAAATCTTCCCTCAGGCATATAAAGCCGGATTTTTACAGCAGATCGAACTTTGCCAACTCTTGGTTTAAGTAAAGCTAATTTTCCCTTAATTTATTGTTCAGTTTATTTATAAACTTAACGGTACGTTAAAGAAAAATCTTTGTCTATGTACACACCATGGCATAATTGATTATTTAAAAAAATATCTTGAAGACAGTTCCCAATCCTAAATATCAACATTAACACTGTTTTCACTGATGCCTTTTTGAAATGATCGGATCACTGATGCCATTGCGTTGCCTCTATATCTTATGAGCGAATGGAACTTGTTTGACATTTGGTTATAAATTTGCCTATAAATTTGACTCTGGATTGTTTCCATTGCTCGAGTTGATTGACGAGTTGATTGGCTGTCCTCAGAATTAAGCTTTCTAACTTAAGATATGAAAAACCTCAATAGCAGTTCCACTCTATGTATCGTACCTCGTACCTAGCTTTGGCTTTTACGATGTCAATTTAATAAAAAATAAAGCATCGCTTTAGCACATTTTTGTACTAAAAATAAAATACTATGAGATTTTGCAATTACACTGGATGAACGAATTTGATATTCTTCATTCAGTTGGATGCTATACATACTTCAACGGATTAACCAAACACATGTCAGAAAGCATCAATGCATTCGCGTTTTTTTTCGGTTTCATTCAATTCCAAAATGTTCGATTTTTATGCAACCCTTCATCTTTTTCGACAATCACACAAAAGACACATCAAAATGGCACAACAAAACATTTGTGTCACCGTGTGCACAAAACCGTGTTCCATAGCACAAAAGAGAAAATACGGCACAGAAAACAATTCATTTTTCCACCATGTTCCGGAAGCTGGCTGTCCTCACACACACGCACATTTGGCTATGAAGCCAGTAAAACGGAAAATTTATTGTGCAATCGCTGTCATTGGAATTTATGTTCCCATTTTTGCTAGAATAATAATCCAATATTTATAATTTAAAACGGCTCTTCATTATAGTATGGTTCTCACGCGAATGCTCTTTCGAATTTGTTACTTGCCCTTTTGTGTTTTCTCTTTTGTGGCAGAATGGGGAATGGGAGATGGTGTGAAAGAAAGATGGAAAAGAGATGGGGCTTTGTTTGGTTTATTTATTCATTGTATATTCTACTATTATTTCTATTATCAAGGTGGGTAGCCTCAGGGAGCCCACCACGATTGTCCACGATTGAAGTTGTCTATCGTTAGTAACTTGATGTAGGTCAGGGATGAGCAGCTACGCAATATACTATGATGGTAAATTAAACCACTTATTTTCATAGTAGAAAAAAAATTTCATTAAAAGATTTTATGCTTTAAATTTATTTAAACTTGCCGAAAAAATTGCTCACCCCTGTAATATACCAAACAAAAAAAACTACCCAAGTGCGCTACTAGACAAAGCGCTCAAGCGGTACCATTAAGCTTTCTCTTGTTGAGCAGTTTGTAAATAAAAATTACATTCTTTTCCATTCGAGTGTCCCTTTCGTTGTTCTCCAAATGCAAAGCTCAGCATTACTGTACGATTTGGCCTGTTTCATTCCTGGCATCGTGACCATGGGAGACATCCTTTCAACCGTACCATCGCTCTTTGCTCATACTTACGGTGGGCCAAACTCACACACGTACCCGATAAGCCGGGATAATATTTTCATATTTTTGCCTCGTATATTTCGCGTGCTATGAGTGCTTCATGCTTCCCTACCGCCATCCACCTCTGATCAGGCGTATTTATTCTACTAAAAAGTAAACAAATAAACCATAACATGGCCACCGCAGGGTAAAAGCTTGGTCTCCCTTTCGCGACTAAACAGATGATCCAGTTTCGCACTAAATTTCGAAGGCAAGAAAAATATGAAACGAATACGGAAATCATACTGCCGTGTCCTGGGACAACCTGAAACATAACTTTTAAAACTCCAAACCAGTTACGGTTTGCACGGGAAATCTGAACTTGACCGACATGATTCGTTGTACATTTTTAACTAATCCATTTTCTTCTCTTTCATTTTTTTTTTCTTCTTAACGCTAATTCTACATGGCTTGGGATTACACTAACTGCAAAACCGTGCCACTAATCCATTCATCCGTGATACATTCTAACCACAAACAAACTGCATCTAACTGGTAACCTAATGCCCGACAACCAACTCACCGATACGATACGCTGCAAATATAACAACGATCACTTCAACGGCACTACCTATAATAACAACAAACTAACTGCATAAATGTATACAATGGAAATAAAAACCTTCCCCGGCCAACAACATCATCGTCTCCGTTGGTTGCCATCGCTCATCGGTGCTCTCGTGGTGCCACAGTTCACTGCCACACCGGAGTATGAGTCGGTAAATATTTTCCCAAGATGATTCCCTTTTTTTCGGCGTTTGCGTGTGTTGTCGAGTGCTCCGTCCTCGAAATTCATCTCCCCTTTAGTTCAAGGTTTCACAAAATATTTTCTTCCACTGTTTTGTTTCACTGTTTTGTGCCCATCCAGTCGGTGACTTGTTCACCGATTACTTGTCGATTTCGTACCATCACTCTATTTGTTGCTTTTTTCGTTTCTTTCCTCAACTCTACTGTTGCCTCCATTTGAGTAGAGCTATACCATCCGCAGAGCTTTCCGTTCCTTCTTGACTGCTCGCTTTATTTATTCAAGCATCCATTTTTCGATATTATCTCACCAGTGTGCCGTGAACGATGAACGACCAGGCGCCTCCATTTGCTACTCGTTGTTTTCGCCTGTTCTTACTTTCTCCCTCTTGCAAACCGTTCGTTCGTTTGCTCGGTGCCGAATAATAGCATTATGCCCCCCGGTGGTCTTGATTATTGCCGTTCGCTTTCTGTTTGATTAGTTTGCACGGGCTTGCGCTGCGCCTCATCCTGACCCCTTCGCAGAAGTGCGCTTTGTTACGGGTGCGATTTACACGCTTTCTCGACCAACGTACCCCTTGGTGCCCAATAAGTTAGTTTCTTCCACGCTGGTTGCAAAACATTCCTTATACTTCGATGAACTTTTCGCAAATATTTAATGCAATATACAAGATACACCAACTCCACAGAAAAATGGAGGCGCCCAGTCTTTTTCTTTACCACCGACTAGGCGTCTCCATGCAAAATGCATTTCCAACTTCACCCTAAGGCGGTGAAAGCGGAGAAGAATTCAGCACACACTTAAATTAGCTTTAAATAAATATTCACTTCGTTCCGGATTATTAGAAAAATGGAATGCTTCATTTTCGTGTTTTCACTAGACAAAAAAAATAAAGTTATGTATTCCACAATGGCTAAGACGATAAATCCAGGCAAGTGTGTACCTCCAATGCTCCATTACGTGGATTAAACAGACGTACCAACAGAAGAAATAACACCAGAATAGAAAGACAAAAACAAAATCCCGCTAGCTAGTGCTGAGCTGCAGCTAGTGGATTCATTCCGTTTGCCATTTCTTGTGCGTCATTGCTTCATTTCCTTTCGGCCTTTCTACAGGATTCGGTTGATTGCTAAACATCCCCTTTAGAAAGCTGTAGCCTAGCGCGTCCACCGCATGAAAGACAATCAGTGCAGAGCAAAGATCAGTTCGGTACCTTGGGCGGATTCGTGCCTTGTCGAGCGCTGAATGATATTGGGCAGAAAAATGGAAGCAAACTCCACTTGTTACCGTTACCCGGTACGATTTGTAGGAACGATACCCACCAACCCCTCGTCGCCCGCAAACATTTATTACCATCGTAATTTATGATAATAATCGTAATTTTATAACTGAAATCGTGTACAGTATTTCGTATTGCTTTACGCGATGCTTCACCAACGAAGTGGCTCTTCGGTGTGGTGTACAATTTTTTCAAACCAAAACCCACTTCTCGGAGAAGTAGTACGTTTCTCCATATTTGAACGTCCACATCGTGCACGGAATGCTGTTGCACGGGACGATGATAGGCGATTAAGGGATGATTTATTTTCTCCCTTTCCTACGAAGCAGATAAAGTACCGGGAGATGATTACCTTCCAGCGAGACGAAAGCGGATGATTACAATACGCAATGCAATGCGTTTAAGCAACACAGCAAAACAACAGTGTGTGTGCGGATGTGTGTATTTGTGTTAAATAATGCGTTCATCGATTACTGTTATTACGTTTACGCATTTCATTTCATTCAAATGCGACCCACAATGCGACATTATTAAAGGGCGGCATGTACCCCTGAGGGGTCTCCATTGTTTCGATTGTGTTTGGCGCATAATTGAAAATGAGCAATTACCAATTGTGACACGAGTAGTCAAAACGAGTGGTGAAGTTTTTTTTTAATGTTAAACCCGATTCGTAGACGTTACACGGTCCAGACGGGTTGAATGTAATTCTCGTTCAATTTTAATTAAATACGATTTCATTCCTGAACTCAACCATGACATCGTGAAATTGTGTTTTCAATTTTCAATTGACGGTGACAAACATCATTAACCTGTTCTGATTTTTTGTACAGTTACGCATGGAAAGGCAAACCTCCTTGACAAAACGGCAGTCTTTCGCACGAATTGAAACGTGTTACAATAGTGATAATGTTCATTTAACAAGAGAGATTTTAAAATAGGAAAAAAATGATGAAAACAATGCAATATCATAAAAAGTTTATTTGTGTAATGGATTATTTTGATTTCAGATACAATCCAAAGTGAATGTGATGATAACCTGTACACAACCAACACACGTTTACACACGAAAAAGGTCATAAGGCCCTAAAAGTCACCAATCCTTATTGGTTAAACAATGAACTGCATACTTTTAGGCGCAACTTGTATCGTTCTTATTAGCCAATGTATTTCCATGGAACAAATATATATAGTTCGTTGAAAGCTTACATTTTGCTAAAACAGCCTAAAATAAAATGGCTTTTATTTATAATGTTCTCCATTTAATTACAAATTTAAAGAGTTCCTTGATAAATAGGCATCACCTAATAGGCAACTGCATCACATAATAAAGTATACGCAGCAGTTGTTACAGAAACAAAAAATATTCTGTCAATTTAAAAAAAAATAATTATTGAATGTCGCGCACCCTTCAGTGTACGACAAATCAGTCAAGATGTTCATATAGCGATGGGATGAGGAATGAGAGCTAATATCAAATATTTTACAAAGCTTCAAAGATATGATAAATAAGTAGGAAATTAAAAATTTGTATTAAAAAGTGATTTTAGCAATCGATAGGTTATTCATTAACGAACCCTGCAACTCAACATAAAAAAACATCAATAATTTTTACTAAACTTAATCCACTAGGCGCTTACTGGCTCAAAATCAGGTCGTAATGATTGTTTTATTAAAAATATCTGTAATTAAATTTTAATCCAAATCAAAGTACCAACAATAGAGCATCGTTATAAACGTTCACATCCTAAACGAAATGTTCAACCACCATTTGTCCATTCCGATTTGCCTCCATCTTCGACCTTAGAGAACAACAAATTGCTACCGTTGTTACATTTTTCATCTCCAATACCACCGTTCCTTCCAAACACCGGAATCGATCCCTAATTTTGATTTCACCGGAACCAAATCCACAATCTTTTGCTTAGGTCAGTCTAAGTGATGAGCCTCGGTCACGGGTTCTGTTATGATTGAAGCTGCAAACGTTCGGATCGATTGAATTGGCTGAAATGCTGATTGCTCTTATCCACCCAGAACGGTTCGGTCAATTTTCATCGAGTCGCAGCGCTATTTGTTTTCTGTCCCTCTGCATTTACCTCGTTTCTTTGCCCTACACCAGTCAAGTTTTACCCTGGCGTTCGTTTTAAAATCTTTATTTTTATGATAATTTGATTATTTCCTCGAAACTTCTTCGGCACATGGAAACGGAAAGGCTGGATCACAAAGTGGGTTGGCATTCTATTCCGTTTTAAACGGAAAAAACAGTTTTTTGTCTTCATTCCTATCTTCCATTTTCGTTTTATTTGCATTGCTGAGTCCTTGATTCCGGTTCCTACGTTCTTCCAGATGATTCTTCGCCACTTTCTTTCCAGCACTGAAAAGATTGCTTATACGAGGTGTTTTTTCTTGCACTGTTCAAGAAAATGCTGAACCTCAAGAGCCAACACGAAGGGAAAATTCTTCCTTCCATCCTGCTCCTGGCTTTTCACATGGAGATGGGGATGGTGTGCACGCTTTATTTGTCTACAACTATTCGCTGCGTTGCAATCGCGTTTTCTGACTTAATTTTCTGGCCTTTCTGTCAATTGCTGTGTACTTGCGAGCCGGTATGTGGGTTTGTGTGCGTATACTTTTCTAATTCCTTTTTCCTCTCTCATTTCTTTCCTTCACCACGGTTTCAGTTGCGGATGGCAGCACTTAACGAACCGTACCCGGGCGACATGCAGGGCATCCGTGGTGCAGACTTCGCCTGCTATCGACAAGCCCGCCGAGCCGGTCTCCTGGGAACGTTTAGGGCTTTCCTTTCGTCGAGGTAAGTGTGTTCATTTCCCATCCATTCCCTGCCCGCCCACCCTCGTCTCATCGCACACACAGTTCGGACAAATCGTTTAAGAAATTCTTCTTCACACTCCCAAGATGCCGGTGTGTTTGTTTTTCCATCGCGCGAACTAAATTCATTCGCCAATCTGTGTTGGATTTGGATGTGCTCCAAAATCGGCACAGAAACTTCTAACGCAATCACATCGAGAGCATCGAAATTGGGGAGGGCATTCTTACCCCATCCCTCCCCAGAGGGCAGAATCTCCCTGCTGGACGCTAAATCACGTAAATCAAATAAAATCCGTACGCCAACCGTTGGAGTGTGTGGGCGATTCTAGCAGAATGTCGTTCGTTTTGAAACGATTCGCTCGTTTTGTTTGTTTCTTTTCTTTCGTTTTGTTCGAATCGCCCTTTTTTGCTAACTCGTAAGCTCAACGAGACTAAATTTAAACACCACTTCATAGCTTAATGCCACAAAAACAAATGAACCATGGCTGTAGTTCTGATTTTGTTCTCCCTTTGACCGTTTTAATACGGAAAAAGCGGATCATACCATTACTAAGTAAAGCTATTTTCGAGCTATGAAACAAAACAATGTTTCTAACAATGTTTCGTAGTTTAAACCATTCTTCACCTTGGATGAGCGACCAATTACAATTAGTCCGCATACCAACTGTCATTCAAAAAGCCAACCAACATTACTAGCACCAAAGGTTTAAAATTGTTGCCGTTGAACCGATTCACAAAAATAACGCCTACAAAGGTATTTCGCTAATCAATAGAATGCCATTGTAGTAAATTCTTCATGCGTAGGTATAAATAGAGTTCAGCTGCTGCAACTGAATTGCTGTTAATTAGGGAACCAATTCTTTTTTTAAATTTTTATGTGAGGTTTTACCAACTAATATGAAACCTTCATTGTTATTCATGTTACAAATTTATTTAGTTTTTTTCCATTACAATCAAATTAAACTTTCAACCGTGTCCATTGTCAAATACCAGGCGTCTCCATTCCACTTTACCTACGAAATGACAAATACCGGGCGCCTCCATCCATAACGTATCCGACACCTACAGATGACTGCCACTTGGAGATCAATATCCAGTATTAATTTTTCTTTACAAATAAGGGAAAAATAGTTTAAATTTACTTTGGAACGATCAGACAAATTTTGTTCAAACAAGTCTGAACTGAACAAATATCTTCCCCGAATAAATATCTACTTCAAACCAATCTATTTGCAATATATTTGAACATTCCTATAACATAACAATTTGATTATAATGCACTTTACCAAAAAAAACCCACTGTGAAAGGAAAACATTCCATTCAATTTGCACATTATTGCCGTTTACATTTATACATTCCAGCCACAAAATAACACCACGCACATTCTTTGCCAGTAACCACAGTTAAATTGTGAAAATTAACTAGATTAACAGCGCACAATATCAATAACCGGCTCATTCCTTCCTACGCATCATAATCCCGTAAATGTATTTTAATCCTTCGCCAATTTTCAGCTTTTTTTCTGCTCACCCATTTTTACTCGCGCGGCAGAAAGCCGTCAGGGTGGGAGTGTAATCCAGGAAAATGAACCGAGAAAACTCATTCTTCTAATTAAACTTCAACGCATTGTTGGTGTTACCATTCAGCCGCACGCTGTCGATCAACCTTTCGCGTTTTTTACCATCCGGGAGGGGAAATACATATTTCGCTGGCAAGAAAAAGTCAGTTTCACTTTTTCCGGTCACCCCCTTGAAATCCTTTTATCCCCCTTCCTTCCCTTCCATAGAACGCTTTTCGACAGCTACAAGTGCCAAACCAACGCAGACAGGCAGTTCGGAAAGGATGAGATTTCCCTGTCGACCGAAACAAACCCGGCACCTAATTAATCAACGGACCGGTTTGGTATGGTTTACCCACCGTTGGGTAGTTTTTTTCTCTTTTTGTTCAAAATGGATAAACTGGTCCGAGGAACTTTCGTCACGAAAGTATTCGCTCGAATAATCTCACCGCAAGCTTTACATAAAGCTATTCAATTTAGTTTTTAAATTTACAGCATTTGAATGTGAAATTTCAATTAAACTCATTTACCATTTACCAGTCCCTTCGTATCTAATTTCGAATGTCATTCATTTTCGTCTATTTAAGCCCCACCCAGCGTTTCGGTTAGATTTAACTTTTCTCTACAGCGCAACATTATTCGAAAGCTGTTTTTCCCATGCGACGCACAACAATAAACTTTCACTGCAACAAAATGTTAATCACTCGACTCGTTTGGCGGGAAAACCCCCAATCGGCACCTTTTCCCACCGATGGGAGGAACACGCACACACACCCACACACATACACAGACCACACAGTGGCCAAAGTAGTGTCGAATTGTAATTTTCCCATCCTTCGTGAGGCATTTTTCGAAAATTGAAAACGTGAGATAAGGGACCCGTCGCCATACCGACCGGCATTCGCCTCAAACCGTCCACACTAGAAACTTACGCTAAAATTAGCGAATATTTTGCATTACGCTAGTGAAACTCCCACAGTGTCACGTTTAGTTGGCGCGAAAGCAGCTGGAAAAGCTACCGGGGGTGTAGTGGAAATGATGGAAAAACAGATTTAAATACCGCCCCGAACATATACGGTGCAAAAACCGACCAAGCTGCTCGTTTCTGCTCGTTCAGCATACGTTTACCAGACGGATAAGCTGTTTTGCAACAACACACCGACATACACCCATAAGCCCGGTACAAAAATGGTGGCAGGAAGACCGTCCTCAAAAAACACTACGGTTCAAGGCAGGAAGCGCACCACAGATTATCCGTCGAATGTGAGCGAAAGCGAACTAGCTAGGATGGTGGTTGGTTTCGTTTAGTTTTTCTTTTATTATTTTCACCCACAAAACGGAGAAACAGTTTGAATTTATAGACAAAATTCCCACACCCGAAAGTGGTTAGCACTTTGCCGAAAACTACCACCGCTAAAACCCCCCAGACACACACACAAAAACCGGGCAAGAGATGAATTGTTTTGCCCATCCCTGTTTGCCCACCCAAGGTGGGCGAAAACTTCATCCTCTACCAAAGGGGGCTGCGTCTACTGTCCCCGGGTATGCTTTCCACACCGACGCGTACGGACGACCGATGGCTTCATTAAGCGTCATGCTCTGACGTGACGGGACGTTCCATACAAATGTGGTCGCCTGTGCATGACTGAAATGAATCAAACCACATCAGCAAAACGAAATATCAATTGCTGCAAAACTGTTCGCCCGCGTACAAGACGTGCCTTCAGTACTTAAAAGTACAAAACGATCCATACGCCACGCAATGTACAAAAGACGCACAAGGTGCTACGATAATTGGCGGGAAACATTTCGGGCAGAACAAGAATGGTGCAAAATATTATACCGTGGAAATTGTGGCACCTGGGCATAAGCACGATACCGGTTGAGGGTGGTTTTCGGGTGGAGCTCACAAGGTTTTTGCTATATTTGTTCCCTTTTGTGTAAATTACTTGAATGGAAAAAATCTTTTCTCAATTATTGTGAACAGTCTTGCCGTTGCTATTGGTTGGGAGTATTTATTTCACACACAACGTACGTTTGTGGTATCTGGTTTTATGGTGAAAAAAGATGATGACGAAAACCATATAAATGTCTAGCACTATACAGCCTGAGACAACTTATAAATTAACTTCATAATTAAACGCTTTCGTTGGTCATCGGAGATATAATTTCACAAAGTTGTTTACTTTTATGATATTGTCTTAACTACTTACTATTTTTTGTTTAATTTTTATTTCTGTTTTTTTTTTGTTCAATATTACTGCATTTTTAGGTGTTATTAAAATTAAATGGTTAATTAATATTTAACTGAATATTTTTTTAATTAGTGTTTTTTTGCCTTCAGTTTATTTTTTATTTTCGTAAATTTAAGAAAAGTATAAAAGTATAAGAACAAGTGAAATAAAAAGGCTGTTAAAACTGTACTGCGCATGTAGGATTATCCTTGTAAATATCAGATTACGCATATCCTTGAAAGGAAATGTAATGCGAATTGCATAAGTTGTGCAATGGTTTGCTATTTGAAACCTTGTGTGTTAGGTATGCAATCTGCATTACATAATCGTTTAACGTAGTGACCTTCTACACATGGGTAAATTGGATTGATATAACAATCCTTGTACGGTACAGCGCAAATTCAAGCAAAGTTCAAAAATCTATTCATTCAATATCCCCTATTTTATGTATGGTATAAATACATACAAACACGAGATTCTCTTACTTACATTCGTATCGTGCAGTTGCCTCCTCGATGCGCCTGGTTGCCGATTTGCTTTTCGTAAACAAACGACCCAACGATTCATGGGAAAATAATTAAAACTGATCCTCTTCAATTTGTACCACTTTTGAAAATGCGCATTCCGACCGATGGCACCTCTTGGCAAACGGGCAGAACACATTCAGATGCAAAACGGGCCCGGGAGTAGCATCTTTCAGCTGGTTACGATCGATCCGATTTCTATCGAACCAGCAACACCCCGAAAGGGATGCAGCACTTCATTCCTAACGAGGTGTGAAGAGTAAATAAGTATCGGTACCGTTGTGCTGCAGGCCATCGTATATGACCGTATGGGGAGTGATTCTGTCCCTTTTACCGCACTATCGACAAGCCCGTATTTTATCTGCAAAAACTGACTGACCATAATAAAATTAACACTAACCGCTAGGGTCTTCTATGCAACGAAACACGCTTTCCATACAGCGACATATGTGTGTGTCTTTCACGTGTTTCAGGAAACCGAAAACCCCAACCCAAGTCCCACTCAACGTCAATCCAATTAGGATGCAATTTTGGGCATCGAACATCGAACCACTTACTACAAATACTACCCGTCAGTCTGGGGGTTTTGCAAATGCTTTTACCGCCGTATCAGATGTGTTGCGACAAAACACAAATTTAAGCTATCTTCCCCTGTGCAATCCCTTACACTGCTCACACTTGAAACACAAAGATGGACCGCCAACAGAAGAAACAAACGTGGTTGCAAAGTCACTGCAAGACACCGCACCAAGGTATCGATTGACGCAAAAGGGTAAAAGCGACCACAAAATTAAACCAAACACTAAGTTTATTGGTAATGGGAAGAAAAGGGTAGTTGTAGGAGAGGATAGATGAAAGGACATCGGAGTGCATCCAAGTGCTGCTTCAGCAACATGCCTGAAGGTCCTGTGAGGTACGAAAGATGAAAATGCAAATTATCTGCCCAACCGACCGATAGACCGACCGGTTTCGGTACCGGGTAGCGGTTAGTCTCGCGATAAAACTCACCCCATTGAGCGCGAATCTTGCAAACGTGGATGATAAGTTGAAATTGATAAGTATTTAGAACATATTGGAAATGAAAATAGAATTGAGGACACATCAGTGCATTCCTCAACTCGGGTACTCAAATTAAGCTATAGTTCAGTAGAAGTCTGATAAAGCAGTGGTCCCCAACCTATGGTCCGCGAACCACTTGTGGTCCGTGGCTTAAGTAGAAGTGGTCCGTGGAAGAAATTTTCGGTCGTTGGACCGATCATTTTAATACGTATTGCTTACCATTTCAAGCGTTTTTACGTGACGAAATCGTTCTACACCCCTCGATGTGTCAGATTGCGGACAATTACATTTTTTGCTAATGTTTTATTTAAAAAAAATCCGTTCTTAGAGTCTCATGTGGGCCGCGATATACTTATGTCGAACAAAAAGTGGTCCGCGGTACTAAAAAGGTTGGGGAGCACTGTGATAAAGAGATGCTTATCTTTGGAACAATCAAACGATATTATACTTCACATATTTTGTTACGTAAATAGCACAGGAGAGTTAATCGGAAATATTTCCAACAAAAAGTTAACTGACTTATGGTCAAGTTGAAACATTTTTGACTATTATTACAAGTTGTTCAAGTACATGTTATTACTTATCTTGATCTAATCCAAATATTTGATAAATATTCCCACTACAAAACCATAGGTAAAATTAAGACATGTCACAATTCTTGGTCTTTTACATTTTTCAATCCACAACGAAATTTAAAAAAAACCTCTTACGAACCAAAACAGGAATTCTTGTATGAGCTTTGATGCATGTAATCTTAGGCATTTCACTAACTCCATGTACATATCATCCCACAACAAATGCCATTCCTCAAATCCAACTGTTCCGGTATTTTTCGTTCTCTTCGTTCGTAAAAAATAAAGCACCCTCCACAACCACACTGGTGCGACAGGCTGTCCAGTAAGCAAACCGGCAGTGCTAGGGAGAAAATTAAACTCCCGCAAAGCACGGCATCGGAATGCACTTTTGCATTTTGCATTTCTAACCAAGTGTCTGACCGTACGCCGACGGCCAACAAGCTCAACCGATCTTCGACAACCGTTCGCGTCGCCTCAGGTGTTTCGGTGGGTTTAGGCCGCGTTGACCCGTTATGTGCACGTAGAAAATCGAGGTCAGTTTGTGGGAAGAAAATTGTATTGCATGCTAGAAGAGAGAAGTGGGCATAAAAAAAATACTGCTACTGCTGCTCCATATAACTGTCTGCACTAGGCAAGCTCAGATCGCTGCCAAGCGCACCATGTGGTGTACAGTTCCTGGGAAAACATTCCAAACCAGTCAGATACCAGGTACCTGAGGTCTCTACCGCGTATGTGGCACAACGCTACCAAATACAACTATTTCGAATTTTCAACCTAGAAATGGGAGGTCTAACTTTTTTTTTCTCTTTCTCTCCCTATCGTTCTCCTTTTCTCCTGCATGGGGTCAATGGGTTGGTACGACCGTGTATGCATTATGCAATGGTTACGCGGTCTTCTGAGCTGTGCTAAATACGGCCAAGTGTGGAGAAGAGTGGACGGAACGCCGACGGAACACATGTGGGAAGCAAAACTCGCCTCGATTTTAATATTTCAGCAATGCATTTGAAACATTTCATTATTCATAGTGGATGTTCCGCGACGCCGCTAGCAATAGGCAAAGATCGTGGAAGCTTGAAACGTAGCAACAACAAGGATAAAAAGAGCATAGTTTATACAAAACTAGTCTAAAATCGTTATCATGGTGAAGTGAGCAAAGAAAGGAAGCGGAATGGGAGGTTTTATTACTCAATTTTCACATACCTCCCATACATACTACCAACATAAAATAGGTTGCTGTGCCTTTTAACACCGTCCTCTAGGGCTACAACTCCACCCCATCGTTTTCTGTTTGGTTTTGCAAACGAAATGACCGGAAGTACTCGGAAAGGAGCACTGTTAATTGGCACCAGGACCGGGCTCACACACACACTCACACACACATGGCCATACGCTCTGACGGTGTTGTATTCGAAACCGTCAAACTTAATACCGGTGCTAACGTTAATCCGAATATAATCCTAAAAATGAACCAATTTAGACTAAGCGTACTCCCTTCACGAGTCACCCACACGACACGGGGTTTTTGGGGCAACATGATTTTATGTTGCGCATATCTTTCTTGAGCGAAATCTGAGACTTTCGAGGTCACAATAGGGCTAATTAAAAGTGAACATAAAAATGAGCGCCTAAAGGTAGGCAATGTGCATGACATAAGAGGGTGTATTGTTGAATCGGGGTTCGTTGTTTTTTCTCCTTTTTTTTTTTGGTGTGGCAAACTTTCTTCAAAACTCATGACACGCCCCGCATATGCGTGCCAGTGATGTGTTTCCTGACACATTTTATGCTCTTTATGTTGCTACTTTGCAAACATTTTACTACTTTCAAACTTCCCGGCACGCGAACGGTATGAACCGTGTGCGTGTGTGAACTTTACGACAAAGTTTTGCGACCTGCTTATTATCAGGTACCAGGTACCTTACACAATTCCCTTCTCGACATTAAGATGGTAAACTTCCGGCGTAAGCACATGGGAGTTTCCGTGCGTTAAAAAGGCTTGCTATCATTCGCCCCCAAAAGCGTACCTATGAGTTGTTCCGAATGTTATTGAATTGAAATGATTTTCCGCCCATTAATAAACTCATCAACGGGTATAGATTGTGTTCTATTAGTAATATTTTATTTTGCTGATTGCTTTTTTCCCTATCTTTGCAGAATACAAAATCTAGACTCGATCGTACGGATAGCGGATCGTGAACTACCGGTCGTGAATACCCGCGGTGACGTCCTGTTCAATTCGTGGAATGGTATCTTCAATGGACAGGGTGGATTCTTCTCGCAAGCACCACGGATATACAGCTTCAGTGGGAAGAATGTGCTCACCGATATGGCGTGGTAAGTAGAAAAAAAAATACACACACAGAAAACAAAAACTTACTACGCACGCTCACACATTATAACGAACGTAGAACTTTATGTCAACGGAAAGCCGACAAAATATTGACTTCATTTGTTCGTTTTTTTGTATTGCTGAGCTAATGCCTATAGACTATGGGTCGACACTCAGCTTGTGCAGGAACAAATTTCTTGCCAATGTGTTAATAACGTGTTCAAAATAAATATTTTGAAAGCTATTGAATATGTAAAGCTTTTTAAAGATATATCCTCAAATGATTTTCGAGGGCGCCTAAAGGTATGCAATGCTTTTACATTTTTAAACCCAATAAACCATAGCTATAGGGGCGGCCCCGTGGTGCATGCGATAAACGGCGCCGGCCCACACGCCAGGACTAGGTTCAAATACCATCCGGACCGTCCTCGCGTAGCAAGGACTAAGTCAAGGATTAAGGACTAAAAATAAGTATAGTGAGCCAGAAATGGCCGGCGTGAAGAGAGAGAAGAAACCATAGCTAAAGCGGGCAGCCCCGGTTAAGCATTAACATAATTAAACTACTTTAAAATATTTTTTTTTATTAAATAATGTAAAGTGGAGTTTTGGTCTTTCTCTTAGGTACATACATTGTCATTATCCTTTTGGCAATATTCTACAATAATGATCAAATGCTCTGAAAACTAATGTCGACTTAGTCGACTTAAACTATATACCCAACAGCATTCAAACTCACAAAAGTACTATCTAATCCTGAAAAAAAACAACTTTTCTATGGCCTCCTCTGACCTCACTGTGCGTTGGAGGAAAAATTCTCGCGGGTATATGATATAGTATGGATAACGCACATATTTCTTCGGGCTTTATTGTTGCCCGAATGGTACCGAAACACTAATGTGGTTTCGTTTCATCACACACACACACAATACATCACGCATGGTACCATTAGACACAAAAGCATTAGCGAGGAAATAGTGAGGGAACGAAACGACAAAAAAAGATATGATCCCTCCTAGATATGACGTCAAAGAATGGCCACAGCCCACAAAGATGTCACTTTGTCATCTGCTTAAGACCGAACGGTTCACCCTCCTATTCCCAGGAGTTTCGGAGGAGAAACAAAGCGAGAAGAGATGATGTTATGGACAAACCACCACAGATCAGACACACAAACGCACTATCTTGATGTGCTTGTACCGTACCAACCAGCCAGCCCGATCCGGTGACCGTTGACCCAATTAAGAAAGCATTAGTGTCACAATATAATGAGCAACATGGATTAGTTTTTAACGTGTTCGCCACATCTTCGGTGAAGTGTGAAAATGTGGAATGCTGCTCGATCTAACGCTTCAATAAAAAAAAACCCCCCCACCAAAAGAGGGTATTGGAACAACAATAGATGTTGAAAGCATTATTATCAAAATAATCAGCTCAACCGAAAGTGGTACGAAATCAAAAAAAAAGCTGATGTATATGCAACCCGCATCAGCATCTAACTTCATGCGAACAAAGATCGATTGTTTTCTTTCCATTTCGTACATCTTCAACGCAACTCTCCCTGCTGGTTGGTGGAATGTGCCAGGGTGGTAGGAAAAGGTTTCTTCAAATACATTCCATAATGTGTACAAGATAACGATCCCAACGATGTGCCACATTCAAGGGGCAAGCCAGAAAAAACGGACAAACAATTTATTCATCTCGTTCCCTTTTGTAGAGAAAATGATTTAAGTCCTGTCTTATCCTGTTGCTCGATTCTTGGCATCTTGTTTGTAGATACCCGGCTCATTGAAACGATTCAATCAATTTCTAATTTCTGATTGGGTTGCTTTTTGATGGTGATCTTTTTTTTTTCTTTTACCATTTGCCCGACCTTCCCCTTCCAATTTTGCTGCACTTCCCTGTATTTCTTCATTCCCATTTGCCAAGAAGAAAAATTACTAGGTAGGGCTGCATGTGGATGGTAGGGGAAGAAATGTACCAATACTGGTACCGGAATTCCGAATGCAAAATCAACGATACCCCTGGGTAAAAGTGCATCCCTGCCAACACAAACGTCCATTATCGCTTGAAGGCCGTAAATGACTCTCATGATAATTTGCAATTTATCACATCAATGCCCATAATTTATTCGCTCCGGGTGCTCGGAAAGATGTTTACCCAGACCTTTTCCGAAATGGCAAGCATTTTCGGAAAGAAAGTCACAAATACGGAGAAGGAATGGACAAAAAAAACACACACAGCATCCAATGTTGTCGAGCTTCCCCTGGCAGGTTAGCAAATGCAATATAGATCCTTGCGGTGCATCTGGTGCTTCAACTTTTCGTTAGGCCACAACAACAGTTCCCCGGTTTCCCAGGGTGCCGGTGTATGTCCCCCAGAACGTCTTTTGCCCGAGAATCCAATTAAATGTCTACGGCATATCATTCTCAAACAGGTACCAAACCGAAAGGTCATATCTATCCAATTTTGGGCCAGATTGTATCAATCATAACATAACCTTCCGGCGTCAAATGAATGCCGATCGGATTCTTCCATTTTAAATGGTTTCCTTGCCACAAGAGAAGTGTTGTAGTATCGTCCGAATACACAAACATACACACACGAACACAGAGAAATAGAATAAAATATGTGTCAAATCAAATTTATCAATCAAACCTCGAAACTGACACGATAGATCCGCAAAACCAAATTCAACTACGAAAAAAAAGATACCAAGACACTACTGAGCACCCAGCGATACTTGGAACGGTAAGGGTTTGAAGAAGGAAAGGGGACGGGAAGAGGGAAAACCCAAAGAAAAAGCATGACTTGTGTGACAGGTTTATTTTTCTACTCAATATTCGTTCCCGTCAATCACGCTTTTCTCGTGCAACCGTCGCTGCTTTGTGTCGACTCAAATCGGAATTTTATCTTCAATCCTTTTTTTTTCTTTCTTTGCTTCAATTTTTCCTCAAGTAGAGTTTCATCTTTGCATTTTGTATTACGGTGAAACATCTCTCTTTCTCAACCTAATTCTTAGCATTCAATCCTTTCTTTGCTTACCCAAAATGGTGCAATATTTACCTGTTTGCGAAAAAAAAAATACTCACTCCGTTTGTCGCAACCAAGCTCACCTGTCATAAATGGCACACACAGAAAAAAAAGGATGGCGAAAAAATATTATTACACATCAGTGGCCGACTTGTTGGTCCGGACGATTGGGGTTTTACGTTTGTGGTAGAAAGTATCAAGGATTCACCATTCTTCGAAAATGGAACGAAATGTTTGATAAAGGAGCTACCACACAGGCCGTAGGGGAGGGTTGGGGAGAAAGGGTAAAGGGGAGAAGGGGATAAGGTACGATACTTTAATTCCATTTTGCTGCCAAATAATGAACGTCCCGCATATATCTGCACACCAGGGTGCAGGAAGGCAGGATCCATCACGAAAGGTATATGGGAAAGGGCAAAAAAGGGATCCCAGACGCAGCACATGCAAGCATGCAATAAATAATGGATCAATTTATGCTGGCCACTGGGGGGATCTGGGAATGAAATCTTGTTAAGAGCTTTACCGTAACGATGGGTAATGAAAATTCAATATCCTTCCAATTCGGGGCGCATTCGACAACATCAACCTTCGAGGATTTCGAAAAAGCTCCTGGATTGGGTTGTGTATTTAATACCATAGCCATACCATACTAGTGTCCGAAATTCAGTTCGACCGAAAAGGGAAACAAAATGAAGGGAGAGATTAATTTTGCATTATTATTCCATCTCTGCGATCAATCCGGCAATCAAATTTTGAAGGTCAGTTTCCAGGAATTTCAAAGATAATTCCGACAGTATTTATTGAGGTTTCGGTTTCAGTAATAATGCAAACTGGTACTTTATCTGCATTTCTGTAAATGTGGAATGTTTATTTAAAATGAAATATTACATTTCTGTCAAGACTGTATACAACTGTATTTAATAGCAGTGGCCAATTCATATCGATTGGGACATACTTCACGAAGTAAAAAAACGCTAAAGGGAATATTATTCCGGGCGTAGTTCGACAAGTAATTGCGCAATATTCCATTATTCCGAATAAAATATCAAAATACGAGGGCTGACAATAAAGTAAGGTCTCCAACGCTGCAACTTCGCCGGATCACGCGCTAGGCGAAATCTGGCAACACCACCGTGTTCCTTGGTTCCCCCACTACCACTTTGCTGCTGAGTGAGGCTTCCCCGACCGCTCAGTCTTGGCTGAGCAGCCGTCAACGATGGAGGTACCCCTCGCGTCAGCGTCCAAGTGCGAATTGCGTTCTGTAATACGTTTTTTGAGTGCGGAAAAGGTGACACCTATTGAAATCCATCGTCAACTAGTTGAAGTATACGGGGAAAAGTGTATGGACATTAAAAACGTGCGTAAGTGGAGTCGCGAGTTTAATTCCGGGCGCAATAATGTTCACGACGAGGAGGGAAGTGGCCGACCGTCGGTCTCGGATGCGATTGTTCGTGGCCCCAAGTGACTACCACATGTTCCCCGCCCTGAAAAAACATCTCGGAGGGAAGAAGTTTGAAAGTGACGCGGAGGTTCAGAAAGAGGTCAACACCTGGCTGCGCGAGGCGGACGGAGAGTGGTATTCTGCCGGCATAGACAAGTTCATCGTGCGGATGCGCAAGGTGTTGGAAAAAATGGCGATTATGTAGAAAAGTAGCCAAGGCCTTGGCCTTTCCAACGGTGTATCGCTTTTTATAAATAAATGTCATTTTCTATGAAAAAAAAATTGGAGACCTTACTTTATTGTCAGCCCTCGTATAAACAAAAAACATTACCACAGCAAATATACCTCTTGTAAAGCTACGAAGTCCATGTTCTGTGTCATCTAGTTGCTTGAAGACTATGGGCTTCGGCTGTGACGAAAGTCTTTATATTCAGTTACTCATATCGTTTTTGGAAGTCTTCTTGAATTCGGCATTAGCATATCTTACCTTCTTAACATTCATACAAGTCAAATATCTGGAGTCCAAACTCGGGATATCCTAAGCTTTTCCTGATTTCTAGATTTCCAGGCTCAAGAGATAGAAGATATTTATCTTTAAAAATATATAAAAACCCACATACTACAAACATACTAATTGTAAAATTTGCTCTTAAATTTCTTAACGACACTTCATCGATCCTAACGCCAACTTGGTCACCTTTTATTTCCTTATAGGCCCCAGAAACTGGTGTGGCACGGTTCTAGTGCGCACGGTGAGCGTGCGATAGACACGTACTGCGATGCCTGGCACTCGGCATCGCCGGATAAGGTCGGTCTGGCCAGCAGTTTACTCGGTAACAAACTGCTAGACCAGGAACGGTACTCCTGTGATAATCGGTTCGTGGTACTTTGCGTCGAAGCGGTCCCGCAGGACCGAAGACGAAAGCGAAGAGATACCAGAAGGTAAGTCTAAATTTGTCTCCTTAAGCTATCTAACCAATTCTTGAAAAAAAGTTGGAAAGAAACAATAATTAAAGAGGAAAAGAAAGTATTTCATGTTTTTCTCGACATTTTACATACAAGTCGCCGAAACTCCTTAAGATTTTCTTAAACATATCATGATGGAAGAAAGCTTTCAAAGCGACTTCCAAAATGTATAACAAAATGTCACAACTATTTTAAAAATGCGTCTTCCTTGTTCTCCCATTCCAGCCAACACGAGTTTGCCAACGAGAAGGAGTACAGCCAATATTTGCAAAGCATCAGCGCACTGTAAAGAAACTCGCAAACGCGCATCTAGGGAGTAGACCAGTGACTTCCGTACCACACAATACTCAGAGCATCGCATAAATAGCATCCCCATCAACTACACCGTAACTCATCAGAACGACGTTCGATAGATGTCATCTCGGCGAAAGATCCGAAACCATTGAATCACAGACAGAGATACACAGACACAATGCAAATGATAAATAAGATAGGAACTAAAGCTAAAAGAATAGATAAGAAACAATACAACTGAAGAATGGTTTTAAAACAAAGCATGAAACAAAATAAAACACTGTGAAGAAGAGAACGGAATATGAAGAATAAAGTATAAAAAAGAGAAGAAGAGAAGAAAAGAAAGGAAAATAAAACAGAGAAGGAAAAAAAGAGAAGAAGAAAGCAGAACAGAAAAAATGTCCCCAATCGGACCGACAAAGCCGCAACACTGCAACTGAATTAATGAAATAATGATAATAAGTAATTTTAACAGCGGACAGTCTGACGGTGTAGTTACGTTATAGAATTGTTTAAATTTGTTTTTTTTTATCTACCCTTACTTTACTTTCGTTGTTTAGCAATTGTAACATACGGTAAAACGAAGTGGTGCAAAAAAACGCCGAGTGACTAATGTAAAACAATATGAGAACAAAACATGGTAAGAACACACAACGTTAGCAACGTAAGTAAGAAAAAAAACAAGGTACAACATGTGCATCACCAGCAAAGAAAAAAAAACACTCTTTTGGGGTTGAGATGTGATGCAAAGAGACACGGTGGTTGTTAGCATATAAGTGAGCGATAACAGTAACAAGATTCAATTAACGCAACACGTGCAAAACAAAACAAAACATCATCTACTAATGTTTAACCATGTCATCGCCAAGCAGAGGGAACGTCAAATGTGAGTCAAAGTCATAATATGGGTTGACTCGGCCCGTAACAAACTCTCGTCATGTTGATAGTCAAATTAATCAATGCCTCAATGCCGATCAGTTTTGCATCAGCAGCGGTGCAGCCGTACTGATCGATCACACTTAGCAGATCGCTTAGGTTAATGGCAGTCCTAAGTAAGGGTTGTGTAAAATTCCATGCTATCTTCTGTCTTCTGGTAGACGTAAGACGAGAGAATTCTCGTTACCTTTACCAATCCAATCTAGACCAACTGTTTGTTTTTCTGTTCTTCCGCTATTACCTTTACTACTACTACTATTACTACTAACTACTACTAACATCATCACCTAACTCTAGTGCACTGTGCAGAGCTCGATGACAAGTCCCAAGCGCAAGCAAATCGTAAACTTAATACCAAAATGGAGCAAACTAGTGTTACATTGACAACAAAACGCGTGTTGTGAATTTAGTACGTGACGCAAGTGATGCGGTAGGCGATTTACTACAATCCATTAACATTTCCTGTAAATGCCACATTGAACAAACCACGATTGTGCGTGTGTTGTTGTTTTTTATTTGTTTAGATACGTAAAACAATACATTCAATCGCAGCGTTACAGATAGAACAGACTCACTGTGTACAGCGCCACACAAGCACCATTCTGGGGAAAGAAATACGTCTTACCGTACTTGTAAACATACACTAAAACTCTCTATCATCTCCCACCAAAAAAAAACCCAATGATGATCCTTTTTTCATTTCACCCCAGTTTTCCGTAGAAGAAAATGTGCAATTAAGATTTGTTATTACATTGAACAACGGACAACTTGCACAAGGTCCGCAAGCAGCCATTGCAAACTACAAAGAGTGAACCAGTTTCAATGCAATTGATGAAATACCATCGAAGCCAGAGACATTTGTGTCATTTACAGTGAGGACCGGGCGGACCGGTGGAACAGAAATAATGTTTTTAGACGATAAGTAATTACCTTTAGGTGTAAGCAAAGGTGCACACGCGTTCAAATGCGCGTGTGATTCGTGACGGTAGAAATGGTTTAAAAAAAACAAAAGTCGATAGATAATAAGCTATTTAACTAATAACGGTAACTATTAAAAGCCAAGCGGGGTAAATGAAATAAAAAAAAAACCAAAAAAATACAAAAAGGCCCCAAAAAAGGGATAACAAAACACAGAAAGAGATCCATTTTTCTGCAGATTGCATAGGTAATGAGTTTAATTATCGTTTTTCAAAATACGTTTCTGTCTTTACCAGATGGGGTACAGAGAGCAGTAAAATCGTTTCCACATATCTAAACAATGTGTGGAGAGTATATTAGAACAACAGGCGTTCTGCGTGTAAGAAGTTGTTATCTTGGATGGGGAACTACAAATTTGAATCGGGAAAACAAACTGAAAATTTGACTTGCTGTAATAAAAATGAAATTCAACCATAATATAATGGGACGTGACTGTTTTTTGAATGCAGAAAACTATATCACATTTTCGTGCTAGTTTAACAAAACCCAAGGTTAACTTAACTTCATAAAATTGTTTTCTAACGGTTGCTTAAAAATTTAATAAATCATGCTGCTGCTCTTGGGTTTTCAAGATAAGTTTTCATATGGAAAATGGAGTTTCTAGTGCCAAAGTTTTTCCAATTTTCAACGGAAGCAGTTTTCAAATGGTCAGTGCCGAATTAAGCTTCTTGGAGGCACTAGGTGGAATAGCTATTGGGGGACCACTATCAATACAAAACTGAACTGACTGGGGTAGAGTTTTCTTGACCTTTGAGGCATACTGTTGTGTTTGAGCTTTACACAAAATACACGACATATTGAAACACCGCCTTGTGTCATAAACTTAAGGCTACTAGTAGCTGTCCTCTAGTAACATTACCTCTAGTAAAAATCTTACTTCCAATATTTCAAATTAAATATGGTTTACTTACCCGGGTAAACGATAGTTTGAAAACTCTTTGGCATTAAAAAACGAACACTTGATATTTTTTTTGGTACAAAATGGCACACAAACACTTCACCACATTTTAAAATACACAAATTCACGCAATATGCAATAAAAATATAACTTTTTTTCACCAAAACACAACACTTGTATTTTTTTTCTGTGAACATAGGCACATATGCCCTTCAATGCGCTTCGGCAAATTTAAAACAATTTTGACTCATTTTAAAGACCTTTTCCTTATTTAAAAACCACACTTGCCTATAATGGCAGCTTTTTTTATACACAAATTCACTGAATAAGCTCATTTAGAAAAGGACATCACTTTTTTCACTAAAACACCACCAGCACTTCCTTTTTACTGTGCAAAAAGGCACACACACTTCAATGCGCTTTGATACATTTAAATTGTGTTTTAAACTCGCGTATTTTTTATTTTTAAACGACACATTTCTTATTACACGATTTCACGCAATAAGTAATAAGATCATTGAGAAATGAACTTATTTTTCACCAAAAAAAAACAACCAACATTTGGAATTGCAAACCAACAATTTTTTTTATAGGCACTTTCCACAACATACATATACCGAAAGTTTTTTTTTATTAATTCTACATTTTACTAACTAGAAGTAGCTAGCACGGAGGTTATGATAAAAACAAACACCACCCGTTTACGGTATGGTTTTATGATAAAACTCGTTGGCAAAATCTGTTGCACAACACCAATGTAAATAATTTACAAGCTTAGTACACGCATAGTACACACACAATGCTAACTTTAACGTTGCAGTAAGAACGTAACAGCGCAATTTGCCTGCGCAGGTAAGTGTAATGAGATGGAACAAATCCTGTCGCTTAACCACGATCAACGCGATTCCCTTAGATCCGAAACTGGTTTGATGTCTTTTGTCACTAACACTTACTAACAAGTATCACGAGAGCATACGCTGACACAAACCCAAACCGACGCTGCCGACAATTTGTACATGTGCAGACAAAAATTTTCATTTTTTAACATCACATCAACACACGAATTGTTGTACTAAACATTTATTTATATGGAATAAGATCCTCGAAGAAAGGACATCACTTTTTGGCATCAAAAAAACAACGCTTGCAAAATGTTCTATATACTGAAAGCTTTTCATAACTCTAACGTATCGCTGTCCGATCGCTACTAATCACGATTTCTCCTTATCTCATGATCATTAGCTCTTCTCCTTCCTACACACCTACACAACTAGAATTGGCGAAATGGCGGCCTGATTTCGGCCCGATCGCACACACTTTGCTCCTCCTTGATAGACGAATGAAAAAAATCTCGTAAAAAACCCATTTAACAAATCTTCGCTCTTTTCGATCAAATCCGTTCTTACATTCATGGCATGGAAAATGTAGGTTTATACCTAGATACTTTTTAATAACATAAAACACTGTTGTGATTAGTAGTAGAACGTTTCAAAGGGGCAATATTTCAATCATGTAGCAATGAATTAGTAAGAAATGGGACTTTTTCCGATGTTATCGTGTTGGCGACTGTGTCGTGGCCACTGCAAAGGGCTATCCCAGCAACAGCATGATGTTATTACTGGTATTTAAATTAATTACAGACATTATATTCGGCCTGTTGCGGTCACTACTGCGGTTTTTTCTTCAAATATAAAGTTTTAAATTGAACTGATCATTTTTAAGGTAAGTATGCTAAGTAAGAACAAAAAAAATCATATTTTCTTCCGCGATGAACACGTGTCTATCAAGAAACTTTTACTGATACTATTTTTTCCAAGCAACCGCTTAACGGTCTTTTTGAAAATTGAATTTCCATTTGGTGGATTTTAACAAAAATTAGTCCTTTTTAAACTTAAAGATTTTTTTGTGAAAATTAAATTAAGTTGCATTGTTATTAAAAAATTATACTTGACTATTTTCCTTAAAATTTTGATCGAAAAAAAATTAAGTACAACTAAAACCAAATCAAAGGAACATTTTCTACGGCTGCAAACCATCATTTGAGCTTTTTATTAAAGTAGATTATAGTAGAATCCTTCGAAAAACAAAAATATTTTTATAATCTCATTATGGTTTGAAAATTCTTTGTTTTTTTCTCATTCAAAATGTCAATCCGGTTGACGGCCATCGTGGCCAAACGTGCGACCACAGTGCGCTTGTCATCTGCACGGTTTTTCTCTGCACTGTATTTTGCTTTTTATTGATAAAAGTTACTGAATCCGTGATTAGAGCAAGGAACCCTTGTTATCGGTGGTCGTTGCTGGTGCCGCCCTACAGACGTCGATAAAGCCTTCGACAGCAGTGCACAACGCCGCTGAAGTACACGTTATGCGGTACAATCATCGAATTCCGTGGCACAGCTGGTGATCCGACTCGGTGGCAGAGTGCTACAGCAGTATACAGTGCATTTCGGGGGTTCCCTTCCCATCCACGAAGTTCAGTTTCAGTTTCCTACACAGGTCACGAAAGTGAACTACCTTACCCTTGTTTTTGTACGCCCACACGAATCCACCCCGAACACCGGAAGGCAACACGGAATGTCTCTCGATGCGAGTGTACTCCCATCGGAACTGCTGACGACGGCTGCCCCGTTGGTCGGACTATCTGGGCTGGATGTGCAGCGCAATGCCGTGCACAAAACGATCTGGGATGCGTTCAACAATGCCAAAAAGCCGGACACTGAATCCATCCAGTATAAGTTGCTGCCACCGAACTACGAGTTTCCCGTCTCGAAACCCAAACACCAGTCCTACGAATGGTACACACCGAAGGGAATACTCAAGCGCAACTGGATGCTGAAGCACCTGCACGTGCTACCGGCGGTGGTGGTGCTGTTTCAGGACCTCGAATGGAACGATCCGAAATGGACGGAAAAGCAGCTCCAGTGTGCTGCCACGATACAGGTGCTAAAGAATTCGCTGCAGGGCCGCAACACTCGTATCGCCATAGCACTGTTGCAGCGCGGCAACTATCTGCAGCAGGGCGAAGATATGCTCGCGTCAGAACGGGCCGCCCAGCTAACGAGCAATTGCGACATAAATGCGAAAATGTTGTTCGTGCTTCCACACAACGATCATCTGATGGGACACATCTTCCGGCTACAGTCGGCATTTCTCGAGCTGGCTCAATCGTACTATACGCAGATGATGAAACAGATCCGCCTCCACCGGGATCAGCTGACCGATGCACACACGGTACTGAAGATACGGCATCAGTTTAAACTCGGCTTCATTTCCGAGCTAAAACTCGACCAATCAAATGCGCTGCGACACTACCGGCAAACGTACACGTTTCTGGACGATGTGCGAATCGTCGACACGAACTGTCTCGAGCTGAAAACCATTGCCGGGTTTGTCAATTACAAGATGTGCAAGCTGTTCTTCCGTCTGAACGCACCGAAAGACTCGATTTCGCAGTTTAAAAATCACATCCAAAAGTACCGGCAGCGGTCCGGCTTCAAGGAGTTGCTGTTTGAGCATTACGCCTGGTTAAGCGTACAGTACGGCGCATTTGCTGAACTGTTCTGTGACGCAGTGAAAAATGGACTTGCGCCGTTGCAAACGCAACATCCGGGTATCTACTTCCACAAGGCGGCCGAGTACATTGGGATGCGCAAGGAAGCTTTCCTGCAGTGTACCGCACTCGGTACGCCGGGTGCTTCGGAACTAGGCTCGATCAGCAATTCCGCCCTGTACAGCGATTTCTTCGGCATTCGGGGTAGCGTAAAGACGGGCGAACCCGTATCGGAACAACAGATTATCTGTTTGGTGCAGGATAATGAGAAAGCCTACAACCACTCGGGCGAAATTATTAGCCTGCTCGGGAAAGCGATGGCACAGTTCAAGGTGTACCGGTGTTTGCGGTTTCGCAAAAAGCTTGCGATCGATATGGCGGAAGAGTATCTGAAGAGCGGAGATCATTCGAAGGCCCTCACGCTTTACTCGCTAATGTTGACCGACTATCGGGTGGACAAGTGGTACACGATATTTACCCAGGTGCTGCTAAAAACGCTTCATTCTGCGTACTTGTCCGCATCGGTGCCGGATTTCGTAGCTTGCAGCATTGAAGCACTTTCGCCAAGGATCGCCATGGAAAAGCAGGATCGTATACTGATACTGGAAAACCTCTGGAAGGTGTTTCACGTATGTATTGCATATTGAAGGAACTTCGATTTCCTTTGTTTGGCAATTAATTTAAAATGTGCTGTTTTGTTTTCTTTTAGCGCGTTTCACCGGTTTCGAGTAGCTTGATAGCGCCCGAACTTTCCAACAGCTGGCAAACGGCTCTAACCACCTTTAACGCACCGATCAAGCTAGATCTCGATCGATTGAACGATCTAGTCGAGTGTCGGCTTACGTTCGAGAAGCGACAGATTAAGAACGATGAAAAGCTACAGCTACTGCTGTACATCCGCTCGCTTACGGAGGTTCCGCTGAAGTTGAAAAATTTCTCCATTCTCCTAACGGACCTCAAGTCAAGCAGTGTACGAATTAATGCGTCCCAGTACGCAGAGTATGCTGACCCTACCGAACATACCGAGAGCTCGAAAGCAATCGAAGAGTTTATTCTCGAGCCGGAAAAATGCTACCGTATACTGTTCATCGGAGATCGATACCTTTTCGCCGAAAGTGTCGACGTTCATATCTTTCGACTCGAGCTACAGATGGGTTCGGAAAATACGCACGCTGTGCTATCGGTGCGAGAGAAGCTCAACACGAGCAAACCGTTTAAATCGTACAATCCACACAAGGATTGTATGGAAAGCATTGGTGTTATAAGCTCGTGCTATATCATTCCAACGTGAGTTTTTTTTTGCGAAATGAGTGCAACTCTTTCAGGTGGGTTAAAAAGTTACTTACGATTGTGTTTTCCTCCTTTTGTATTAGCTTCCATCTGGGTTCACAAACTAAACCAACCAACCAACCGATGCTGACGAACGAATTCCATCAGGTAACGACGAAAATATTCAACCAGTCTGACCTTTGCCTACAGAACGTCGGTGTGAGCATCAGTGTACCGCAGTTGCTACGGAACAATGGTAACTAACACAAAACATCACATAATTTGGACTACGCCTACTGATTGATTATTTCCTATTTTCTCTTTTGTTAGTATTTTTGACAACCGATCTGAATCATCCGCTGCAGAAGATTCATTCCCACGTACAGATCGATATTGGCGAGCTGCAGATGCAATCGTCGACGACCGTTTCGTACTACCTCGCCAGCCTGGTAGCGGGCAACATAGAGCTGAAGCAGAAAATGTACTATCAGATGGAAAATTTACACCAAAGCAAAACGGAACCGCTAGGTGGCGGTCCGGCGGGAAGTACACTGAACGGTGGGAGCGGAACAATCGATTCACCGTCCACACCGAACAGCGAAAAGGAGGACCTAGCGAAGCTGCTGGCAAATGAGAAAAATCTGCAAAAGTACGTGAACAATCACAACGTTAAGATTGAATTTGTGCACGAAGACGAACAGGTGGTGCGCAAGATTAAGGAAGACACGGTGGTAGTGCCGTGTGTGGAAGAGATCAAGCTTACCGGCCGATTCTACACGCTTAGCCGGGAAGCACTTGGGCAGGCGTATCGGAATGAAGATTTTTTGCTGCGCATTAATGTGGAAATTAAATCGCCCGATCCGATCGATATACTCGAAACGCAATTTGTTAGTGTAAGTAGATGATTGATGAGTGTCCCTTTGTGATGAAATTTGCATCGGATTTCGTCTTACCTTTTTTTTTTGCTCTACTTTGCAGGATCATAATATAGTGGAAAAACCATACCAAGGTGGTGATACTATTTGCGGCAGTGGCTTAAGACCGGCGAGTCGGTTTGAGGAACTGAAGCTACTTAGTGCAACAAACTGTACCCGTGATTGGGTATCGCGCGGCGATTATCTTTCGAACGATACGCAGCTCGTGTTTAATCGTTCACGTTCGCCCGATAGTAGCGGTGGGTCAGCAGCAACGGCCTTACCGGCATCGAACCGACCGACGGAAGAGCAGTACAACAAAAACCTTCTCTCGAAACTGCCTACGAATGCAACGATAATCGGTAGCACTAGTGCACAGCTAACCAATCAGATGAACTTATCTCTAACCCATCATCCTTCACATGCTGCCTTGGCTGATACAACTACCGCGATCACAATGACGGACGCTGACGGTGCTGCTTTGTCACCTTCAGCAAAGGGAACTGGCAACACTGCCAACACCACCACCACCACCACTAGTATGACCACATCCACCGGGAGTGTAGAAGATTTCAAGGTGAAACCGCTCCCACTTAACGAGGCGTCCGCATTGTCATCCACCGCGTCGAAGCTAACCGGCGATGATCTGTCCGCGAAGAATGTAACGAAAACCATCTACAACCGGGCGCTCGATTGTGTGCAGCTTACGAACAATGATCGAAACGGTTTCATCAATGCGCACTACAATCGTCCCGAAGCGGGTGCAAATGTGGCTAGTGCGGCACAAGCTGCCACATCGTGGCCAATCTTTGGAATGTATTGCGTACGGTGGAGTCGCTCACGAACGCCAAACGTAGTGAATGAGTCGAAGTTTATTATCAATGGAATCGGTTAGTTTGGATGCGCCGTAAGGAGATTAATTGAATGTTTAATTAATAGTTTTGTGTGTGTGTTTTTTTTTGCAGAAGTCATCGATCCACCACTTAATCTGTATTGTTACATCGAGCAACGAATGTACGTACGGTTACCGATGACGTTACGCATCACGCTGCGTAATCCAACGCGTAGAATTCTTCATCTGCAAGCAATACTGAACAGTTCCGATAGTTTTATGTTTGCCGGTCATCGACAGGTTCGTTTCTGTCTGGAAGGATCTATTAACCGTGTTTCAACTTATTTTAATTATACATTTTTCCATCTTTAGTTAAACGTATCGATATTTGCGTACTCCACGTACGATCTGCTGTTTAATCTATGTCCACTGAAAGCCGGCTGGCAACCGTTGCCCGAACTACAGCTAGAGTATCAAAATTTTCAAACCGCAACACCCACCCCCGGTGGGGTAAGTATGCCCGGGACGCAAACGGTACCGGTTAAAGGTGCGGCAGATACGGCGACTGTTGCAGCACCACCCGTAGACGATGTGATAGTGGCGGACGGTATGGAAAGCCAGCGCAAGGCGGAGCTGGCCTCGCTTGTGCAGCGGTGGATGCCGAAAATGGTGTTTGTTCATGTAAGCAAAGCGCAGCAGGCGAGGGTGTAAACCGAAATGGGAAATAATGCTTTACTTTCTCGCAAATTTTTGCAGCCACCAACGAGGACACTGTGATCAACAACAATATATTAGTGGAGACAGGGAGCAGACGATTGGATATTTAATTTCAAACCCATCCCACTTATCTTTGTGCTCCGGTTGTGTGATTTGTCGTCGTAGTTAACCACGGGAAGCACGTTCCGTTTGAAGTAGTGAGTTTGAAATTTATTTAACTTCCGTATCCATTTGCCCGTTTTATGCACCGTGGGCATAAGAGAAACGATAGAGGACAGTGCGGATGTTAGGAAAAATGCTTCCTAAGTAATGTTTGTTGCTAAACAAACAACAACAAAACTAAAGAAGGGCATTATTAGAGTCGGCGTGTGTGTGGTATGGATGAGTTTTATAGAGAAAAGGTACGAATTGTTAACATGATTAGAGAGATAGAAATGGATAAAGTATCGGTATTGAAAGATTTATAGTTATGTGAGAAGTTGGCGTAGCTAATGAAGGGAGAAAACAAAACAAAAACTAACTGAAAAAGGGCGATAAAATGATAACGCTAAGGTGAGAACCGCGGTTTTGAAAGTGGCTAGTGGCAATATTTAAATCCGGTCTATTGGGATATATTGGTGTAGGAAAGCTATTAAGGAGATGAATTCTTTCGAATTCTTTCTCCCCTCAGTTCGTTTTCTTCTAGTGCACACACCGAACCCCTTGGCGAATAAAGGTGAATTCGATCATTTACATGAAAAGCGTGATGATGGTTTACAAGAAGTGTTTCAAATTCGCATAGTAAGGATCGGCCTTGGTAAATACGGCGGAAAGATCGCGCGCACGCCATATAGCTTCGTTAGACGTTTTGGCTATTCGTCTCAGCTTCTGTCGCAGTATGCTTGGGTCAGCTTCGAACTGTTGCGCTAGCACGATTATATTTCGATTGGTAAATTCAAGCGAAACTTCCGAACGATGTTGTACGGCAACATTTCGACGCTTGCTGCGAATGTTCGTCTGTATGCCACAATCCGTTGTGCCGACGGGACAGTTCTTCACTGTGTGAGGGATCGCTTGAGCGTTTTTAATACGAAGATCGAGAACATCTTCCACCTGTGGTGCGGTCAGTAGGTTCAGATTGGACTGTGCGCGTTCTTCAACTACTGTTTTGGGTGTTAATTCCCGTGCTGTGTTCTCCACTGTGCTCTGATTATTCTGTTTCGACAAATCCAACCAAGCGTTGCCGGTAACTATGGGGATTGCTTCGGTTGTTTCCGTAACCTGTGAGATCTCTTTCATTGGTTTCACTATGGATACTGATACTGGTACCAACAATGGATCTGACTTTAGAGGAGTTTCATTTTCCATCATTTCTTCCACTCGTTGTATCTCTTCATTAAAGTTCGGTATTAAATCGCTAATCACTTGAAGGGGAGATACTGTCGAGCGTCCTTCTTTCACCGGTATTGCTTCCAGCTCCATACTTGTACAGGACAGACATATCGATTGCAAAGATGTAGTATGTGGTACATCGCCATAATGCACTGGGGAACGTTCCATCTCGGCACATTTCTGTTCATACTCTGCCTGAAATCCATCTAGCAGCTTTTCTAATTCGGCCTCCACCTGGGCTTCGGTAGTTTGGTTGGAAATGTACCGTGCCAAAGCATTGTCCTGCTGATCGAACAAACTAACGGACGGCATCGGTTGGATTCCATTTCCGTTCGGAGCTTGCTGCTGGCTTGCAAACGTGACGTATTCTTCTTCCGGTGCCGTAACATTTGTTGCTGGCTGTTTGGTCGCAGTAGCTGATGATGGTGGTTTGCTTGGTGATTTTTTCCACACTTGCCGAAGACATTGGGAGACGGTTTTGTTGTCCCGCAAACGTTTGCGTGGTTTTCTTTTCTCTCTTATGGGTGTTTTTGGAAGCAAATAGTTTGGTCTTTTCTCACGAATTTTCGAACGAAGCGTTGGCACCTGCGACGATTCAATGAAATCCTCTTGCTCATCTGTTATGAGGGAAAGTGTTGGGATTAGTTTATACCCGAATATTACGAGGCATGGCAACAGCAATAAATTATACCTTCCTTGTTATTCTCCATCGTGCAGCAATCTAATTCTACCTTTCCAGAATTAGCTGCAGCTAAATTATTATCTTGCACGAGCACAGAAACCGTTATAAAAAGTATGCACCTCGTTGCGAAGTAAACTTGTAGTGCTAATTATTTCCGTAATTCAAGTGACAGTTTGCTGTTCCATGCAGCACAAACATACGGCGTTTCCAAATTCATATTGGCTGAAAAGAACATGAGCAGGATAAAAACTCATGCATTGATTTGGTAGATTTTTTTAAAGAATTACTTGTACTTGCTTTTCATGTACTTGTTTTTCTTGTTTAAACTTAAAACGCGTGCAATTGGATTCCAAAAAGCTCCCTGCAGCAAAACTATGTCGCCCGTTCTAGGCGACATTTATCGGCCAGCTGTCAATCGTCTGTCAAACGCCAATGTTTACAACCAAATACAATTGAAAACATACGAAATCTCGAAAGTGACTCACCCCTGAACCTTGCGGTCGTAAAATTGCGTTAATTTAATAATTAGTTCTCTTTCTTGGGAGATTAATCTTTGTTTAACTAGTTGTTCATAGCACTAAAATAGTAATCCTTAAAAGGATCTAAAACAGGAAACAAAATGTCAGCAATGGAGAGTGAGTATCCTTTTCAAAAACGCCACTAAATGTACCGAACAAACACATTCCTTAACATTTGTCCCTTCCGCAGAACACTTGTTTAATCTTAAATTTGCAGTAAAAGAGCTGGAACGTAACGCCAAGAAGTGTGAGAAGGAAGAAAAGGCCGAGATACTGAAGACAAAGAAAGCCATCCAGAAGGGTAACACAGAGGTAGCACGGATTCATGCCGAGAATGCAATCCGACAGAAGAGCCAATCGCTGAACTATCTGCGTATGAGCGCCCGTGTCGATGCAGTGGCCAGCCGCGTTCAGACTGCGCTTACGACGCGCAACGTTACCAACTCAATGGCAGGCGTCGTCAAGGCAATGGATGCGGCCATGAAGGGTATGAATCTGGAGAAAATATCCGGTCTAATGGATAAGTTCGAGTCACAGTTTGAAGATCTGGACGTGCAGAGCTCGTACATGGAAAATACCATGTCCCAGACAACGACCACGGCCGTGCCGCAGAACGATGTGGAATCGCTAATGCAGAGAGTAGCTGATGAAGCTGGGTATGGTGGCATTATCGTGGTATCTTCATTGTTAAACAAAACTCCTAACGTTTTCCTCCTCTTCTTCTTGGAATTTCAGCCTTGAACTCAACATGGAACTCCCATCGGGACCATCTTCGATTGCGATCGGTGCCTCAACGCAAGCATCCACCGAGCAGGACGAACTAACGGCACGCTTAGCACGTTTGCGACAGGCCGAATAAAGTGTTTGCCTTCTGGTTCAGCCTGCTGTGAACTGCCCGCAGTGCATTGCGTTGTGTTACTATCACCATGTATATTTTCTCTTCCCATTCAATGTTCTGAAAACCCAGTTTCCGCAACACTAAAGCCAATGGACGGTGTCACCTTTTTTGCAAAAAAAAAGTTCAATATGCTTTGAGTAATTCTCATGATTATTCGTTAAAACAAAGTAATAAATATTATGACCTTGGTCGATGAAATAAACCATGGTACGCACGCTTCATTGGATGATTTTTAAAAATAGTTATACGAAATACATTGAAACCCCTTCATTTAATCCGAACTGTAGAATTATTTAAAACAAAAAAACACGTATCTATTCTAAAAATCCGGTTTTTTGGCAAAAGAATTGTAACTCTAAAAACTGGTTAGAAATTATATAAAGAAAACAATAGATGACACCTCTCTCTAATCACGTATGCCAACAAACAAAAAACTTTCCCGCCCCCGGGTGGACTCGAACCACCAACCTTTCGGTTAACAGCCGAACGCGCTAACCGATTGCGCCACGAAGGCGATGAGAAACCTGCGCGTTAGAGCGAACCTGCTTCATATCGTCATTACCACCCTTACAGTTGGGCTTACAATAATCACACGTTTCTTATTCGTATCAACGTAATAAACTATTTTATCTGTAAAATTATACGCCTTTAATGTATGTATAATACGTAATTACACATAGCAGACACACCAATCAATCTCTAATGTAAACCATCAAATTCCACACCTCATTTAAAGCTCGACCACTTTCAACTGCGATGAACGATCTTTCAATCCGGTATGAGTTGTTGCAATTGTTAGATAATTATTTACATGTTTAAACCCTGATACACGTGGCAGTACTATTCTCAAACAACTTGCTTCCCGCGGTGTGTACTAGAAGTAAAGATTCCATTTAATAGAACAATATTTGCCCTTAGTTTGGTCATTCTAACCTCCGGAGCTAGTGGCTTTATGTTTACCCTTACATGGGTAAAAAACACAACCTCCTAAAGCACGTGACTACTACGGTCCCAACCAAGCAGTAGGTAATAGGCACATTAAATGTTCTATACATGAACAAATTGCAAAATATAAACGAATGAAATTATTGGCTAATGTCATCGATTGTTTTGTAGCCCTGCTTAACGATACCACATTGACGTCAAACCAAAGAAAGGAGTAACGAACATGAATCGAAAAGCTCTAGCGGTGGAGATGTACTTACGCGAAAAATGTGTCAGCCAAACACCAAAAAGAGGCTAGAAAAAAGCCACACTTATCGGGCACTTGTTGCGGGACGATACCTCTTGCAAAAAGGAAGTGGTTTTCCAAAGTCAAGCAGTAAAAAAAAAAATCTCCCTTTTTTGTACATGACGTCAATGTAATCGATGTATGAAGTAGTTCTTTGCGCTAACTCCGTTCGATGTCGCCGTTCGAAGTTCGTCCAGACAGCAGACAAAAAAGTAAGCAACCAACACAAACTCAAAGCAATGATGCGATTGAATCGATAATTTTAGTTCGCAAACTTTAAACTTCCGTTCTTTGACTTCCCTCCTCATTCCTCTTGCTGAAAGCAACACCGTCATGCACTTCGAAACACGCGTGAAGGTTAAAAGTAATTGCCCACAACGGGTGATCGTCGTTAGCCCTCGTGGTGTGTGCTGCTGCATTGATCACTTCAATCCACGATCAAACGTGAGGATGATAATTGAACTAAAATGAAGTGATTGTTTGCATCAAATCGTCAAAAAAAGCCCCCAAAGTTCGCTTGATTTAACCTTCTTTTTTTCGTCCTCTTTACACAATATTTAGCAAAAAAGAAGTTTTGTTTACAATTCCTCCACATTATTCTGCGCGTTGTCTTTCACGCATTGGAATCTTTCTTTCTTTTGCCTATACGCAAAGCATAAAGTTCAATTTTAATAGGTTTATTTTGATACAAAATGAACAGATTTTGTTTGTTTGTTTCATTCAATTGTTAATGTTCATGCCCTTTTTACTTTCCATCCCTTCCATTTCTAGGATGTGCACACGGAACGAGATGGAAATGGGAGCGCGCCATTTGCTGTGTTAAATTTGTTTGCTTTTTTTTCTTCTTTATTTGTGTTTGTCTCGAGCTCTCTGTGTGTTCATACTATTTTTGTGTTTTGTTTTTGTATTTATTTTGTTACTTTTTATAACTTTCTGTGTTGTTTTTTGGTACACCTTGGTGTAAACTGTTACCATGTACGTACTTGGGTTTGTTGTTTTGAAATGTTTCCATTTCAGATTTCTTATGCTTTTCTTTTTATCTTTCGAAAATGTAAAGGATATACAAACAACTAACAAAACAAAGTAAAGCGGATGAATAAATCTTCTGCTTATAATTCGATTGCGATCCATTACACTGTTGGCGAAGAACAATAATAAAATAGGTTTTATGTTCTTCCCATACTTTGTTCATTGCTTTGTTTTCTTTGTTTATACTGATTTCTTGACTTACTTTTATACAACATTATCTGCTATTTGTTACTGTTTTATTTTCCTCTTTTGTTTTGTTCTTGTTGTTTTAGTTAGTTTAGTCCAGACACACACGCACACACATCTGTACCTATATACCGTGTCATTTTGTTAACATTTGTGTTTTGTTGTTGTTTTCCGTTACATTGTTTTGTGTTAATTTCTGTTCCTTTGTTTTCATCATACTGTTTTGGTTAGTTCAAAGCACGAACGCAACCAATTGTTTGTATCTATTTTCTCATTATCTTCTTGCTGTGATTTATCTTCATTTTCTTTTCATTTTTTATAATTTTACAATATACTTCTGGAATGGACGAGAAGCGTTTTACTTCACATTAAGTGTCTAGGGTTGTTGTTTTGCCAGACTAAATCTCAACGTGAACGTTTTAACTCGCATTCAGGTTTTAATAACCGTCACACGATTGAAAAGCTGAACTGAGTGTTATGCTTATGTTGGCCAATCAAAGATGGAGTGAGCTTTATGAGTGGCAACAACACACACAAACGCATGGGGGTATTGCTGAGAATGCATCATTTAACATGAATTAATTAGGGAAAGAAAGAAATACTTCTGAACTGCGCGCTCCATTGGCGTTAAAACACATTTAAATCTGCCGAGCGCATGCACACACATCGATGCTAATGCGGCGTGAAAATTGCTTAATTTTATATCTTTATACACCTAAACTGCATGCCCATTTAACGTATGCTTTGCGCGAACAAGAATTTAAAGTAGAAAACGAAACCCACGAAAAACCTACCAGGAAACGAGATAAACATTGTTTATCGAACTGTGTTAAATGCACGCCCATCGTGGGCGCTCTCCTTGCCCGCTTATATGTATGTATGTATATGCTAGGAGCCGGCCAAAGTGAAGCAATATTTACAGGATACTATACGTTTTAATACACACGCAGACACTCCTCTCTTCTAGGATGATTCACAATCAATGTTTACATTTCAGTGGCTTAATTTCATATCAACTCTAGCAAAGAATGTAACGGAGCGATGTGATCATTATCCGGCGCTGTTTTGTGGATAAACTTTAAATAAATTATTTACATCACATTCTGGGTGTGTGTTTGTGTTTGTGAGCATGCTTTTATGATTCTCATTCTCCATCCCACTTATTATTTTAGTAAACGATTTCAGTAGAGAAAACATCTCATCATCCCTCATCTGTAGCTGACACAAGCAGAGTAAACCACTTTCGAACCGTTTTAACAAACCTTCACCATACAGCAACAAGCGGGAGGACAAAATGGATGCTGTGAATTGAGCAGAGCTTTTCTGTGATAGGCAGAAGGTTTTTGTTTTTCTCGTTCGCAGTTCTTTTTCTATACATGTTGTGTGTGTGTATGTGTTTTTTTTTGCTTTATTGTATTTTGTTTCATTTATTTTCGATCAACCGTTTTTTTTTTTGTTTGTTTTTGTTTGCCAATGGAATGATGTGTGGTTTTGTGACTAGCAGGAAGAAGTTCATCGTTTTAAATGCTACGAATCTCCGTGTGGTTGTATTCCTTTTTGGGATATTTTCGTTATTCTTTTTTTTACACATTTCTTGCTGTTCATTTCAGTTAAATCACTGTACGCAATAGGCAATCAAGTTCAAGTTTTACGTTGCGATTTTTTTTGTTGTTGTTGTGTGGTTTATTATTATTATAAATAAGTTCGAAAACAGTCTTTGCGCAGATGTTTTGTTTCTGTTGTTCGTTTTGTTTTGTTTCGGTACTCTTCTTTGTTCTTTCTCTCTTGTTTTTCTCCCATTCTCACGTGCCGTGTTTACACCGAGCACTCGCGATACAACTAATTCATTAGCCATGTCGGTAAATTAGCCTGCCTGCCTGCTTCTCTCTTGTCTCTCTCTCTCTCTCTCTCTCTCTCTCTAAGCATGGGGTACGGCGGGTGGGCGATCCCACAACCCAAAACTCTAAATCGCTAGCATTCCTGATTTGGAGGCTTCATTCACATCTTAACCCGCGCCCATTCACCTAACAAAAGGGGAAGAGAGTTTCTTTTTATTTTACTTTGTTCGATCACTTTCATCCGATCAACCTGTCACGATCGTACCACTCTTTTCCTCTCGCTTACATAATTCTATATGTAAAAGATAGTATTACACATTCCGACTGTGACAGGCTGCAAAAAGGAAAACGGAAGGGGAACATAAACGCCTCTACTTAAACGTTACATCTCCTGCCCTACTTACTACTTACTGATCGCTCACACCTTTCGCTTTCGTTTCCACATTTCCTTTACACAACTTCTACAAAATTTATCCAATACATACAATTATCTTCCGGAAATGATACAACAGAGAAGAAACAAAAACAAACAAGGAAACTCATATATTTATATAAACACAATAGTGTAAAGGTTAGCTACCATATTAGATGTACACACTAAACGCTAAACACAAGCAATCCCACCCCGTTCCAGCCCCCGAAAAAAAAATAATAAAACACACAGGACGACACACAAATTAAGCGTGCACCAATGGTGTTGCAAGTAACTTTCGTACAGTTTCTGCTCTCTAAAGAAGTAGAAAGAAAAAAAAAGTCGTCACTCGTAAGTTAGAAGTGATAGCATAATAGCGGTTCGTCCTTAAATCATCGTCAGTTTTTATGTCTCTTTCATTCTCCTCTGCTCTATAACATTTGTTTCAGTTTTTAAGGATTCTGTTTGCCGGAGAAGTATTGCTTTTGCCACTTCCCATCATTGACTTTTTTGTGTGTTTATGGTTTTTTTTCTCCTCTCCTTAGCAATATGATGTTTTAGTGTGCAAAACAAAAAACAGAAGAAAAAAAAAACAAACCAACTAAACTTAACTAAACCGCCTCCAGTAGTATAATTTGCACCTAACGTTTGTTCACTGTCGTTCTCCACTTCTTCACTTTCTTTTTACCAGGAATGCTAAAGTTTTTATCCTATTTTGGTTTTTTTTTTCCTTCAAGCAAGTAATGTTTTACACTTTTTGGAAATAACATTATCGTTTTATGTGTGCTTTTGCCCCCCCCTGGCGCCTGCTTATCATCAAACAAGATGGCGTTTGTTATAAGATTTTTGCAGGCGATTAAAGGGTGATAAATTATAGCGCTCGGTAGTAGTAGTAGCAGTAGTTGCAGCAGCAGTTGCGGTAATAGTAGCAACACACGGTGGCAGCTTTGCGACCACCAAGGTTTCTGTGTTTGTTTCTTTTTTTTCCCCTAGCTGGTTCATCACAGTGGCAGGAATCTTGTCACCTGAGTAATGGCACAACATACACGCACATGATGTGCCAGTGGAATTGTGCTCCAGATCGGTCTACATCCTCACCACCGTTAAGCCAGTTTGAAACGGAATGCAGGAAAATATAAAAAAAAATATTGCAATGCCACTACACCACCATCGGGCTGCATCATACAGGCTACCGAAGCGCAGTCGGCAGAAGACCAAAAGGTTTTTGGTCCGCTTCGATGCGATAGAGAAGAAGTGTTTGGAGACGGGTCGGTTCTCGTCCGTACGCCGGGGCGTGGCGCTTACTGTGCCTTAATCTTGTTGTTAGTCTGTCCGGCAAGCAGCGACTGGACGTCCGATTTGCCCGTCAGGTTGCGGCTATCGATGTACTGGCCGTTGGTGGCGGTCGACGAAGCGGTCACCTGGATCGGTCGCTTGCCCTTGCGCGCATTCGTCGAGAGGTAGGTCTTGTAGAAGAAGCGAGCAAACAGCACAAAGTAGCTAAAGTACATCGCGATCGATAGCTTGATGTTCATCTCGGAGATGTTGCACGAGTTTTTGCCGGCCGTCTGCAGGAAACCGTGAGCCCAGATGTTGATCGCACACCCAACCACCATCTGCGTAAGCTGCAGCGTCGTGATAAGCATCGCGATCGAGCGCGGTGGCTTAAAGTTGAGGGCACGCAGCGCGTAGTAGGAGTACATGACCGAATGGACGCAGTAGTTCATCACGATGAACCACCGGGCGGAGGCGGTATACTCGGTGTAGGAGAACCACGAGTACATCAGCACCGTGATGTGGTGGTACCAGTGCAGGAAGATGAGCGGTTGCTTCCGCAGCACGATGAACACCGTGTCGCCCAGTTCCGGTAGCTTTGAAAGCACGAACAACCATGTCCAGAAACCACTGACACGGTCGTGTTCAATAAAGCTGTAATGAGAACACAGAGCCGGGTGTTAGAAAGATCGTGAAACGGAAAAAAGATCGACTTAGGGGGTGAAAAAATGAAACCTAAAGAATATTGGAACTGCAGCAGAGAAGAGTAGAAAAAAAACTGCCTAACGCTTTCTTTCTTTAATGATTGATTAATTAACGCACCCACAGGGGCTTTAATACTGCCCTCTATAACACACCACAGGAAGCAAATGGGAAACGAAATTAAGTATGTCTACCGAACCGCTCGGTGCGTGTCTCAGGTTAAATCAATCTACATAGAAATGGTTACGGCGAACGGTGGTACCGGCTGTCTAGCCCCCACAATGTCACACCAAGCCGTCCACTAGACTAGTAATAAAGGAGAACCAACAAGTCTGGCAACTTCCACAGCTCCATTTCCACACATCAATGCTGTCGTCACCAACTTGTAGGTCGGCAACATATGAAAAAAAAAAACACATCGTAAGCAACCTGATTAATCGCAACAGGCAAACCAGAACGGTTTTACCAACGCGAAATGACGTACGGACACTTATTTGCTCTCGGTATTGTTTTCTTACGAAGGGGAGCTATATTTAGACGTGAAGGTGCTGTTGCATTCCGTTTTGTCCATTCTCCGTTTGATTCGTTGGCAATCGTATTTGATTAAGAACATACCTGTTTCAAAAATGTCATTTACTAAGGTGACGATGTCTCTTTTTTTAATTTATTTATAATTGACTAAACCTTTCTTATGTATGGTTTTGCGAATCCCCAAATAAAGTGTAACGCTGTGTAACGCATACTGTTTCGGTCCGATCGATCGCGATCAACTCAAGCGTTTAGCGAAAACAAATCGATATTGGAGTTGTTTTTTAGTTTAACAGTTTACTTACTATACAGTGCTTGTAATGTTTTAGTAGTGTAGTGTAAATGTAGAGCAAATGTTATAATTATATATCCCAACCGTGACCGAGAGACGTTACACAAGTTTCAGTGAGGATTATAATGTTCATGTAATTATGTTTTTGTAATTAAAAATCCGCGGAGTTCCTGCCATTTTTTGTTCTTCCCCTTAACCTAAACTTTTGTTTTCATTCATATTTGAACCACATTCAAAATTCGGCACAAGAGGGAACAATACAAGGATGGGATTTGCTAGTCGTCCTTGCCTGTGCGAATGACCCGCGACACTACTATGTATTACACTACTAAAACCCGTGCTGACAGCCAGGAAAATAAGGAAAATATGTGGTATAATGTTGCACCTGAATGCCTTAAAAACTTTGTGCTGATAGGTACAATATAATGTATTATCCTGATCTGTATTTATTACTTAAAACTTTTTTTGCTTTTTAGGACCGGCCAAGGTCGTATAAAGAGTTAATTTTACCGGATAAGTCAAGGCTTTGTTACGGTCCCCAGATGGGATTTGATACCCGGTCCTGTACTGTGAAACTGGCGCCGTTATCACAAACACCACCAAATCAACTCTAACTTCTATGTCATCAAAGCACATAAAAACAAACACGATATATGCTATAAGGATATAATAGTAAATTTTCTAAACAATAATATCGTTAAATATCGTCAGAAACATTGGAAAAATGTTTATGGCTAAAAACACGTACAGAAAATACGTTCAAAACGCTTATCAGTGAAAGTTAGCACAATAACGACAATATTCATAGCTGTTTAAAGTTTCTCTTGCCTCAATATGTTTCACTCAAGTTCTGTTCCATATTTCATACAGTCTAATCTACATCCGTGTCCTGCTTGTACCCCAGTTTCGAAGGACAATAGACAAGAAACACATTAACAATAGACTGACTATCGTCCATAGTTTTAATTTATTTATCCACAGTTCATTAGGTTCAATAGACACCTGATAGCCCTTAATGATGGGCGGCTGATACGATGTAATATGAATAACCGACTTACACACATACACACAGAAACACATAACCCCACCGTCACCTGGAACAAATCTCGATCCATAAGCAATTACCGACCCATGGAAGCTAATTTTATGGCCAACTGAACCTTATACATTATACATTGCCGCCCGTTGGCTGTTGGATATTTGCTGAGATCATCTTACGCGTTAAAAAAGGGTAATGGA
This sequence comes from Anopheles funestus, assembly GCF_943734845.2. NCBI lineage: Eukaryota > Metazoa > Arthropoda > Insecta > Diptera > Culicidae > Anopheles > Anopheles funestus. Next base: position 35,241,501 of record NC_064599.1, read on the forward strand.
GATATTTTTTTTGCAGTTTAATGAATACACTTGCAAGCTATTGACCAGAACACTGTCGTATTTTGATGTCATTCGATCTCCAACGGGTAGAGATGAGGAAAATGACGAGATCGAATCGAGAAACCGTTTACACACTCCTTTTAAACGCAATTGACGTCAGAACAAGTCTGATGGAGGTGACGTATCGTTGAAAATGTAAAAAAGACCTTCCACTCGTACGTTTAGCGTTTGCCAGACGTCCAGCAAAAGGCGACAACAATCCGGTTGTTTGGAGTACAAATAATTGAAGAAGAGATTTACTTTCAAGTCTTGCGAAAAACAAAACGAATGCGTAGATTTCCGATGAAGACAAACGACATTAAGGGAGACACTGTTGTTAAATTGCGTCAACATGAAACAAATACAAAAAGATTACAAGACACTAATCCAATCTTTGCATCGTATTAGTGAGCATTTCCATACACTTCGAACGATGCTGAACGATGTTGTCCACGTGAAAAAGCGTGGACCATTTCCATGTCCAGCGCGCAAGCATCCTTATTCTTCGATTTGTACACGAAAGCACTTCTACGGCAGTGAAAAAATCAATACCGTATCAGTGGGCTAAATTTAGTCTCCAAAAAAGTACATCCGACAGAGCACCATCTTCCTTTTTAATATTTCTTTTTCTTTGGTCCCATTTTACCACTCCCCATAAGCAATTTCGTGCAATAAAAAAAACTCCCACTGGTAAAGCGATATTAATGTTTGCTAAATGATAAATATTTGACTACGAAATGGTTCTTTTCCGGTTCCTACTCAAAGATGGAAGGATTGTCCGATATTGGCCCCGGTCTGTCGAGGGAGTAGGTGGGTATTTTCGTTTGCGTGCTCCTCGAGTGGCGTTTGGTGCTTACAAAGATTGATTGCGACGGTGAAATTAACGACGGTCCAGCTTACGAAATTTATTTGCTGAATTATGTCTACTCCCAACAAGCAATTACTACTCAAGTGCTTGCCAAGCTTTCGCCAAGATGAAACGGTGCCTTTCCCTTTTTCCTTAAGGGCTCTTTTTCTATTCTCCTGTGTACGTAAATCTCACCACCGATGGCGATAGTGCGATGGGGAACTTTACTTACATCCCTTCACCCGACAACTTTTGTGTCCTTGAAAAGGACGAAGAACTACCGTAAAGCGTTTCCTACGGTAATCTCCCACCTGTCGAAACACAAACTCGACTTGCTTCATTCATTGTCGCTTGCTTCATTTTCCTTTCATCCAAACGATCACGGCACGTTACGAAAGGAGCCGTATTTCAACAGACGCGGATAGTACTCGTGCACAAATGCATCTGGTCATCGACCAAACTCGTCCGGCTGACCTTCTGGCATGGGCCGATCGTTCACAGCTGATCGTAGCGAAAGGAAGAAGTTGAGTAAAGCGACAAGAATAGAAACACTACTTCTAGGGTTCATTTCACTGGCCGGACGAGCCCTTTACGCGATGATTGACCGACTCCACCTGCAAGAGTGATCTCCGTTTCAAACGACAATCTTAGTAATTATGCCTCCAGCTGATCGGTTGCTGTCTTAGCAAACACTCGACCTATGTGTGTTTGCCCCTAATTCCGTTCCTTCCACTAACCTAGAATACCTAGAAAGAAACAGAAATGGCAATGATAGCTTATTGCAACAGCTTCCTTTACTTGAAACGGTAGCCCCAACATTAGACGTGTTGCAAAAAGAAAAGGCAGCAGCAGGTTTGCACATCGATCCAGTAATTACAGATCGCGTTCGAGTTACCGTTTTCACACCGGCTTGCTAGCCTCTCTTGTCACGTGCCTTTAACACAAGCGGGTAACTAATTGCACACACAGCAAAACGTTATTCCTTTGATTGGTAGAGACTGGTCTCCAGATTCTGGAAGATTTGCAACACAAAATTTTCACAACCGGAACGATAAATCTGGAGGAACTGGAGGAAATTTTTTTATCGCCACAAACAACAAACACACTGTTAGACCTTCACCTTCGGAACGTGGTAGACATGAGCTTTATAGCAACAAAAAAATCGAGTTACTCTAGATCTCTAGGTGGCATTATAATGTTTCCCTGTTTGGTCGCACGCAAGAGCAACAATGCGGGGAAGGAATTGCAACGATGCAACCGTCTCCGTCTCAGGTCTCCGCCATGATCATGATTAATTCATAAACGCAGCAACAAACTGAGGTGTGCAATGAAGCCGTCTCTAGTGCTAGTGCGATTGCGTGCGCATAGTACGATAAGTGCAGGAAAATCGGGGGAAGGAGAAAATTTTATCATTCGACTGACCACCCTCTTTTGCACACATTTTAGCGAAGAGAAGGGAAAGGGTCCTATAAAATGATTCATACCCATACATCACACCAAACACCAACCAAACCCGCCGATGTGTTTTTTTTGTGCACCGTTGAACGCATTTTTGATCGTCATGGGTGGTTTAATGTGACTTTGTTAGCAATTTTTTATTTGGCACAAAAAATAATACACTTTATTCTTTTGGTAAACACGATCTACTTAACCATTACATTACACACGTAAAAATGGCAAGATGAATAAAACTGCCAGCGAGGTAAAGTGTTTAGCGCCACGCACACATGTGACACACAAAAACGCTGGTCTTCCCCTTTTTTAGTGACACTTAAATAACGGACGTATCACTTTAACGGTGGTGGGCTGCTGTTTCCCCTGTGCACCTACGAGGACCTTCAAATGGAGCAACCCGAAACCCACCCCCTTCCCTTAGCGCCACCGGGCGCGCCTGTACCTTTGCCACGCGTGTGTACGGGAGACGCGGAAATTTAATTAGTCTACTCACCGAGTGCACTGACCGGCCTCTGACCTAGTAAGCGAAAACGTGCAACTCTCGTCCGTACTAACTCGTTCGTTTGTTGGCTAACGTCCGATACGGCTAGGAGTGTGCCATTGCAGGGTTTATCAGGTCAGCTTGAATATGAATGAGCGTCGTGTGCATTTAACGCGATGCAATTAACCATTAACAAAATGATGTTTAAGTTCAAGTGCGTGTCAGTCAAAATATTGATTTGTGCTTCACAATACTGTTTGTTTTAATTAGTGAACGATTTAATTAACATAAAAAACTAAAATCGAAATCAAAATTCATTTAAATTATAGTAAAACATTCAATAGAGTTTCAATGTACAAGAACTAATATTTCAATAGATAAATTTTATAGTAAGTTAATAATAATAATAATAACGGCCATGAGTTTTCCTACGAAGGAAACATTTGTTCGGTATGCATAATATTTAATAAATAATAAATAATAATAAATAAATAATAATGCATAATAAAAAATACTACATATATTTTAAAACATATCGAATGATTTCAATATTGGTATAAAATAAAATAAAATTATAAGAATTTTGAAGAAAAAATTAAGTGAAACACAAATAAGCCACAATAGTAGTGTTGCGCTTAATGAATCTTATGAAAAGAGTCATTCATATGAACCTTCAGTGAAGAATCATGCAAATCTAGAGTCAATTCCCAGAAGATACATGAGTATATAGATTCATAAATCTCGCAGAAATTATGATTTAACGCATTTTTATGTGTTTGGTGTCAGAAAAATTGTTATTCTTAAGGCGATTAAATGTCCTATGTCACCCAATGGTGTAGAATGAAATAGCTTCATGCTTTAAAAGATTAGACTGGTACCTAACCCCACCCGAGCCGTACTTTTGACTATTCAGCTATAGGTAAAGACACTTCCAGCAGTACTTCCAGCATTCAGTTGTGAAGACCGATTGAGTTGAATATTGTTTATTAATAATTTCTTCCTTTGTTGTTTTGATACCTGTGCCTGTGTTTGATACGCTACTGGACTGCCCAAAATCTGTGAGGATTCATGAAGCCTCAAAATAGGGATTCGGAGTCATTCATTCAGTTCTTCATTCAGTCCAATTATGTCCAGAACCGTCAGATTTATGAATCAGAATCGTCTAACAAAACCCTGTAATGTGTGCATTGGTATTCTCACAGTTTGCACAACAATTGTCTTAAAATGCATGTTTATAATAAATGTAAACAACAATGCACGTGCAATTGTACGCAGCGATCGTATTAGGATAAGTTTTTACACGCAACTTACACATCGATCGCTTATCGATCGAAATGCGACCAGTGCCAGTGCCAATGCAAGATCTTAAATAGCTAGATATGTCGATCAGGTTTCAAGCTGCTACGCAAAGTTGCACTTCCTGAATCACAATCATTAGCAAATTATTCAGTTATCATCTGAGAGTGATCCTTGGGTACGTTAATGAAATTATCATACAATAAATTTAAATTTTAACCTACTTCCTGCATTTGTTGCGTGATCAGCATTCATTCAACAAACAAATGCGTATTTATCAAAAATGTTGTCCAATAAATGCCCAATAGACGATGGGAGCTAAACGCTCCTTTTGTTTGCATGTGAGAGTATCTTTATATGTAAAACTCGAAATGGGAAATCACTTTTAACAAATCTTATATAATATGATGATCAAATGATCGTGATTACAATATTGGGCGATATTTTGGTAAGAGCAGCATAATTCACAAGCCTTTAAGCTATTCGAAATCTTGCTCACAGCAGTATAGTACGTGCATGTTTCGTACACCGAAAACTGGAAAACATTTCGTACACACACATAATCGTGCAAAAGCCTACATTCAAGTTCAAACACATTTGCTTTCGTCTTGTAAACAAGCAACACCACATATAGCCCGCAAAAACATTTATCCCTATCATCTTATGCCGTCCGAACCGAACTGGTCGGCACGACAAAAGTCCACTATTATGCTTTAGGATGGATTTTCCATCTCACCACATCAAAAAAACCGGATATGGTAAGAGACCGGTCCCTGCACGCGTGTAAATCATCATGTTTAAACAAATGTAATCTTTTTATTTATTTATTTGCTGTTTTTGAGGTCACCACCGTTGCACACCGTTTATTACCGAAAAGCGTCACGCCGTTTTGCAAAACTTTATACCAGGAATGAAAGATCTTCCTTGATGGAGAAGCAAGCATTATGTGTGAATACGTGAGCCACGAAACGAAGCTTTTTCTCAATCCCCATATGGTGGAGCTGCAGGTTGTTATGTTCCACAGCTTTGGATTTCGGTGATGACTCTCCGGTGTGGTGCAGAAACGACTGTCGAATCCCACAAAAACGGAGTGGAGAGAAAAAAAAGAGCACACTCCAATGACATAACGCTAATGAATCGAGACGCACATTTTTCGGGGTTTTTTTTAAGAAGATCATCATCACACACTACCGATCGTACAAGTTGAAGAGGTGGCCTCAGGGAGAAGGTGGCTGATTACCAAACCAGCCGCTCCACTATGAGCCAAATAAAGGCAGTTCATCGAATCTGTTTCTAAAAGTTAAAAAACTAAAAATTCAAATTTCCAATCAGTATTTCAATGTACATGGTGCCGTGTTATGTTTTTGATCCTTTGGTTTTAATTTTGTAACAAAAAAAATAAAACATTCGGAAAATCCCACTCAATCTCAGCCAGGGAATGGACACAGCACATGACCCAGCTGGGCAGGAGATAAAAGAGCGAAGGAAAGGACTTATTGATTTGGTTTTACTGTTTATTTTCGTTGAATTTTGTGACCCATGAGACAGCTTGTGGCCCAGTTCGTCATCATCATTAACGTAACCGAACCATGATGTTTCGTTTTTACATTTGCTTTACAATTGTTTTTAAAACAAAAACCCCTCTACTAGCAATACCCATTAAAACATACGCACACTCACGAACAGCGCCAAAAACAAAACAAAATAACAAAGTTGTTGCAATTCGTAACTTGTTATTTACTTCCAAACACCCGATACGCTACGTTAATCACGGTTGCATTTACAAAACCTTCGAATGTAAAGAAGGATTAAGTGTGCAGCAGCTGAGTTTTGTTACAAAGCTGCCAAAAACTGGAACGACGTACCCACTGGCTGCCCTCCATTGGAAAATTATTTATTTTAATTGTAAATGTTTTTCATCGTTGTTTTTTTTCTCTTTCTCTTTTCCAGATGAATTACTAGCCACGTGTGATCAAAAGAAAAACAACTGCAAACCGTGTTTGTCCTTTTTCAGTACACAAAACACGAAATAACGAAACCTTTTATTCGGACACAAAAAAAACAAGATCGTAACAAATTTTCCATCAATTTCACCACCCCACCGGGGGAACCTGGAAGCTTCCAAAGTGCGTAACAAACGACGCAGCCGGTTTTTTATCGCACCTTTACAGGGCCATTCACTCGCTTAAAGTACTTGCTGTTCATCCCTGATAGTGATACCGGAACAATTATCGGTGGCTTATTAAGCTGTTTTATGCGTCACTAAAATGGACACATTATTTATCATTAGCTTGCGTTTAATTAATCGCTACTGAGGGAAACGGTTTTACAGCAGCAGCAGCAATGGCTTGGTTCTGACCAGAATTAAATGGGACCCATTGGTGTCATTGAGTTGCATAACGGAAAGGTGAATATGCCAGTCGGTCCTGTGATCATGTGCTTCGACTTTCGATCTAGTACATCGAAGGTGATGTACTGTGAGGGGTAAGTGCGATCAAACACCTCTACACACTAACTCTTCTGTAGTATCCAAAATATATAAACAGGAATTAATTATTTTAGCTATTCTTGCCAAGAAACTCAACTAGAAAACTGATCAAACAATTCGATTCGCAGTCAAAGAAAGCCTAAGCCTCTGGGGAGTGTAGCAGTAGGTCATTACATTAACTGCACTATTTGCCCTCAACTCGTAAATCAACTTTTATATTGGTTGATCCCCGTGACAAGAAGGTTATCAAGTAAATGTGCCAAAAATCCTTCTCTCCACGAAGAAAGTCTTCCCAATTTTTCATATTCTGCTCCAATTTAAACCATACAAAAATAAATAAGCCTTATCAATCAGTGCTCCAAGGTCAAATTGAAAGTAACATGCCTGAAAAATCCGGTTCAGTCAGAGATTTGCGCTGGGTTCTCCTTCTTATCATCACATCATGCTACCAAAAGATCCGGTGTTTACCACACCCGGAGGCGCTTCAACTTGGAAAAAGGAACCATCGCAAAGGAAGAAGGAAAGCATCGAAAGATCTGCTTTCACTGGGCTTGTTTTGACGAAGTCCCACCGTAAAGGTTCCGGCACTGGTCAGAAGGTCGTGTCCGTCACCAGTCGCACCACCGGTATAAGAGATAAGGAAGTTTCGGCTTTCTACCGGTCCGTCCAACAGCCCACCAGTGCGAAACAAATCAAGGTCAGATTAGGTTAGGTTGTTTGGGTTTTGATCATCTTTTTACCGCTGACTAACCATCCGGGTTTTGGGCGTAATATTTTCCCGTTTTTCCTCTTGTAAGATGATGAACACGAGATATATGACGATAAGATGTACTGTGAGCTATCACGCCACCGGTAGCACACTAACTTACCTTGGAACGCAAACGGAATGGAAGAGACCGTAATGTCGCAGAACGTGTACCAGCTCGGGCGCTGTCCGGCAGGCCCCCATTATGCTGAACATTGCCAGAAGTGTGTTCCATATCGCTAGCAGCCCTCGCAGTTCGAATCTAAAATTAAAAGAGAAAAATGAAGGTTGGTTCATGTAGTTCTTTTCTTTTTTGTATGTGCTTTAGCTAATGAATAATAAAACGATCCTGTGCTGTTGGTCGTCGTCGTTGCCGTCGTTGCCGTTCCAGAGTATGCCGGTCGTGTTATGTGTGGCTGGTTGCTTAAACCGGGTTCAGCTTTTGAGGGATGAATAATTGAAATCAGTTCAAACCCATTACGGGTGAGGCAAGGGTAGTTCAAGGCATATTAAAATCACGACACATTGCCCTGCCCGGGAAGGAAAAAAAATCAATACGATTGCTAACACGTGCCACAGAGTGAAGATATATAGAGAGTTTCTCGCACCGAAATGGACAATTATTTTTAATGATAAACGATGTTTAACTGCCAACCTAAAGCAAACAATCGACTAAGCTCTGATACTGGATCTAATTAGCAGTTTACAATGAGCTTTTTTTTTGGGGCAAAATTTAAAGCTATCCGATCAGTACTTGCCTTGACCGATAAGGCTATCAGGCAGGTGTGCAACATTAAATTCCCAGACACACCATTTCGCTCTTATCTCTTTGTTTTTCTTCGATTAAACATTTCACCATCAAAATTGAATACCTACAGAGTATCAAACCATCCGATCCCTAATCTATCGCCCATATAGACAGACGGAACCGGTTTAGTTACCGGACACCAAAAATTGGGTGGATGAATACTGACACAGACCAAAAACAAAGGCGATAAGCGAACTTTACCACCCATCACCTCCCATATCACTCCAGCTGGGCGTGAATCAATTGGCAAGTTCTTTCTCCCACCGGGGGTATAAGGAGAAACCTTATCTGTGCGTCGTTCCCTACCGGTTATCGGGAATTATCACGCATGAGGTAAAAGCCTGCCCGAAACGTGGTACGATGATGCGAATCAATAACACGTCATCGAGGGCGGTTCAGCGGTACTACTCCAAAAAAACAACCATCAACCCAGCAACAACGGGGCTGGTCTATCACGAGAGAACAGGGGAACAATTTGCAAAAGGAGCACTCCAAGCGCGACATCACGACTCCGCCAAGGTCATAGAAATTTGTGCGCACCACACGCGGCGGCCTGTGGGACAGGAAATGGAGAGTTAACACAGCTTACAGCAGCAGCAGCACCGTCGAACTGGCACATCCATTCACATTGTCATATCCACAGTGGGACCGGGAATTGCGAAGGGATGGTTTTTGGGGATGCGAGTAAGGGGATGTGTATGTTAGTTCCTCTCTATGATGTTCTGCTTCCATTCATAAACGGCACCATCAAGTAACTGTGCAGTCTTGCGCGCAAAATGTCAACCAACTGCCACTTCGCCACCGGGACAACCAGCAAGCAACGAAAAGAACCACTCTGCAGTTGTTATATGTAGGTCCGTAAGAACGCACCCTTAACCGAAGAAAGCGACACTTTGATGGTTTACCTTGAAAAACTGCCCGAAGAGAAAGTGATAGCGAAACAGTGAGAGCGAGGTGGAAAAGAAATGGGAAATAAAAGAACGAGGAAAAAAAGAAATCTTGACCTTGACAAGAAAGCTCACTCTTTGATATGTGTTGAAACGCCACTTGCTTTCTCGCCGTGTTCTTGCGTCCACCCGATATCTCGATATGGAAGTGGCCTACTCCTTGAATGTCAGCAGCGAGATGTGCTTGACTGGTGCTCGTCTCGTGAAAGCGATAGTGCAGGGCTTTACGTTAGCACAGTTTTGTCTGTTTCGAAAAGGTCATTTTTTTAAGTTTAAACGCACATCAATAGTTATTTTTTTAAATGAATAAAATTAAAGTACGATTTATCTAGCAATGTGGTAAAAATAAGTCTTAATACGACCTGGTCGTTGTTCAGAATAAAAAAAATATATAGAAATACGGTTGCTTAATACTAAAAAATGGGGACTAAGATACATTAAGTCAGAAAGATGAACATTTTAAGTGGTATCTGTTTAACAATCGAGCAAATTTCAGCAATGAATTAATATCAGGTTAAGCTTTAGCTTTTAGTGAAATGCTAAAGAATAAGATTTTGAACAGATGTCTTGTTAAACGATCGTAACGAACCAATACTAATAAATTGCCCTTGAACCGAACTATACACTGTGAGCCCTGAATATAATAATTATATTTGTGCAAAGTATGTTTCGAAATATAGATCCCAAGGCTCTATAAAGTTAGTAAACAAAAATTTTCCTAAATAAAGTACACATGTCCGAGCAGCTAATCGGTACTTTTATTACGAAAAATCCTAATCTTAAATTCACAGGTTAACTTCGCTTGCCTGTTTATATGGATGGCTAGCGAGTAATAAGCCGACACACGTAAAAAATCATACAAAAACAATAGTAGAAGCTATCGTAGTTCCCAATATTGATTTTAACTTATTATAAGTTTTAAAAACACTGTTATCAAACTTAAACATTTAACTTAAACAAATGGATCAATAGCGAGAGGGTAGTTGTTTTAAAACAACTGTAAAAACTGTTAAAAAATATAATAATATACAAAAATTAACTTCGCTACAGTAAACCTGCAAACCCTGTACACATCTTCCGATCTGCTCCATTCTAACCAACCTACAATGTTGTAGCATATTGAAGGTCTTCTTTTACATTTTAATCGCCCAACTGCCTAACAACAATCGGCTTCCTAAAAGCTTTTATTCAAACAGAACAGAGATCGTTGAAAGCGATTTTTTTTTTGCAAAAGGAAAGATTAAAATATGGACATTGTTCTCTCAAACGGTTCTATGCTGCAGATGCATTGTAAGTATAGCATCTGCAAAACATATTGTTCTCGAACAGGTTTTGTTGAATGAAAGTGTATGCAAGATTTGCCATCAGTTGCAATCATGTCGTTGCACGTAATTTACCCTTTTTAAGCTTATAATTCTGTTCAATCTTTTAATCACGAGTTACAAAATAATAGACGATAGGAGCAGACAGTGACGCATTTCCTTCATAAAAAGATATTGCGAGATATTGATTATTTTGAGGGTTAGAAATAAATAATCAGTTGCATTTCTGAGGAGATTGGGCCACGCACTAACTTATGATTATCATTATGATTTTTATCTGATTTAATTTAAAGTTTCACATTCATAATTTAAAAAAAAAACATTTAGAATCTAAAGAAAGAACGTAATAAATCGTTCTAGAGAACATCTAAAAAATACTACTGAAGTGTTTTTTTCTTCTTATGTGACATTACAATGCTCTTGAGCCAGCCATTTCTGGCTTTTTTGACTTTATTTACCCTTCAAAAATAGTCAAGTCCTGGGCGTATGGGGATACATGTCTGGAGGAGGGATTTGATATCCGGTCGTGTCAAAACCGGCGTCGTTACCTCATACACCAACGTGTCGCCCCGCTCGTTCGTTTCACCAAGGTTCGTTTCAATACGAATGACCTTCAAATGGTGATTTTCCAAAAATAAAACCATATTTCCGGAAACTCCTGTTGCGTTCACTGTTAACCACACTTCCCCACGGATGGATATTGCTTATTTTACCTTAACGCACCAATTCTAGCGTTCGTATTCAAACGATAAGCCAACCTTCCAGCCAACCTTTATCAACACATCCGATCACAACAGCGATCCGGTTAGCTTTTGGTACCATTCGAAAGACTCAATAAAAGCTCTTAACAAGCAAAAGTTCCTACTTTCCGGTTACAATTCAAAAGCCTCGGACACCGGTATGCAGCAGCAACACCTTTTCGGAACGTTACATAAAAACGGCATTCCATTGGAGGTCGGTGTCTCCACCCCTATCCTTTCAAGGGAGAGAGTAGGAGAAGCAAATAAAATCAAAACAACAAGAAAAAAAAGTCCACCATCCCAATGCACCACACAAAAGGTGAGGGAAGCACCTGAAACGAAACCGGATATTATCCCAAGGGCTGTATGCAGGGCGGTATGAGCATTCCGTTTTGTTGAACGGTTCGGTCTCGAAACTTAACTTAACACGTGGATACACCCAACGAACATCGTACTCACAACGCCACACGTATCTGCCCACACACAGACACACACTGGGGTTGACCGGGATGTTATTCTTCGATCGTTTTGACTGTGACGCTAAGACATCTCGTTCTCGGCAAGGGTTGTGGTGCGCGTTTGTGTGTGGGATCCTTCAATGCCCGAAAGCTCGAAAAATGTAAGCAAACAAAAAAAAAACACCTTGAAGGACGAATCGATTGGGATGGAAAAATGCGCGCGCAACCCGGCACATGTCGTCGTCGTGGATGGGAGGAATAAAGGACGTCAGTAGTTCCCACGATTATTGAGCACTTCTTATCGACGAGCAAATGGAACAGCAACACTTGTTGGTAAGCTTCTACAAAGTGCACCAGAGTAGTACACACCATCTACTCCAATACCCCTAGACACTCCTTGCCAACAATAATCATGCCATGCCGCTAGACGCCGGTACCGGCATGCACAAGAAACACAAATTTCTTTTTGCGAATCCTTATCACAAACGCAACACTAATTCGTCCCAGACAGAGTTGCTTCTCGCCACTGTGACTTGTGAGTGAGTTGGTTCCAAGTGGATTACACCAGTATCAAGAAGTTGTGTAACGCTTATTGGTAAAAAGTTTTAGCTCGTCGAATCAAACCTTACCAGCCAGTGTGCTGACCAAAAAACCTTCATTGAATGAAGATAAAAGCCTCAAATGGTCCACGCCACAAAACGACACGCACATTTAATCTTTAATTCACTTTTAATTAATTTTTTCAAACAAATACCTAACATCCATTCGTAGATGGAAGCGCATAGTTTCCGGTATTTGTTTCGTTCTGCAAAGAGTACAAACTGTCGCCCATTCATGCGATAAGCATTCATTTTCGTGATGCGTAGCCGTTAATTTTAATCGGAAAACTTTATTATTGGAGTGCTTTGCTTTGGTGTTGAAATTTTTTAACCAAAACTGAGCAATCAGATATGTCTTTTGGGAAAATTTTAATGGTTTTTTGCAATTAAGGATGGTCATAATGATGTTAAGTTTTAAGCTACTTTTTATATAGCATTTTGAAGTTAAAACATTCGTATTAATGGACTCAACAAAATTATGAAGACTCTACAACATGGTCTGGAATAGGAGGACTGAAAAATTATTTTTAAAACAAATTTTAAAATATTAATGTCCGGGATTTTGGTTCACAAATCTCGACTAATCGTGACTCTTAAGACACTCCACACGCTGTACTGACATTTTTTATTTGAACAAATTTTTGTTAAGGACGAATTTGGTTCTACCAAAGTAAATTCAGATTTTTAACTTAATTTAAAATTTTAACTGTCTAGCTAAGTAATACTGCTATTTGCAACCATTGGTACAAAGAATGCTGAGAATGATAGGCGTGCGAATTTCGTACAATCATCAAATTAGCTTAATTTTTAGGAATATAATCATCGTCTGGGACCGCAACTACCTATACTAGCATCTATCTTTAGAGTCCTTATACTTGATGACGGTGGGAAAAAACCACCGAAAAAAGAGGCCCTATTCCAAACTTCCTAACCTGCAGAAGCTTCATTGTATTGACACTGAGTTAGCTAAATCGTTCTAGCGTTATTTACAACTTGAATAAATTCCTTTCTAGCACACAATATTGTATTCCTTCATAGAACAGACGTTTTCATTTTCACTCTCCTCCATTAGTAATATTATAATAATTTCAAATTTTTCTCTACAATAAAAAAAAATGATATTCATTATTCCTAACAAATGACAAACAACTTTCTTCTGCGAAATTCATTCAACCTAGCTTTTACTCGTTTGACTTGTGGTTTGAAATTAACATTTTAGCATTTGCATAACCGAAATGGAATGTGTGTATATGTGTGTGTGTGTGATTGTGGTCATGTCAAACACCCGGAACGTCAAAAAACCGCTGACGGGAAGCGTCACATTTCTTCTTACCACACAATCACACGCACGCATTTTTGTTTTACTGGCGCAAAGGAAAAAAAACGTACAAAAAAGGTTAAATGTCAGTGCGATAACGAATGCACAATGGTAAAGCTTAACAAAACGTTTTGAACCGTACGATAAAATATTGATTAGCGAATGGGCAACGATCGAATTAATTGTGCCGCTAATCGGTTCGATGAACAGAACGTAGGTCATCAATTTAAATGCCTTCGAAATCGGGGACAGTCTTACCGTTGCGCGATCGAAGAAACTTTAAATGTTTAAAAGTCGTGGAAAAGCGCTGCCAAAACATTAGCTTTTTTATTCGGGTTTAAATCTGATTTCAATGTAACATATAAAGCAAAGGAACAATAATCTTTTCGTCGAAAATTTTCCAAACGAAACAATGTTTTCCTGAACAAACTTTCGCGAACGGTAATGAAAAAAAACCGCTCATTAGCTGTATTATCAGTTACAGAGGTAATAATGTAACGAACCGCGTGACACTGTAACAACAAAACCCGCTAAACCCCATACCGTTCTCCATTCCACTGCTTATCATAGCATGAGAAAATGGACCGATCATTAGCATCTGGAAAACGCAACAGTCAACAGCAACAGGTCGGTGGTCGCGTTTTCTTGTGTAATCGGATTAAGTGCGCTAATGAATGCGAAATAAAACGATGTGATTATAACTTGGGTGCGGTGAAGGCGAACAAATTCATGCTAATGAGAGAAGCGAAACATTATTGTTATTACACATTATTTTAAACAATTTCCCACCCGATAATAAATCAGCAAGAACATTCTGGATACATCTCGCTAGAATCTGTTTATCGACCCGTAGATGCTTTCACGATAAGATCGGAAAAGAATGTGAAGAAATATTAATGTCTCTCTTATGTGCAAATTTGCTTTCTACTTCCCAAAGCCACACACAGCCATGGTACAAGGGCAGTAAACAGGTATAACCGTTATCACATCGTTTCATTGCTGCCGGCGGGCAAACCACTCAATTCGACACACGTGCGGTAACGCATTACAACGCGCGCACACACCGAAACACCCGGGACACACCGGTTACGAACGAATAACGCTCCAAGGCATGCGGCGAAGAGTTTGACAGATCAATCCCAAATGTGATAACGCTCGATCGATAACGCGGTCATTATCCACGAACTGTGTCATAACGCGTGCACCGACCGTTCCGTGCTTGTGCGTTTTTTAAAAGCTTCAATAAAGCAACAGCAAAAAAAACAATCACAACAAAGTAAGACAATCAGATGAGTGGTGAGAAAATATCAAACACACACACACAAAAAAAGGAAAATTGTCGTTTGTGTGCGATTTGACAGGTGAAGTTAGCTTGAAGTGCAGGTGCACACAGTAACGCTGGGAACAAGATCATTATCTGGGAAGCGAATTAACAGCTGCCGTACGGTTCGGCATTTACCAGCGGATTGTGTTTGAACACGTTTGGAGAGGAAGAATAGTTCTCATACTTAAGCATAATCTTGAAGCTTTTTTTGTGAGTAATGTATCCCATCATCAGCTACATGTCTAAGCTGTCAGTTTTGGAGTACTCTAGGAAAAGACTTAATATGTTCAAACCAAACATTCGGTTGGAAGACGAAATTGCGAGAGCAATTTTTGCAAACCTTGTAGTATATCGAACCTGAGAAGGAACCTTCCTAGTACTGACACTTTTCCGCAAAGAGCAGAAGTAATGATTGCCCATGGCCCAACGCATAAAGTTCGTTTCTTCGGTGAAAGGCTTGGTTCCAGTGGTGATGGTTATGATGGTGGTACAGTGACTTACGAAATATCTTTGACACCGATCGATCGCGAAGAGTGTGGTTCACGCGCGAAAGTGGGGAAGTGTGGCAAAAAGGAAAAAAGCTCCTCGCGGCTTTTCTACGCCGCAGACATGTCACCGCCGTCCATCGTCCCAAGTGCACGGTTACGAACGGCAACCGTGCGCACCCATGATTGTGTTTGCCGGTGCTGTTGCGTCAGTCACTCGCATTTTCAACTCACTGACTCCCTTCTTCACTTCTACCTTACCCAACAGAGTGATCTGCGATCGCTGCACGGGATGACCTGGTTGGGATGTGCAAAGATAACAGCATTCTTTCTTTTTCACTCGAGGATGCCCTGGATTTGAGATTTTAACATGTGGCCTGAAAAAATTCATCTCCTTTCCAATTGTACGTACATGTATTTTTTTTTTATTTGTTTTATTTGTTCTATGGGTAACTTGTCAGACATTTCTAGGATCAATCTACTATGATTTCTGGGCTCAATGTACTAATGAAGAATTATAGCATGTCATAAAGAAGTAAAGATATATAATTTAAACTATAGAAATACAACATTTCTGGACATTATCATACCAAGTTCAACTTCTCATGTTACTCTGGAGTAAAATGGGTATTATCACAAAACAATAATCATTTGTGACAATCACAAAAAATGACATCGCATCAGATATCAACAAAACAGCCTCTCCATATGTAGCTAGATCATATCGCAGTTGTAAAACATGATATCACAAATTCAGAGTTAAGGGTATAAATGCATGAAGAGTCAATCAGATAATGTGATTTTTATTATTGTATGCCTATAGTATATTTAACAGTGAATCGAACTTTAATAATCTCAAACCCGTGTTGTAAGTGCAAATATGTCCACAAAACAATTAATCCTCAAAAAAGTGAAAAACACTGATTGTCGAAAAGCAGAAGGATATGCTTATATCTTCACGCAAAGATGTAAACAAAACCACTCTGAACCAACCATTCCCTGGCCTGACATAGGTAAACAAAACTGGTCCATCGCGATTGGCGACGCGATTTTCACCGACATTCAAATGGGCACGATTGCGACGGTCGTTGCAAGCGGGATCGACACGCTTGACGCCGTTATGTCACTGACGACGCTCACCGAAAGCATGGACTTGTGCGAATGGACGATCGGGTGGCAATTGCATATCGCATTGACCGCACTTTCAGCGGGCTGGTTAGGGACGAATGGAAGCAAATTCTCCCTCTCCTTTCGCATTGATGTAGCAATTTGCGGTCGAGGTCAATATGTACGTATTCCCAAACTGGAACGTATTTTCACTTCCCACATTCCATCAACTGTGACGAAGGTAGGCAAGAATACCTTTCTTTCATGCTGATATTTATTTCAAAAAAAAAATATTCTCTTAAAATTGAAATACTTTTGCTGCTTTTGTAGGACTAGTCAGCTGCATCCTTAACGATTTTACAATACTCGATCATTCGGAATTTTGGAACCAGTTTGAAACATTGCTCCCGGTTCCATGCTCCCTCTTTCGCTCTTCGCTGGTTGATTAGATAATACCATTTCTACCACACACTTTGGTATATTTCTAATGCATATCCGCAATTATTCCGACCCATTCGAGGCTAGTGGGGCAGCAATAAAAACCTCTCTTTCTAGCTGGACCGCGAATATTGGCTTTCCAAGACGACCAGCGATGTAAATGAAAATTCACCGATTACCTAACAGAAGCTGCCCCATCGATACAAATGGCAGGGGTTGGTGGTTGGTCTGATCTACATCCACACGCCGAGATTTCGATCGTAACAGTGAGTGAGGGTGATCGCCGAAATAAAAAGGGGTGACCGAATCGAATCGACCCAAAATTTACCGTTCCCCCGCATGGTCAGATGAAACGGAATCGACCAAGTGAAAGTTGTCTTTCGTGTTGCTTGCGGAAGACGAACCGTGGTGAGCGATCGAAAAAAATACCCGTCAAAACAAATGGGAATAAAACGTATCTTGTAAAGCAACAGAAAAAGGTTGTCGCCGGATAAATGAATTTAAGTCGACAAAAAACACGAAATTTAAGTTTTTAAATATTATTAACAAAGAAAAAATAGTAAAACGTGGAATTTTTAACATCCAATAAAAATAAATATAATAAGAAAAAGTGATCTGCACATAGAAGTTTAAAGGTTCTTTTACTCAATTCTTATTACACTCCTTTATACACCTGACAAAGGAGATCAGTTTTGCAACAGCAAACCTTTACCGAGGATCAAGTGAACTGTGAACATATTACGTGCGTTACACTTTGGCTTACTTTGGCGGATTTCGATAGAGTGTATGTATATGGACAGGTGGAACATGCCGCCTATTCCGACTGGCCCAACCGGAGTGGGAGATGCACATGCCAAAGCCACAACCACACACACACAACCAAAGGGAAAACTTTCTGTTTGATAAACCAACCAACGTAAGTGTGTCAAAACCATCCGTCCATTTACATCGAACCGGCTCTCCCGGGGGGCAAAATTGGCAAATAAGGAGAAGGATTGAGTGGTGACGCACTTAATGGTTTTTCAATACACGTCCTTGACTTCAACCATCGGTGGAGGTGTGTGTCGTGCTTGGTTTGTTGCGAATACCATAAACAAATAGCCAAAACCATCTGCACCCTTGTCATGCACTCTTCTTCACGGCAATGAAGGTAAATTCGTACACAGCTGTTGTGGTTTTCATTTCCGAAGGCAATGAAAAGTTTTGAATTGATACCGCAGAATCGCGTATTGTAGAAAGTTTTTACAGCACAAATTACAATTAAACAAAACAAAATATTATTTTAATGTTTATTATTTAGAAACGGTTCTTCGCCGTTCTTCAGCGAATTAGAAAGGGATGATATCGATAATGTAAGCTTTATTTACATTTCTTTAGCAAAAAGGGGTGCATAACTTCACCATCTCATAATAGAATTCTTTCAATGCCTGGGCTATAATGGTGATATGTGAAGGGTCACGCCATTTTGTAAATCGTACATAAAAAGACACGCCATCATTTTCCATTTGCACACGAATCGATCACAACGTAGAGTGGACCACCGACCAAACCGTCTTCGTTTGCCGGCAACAAAGCAACACATATTGTGCGTCCCTCCACTAGCTAGCCGCTCTCGCAAGTAAACAGCATTACGCCAACCGTAAACACAGCCAACCAAACTTACGAGACTTCATTCCAATCGAACTTTTTTTCCTGTTGTGTTTGCAAAATTCGCATTCGCTCACCGATCCTTACAGCCAAATAAAAAAAACCCATCCAAAAGCAATACTTTATACATCCCACCACAGAAAAAAAAACAATTCCCTTCACCCCCGTAACGCCGTTACACAGAACGTGTTATGTGATCGATCAAATCAAACGATCCGCGTAGAGAAAATAAAAAAAACGCAACTGAAAGCTAACGAATACGCCGAGAGTTTGTTTGGAAGCATTTTTGGATTAAGTGTGATTGTATGAAGGTATAGGTGTGTGTGTGTATGTGTTACGGTTTGAATTGAAAAGAAATATGTGTTTTCCCTTAAAAAGACCTCCAAAAATCTGATTGCACATAAACCAAAACAAAGATATTGCAAGCAAAACGACCGATAAAGTGGGTCACAGTAAGATGCAAAAAGGCACAACCACGACACTTCTTTATCACACGGCCGAGAACACACAGTATTGCAGGCGATCTTGTAATGGCGATCACAGATAGGGGGATATTGATGTGCTTATGCATTTAGGCAATTCTTAAGTAGAATTATTATATTATCGATAACAATTTTTATCTACTGTAAAGTAAATTATTAATTATCGATAATAATTTTTTATCTACTGTAAAGTAAAAGAAGAGAGGATTGTTCCACCAATTTCTCCATTTGATCGGACACTGATGCCGTAGTTAGAAGATAAATATTTCGAAATAATGGTAAAATTCGTTTATGACTAAGTAGTGTAATACAGTCGAACGCCGATTATCCGTGCTCATCGGGAGCCATTGCCGGATAAGCGAATATCACGAATAAGCGAATATCATATAATATAACTTTTTTCATTGATAAGTGTGTAATGGGTGGACTTTTTTTCTAAAGCAAGATCTTAATTTTCTTAGGTGCACATTGCAAAATAAATTTGTTCTATCTGTTCTTTTTAATAAATCGGCGCTCCACTGTACTTGAAAACTAACTAAAACTAATAACTTTAAATCATTCAACAGAATGTTTAACCAAATCTTCCAATTCGTCATTTTTTTAACCTTCTTTTACATACAATAAATAACGATCATGTGTTAATAATGCGATGAGCAGGTATAATTCCTTATTGCCGATAATTCTTTTTTTATTTGAAATGTTTGTTTAAGTGCACAACCAAAGCAAATGATATTTTTAATGTAAATTTGCAATTGTAACTGTCATTTCCCTGCAGTACGGATAATCCGACACCCGGATAATCGGTGTTCCACGGAATAAGTAAAACATTTTTGTTTTGTTAAATGACAAACATAATCGTGTCGACAATAAAATCTTTCCCATTCATTATAATTAACATATTTCACGATTTCGGATCAATCGGATGACACGTCGCTATGGGGCCGGTTCGATGTAAGTTACGACACAGCATAAACCACACACCGACAAACACCATCGATACGGTGGTGCAAAGTGCTTCATACCGAACGCACAACAAACAGCATCGGTTACAGTCACTCCAGGTTCAGTGGGAGGGTTTTATATCAGAGGTTGGTAAAATGCTTGAAAAGCATGGACACACACACACACAGACAAAGGACCGCGAATGTTATGTTTTATGTTGCGCTGCTCCTATCGATTTGTTGTTCGAACAAATTAATTCATTCAACTCGTACCGGGGATACAATAAAAGCCAAAAAAAAGGTAGATAAAGCTTCTCTTAAACATCGCAGTGGAAGGGACTAATTTTGAACGTTCAGCAGTATTTTTTTTTTGCTTCCAAAAATCGACCCGTTTTGTTGATGTAACGCAAACCTGTGCTAGTGAGGGGGGTCTCTGTGCCTGTAAACTTTATTACATGGCAATGAAAAATGGCCCCACTCAAACAACTATCACACAGCGTTATGTTTTGTTTCTATTTTTTTGTTTGGGCTGAGGTTTTGCATTGTAATAACAAGCGTGTAAAATGATATTTTTTTTTTCTCCCCTCAAATCCGGAACGAAGCGCGCAGCGAAAGCTTTTGCATCGTTTGAAACAGTTAATTTCACATCACAAAACTTGGTGCGGACAAACACTAACGAAGCACAATTTCGACTTGAGTTCGAAGTTTCTATGACCATAGCAACAAGAACAACATCGATCGATTAAACCAGTTTTTAGTTGGTGACGTTACCAGACGAAATTAAAATAACCCCAAAATGAAAGTGGACACCTGCTTTTTTTTTTTTTGCTTTTTTTTTCTTCTTCCAACATGTAATGTTCCCCGAACATACGAACCTCGTCCTCATCGTGTTATGACCAAAAAAAAAAAATCTTTACAGTGAAACAAATCTTTGTATTAAATTACACCGGTCGCTTCTTCACGGGACGGAGCAAAACAGGTTTACAAATTAGCACACTTAGAAGCTGAAAAGGAGGGCTTCTGGAGTGATGGACCCCTCTTCAATCATTAAGCCCGACACAGTGTCTGGAAGGATCGGATGCTATAAAAAAGTATGATTAATTTGAAGAAGAAATTTAACTTTGGTTCAGATTGAATTTCTAATCAGTTGCTCTCGTCTCCCGTCGGCCAGAGTTCTACGCCCTATTGGGATAGGGATTTCATAGCAATAACATCGGGCAAAACGTTCAAGCCCTACCTAATATCTTAGCTTGTAAGTGCTCATATCGTGAACAAAACACCTTAACCTACTATATCTGCTCCAAGGAACGATTCGATCAACCCATCATACCATGCCCAGCTTGGGGTTCCAATGATAACGGCCTTTCGTCCACGGTTTGTCGTCGTCATCGTTGCCGTTGTCAATATTTGCGCACTCGTAATCAAGGCTTTATTTGTGTGGTCATGCGACAACCAGCGGGAAAAAATGAAAACCGACGACACCTGCCCACATGCTTCAACCGAACGGTGTGCCACGGTTGGCGATGTTACCACTGCCGCACAATGTAACAAACCACAAAAAAAACTGCCATCATCATCCGAAATTGCATCGCAAAACCGTCACCTAATCACAACGTGTGATTTACTTTGATATTCGTTTGACCTTCCTTTCCCATTCCTGTCTAGTCTAGGCGTGTCTGTGTGTGTATGTGTCTGAGCCCTTTTTCCATTTCCCGACTCTTTATCTCTCCATTTAAAGGTAATCATTTGTCATCAGCATAATCGACGACTCCGACATTCTCCGCCACCACCACCAGGGCGACAAAACCTTTTCGAGTGGGATGCCGCTTTTGTTTTAAGGTGAAACGAAATGGATAATTCGGTTCTTTCGTTGCGCGTTTACAAGCTTCCAAACGACCGATCCGTACCCCGATGGCAGCGCACGTGACGAACAATGTGTTACACACCGGCCGAAGGGGGGTTTTTCCAGTTTCTTGCGTGCGGCAAACGAGCGTACCAAGGGGCTGGACGGTACACGTGAAGCGTTTGGGTGCTGGTTCCGATTCGTGTGCACGGTGATATTATGCCAATAGCTGTCATCGATTGCAAGTTTCCATACTTGCAAACCACGCCGGGTGCTCAGTACGCAAATGTGCGCCCAGGTGGGATGGACGGAAGCATGTCAGTGGAAATGTTTCGCGCTCATCAGTTTTTACTCATCATGCACTTAGGGTTACAACCCTTGTCGTGGTTAAACGGTGGATAGGAAAAAAAAATCGGTTTTGTATTAAATTCATTATGCGGTCGATTTTCACTACATAATCAAATCATCCTATGTGCGATGACCGTAAATTTATTAGAGATTTAGGAAAAAGTATCAATTTTCTTGAAAGTGTACATACAGAGGATGGAAACATTGGATCTGCTGTTGCAGCCAACGGATTTATACGTTATACAATATTTTGTAGTCAGAAAGTGGTAAAATATACAAATTAATTCCATATAATATATTTCTAGTTATTCCTTTCATCTTCTTGGCTTAACGACCTTACAGGTCACGCTGGCCATTTCTGGCTTACTAGACTTATTTTACCACGTAGCCGGATAGTCAGTCCATGTTACGGGGGGACGGTCCGGATGGGATTTGAACCCGGAGTTATTCCTTTATGTCACCTTTTTTCAGGCTATCAGAGATAAATGATCCTTTAATGAGTAAAAGGGAACAATTTTTACCAGTTATTGGTATAAAATTCTGAATGTAAAAATAACTAACAATAAGTGAAACAATAAAAAATTCAAATCAACAAATTACCTAGAATTATTATTCTGGAATAATTTATTTGTCTTCTAGTGTATGAATAAGTCCAATCCCACATCGATTCAAATTTTTAGTTTTATGGCACAACAAAACTCTATTAATAATTCATGTGCAAATGCAACATATTTCTCTATTAAAACAGTTTCAGTCGTATTCTGTTTCCCGCTTGTCGCGCTGTGCAAGGGGATAAGAAATTATGTGAGTACGCAAACAAACGTACCTGTTTATCGCGAAAGTGTTTGACGTAAAGTACTAGGCACCAACACACACACACAATAGAGTGGGAGCAAAAGCTTTAGATCCATTTTTCCATTCTCCAACCGGGACAACCCCATAATAAAAGAAAACAAATAATCTGCGTTACGCGGTTTGGCACGAGCAGGGAAGGAGAGGATACAATCAGAAACTGGGAAAGGCAGGAAAAGCGTGTTTTTTTTTCAGGAGTAAAACTAGCTTCCACCGCCGAGCAATGTACAGTGTTTACGCAATCCACCGAAGGCCAGCGAACTTACGGGCAGCCCGTTTTTCACGTGGAAAGCGCGCCTGAATACGGCACCAAGTCACGCGATGTTCGCCCAAACACACCAGCAGCGGGCCATGAATATTTCCTCCCGCAGGAAAATTGCTTCGGGACAACAACCACAATCAACAGCGTTTTATCCTTGCGGTCGCCCGGCAAACTGTCGCCACGCCGGGCTCTACCGGTGAGCAGCGAGGTGTTCCCATTTTGATGTAGGTTTAAAGAGTGGGAATGTTGTATTAAAATCCTTAAAAAAAACGTAGAATCAATAAAAACACAGTTGCTTGCAAACCGTGTATTTTCAACCAACGTTGAAAACTACGACACTTTATCTTCACGTGCGATCAAGTATGTCCGTCATCATGTCCATCAAATTAACTAATCAATGGCAGAGGTACACCAACGCAAGAGAGTTTTAAATGCGCCAAATGATGTTCCACCTCAGGCCAACAATGTTTGATCTGTGATGGGTTTTTTTTTATCAATCAAGTTGCAAATATGGTCTTGCCACGTGGTTTTAACTAGGAAAACGAATGATAGACACGTGCGTATAACGAGATAAATGGCACAACACAATTAGCGCGTTTTATTCACTCTTTTAAGATGACAGCCTAACACACCGTAACGGCATTTTTGACAGTTTAAAAGTAACGATCTATGTAACGCAATGAAAACGAAAACAGGAAGGAAACTGATATTTGAATGCCTATAACATTACAAAGCATTGTTTTACATAAATTAATTAATTTGAAATTAAATATAATATAATACAACAATATAATAATACAGTTACAGGAAGCGATGTTATAATTGTCCGATCTCAACCGTTACAGCAACAGTTAGCAGCTTGTTTTTCGGTCTGTGATTCCTTTCTTTTGTGATACTACAAACCTAAAGCGATTCTTTGGTCTACCATTTATTGATGGTTTTTCTCGACGACCTTTATTTACCCTTTATTAACCTGATTAAGCAGAGTAATCCGTTCTTCGTACGGGTGTACGGGTCCGAATGGGATTTGATACACGTTCCATGATCGTGTAGGATCGCCGCCGCTACCACTAACACTATCGTGCCGGTTCCAAAATGATCTGTGTCAGTGGCTTTTAATTTACTACTTCCAATTTAAACTTTATTGTATTACAAGAGTTCCCATTAAGGATTTCCTTAATAGTTTTCCCATATCCGATGACTAATAACTGGAACTAGGAACTGTTTTTTGTCTTCCTTATAAACAAACTCTTTGCAAAGGATAACACTCACCAACCAACTATGTATTGCTTTACCTCCGGTGTCTTCACACCTGTGTCCTATTATCCTTTCAGACGATCGTATCAATTATCGGAGCAATTTATGTGACCTAACTAACCCTTTTTCCGTGCCAACAGCCCATACATAGTTCCATGGCTGTCGTGTGCTTAGTCACCGGTTTAATGATACGTCTCCAGCCAAAAACCACTCGGTAGGACGCCATACTCACACACACACACAGCAATGAATCAGCCAACCTTTGAAAGGTTGATAGCTAAAACGCATTCAACCCACCGCCATTCCAACCTGTAGCTCTTTTGGAGAACGTTTTCCTTGCGTGTCCTCGTGTGGAGTTAAGTGTTGGAGTTGCTCATATGCATAAACTTAGCGGAAGCAAAAAAAAGGAAAACACCAGAACATCTTTAAAGGCTATTTTGTTTTGGCCGTCGAGCAGGGCATGTGTAAAGTATTGTATTTTAATGAATAGAGGATATGAAGCTTTACAATGATTTTCATTGAATTTCCCCTAGAATTGTCCTTTTTTTGTTTAACACTCGCAAGGAAAGAGAATTAATTACGGTTACTATTTTTATTTCTTTTTGTAAAAAATATGTAATATGCAATGATACAACGAGCCACAACGAGATCTGCAGCCAAAATGCATCGCTTTGCAAGTAAAAGATGTACTAGTTGTAGACCTCCGGATGCGGCACTAGTAGCAGCAATGCCAATTTGCAATGTCCGACTGCACGGCTATCTGTCACATCACGGCGCTTTAATGAGATGGAAACGGTAGGTCCCTCAAAAGGCCCTCTACTTTCGCAAACAACCGCTCTCGTGTGCCTTTTACCAAATGAAATCATGCACAACAAAATTATCATCTCTAACATCAAACGGAACACGATGTCCTACCTCCATTCTCGCTTACAGAACAACGGGAGCTATGCTACCGGTGCAAAAACTCAGTACCACGAGACTTCACACCGACTTCGCCCGAAGCGATGTCAGCGCTGTGTTGAGATATGTTAATAATCTCGTCCAACATTCCACCCTAACATACAGCCCAACTTCCACCGACCCTTCCGACTACATCAAACACGCGGAGAATAGGAACTGGAAGTAGTGTGACGGTATCGTCACCACTCCAACCATCCCCGGGAGTTACACCGTGTCGTTGGCCATTATACGCCGGGCGTGTAGTTTGCAATCATCTCATCCAGCAATTGACCGCTCGCACACACACATACACACAGCATCGTTCTCTTTCTCTTCATTATCCCTTTCGAAAAAGTCCCCATTGCAACGAACCGGTGTTGACGGGGACGATTAAGCGAATGGTTATGTCCTCCTCGCCCGGTAACAACTCTAACGCCAACGAGAAACAACAAGCTGCTCCACTGCACCACACTGGCACAAGGGCAGCCGCACCAGGTTAGATCACTTTATTAGTACCGGGTTTTCGGTGGGGCATGAGCATTTGTAACCGTCCGAGCATTGCGAAGAATATTTGAAGCGCAGAGTGGACGAAATGATTCAATTATGCAAAAAGCCAACTGACAACTCCGAAACCCTCAGAACGTCCTCAGAAACACACACGGCAGGAGAGAAATTTACTGCGCGCGATGAAGATCTCGACGCTGGTGATAAAGCGATCAACCGTGCCGAATGTCTTTGCTCATTTCGGAGTCTCATACTAACAAAAGGGCTGATGTACTGTGTAGCAGTTGTTAGGTTAGATACCACCCCGGGGCCCGGGATGGTGGTAATGTGCTTGATGGATGAGATTAGTCTACAAGATGACAAATATTGTCAGGCAAACGATTTCCTTCG
The DNA here is from genome assembly GCF_943734845.2 of Anopheles funestus. NCBI lineage: Eukaryota > Metazoa > Arthropoda > Insecta > Diptera > Culicidae > Anopheles > Anopheles funestus. Next base: position 35,267,863 of record NC_064599.1, read on the forward strand.
TTTCCAACCTATTAATCATCCAGCAGCCAGCGCGGAGAATGTTGAAGAAAGTCTGTACAACTTCCTTCGAGATGTAGAATTCTAAGCAGCTTCCTTTGTAGCCATATGGAACTTTGTCTTATCTTCATACTACTTTCAATATGCCCATCGAAACTATCAAAAGCGCCCATCAAAAGCGGAGTTTCAACTGAATGATGGAGCAATAATCCAACGAATGATTTATGTTCGCTCTCAATCAACCATCGATCGGTGTTGATTAATAATATCACACTGGGAAAGAGTTACGTACTCCGTGCAGGTGTGAATCCATCGATAAAGCGCTGATCTATATGAACAAGCCTTCCGGTTTATGGGTACAGTGTGGCAAATAAGAATGTGTACGATTATTATTTTTCGAATATTTTTTTTACCATTCTTCAATTAAAGTTTTAACGATATTCTTGAGTATCTGCCGAGCTTCTCTTGAGTATTTAAGAAAATAATTATCTAGAACTCAAAACTTCAAAGGTCTATGTCTTCTAAGTTGGGGAATAAGATGACTCGTCTTTATTTTAAGATGGATCTTCGATGTTAGTAATAATGTATGGATTAGTAGTATGGATGAAGGTGTAGTCGAAGGAATTGTCCAATGAGGAGAAATGTTTAGTACTGATAAATCGTTGCATTCGACATACTAACATACTTATTTTTTGTTGTTGCTTCATTTCTACATGTTAGCAGCATTTTTAGTGTTTTTTTTTTTTTTTTGCTTGGTTAGCACGGCCAGGCCGTATCAAGACTTATGTTACCGCGAAACAGGATAGCCAGTCCTTGTTACGGGGGGACGGTCCGGATGGAATTTTATACACAGTCCTGTCGTATGGACCGGCGTCGTTTATCACATACGCCACCAGGCCACCCCTGACTTATATTTATGTAATACTACAACTATCTGAAAACAAAAGCAAGAAAATGCAAACTTCAGGCAAAAATCAGTGACACAATCGTGCAAGTACTTAACGGACGTACGTGTTCTTGTTGAGCATACTGTAGATAGGCAGGCTTGCCCTCTTCCCATGATTACAAAACGTTCCGTTTTGCTTGAAATTCGACCCAAAATACTCACACATGCATATACATCCGTCACCCATGCTGTCATCATCGGCGTGATTAGTAACTTCCTTCCCAGAAGTACCTCAAACCACCTCCCGAACATGACGTCATCGACCATGAAACGATCGAGCATTATGACACAGACGAGAGATGTGTACATTGTAACATTGTTTTCTGGATGACTGGAATCATCCCTTCACAGTGCTCAATGGAATGATTATTTACTTCTTTTTTTACGAGTTACGAGTTCCTTCAAAACAAATTTATTTGTCCAAATCGAAATCGTTTACTTGTGCTGTACCACATATAAATAGAACGATCGGTACCAATTCGAACAAGCACAGCTGTTTCAATAACCCTGAAACCAACGTGGATCACATGAGACCCAATACCTTGGGTAGCGCAAATCGTTATGCAAAAACCAAACTCCCATCTTCAGTAGACAAACATTTGCATTTCCGATTTTCGAACCAGGAAAGAAATGTAGCTAAAGAGCTAAAGAAAAATTTGCAGGTGTTCCCATCAGCACCTCTCTTATACATCTGCGTATAATCACTTCGCTCAACACCACACAGAAACAGGTTCATGGGCGCACACAGGAAGAACGCATTCATTTAGCGTCGTTTGTCATGTTTAGCGAGTTTTTTAGTGCAAAAAAAAATACTAACCCAACCCGGATGGTAAATTTGCCAGAAGAAACGATTGATCTAGTGGCAGTGCTGATGTTGACGTCAATACCAAAGAACCGATCAGTCTGGAGTGGATTTTACAGAACGCACCGAAACAGATCGCGAAAAGCCCAACAATACAATGCGGGTAATGGTAAAATTTTGTCAAATCCACAAAAAAAAACCACAGACGTTGAAGTTGTTATGACCGACACGGAGCGATGATGCCGCGCGTACGCGTACCAAGTTCATGGCAATAAAGAGAGCTCGTGAAGTTGTAGTGCGGTTCTGCGCCACGGAAAACAAACAACATCACGCTCACTCGGGCTGCATGACTTGCTGGCAATTGTTTTGCTGCGTGATGGGACCTGGGGCTTAAAAAACGCGAGGTACTTTGCGTGCGCGGACGTTAGAGAAGGAAATGAAAATATATCTGAACCAGCATTTGGTCAAGGTGGACTCGCTCCTTTTGTTATGCGGACACACACACACGGTGGCCTTAGCCAAGAGATCTGGCAAGGAAGTTATTGGTGAGTTAAATTGAACAACGAACCCAACGTCTTCCCCAAAAGAAGCAGAGAGAGAGATTGTGGATCAAAATACAATACTAAAGTAAACTTGCCTGTAAGCCAACCTGAGCTAAACAATGTCGATCAATTAACAATTCGTTGTTATTTTTTTTGTTTTATCAACTTTCAGTAGAACTCCTTCCAACAGAATTATAAGACCAAAACTACTTCTCTCGTGCAAGATCCACAAAAAGACAATAAGCTCAAGATCGCGCGGTCTTTTCGTATATCCGTAAGGCGAGCCCCTGGCTCGAAAGAGGTGGAGCTAGCCGCTTCGAAGACGATTCGAGAGGCGTTTAATGTTTCAGTGTGTAGCACGTCAAGGTAATCACAGATTACACATAAAACTACATGTGTTGATTATTTCTAGAATATATCGAGGCCGTCACATTTTTAAACTCTTGTGTTTGATGCGAGTGTCCTCTTAACCGGAACTGTTTCGTTTACTTTTCCAAACCCGTTGCGCCTCAAAAAACGTTCGATATTGTAATAACGTGTTTTTGTTTGTTAAATAATTATATATTTTATATTTCTACTTCATTGTATGTTTAGCAAAAGTGAAATTATATTTTCACGCGATCATTTTGAATAATTATTAAACACATTTATGCGAAGTTTAGCAAATAAATGTCTCATTTTAGTACTCAATTTTGCCTCACATTACAACAACGATTCTTCTGCCTGGTTGCCCTCTTCCAACAATTATTTCTTCTTTTCCGGGATGATAAATCCTTGCAGCCATTCACTTTGCTGTCGGTAAATTACGCCAGCACATGACGGACGGCGTTGCAAATGTAACACATGCCAAGGACATTTCTACCTCTTCGGCGGTGGCATCAAGACGTGCTTTGTGTGCTTAAGCAGATAATGACATGCTTGCACAGGGGGCTTACTATGAAAGGGAATACCTCAACTCGATATTAACGGTGATTTTCCGTGGATTTACCTGTGATGTATCAACAAAACGTGCAGTTTCCTAATGATTAATAAAAAACTAATAATTTTACATTTTTTTTGTACCTTTATGTGCTTTAAAATAGCATTAAATTTGTACACCGCAGCGATGCGTAAGCTTAGCAGAGCTTATCAGATTAAATTTTTGCAAAGAAAGTTACAGTTTCTTACGCAAATGGTCGTGATTTTAAAACTTCAATTAAGATAATTTATGTGAATTAATGTTCTCTGGTGTGTTTAACAAAAGCTCACTGAACCGGATCAACTTTAAAACACCATAAATCAGTGTTACCTTTATAGCCGTACACATTCATCGATTGCGAGCAACCCATCCCAATTCCAGGTTCGAATCCCGTCTCGTAATATTTTCAAGGATTTTTCTCACATCGACTAGAAAGTTTATTTAATAAAAACTACTTACCTTGGTCTATTTTGCATATAATACTGGCCGCCAAATATCACCGCCATATAGATGCCACAGTAGTAAAACACGTACGTCCAGTTCTTCACCATCCATACGCGCGTGTCCTGATGGATGAACTCATTCTCGAAGTCAAAGATGTACGAGTAATTTGGCGTGATCTCGACATTCATCTTGAGGCCGTAATGTTGCGTGCGTGGATGACGTTGGTGAACGAGAAGAGCGACGATATACTACACACACACGCACAACGGTTGCGGAAGTTCTTCTTTACGCCGGGCGTTGCTTGGTCGACCTTCACAAACGGCAACGAGGGAGCCAATGGGAGTATTAACCGCTGGATGCACACCTTCTTGACGTACGAACTTTTGTACACTTTTTTTCTTATCAATATAATGCTACCATCGGTACCAGAGGCTGGGTAACACTTATTTGCCTAAATATTTTGTTTTACACTATCGATCGTACCGACAACCGATTTCGTGATACGCCTGGTAAACGCTTTCCTCCTGTAACACCGCACCGAAGAAAAAAAAAAGGTAAGTGAAATGTTAATTATCCTGAAGAACTTCCGACACACTTCCTATCCCCAAATAACGAATATTCTCTTCTAATCTCAGGAGCCACATTTTTAACCAAGCTGTCAAATAAGCAAACTGACAAAACTGGTATTAAAGCTTTGAAAAATATAATCCACCCTGCATGTTACTCTATCGATCGAATTTCTTCGCGGTCAATAATTTGTCCTGTGGGAAGAAAAAATCTGCCGGCAGATTCTTCCCATCCAGGAAGGGACACAACTCACACAAACACGTACCCGTAGGGAACGATATACCTAATAAAAAGAGAACACGCTCGCACAATCGCTTCTGAATGGGAAGAGAAAAACAAAGACCTGTCAAGAATGCAATTTTTGAATGGAAGGATATAGTGCAAACAAGGAACACAAAATTCGCACAGCATCTACAGGTCAGTCCAAGGATATTGGGGCTCGCTGAGAAGAGAAGAGAAACAGCCGGCTTCTGGATCGGTGTCAGTATATGGGGGGTGAGGCCCCGATATACATGGGGGACCACATTTTCATTGCGCTCTCTCCCAACATAGGAGACGATGGGTATGTACAATATATGTTCCGTGAGCGATCTCCTCCCCACACACAATTATCCTGTTATGTCACTGATAAAACATACACGTGCTCACACATACAATACGCACACACAGCCATATTTATGTAAATGATTCGCAAGTGCACATGTCCTCTCGAAGATGAAAGATGTACAGGGACACCTCTTGTGGCTGGATAACTTCCGGTTGGGTTTCCTACCCCCCTTTTCTATTCAAAAATCCAATTTTATAACTTGGCACAACTTTCAGCAAAGTCTGGCTTTTGCACACTTGGAACGGGTTCACTTTTCCTTCCATCATCTCAGGCAAAGTACTTTTCCTTTGCGCACAGTGTCTCTATCTGTCGGTCTGGGCAGAAGTTTTGTGGAATTTTTTGGAATCTTTGGACACCGTACCTTTCCGGTTCGTATAGCAGCAGCACCTTCTTGCACGGTGGTTTTTACACACACACACACAAACACACGCACACAGCACGACACACGCGCCCACACACAAACACACGCGGCAAGAAAAGCGGCGCTCGTGAGCAATCGTCGAAAAAACAAAAGAAAAGGGAACCAGAAAGTGTCTCCAGAGCGCACACGGGCACACGCTTTTGTGCGAAAACGACGTTAGGTTGTCCGACGCTAAATGAACCCGTCTGTTCCGCGAACGCACGGTTTTAACCAGCGGTTCGTGATTCGGTGGACCACGCCGCCGCTAGGAAAAATCTGCCGCACAAAACCCCGGGAGAGGGAGAATATCGATGAATGAATGATGCCAAACCGCTCTGGGCAGTATCAATGTATGCGTGAGAGTGGCACGTTTTTCTCTCACCACCGCTATCGCTTTCTCTTTCGCGCTTCGCTCTCTCGCTGGTGCTGGTGGTGTGCGTGCGTGTGGATGATAACGCGCGTTGTAGCAATATGTGGCGTGATGATTCAGCCCGCTACACCACCATCCATCCGCGCACCAACACACACAGCTACACACCTCCAGGGCACGGTGGTCCGAAAAAAGGTGGTAAAAAACACTATAATTCTGCAAATTTATTACTGCAAAAATAAGCATATGCTAACGTGCAGATTCACATCCAGTAGGCCAGTTTGCTCGCACGATACACAACGATGGTCTGCATATTATTCAATCCGGCACACCACCACCACCACCACACATACACGCGGAGCACAGCATCGCATGTGCCGGACGCAACTGACGTGCACCTTCAGCATGCTGTGCGATGCAATGAATGCATTTTAAATCAGTGCAATATTTGCTAACGAACAAATATGTTTTTTAACATTCTCCACAATTTTATTGTTTCTCCGAAAATGAGAAATGCTTTCACTTATTACGGCATACACCATTAAACACACCAACACACGTTACAGTGCAAAAAAAAAACGAACACATCCTGTGCGAAGCAAAAAAAAGGTTAGGGTTCTGCTATGCCGGTACGACAGATAAATGTGCTCTGTAAACGTGATTTCTTTCCACCTTTTACATAGATAACCGGCGGTCCGATTAATTTTATTTGCACAGAGCGTGTACGTGTTCTTTACCCAAAATGCAGTACAGTTTTTCATTTCGGTTCGCTAGCGGTTTTTCCAAAACGGTTGTTTTTTATTCACAATTATCCATCCCCGGCATATGATATCACACACCACGATATGACGCTGGGCAAACGCTTGATTGCTCACTCTGGCAGCAGTACTCGCGTACCCTCTTTTTCGCACCAAACGCAATTGTGCGAGAGAGCGAAAGAGAGAGAGAGAGAGAGAGAAACTGTGCGAAAAGCGTGTAAAGCCGCAACAACTAGAACGAGGAAAAGCATATATATTCCAGCCGGACCGTTTTCTCTTTTTGGAGAAAGCGATTACACACACGTACACCCCAGTACACTTTCTAACACGTTTTTCGGTAGTTTTTATCTTGCTTCACCTTTTCAGATTAGTACAGTGGACGCGTAACCGCACCACGCCCGCCTTATAAACACTACTGCAATATCGTGCGAAGTACAGCACCCAGACGTAACGATACCACGAACTGAATTTTGCAGCGAATTGAAAATTTTAACAGCTGAAAAATCGCCAGCTGACAGTTGATAACGCTTGCTCTTTTTGCATGGTTTGCCCTCTCCTTTTTATGCTCTTCATCTCACGAAACGTCTGACGCCTGACGTGAACGTAGTGTGTGCTCTTTCCTTTTTTCTCTTTCTCACGCAAGGAATATTTGTTTTATTTTTCATCTGTCAATTTCCATCATCGTGGAACTTCACCAAAATTATAATGGAATTTAATTATGACATTATGTTAAACAAATTTCGATTAAATTTACATTACAGGAAAGTAAAAAACCAAAACTATAAAAATGCTAAAATATTAACACATTTCATTCTGTAGTGAACAAGTATTATAGCCTCAAAGTTCAAATCGGTTTCCACGTACAATAGGCAATTATTGCAGTTTTCCCGGTTCGTTTGCAAACCGCTAATAGTAAAACTTGTGGATAGAAAAACATTTCACACATATTTCAAATCACAAAACAGAGATATATTTCTTTATCTAATAAACATCCATTATTAACTATAGCCGACAAAACACGCAATAAATATTCCTAACATAACCGCCCGGCAACTGGCTTACAGATCTTGCAACTAAAGTAAATCCATTTTGGAAAGGTTTTTCGTCAAGATTATATTATGCACATCGTTGAAAACGGTACGCACGTTTTGCGTGTCGGTGGCAATGGTGAAATGGAAGTAGCAAGTGCGTTTACGTCCTGCCAGATGAGATGTTCTTCTCGGTGGTTCGTTTGTGATGTCCTGTTGGGTTTGAAAAGAAAAAATCGGTTAGACGTTGCCAAACACTTGCCAAACACTGGTTTATTGCTATTACTTACCACCAGTTTCGAGCGTATAAAGGATCTCGTGCGCGTTAGCTCATCATACAGCTGATCCTTATCAACGAACGTAACATAATCATCGTAGTCGGGAAAGTACGTTCGTATCGATTTACCCGCCAACAGTTTCCGTTCCAGTACATCCTGTTTGTTCATAAACACGATAACACCGGTTTCGGCAAGGAAACGATTATGCCAAACGCCCCGGAACAGCTCGAACCCTTCAGCTAATCGATTTTGCTTTGGATCTTCCCGCAGCGTTTGATCGAACCCACCGCAGGAGATCAGGAACAGGACCGCCTGTACACCTTCGAACGCTTGCATCCACTTGCTGCGATGATGCCGCTGGCCACCGACATCAAACATGCGAAACTCCTGCATACCACCACCGAGCGAGCTGGGCATGCGCACATTGAATCGAATCTCCTGTATACCGGTCGTGGTTTTGCGGCAGTTCAGGATATCACTGTTGGTCGGTATGTACCCTGGCATTGAGATCTTTTCCACGCGATCAAGAAAGCTGATAAAAGAGAACAGATAGTTCCATTAGGATGCATTGCATTGCAACAGCCAGCCAGTTCGGGAGCCTTTGCCGATACTCACTACTTTGCACTTTCGATCAGTTGGAATTCGTTCGAGCGTTTGTAGCACCGTTTCAGACCGGTGTCTGACCAAAGCCGACGTACACACTGTACATACTCGGCCGAGAGATTCCAGGGCGCTTCCGGGCCCATTCGCAGAATGTACTCCGCACACCGTTGATTGGTGATCGAGTCAAACTCCAGCTCTAGCAGTATCACTTGCCGCACCAGCTCGTAGATCGATTCGTGTATATTCTCGTAAATGTCCGTCAGCTTCTCCAACCGCTCACTGTGAATCGAACCGTAGTATTAGCAAAATTGTAGATCACAACACTATACCAAACGAGCACCGGATTAGTGCGATCACTCACTCGAAACTGTAGCTGTTCTGTATGTGCAGGATGCGCATCTGCTTGATGATGGTGGTTTTGCCCGATTCACCAGCACCAAGCAGCAGTATCTTCACCGGATCTCGGTACAGTTTGCGCATCTGTACCAGCTCCTTGGAGGATTGCTTTTTCCTTGCCTGCAGCTCGTGTGATGGCCGGCGGAAGCAATCGATCAGCAGCATGATCTTCTGAAGGAATCGATCAAAATCGAAAACACAACCACGTGGATGGGTCCTGTGCGATTCGGTTGACGGTAACCGAATGACCGACGTTAGTTCGTTAGCAGCGAGTTAAAAATACGGCAAGTGAGACAATTCCTTCCCTGCATGGTAAAAAAAAAGAACGAAAACATTGAAGAGAGTTTTGTAATTTGTTTAATTGCCTGTTATTGTGTGCGGTTGGTGGGGAGAAGACAATGGTCAGACATGTATTTTTCGGTGCTCGATCGGTTCGCGATGTCTTATCGTCGGTGGTCTGCGTCGGGTTTGGTTCTATCAACGCTGGGAAGGAAACCGTATCGGAACTAGCCGATCTTTCAATGCCGCGTGGAAGGAAATGACGCTACGGTAGAAATATTCCTACGAGCCATTTGTAGACGACCAGTCGGTACGATAACGTTTGATCGCTGTTAAGCTTCCAATGATGCTTAAGTATGTTTGCATATGAGCAGACAGGTGAGTAACTATCATGCATGTATGTATGAATCATACTATTATTAGCAGCTAATTTACGCTAATTTCATTACACTACAGAAGATCACTTCCGTAGTGTAATGTAGTGTAGTGTTCACTTTTCCAAACAATCTTCTTTTGATCTATAATTCAAAGAAAATAAAACAACTCCCTAACCAGTAAGTTCTTGAAACACAGACGTGCATAGATTAGGATCTCTTCCTGGCACGAAAACGGTACGACACGATCAATCGATTCCTATCGTAACACAGTGCAATCGATACACTGGCCTATCAAAGGCCATCGTGCAAAATCCAAATCATGACCATCTAAAAGTATTTTGATGGAAACGTTTGACCCCGAGATTGTGCCACACAAAAACCTCTTTATCAACTCGCAAATGAGGTATTAGATGGACCAGATACACTGGGAATACAGGGCAAGATCCACACATTTAATATGCATATATTCTCGCTCAATTGCTACCGGATATCTAACCGTTGCTTGTGGCACCTTATCAGGTGTTTATCAAACATAGCGCAATAGTAACAATCCTGAACCACAACCACTTACTGTAACCGATGTTGAACAGATGTTTAATACCGAACTACCTGCTCAGTGTAAACGGAAAACAAGAGCACAAAAAAACCCACACAAAATGAAAGTAGAGCTCTGGAGCTAGTAGCACGGCCAATGGTATCCATCATCACCGCTTGTCCTATCATCCGGCCGGCTATAGGGGCTCATCGACAATTAGATCGAGTACCGATTTTACATGACATTTTGCACGTGTATCAGTATCATTTTATCGTGCTATTTATTATTTCTCTATCTTCCCTGCTCATTAGTGTCATCATCCATCAAGCTGAAGTACATCCAATTGGCCTGGTTCGTCTTTTCCAAACATATCAACTTATCGGGAAACCATTTCCCGCGTAGTGGAAGAGACATGACGCGGGGAGGTAAGGTACGTTTTAACATTAAGCATACATTATGACTACACTAGACACGTTTGTCTTTTGAAGCAGTGGAAATATATTTGCCCATCGCACGATGACGTCAGGAATTGAATTTCATTCAAGAAATTGTTACTCTCTCAAAAACACAAAAACAGCTGCCGGAAGTTCAGGTGAATAGGAATGAGAAACATGCTGACGTACTACTTGACAAATGTAGCAGCAGCCTGTTCTTTATACATTCCATGTCCCCTTACAATTCCCTCGTTTTTTTTCTCTACTTAAGATCTTACGTTGTCGATTACGAGGAACGCATGCGATGATTTCTTGGAAAATTTAAATGCTTCTACTGATAGTTGGTTAGATAAGCATATCTAACTGCCCCCCCCATAACGGAAGAAGTTCAAGTTAATCGTTGATAATCGAAGGGGTCACTACCACACACCGGGATGTGTGTCCCATACCACACTCGATGATTTCTTCATGACCAACCAGGATCAATGGATTACGGTTCTGAGATGTTCCGTTCATTTGTCACTAGTAACAAAGTGAGTGTTTGTACGATGTGAAGTAATCGTAAAGCATGACTAGTACTAGGGATCAAAGGGGTCGTATAAAGCTTGTACAATGATTTCATTTCCCTTTACTTACCACTTTTAAATTACGATTTCGTAGTGAAGAGTTTCACCTTCGACGCTTAAATTGCTTCGTCAGTTGCACACGATCACAAGTTTTATAATGATATTGGATTCCTCCCAAAATACACTAACATTCACTAGAAAAAAAACTTATCACGCTTAACTTATCACGTACGCAACACGATGTACAAAGATCATCTACACTCAGGATCGTACATCACAGCCAACGTTCCGTATGATTATCAACTAAACGCCTTCAACTTTTTGATGTTCATTGCCCACTAACTTTCCGTTACAAGATAACACGTTTATTAATTGTATAAGCGAAACCGTGCAACGTGTAGTATTCAAATTTTCTTTCTCAAAAACCAATCATCCTGGTTGCACGCTTATCCATACGGAGTTACACTGTTACACTGGCGGGTTCCGAATGTGTACTAACGCGAAAACACTGGTGAAAACTGTTGATCTACAATCTCGTTAGACCATCGCAACCTGCCTGGGACCAAGCATTTTAAGGGAAAGTACACGTACCGCCCATTATCAGTACCCATCCTTCACCATCCAATACAGGTGATAGTAATGATATCGCAACCACTCTTCGCCCATCCACCCGCTTGCTGGTTCTATTTGAACGATATTGCTCACCAATACTGTCACCTTCAAGAGACATGCTTGGCCCTCGCATACTACCCCCGCCAGCTGTCTTGTAATGAAGTCTCCTTGAAATACCTCCTACGAACGTGCGGTTGGTTTTCGCTGCTGTAACCAAACTCAGCCGTTAAGCGAGTCTGTGTGTGTCCGGGTAGAATAAGGGTTTGTTTACGTTACGTTTCACGGGGTCATAATGCACCAAACCAAGACGTGCGACGTGTGGGATGAAGAACAGTATGATAAAGGATTTGTTACTCAACGGGTAACGTGTTTTAAAGTGCCCTATAGTTATTGTATGTGTTGCGCAATCTGAGGGATGGATTAATTTTATATCCCTCAGGATTGATGGTGGATTGAACCAATAGAAAAATCCCCTACATTACACACACAGACTTTGTGTTCGATAAAGGATAACCGTCAAAGGCACGTAGTATCGATTGTTTTGTCTTTATCGTATGTAAACTATTTGTTTTTTTTTTAATAAATCTAATCAATGCACTTTCGTTGAACGGTCACGTCCTGAAAGCGTGAACCATTGAAGGAAAAGGAAAACGGGGCCATCATTATAAGGACTGCCGAACACAATGTTATCTTGGAAATGTTTGGTAATTAAAGAATATCTAGTTCAACCTAACCGATCGATCCAGTTCCCATGCCGAGCCGTCCCGTGCACCATGGGGGTTGCATATCGTCAAGTGTCTGCTACTCAGAGATCGATACACGTATACACGGCCGGACTACATTTTAGTTTGTTGTTTGGTACTTCAGCTAATTGTTCCAAGCTCTAGTGTACCAATACGAAACGTTCGACCTATCTTCGTTTTATATTTTTACGATCGGTGTCTGGCGGTACGCTTGCGTGGTGAAAGCGCACTTTAGTACCTTTGCACCGTACTCTTATTTTGCTTGGATGAAGAACTCGACGAATGTAGAGTGCCCAATTTCGGATTCGATACGACCAGCCGACAAATGTTCGTACAGTTTGTATGATTTCGTGTTTTCTTAACGTTTATCTTCCTGTTTAGAACTTAACGTATTACGCTAATTATTTTGAAACGGAATAATTCTGTCCTTCTTGTATGCGGTCCACGATGGAACTAGAATGCTACCAACCGGCTCTAAGCAAAATGCGAAACAAAAGATTCAATACGCTCGGTATTCCCGCTTCGTTATTCCCCAGTGGTGCCGGTGTTTGGTTTATATGGACAAAAGGAAGCAAATAAAAAATCCGACCCGCTCTCACTTCAGCAGTGACCATTTCAGTTGTTCTTTGGCCGATTGTAGAACCTGCAAGAAGAGAAATTATCAATCGTCAATTGATCGGAAGAAGTAGGGGAATTCATTCAGGATGTAGTTTCGTTGTGCAAATACGAAGCGTTGGAGCGGAATTATTGTGCATTCTTTAATCGCTGATTTTAGTGTTCGTTTCATTTGTTCGAATTGTTTCACGGTATGACGGTATTAAATAGAATTTGCGTCTACTTAATGCTGGATCGCTGGTGTCTGCTTGTACGCTATAAATACTGCACGGTACACACTGTGGTGGTGGTTGCTTTTGGGCATTGGATGCATTTTACCAGAACAGTCCATGAATTGCGTTAGTTACCTGGGCAACAGTTTGTTCCCCGATCGGAATGTCATCGTTTCGTAGATCGACTCGCTTCATCACGGACGATGGATCTGCATCCAGGATAATACTGCAATAGAATTGCAATCAATTAGCTCAAACATGTATCTTACAAATGTACAAGTGCCACTATGATCTTACCCTCCATCACAAATTTCATCGAAAGCTAACATCACAATATCGAGATTTTCCAATACCGCTCGCTTTTCGACGTTTTTCTTCAGGATCATGGTGATCGTATCGTAGAGACAGTTCAACACCGACAGAAGTATCAGCTCGTTTTCCTGCGTGCTGCCCATCACGTAGAAGAACAGATCCACATTGCTCTTGTACACGCAGGTCAACCCATCCAGCATGATGATTTCTGCATCTGCTCGGTGTGTTTTGTTGAACAGGTTCTTTTCGTACGCCCGCTGTTCTTTGACCGTGGGGAACACATTTTTGTCGTAGTACTTGGCCAGTATCCGGTTACCATCGTTGTCCAGTATGCACATTCCTTTGATAGTGTACAGCGTAGGTTCCTGCCCGGCAAGAAGATGATGACACATGCACACAATGCGCATTGTTAAACCACGTATTAGGGAGCTATTGTACACCTTAAACTTACCATAAGTGAATCCATCGTTTTGACCGCGAGGTGGAGAATGGTTTTAATGACCGAAATATCACACTTTTTTACTCGTACTAACTAATTTTGCAATAAACTGCACGATCAACTCGTCTTCTCGCAACCAACACAATAAAATGTTTACGTGGAAAAGCAAATGTCATAACAAACACGATCTGTCAAACCTTCCTTACAGGGTGGCTCAGAATCAGGCATGAAATTGTCACACAAACGAATTACCAGAAAACGGTTAGGTAGGTATCAGAAAAATAATTTATTGTGCAAAAAGTTAGATAAAACGAGGTGGACGATCATAATTTATGCAACACTTCAATCAGTTTTGTCCTGCGGTTTTCCTCCATACGAAACTACGGCAGTTTGTTTCGTTTGCATGCCGTACAACGGTGGCTGTAGGGGTTAACCGGTGGCCAGATCGTTGGAGCTTTCCGAGGTTCGTCCTGGGCGTCAGAACTTTGCTGTCCGGAGCCACAAAAGTGATCCAGCGGTTCGTTTAAATCGCACTGATGTACGGGCGGTGATGCTTGAAGTGTTTTACGCGGGACGGAAAACAGTCCAACCGAGGGCGAAGGGCTCGGTGGAAACAGACACTTCGAAGCGGTCTTCATGTATGGTCCAACGGATGGCACGTATGGAACAATGTCGGAAACTTCTTCCGTGCTGTCGTACGATACGTTGTCGTCCAACCGGGGCAAGTAGGCCGGTGTCACCTGTTTGTTCGCACTGTGACAGGCACACAGTGGAGGATAAAGGGCAGGCCTTTCGGTTGTGTAGGTAGTAGTGTGCTCACCGGACGCAGGTGAGTTAGCTGCAGTTGCCATGGTCCTAATATACATCGGAGCCATCTGCGATGGTTTCTTATACTCATAGGTAGGTACATTTGGACGCTTCACGGTGAATTCGGCCTGTGTTTTATAGCTGTAATCTTCATCCGATTTCATTGCCTCCATGGAAACGTAATCGAAGTCGATGTACTCGCCAGACATTGACCTTGTGAGGTACGGGTTGCGCTTGGGACATTCATACCGTTGAATGCAGCGACCCTTATGCCGCACGAAACCATCCTTACAGATGCAGCTCGTCTCAGGAATGCAAACTGCCGGATGCTTCACACCGGTACAATTCTTCTCGCATGTCGGCTCACACGATGGTCTGCAGTGGCTAAGTTTTTCATTGAGGCCACAAGATTTCCGTACGTAAGCACGCGGTGTAGGGTAGTATTGCCTTGGCCGGAACATATCGTACGACGAAGCTACGGTGTACGGTGATGGGCAGGATTCTTTCCGTATGCATGACCCACCGTGCCGTACGTATCCTTGGCGACAAACGCACGTCGGTACTGGCACAGAATCCGGCGCTCTGCGACAGATTGCATGCTGACAATCATCTTCACAGGTCGGTTCACAGCACGGTTCACACGATTTTAAGACCTCGTACGGTGAACAGATGTCTTGAAGTAGAACACAAATGGGAAACATTAGCTTCACTTCACTGGAACCGATGTTCCGCCTTTAACTTACTCTGCTTTGGCTCTCCATAGTGTACCGTTGAGATGGTTCCACAATGGGAACCACCGGCCACAATTAACAGTATGATGGCGCTGCACCCGGCAGCGGTAAGCGTAGTTCCTGTGGACACCATAGCACGTCTGAACGCTTGAAGAACGGGTGACGACATATAGTGTCTTCACGTTTACCCTGTAGGCCGAGGCCAGCAGGGTCTGGACACGCTTTATAAGCGATCGTGCAACCGGGTGCTGGGATGCGTAAGATAGCGCACACCCGGCGTGATAGAAATCCGGCACGTTTTCCGACACATCCAAACGTACTTTCGGCGAAACAGCATCGGCCACATACACGTTGACGGTGATAGCCGGTCAAGGTTTCGGGTTGATAGCTTCAAATCAACGAAAGTTTCATTTCTTTCTTCTCCCTCGAGTCTGCCCTTAACTTAACCCATTGCCGGCAGTACGTACACTCGCTTATTGTTTTGGGGTTGGTTTTTGCTCTATTTCCTTTTGTTTTTGCTAGCGTGATGCGCGGGGCAAAAACCGCGTGCTCTGGAAAAAGCGCACCATGTGAAACATTGGAAGGTATGGAACGCTGCATATTTCGTAGAGTTATCTCTTCTGTCCACACCAAACAGCATACGTGCACGTGCAGAGGCTATGCAGTGCTATGCAAAAAGCGTGTAAAATGCACATCCGGTTCTCTGAGTAGGTGAAACGCTGCCGATGTTATTTAGTCATTTTTTAGACCGTTTGTTTACGTTTGTTGTTTGTTGTAATTTGATCCAAATATTTCGGCGTACACGCGTCCCCTTAATGTTGAATGGGAAAAAGTAGACTTTGCTAGTATCTAAGCAACATAGTACACAAAATGTAAACTCTTCGATCGTCGGTTTACTATGTCAGATGGCTATGGATGCAATACGCGCCAGGCAGACTTCGACAACCACCCAAGGAAGTCGTCATATGATTGGTCTATTGTCTGTTTTTCTTAATCTTAGCGCTTAGTATTTGGGTTACTTAAGTAATGAAAGCTGCGCTGACGTTGTTAACATTTCTAAAAGTTAGTGTTTAAGTGTCGATATATCTACAACAATTGTTAGAGACTGTATAATCATTTAGGCTAGACATGTCAAACATATGGCCGGATCCGGCCCGCGAGCTCTTTAAATACGGCCCGCAAAGGAATAATGAGAACATCGATTATTATCTGTCTTGGATTGAGATGAAGCTTTGAAAATTGAAGAATAATTTGTATTTGTATTCGTATGTGTAGTCTTTTTACACTTAACTAACACGCTCTTGGACCCCTCTTGAAGTCCAAACAACCGTTGAGTTTTGAGTCTTCCCGACTTCTCCACGACTTTGCGCGCAAACAGGAATGCTCAGCTATCGATCGATTTTCCATGTGTTCTCCCTACCCGAATAACCCGCCGTAGCATGTGTGATACTATTTCTGTGAATCCAAATCGGCGCAGCTTGAATGTTTGATTCTATTCTAGCACTCCAAAGCCCATTTTCCATGGACTTCTGGATTTGGATTTTAAGCCTGTCGAGAAACAATACAGTAGCCGAGAGAATTTCGGACCTTGTTGCTGATCTGGTCAATCAACTGAAGGAAAAAGTGAAAGATTTTGGCGGCTTCAATTGCCACTGTAATTGAAGGTAGGTTTTACAACACAGAAGTGATATTCTCAAAGTTGGCCCGCAAGATCATTTTCGTTTGCAAACCGGCCCACAAACCAAAATGAATTTGACATCACTGATTTAGACTTTACTGATAAACTAATCCGGAATCATAATGTGAATGATGCCTTTTCGATGATTTTTGTTTACGTTACGAAAGATATGTTTCTACTTACTTTTTTAGTGACATACTCAAGATCATACTGTAAGAACACACTAAAACATACTGTAGATTTGCCTCACTCATAAAAAAGAAATTGCGAAACGGAAAAAGCAACCATTAAATAGATCTTCACCATGCGCCAGATGCCGGAGAAGATTCCTACCATCTCTTTAGACTGGACAACTCGTTCTCTTCATCATTTGTGGGCTTGTCTGGTGTGGGCTTGAAAGTGCTCTTAGTCCTATCCTTTTCTCCCTTTTTATCAATGACTGCATCAATATTCTTCTATTTGATGGACATCTCCTTTATGTTGACGATATAAAAATCTTTCTTCCCGTATCCTCGTCCTCCGATTGTCGATCTCTCCAGAGTTTTGTAATCAATTTCTCTCTATGGTGTTTGTATAATGGGTTGGTGCTCTGTCCACGTAAATGTTGTGTCATCTCTTTCGGGAGACATGCTGCTGCCCGGCTGTCTTGGGATTATTACCGATGCTGTACCCAAATAAGCAGGGAATCCACTGTGAAAGATCTTGGGGTCTGGTTGGATGAGGGTCTCTCGTTCGCTACTCACATTAACCATATGATCAACAAAGCGAACAGAGCACTAGGCCTCATTATGCGCATGTCTTCGGAAATTCGTGATCCTTTATGTCTTAAGGCACTGTACTGTTGCTGGGTTCGGTCCGTTCTTGATTATACCAGCGTCGTGTAGACTCCAGCTGGAGGTACTGCTATGCAAAGATTAGAGAGAGTTCAGAGGAAATTCACGCGCTTCGCAGTACGTAGATTTCTTCACGGTTACTCCGTTCCTGTACCCTCGTATTCTCTCCGCAGCCGTTTGCTGGGTCTAATAGAAATTGAATCCCGTCATTGGCAAGCGCAATCCGACTTCATTGCCTGCATCCTTTCCGCCGAATTCGATGTTCCTTCTCTTTTATCTTCCTTACCACTGTATGTACCCTCTCGCAGAGTTCGCGACAGGCCTCCCATCTATATTTCAACCCGCCTTTCGGTTTTTGGCCAGAAAGAATTGGGTTTGGCCCTGGTTAAGAGCATTCGGTTCTTTTAACAGAGACCATCACCATTCATTTTAACGTTCCCATTTCCCACTTCCGCACTCGTCTTCTTAATAATTCCGCTTTTTCCTTATAACCAATCTTGCTTCCTCTCACAACATCTTCCATATCCCATTCTTCCTCCTCCCCTAGTTTTTAAGAACCATTGTGAAACTAATGCGGCAGACAATTTGACTAATAAATAATACTAATAATAATAATCTCTTCATAAAGTTCAGATCCACATATAGTTCAGCATAGAGCAGGGTTAAAATATACGATGCAACAAGCTTTTTTGAAACCTATTATTAGTTACCACGATTGCTAGAATGGTAATTCACATGTGGCCCTGGTCTATCATCCAGGTGGGAGATACTATCATTCAGGTCCGCGCCAGGGAGATGCGCTTATCAACCTCACCCTCGGCACTAGGAACTTTAGGGATGATTTTCTGCAAGCCTGTTACTTTGGTCAATAAGTTCCCTGTCTGTTTTTCGGAAAACACAAATTGTTATAATGTCCAAAACACTGATGATAATTGGATGAATACATTTATTGTTATAGTAGTTTTAATCATTCCAATTCTCTGGATGTAAATCTTAAACGTTACTTTTTAGTGCGAAAAATACGGCTCAATTAGGCACCACTAAAACAACTGTTATTAGGTGGTATACCAACTTCAAACACGATCGTACAATCTACGATCATGTCATACGCGCTCTGATCGTCGAAAATCAACTATTGCTCCGGGAATTCTAACAAAAGCACATTAAAAGACATTTCATGATCGAAAACTGAAGTTTTGTCGAATAGTCGACTCCTTGAAGAGTTTTTGGAGTTGAACTATTTGGAGTTGTTCAAATGCAATGAGAAGATTTTTTGCGTCGGTAGTTGACAATGGTCAATGGATCCACCACTGCATTATCTTAGTGGACATCACAAGCCTTCAACTTCCGAGTAAAGAATATTCGTTCTACAAGAACGTCGCTGGACAATTGAAATGATTTTGGAATATGTGTATAGATCTAAAAAGCGGGTATCTTAATGATTAACTATCAATTTGCATCTATCCAATCCATCCACTCCAATGTTGACAAAATATTCTTAGTCTTGTTTGAAGGAAATATATTCAGAGCGATTTTTGTGAGTGACTTCACTGCGTGAGTTGGACAATGACTTCACTATAGGTAAAATTTTTAATTATGCAAAACTGTATTTTATGTGTTTTCTTATTTCTATATGTGCCATTGCATTGGCGGTCTTTGATTTATCTTGCTTTAATGATTATTAATAGACCGCCAAAATTGTCCTTACATAGGGCGTAAGTAATTCATCACTTTCTTTCGATATTCTTGTCCCGTAGTAATCATTGTTCATATTATTTTTAAATTGTGTATTTTTTAGTTGATATCTGCTACAAAGGTTTGTGTACTGTTTCAAATCCTATATTTTAGTGCTTTTGTTTGATAGCCCTGCACCGATGACCATGTACCGGTTTAGTAAGCAGCGTTACTCGGGTGCGACTTCTTACAGGCACACGAAAAAGTATTCGGTACAAACACCCGATAGCGGGAAGCACTCCTCGGGCAGCAGGACGGTTCGACACAGTGACCCTGGTACCGGACGAGTCCAGGCCGGCAAGCACAGGTTGGCTCTGCTACCAGCAGTAGCGGGTTGCAACGTACACCGGAGCAATCGTTATCACAGGTCGGCTCACAGCATGGATGTGTAAAGACAAGCTGCTCACAGGGCGCACAGGTAGCTAAGGGAAAAGGTAATGACGAAATAATGCGTTACTAACGTGTTGTTAGTTTCGTTTGAAAAAAGCTGTCCTTACGTGCTTTAGTGGTTTCGTAAGCGGGTTCCGTATGATATACGGGAGCTGGATGATAAGCAGGCTGTACACACTTGCAAGGAGTTTGGCCACAACCGCACGATGGTTTTTCATATACGGGTGCAGGATGGTAGGAACAGGTGGTAGTTTCCGGGGCACAAGTAGTCTCATAAGTATGGTAAACGGGTTCCGGGTGGTATACAGGAGCAGGACGGTAAGAAAGCTGCGAACACTGGCAAGGATTGTATCCGCATCCACACGATGGTTGTTCATAAACGGGTGCAGGATGGTAGGAACAGGTGGTAGTTTCCGGTGCACAAGTAGTTTCACAAGTTTCGTAAACGGGTTCCGTGTGGTATACGGGAGCAGGTTGATAAGAAGGCTGCGTACACTGGCAAGGAGTGTATCCGCATCCGCACGACGGTTGGTGCGCCGGGGTTGTGTAACAATCTGGCTCAGGCTCCTTAACAGGGCAGTACGACTTAGGAACACATTGTCCATCAAGACGTACGTATCCGGTCATACAGACGCAAGTTGGCTGGTACACGAGCAACTGCTGGCAACACGATTGTTCACAGTCACAATCGCAGGTTGGTTCGCAGCATGGTGGCGAAGCCACCATAACCTCATTTTTCGGACAGTTCTCTGTGGGAAAGAGTAACCGAAACTATCATTTAGTGATGATCTTAAGGCACGAGGAAGAGCGACAATCTTGCTTTACTTACGATAAGGATAGGAAACGGCTGCTGCACTTCCTACGAGAGCCACGATGGCTAAGCAGACGGTTGTCACCTTCATTTCGAATGGAATTAAGTTGCCGAAGCTCGAATTACACTAGTTCTTCAGGAGTGCTTTGGGAACACCTGTTGCAATGTACCTGTTTCTAAGCGAACTGATACTGATGCTCAGTGTACGGTAAGCATTTATACTGCTCTGTCGGAAGATGCGGTCGGACAGTTCTAAACACGAGCGATAAAACCTTACCTCTTTCGTTGAATGCCGACACGATTCAATCGTCTGGGTTGACAAAAACTCGTCTAACACATCCCCAATATATCAGGCACCCTTCCAGGCGGATGGTAAGTTCGATCGTGCGTGAGCGTTACCCTCTACCGGGTGATACTGTCCGCCACCTGTTCGGCAGTGTTTCCCGGGCCCTCACACTATCACTATCACACAAACAAACATTCCAACGTCCAGGTAGATACACTAGCGCTATTTTTTTTACTAAGCTCGGTTGGGCTTTCAACTTTAACGCACTATCACCTTCACCTTCATTCGAGTGTACAAATTTTCCTGGATAGTAGTCACCCGCAATTCCTTTCAACGCTAAAATGTACACGAGGAAGTGATACGGAGGAGCACTCTGGCAGGTGCTGTAGGGTACACAATCTTACCAACCCTGACGACGCTGTGCTACACCTTCCGGGGGAACTTGTGGATCATTTCTTAATGAGCCTGGTATCGTGCGGGATCCTTTGAAGGTTTTTGCTGCTCCCTGCTGCTTGTTAAAGACAAAACCACAGTGAAAAGAGAGAAAAGTAACAGTTACTGCATGGTGTAGTAAATGATCGTAACAGTTACTGCACGGTGTAGTAAATGATCGTAACAGGGTACGTGCCACTGCACAACAGATAGTGGTGGCGTTATGTCAACAAACAAATGTGTTCAAAACAGCTGAAAACAGTAGTTAGTGCCGATACAATCGTTCTACCAGGTGTTGAGGACGTGACGCGCACTAGGACCAGCAATGGGTTTGCTTTAAAGTCGTACATAAAACCACCAGAGATGTAGAAAAATTGTTAAACAGTGAAATTGTTTTGTTCACCTTCGATAAGCATTGTTTCTCAATATGCCGAAAGAATGTGTAAGTTTGTTGTACATAAACGTTAAAAAGCGAATGATTTTTTTTTCTAAGTTAAGCAAAAGATCATTTATCAATACGGTCAGGCCGTTTTATCTGAATAAAAAAAAGATCATTTTTTAATTTTTTAATTTTGATAGACTTTGAACACAACCCAAAGATCACTTCTAATAGTTCTTCGCCTTACCTTTGTAAACTTTTACTAACCGTGGGAAACGTTGCTTCCCTCTTTGTGAATTAGTCATAAGGCAATAGTAAATTCGATATAAATATCGTAAAATTCATGTTAATAATTCATGTAAATGACAATCAGTGGAAAGAATTCCTGAGGAAGATTGAAAGTGTGGAGTTCTTGGTCTTTTCTTCTGTATTTTCGGGCGTTCAAGTTACATGGAAACTCCGTTGTGGAATGTTTTGTTAGTAGGGAATAAAACGTTACTGTTTTTTGCTTTTGTCATTTATATATTGCAATTTATATATATGTGCTTCAGACTATTTATATATGCAAAGGATTAGCAATGTCCTATACACAATTAAGAGCAAACTACAATGTTTAATAAAGTCAGTCAGGTTTTATTGCGATCTATAATTATTCCCTATTTCCCAACCACTGAAAAATACACTAATGTCTACCGCAACAATGTTTTTTTTATGTCTCACTTTCCACATTTGAGACACTGTGCAGACGCAGGGACGTATAGTCGAAAGCGGGACGCACTCTTTGGACAATCCGAAGGTTCTATGCAGTGTCCCTGATATCTCACTAGCCCCTGACGACATGCACACGTCGGGTGTTCAACTAGCACCAGTGGACAGACGGTATTCGAACAGTCAAAGTCGCACGTTGGTTCACAGCAGGTTGGCGCAAAGACAAGCTCCTCGCAAGCCGCACACGCTTCTGGGGTGGTGGAGTAATGATCGTATGCAAGAAGAAAGTGTTGGAAATATCGTAAATCGTAGATTCATTGGCAGAAATTAATCTCACAGTACCTGGCAATTTTGGACGGGGTGTAGTTGTGGTAGTAGGACATGGTGTGGTAACGGTCGGACATGGTGTCCTTGGCTTAGGCGTAGTATAGCAGACAGGTTTTGTTGTGCATGGTGGTTGGGTAGTAGTGCAGGGAGGTTTCATGGTCGTTACGCACGGTTTTGGTCGATATGTGGATACCGTTTGATACGATGGCACCATGGGAGTACCTCGGGAAGACGATCTATACGATGCCGGAGGTAATGTTTGATAGGTAGGTGACGGTGGAGGAGGAACGTAGGTGACCGGTGAGTACTTGGGAGGGGCAGGTGGTGTGTAGCCGTATTTTTTGGGAGTTGTCATTATGTACGGCAATTTAGGAGTTGTACATGGAGGATTAGTAGGGCAGGGAGGTTTGGCAGTAGTAGTAGGACAGGGAGGTTTAGTAGTCGGACACGGCGCGCGAGTAGTAGTACTACAGGGTGGTGGACGAGGAGTAGTAGTCACACACGGTGCTACAGTAGTCGTTACACAGGGTGGTCGTGGTGTTGTAGGCAGAGCGGGACAATGAGACTTGAGAATGCACTGTCCATTGTGTCTCACGTATCCTTCCAGACACACACAGGTAGGTTCGTAGACGAGCATCTTCGGACACACAACTCGACAGCAGTCATAGTCACAGGTTGCCTCACAGCAAGGTGGTGTAGTATGTAGTACCTCATACTCCGAACAGAAATCTATGCCGTAAAAACAAAAACCAAAAACAAATAGGAGACAAAAATACAAAGACTTTCCCCCCCAAAACAACCTACCATGCGGGACGGTTTTCGAATGACTTAAGGTACTTGCTGTTCCGATAAGGAGCAGCATCGCTAGAGCCAATACCGTTTCCATGATGAGCAAACGTCTCGGGACCACCGTGTATTACGCTTCCATTAATACCCTTTGCGACGCCGTCAGAGTGGCCTTGTACGAATATTTCGTTTGCAAACTAAAAATGACACCCTCTACCGTACGGCATGACAGTTTTATACCTTTTTCAGTTAGTTCACCCTCACCTCTGACTCTAGATTAGATTCACAACTTGTTATCTACTTACCGAAATTAGCACGACTTTGCTGCGTACAAACTTTTTTGCACAAAACCGCGAGCCTATCGCTCGCTCGTTACCGAGCAGCACTTTCGTGGTGAGTCGTAGAACGTTTTGGTATATGAAAATATACAGCATGTTCAACACTAGAAAGCTGGGGAATCGGTTGCAAGGCGTTGGCAAGAAAAGCAAATGCATGAATTTAAAGTGAGTAGTATTGGTTTCATATCCTTTTAGTCACACATTGTTTCGAACGGCATATGCATAGGTACGAATATGTAGCGTAATTATTCGTCTAGCTCGGTAGTATATGAGATAAACGCGGCGCCAGTTCCACATGACAGGACCGGATATCAAATCCCATCCGGACTGTACCCGAAGGACTGACAATCCAGCTACGTGGTAAAAATAAGTCTTGTAAGCCATTTTTGGGGATGCTTAGGTTATATGCTAATACACGATTCATAACGCTCGGTTCAGTATAGGATAAAATCTGAACCCAAATACTGACTACATAGCTAACAACTCTTTAAGCAAGGAAGGTCAAAGCAGACAAAAAACAAGAAAAGCAAATGAAAGGAGGAAAATTAAGAAACTAATTAAATAATACAACAAAACCACATTAGCAGACGTGGAGTAATGCGCAGTTCATAATAAATAACCCCAAGGTTATTCCGCCTCTTGGAGAACATAGTAGCTTCCGATTTGTATTCCCCTAGTAGGACGGAAACTAAGCCTTGCTTTAGTAATAATTTTATTTTCCTCTAATAATTCTTCTTCAGAAGATTTCCATCTGCAGCTCATGCGATAGCTTGGCGTGTCGTTGTCATTACTTCCTTTTGTTTTAAAAATTGTAAAAAAACTTCATCTCTAACTTCACTTTCCAACATTTCGGACTACGGCGGATATCTAAAACGACAAACTACATAAAATAATCTCAAAATAGTAAATCTCAACATGTCATTTTCTTTCTTGCAATGATTTTTGTTGATAACTATGAGAAATATAGTCAGTCAATGATGTCGTCTTGAGTTCATGCTTTATTCTACCATTTTCCTACAGCGGCAATGATTCCATTATGTAATGCTGGTCCAATTTTTTTTTGTTCCTTTTTCACTACCATTACCAAAAAACAATCCCCGAAACGTACATTTTTCGCACCTTTTGCTAACTGTATAACATTTTTCTTAACGTTTATTTTCTTTTAACAAATAGTACATTGTAAGGGGATAGGGTACGGGGGTAGAGGATCCATTTCAACACATCGTTCCCACTGATTTTGTTGTGTCGTTAAGTGTAGATTAGAAAAAGGGTTTTATATTAGGTTCGAAATAGTTTTGTAGAATAATTGTTACGTTCCTGTACGATGATTAGTACCAACATACAAAAAGGTAAAGCACGTATGGTAGAGGGCGGTTGTGAGGCGATTCTTCTATACTCTAAGGCGCAATGTGGTTTGTTGATATCTATCTACTCCGTTTCATCTTCACTAATCGAGCTTATAGTAGAAATGAAAACAAACAAACAAACAAATTGGACTCATTGGAAGCTCTTTCTCTCTCTACAATTGATTTGAAGGTTCACAGGAGACACTGTTCTTGCAATCAAGTTTGTTTATGAGGGTTGAAAATGGTAATATTATGTTGTATGTGTTTCCTTTATTCTTCCACTATAACTTGATTATTCGCTAAACTGTTACTTGTATACATCTGTTTTTTTGTTCTTAGTATTTTTAAACTAATCTGTTTTGCCTATCCAGATTACTTGCTGTGTTTGGCTATACATGAAACAGAAAACGAAAAACGATTTTTAACGCATAATCTATCTATTAGGCACGAATCGTATCAAATTCTGGAAGTAAGCTACCAGGGATGCTCCAAGAAGAGCACATTCTCTACTCTCACTAACTTAGTACTTCTCGGTAGGTCACACTAAGCCGTTTGAAAGGTTGAGTTAAAAAGTGGTGTTTTAAATACAAAAAAATATTACAGTACGCGTTTTATGTCCCTACTGCACCGACAGGACGACACTCGCATAATACCAGGTTCAACATTCAAACGAGTAATTGCTTGTACAAAAACTTCTTGTTCCCCGTTCGCGTTAGCATTGGTTCACTAACATCCCTTGACATTGCGTACGTGTTTTACACACTATCCACGGTTACTGTTCTGTTGTTTAATATTAGCACATTGTATTATATTAAACGGCAGCACCCTTCTCCTCAAGTAGTATTTTATGTTCTTCCTGTTAGCATAGCTCAAACGTATCGAGAAAAGAAAACAAACGTTTCTGTATCTCGCATACATTATATGATGTATGTATTCCAAATTTTCAACTCATATTTGCCGTTTTTTGCCCCTTATCTCTTTACAGATAACAGCGCACAAGGATAGAAGCACTGCTACGTACGTATAGTACCCAGGACGCGGGTGGGTAATATTGTAGTAGATCGGTAATAATAGCAATTAAAATAATAATTATTTTAATAAGATTAATAATAATGATAACTAAAAAAAGATAACAAAAAAGAAATTAAATTAAAACCAACGCTACCGGGCGCTTTCCGGGGAAGGATAGGCGTAAAAGCAGTTTGCCCAAATACGTTCTTCTTCGTTTGCACGAGTGACGTTTAACATATTTCACTTCCGTTTACTACGAAACACGCTCTTATGTGGATAGTGTTCAATTAACTGCTAACGCTGCTTCACTGTGACAAATGTCGGCATGTTAAGGGCGAAAAGAAATGTTTGACGGGTTAAAGAAAGATTTAATCAAGCACCGTTGTACAAGTGTTTTTGGGGTGGAAAAAAAGGTCAAAAGGTGATCGGCACTGCTGGGTTTGATTTTTCCGACCCGTCCCGATCATATATTGTCGATCGAAGGAACGAACATGCACCGCACACTTCCACAGCACCGCTTTGTGGATGTAGTAAGGTGATGGGGGGTTGTGTTTATATTTTCATCAGCTCTACATAGTTCGCCGGCAGCATGCCGGTAAGGCCCGTGCGTTCGACGCGTCCCGTCATCCAGCCAGCATCGATCGAGTTCACCTCAATGATCAGGTCACCCTCGCTGAAACCAACCTCATCACTATCCTGCGCCTCGTAGTCGTACAGGGCTCGGTAAACGCGCTAAAATGAGATGAAAAGAATGAAAAAATATGATTAAGATTTTACGCCCAAATATTACACACATCACTTTGATGCCGACAGCAGAAATTTTGTCTTTTCAACGAGAATTCTTGAACTAACGCAGTTCGTTTTGGGAGATATCTATCCGTAGGACAGATGTAGCGACATGCACGCAATAGAACCTGCTTCAGACTAACCGATAGCCGTTTGCCATGCATTGTTACCGTCCTCGACGTGACTATTCTGTCAGCTTATCTACCAGCCAACATTGGGTAATAGACACACTTCTTTCGGTGTCACACTTTGAATTCGCCACAAAATTGTGCTGTAGCAGGAGATCGCCTTTCACCTCAAAAAACGCAACAAGCACGCACAACTCTCCAAAAAACCTTTCGTTGCTGCAGTGAAGATAAGCCACGAAATTGGTGTGTTATGCATGCAAAACAGACCAGCTTATCCAGCTGGTTTCCAAAACTGCACCGGACCAAACTACGTGCCGATTACATGCAACATCAAAGCAACCAAATCCGTTAGTGGGGAGGAAAAAATAAAAACTCCCTCGTACCAGAAAATTCTGTCCAGAGTTCTTACACAATGACATCGTTAAAAGAACGGTGTCTGGTGGATGGGTTCTTAGAAAGTGAACACCTTTTTAAGTGGGCAAAATTTGCGTCGCTCTAGCAGTGTTATCGGGCGCATCTTACTAAATGAAGTGTCCCGCTCGAAACGTGCCTCGCTGACCTATATAACGTAACGTGCGCTTTATTCGGTGATCATAGTGTACTAGTGCTCCGTACCGATCGTTTCGAGTGATGAAGATCACACCAGTTACCTGCTGCGGCAGGAGTAACACCATGCAGCGTTACATTTGGTCCTTGTTTCTACTGTTACAACTATCACTTGCCACCGCCAAACATTACTACGATGTAGCGGGAGAACGATCAGTAACGTACGGTATGTAGAGAGAAGGTTAAGTTCGTGCATATAGAGTACAGAGAAGATCTTACACATTTCTCTGTTCTGTTCTTTCCAACAGAGCTGGTGTGTCCTGAGAATGAGGAACTTCGGCATACGTTGCCCTGCTGTGAACCGACGTGTAGCAACGACTGCACAACAGCAAAGTGTCCCAAGACATACGTTCGTCAGCCGACATGTGTTTGCAAAGAAGGGTACGTTCGTCATAAGGGCAAGTGTATCCTATTGCGTCACTGTCCACCGAAACCACCGTCTCCGCGTAAGCAATGAAGCTTCCACTCTTGCAACTAGAACCGTTCTCTAAATCTACTTTCTCTCTATATTTTAGTAACATGTGGAGAAAACGAGGAACTTCTACCATCGCCACCAAGCTGTGAGCCAACCTGCACAGAGGATTGTGCTGGACGACCGATTCATACGCGCTACGTCGATCAGCCGACATGCGTTTGCAAGAAAGGCTACAGAAGGCACAAAGGCAAATGCATACGGGTTGATCAGTGTCCATCGTGCGGTCCATACGCAACACTAAAAGCAAGCGCGCCGTGTTGCGAACCAAGTTGTGACAATGATTGTAGTAATGTGCTATGCATCGAAAGTTTCCAAAGTGAAGAACCCGTCTGTGTGTGTCAGGACGGATACGTGAAACATAACAGTACCTGTATTAAGCGCGAGTTATGTCCCCAGACGGCATATCCTGCCCCGTTTACATATTGCCGCTCTGGTGTCAAACGGAAACCGAGTGGTCGTGTACCGGTTCCGGTAAAGTACGTAGAGGTGAATACTCCCGCACCTTGCAGTTGTTACCAACCGCTGGTGAATGATGGACGCCCGTCAGATTACTATCCTTCCGCAACATATTCGCCTATGTCGTATCCTGCCATGAATTATGCAATGCCTACTACTACATGTGCACCACCAGCGAAGCCGGCAACATACCTGGCACAGCCATATTCGCCTCCAAGATATCAACCACTAAACTATTCCCCTTCGCAATATGTGCCAGGTCCTTACGTACCTCCACCAGCCTTTGCTCCATCGGTATACGCACAATCACCGACGACAACTGTTTCTCCTCCCCAATATATGCCCGGAGCTTACGTACCTCCACCACCCTGTGCTCCATCGGTATACGCACAACCGACGACGACAACCGTTGCCCCTCCACAATATATGCCAGGTCCTTACGTACCTCCACCAGCCTGTCCTCCATCGGTATATGTACAACCGACGACGACAACCGTTGCCCCTCCCCAATATATGCGAGGTCCTTACGTACCTCCACCAGCCTGTCCTCCATCGGTATACGTACAACCGACGACAACAACCGTTGCCCCTCCCCAATATATGCCAGGTCCTTACGTACCTCCACCAGCCTGTCCTCCATCGGTATACGTACAACCGACGACGACAACCTGTGCTCCACCAACTGCCCCTTCAAACCACTACTTTATGCAACCGGTCTATCACTATCCTGGAAACTACGTTCCTCCTCCACCTCCTCCACCATACGCCTACACACCAACGCCAGTAGTGGAATCTTCGACTTGTGTTACCATGCAGCCGCCTTATCCTTACCCAGCGGTTACCTTGAAACCCTACTACCAGCAGCCACCTTCATCCTATCAAGATCAACCTTACTACGCTATGCCGGCCCTGAAGCAGTGCTCTTGTAGTATTAACGCCACCCAGCCTACGGCCAGTCAACCTTGCGCTTGTGGTAAATGCTCCGATCCATATTCGACGCGTACGTACAACAGGCCACCCATTTCGTATAACGTTGCAACACCCTCAACTACCACTGCTGCACCTACGACAACGATCTGTCCACCGTGCTGCGCTTGCAATCAATGCAGCCAGCAATACGGCCCTTCATCGTACCAAAAAGATCAGCCCTATCTTCCTCAACCCTGTACGAATGAAAAGCTACCGATTGACATTTCGTATATTTCGTTGAATATGACAAGCTGTAGTGAGTCTAACACAACTGAAGAAGAGGACGTACCTATAATGCCCCTAGGCTTTTTAGGAACCTAAGAATGATAGGTGATGTGATAGTGCCCTAACTTTACTCAGTAACTTATTTATACTTAGTTTGTTTTCAAACTACCGTCCTCTGTAGTCTTTTGTGTCTGAATAAACAACAAAACGTTATCGAACCTTATTTGCACTTTTATCGAACGGTTCGTCCCGTTCTTGGCCGTATAAAACTGCTGGAACAAACAACCAATATTTGGTAAACTGCACAACTCCCCCAAGGATTTTGCTGGGAAACTTTATATGCTTGTATCAATCAGTGAACGTTATGGTAAATAGTGCCCACCTTTTGGCTAGATACTTCCACTAAAATCTATAAAAAACAGAGAAAAAAACTTGAAACAAATTACAGAAAATACAAGACTTGGCTTGTAAATTGCAAAATTCTTTACGGAAACAAAGGAAAACTCCAAAGAATAATGCAAATCGTAAAAAAATGATACTCAAAAACGTGTGGAAAGTAATTGAAAAACAGAAACCAACTACCTAGCATACTTATTTAAATACTTATTTTAAAACGGTTCAAAACCCATGAAACACTGCTGAAACAAAGTCGGTGTCGGATACGTTTCCAGTTTAAAGGCTCCAGAGTCGAAGCAAAGATTCAAGAATCTATGCCCGATTTTCCATCACAACTACCTACCACTTTGCTCATCGATTTGCCCGTAGCATTTGATGCGGGTGCAGCGTATTGTTGGGGCGGTTGAATGTACTGTGGCTGCTGTTGCTGGGATTGCCGATGTTGCTGTTGCTGTTGTTGATAAAGCTGCTGCTGCTGCTGTTGCTGATATAGAGCCGCCTGCGAGTTGTCCGCTACCGAGCCATAGTAACCATTAACCGGATCGATGTCGTTAACCGAACCGATTCGTCGATTGTTGTTCGAGGACACTAAAACGAGATGCACGAAAGCAAATATCATTTAGTAAAATTGTCATAAAGTAATCGATGCGCTAAAGGATGATCAGCCAAACTTTTTTAGTTATCAAAATTGCTTTATCTCGCAACGCGCATCGATCGATTATTATCTTTTGCCTTTTTTTAATGGATCGATCAACAAAGGCAATTAAAAGCTAGTTGGTTGATTTATGAAAAAATTGGAATGATTAGGTTGTATTTTTTTTGCTCTCTGCAATACGGATGGCTTGTCTTTTTCCGTAGTATGAGGTAACTGTCATGCTGTCCACCGTCATAATCACTATCATCCATCATACGGCGAGTAAATCCAACACATGCTGCAATGGCAATGTGTGTCGTGCATTTATTTACACACATTCCATGGACCAATTCGTGCCGTTACAGGTCACACACAAATGCTCCGCTTGACAAAGCCGGTAAACGACGTTCACCAAAACTGCATACGAATATCGCACACGTTTACGAAATCATTCACGGACCTCCATGGTAAAAGAAAAAACAAAGATTGGTGTCATCCATCACGCGGAAACGCTCGGGAACGGATGTCTGATAATTTCTCACGGACAATCATGGGGCGACCATGATCGCGACACCAACACCACCACAACTGGCCGACCGAAACGATAAGATAAGATCGCCCCGATCCCCGACAACGGCGGTTGTCGCCAGCAAACACTTTGAAGATCGCACAAAAGATATTACAAAACAAATACAAATTACACACATCCAAAACGCGTTCGTCCGGGTATTTGGGGACAAAAAAAAAGTTAAGAGTCAAACTCGAGCTATGCGGTACAAAGCAGGCAAAGCAAAAAGCTAAAGTAGCTCTGCATCTTCAAAATGGAAAGACCAAATAAATACAACGCGCCAGTACAACGAAATAGGGGAGAGTTCACGCGGGCAAAGGCACACAAACATTCCTTGCAATCGTGCAGTGCATAATTAAAGTGATGAAAATCGCGAGGGAACGGAAATTTTGCCGCAGCACCAATTGAGCTTGGGTGGAATAAAACAAAACGTAAAGAAAACGAAACCATGCACAAGAATGGGAACAAGCTGGTTCCGTAAACCGGTGCGCCTACTAGTGTACGCCAACATGATGATAGATCGTGCCATGCGTGAGATGAATTTTTGTCCACCACAAATTGTACTGAAGTATCTTCTTCGGGAAAAATGTCTTGACTTGTTCGGGATAAATTTTTAACGCTTCTGTTTAATCTTGAGTGGGACACAGGTTGGTGGCTATTTTTTTTTTTCAATGTAATCACATATAAACATAGAAAGCGCGAAGAAATCCTTCACCATCAGGCGGTACTGTTTCAACATTTCAACCGGAGTGCCCTCTGTTCTATTCCTTTTAAGCGACACACGCGTACGCACACCCACACACAAACACATAAAACAAGCTGATCTAGCAATGTGCAACTAAGGATCGGTTCAAAAGTTTATACGCGAAGTCAATACTTACTGTTACCGGAGCTGTAAATCAGCGTTGCACTTTGACGGTTCGGCTGTGGTACATTCCGTGGACCATCCGTCAGTGGATCGTAGTCAGCAATTTTACCAATTCCGGCACCGGTTGCTGTTGCTGCAGCTGCTGCTGATGCTGCACCGTTGTTCATGTTACCGTTGTTGTATTGATACATATGTTGTTGCTGAGCGTGCATTGCTCCACCGTACTGACTGTTACTGTTGGCACTGTAGCGTTGTTGCTGCTGCTGCTGCTGTTGTTGTGCATATGGATCAACCGATTGCTGATGGTGATGATGATGATTGTTCGTTTGACCATGGTGCAGATGTTGCTGTTGTTGTTGCTGCTGATGATATACAGCCGCTGATCCATTCGCACGTTGCTGATCCATCATGCCACCGTGGTGTTGCTGATGGTGGTGTAAATGTTGTTGCTGTTGCTGCTGCTGCTGTTGCTGCTGTTGCTGACTGTGATGATAGTGATGATTGTTGTTGCCCATATGTGCACCAGCAGTACCATTGTTGTTCACCTGGTTGGCGGTCGGGTTGGGGCGGGCATAGTTATCATACGGATCGTAGTACTTCTGCGTTGCCGCACCTCCACCACCTCCACCAGAAGGTGTGGCTGAGTTCTGAAGCACCGAGTGGCGTACATGCTCAGCATTACCGACCGAACCGCCGGCACCATTATTGGTGGCATGCTGATGATATGCTGCACCGGCAGGATATCCTCCCTGTTGTTGTTGTTGTTGTTGCTGATGTGAATAGCCACCTGTCTTGTTATTGTTCAGCTGCTGATACTGCTGATGTTGTTGCTGCTGCTGCTGCTGAAGCGATGCTTGATAGCTGTTGGCCTGGTTGTGTTTGGTAATGTTGGCGGTGGAGATGATCTGGGCCTGCTGGGATGTGGTGTTGGTTGGTCCGACAGCCATGCCACCATTGTTGTTGACCTGTTGTGATGTTGGACCGGATGCGGACGGTGCCACGACCGGTGGCGGTGGTGGAGGCTGATAATGGGGTAGCGACTCTGCGGCCAGCTGCTCGGAAAAGTACTCCGATTCTAGATCGTTGTTGTCTGCAGCAGCAACAAGCAAAACGCAATCCGGCATTGCAGGAAATGTCGATTTTTTGTTGATGGTTGTGTGTGAACAGGCACATTTTAAGCGTTCGTTTTGCGGCAGTGAATTGGCGTAAGTGCGAGCGAGTTGGTGCAGAAACGGGGTTCCCAACATTCCAAGAATCACGTGTCGTGTTCAAACCCGATCACAATAGTGGACGTGTGAGTGTGTTTTTTTTTATTTGCGATGTGAAACCATTTGTATGATTTTATGTGACATACAGGAAACATACCAGAAGAAGAAATAAACACACAATTGCAACAACGATACGTTTGAGCGATAAGAGCGTTGTCAACAGCGATCACAACACAAGCACAACAATTAGATGATATACAGCAATGATGAAGAGGAGCGTGGTGGTGTGACAGCAGGTGATGAAAGTAAAAGCAAAAAAAGCACGATAAGTCAACGAAATAAAAAATGTAAAAAAAAAACATATTTTGGTTAGATTGTTGTGTACAGTTGGAGTGAAATATGTCTAGCTGAAAAAACATCGAACAAAAACACCCCACCAAATGCTGTCTAAATCATATCTGAAACAATGAATAATGTATTCCTTTACAATAGCAGCAATTCTATCTAGCGTATAGTTTATATACACACGCACCCAGATCCAGAAGTCCCATGAGTAATTGCATTATTCTTCTCGTTAAGTGCGACGTAATATTCCTAATTAACGAACGACAAAAAAACGGTACCGACAAGTTACTTCCCAGTAGGAAGATCATCAACAATTCCAAGGTCTTAGGAATAGTCATCCCGGTACAAAACTCACACAAGAAGGTCACATTCTTTTAAGTTGGCTTCAGAGCATCTTCAAAGTTCCCAAAATTTACAACACTAAATTCCACCGTTCCAGGTGATCCAAACTTTGGTTCTCTATATTTTTGTGTGAAAATGTGACCTCTCCTGTGATAGTGCCGTGGGAAAATTGCTTCTACAGGAAAGCGCGGGTTCTTTTCCCTTTTGTGTTCGCTATGTTCTCCTTTCGTGGGTGATGGTGGGTGGGATTGGACCTTTTGTTTTCTCACCCGCCGTCAATAATTTATGGAATATATTAAAAACAATTACCAAAAATGTCAGTCGCATACGTACGTTTTGCCTTCTTTTTTCTCTCCAAAAACGCAAACCGAATGACTTAAGTCACTTGTTCCCTACCATCGGTACACGCCTACCGTCTTGAGTTGGAGAAACGTACAACTTTGGATGACTCAAGGTAAATAGAACCTCACAAGTGGCTCAAATTATCATCGAACCTGCCAAACCAAACATTTTACAGCCCGATCAGTGTCCTCAATGACACGTTCCGTTTGGGTTTTTTCTACCCCTCTGCTTCAATGAACCTTTTTCTTCCAACTATCTGTAGTGTGCCAAAGGTACGCAACCAGGAACTCACCTCAAATAGCAAACAACCTTGAGAAGGAAAACAATCACCACTAGCAAACTACCTCCCAGGCGGATAAGAAGTTTATCTAAAGGCCTAGAAGAAGTAGCAAAGCGAGGAAAAAGTTGCAATTTGAAGAGTCAAATTTATGGTAGCTCATAAAAATGCGTTTACTGGTTTTTCCCCTGGTTTTGCGTCGACGATTGCCTCCACTGTTGATGTTACCTGAAACGCTAACGAACAACCCAAAGCCACGTACAACAGCCCGAATCGGTCATGGTTGAAATTCGCAAGAACTTCACCAACCACTTAAAGCCGTAGAAGAATGGGGAAGCGTTACCACCGAGGTCTAATCGAAATTCCACGCACCAACAAATCAAACCTCCACCGTGTACCAATTTACTACCGATGCACATAATTTTTGGGTTCATTTCATTGTTTGTTTTGTACTGTTCCCTGTTAACTTCACGAGCTTCACTTGTCGGAAGGGGTTCTTTTTGGCATTTTTTGGTCGTCAGTTTTATAGCAAACGGCGGAACAACGCCATTGCAAACTTTGCAGTGGTCATAAAGCACCAATAAAAGCAGTATGCATCTTGCCCAGCCGTCACAACATGGGCAAAAACGTTTTAAAGCTTAGTCTCGACCATTTCCCATGGTGGCAGGCAGGTAAATGGCTTTAAATGGAGAACCGTTGTTTGGGCAGGAACAAACTAGTACACCAATAAAAAGATAACTTCCATGTTCCGTAAAAATAACGTTAAAGTTCTTTTGCACTGAAGGGCAATGGAAACTTCAGAATGCAATTCTTGTCGGCAATTGTATGGCACAAGGTGCAGCGATGAAAGGGTATTTTCCCTTTTTAATATCCACTCTCTTTCTTTCTCTCCATCCAGAACTCCGGTTATTTAACGCTACGACGTAGGTCAACGTTTGCATTTGTTGTCTTATGCCATTTCCTTCGCTGCTCACGAGATGTCAAATGGTATATCTTTGCCAAACGCCACACAGCAACGGGGCCACCATTTCCGCCCCAAAAAGAAGAAACATTCGAATCTTGATCGGCGCTTGTTTTCAGTTCGGTCTATTTGCACCGTATTTTCAACGCAGCAAAAATTCTTGTACTTCCCAACGGTGCACCCTCGTTTCCAAATTCGACAATTGCACACTTGACACGCGGTAAAGCTCGTACTACACGATCCAGAATAGGAAGCAAGAATACAAAAAAAAAATGATAACTTGCCTACGACGTCCCTTCCGGAGAAGTCTTCGAGTTCAAGGAAACGGAAACTCAACGAAGCGTAAAGCAATAAGAGGGTAGGCAGCGAAGGTTTTTGTTGTCATAATGGCCATGCTGCTGCTGCGTCCCGCTTGAAGTTTAAAATAACTCCGTCAACAGGGAAAAACTTTTGCAAGATCCCAGCTTCATGGGAACCATAATGGAAAAAAACCCGTTAGCGTCGTTAGATGTTTGTATTTTAAGCTTATAAATAATTAACTCCTATCGTGATAAACTATACTAACATTTCTATAAATCGTTACGTTCTGTAATACGTTTTTAACAATCTTGTAAGTGTCTTGCATCGTTTTAACAATTTATTTCATTAGTCTAGAAATTTGAACTCAATCTTGGGGAATTTCTAAACATGTCTTCTCAATTAAATTTCATTCCGATGAACTCATCTAATTTAAGCACAAATTCTAACTTCTGCACATTTTCAACACTTCTGGTAATCGAAAACAATGTTCACAATAGAAATAAGTGTATAATTTTCGATAAAACAAAACGAATTACTCCATTGTGAAATACATTTAGAACTCATGGTAAATACAGGCTCACAATTTGGTCATAATTTGGCTCTCCGTCATTCTATAATTAATATTGTGACTTGTGAGTTATTGGAATTATTGACACAACCAGGTGTTGCTTGATTTATTTTGCTACATTGCTTTCCCCCTCAAGAAAGGGTAAAGTAAAATGACTTCGAAAAAATGCTCTCCCTGCGCTATGGCATACAGTGAAGGTCAGTAAAATTATGACAAACAAAAAATTTGCTATAATTGAATGTATTTCTAATTAAAGCTTGAGGAATTCAGTGATATTTACTGATTCCGATAGTTGAAAGCGAAATTGTTTATATTATATTGTTGAAATATAGTTAAATTTTATTGCATTAACAAATGACTTTATTTCAATGAACGCCACTGTAATTGAATCGTTCATTGATTTCAACCCAATATCAAACTGTTTCGATGTTGAATGTTTGCATCACTTCCGCCTTTCGTATGTTTACATTGCAAACATCGTTTGTTTGTTTGTGTATCCGTTTTGGCGCCACAAAGAGAACGATTGAAGAAACCAAAATGGGAAACACAATGCTTGCTTAGCCGCAACGTGGGAAGATTTCCGGGAGATATTAATAGCAAAATAGCTATAGCAGCAATGTTGTGCTCCTCACGTGACGATGATATCTTCCAATCGAAAATCATGCCTCTAATCTATGTTTAGCTTTTATTGTGCAAAATACGTTTGGTAAATACAATCTAACAATTGTTCGAATTCGATGGCCGATTTTAGCATGTTTCTTTTTCGATTTTTTTGTACTATCAGTCTTCCATCTAAACATAACTAGATAACTTAAAAGGGAACACTAAATAAACAAACTATCGTCATTTTTTTTCTCCCAAGACTCAGCTGTTGCAACAAGCGACACATTTGAAAAGGAAGTACAAAACGAAACTTTCCCCATGTTTCCTGTCTTGTTTTCCTTTCTTTTATCACAAAGCATCCGAACATCAGTTACAACGACGCACCCGGCAATGTAAACGAAACTCAAATTCATCCAACACCCCAAACGATGACAACTGTACCAACCCTACCCCTAGTCACATCCGGTGTGATCACGGGCACATTACTTTTGCTCACCTTTACTGTCGATGATTTCTGTGCACTCTCGCTGCCGTTCCATGGCGGCCTTCTTCTGCAGATCGCCATGGTAGGCAACGTTGGAGATATTTTTCGTGTTTTGCTTGATTCGTAGCGTTTCCGGATCGTCAGCAACCTTTGTTGTTTTTTTGTTGTTGAATATTTTGGCACGAGAAGGGCACGCGAATTTCATCCGGCAGACAATGCACACGTTGCGCCCAGTCCGCAATATAACATTTAGCGTTGTTTAGTGATCAGCAACAGCAAGCGGGAAGGGTGCATGAAAAAAGAAAGAAGAATAAAATAATTAGTAAAAGCAAAATTAATATATTGAAGTCTTCCACGGGATTGATAATGTTGCAGAGAGAATTAAAAAAAACCATTTGTTTAAATAAATTTCTATTTTCTGAGATTCCTTATTTGTTTCTTTCTTTATTTATAGAATATAGGAAAAATGTAAGTACTCCTTAGAAAAGGAAATAAAAATACAATTGAACCCTTAAAACGCATCCAACCCCTGAATACAATTGATTTTTACTTCAACGAGTAAATTTTGCTGCCCTTTTTCAATCAACAAAAGCAACGACCACCGCACGAGTCCCGAATATTAACGTGTGTGAAAGAAAAGAAAAGTTGATCACAGCAGCAATACCATGATCAGGCGAGATCGGGTCGTGCGAGACCGTGAGTGCGGTGCATTGAATTAATTGAAGTAAGAAATCCGGTAAGCACACAATCGAGTGTCCTACATTCGGTTCGAAATCCCGTGCGGCCGTGCTTACACACAAACACACACACACACACTCCGTCTGTGCTTGCAGAGTGTTGATGTTGTTGATGAGAAGGATTTCTTTTTCCCGTCCCAATCACTTCCACTTGCATCACGGAACGAACCCGCACTGGCTGGCGACTCAAACTGAACGACATCGAAAGTTTTCGATCCATCCAACATTCGATGAGAGTGCAAAACGAAAGAAGAAAAAAACCGAGAGTGAGTGAACCGAAAGTAATGGTTGCAATTAAGGTGAAAAAACATGATCGCCCTCTGGCCCTGCCCCGCACCTCACACCCTTTAACAATTGATGGTTCTCCGTAGCACGTGTGGACGGATACGAGAAAGCACCACAGGCTCCAAAACCGTACTATGTCTCTCGAATGATCTCGATAAAAGTGGTGAACTTTTGTCGAACACATACCGCGCGTACGCGGCTGGTTAGCAGTGAAAGGTAATTATTGCTACAATTAGTACTAATGTTCTCTTTGATACCTTGTTTGAGATTTCATTCGTATTAATCATGCACAAAATGGGTTTCTGTGTGCGATTATTTATGCCTGTCCGATACGACGTACGAAGAAAACAAAAACTAAACAAACGACTGCACACAACCGCAAGCGACGAACCTCGCGAAATTGGAAGTTAATTTTTTTAACGCAACATATTGCTTACCTGCGTCACTTTTCCTTTCAGCTTCTCAAAGTCCGCATGATATTTGACGTTCGATTGGATTTTGGTATTTTCCGCGATTCGCTTGAACTCCGGTGTCTCCGCGATCGTCGTAGCTTTGGCTTTAGGAATATGTCTGTAAAAGTGGAAAACAAAATGATACAAAAACACATATTAGTTGAGTTGATCTGCTTCATTGGTCGGTGCCATACATTTCCTGGCAAAATGTTTGTTAAATAATTAAGACATCAAATGTAACGAAGCATTAAATGGACACTGTTGAATGATTGGTTTTAAAGTATTTTGATTTGTTTTGATAGTAAAGTGAACGCACATTTTTACGCTCCGTGTTTGCTCTTCTAACATTTACGGCTTAACTAAAGTACACCCGTAGTTGTCTGTCCTTTAAATCATTATACAGCATAATCATACCCTAGCATGGAATGGAATTTATCAAGGAATGTGCTTGATCAGCCATAAAATTCTGTGGCTGCCATATATATGGCTGTGAAATGATGCTTGCGGCTCCTTGTAAGTTAAGATGCATTTTTTATGTCATTGCCACTTGCATTGGACTGGCAATCACAGACAAACGCGCACACAAACATTTTGCGTCGATCACCAACACTGTCAACCATAATCATCATCAATGTGATGTTTTTCTAAAAGATTTCTGATGGCGGAAAAGGGTCAATCTTGGTGGAATAAACTGTGTCGCAAAATGCATCATGCGCACTTAATTAAATTACAATTAGGTATACCAATCAAACGCTAAGTCGTTGCATCTACTTAGCCGCTGCCTTTCTCTTGCATAATGCCAGCTTAACGAGCTTGTTTGATGCAGTTTTCTTGCGTCTTCTTCTACAACATGTGCCCGTCCTCCATCAACTTTAAACCATTTCAGCATCATCATTATCATTATCAAAGAACAGGGATGAAGATGATACATTTTTACCAACGTTTGTCGACACAGCTTTCCTCTGTTTGCTTTCTGCCTTATGCTTTACTTCTTACATGCTCAATCAGAGGGTGAATATAATTATACGCACACACAAACGACAAATTTTATCATTATACTTGGTAAATAGCAACACACTTGCGTCTGGGAAAGCCCAATTTTAATTCTATAGCCAATTTATTTGTGGTGTAATATTTATTTGACTATTTCACATGTATATGCTTTTGGGTTCACTTTGTTTATCGCGTTCGCGAGGACCGTTCTGGTGAGCGGGTGATCATCGACTGTGTGTCGTATCCTGACACGGGCACGTGTGTACGGACGTTGCTTAGCGCTGCCAAATTTCCCCAGAACCGAGCATTGTCTGCAGCGCTTCTGGTGAAAACTTGTTAGGCACTATTGTATGGTGTGTCGACTATTGCAGCTAATATTCTGAAGAAATATTGTGTTGTTGTTGTTGTTTGGTGCCTGTTGTGTTATGTTTCGCCACAATTCTAATTAAACCTTAACATCTTTATCTTCTATATCTATATCATCTATATCTATATCTATACATCTATATCTTTATTTTACATTTTTAGTATAACGACAATTATAAAATTTAACAACAAAATAATTTGTAATATGATTTCCTATAAATAAGAATACATATAATATTTATTGGATTAGGGACAATCGAATGAAGTAAAAAAAGGTTAATCTCGTCATCGTACGAAGAACTTTTCCATTTCGTAAAGAAATTAAAAACGCTTTAAAGTAAGCAAATTTTTGAATGAAAAATGCAATTTTTTTTTGTTTTTTAAATTCAATTATGACCGAATCTCTCCCATAGTGGCTCATAACGATCAAAGAATTAATGCAACGTTTATAAGCATGTGGCCATATTAAGTCTTGAATTTCGACCTACAGCCAGAGCCAGTAGATGGCTGTCGACGCTTCAATCAAAGGCGCGTGCGTCTTTTCGACCGTGGAAATGATCTTGCCAGACGTAAAGAAACAGGGTGAACTTATGTGCATATGCTACAGAACCGTTCCACCAGAACCTTGGACTGTTGGTGGATGCGACCACAGAAACGTGGCTAATAAACACAGCTGTATAGATAACCAGCTGATGAGTTAGTGATTTTTGAACCAACACACATGGCGTTTTTCATTGCTTACATTTATCTATAATGACAAATATTATTTTAAGTACATGATACATTTGTCATGGTGGCACATATTAAATTTACAAAACCATAAATATGTTAATGATGCAATAAATTTACATTTTCATACACACACACACACATACATGTACATCTTCCACTAAAGAAAATCGTCTGCATGAATAAAACATCTTAACTCAACCATTTTTTTTTTAGTTCGTATGTAAAATCCATTATCTTCGGTTACGTTAGTGCTGTGTGATGTTTTAAACAAATGCATATTTAAACGGCCTTCTTAACGCCAACGCCCCAACTTTTAGCGAAGTAAACTACGCCGGTATGGAGGTGCTCTCTACCACTACTATTGCCAGTATATAGGCGTACCAATTCATTGCCCACATACTAGCGCATACATCACTCATACACCGCAGGCAATGGAGAGCATAAATTGGAGAATGGTTGATTGTTCGTCTACTGCCGGCTGAATGAAGCTTCATTCATTAAGGCATTTTATCCCCCTGGATGCGGGGGACACAGGCGTACACATACACACACACACACACATAGAGTTTGCAAAGACAACCCCACGAGTGAGGGGACACAAAGCCGTCATCTTCCATTTCCGGTGAAATATTTTTAGCCAATTTTCGTCATTTTTTTGTTGTTGTATTCAACCTTCTTGCATGGCGATTCGAAACAAAGTTGGAAAGCTGAGCGGTCTGAATGGGTCTCTCTAAAGTTGCTCCACGTTCGTGTGACGATGCGGAACAATTAAGATATGACGGATATCCTCTCCCATTTGTGCTGAAATCGCAAAAATAGCTTCTCTATGCTGCAGTGGTACGGTGAATAGTGGATGAAACAGAACCAAATGTTTGCACAAACTGTAGATACTTTAATCAGTCAAAAGAAGCAAAAAGATTAGACCGGTATAAATTTACACAAAGCCATCCATAAATGTGTACTTGAAAAATGAAAGTATGGCAAATTTTAACTACTCTGTTTTGTATTCCCAAAAGAAAAAAGAAGTTATGAAAGTTTTACATGTTATCTGTTAGAGATCTTCTCGAGAGAAAAAAAAAACAAAACAAACAGAAAAGAATAAACTTTTCAAACACAACATTATCTTCCGCGTATGCTAAATATGGCTTTGATCACAAAATAGATGAAACGAATGTGGCATACACGTGCATAAAACAACATTAATGCTGCATTTAGTTTGCTCCCTCAGCAACACTAAACGTTTGCATTCTTTTACAAATCCATCAGTATGCTGTCGTTATGTTGTTTTCTTTTTGTCTCTTTAAGAAAAACGCAACATAATAGATTGCTGTGTTTGTGTTAGGAGGGAAGTTATCGTTTTTTTTCTCTTCTACCTTCAATAAAGTATCTTTTTTCACTTCAATCTCACACTTATGCAGAAGAAGAGGGTTTCTTAATTGTTGGCTAAAGCAGCCCGGTGTCTTCATTCATTCCGATACACGCACTTGCATACCGAACACACACACACACACAATCCCATCCGTATGGACGGTGTAGCAGGGTCCAGGCAGCTGCTAGTGCAGCGATTTACTGATGCATGTAGGATGCATCCCTACGCCCATTGAGAGAATAATTCCAGACATCCAGACAGACAGTCGACGGCAAAGACGATGATGGCCGGCAAAGCCAGACAGATTCTTCGGCGTAAAAAAAGAAACGGGATAAAAAGAGTGAGCAGAAGCGTGAAAAGAAGCAGCAGAAAAAAAGTGAAAAGAGCTATCCAAAGTACGGCCGAAGTGTATCGGCAAGAGTTACGCTGCGGAAGAGTTTTGAACAAACTGATGAGCCCCAATGTTCCGTCCAGGCGGGACAGGCATAGACTTAGGTAAGTATTTGTTTCAACGAATTGGAATAAATTGAATAATGATGCAAGTGGGTTTTGCTGTGGTGTAGTCGTAACACACAAAAAAAACTTCGACAACGGAAAAAAGAACATTTCGAGCGTTTGCAGCGTTTTGAAAGTAAACGAACGGCTGATAACTAAAAGGATAGCCGATGCCGTTCGTCGGCAACCAACGCAAATAACGCGTTCCGAAAATGCAATGTGGGCGTTAAGTAGCATAGAACAGAGTTCCCGAACCATTCGCGCACACACACAGGAGCTCGTGTGATTGTGTGTGCAAGTGGCATGTAATAAATAATAAATAAACGGAATCAGTTGCGGTCTGCTGTATGGAGTAAAAGAACGCGGACTGGAAGTTGGTAAAGTGCCACAGAGAAAGGGGAAAAATAAACGGATGAACCCCCATTTCAACCCCCGGTTCATCTCCTCCGACCCCCACAACCCCTTTGGCCGGCTGTATTTAGCACAAATCAATTTTACGATTCCAACCCAACCCACATCGTCGTGCTCTCGCATCCATTGCATCATGCAACTTCAAACTTCATTGGATGAATTTTATGCTCGATTTGATGTGTTTTATTTTAAAACTAAAAAGGATGTGATTTGTGAAGCCATTTTGTTGCTTTTATTGGAGAAAAGCAAACGAAAGAATAAGTTTAAACATGTAAAAATATTTAAACCATAAACTTTATCAGCGATACAGTGGTGGCAATTCCTATAATCGCACACTTTTTTTCATTTAATTTTTTAAAACTTTCTAACTAACTTTTCTAACATATCTTTTCGTTAGAACGATTAAAATATGTTATAAATATGAATTATATTATAATTATATTATTTTAAATATTTACTTATATAATTATTCAATAATATCCCATCCACAAAGAAATACTCTCTTACTATTCAAATTTTTGTAATATAATTTTGTACTGTAATCCTTTTTTTCAGAATAATAGAAATTTTTGGAAAGAAAATGTAATGTGAATTAGTTAAGTCATGTTTGGAAATAAATCATAATTTGTGTTAAAAATCTATATAAACAACAGCAAATATCCAGTTTACACCATCTTTTTTATTTGTTGTCTTGTAGTCGCTAACGTGAGACAGACAATTTTTTTTCGCCTTTTACGCCAGTACTTTCTCATTTTACTATCAATGTTTCGTCTGGGTACACGGGAAGCCACTAACAGTGACCTACTAATCTATTGCCTTCGAAAACAATTAGCATGCACATGGGCAAACTTTGCAACCGTTTTGCAATGTGAAGTTCGTTTCGCTTCGCCATATAGCGACATGTCACACTAAATAGAGAAACCTTTTTTCTAAAACAAATCGGTTAAGAAGGTCTGTAACGAGGGGTTTTACTGTCGATCGAACAGGATAAGCAAAGCAGCACACAAAAAAAAATATTGGAAAAAAGCGATAGCCATCAGAGAGC
Organism: Anopheles funestus; assembly: GCF_943734845.2. Taxonomy (NCBI): domain Eukaryota; kingdom Metazoa; phylum Arthropoda; class Insecta; order Diptera; family Culicidae; genus Anopheles; species Anopheles funestus. The sequence goes on from NC_064599.1 coordinate 35,312,706, forward strand.
AGGTTGCAACATAAAATACATACCCCGTGTGCAACGTATAGCTAGATGCAGCTAGGAGCACTAGCGTAGTAAAGAAAGAAAATGCTGATCGATCCATTCATCACTGCTCCTCCAATGGTGATTAATAATCGAAGCATTGAACGACGAATATGAAATAAAAGCCGCAAAACGGAAGCATAACATTGACGATAGACACAGTAGTGAAGAATCGATAGGACATGTGCTCCCGGTCAATACGTTCGTGACGTGGGAGGTTGCGGTGTTTGTGTACGGGTGAGACGATCGATAACCTGAAAGTACACGACCATATAAGTGCATTACTTTGCAACTTAGACGCCACCTTCCGTAGGGCCTTCCGAAACTTCCATTTATCAACCGTTTTAAGCTGGGAGGAGGGAGGTTGGAGGAAAACGCGTAGAAAGTGTGCCAGAAACCATACCTCGAACATACTGACGCTGACCAACCGTTGTTCGATTTCTGTTTTTCTAACGCTCACTTAACCCTGTTGCGCTGAGATACCTCCGCTATCACATGCTCCTGCCGTCGGTACCACGGTACCGAACGAACGAAGAAACGTCTACCAGCTGTTGACCATTTTTGGGCAAAGCTGCCGAACACCATACGCTACGTATGGGTGATTTAATGCGCGTGATTCCTATCGATTAGAATCGTGCGAAGCAAATCATTCATTTGTCGCCTTACGGTGGTCACTGATTGGTCAATTTGTAGCAAATAAATTCCGTACGCTTGACATGTCTGGCTGGTTGTGAACATATTTAAAAAATAGAAGATAAATTTGCTCTAAATATTAAATTGGCAGAGCATGAAGCTTTAAAGGAGTCCGGCAATCAACATTGTATGTTCAAGCGCAACCAGAACAAAGATCGATACAACGGCTAACCTCATTATGGACGTTGCGCAACAGGTAAAAGGAGTCTGCCGGAGATTGTCCCATATTTTGCTGTCACCATTTGACGTGTTTAAAATGCAGTAGGAAATTTACTTTACTTGCACTATATACGGCTGATAAGAGAACTTATTTGTAATCTTCTGCAAACAGAAATCATCCAACCACTAAGAGGAACATTCAATTTATTTTTGTTTTTAATTACTTAATGCAGGCATAAGCAACCCGCGGCCCGCGGGCCGCATGCGGCCCTCGAGGTGGTTTTGTGCGTTTATTAATCTAGCTGGTGGTTTATTAATCTAGCTTCAAAGTTTCAAGATAATAGTAAATTTTATATCAAATGTTATTAAAAATTAAAAGTGTAAATTACCCGAATAATACAACACTCAAAAAAAAAAAATTAATCCTAATTTACTTTTCAAAAATACAGCAATACGTCTAGCTCGAAAAAGTCCGGATAAAAGCACCTTTACTACATTCATTATTATATCAATGCATCCTGCAATGTGACTCGCCAACCAGTTTTTGATTTTGAATGTGGCCCGAAGCTCTAAAAGGTTGCTCATCCCTGACTTAATGCATATCAAGGAGCAAGGAATTCGTTTTATCGTCTTGACCAGACAAATAATTCAAGTAAACGACATATGTGCTAACATGTCTTTCCATATATTTTTTGCAGTTGTTTACAATTTCTATTATATTTTTAATCATCATAAAACGATTCCCTCCATGTAACAGATCAACATATTTTACACACCAGTAAAATAAAATAATGCAATTTTCAAAATGAGTAACCAGTTTAAAATTAGAGGAAGATTGCAATTGTGAAATTTACTAATTTACGAAATTTTACAAATTTCGAGTGAATATGGATTTTTTTGTACTCTCCTACCACAATTTTTGAAACCATTTTTTTGTAAAGTGGAGCAAATAATAACTTTTAATCCAATGTTTAATCAAAATATTATAAAACTGATTAAAAACTCGAACTTCTTTAAAGAAATTTAACAGCACAGAGCGAAATGGTGTTGTTGCATGGTTTAGATATTTATCCTAAACAAAAACCAATAACTCTTACAATTATGTAACACACTGTAAAGAGCTCATTTAGGATAGAGTTCCTAGTCTTCACACCAATGTTGTATGGTCAAGAAGGGATTTAAACCCAGCACACTATACACCACATATGGACTGGAGGTAATTTGTGAAGAGTAATTAAAATTCTTGCCCATCTCTACAATGGTTCGACGAAAAAATAAAGTTCCCGTAAAGCACTAAATATGTGTGCCATTACCTTACACCGTTAATTCGACCAAACCACGGTATGCGGAAATGTACGAGCGAACGTTTCCACCAAAATTCCATCTTGGAATGTGTAAAACTTCCCAATCGCGAGATACGTGCGCGTGTATGTTACGCAGAGGAAATGGATTGTTTCGATTCTTGTCCATCTTGCTTCAATCTTGCTTAACCCTTAGGCGGAAAGTAATGTGCGCCAACGTGTTTTAGACGATACACAAACACAAATTAATCGAAACATTGCCAGCTTTACTGCAATGCTGATGAGTCCACAGAATGATCGTGGACTGCTCGAGTACGGTGGGGAACCCTTCTTCAGGTTCGGCCTGTTGTTTCATGAGGTGGTTAAGTGATCGGACTAAAACTTCTGCTAGCGCCGGGATCAACTCCTATTTTTATCCCCCATCGCCGAAACGGTTGTTGGGGAAGTTGTTTTTTGTTTTTCCTCCACCTACAAGAATACTCCCGGACAGTGGTATTTTCATTTGGAATCGTGCGTGGTTAATTGTGTTTCGCTCGTACGGAAAGACACTCCCATGCTCGTTTATGGGTTGTTTATGCTCAACGCCATCCCATCCCGTGTGTAGCAAAAACAAATTGATGTGTACGGGTGCTAAAACGAGCAACTATCGTGTCTAGCAACACGTCCACTCTCCGCTGCACAGACAAACGGGAAACTATGCTTCTAATGGTCTTCTCGCGTTTTACGGTTTTGTGTTTGCAGAAAAATTTACTTTCCGAGTCGTCAGGCTTCAGCTTCCGGAAGAATTAATGCCATTCTTTTCACGACTCCGTACAAACGCGCGTGCGTGTCTATGTTGCCACCATTGGTTTAATGAAGCGCTCGATTGCTCACCACCACTTCCTGATGGTGGCGTACACCGACGCGCACGTTGATTGCGTATGGTTGCTGCTCACCCACACCCGATCTGGACCAGGACGTGACGAACGGCGACTTGACGAGCTGATCCCACACTCATATTGTGACCGTGTGGACATCCTCACCCGCGTGCACCTCGCTCATTGCTCTGTACTGCTTCAGAACTCAAGAAATTCCGTCAACCAATAAATCTTCATGAATTTGTGAGAATTGCTGGCGTGAAGTGTGATGCTGCTGGGCACGCGATGCAACATATCACACACATCTCGGATGGGCGAGACGACCGAACGATCAGCTTAAAGTTTAATGCTGATTTTACGACAGTTTTATCCAGTACGAGTGGCGGAGCTACATTTGGTTATAATTAGATTCAATTAAATTTACACTCGCCCTCAATGAAACATGTCACCAGCAGTGACTTCCCACCTCTGCTATGGGTGGCTCGTTTTTAGACGGGAAACCTTAACATTGATGGGACGGGAACACGCGACGCGATCATCATTCAAAAAACACGCACTAAAACTATCACGATGACAGTGTGTTTTAACGCCCGTAGCTAATATCTCGGATAGTCTAGTCTGGACCCCTAAGCCCTAAGCTCTTCAATTAACGGCCATTCGCGTTCAGTGACATCCCACGATGTGACAGGTTCCAAAACTCCCCCCTCCCAAACATGCCTCGAAGGCAGCAATCGGGAGACAAAAGGTCGAGACAAAAGTTCAACGCCCCGCTTCACATTACCGGTCTTGAGGAGCACTCGAAATGTTCGACAAAACTTTGGAGGCTTTTGAAACCAAACTCACCGTGGGGCGCCAAAGGTCGAGACCTTCAATAATGGACGACACCACGAAATTCCAGGTCAATTCAACATCACCCCGCATTGCAGACAAAATGTACGCGATGCGACACATTGGCTTCCAGAGATCACAGACACAAGCACCGTGCTGGAGGAAACCATCATTTGCTTGGTGGTCCACCCTTTATAATATACAAAACCACTGCCAAAAAAGGGGTTTACGTTCTACAGTGTTGGACCGGATCCAAATTGGACACACGTAAACAGCCATTTCCCATCGGCGTTTCGAAGTGGAGTTGGAATGTTTGTACATGGTAGGGAACAAAACATGAGAAAACACGATGTAATGGGATGTAAACACATTACTGATGTTATCTTCCCGTTGGTATGTTCTAGCCCTTGGTAAGCTCTTCCATATTAACGCAAAATCTAAAAATCTATTTTACAGTTGCTATAAATTCTTCCCATCAGATAGGCTAGAGTTAAATTTTGTCCATTTCACGACAGCGTAGACAATTTTCCGCTGCTTAATCCGCCCAATTACATGCCGGAAATCGAAAAATTTCCAACGAATCGCAACGGCCCCATAACGCTACAAAATGATGGTGCATGCAGTTCGCGAATTCCCACTAACGGAGACAAGATCAAACTAGCAGACCAGACCCCATGACAGCTACGGAGCGTCAGGCAGCCTAAATCCCCCAGCACGGTGCGATCCAGACGATGATTATTAAATCATGCACCACCATCCACCATCATCAACTGGAGCATGAGACTGCACAAGTTCTGCGTCTCTCTGTCGCGTCTCATTTACATCCGAGATCCGATTTGGAATTTCGCATGTTTCGGTGCATGATGGAAGAGGACGGAACAGGGATTACCACTGGAAGTGCAGTAGCAAACACAAACACACAGACATATATATTGAAATACAGTCAGTGCTCGAGCAAAATGCATGCAACCATGCAAAAGTCATGTTGCAATCGAGCGGTAAGGGAAGACGCGAAAGTGCATCGAACTTTGTGCTCACTCAACGGAAGTGGCTATCCTTGGTTTCGCGAATTCACCCGGGAGTTTCGGCGACATTCGGAGGGTTGGTTTTTAGACAGACAAAAAGCAGCATGGTTGGAGCATACACTAAAAAAAAAAGGACGGTAGTCAACCAAAGCGGCACAAACACAAACTCACCAAAAACCGTGCTCAAACATGGATTATGCTACTCAACCGGCTCGTGGAAAACACTAAAAGCGCGTTGACTTGTCGAGGCGAAACAAGCATCAAAGGGCAAGGCAGCAGTAACGAGATTCATAGCTTTGTTTATTGGGGAGGGTTGAGAGAAAAATGGTTGGATTTGTTTATATTTTGTTGGCCACTGCGGTCCGGAACGTTATTTTCCTTACTCAAACTGCACTTCACTCGAAAGCCTATGGACCGGGGTGAGAAAAACCCGCACCGAAAAGACCCTCACGGGAGCAAGAAAATTGAAAGCTTGTGGAAAAAACAAACATTCGCTTAGTAACATTGCGGCGTACGGTGGAATAGCGAAGACATCGTTTAATTGCTTAGCCGATGGGTCACAGGGTGTAAAATCTAAAATTGATAGTATTCATAAAAAATGCTTTTTAACCAAGTGCTAATAAAATTAATTATTATAAACCACAAAGAGATTTATGATTATTCTGAAACTTGAATAAGTTAATAATAATTATATTGAAATTTCGAATTCTTGAAAGTTCGTATCCATTGACTATTGAAGTTACAAATGCTTAACTTACAACTGTTTAAGATATAGGTTTAACCTAAATCATTCAGTCGATAAAAATATGCTTTACATGATTTAGATAAAATTAAACGATTAAGATTTAAGTATATTTAGTTCTCGAGTTACACGTCAGCAGCTGACATATGTTGATTTACTGATATGTCCATTTTGCCATTAACAGCTCAGTGAATTTATTGTACTGTATTGAAGTAAATGAGACAATATTTGGCTTTATTATGTTTTCTAATTAAAACCAATAAATTTATTAAATTTTGTCTCACTAAAGGTTACCAAAATTGCATTACGAGAAAACACGGAATCCATGTATGCGAAAATGCGAATATAATATGTAGTGTATTTTTGGTATTACCTGTACTTGTTTGGGAGTGAAGTTAATGCTAAGCGCTTGCGTTCATCGCTATAAAAATACACGTTACGGTTGTTGTTTATAGCGGATCATATCCGTTTGTAATGGGAACTGTGGCAGAAAGTTTTACAAACAATCTTATTTTTAGAAAGGAAAAACAAACTTCAACATGCCTGTGCTTACACAGCGCCACTGTGTGTCATCGCAATTATTGATTATGGATAAATCGAACACAACACTTAACGATTCGCTTAACCATCTTCTCATGCGTTATTCACGAGCTGAACGATGTGACTTCACCATTAGGCGGATCGCATTCAAGCACCGTGTCATCATCTATTTTATCAACTACCTGGGGCAATAAATTTCTCAACATTCAACCAATCAACGCAAACGGGAGCGGTCTCTATCGTATTTAGTAAGCTATACTTGTTGTATATTGTCACCTTTAGATGCGGTTGTTTTTTCTTTGTGTCACTACTGTCATTACTTCATAATCGGCCATCGAAAGGTGTTCGTTAGTCAATCACGTACCCGCCCATACGGCTATTTCCCACCGTATGTACTTTACTGAGCGAATGGCGAACTTTGTTAGTTTGTTTATTTGTTTGTTTGTTGGTTAACGGCTCGTTGTGGAGCGTTGTTTGACTTCGTACGGAGCGCCGATACGTTTGCGACTGGATGTCATAAGCCGACGCACATGAATATACAACACATGCCACCATTATCGCCCCTAATGGATTCAAGCAGCTAGGTCAGTAAACAGTTCAGCAGCTGATAAATTTAAAAAAACGCCGATTGCTGATTACCGAAACGTGCCAATCTACAAAATAAACGCATGGAGTTTGGACACAATCAGTACACAGTGGGACAATCGTATGTGAAATATTACATCAATTTAGTTTTCATAACGTCAGCATAATTTCTGTCTGACAATTAGAAAGGCTTTTGATTGACATATTGTTAAAAGTTAGCAGTATTTATAATATATGTAATATAAATTCAATTTTCGTAAGAAGTGCTCGAAACCTATCCAAGAAAACAAAAATCATTTCCAAGTATCTTACCTCATCATTCACAGTTTTGATGCCATTTAATCTTCATTACAAACGTACGTAAACGTGCAACAAAAACGTACTCGTGTACAGCAGCTTAAGGCACCACACATTTGCATCACTAACGAATGATGCATCGGAAACGATCTTCTACCCAGGACATGATCGTCGATCAGGCGGCGCAACTCCATAATTGAACACTTCGGTACTTTCACTTTAATGACCTCCTCGCTCAAATTGTGCTGGTCGTCAAAGTCATACAACCTCTGGAGGCGCTAGTACAGATACCTCACATCAAACGGGGAATCAAACGGTGCTTCAAAGGCGGTTGGCAAGCGAATCCATCAGTGACGCTTTCACGGCACCTCATCTCCACAACCCTGGTAGAAAGCTCGGCTGGAATGCTTTTTCGCTCCATATTTCTCAAACCTCACCGCATTCAGTTCACTAGCCGCGTGCTGTTCGTGTGGCATTCGTGAAAGGTAGGCTTGCGGAAGACTTTACCTAGAAGCATTCCGTCGAAATGGAAACCCAACCTCAAAAAAGGTCAAAATGTCAGCCAGCAACCTCACCATACGCCACGGCAAACTATTGAATTGAACATTCTTGAAATGTAGATAGAAAATCGAAACCCCACCGAGACGTAATACATCGATGATGTTAGAAAACCATACGAAAGAAGGTGCTTTTTCTATGAATTATGGGCTGCCCTTAAGGGAATAATCCGTTGCATGCAGTGTGCAGGGCGAGGTGCACAAGAAATCGTACCAATCGTAATAGCAGACACGTGCGCGAATGATAAAAAATGGTAGAAGTAGATAGAGGTAGTATCGCTCAGTACAACTTGGAAGAAAAGTCGAACAGTTTACATCTCAGAAAACAAAATTTAATTTTAATTAAAACCAAAACTTTCAATTTTGTGACGATGTTTTGTGTTTGTTTGTTTGTGTTTTGCGTTAAACGATTTTTTCATAAAACGTTGGTCATTTTTTACTGCGCTATGAAGTGTATATGTGTTACGTAATCTTGATTATATACACCTTTTAGCAAGTAGTAACTGGGGATCGCCTGATGGTCTTGTGCCTAAGTGATCTATCTAGTACACAGCAGGAACGTCGATCGAATCTCATCTGTGATTCGGCGCTTTGTTGCTACCGGTTGTTCGAGTCTTGGTAAAAATTGATTCAGTACATACATACACACCACCCAATAGACATGGTCAACATGAACCTAGTTTGATTGTGTTCAGCGAAAAAGAAGAAATCAAAAATTATTTTCCAGTATTGTAGTAAAAAAATTGAAGAAGTCTTTATCTATGTATTAAAGCCAGTCTTCAAGGCAAGTTACGTCAACAAGCAAGATGTTTTTGTATGATGTGTTGTGATTCAAAGGTTGATAAAATGAAAGAATATTGATAACTAACGTATGGAACTTTGATCGTAAAAAATCTATAAAATCGGATGGACCGCGAACACAATAACATTTAAAATAATTATTTATCATAGTTTCTTAGATTAACGCCATCAGATTACAATTCAGCAGCTTAACCCAACTACGGTCCATTAACCACACACTTACCTATTGCTAAACGAAAGCATTTGAAGCTTTGGAGGGGTTTAAATTATTTGAAAACTTATTAGACCATCACCACAAAAACGCGTTCCGTTAGCTTCTGGGGTGCTACCGTGACCCATTTCTAGTAACAAATGTCCATTTGGGAAATGAAACAAAATACGAACACGAACGGTATACCGATACCGCAAATCATGCTTAAGCTCAAAAAGACAGCCAAGATTTACAGCCGGTCAGGCAAGCCGTCGTGAAGGTGATACCGATATACAAGCTTGCCGGTAAGACGTTGGATAGGAACTTTAGAGGGTAGGCTTACCATGTTTCTAACATCCCCACTACACCACAGGACAAATCTTTTCCCGGTGTCTATACCAAATGCAAAACCCCAAAACATTGGGGGTGGCATTTTAAAATCGGGAACGTTCCACCACCACCGTTTCGCGTGCAGCAGCTCAGCTGATTGGTAATAGCAGCAGTCGTGTGCCACGTAAAATGATTACTTCAAAAAATGACCCATTTGAAATTGGACTCTACACACCAAACGTTAGACAGTGGAGGTGTTGTGTTATATTGGTAGTAACCGACTCCTGTAACCTTTTCAAAATTTGACAGCCAAACACACGAGGACCCCTGTCGATCGGGTTCAATAATTGGATTATCACCAACAAAACACCTCCAACACCAGACCGGCGTGAACCAGTAGAGATAGATGGCTATTCAACGGTAACTGTTTTGCGGCGCAGTCACTGTTTAAGGTCCAGTTGTTTCTAGCTTGATTACGAGCGCTATGTTTATTGCACACGCTTAGACCACCCTGTCATTATCAGTGCCCAAAGATCAGAGCGGTTTCTTCCATGTCGGCATAAGATAATGGGGCAGTCGTCGTCACAAGTTAAATCAGTCTCCGTTTTGCGATGTAAAATATTTACCAACGTTGTAGCGGGAGTTTTTGTTTCCTTTCCACCATTAGCTGGAGGATTTAGATTGGCACTATAGTGGTCTTGGTAGAAGTTACCCCCAAGTAGAAAGCTTCACACGATGCCCTTTAATCATTTCTCTCGTGCTGGAATGCATCTAGTTTTATTTTCTTCTCAAATTCATCGCAACATGATCGTGACCTGCAACACCTTTTTTCCGTGCCGCACAAACGGCAGAAACACAAACAGCTGCTCGTATTTCACGGCACAACTTCATTTCTTTCCCCCGCCCTGCTCTAATCGCTAACGCATTCAAAGCTAGGCGATATGGAGACGATAGCATAAAACATTTCTTCATTTGTTTTGTGATATTTTTCTCCCCCACCCGTTGCATTGCTGCTGTATGAGTAGCTATGTATGATTTATTTTTCCAACTTCCTTTCTGGCGTGCAGTTGACCTTTCGATTTTTACACCCGGAACGTGTACTCGGCCAATCGAACATTACCAATCATTTATCAAAAGTAACCACTGGTACGCGGTGATACCAGGTTGACTACTTAAATGTTTCGTCTCAATCGATTCCGATCCCTCGTTTCGGTGCCAACAGCTTGCAAAGTAAGGTGGAGGCCTTTCCGCATATCGCTTTACTGTTAGCGGAATTAACGCCACGTGATGGTACACCGCGGCATTGGCGAAATGGAATGAAGTAATTTCACGTAATTAGCGTGCACCCGGCGGTCAGTGTTTTGTGGCGCTTGTTGAGACCAACGTCCTCGCGAACTTCAAAAGGGCGTAAACGGCACGATACAAGTGAGTTTCCGCAGTGGCGTAGTTGCGGAAATACCTTCAGCGTATTAGCAAGTTAATCGGTGCTGTTTAACGTTCCAAAACCAACCTATCTGAATCCGTCCGCAGAACCTTACTGTACGCTTCTGATAACAAGTGGTGTGCCTTTGGAGAAAGCAACCCCGAAAAAACCGCGGCCCACAGCAATGTGCCTGTTTTTAAATTCCTCTACGTACAATGATGTTGCCGAATGGGTTAACCTTCACGGTTGTTTGAATGCCAGCACACAAAAAAAAAACATAAAACCAGACAATTGTAAACCTGTTTGCATTTTTTAAAGCATATTTGTGACCTCCTTCGCCTGTGCCGGTATCGCATATTCGTGAAAAATCAAACGTCAAATTTCCTTACACAGCACTCACGCGATAGCCACCAGTCACAATCGGATTTTTTTTTTCTTGGCGTGATTGTTGAACGAAGGTGAGACTGGTGAATTTAAAAACACCATAATTTGCAAAGTAAAAGCGCAATCCAAAAGAAAGAAAAAAAAACCAACATCTAACATACAATCGCACTCCACACAACTGGACGTACCCGAGGTGAAAAAATCCCTTGAGCCCCTGACCTACATTAACAGGCTAATTTTTCATGTACGAGTAGTCTTATAGTGCTACCGTCAGCGTCAGGTGGCAAAACAATCCACCTCTGTCTAATGATAAGGTAAGGGTGTAATGAAAAGTCATAAGAGAGTTGGTGTTTTTTCCGAACAACTTTCTCCAGATATGAGCCCAACTTTTGTGAGCAGTGCGCGTACAATGCAATGTAACTTCTTCTTTTGGGCACTACAATCTGAGTGTATCTTGATATGCAAATATTCAATTTCTTTCACGTTGTTAACCTGTAGCTGGCCTCGCGTACGATAAAAGAGGTCCGAGATTTGGTGCCGGTTTCGTCGTTCTGACGCAGTTAACACTAAGCCACTGAGTCACTCAGACCCAAGAGGCGAAAGAATTCCTGAGGAATCAAAGTCTCTCTAAAACATTCCAACAACAACAACTGAGTCACTCAGGCTGTTCAATGTAGAACTGCTCTTTAATATACAACGGAGAAAACCAAATTTCTCATCACATTTCTTGCCCAATGTCTTATTTTATTAACAAAAAAAATCTCCAATCTCGACATCCAATCGTGTATCACACAAAACCCAAGAACAGCACTTGACGTCCGTGAGAGCCAAAGCCACACGATCGTTTGGATGTCGTTATGCTCAGATGAGCCCACGACAGACAGAAACATCACGATTGCTTACCAACAACAAATCGAGTGATCAAAACGGAGCAAGCATAACCATCCAGTGTTCTGGTTCCGAAAGCTCTTAAGCCACTCAGCTTCAGTACGGAGTAGGATAATCCCGGCCAGACCGGTACAGAATAAGGTCGAGGTATCGATGGTTTTTGAGCGGATATTCTTTCAACCCATGCCGACACCGTCACGGACCATCGATAAAAATAGTCGCGTGAGCGCCTGTGCCTGTGATATCGATAGCGCACTCGAAGCCCTGCTCTTCGGTGGGGTTTTTAGATTCACCGGTAAACACACGGCGGTACTATAATAGCAGCAACAGCTACAAGCCTGACCCTTCACTGTGCAGGCTTCAAGTATCGGATTTCATATTGCGGGTATCAGATTGGGGAGAAATTAAATTGAGACCAGAAACACCGATGCTAGCAGTGTATTTAAAGCGGGCAAAAAAGAAAAAAATGGAAACCCTCACTCAAACACTAAGTACTTCGATGGTGAATGATGCGATGCAACAAGTTCTTTCTGTCTGTGCAGACCATCAAGGGGCTGGGAATTATTTTGTTTTATTTCAACATTTTAAATATTGAGACACACTTCAAAAACATTGCGCACACATAATGTGGCCATACGACCACAAACTTAGCGACCCGTGTTTTATTAATCCAATTGACCCACACACGGGAAGCCATAGGCGAATTTAGCTAGCTTCCGAAAATATAACTGTAGGCAGAACGATTCTTTACGAGCAAAAAAAGGGCAATATTCTTGCACACTTCCATCGTAAAGACCTTGAACTAGGTTTTACCTACCTACCAGGAGCATGCTTCTTATTATGCAGCACTGGCGCAACACCTCCCCAACTCAAAAACCCTTCGATCACAGGGTAACCACGGACACGCTTCGAACGTGTTATGGTGACCACACACACCAAATTCCGTGGCGTCCGAAATGTTTATAAATAGTGACCAAGCTTACCACCGTGGGATGTACCCGTCACGATGGAAGGCACTACGAAAGTGGTCGCATTGGACCGAGAAAATCGAAAAAAAACAACCAACCAAAAACCCCATCATCGGTGCGGGTGCTCTGGAACGGACCGATGCATCGGACAATATCAGACAAGTCAAGGGCATCTCCACTGGCGGGGTGTGTGTATGTGTACATGTGGCAACACCCGAGTATCGCCTTCGTTTGTCCAAACAACGTCAGCAAGGGGTAGTGTGTCGCTGGTACATAAGCACAAAAGTTGCAATGGTTACTTACGCTTCACAGTACGGCAGTTTGTTGAATCCTTTGTACGTCTTCATGTTCAGCGTCATGCCACACTCGTGACATTTGAAGCACGTCTTGTGCCAGGTCTAAAACGGAACGAAGGAAGAAAAAAAAAACAGAGAAATTAGTCACGAAGCTATAGAGCCTGAGAGAATATAACTTAACTTAAGCTTAAAGTACTTTTTATTGTGTAGTAATAGCAAACTTTTTACAAACTATTTCTTCTCAGTGTTAAGACATAAAATGCACTCAAGCGGTTGCGTATCTTGTTGCTAGAAATATAATTTATTAAAAACAATGTTCTTCAATTATCCATCAGAGACGTTAGTACGGTTTCGAGTGACTGCCACTATAGCACCCATAAGTAGGTTGGTTGGGTTTTGGGCAATGCTCACGCGGAATACAACGATTGTTGTGCATCACTAGTCCATCATCGCACACACAGGTTGGTGTTTTGTCATTAGTTGGGGCGCAACGTACTAATCGACAATCCGTCGTGCAAGTATTAATGCAACAAGGTCTGTATGGTACTAGGGTTGCACCCGGTGGACATACTGGTGTGCACTTTCGAGGACACTGGGATGGCAGTATGCATCGTCCCTCGTGCAGCACGTACCCTTCGTTACAGACACAGGTTGGCGGTCCCGTACATGCCGCTATACAGAAGATCTTGCTACAATCATTGTCGCAGGTTGGCTGGCAACACGGCGTACAAGGACTGTAACGTGCGTTAGGGCCACAAAATTTAACCGGTTCCTCCACGGGGCACTGGTCGCGTGGAATACAACGACCCTCATGTCGCACAAATCCCGTATCACAGGTGCAAACCAACGGACCAGTCGAAGGCTGCGATTTACAGAGTACGGCGGCACAATCGCTGGTGCACGTTGGCTCGCAGCAGATTGGAGAACGTTCCTGTATCTCATTCGGTGGACACACCTCAAACGGTGACATGGTCGTTGTACGCACTGGCTTCGGCGGACATGGTTTCACCGGACGGTAAAGATAGTTAGAGCATGACGAGAGATTCTGAGACTGCGACATCATCGAGTACGGACCGGCTTGTGAGAATGAGCGTGACGAATGGAAACCATTCGATGGATAATGTAGTCTGGGCGATGGGACGTCATCACCACCAGTGCGGCTCACACCGTAGAAGCTTGGTGCACAAGGTCTCGATGTCGTCATCGGTGGTGGACACTCTGTTGGTGGTTCCGTTGAATAACACGGTGCCGGACATTCGCACTTTTCGATGCAATGTCCATGATGACGCACGAATCCAGGTTTGCACACGCAGGTCTCCATCGGGATGCCGGTTGGCGTCGGTACACAGTCATTGTCGCACGTTGGTTCACAGACCGGCGGACACCAGAGGAGTACCTCATTCGGTGGACAACATTCTGCAAATTGGTGTACGTACAATTTACACATTAGGACATATCGATTCTAGATAACTAAGGAAATGCGAAAACCTACTTGGACGTTGGGCATGACGAGCTGTCACTAGGTTGGGCAGACAACCCACCAGCAGCAGTAGAAGATTGACCGAAAGCAACAGCCGGACGTTGGTGTCCATTGTCAAAGCTGTACCAAAGAACTCTGACCACAGGTATGGGAAAGCTTTTCACTTTATACCCTCACCGTTTGACACACACCCAGGAAGCATTCGAAACCTGATAGGTGGTATCGTCGTGTGCACAGTAAAAACATTACCCATTTCGGGCATGATAAGAACCAGCAAAACATTGGACGTATATGTCCAAGTGCGTGCTTGGACTGTAGCAACTGTGAGGTACAAAGTTTACTGCTCCGTACACGGTTTGTAACGGAGCTGCTATTAGGTGCAGTACTCACGGTTACACAGACGATTCAAGATGGCAGTACTCAAACAAAACCCATATCAAAAGAGTATTTTTTTTAAACCTGCCCCAGCAGTACCAAAACATCCGACAAAGTTTACGGACGCCGGTCGCACGAAACCGTAGTTAAGCTTAGGCATGGCAAGAGGATATGTCTAGAGCACTTCAACCTCAAACGTCTACCAGGAGCGGAGATAAAGCGTGTGTTTTGTTGTGATACGTTAAGAAATATTATGACATCTTGCTGTCAAAATCAAAATGTCTATAGTTGCACCAAAAAGTTCCGCATTCGAAACTCACCGCATCATGTACATCAACTAACATTATCAACGAGTTCGAGGGGTTTTTAATACACACACAGCGTTCCAGCAACCCTATCCGTTTACCTGCACGGCAAGACAACCTCTAGTGTACGATTGTTTCTTCAATTTGGATTATAAATCGATGGTGCATGTTCCTCGACCATTCGACCGAATGATACAGAAAGTGGTCTTGAAGTTTGATGAAATTAAACCTAGTCACACCACACCCGGAACGCTATTCGGCCGTGTTCAGTCCGTGCAAAATGATACCCTCACGAAAGGTTATCAATCACTCGAGGGAAAAGCAAAAGCTCACGCAGAGAGCGACACAGACAAAAACATCCAAAAATTGTGCTTTGAATAAGGAGTAACGTGATTAACTCAACGTATTTAGAATTGCAGTACAATAAGCAATTATCACTTAAGTAATTACATCATGAACTATTGAAGTCTAATACGTCTACATCGTTTGTCATGTTACTTATGCCAGATAATTCTAACAAGCCAGTCCTCTTTGCTTTACTGTGTAGTTGGGGAAGTACCTCAGAAATAGACATCGAAGTATGATTAAAAAGGAAAATGTTTTGGAGCATGAAATCGTCCTCAAACTTCTCCAATATTCCTCAATTCGGATAACTTGAACCAGTTTTTCTTTTTAGCTCAAAATTCTCATTTCCAGACGACTCTATCTCCCAGTGGTGGCAAATACATCAAGCATTCGAATCAGCTGACTGCACTAGCACTGGAATATGGAATATAGCAGATGGAATATGTAGACGTCACATTATTCGGACAACCTACCATTATCGTCACCCACCACCATGACTAATGCACCAACGAGAGTAGTCCACCTACCTACTCAAACGTATTGCCTTCCCACTAACCATCTATCAACGGCAATTAATGGAAATGGAAAGTGAAATAGTGTCAGGTACGCAACTAAACGCTTCCGATCCAGTGGCGGTTCCGATAAACACACGCGATACGATGTACGAGCGGATCGGGCAGAAGGTGTTGATGAGCCTTCATATCCGTTTACGTAACGAAACCGCACTCGAGACCAAGATTGGACACGCAGCACACTCAGTCAGCGCGCGTCCAAGATAGGCTACACGGTTTTATGGCTGGAAGTCGTAACAACCTACACCTCCGCTAAAGATAGTCGGTGGAACAAATGTACTGCGAGTAGTAACAGCAACAAGAAACGAGTTGTTCATGCAGACGGGGAACAGTTACAAACTTTAGTTACAGTCAGTGCGATGCCAGTCTTGCCAAAGAGGTTCCACCACGGTACAAATATCAACACGTTTGTTATGCACACTAGGAAGACGTCTTGTCACTTTTCCCCAAAAAAGGGAAAACAATTTACTCAGCGCGGAAAGGAGGGCTATGGATGGGATGGTGGATTTGCTTTGAATGATGACATCCAACACAAGTACCGTGCCGATGGTAGGAGGTAATGCAACTTTCTCTCCAAACATGTACCACAGGAAAATCCTAACTCGTCGACGATAGTGTGATTTCGTTTGCCAGTGATTTGGAAAAATGTTGAAAAAAACGCCACCATGATGGATGGCAGAGGAAGTTGAAATGAAAATCTTGCCCACAGGCGACGACGATCATCGATTGCTTCGCCATCTCGCAGTCTCTCTTTCCCCGTGTTTCCTTTGTGTCTAACAAAAACACACCATTTCCTTCGGATACGGTGCCCTCGGGGGGCTTTAGCGGCTCGGTGTGGTTTCAAATGCTCATTCGCGCAGTACACTTTCCGGACAAAAGGGTACGACAAATTGCAGACATCTTGGGCCGTACCCGTGCCGCCGGTACACGATCGAATCTCCCGAGCCCGATGCATAAAAACGGGAAAGTGATTGCTGTGGCTGTGTCACAAAAAGCCACACTCAGCGACGAAAAGAGACGACGTTAACCTCCAGTGTAATAACCTCATTCACCGGTGGATGAGGCTCATCGCAACTGTCTCTTTTAACTCGTCCACAGTCTGAAGGCACGAAGTGAAACACAAAACGCATCTTTGTCGATTAAAACATTCCACTCTAGCCCGTGGTTGAGAGCAAGAGTTGAAACGAAAAGGCGCCCAACTCGTGCAAGGGTCATATTGCATCCGGGTAGATTATTATGCAGGTTCCGTGGCCATTTTCAAAAGGCAGAAGCTGGTACGTCTGATGACACGGGTTTTGATGCCAGAGGGGTCAATGGAGAAAGTATGCGCGCTAGGCCTTACCACTTCGGCGCCTTGGTTTTGTTACAAAGACAACAAGCCAAAATGATCGTGACGTAACTATCCTTCACATGCGTATTGCGTCGAGAGGATGCAAATATGGTGAATTAAAAATTTATTTTATATCCATAAAATAAACTTTGATGTACGACCCCGCGAACAGAAAAAACATATTTATTTAACAGTCTGAGCAAAAAAAAAAAGGAAAACGATTGTTTATATTTTGAAAAGTATTATTTATCACTTTTCCACCCAAAAAAAAAACAACTAAATCATCTTTTATGTTTGTTAAATGCAAAAATTATTTCCAAGGTTTCACATTCACGACCCAGTGGCTATTAATCACAGGAAGAGGTTACCGAATTTAAGCAAAATTTACTTTTAATTGTGAGAACCACATAAACGGATAACATTGTTTTTGGTGTGTTCCACAACGGGGAAACAAAAAAAACATTAGCGAAGCGAATTCTAATCGAGAAACCAATTAAAGATGAACACGCAACTACAATGAAACGGATATTTTTTTTTTGAAAGAAACAATATCAAAACTTCACAAATATCATTTAAAACGCGTTATCAACTAAATAAACATATTGCCTTTATAGGGAAAAATGAAAATAAAACCCAATTAATTGAAACCACTAACCGAACGCCACACGAAAGAATAACCCTAACGAACTGTTGGACAGTCCAATGTGTATCAAAACAGTTTAAACAACTGGAGACTTGTCCCTGTCAGGCGTCACTTCCCGGCATTAGCAGTTCAAGTTCAAAGCGCCTGGCCTACCCCCGAGATTCGATTGTTGTGGATCGTTTTTTTTTTGTTTTGTGCTTTTGTATTTACAATCAACCCCTTAGTTCACAGTGGACACAATCTCATTCCCATAGTTTTGTGGAGGTTCCGGACGACCAATCAACCGGGGAACCGGACATTTGCTGAACATAAACAGGGAAGACACATTTATGCTCGATTGCACATTACGTTCTGCGAGGGTTTCAAACGCACACCCGCACACGCACACACACACATCATCGCTGAAAGGGTATGCTCAGATCGAGCAGGTTCAACCCCCCCGGGGGGACGATCATTTGAAACCGTGCCGTAAAGAAACCGGTCCTCAAGAAACGGTTTGTCGATCGCGACCATTGCAAACGCCATTGCGGAAAACATCGCGATGCATGATAGTGTTAGTTTTATATACCCTCGGAGTAAGAAACGGAACAGACAAAACCACCATTAAGCTTCACAGACCGACGCATATATGTATCGCTGCCGATACATCCGACCTTGCCTACTGAGAAGCGATCAAGGAAAGTCGATAGCTAGCAATGTGTTCTGGTACGAAGAAATCCTTCCAAATGGCTTCTTTAAACTGGTAAGAAACAAGCGAATTTTACTCTCAAATAACTTAAACTTCGAAATACAAATATAGACCCTTATGAAGATTGTTAGTTAAGCATGATAAAATAAAGAAGTTTGCTTCAATAGAACATATAAAGATAACCCGCCATATTATATGAACACAAGAGTATAATCTCTTACAAAATAAAAATAAAAAAGGTTGTATGTAAGATGACGCAATGAAAGGAGCATTCGATTGCGTAATTGCTGTAGTCGAAGCCTGGCACCAGAGTCGAAGCCGATTATGCACGTCGCGTTGTTTAGATTACGCACCGCGGACCACCAGGCACCAGGTATGAATGAATGTTTACATGTCTCGTACAGCAAAACAAGCACTCGGTCGACGAGGTTTTACTCCCTGTGGCAATTAAATTAATGTCTATTATAAACAATCCATTTCGACGGCTTCGAACAATATAAACCATTTTCATCGAAGGTGTGCTACAGAACTCTTCCAGATGCGATATGCAAAGGATGGTTTCCTTCTTTGATGACTAGCGGTAAACTCTTAGGCCTGGCGGTATGGCACTTATGATTAGTATAATTATTTTCCCAATTGCGTAAGGTAGCATGGGGATACCGCAGGATCGCATATAACCCGAAGTATACACTCATCACGCTTCCCAGTTCCGAACTCCAAGATCGCTCCAAACGTGTACGACTGGGGTGTGCGTGATCGTAGCATTGCTTACATCGGCTGCAGGATCAAACTTGTTGAACAGCTTTCAGTTTCATGACGATCTGGTTGGCTTCAACTTTTCCATTTCTGTACGAACTGGTACCGGTCTGCTTGGTTACCCTTTTGCTTGATTACAACCTCACCCAGCCCCGTGTCTCGTCATACTGTGCTGACCTTATTTTATCTATCTTTCCGTTCCAATTTTACGTGAAATATTTAACTTCAAACTAAAGTTAAGATATTTCATAATTTTAAAGCCCTTTCGATTGATTCGACGACGAGGAGAAAGCGAACAGATATCCATCGTATGGATTTTGATTTTCACTGCAAATGCAAATTAACCACTGTCGCTAATCAGCCAACAACCAAGCGTCTTCCGAGCGAAAGCGAAAGCACCAATAGACACACGAACGCGGAACTTCCATTCCAAATACGTTGTACGATTCGTTAATGAATATGAATACGGATGAACATGTAGCTGCTGCCTAAAATGAACACCAGCACCGGTCCGTTACCGGATCGAATGTGACAGTTGGAATGTTAAATATTCACCGATAAAAATTCCAAACACAAAACCCCTCATCATCATCAACATCATCGTCATCCACGTTGACATAAGACCCATCAGCTCCGGGCAAGCGGCCCGGCTGGATGATGGTTTGGGGCCGGGGTCTGAACAAAATTGTCACGTTCGATCGCGCATGTTAAGAGCATATGCGCGTTCAGCAGTGATCGTGAAGGCTGAAAACGAATACATACCAACAGTAACAACAGCAGAACAATAGTCCAGTTTGTTCACAAAAAAAAGGTCGATCGCAAGGAGAACTGGTTTTTCTGTTTGTCTTTTTATTGATTTGTATGGGTTTTTTTCAATTTATTTTTGATAGAAAAAAAGAATAAAAAAAATCCAAATGATACGCAAATGAACAGGAAATTATATGATTTCAAGCAGCGTTTAGATTATGCCAAACTGATACCAGAAACCATTCCCGAAGGCCGAGAATATAGGGCATTCTTGTTAATAAGAGAGCATGATAGAAATAAAAGCTCTTAAGGTGCCCTTACCAAATTTCAACTCTCTTTACAAAGTAATACCTAACGATTATTCATTATAGTTCAAGATATTCAGCAGTTCATTTCAAACGTTCGTTCCATAAACGTTCGTAACGAATGTCAACTATTTGAGTTCATCCGTCGAGCCGTCGAACGTCGATTATCCGGGAGCGGATTAACCGTGCGCCGAAAATTGAAAGCTCTTTAACCGTGGTGAACAACATTTGTACTAATGTCAGGTTGGTTAAAATGATTAAAATTGTCACCAAACGATATACAGTGGAGCGCCGATTAGCCGTGCTCATCAGGACTCAGCCCTTACCGGATAAGCGAATATCACGGATAATATGCACAAACTCTTTTTATTGATAAATAGTTGTGTTTAGTGTGTAATGGGTAGACACTTTTATAAAGCTAGATGTTAATTTCCTTATTTACACTTTGCAAAGTAAATCTGTTCTTTTATTTCGAATTTGAGCAAATTATATCATTCCCTTTTGAATCTTTTATTTCTTACCATCATAGGTTTTGGATTTAATATTTCAATTCGCCTTGCGAACTGTCACTTCCGAGCTGCACGGATAATGGGGCAGCCGGATAAAAGGTACCCGTATAATCGGCGCTCCACTGTGTTTGAAATGATTTTATTTTACGTTCTAAATCTTAATTGTTATTTGATAATAATTTGCTTGATCCAGAGCCATTTTTAGCATCAAAAGGACTACCATAGTATAGTATATAGATACTACATATATACGCTTTTTCTAGATACATAAAAGACCTTGATATTTAAGGGGCTATTATCCGTGGAAATCGATAAACCGGCATCAGTCCGGTCCCGAGCACCCCGGATAAACGAAGTTCTACTGTATTTACAAATGTATGTAAGAATGAAGTAACTGTACATACTACAATTGTTACAATTTATCATTTAAACCCATTTTCAGGACCATGAAATCAATTCTGAATGTATCAATTCTTTACGATCGGAACAATGATGTGCTGATTTACAAGGCTTGCAAAACCATGACCAAAAATTCAAATACAATTAGTCCAACCAGGTCTTCCCTATATGTTTCCTCGCAGTTTCAACAAACGATACACCCCTAATTCAGGAACAAAGTGCAGCTGCCGTAGTGTGACCACTGCCATTATTGTCCCATCCACATTCGGTCCATTCGCCCACCCCGATCAATGGGTGATATCGTTCGAACTCCGAAGCACAACATTGCGAGATTGCAAGAGAGAAAGAGAGAGAAAGATGCTGTACAATCCGTGCACCACCGTGACGTGCATGCGATGCACCCTGAAACAGGGTGCGACAACTGCACCCTGTACGGCACAGCTGTGTTACAACCATTTCTATCAGCGGCGATTGTGACGGTTGTGTTAAGGCATACACGCAAATGTGCACGACAAACCGTACGGGCGGGCGTGCTTGGAATGCGTCGGGACAAATACCGAATAACAAAAAAAAAAGATATACAATGTGGCCGCCTCATCATCTTAACTGTCATTGGTACGGGTGGACGTTTGAATCACGTTCACGATTGATCGCGCGCTTTGACCACCAACACACCGGCAGCAAACTAAAACGTGATCGATAGTAGACCGAGCAGCTGCGTGGAACACCATTGCAATGACTTGAAGCTAGTCGACATCTCCTTCTCAAGGTGAACGTGTCGATCGCGAAGAAGTATAAACATTCGGCGCCACACTTAACTCGATTCGTTCGTCTGTGGTCTGTGGGTTAGTCGATAAATTTTCTCGTTCGATAAAAAACGAATAAAAAGCAATAATTTGCACGATCATTTTGTGCAAATACTAAACCAATCGGAGTGCACTGGATGTGGTTGTGTCCAGTGATCTAATGCTCCATCGTACAAGAACCAGCAGCCACGATGACGTGAGCACTCGCCACACAGCTATTCGCTTACGTCATTTCTTTCTGATCCGGGCCTAAAAGCACTAACAACTCGTTTGTCAAACTCATCGCTAACAGATGTGTGCTGAACGATGTGGAGTTTTTTTTTATATATTGCCAATCGGAAGGTTGATCGTTCGGAGTAAAGTAGTGCTTGAGATCATCGGTAGCTTGCAAAAGTTTGTAGCGAAACTATTTGCTCATTCACTTACGAATCCACCGTTTCACGCTTGCCCAGAGATGGGAATGTGCCTGTTGTGGCACATCTGTTTCGCTCTAAATTTGCCAAGAATCATTACCTATCGACGACCGCACCTTGTTGTGGCAATTTCCCGCAGGATGATTGCTGCACCTTCCAACATCTGGAACGAACCAATTTCCCAAAAACAGACAATATCGACAGTGCTGAAAATTAGGATCACTATTATTGTTGCACAGCGTACAACTTTTAGGTTTTGCTAATTTTATCGGGACAAACATTCTGGCAGGCCAGTTAAGGCAGCCGCTAGCCGTCACCGTATGCGTAACAACGTTTATGGTAGGACAATTGATGAAAATTGCTCATCTCCCTCACGGCTTCTAGGGAGTTGATTGTATTTTATTGGACTTGAACAATGACGCGTCTATGTATCGGTCCACTGAGTACTGTGCACAAGGGCGGTTGAGAGCGCAACAAATTCGCATGTAGCGTGTCACGCAAGAGCTGAAAAATTCTTGAGCTTCCTCTCATATACCAAAGGAAGTTCTTCATTTGTGGGGGGGGGGGGGGGATGCAATAAAGCCAAATTTGTCTCTCGACGGGTTGTCTAAAAATTGGTAATCCGTGGAGAGTAGAAGCTGCACCCTTAAATCCTGTAGTAGATTGACTATGTTGAAGAATGTATGAATCATGCGTCGTTATTATTTAAGGCGGCAAAGCGCACTGAATGAATCAACTTTAAGTTCGCAGAATAAAATTAACTTGGTTTGGCTAATTCTGGACCACCACGCAACAGACACGTGTCTGTCACCCCATGGGAAGGAGTTTCCTTGCAATATTTGAAATAAAAAAAACTGTAAATGATTATGATTCATGTTTAATTTCCCCCCCCGCTTCATTCGCAAAGAGCAAATTTCTGACGCAAGTGAAGTTCTCGAGCATCACCCACTGCGTTTAGATTAAGTTCATGTTAACTGGCCCACCAGCCTTCCAGCATTAAAATTCAGACCCCATCCAAAGACGTTACTCTCCCTTTGTATGCGTGTTCTGCAGCAAACAGCTTTGCATTTCGGTGCATTCATGCATTTCCGGAAGATGCACTACACATTGTGCTTGTGTGCAAATGCAGCGCTGTTCTCACTTTACGTGCATTCAATGGTTAAGTGCATTAGGTCGTCTGCATGCCTATAAATAATCAGAACCGCTAAAGCTGTATTTGCTTTTCAAACAACTCACTTGCCTAGGTATATTTTCCGTTGGAACAACAACACAACAAAAAAAGATACATCGTCTTTGCTCCTCCTGCAATCCGTAAGGGCAGACACGCGATCAAATGTCAAGCCACTTTGGGCCACGGTTTTGGGTCCAATGGGCAAGCGGCCGGCCGGTGATGCTTGAGAAGGAAACACATTTCCTGCCACACGTACGGCAACAAACAACACACCGGACATATGGTTCTTTCTTTAACAGACAAAGTATTCCTTTCTGTGTTCTATTTTACTTTGCTTAAGCTACGAAAGTGTCTTCTCCACACGATCAGTTGTATGATCTCATAAGCGTTTGGTTTGGAATATTATCTCCCCGGCGAAAGATGGTGTGAGCGGACACGCGTCTCTAGATAACATTTGCAAACTGCTTATCATCTAATAAACGAAGCTTGAAATTGATGAAAATAGAGTTTAGCCATCCGTTCCGGACCATGTTGGACAACGGCTCATCTGTTCGCACTTCCCGTTGGTCCGGAATTGGAAGAGCAAGAAAATGGATCGCCGTAAAAGTGGAAGCAATTCACTTACACAGACACACACACATGCATGCACACATGTCTAGAGCATAGGCCAAACCTGTCAGATCCCAGATTTGTGGCCACGGACACTGCGGCAAAGGCACCAGCTGCGTAAAATAAAGTGGGAAAATAAGCATTGGGTAGGAAAGAAAAACAAAGGAAACTCACTGTTTCGCTTTCCATCCTCAATCCACTGATTTATTTTACAGATGCCTCCCTTTCCCCCGCCTTTCTCCCTATCCCCCCCCCCCCCCCCCCCCCCACTGCCATCCCTGTTAGCCATCCTGTGACCATGACCATCATCGACGTCGTTCCGTTTGGATGCGTTCAATGAATGGGGGGAAGAAGTTTGGTTCTTTTCTCCAACGTGTCTTGGTGAGTGAGTCTTGGGGCAATCGTAGAGTGAAACAGCCGTCGTGTGGGGCGTTGCAATGGTGCTCAGCAAGCAACAAACATCCGGCGAGTGAGTTTAAGCAAAAATATTCTGCCGTTTCTGTCTAAAGTCTGAAGTGAAATTTTCCTTTTCGCATTTCGGCCTACGAGACCGAAATTCCGGCTTTTGCTTGCAAGAACAAACCTCACAAAAGTATGGTTTAAGTTTGGAAAAAATGAAATCCATTATTTTTTTGCGTGAAATTTATTGTTTCATTTGACAAGGTTCAGAATATACTATTCGAGTCGATTGATGCCATTTTAAAGGAAAGGTCTCATATTGCCTCTCTCATAGAAGTTCCTTTCATTTTGATTTTTTTTCAATATTTTCCTTCCGGAAGCAACTCGTAATATATGATTCGCTTTCAGTCCCAATAAAAAAAATTCACAGTATAACTTTTCTGGTTTGATCACTATGAAAGCTGATTTATCACGATCATTTTCGCATAATTTTATCGTATTCAATCCCCAAATTACCCTTGAAGAAATGGATGGATTTCATTTCATTTGATCGCAAGATTTCGCAGATGGAAATTCGATCCGCCAGCTATAATGATGTCAATGCCAGTAAACTTTAATTTTTTGCTGTAACTTCATCGACATTTTCAAAGGAAAAAAATGTATTTTTTCACCCAACCTAATAAAAATCCCGTATGTTTTCCTTTCCCAACAAAAGTAACATATTCCTAATCAAATAATGATTTCTTAGCTGTGCGCTTAATTAAAATGTATCACCATGGTAAACTGTTTACAGCCGTTTATATTTGCAATTCCCCTACACAAAATGCCAATCTAACCTAGTTTGGGTAAATGGCTCGCTGCTAGTGCTGCTGCTGCTGCATGGGAAATTCAATTTCCTTCCCTTTCCTTCACCGCTATGTAAATGATAAATAACTCTGCAGCGCATTAGCTTATTGCCCGTTTCGCACCGGATGAACTGCTCTCGGTTCAGCTGCATTTGCATCGAACCCCCAACCACCCCCGGGGTTCCTTTTGCAGTATTCCCACTTCACCCCATTCCCATACCACCAGCACCGTGGAAAACACATGTTTTCATAATTGTTTTATTACGCAAAAAAAATGTTGCTAACCTATGCTGAAACCGAGCTAAAACAGTATGCCACCGTTAGTAAGCATATTATTGGGCACCCGACCCAGTGGAGGTGGCGGCATGAGAACTTAGAAGCACGCCCCCCCCCCCCCCACCTGAGAGGTGTGACCTCCACAAACACACACACATACACACCTTCGCCTTAAAATGTAGAGCTAAAAAAAGGGTTGCAAAAAAAAGCTAAACAAACACACGCACTCTCGTAAGCTCTCAAGGTGTCGGCATCCCCGACATTCCAGCGGTTCACGTGAATTGCATAAAAAAAACAACATAGATGCAATAAGAAAAAATAAAACTGCATCAACTAGCGGTTTTTTTCGCCTCCTTTCCTCCCGAATGGTGCAATCATTTACAAATAGTGAGGGATTTACTTTTCGCAAGCAATGGTATGCATAATTTGGCAAACATTAAATACTACACCCCCCACAGTGCTATGTCAGTTTCATTCTGTGTGTGTGTGTGCGAAGGTCGCAGTCAACAACAATGCCGCATCAACAAAAACAAACCCTGGCAGGTTTTGATTTCACACCGAAAATCGACAAACCTGGTAAATAATGGTTAAAAAAAAAGGGAATAATAAGTAAACCAAAACCTATGCTACGTATCGTGACACCCAGTTTTGTATGATTCACACTTTGAGGATATATAATATTGCGGAAAGGAAAACAAGTCAAAAACACACGGAATGCGAATTCAAAACCTTCCGGTTTGCTACTGCTACTACGTGTTTTACTGAATTTGCTCGTAATTGGCAAAGTCCCGTGTGGGTACTATTCTTATCTTATCAACACTACACACACACACACAGAAGATCGCTCGAATAACAATTTCGTGTGGCGAATAATCATCTTTTTTTTTAACTTCGCGCAAGATTTATTTTCGTCGTTGTCATGTGACGGAAGATAGTGGTGGTGGTGTTCCAGTCACAAGCCGCACTGATAGCAGACAAACATTTATTGTTAAATGGGCTGCAAGCCACTCTTCCGAACACCCTGCTTTAGTCGCTTATCAGTTATGCGGCTAACTGCCATGGCTACTATCACATTACCTGTATCGCAAGCGGTGGGGAAACATGATTTTAATATACATGGCACACGCAGGAATTTTGCACTATCAATCGATTTTCTTATCATTAAAATGGGAAGAATTCTCAAAGTGATTTTTTTTCTTTATTTTGTTTTTTTTTTATAAGTTCATTACCAATCTCGTTCCCAGATTTACGCAACGATTTTATTCCTTTACTGCAAAACAATAAAAATACACACAGCAATTAGCGCGATCATTCTCGACGTGTGTTTCTCGCACTGTCATCAGCTGATGACGTCATGATTGGTACACAATGTGATTAAATATGACTGAACTGTTTGCCCGCCACGCAGTAGGCGCTTCCCGTCGATTGGTGCATTGAAATCAATTTCATCCAAATGTTTACTCACTTTACAAAAAATTCCATCAACAGCACACTTGCTGTGAGGGAAAAACGTTATAGAACAAGTAAAAAAATAGAAAAGAAACGAAGAAAAAAAAATAATAATCCCACCATTTCCGGATCAATGATGCCCAACTACATGCCCAATCCCATATTGACATTTGTTGGGCTGGAGGGCTCACATTCCACACCGTGTCGTTCCCGTGTGTGTACCCGTTTAAAAAGCCACGATCTTTGGGCTTCTTGGTTTGAAGGTGTGCGAGAATCAGAGTCTGTTCTCACGCACACCACGTCAAACTCCCTCGCTCTGCCGCGATCGAAGATGATCGCGAACACATACACATTTACACGTCTGAACACCAAAAAAAAAAACACCACCATATTGCCTGTTGGCAGAAAATGATCCCGCAAAGTGGTGGACAAATCTCGCTTGTACAGCATCCGTAGAGCCTTACCTTGTCCAAACATTTCAGCTCCTCGATCGGGTAGACCACCTTCTGGCACCGGGCACAGGATTTATTCATTTTGACTGTGGCGCGAGGATCCTTTCTGCACACGAATCGTCGACCAGCCTGGTGTCAGCAACTGGAACTATCTTTAGCTGTGTGATTAAAATATCAAGCGAATCAAACAAGCGCCTACTATCGATGGTTGCTCCGATTCGATATTTTTGTTTCGAGGCACAGATCAATTTTTATTTTACGGCAAAATCGACCGCACCATGCACACGCACACACAGCGTTAAATATGCACACACACACACACGCGCTCACACGCACCTAAAAAAGCCCAAATTGTGGGGGAATCGATCTTCGGGAACTTTCACCCGGTTGAATGGATTTTTTCCAACTTTATTCCAGCTGTGCTGGAGTATACACTATTTTTTTTGTTGCTCAACCATGAAAGATCAGATCACTTTTACGCGCCTCACACAAGCGCATACGCACGGGAGCGGGCACACACACGCACGCACGCACACACACTGAGTAACAGACACAGCGTAGTGTGCTTCCTCGCAGCGCACCTTCCAGGAATTCTTTCCAGTAACGTTTCAAACAGGCAAAAAACACGACACGACGGTCAGCGTATAAAGCTCGCACGTTATTCCAGCGTGATAAAGCGGACGTTTTTCTGCAAAAACTCGCTGTCGCTTACGGGAGCTTGATTGGTTGGTTCGCAATTTATTCGTTCGCTTTCTTCAATGCTAACATGGTTTATCTGTTAGAATTTAAAACAAAACAATTCGACGCGGGCACGTACGTTGCGCACATACGTCCGTTCGGTTTGCGAGAGATGAACAAACTGAGAAAACGATTGCGGCTTTTTTTACTCGCAGCATATACACGCTCCGC
Source organism: Anopheles funestus (assembly GCF_943734845.2). Classification (NCBI taxonomy): domain Eukaryota; kingdom Metazoa; phylum Arthropoda; class Insecta; order Diptera; family Culicidae; genus Anopheles; species Anopheles funestus. The sequence continues at coordinate 35,341,389 of NC_064599.1, forward strand.
AATCAGAAGGAGAACGCACGTTCACGCGCTTGACTGGGAGGGAAGATTTTGTGGGTCAAACGTTCTCTCTCGGACGCGTTCAAACTGCATGTGGCACTCTCGCAATATCGTTGATTCTCGGTTGTATATGCAGTTGCGTGGCACGGCAACACCAATACATACATGCGCGAATGTTGTGTTTGCTTCCCATTTATTTTGATTTAAGGTTTTTTTTCCGAAAATTTTAAACTTTTGCATAAATGTTATCGCAAATAAAAATTAACATGTAATATAATGTAGGTACCTACGATATTAATTTTTCGAATGGCAAACCAAATGTGGAAAATTTATCATTGGTGAGATAGCATATTTCATCTCACTATTCAACATTGATTCTCACTATGAATCGCTAGGGAAACCCTTGCGGAGATGTATCAATTGATGAATGAACAGTGCACTTCAACTCACGAAATAATCTCATTCTGCTCACCATCAAAATTTTATCAGTCATTTCGCAGTCACTTAAGATTACAATACGAATTTTTAACAATTAAATAATAATATTACGTTGAATTAAACAAGTGGCAAAAGACGATTCAACTTATTGATTGGGATTTTGGACGATTTTTAGAACAAAAAACTATTCTAGAAGTAGTTTTTCTTCACGTGCTTACAATATTTCGTTTTAATACATTTATAGTATCTTTTGTTTCCGTAGCAAGGACAGACTATCCGACTACGTGGTAAAATAAGTCTCGTAAGCCAGAAATGGCCGGCATGATCTCAAAGGTCGTTACGCCAAGAAGAAGTATCTTTTGTTTGGCTAATACAATACGAGAATAACAATAATTTTTTAACGAATTATTTTAAAAATCACAGGGTGACCTAGCACATTTAAAGGTGTCCTTTCCATTTTGATATTGAACCTGTGTTTCGTTTAATTGATTCTAAAATTTTATAAAACAAATTACTTACCAAAACAAACCTTTCTCTATATTGCATTTTTTGAAACAAAAACAATAATTTCCAAGTTCTTTCAACATACGCAACGTCTTTCGCAGTTTTCCCGAGCTACACTTGTCAGTGAGGAAAATGCACCTGCGTATCCTTACAATCCGGCACCAACACACCGACAGCCGATATAGCGTACACGAATACACACACACACACACACACAACCGTCAGCCGTCGGTCAGTGCTACGGCGAATCCTACGCGCATCGCACACAAACAGACCCGACCAATTTTCTTGTGGGAAAATTTTCAACGAAAAATGGCAGCAAACCGGACGGTTTCGTCTCGTGTCGGGTGTGTTTAGATGGGAAAATTTGGCTCGATTATAGCTCATGCACGGTAAATAAAGTTTTCAAACGTTAGCCCAAATCTAACACAATGCAGATACGATAAAGTGTTTAGTGGTCTGCATCGCGAGAGGTGGAAAATTGTGACCTAGAAAAACCGTCTACGTTCCCAGAAAGTGACATCTTTCGTGATCCTTGCAGAAGTGAAGAAAAGTGTAGTTCCTTCGGAGAAAAATGGATTAAACGCGCCTGGCGTAAGAAAGGTTCGCCTAATCCAATGTGCAAGATGTTGAGCACCCCAAAGTGTACTTCGATTGATTTAAAAAGCAGCAGTTTCAACGCGTTTTAGCTAATCGTCCAGTAGTCTGCTAAACTACTGTTCCACAGCAGCGCTCCTTTACGAGAAGGGATACACACACGCGCGCACGCAGGGGTGTGCTTTCCAGTCCCGTTTGCACGAGGGGTTGGAAAAATCGATACACCGACCACGGAACCGGCAACCAGTATCGTTTAACGTTACACCATCTTTTCGTGTGTCTGTCGTTATCATCCCTTGACGAATGTCTCCATTTTTTTTTTGCGTGAAAAAAGTGTTTATCTAGTAGAACGAATTCGGGCGCTGCTAAGAAAAGGCAACGTTTGCTGTGAAGGTTTTTGTTTTATTTTTATAGGAAAAAGTTCTTAGTGTCCCTACTGCTGGTCCAAGTTTGAAAACCGCATCGCTCTGTGCATAGCATCGTGTGCGAAATAAACCGTGTGCTGCTGTAGTTGCCATTTTGCATAATCCATTACAAGGAAGTAGGCTAATTTTTCCTAATGGCTTACAAAACTACTGGTCCCTAGAGTGTATGTGTGTGTGTGAGTGTTTGGGCGATTGTGTGCACTACTTTTGCTCACCTTTTTTGCATTCATTCAATCGAGTGTTATCAATCGATACTGCTACTAGGACTGGTCACATGTGACCGATTCTCACCGTGGTGCCTCAGTTTGTTTCAGTAGTGTGGCTATTTTCTTATCGTAGTGCTCCGTCCTCCGGTTGATTTCTGAAGTGGCAGCATCCTGGCAAGGCGACACATCCACAGCAGCAGCAGATTAAGTCATCGCTACCAACTTGTCGCAACGTTGCCGTTTCTTACGTTCCGTGCCATGTGCCGCAATCGTACGCGTTCGTTACATTTCCCGGCTGTAGTGAAGATGGTGTGTAGTAGCATAACCGTGTGACGAATTACAAGTGATAGCAGTACCCATTATTCATCGCAACATGGCCCAATAGAAATCATTCATAATTGATCCCAACAACTTAGTCTACCAAAAATATAGGAAAATGCAGACGATTCGTAAGAAGACCAGTCCTTTGAAATGTAAGTAAAATTGTATTGATTTGTTTGATTTAAAGCGATACAAATTCGATTGATTTGAAAAAATCAATGTTTTATAGAGAGCTGTTTGTTACTGTAACTATAAATATGAGATGAATATGATTAAAAGCAAGTTTTGTTTTTTTTTAAGTAAAGGCTCTGCAATGGATAAAAGCGGTGTATGAAGGGTACATCAAATTGCATACTTTCCGGCGTATTGTTTTGAATAGAGCCGCTGTACAATATACATTATGAATGGAGTGTGAAATGTAGCCTCTAGTAAACCAAATATTTTTTTAATATAAAATCTATTTCGAATACTATAAAATCCTTCTCTTGAGTAAAGTTATTAGGCACTATAACAAAAATGCAACTCCATTCGCCCCGGTTTAAATTTCCAAAATTTGCTTGCAAATTTATTGTATGATAAACATTTTCTTGCCGAAGTGATCCTACATCGAAAGTCGATCTAAGCATGGAAATTCGAAACCCCCCCCCCCCCCCTTCGAAATGTCTGTCATTCGTTGTGGTTTGTAAACAAACGGTGCAAACGAGAATTGCCGTAGCATTAGAAAACATTTTTATTCCCTGTGAGACATGTATCCCTCCTCGCGTTGCGTGCGCAATTTTAACTTAATTTGTGTCTAGTAAACGTCAAAGAGCTGACGGCAAAACATGAAGTCATGATGCGATCAATGAGTAATCAGCAAGCATCGATAATCAATGTTCTGTGTGTACCGCCCGTGAATAAGCCGCCGTCGGTCGGTAGTGCGCTATTCGTATCACCGAGGCAACGACTGATAGCATTCATTTTATCCATCACGAGACCTACCAAGATAGCAGCGATAGCTGAAGAAGATCGCTAGTTTATCTTGTGTTGCATTCATCTACCTGTAACGTGATAATTGTCGGTCGTCACCTTCTGTCCCGGTCGGTGTTGTGTGAAGTTACTTTCCAGACTGCAACTGCATAGTGCAGCGGCCGTGTTTGTTTTTAATGCACGATATCCTTTCACTGTGTGTGAGCTACCGATCACAACGTGCGCAATTTGTTGTTTGTCATTGGTACGAAAGCAAACGGATGGTTCTACGCCCTGTGCGGACTGTGTGCGTGTTTATGGCCCTGAAGATGGTCATTCCCATCGGCCCGGTTTTTTAACATCCCCTTTCGTCACCCACTTCGGCGTTGGTGTCAAGCTGCGATAGACGAACGCGTTACTTAGTAACGTAAAAACATTCGTACGGCAACATGAGAAACGCAACGCGCTCAACCGATCGTGGGCTTCTGCGACGTAAGAGATTATTAGTTCCTTATTTTTTAAAGTGGATCTTATAGAGGAGAAGATAAAACTCGAACTACGTATCGATGTTCTCATAAATCTAATTTTTGAACCGTTTATTCCGTTCCTTTCCAGATCGAAACGAACCCGGGCGGTTCTTCGGCGATGGTGTAAGCTTCAAGGCCAAACTCATCGGCATCCTAGAGGTCGGCGAAGCCCGAGGAGACCGAATGTGCCAGGAGGCACTGCAGGTATGACAAAAACAGTGGTGGCAAAAGGGGTGTAAAGGGTAAATCCTATAAAGCACAAAAAAACTAGAAGCAAATCTGTTTAAAAAAAAGAAACCGCAAAAGAATGAAGGGCGCTCCCTCAGCATCGGTCCGGTGTGTTATTTTTAGCACAACAGCACACCTACCTTTTACCGCTCGCGAAACCCCAGACCCAGAGGCTCATCATTCTCAACAACCCCTGCATCATCTTGGTTTAAATGGTCCGGCACTACGAGCTCTCTTGTCAAGAGCGACGGATGATGAGATAAAATCCGATGCCGAATGTAGAAACGGACTGCAACACACATATAGCTGAATTGGCTCCAATTCAAACACTGCCGGACGCGCATTATCTTACCCCTTGTCCGCTTCCACACACACCGGACGGCGTGTTCCAGCGGCCGGCGCGAAGAAACAGCACCCGGAACCCTTTCCCAACGTGTGCTGTCTGTGCGGAGTTTTTATTGGCAAATTTACGATGGCAAAACATATAAATCATAAAACCGGAGTGTACACACCGCCATGCGCGCGCTCAGACCATTGCAAAGGATTGTTACCGTAATCTGGAGTTGCGTTTTATTGAATACAAAGGACCAACAACAACAAAACACACCTACACACACATCCAGACAAAAACAGATGCGGCACTAGTTTGGTTGCGGATTGGAGACGCTTGATTGAACTGGATCCCTCCCCCGATGTGAAACACGCGCATTTTCGTGTTACGTGCATTGTGTCGATGAAACAGCATGCACGTTGTAGCAGCGGTCTGAGGTCATTTTTGCCGCAAGGTAGTGGTACACACGCGTATCGAATGTTGCAATCCACGGCGTTTAACATGTCCCATAGAGTTGTGGTCACCCAATCGATTGTAGTTGAGCGTCTAACAATATGATACCGCTTTACACGCTGTCGAGTCGAGTTGGGGGGAGGGTGGAAATGTTTGCGTGGAGCACAGCACCCGATCAAGCGGAACGGCCAAATGTGTAATGTAATGATTTTGTGGCTGTTTTTTTTTTATTCACACGATCTATAGAATTAAATCGCTTACCCGCATGGAGACACTTTATTTATTCCCATGTGGTACTGCTATTTTAAGGCTATTTACTATTTTAGTCTTACCCGAAGGCCACCGCACAAAAGGATGACATTTAACGGTCTTTCTGTTTTACCATTTGCAGGACCTCAAAATGGCAATACGCGCGGCAGGAGAGCACAAGCAACGCATCACGATACACGTCACGATCGATGGTTTACGATTGAGAGATGAAAAAACTGGCGTAAGTTACTACCATTCCATCGAAACGATCTGTTTCGATTTTGTTGCGTTTTAAAAACCGTCAAATTTCTTACACCCGCACAGGATTCTCTCTATCACCATCCCGTGCACAAAATATCGTTCATCGCCCAGGACATGACGGATTCGCGTGCATTTGGCTATATTTTTGGTTCCCCCGATAGTGGGCATCGGTTTTTCGGCATCAAAACCGACAAAGCCGCCAGCCAGGTGGTGCTGGCAATGCGCGACCTGTTTCAGGTCGTGTTCGAACTGAAGAAGAAAGAGATTGAGCTGGCCCGGCAGCACATTCAGAGTAAAATCACAGCCCATGAACATCAGGCTGTGTCCGCATCGTTGGTAGCGAAGAGCAACACCACACTGGACAGTGGCGGTGCTGGTGGAGGAGGATCAGCAAGCGGCAGCTCGAGCTATGGAAAGAATCATTCGAGTGAGACGGGTGCGATGGGAGGGCTGGGCGGATCGTCGCTGGTGGGCCCAAGCAGTAGCATTAAAATGACCGCAGGGAAGAGTGAAAAATCACCCGAATCTGTGGCAGATCTGGTGGATCTCGAACAAGAACTGAGCTGTATTCAACGAGGTATAACGCAGATGGAACGCATTACGCCAAGTGAAGGACCGGGCAAAAGTGTTTTGGACGACGATCCGTTTGGTGATTCGTTTGCAAATATTCCACCGGTAAGTTATAAGTTGTCCCACAAAAAGGGACAGTAACAAAATCCCATTTATCCAACGTTCGATGTTTATATTGACCCTTTGTTTTTCTCTCTAGTCCTACAATCTTCTTCCTCCGCCAGAGTCAAGCAAACGACATCAGAAACAAACGCACCGTTCGACTGAAAACCTGCCAACGTTGGAATCGAGTCCTGCAGTATCATCAACACCGCCTCCAATGCCGGCTCCACCCATCCCAACACAACCAAGCGCTTCTAGTGGTGGTGATGCTGCAACGGGTGCGGTTTCACATTCTTCTACTGGTAGCCGTAGCAACAACAATCCACCATCATCGCAGGGTGCTGGTGGAAGCACATTGACCAGCAGCAACTCGGTGCAGAACGATGATTGGCTAAATTCTCCGCCAAACACGTCACGGTTCGATCCGGAACCAGCACGATACTCAGACGAACCGAAGAACTCTGACGAAACGGGAAAGGTATGTAAAACGCTTATATTAATGAGTGTCATTCCTTGAAGATGCATTCTTATTTCATCCTTATGGTATTCATTTGTAGACTCCTCAGTCAAGCGGTGCAGCACAACCTTCGTCCTACACTGACGTTTTTACCGATCTGGATCCGCTGGGTACGGGAAAAATAAAACCATACATCGACAAGAAATATTTCTTTCAAGAGCTCAAGAATCCACCCAAGAAGGTGTTGAAAGATTTGTCCGGAAAGGAAAGCACATTCAATGCAAACTTTGCAGCGGAAGATCAAGCTTCCTCTCCGATGCTGCAGCAAAATTTGGCCGGTGGGTCGACAACGTTAAATGCAAGCAACATTTCCACCCTTGCCAGTGGTAGTGGGGATCTATTCAAGGCCAGCTTTGACGAGGCACAGGCGATGAAGAATAATAACAGCGGCGAACCTACAGCGAGTGGAAGCGATGGTGGAATATCTAGCGCTGGAGGTGGTAACAATAGCATGCCACTCATAGAATCACTAGTCGGTAGTGGATCCAAAGCTTCGGTCGATCCGTTTATGGAGGACGATGATTTTTCGAAACTTCAGCTCGATCCGTTCGAGGTGCACTTTTCGCGTAACGCGTCACCGCGCAATGCGGGAGGAAGTGGTACCCAGCAGGAAGGAATGAGACCATCCGATACGGAAGAAACATCGAACAAATCCGCAGGAGAGGAAAGGGACGCATCCGTTTACAATGGGCCACTGCAGGTGAATCTACCACCCGAATCCTGGGCTAGCTATATTAGCCAGAAGCGCCTTGAGCGCCAAACTTCCGAAGCGAATGCGGCCCAGGCGCAAACCGGTGGACCGAATGCACACCGTAACCGGCCGGCGGCGAGCAGTGTGTTCAAGCAGAACACCGTGGACGTGATCTCTAGTCTTAGCTCCAGCTCCAAAAAGATGAAACCGAACCTGTTCGGTCAGAAGTTCTCGAAACGTGACTCAAATAGCATAAATATGCGACGGCTGCAGGAAAGCGATTCGCTGAGCGAAACAGAAATGGCGCCGGAGCCACCGCCTCGTCCCGATTCCGGCTCGCACATCGAACCACCGCCGTTACCTCCGAAGAAGCAATTTGCTGACATTGTCATCCGGCCGTCTCCGAGGGCATCACATACTACGGCAAGCAGCGCAGGATCCGGCACAGTTTCTAGTCACGGACCGAGGGAGCGATATGATTACGTCGGTTCCAAATACGACAGCAATCGATCGCCATCGAGTGGTGGGCCCGGATCGGATGCACCACCGTTGCCGTTACCATCGCGCAAGGTTGGTCGTACAGCGGGCGAAACTGTTGGCCCGGGACGTCCACAGAAAAAATGCACCGATGACGATGACTATCTGGCACCGATCGGTAAGATGGACATACCGACGCTATTGCCACCGCCACAACGCAAGGACGCTTCGAAAACGACACGCATCACCCGAAAGCAGTCGGAAACGGATCCACGCAATCTCGATGAACCGACGCCTCCACCGACATCGAAATCCCCGTCCGGAAGTGGAGCGGGGGGACACTTTTCGAAGGAACTCGATCACCACCATCAGCATGCGACGTCCGCGTCCGCTTCGTTCCTGCCCGACATTACGCTCAGTCAATTACTCACGCTCGGAATCGATGAGTTGGCCACCAAGCTGAACGTTCCCGTGTCCAAGCTGAGCACAATGACGCTCGTCGAGCTGACCACGTACCTGTCGGAGTTTATCGAAAACAGCAAATATTCTGCCGCACCGCCACCGCCCTCGGCAGCACCGTCGTGGGCAACGAGCAGCAGCATCAGCCAGGACAATACGGCCGGCTTGGATGGAAGTATCAGTGAATCGCCCGTATTTAAGGTGAACTTTGACGATGTGAACGAAGCCATGTTTGTGGCCAAGTTTGATGACAATTTTGGCGAAGACGAACGTTCACGCAGCGGTTCAACGGGGGGCGATGGTGGACGAACAGGTTCGGGATCGTTTGTGGCAAACTTCGATAATATGAATCTGCAGCCTTCATCCACCCGTACGGATGTATCTCACTCACCACAACCGGTTATAGATAAGTATGCAGTATTTCGTGAGATAATCGAGCAAGAAATCGGTCCCGATGGAACAACGAGCGATTCGGGACAGGCCGAGCACGATCTGGAACAGCAACGATCGGGACAGAATGATCGCGCCGATTCGCTTGATTTGCAAAAGGAAGTGGCTTCGGAAATGAATCGTCTCTCACCGGCTTTCATCGGCGGTGAGGGAGGGATGGTGGGTTCCTCACCATTACCAACGCTTGGATCACATTCCTTTGGAGGATCTTCCGTTAGTCCGCTCACTACCGGACCACCCCTAACAAAGATCGATACAAAGATCACGCAGGTTATTTCCCAGGCAAAGGATCGCTACGCAGCCTTGCGGGACATCATTCTAGTGGAAGATCTGTTCGAAAAGCCCGCACAAACAGCACAGGCGCCGGTGGCGCGAATGGAATCATCCTCCTTCGAAGATCGCGAGTTGGACGATGATGCCAAATTTGAGGCCAACTTCGACGATATGGAACAGGTGGTACAGCAGCAAGATACCACCTCGCCAGAGATCAATATTTCCGATGCCGATATGAATGAGGATGATATGCAGCAACAGTTACAGGGCCAGGGAGATTTGCATGCAGGTGTTGGAGGTTCCTTCCGTAGCGCAACAACACCACGCGAAGATCTTGAAATCGACGAACTGATGCAGAAAGCGGTTTCGAATCTGTCTCTGCATAGTAACGATCAACTATCACCGGCCCCAACTGGAAGCAACGCACAGTCGGGACTGACGGTGAAAGGAAGCCCCCTGTTGCAGCACACGTCAACCTCACCTTATCGACCTACAAGCATGTCCACTTCCACGACGTTACTGAACGATATGATCGCACCGAAAAATAAATCTCCAACTAGTGGCAGCACCATGGTTCAGTATGAAACACTTTCCCTGGGGCATAACGCACAATCGAGCCGTGGCGGCGCAGGTTTGAGCGATATGAGCACCTCACCCATTCCACCACTGGGTTCCAAGCCATCCGGTATGGCCAAGAGCCCCATTCTAAAACCGTCACCAATGTCGCGGAGAAGCGATGAAGGTATGAGAGCTAAACCAACACCGGCCCCTCGTGGCCAATCGTCGAGCGATAAGCGTTCTTCCGGTTCGATGAGTGATGGCGATGGTGAATCCTCACCAGAAGGAGATAACAATGAAGGTATGTGTTTAATAAAATTAAGTTACGTTTACGCGCACGGTAAGCATTAGTCATACATATTTCTGTTTATATTACTTTATGTTTTTTCGCAGAGGGTAAAATGTCCCGCATGACTCCTACCAATGCTAACGAATCGTGGGCTGTATTTGATCAGCCAGAACCACCGTCACATCATGCTTCCAAAAGACAAGATATGCGCCATGAAGCTGTACGCGGGGATGGCGGAAGAAGTATGTATACATTTCATCAAGTTTGTTTGTTACAGATATGTTTACAATGCTGTGTTTTCTTCGTTCGTAGGAAGTGGCGATAAAAATGGTCCTGAGTCACCTTGCTCTTCCGATCCGAAAGATGAATGGACAAAGGCAGATCTGCGCGAATATGGTCGACGGTGGCCCTCGAAAGGTCACACTTCGTCCTCGTCACGAGACGTTAGTCCCTGGGATGAAGAAGGTCCGGACTACCGCAAACGAACCGCGATGCATCCGTCCGGGGGTGATCCGTCGATGCGTCATCACCATCCTACCACGGGCGAACGGTATCATCATCCACGCATGCCACCGCGGCGTATCAACTCGAACGATGAAGACTACGAGGACGAGATCGTGAAGGATCAGCGTGGTCAACAGCGTCGCCGTATGAAGAGCGGTGTCGGTTCGCGAAGCCGGGACAACTTCGAAGACGAACACTGGTATCACGATCATCACGTAGGTCCAACGTGGTCCTCACCGACGGAAGATGAAGATACGCGAGGGCCACCGGGTGGTGAGCGTGGCTCGCGGTCGTTCGATCGGAACGCTTACGAACGCAGCACGTATGGACCGCCATACGAGAAGAGGGAACCGAAAAGTTTACCGCCAGCGTACGATCGTAGGGATTACAAAAGTTACGACAAGCGGAAGTACTATCGAGAGAGGGAACCGTCGCGTGGGGGCAGTGGAGGCGGTGGTCGATACGATTACGACCCGTACGTTGGTGATGGTGGGTATGGTGGCAGAAGGCCAGATTACGATGATGGTATGTACGAACGGTCGAGCCGGGATTCGCGAGCAGCGCGGGAATACTTCTACGAGCGCGAAAGGAAGAGCTTCGACCGCGAGAGCATCGAATCGTACGACAGTCGTGAACGGCAGCGCAGTTTCGGCAGTGGCGATATCTATGGCAGTCTGGATAGTCGAGCAGAATACCGCGAAAGGGATCGATATCTGTCGCTGGACAAAAGTCGATCGCTGCGACGTGGCCTACGCAATGCAGGTAGTGCCCGGCTGGATCAGGACTTGGATCAAGATTCCGAGGGAGATCTGATGGGTGGTATGGTGGGTGGTGGACGATCAGGTTTGCGCGATGTCGGAGGTAATAGCTTACATCGCTCTAGTCAAAACATTGGACGCGGAAGCAAACAGCAGCAGCAGCAACAGATGATGATGATGCTAGACGATGACGTTTGGGGCGTTTCGAAGGGTGGCGCCAGTGCGGCTGCTACCATGCCGTGGAAGAGACCTTCGAGCGCCACAGAACAGCAGCAGGAACAGCGACGTTACAACGAAGGTGGTGGACGAAGCGGGCGTGGAATGGTACCGGTTGGTGGTCCCGGGTCGGACGGTGAAAAGGACCGACGGTTTCGCAAGAAGAGTCGAACGCGCGCCGAACGGAAAGAAATTGAGATGCGCTCTAACTACGCGACGATGAGATATCCAGTGCGTTCCAAGGAAGATTACTTCGACTTTGATACACCGGAAGGTGCTCGCGTGGGAGCCGCCGTAGACGATGATGATGAGGAGGACGATGAAGATGATGTCCCGGGCGGTAAGAACATTCTGGACGAGCCGTTGGACGATAGTCCAGCGTATTATGGTGGTCGTAGACAACCTCAGGGCGGACCACTGCCAGGATCTACCGGATACTACGGTAAATCGTCGACCCCGCGCCAGGAAGGACGCAGCATGAACGATGCACTCATCGCACAGGAAGCGAAGAAGATGGCTCGCTATGAGTACGAAGAGGAAGCCCTCAGGCGCATGAAGAAAAGCAATAGTCGGGATCTGTACTTCGAGACGGGCAGTGGTACAGGTGGCGGTTATGGCAGTGTGACTCCACCCAAGGGCAACATTCAAAAGCAGCATGCACATAACGCACCACCGAGTGCGGCTGGACGGCAGCTAGACTTTGAGTTTGATGAGTTCGCAGATCCATCTGGACCGCCTGTCGGTGGAGATGGGTTTGAGAGTGATTTTAACTCTCCGCCGATCGGTGGTGCAGGGACTGGAGGGCCCATTCCCGGTGGAAGAGGCGAAGGACAGAAGTCGTATCGGTTTTCGAGCGATTTCTCTAACGATAAGGAACGTGGTCATTATGCACACGACCCACCAGGTGGATACCATCGGCAGCAACATTACAAAAATCATCCCGGTGTAGGCAATTACGCTGATACGGGTGATTATCCTCAACACTCGCAATCCTTGCAGCAGGCCCCGTCATCATCGACACCTCCACCGGCAGCTGCCTCGGGGCACCATCACCATCGGGAACAGTCCAGCAGTGGTTCGAAGCTGCGCTTCAATGAAAATGTCACAGTGTCGAAGTTTGATGCTGAGGCAACGACCATGTTCGAGGATGACTTTGCTGGCCGCTCCGATGCGGAACAGGATCCCGAAGATGGAACGCAGCAACAGCAGCAGGGTTGGTCGTCGGCAAGCATCGCAACCAGTCCGGCACCACCAGCAGCGACAAGCAATAATGGTAGTAACAAAAAGATATTAAAAACCTCTAGTCAAGCAGGGCACCATCAACAGCAGCAGCATCAGCAGCAGCAGCTGTTTAACCAGGATAATATTCGCAAATCGGACAGTATTAACATTTTTGCCAAAAAGGTCGACGATCCGTTTGAGGATGATGATTTTTTCTCCTCCTCCGGTGGTGGCCGCGGCGACCCCTTCGGTGGTAATGGTGGTGTTGCCGATGCTAGCGGGCACGGGGCTGCCAGTGGCGGTGCTACCGGGCCCGGTTCCACCGGGTGGGACAAGAACTTTGCAAACTTTGACGATAACATCTGATTACTCGGTAGCCTGATGATCGAGAGCAACTTCCTCAGTCGCCAGCTGAGCCGAAGTTTGAGTGCCCGTCAGCAGTATCAGTACTGCTGCCAACAGGACGAACATCAGCGCTACTCACTGGCTAAGGACATTCGGAAGCTTTACATGCGCATCAAGCACTGCAACCGGTATCAGGTGTTTGTTTAAATGTGGGGAAACAAAATCGTCAGTACATCAGTGTGGATTAGATTGTGTTATGTTTTGTTTTTACTGTAGCATCTAGCTCAATGTCTACGTTCATTGTTTTATTCAGCGTTGTATGCTTTAGTGTACTCTGATGAGACATCTGATGGATCAATAATCTGGAAGTTTGCCGAAGGATCGGCCACAAAGAACCACAGATTATAGACGTTATTTTTACTAACAATACTCATCTTGAGTGGTGTTGTAGATAGGTGATCGTTTACATTTAAACTTGTTCAAAAGTCAACTCCGGAAACCTCTTTGATGTATGCGACAATTGAAGTTGAGATTGTCCTTTCTTAACTTCATTAATCCCCGCTGATACATGGTTCCTGTCCATAGCTGACGAAGTCCTGTTACTTGCCTTCGATTTTTCGTATCGGTAGGCTGAACCTGTCATGAAGATGACACCTCGGCTATTCAGCCCGCAAAGCAAGGGTATTCAGTTGAGTCAAAAATACGATGTTTCCAATGTGGTTCTAGTGTCTGATAAGTAAGTAAATTAAGCTTTAATCATGCACTGCATCTTTTCCGCTCATCTTGCTAAAACAACACATCAAACCGTGGCGTAAATTGGTAGAACGCAAGTTCGATTACTGTACTGGCCCGGTTAGAGCTGTCGTTTAATGTTGAGATTTTTAATGCTAGTAATTGTGCAAAGTTGTTTAACGTTACATTGCGTATACTTTTAGATGCAGGTTTATGTCACAATCACAACTCATTCATATCAAAACATTTTAGTTTCTTAAGTCTAGTTAACTTATTAACGATGTGTGAGCTTTAGTGGATTAAGATTTCAGCGCGAATAGTTAATGCAGGTTGAGAAGGCGAAATGAATGGCTGTTGTTGCTGCTTGTTGATGTGCCGCTGGTAACTGGGTAATGTAAGGGAGAGAAAAGAAAGCGAGACGTACGATAACTGCACAAGAGTAACGAAGCAACTACAACGGAAACGGATGCGTAAAAGCACGGTAGTAGACATTAGGAGCCGTTTACAGAAGTTGTCTTTTTTAATCCATTTCCCGTATTTAAAATTGTAGCAAATCCAAAAATTTCGCCATAAACGCATATACCGGAAAGGGAAAAAGGCACGATTCAAGACGGAACTGTTGAAATAGACGTGAAACTCAACACCAGGAGAAGGATTACACGCTTACTCAAACACACACTAATCTGCTCTTCTTCTCTTTCCTAATACTATAACGAAACAAACAAACAAAACAAAAAACAATGATTGTAAACTTCTAAACCGGCAATGATCCGTAGACGCACCACCCGGTTACTAATGGGGCGATGGTATTACCGTAAAAATGGCGCAATATTAGACACATATATTCACTAACGATGGCAAATAGTATGTACTTCAACCGTAAGGCAGCTAAAACAATATCAGGATTTCGGTGGCCAGTGTTTAGTTTTTTTGTTTAGGTTTATCCTCACACTATTTCACGATATCGCTCTGTTGAACGGTGCTGTGTGCATAATTAAGTTTTTGGGCAAAGTGGGCAGGCCCACACCTCCCTCCTTCCCCTCTCCCCTCTCCCCTCTAGCGCACCTATCTGTTTGTCGTACATTTGTGTTAGGGCTAGGAAAGGGTCTAGGTATCAACTACACGCAAACATGCCAATATGCAAGCATTAGGTTAGCAATAATATTATGGTCGATGGTAGTTGCGCAGAGAAAAGCGTGCAGCTGCTGCAATAAGCCCGCAGGTAGCTTCATTTGAATGGTTATGATTAGGAGAAAAAGCTAGTAAGTTGATAAAACAAATTTTTAGATTAATACTAATTAATCCAAACTCCAACATTGCCGAGTCACAGGTATACACACACAGGCACAGCGAAGGAACCACACTTTAACACTGTGGTGTTTAGATATTATTAATGGAAATTATTCACCTCAAGAAAACATACACCATCACGGAAAGGGGAAGTTCCATCGCTGGAATGGACCGGTTGCAGTGATGAGGAAAGTGAGCTTTACAGCATTTGTGTTTTATATTAAACATAACTCTACCACTGGATATTGGTCACTGCTGAACCGAATCAGTGCGCTATTACTTTGTAGCAATGCGTTTCGCTTATGATATGTTTGAATTTGTAATATACCGTAAACCAACTTTGCTTTGGAACAGCGAAAGAAGAAAGCAATCACAGAACATACTCGAACTAAACTTGCTCGCCCTTTTACTTCTTTGGTAATTGATATTAAACGTGTCCCGAGGTGAGAAAGGGGAAAAAGCAAACAAGAATATGCCATCTAATCGGGACAGGTAATGTAGTAGGATGAAGAAATCAACAAAAGAAATGAAACCAATCAGCAACTCAATCGACAACACCACGAACAATTCAATAATATCCAAACACGAAGGCGAAACAGGACATGAAAACGCAAATGAACAAACTAAAACAAAAGGTAGGTATCAGTTGAAGAAAAAACAAACAGGAACAAGGTAAACATTAAGCATTCATATTAACGGAACAAACAATTACTCAAGTACAGAATGGAGGTTACAAAAATAAATAGAACAACAGAACAAGAACAAAACAGTAGAGTTGGTAAATACAAATTGTTGATATTAACCCACCCTCTTCTACTCTCCTCAAACACAGGAAAAGCATGAAATAAAAAAGAAAAGAAACCCAAACCCGAACCGAAATTCGAAAACGTAGAAATCAGGAAAAACAAACTTAATAAAAATCAAACTAAACGAACAATTTCATGAGATTCATGTAGTGTTGGGTATTTGTTCTCAATTTTTGTTCATGTATGTTGCGTGTTAGCAGGGCGCAAAAACTGTATGTAGATGTGGTTTGTTTCTTCTCTCTTTCTTCTTCTCTTGAATAAATAGTGTTGAAATTGTTGTAAAACTTTGGCGCGCTATGGTATATGGAATGGGATAAACAAGAAATGTTACATGTGTGAAATGTGAAGTGAACAAAAAAACCTTCAACACATTGAGCAAGGGAAGCGGGAAACGAGAACCAGAACAAAAGTACGTACATAGAAAGGAAAAAGCGATATGCAAATGCAAATGAGCGAAATAACGAATAACAAGTGCACAAGAGTGTGCAGCTAACTGTGCAAACAAAAGTGAAGATAAAAACAAAAACACACACACAAAACCAACTATTAAGAAGTAAAAATATATCATTAAAAATTTTAAAAACAAACCCTTCCGTCTTTTGCTAAAATTTTTAGCAAAGCAAAGATGACTTAAAGAAGCAGAAATTACAATTGAAGTTTTTGCTTTATATTGCAGCATTTATTGATGCTTGCGCGAATTGAAAATGCGGTAAAAATGTATAATCTAAGAGTATTCTAATCAGAAAGATAAGCAGACATTGGAGACAGAAGTTCCCACAACCAAAACAGAGGTATCGAAAAAGGTTTCGAAACCCGCCACATTTAGACATTCAGTGCCTTGAAGCTTTCACGCCACAGCCGCTCGGACGTTTCCTCGTCGAACTTCATCTTGGATTTGGTTTGTTCGACGTTCGTCACAAAATAGCCAGTAACCGGGTTCTTTTCCTCCGTGTTAACATTATCCGTAGCACAGTGAATGATGTTTTGTGCACCCTAAAAAACACAAAAGCAAATAGGAACAGCATTAAATTATGAAGGTATAATGTTAAGAGAATCCTTCCCTTACCTGACGTGCGGAACGCAAAAACAGCAGCACGATCGGTGAGAAAAGAACGTAATGGTACCATTTGGGATTGTAGCTGCGGAAGAAATCGGTATGGCAAAGGCCAGGACACAGCACGTGCACATTGTAGCCCTGCTTGTACAGTTCGCGGGCGAAGTAAAAGTTCATCAACTTGGAATTGTTGTACAACGTGTTGGTCCGTTCACCACGCCCACGCTCAACCCATTTGCCAAGATTGTCGAAATCGATCCGCGCACGCTCATGCATCTTGGACGAAACGACCACGATCCGTGCCGCATTCGCGCGTATATTATCCTTCAGCAAATCTACCAACAGAAAGTGTCCCAGATGGTTCACGCCGTAATGGATTTCGTAGTTTTCCTGCGTGTAGGTCGGTGTCTGCATTGCCAGCCCGGCATTGTTAATTAGACAATCGAATGATGGGTAGCGGCTTTTGATCGCTTCACTAAAATCACGGATTGAGGTAAACGAAGCCAGATCGAGC
Organism: Anopheles funestus; assembly: GCF_943734845.2. Classification (NCBI taxonomy): domain Eukaryota; kingdom Metazoa; phylum Arthropoda; class Insecta; order Diptera; family Culicidae; genus Anopheles; species Anopheles funestus. The sequence goes on from NC_064599.1 coordinate 35,358,700, forward strand.
TCGATCGGGATCAGCTCACCCTCGGGCGTCTTTTGACGGATGCGACGGATTGCTTCACCGGCACGCTCCATACTCCGGCAAGCCATTATGACCGTCGCCTGACGGGCAGCTAGTGCTAACGCCGTCTCATACCCGAGCCCCGTATTGGCACCGGTGATGATAAACACTTTGCCACGCAGCGGTGCATTGTTTCGTACCCAGCCCCATTTCCATTCGCGCAGCTTACGAATGAAGTACAGACTGACACCGACACCGACGGGCACGATAAGGTACAGCAGTGAGGCAGACATGTTGCAAACGGATGCTGCGGTCGACGTTACGCTAATTTGTGAAAGAGAAAGAAAAGAGATCGAGACGTTTGCCATTAGCAAGCGATCAAGTTGTTTTGAACGGTTACTGATTGGCCGATATCCAGCCAGGCCGTTGAGAAGAATGTTGTCTAGGTAGCGGGCAAACGATCTGAACAAAAAGGAACCATCAAGCTGTATAAGCTTTAACTCAGTAAGTTTATTACATTCCATTCTATTCACAATGTACTTCTTGTATATCTATTTTTCCAACTAAAAGTAGGTTTAAAAGTAACAACGTATTAGTAATTTGTGTGTTCTGTGCGTGTTTGTTCCGTTGTTTGCTATAAAACATCTACTGCGTCTTTTTCGGCTCGTCCTTGCCATCGCTTTCGCACTCTTCCGATGGTGTGTGATTGTCGTCTTCCTTCGCATCTTCATAGCCACGCAAGGCGTATAGCAGGATGATAAGGTTCACTACCAGTACCGCTGCTACAACCGAACCGCAGGTGTTGGGAAACCCGTCGATGTGCAGATAGTGTGTCAGGGCGTATCGCGTGCTGTAGAAGGCCGCAAACGGAAGTGTGAACATTGCCGTACTGTACAGTAGCAGCCAACACAGCGCGGATGACGCTTGCCGTTGGGATGCCGGACTATCCATGTACTCCTCCTCCTGACGATCGGTTACGCTCGGTGTATTGTTATCCATGCTGGGTGTTAGAATCGATCAACTACAATGCACCATTAGCACCACACAACAACTGGAGGTATTTATACACGACAACTGCAAGATGATATATTACATTCGTGAGTGTAAGGTTAAACGATAAGCAGCTTAAGGTCAGGCGTAATTTAATCTCCACAAAAAGTATATGTAAAACAATCCTTTATACATCCCGTGCATGTTAATCAGAAAAAGTATATACGCGGATTTGTTAAAAAAATAATCTGCTAATATGGGGATGGGGAACATCTTGCCGACTAATTTCAGCGATCCAAAATAGAACCAACCCATTACCGAATCCGTAATGCCATTCCTTCACCAACGACAAGGGGACCAACCCGTAAGTAAAGTTGTTTGTAAATGTTACCCAAAACACTAAATGATAAATTTAAAATTTCTTCCTAAGTGCTTTTAGCTTCCGATGCTGCAATCGCGCGAACGCTCTCCTCCCACAACCGGACGGACGTTTCCTCATCGAAGTGATACTTTGAACGGCGCATCTTCACGTTTGAGATGAAGTATCCCGTAATTGGGTTACGTTCGGCTGTGGTAACACTTTCCGTTGCCGCATATATAATATTCTGGGCACCCTGGGACGACAAAAAGGGAAAGGGAAGCGCTTTCATTAGCACACGCTCATGTGCGGCCACTAGGTCGGGGATATTTTTTTCTAGTTTGCATTGTACCTGTTCGCCGGATCGAAGCATCAGCCATACGATAGGTGAAAACACCAGATAGTGGTACCATTTCGGTTCGTAGTGACGGAAGAAATCGGTATGGCACAGGCCCGGACACAGCACGTGCACGTTGAAGCCCCGTTTGTACAGCTCCCGGGCATAGTAGAAGTTCATCAGCTTCGAATTGTTGTACAGCCGGTTTAACCGGCTACCATACTCAACCCAGCGGCCCAGGTGATCGAAATCGATCTCTGCCTCGATCTCGTGCATGCGCGAAGACACCACGACGACGCGCGTCCTTTGCTCGAGCAGCTGCTCCCGAAGCAGATCCACCAGCAGGAACTGACCGAGATGGTTTACGCCGAAATGAACTTCATGGTTTTCCCGCGTAAATTCACGCTTCCGCACAGCTAACCCAGCATTGTTCACCAGACAGTACAGTTGAGGGACGGTACGCTTGAGCTCCCCGGCAAAGCTTCTTATCGACCGGAACGATGCGAGATCCAGCTCCATCGGTATTAATGCACCCGGTGGTAACGTACCGCCCAGCTCGGTGCGAATTTTTCCGATCGCTTCATTAGCTTTCGTAAGATTACGGCACGCCATGACGATCGTTGCCTGTCGGCGGACGAGCGCTTTTGTCGTTTCATAGCCGAGTCCGGTGTTCGCACCGGTTATGACGAATGTTTTTCCCTGGAGTGAAAAGTTCGACTTTACCCAGCCCCATTTGCGTAGCTTGTACAATCGCAGTAGTACGATCGAACCGAGCAGTCCGGTGGCGGCCCCAGCACTCGCCAATGGCAGGGTCACCTCCGTCGGGAAGAATGGCATTGCTGGACGGATTAGGGGTGTTGAGTGGTGAACCACGGTTTCCGTGATTCGCTGTGATTAGACGCCGTTTCAAGGGGGAAAAGTTAAAATCACAATCTTGTCGATAATGCGTGGTTTGCCACGCCGGAGTAGTTCATCCCAACTGTTCAAAGGGTTTTTTATGTTAGGATTTTAAAGTATAAGCTTGATCGAGGGAACGTTATTTTAAAATGATTAACAAGAGCTTTTTTGCTAATTCTTTACTTTTTCCTTTTAATACATAAGGTGCTTCCGTAAACGTTAAATTAAATATAAAACTTGCATTGAACAAATTAATACATTTTCATTGCATTCGTTCATTACCCTACACTAGTTAGCGCTTATTATTCCACGCACCGCACGATCAAAACTAGCCGACGTTAGCGGTTCGCCCGGCGTGTAGAATGGATTGCAAACCGCATCCGTGTAGAGATTGTGCAGGTTGCGAAACATTGCTCGCACCTCGTTCTCCCGGAACGATGACGTACTGCTAGCGTCGATCACGATCAGAAACTTGACCTTGGTGTTCGTGACGTAGCCGTAGATTTTGTACTGTTCGGTCGATATAAGCGAACCGAGGTACAGCTCCCGACCATCGGCCGCAGCCTTCTGGTTGGTGGCGCACCGTTCATCGATTACGTCCAGCGAAGCGTGGACCTGGTACTGCAAGGCGATCTCCTTATCCACGTTCGCGGTCGCGATGTACAACGGTGCATTATCCTTGCCGATAATCGCCACACAGGCACACATCTTCGGTTGTGACGGTTTGGGCATGGTGGCACGGATGGTAGAGGAGCAATCCAAAAGAGAGCAAAAAAGAACATATTTCCATCATAGTTTAATATGCGCAACAGTTTAGAAAGTGGGTAACAGCACAATGGGACAATGGGTGGTGTCGAAGTATGTGTAAAGCAGAATGAAAGAAAATCTGCTGTCTGGCAATGGGAGGGTTCTATTTCACAACCATCCAACGAGTAAAGAAAGGCTGTAGCAGCTCTCATGCATGGGTGATTTTGTCTACGTGGTGCTCGCACACGCGTAAATGTAAAGGAATGGTGCGTAAGAGCATATTACATTGAACGAATTTGATACGACTATTCCACTCCTTTGGATTATGCTAATTTTCGATTAGCATCATATTGATTCGATTTCAAAACTGGAAAGGTCAACAAGCTATAAAGTGACGCCCAGATTCGCAACCAATTCAAGAAAAGTAAAATTATACAAAAGGATCGTTACCTACTCCTTATCGTCTTAATTACAATCTATACCTTGTATAACGTTGATCGGAATGTTGTAAAATGGAAGTGTTGATATAGTTTCTTGTGAAAAATGCACCGTAATTTCGTCGCTTTTGCAGTTTGCTGTTGTTTTCACTACCTTGCAGAAGTCACGCACCTTTGTTTACGGCTCTGTTCGATTGTCAATCTTTGGCTTCGGCTTTCGAAGAAATGTCATTCTATTGTTTTGAGTTTCATCCCAGTGAAAATACTACAACCATTATTAAATATTTGAATTCGGCACGGTTGATGCGTTTCTAGCACGTGATTGTTTTGTTTAAATTATTTTGAAGCTATCGCTTTTTTCCATTTTCAAATAAAAGAATTAGTAACTCCTGTTCGGACTTATTGCTTTATTTTTTCCGATAATGATCTTTTACAAATGTTTCCCCAACCAGTATCGGAAACACCAGACTAGCTTCTGCATATACCTTCACCGGTGTTGCATCCTTCTTAATTTTACCCCACGATACGGCCTCATCCGGTCGTGCCCCACTATCACTCCCATCGAACTCCGATGCTGTGTTAATGAACACGGAATAATCGGCCCCATTTCTCATCAGATTCGCGTTGCAAATGTGATGTTTTATGACACCACCTCCAACAATGATGATACCCGATTGGACCGCTTTCACAGCCATCGTGTTGAGCCGACGCAAGTCGGACACAATATCGACCACCAGCCCAGGATTACGAAACGAGTGGAAGTACATCATATCACCCAGGCTGCCGTCGGTCAGGGCGGGACTGAACACTGGAATGCGATTTTTAGCTGCCCAGTAGTATATCGATGATTCATCGTTAATTTTTTCACCCAACCTAGCGATCACTTTCGATGGTGTCCAAAGCGTTCCCTTACTTTTCTGTTCTTGTAACATCTCATCGAGGATCGGAATGACCCAATTCTCAAACTTGCAGTAGTTTTCATTTGGAACGAGTAGATTCCCTATTCGGTTTATGCCGCGTTCCCGCAGCTCACGTCCAACCAGTTCGAACGAACCGAGGTATGTTGGGGCCAGACATTTGATTAAATCTTCCTCCACGCCGCCAGCCGTTGTTACGATACAGTCCACCATGTGGTGCTGCACTAGAAATCGAATCGTTTCTCGCACACCAGCCGACACCATGTTGGAAGTGTAGCCAAGGAAGATGGTACAGTTCTTTCTTCGCCTTATAAATTCATCCTCTTCGTACGCATCCAGTTTGTCCTCCGGCAATGGCGCATGTCGTGCAGCAATCTGCAAAGAACTAGATAGCATCAGGTATCGTGTAACCATTAGGGATGATATGTACCATACCATTTTATTCACTTCTTCAATTGCCTTCCCAAGATTCGTCGCTTGAAAGCCACTGTGTATGTATGTGCTGAATAATTTCTCATAACTGTGGCCTTCGTTCCAATCGTAGCCACAAACTTTCGGAGTGTTTTCTGGTAACTTGGAACTTTCCTGCAGAACCGCCTCTTTAGCTACGCTCGGCTCTTTGCATTGTTCCATATTTCCCCCCTTTACTTGAATATTGTTATCTGCTCCAAAGATCTACGAGCATGTGCTTCTATTTATCAGTCGATTTGTTTACATTTTCCTGCACCACCAGACGCATTCCGCATGCGGCGAACAAATGTCAAACCCAAATTCAAATTGTATGAAGAGCAAAAAAGGATTTATTTTCAAAAATAAACTATTTTCAGGATCGAAATACTGTGAAAGAACGTTAGTAATTATTAAGATAAATTTTCAAATCCACACAACATTCACCTTTCTGGCGATTTTCATACAACTTTCAGCTAAACACCGGAGACCACAAATTGCAGCACCGTTCAACTGCCAAAGTCAGCTGACAAATGTCAGTGAAACGTCATGCAAACACACGCACACCGAAAGTTGTTTTTCTCTCTCTCGGTCTAAACAAACGCGGTTGTGCGGATTTAGTGCGGGTTTCGAATTTTATTCGTAAGTAATCGCGTGTTCCGGTTCGGTTCGGTTCGGTTTCCCGTGTTTTTCCGTGTTTATTCTTTTCTAGTGTTGTGATATTTGTTCCAAAAATGAAATCAAGTCCAGTATCGATGGTGAAGCAGTAACATCCCAGTACATAAGCAAAGGTAAACATAACGATTTACAGGCGATGTGACTAAAAGAATGTGGGAAATCCCCGAAAGGGAATTCATCTTCAGAAATCCCTGCTCCATAATAGCTTTAGAAAATATAGCACCTTAAGAATAGTGGCATTAGAGAGGCAAATAAAAGAATGATGCCTTTCATACAAAGAATTAGATACCGAGGTCTTGCTTAAGCGATTAATACCGATAGCGAGGAAAATTCCCGGAATAGAATCTATCCCACCTACTGAGACATGGTTGCTATGGTACGTTAGTGATAGTGAGGGTGCTAGTTTGTTACTTATGCGGTAGAGTTAATTTGCTGATAAACTATCCCACACTGGATGGAACCAGCAATCGGTGCGAAGAGTGGAAAGCAGGAAATTAAAGAAACGGAATCCGTCACATAGCACCCGCGCGCCCGGATGCAACCACCCGCTACCGATGCAAGCATATTGCAGTGCTGCTGACCGATGCAATATGCACAGCGGTTCAGCAATTGACGGTCATTCGTGTGGGGCAAGGCCATCCCCTACGACAGTCGAACGTGTTTTGGGAGGGGGTAGGAAAGAGACCCCAAAAATAACGAACCAACCACCCATCCCCCCGGGAGAGAATTAGGTGTGCGCCTGTACATACACTTGCTTGTACTGGTGTTAGACAATTGCCATGCCGCCGACTGGCACGATTTCGTACGCGAAGGTCGAATTGCACCGGACGGACGGCACCCGGTTCCAAAACGAATGCAACGGGACAGAGCAGAGGGAGTTGACATGCAATGGCGTAAAGAGTATATAGCGTCCAATTCGCTATTCGAACGAGTTTTTTCATGTCAGTTTTCTCCTACTGATTGCAAAACGAGAAACGAGCCCTCGCGTTCCAATCAAGAGTGAATCGATCGCGTACTGCTACTACTACTACTGCTGCGGCGAGCCATCTACCTTATTACCCTGCCCGGACATACCTTTTCCAACCCTTCTGCGCGTGGCTGGACAAGATGTTCTTGAACTGGTGGCCTTGAGAAACGCACCGCGTTGCCGTTGCAATAACTCTTCTTCCGCTTCTGCCCCCGTCGAACGTTAGCCACGAACGTTTATGATTTCTTCTTCATGAGTGTACCGGTACGGAAACTGTGTTCAAATTTACGGGATCCGATCCTTGAACCGTCTCCCCTACCGTACCACCAGACATGTCCTTGGCTGTCCGAATCATGCTTTTGCTATGTTCTAGTATTCGAAACATGCTCGTTTGTTTAATTTAATGACGAGCGATGGCCAGCAAAACAATTGTTTGAGCGTGCTTTAGAAGGTTTGTACCATGAGTTATTTTTTTTACGCTCACGAATATTGCTAATTGAAATAACATCCGTCTTCTCAACCTAATTCTGCTATTTGTAGGTTAAAATGCAAAAGGTCAAGAAGCTGTAATTTGGTATTACAAAACACTGAAAAGGGGCTCCTTTTTGTGTAAAAAGCTTTACATGATCATCATCATTCATTGTTGCTGCTTCTGATGTTGAAGCAATTTGATGCAACCCACACAGCAAACAGCACCATTATATCATCGATCACGAAATGCGCCAAATTTGTCGAAATAATTCACGAAATGATGCTAAAAATAATCCTATCACATCGTGCCACATGCACAAAGACCACGGAGCTTTTGTACCGATTAAAACAATGACATGGGCACCCCTTAATGATAAAAGCTTCCACAAGCTTTACACCATCGTTCGAATTTCGGATGGTTTTGCGTTTCTCTCTTGTTTCCGACCAACCGAAGATGAAATGCGTTGTGGCTGTGCTGTGGAAACAACACTCATCATATACATGTATACAGCCAAGGCTTTAAAATGTTTGTAGACTTATGCAATCGGTGCAAAGAAAATAATAATTCCTACCCCGCGGGTGCTGATCAACACCCGCCCAAAACCGCTTATGTTCGTGTGTGATATGTTTCACAAAAACCATGACCACTCCTAAGTCTGTCCGAGACCGCTCCATCAGATGTGTGAATTATGGATGAGCATAGTATTATTGCATTTGAATGTGCTACACCGAATATATGAATACCCCGGCCAAAAACGTCATTTAAAACAGCCACAATCCGGTACACCGAAATGCTGCAATGTTGCTGCCGTTGTTGTCCAAATGTTTGATTGTGTATTGGTCATGTTTCGAGCAATTAAAAGTTGAAAGTGTTCGAAAAGGTGAGAGTGTGCTGGACAAAGCAAACACCAATTATCTCGCAATGATCATATCGATTCGGGTTTTGTGATACCCACCAGAATTGGTTGGCACCCCTAAAGGATTATTGGGTCGATTTTTAAGTGTGCCTTTACGCCACACAACTCTATTGACTGCACGAGTCAAGCGTGCAGCTTGATTCGTTCGGTTCCTTTTATTCGGAACCTTTTATTGGAAGGGAAGGTTTTGTACCATTCATCATTACCGTGACACGCACATTAGGCACGTATTTTGTTTTATTTTGGAGGGTGGGATGAAGAAGAAAAAAAACTTTCTATTTACCTGCAAAGTTTTATGACTTGAGAGCATCCCCGGCGCGTGCACATACACACACACACAACACGCACGTCGCTGTACGTGTGTATGCTTTCCCGCCTGAAACCCGCCACATTGCATAATGGCCAAAAGTGGTTCCGTTGAAGGGGGTGATCTACGTAATGGAGGGCTGGTGGTGGATAGTAAACACCATGAATTTTAATAACGAAAACTCCACTAATATAGGGAAGGTCACCACCACCTCCAACAGCAAAAAAAAAGTTGATTGGCGAGGATAACTTTTCAAAGGAAGAACTACGCCACTACGCACGAGGATTACAGGTTTATTAGGTGAAGATTTTGTATCGTTTTTAAAAAGCACTTTTACGAATCAAAATTTGTTTCAAAACAAATTTGCGGTGTACTTAAAATTTAACAACCTCCAATAGAGATAATTAAAAAATGTTACGCTTTTATTTTTTCTTAAAGCGATCTTTACGACACACATTCCTCCTATTATGGAGGGGCCTTTGTTTCCAGCGTTCTCTTTTAACCGTTCGTTTATTTTGCTTACTTCCAGCTCGCGATCCTAAGACCTAACTCCGGCCCTCTTTTTTTGCTGCTTCTACAACCCTTTGGACACGTAGGAGCAATTCGTTGTTGCCAGCATCAGCAGCAGCAGCATCGGATAGTGGGGAATGGTCGCACCGGACGCACGCTTGCCGACATCAGCATTAACAGCAACGGCAGCATCATCAACATCATCGACAGAGTATCATCATCAGCGCTGTCGTCGCCAGTCGTAGACAAGCATTCGGGGTGATTGGATGCGCCTTTGGTTCGGTATCACTTTGACCCATACGCGAGTAGCATCATCTTCCATTTCTCTAGTGATTCATCATATTCGAGGCAAACAAATAAGAAAAAAAAAACAAAACGGCACGGTTTGCTCTTGTGGTGTGCAAAAGGAGTGAAGATTGTGGTACAATACGCACGCCACGTGGCGACACTGGTATGCAGGTAGTAGCTTAGTAGCAGCAACTGAATGGTGGTGATTGAAAACATATCGTGTAACAGATTAGCAAGCAGCTAGTGATAACGATCGTTCAACTATTGTGGTGGACCGTGCTGGTGTAAAGAACGTCCGAAGTGAACGAAACCATCACGATGGTTATTTCGAAAATTTGCTGCATCGGTGCAGGATATGTGGGGGGGCCTACGTGTAGCGTGATGGCACTGAAATGTCCGGATATTCAGATAACGGTCGTCGATCGTAGCATCGAACGGATAGCCCAATGGAACTCGGACAAGCTGCCAATATACGAGGTAAGAACAAAAATAAAAACATGGATTTGTGGCATGGATTTTTTTGCAGGCGTTTTTGTTTTAGTGTGAAGATCATTCAGCAGGGTTAGGGTTGCGACACCAATAAAAACAAAAACCCGTTCTTGGTTTTCGTGATTACCAAGTTCATCATCACACGCTACAAAAACAGGCTGGATGGCAGCGGCACAAGGAGGCACGTAAAGACGCGCCAAATTTTCATAAGTTGGTTAAGGTCGGTTTCTCAAAAAAAAAAAACCACACATATTCATGACGTCCGTAGCCGAAAAACAAATAAAATGAAAATCGAACCGGTAAAATAAAGGCACGTTTTGGCGAATTTTAGTCGAACGATAGCTTCCCACACGGGACGGAACGAGATGTGTTTAAACGAAGGCAAAACGCAAAACGCCAGTAAAAGGTGGACCAACAAAAAAATTAGAGGAAGGGGAAACATAACGGATACGGCATAATGGGTAATTTATGCTTATGCGATTTCGCGCACGAATCAATGACGCTATGAGACGCGAATCCCATTGTTGTAGGATTGGACATTGGAATTCGAAACGATAAGCCGATAGTGTTTTGGAACGGATTTTACATCATTAAGGGGCAAACGTTTTCATGTTATTTGGCGCGATAGCGCCTATCATGCGGCAAGATATGCGTATTGGATTTTGTTTAATAACGTTGCTTAATCGGTTTCGGCTTCTTGTATGTATGCCTGGTATTATGTAGACAGCTTGCTTACGACAAGCCACAACGAAGAAACGTCTACGTGGTTGGCTTTTATTTGCTTGCACATTTCATGGGTTTTGCCAAATCTTTGCTTGCACATGACGCGTGTCATCTTCTGTGCGATGAACAGCCCACCCCGATATCCTTCCCAGAATTTGTATCAGAACAGAGAGGGTGTGCGCGATAAGCACAGCGTAAAGCTGTACACACAAATAAAACCACAACCCGAGCGGTCTGACTATGTGCGTGCATGCTTCACGTGGCGCAAGAAACGTTTCAAGACTATTTTCCAAACCAAAAAGTGGAACGATCTTATCGCGGGCTGCGTTTGAAGGTGGCCTTACCGAATGGAACCGATCGTCGTCTGTTTTTTGAACTTATTCTATACTGATGAACAAACATATTTGGTACAAAACGAAACAGTTGGTTAGGCAACGCGTATAAGAAAATTAAGACCCGATATGCTTCTACTGGAAAGCTTCACTATTTTGCGTCAGTGTGTGCGCATGCTTTACGTGGCGCAAAATCAGTTTGAACACTATTTTCCAAACCAAATGGCAAGTGGAACGTTCTTATCGCGGGCTGCGTTTGAAGTTGGCCTTACCGAATGGAATCGTCTCTTTTTGACTCATTCTATACTGACGAACAAAAATATTTGGTGCAAAACAAACCCGTTTGCAAACGTGTAAGCAAAATTGAGTAGCTGTACGATCAAACAGGAAAGCTTAACGGTATTTAAATATTCTGTTCCTTTGCCTACGGAGTTTATCACAAGTGATAAATTTTTGCGCCTTTTTGTACATTGTTGAAGTACAATGTATGGAAAAAGTTAAGATTGTAAGCGACTAGATAAACATGAAAAGCGATTAGAAAGGCAAATGTAACAAAACAAACATGTTGTTTTATTTGCATTAAACAAATGAATCAAATTTTGTTTTATTTCTCAACTCCTGAAGTATGGAAATATATTTCCTTGTTATATTACTGCTTAGATTTGTTGAGTTAAACTTAAAAAAATATGGAAACAATCATAATTGTACCATAAACAAGAAAAAACAAAACAATTTTTTAATCACACATCAAAGCATTAATCCGATTATTTCCTTTCTTTTTATTTGCGTTTATCAACTTCAACGTTTTGCAATTTAAGCTTTATTTACCTATTTTTATCATCTCTTCTTCTATAAAATTCAGTCTTCCGGTATTACACTTTTACTTTGGATTTTTTATTTATTTGATTTTTCGTTTTGAACTTTCATTATTTATTTTCTTAATAATATTAACTAATACTTTTGATATAGTACATGGAACTTAAGTTATCCCGTGTTTTCTTGTTTTATTTTATTTTATTTTTTATCTGATTACAAACCGATAGAACCGCCATTTTTTTAACATGTAAAGCTCTTAAATGCTTACCTTTAAACTAAAAAATCCATTAAAAAATCTAACAAATACTGTGCTGCAATGTTTCCTTGTTTCCTTGTTGTTCTCTTCGAACAACCTTCCTCGTTTGTTTCGTTTAATTGTGCATTCTGCTCATACTCTGTCATACATCTGCCACGAACATATGTTTGTCGTCGCTGGTCCGGTTGCATTCCATTGCAAATCGTATCCGTCTACGAGAAAAAAAAAGAACAGGACAACACAAAAACCCACCGATCGTTCATCATCTTGCAATTATATGCCTTTTTTTCGTATTTCTTTCTTCATTACTTTGTACCGGTTTCTGACGTTCCTTCGCAGGCGCAGATAGCAAAGCATAGCGCAAACGAATCACTTTTCAATTATGTTGTTCAACAAATTTACAACAGACAAATTGCCCGCGGAGGTCATGTTTTGTGGAACCATTTAATTACATTCAACAGATAAGCTTTGCATGATAGCCGGCTAATGACCATTACAGCATTATTTAGATTAACTTCAAATCTCTTCGCGTGGTGGAAGACGTGGCGAACGAGACACTATTTATAGGCGGTCCTTACCCAAGCGCACGGAATTGTGTGCGAGCCCTCCGGCAAGCGCTTTACTCAGCCTCAGGCAACTAATGCTTCTCCGTCTTGATCCTCTTATCCCACCCAGCATGCAGAACCCTGGGTCTGGGTCGGTTTCGTTTCGTGATAGTTTTGGATCCCTTGGGGAAATGGAAGAAAACAATAACATAAAACAAAACCGAACTCTTGAGATTGCTTCTCTGTTCGTGAGAGGAGAGCACTGCCAAACTGACTGTTTCATAATTGTTTAAAATCTACTACCAGAGCGTTCCAACGTAGTTTGCAATGGGAATAGAGCAAAAGTTTTGGAACTGGACCGGATGGAATGGAATGGAAACAAGAGCGCGCATCGCTAAACGTTCGTCCATCGTGTTTGCGGACGTTACATCATCAAACCCCAGGGAATCGGGGCTGCTTATGAGTAGGGAAACGTGTTTATCTTAGTATTCGATGGTGGATGGCGGATTCGTTATTCTCGATGTTGTACTGTGCGTTTTTTGCGAAGTTGATCAAGAGATTGTTTAGATGATTTTATTGATGATCATCTCAGTTTGCAAAGGTTTGAATAAAGACAACGCCGAATCTACTTTAGGAAACGGTAAAATTGTGGTCTATAGACTTTTAAATTTGTCCCACCTTTTGACCACCGTACCCGGTTTTGAATAACAAGTAGATCATGGACGCAAGTGTTGCTATTTCTTGTTCATCTACATGATCATTTCCCGCAAAGATTAAGAATTCAACCCATGTGTCTGTGCGTGTGTGTGTTTGGGATTTTCACACGTTCTCTTTACGTTTAAAGCGACGTCACGATCAACAACGCCATGGCAAAAGGACACGTCACCATCGGATCGGTTTATTATGTATCATCGACCTCAAAATAGGTAATGAACCGTGACTCACTTTGACTGGCGGCTTTGTTTGCATATGGCATGCACATCGTTTGTATATAACACCCTGAAGCACCTGATCAAGATATGCATCACTAGCAGGTACAATATATTTGCAAATACCACAAGTTGCAGGGATGACAGCAGGTTTCATTTTAGTATCATCTTGCTTTAAGCAAAAAACGACAGAAGAATCACTGAGGTTTTTCTAATTCTTTTATATGCCTTTACAACCATCGAGAATTTAAATCAAATTCAGGAAAGTTGTTAGATTCTATATTATGATCGTTACCTTATCGTTACATATATGTATCTAAGGGAAAGAGGTATTAAGAATCATTTTCTGTCATATACTTACTAATTAAACTGATAGGTGATCACGTAGCCGGAAGGTCAATCCCCGAGCTCTATATGAGATTTAATCCACGACTTTCGATATTTTACATCGAGCTTAAGGCATAAAACAACATCGTATGCGGAGATCATCTATCAGATCAAATACTTTAAATCTCATTATCAGCCTTATAAAATTGGATAATCGAATGCTCGGATTGGAAATATATTCCATTGTATCTGTATTTTCTGCTTTTCTGTTAACTGATTAAAGATATATTTATTATTGAATTTTTAATATCTTAAATGTTAAAAAATGTCTTAAAATACACCTCTCACAATTGTGACTCCTGATCACGTTGATCACGTTTTTGCTGAAATGACGCTAAAATGACACTGACCCAATCCGTGAAGGCTTTAGACCTCCCAGAGAAGTGGTAATTAAACAGTAGGATCAAAGTACGATGAAATAAACCTGGGATAATAAACAAATTGCAGACAACTTCAGCGGTTTAGAGGGCTCTTGCAGTAGTAGCCTTAAACGCTAAGCGAATAAAGTACTTGATAACTCGTACTGAGATAGCCAGCTAAAGAAGACCTCTTCTGAGCAGGAAACGCTTGCGCGTGAAGTATTTTGAGGTCGCTAAAGGAGCAAGGCACCAGAATATCTACTTCGCCAAACAACTCAGCTGTCTTGCCCTACTTGATTCTCAATCTCCATGCGGTTTATTGCCATGCGGGACGAATAATCTTTCTGAGCATCTTCTTCTCGCAAGATCCTGTCAGTCCTGACATGGTCCATGTCTCAGATGTGTATGTGAGTACTGAAACTATAAAGGTACTATAGGTGCCCAGCTTCGATCATCGCGACAGTTGTTTTGAGTGGAGAAGTTTCCTCAGGTTCTAGAAAGATCGGTTAGTCGCTAGCATCCTAGCGCGTATCTCAAAATCAATTTTGTCGGTGCTGACCTTTGACACAATATAGGTGAAGTTTCGGATGACTTCAAAAGTGCGGTCACCTGCATGTACGTCACCTCTGCGTAAGTCAGGATTTGTTCGCAGCGCCGCTTTTATGTGCCACCATCGATCCTTTGGTTCGATCCTGTGGTAGGTGGCTACCACATAGGAGACCCGTAAACTAATTATGTGTATGTCATCAGCGTGTGTATGTCAAGATCTGAATTGACTTATAGAAAATGGTCCTCGAAGATTCCTCCTCTGAGTCGCAGATGGCAAAACAAAGAGTCCTAGGAGTGACGTTGATCATTGTCATTCGTATAGGTTTGGTAAGCTTGGCCAGGATTCCCAAAGAGCTCATTTCTTGGGATAATTTTACCCTGATTTATGTATAATCTGTTGGAAATAGTTTATTAGATTTAAGGCTTTATTTAATATAGGAAAATTTACTGGCGGTAAACAGCTCTCTACTAATCATGCTCCTATGTGTATTGTTTCTTGATTTCTTTTGCAGCCCGGTCTCGATGAAGTGGTCCGTCAGTGCCGCAACCGTAACTTGTTCTTCTCCACCGACATCGAAAAGGCAATCCAGGAAGCGGAACTCATCTTCATCTCCGTCAACACGCCCACGAAAACGTACGGCAATGGACGAGGCCGTGCGGCGGACCTGAAGTACGTCGAGGGTTGTGCTCGTATGATCGCTGAAATGTCCCAAAATAGTAAAATCGTGGTGGAGAAAAGTACGGTGCCGGTACGGGCTGCTGAAAGCATTATGCACATCCTCAAGGCAAACCACAAACCAGGCGTCAAGTACGATATCCTATCCAATCCCGAGTTTCTTGCCGAGGGAACGGCAGTGGAGGATCTGCTCAAGCCCGATCGTGTGCTGATCGGTGGCGAACAAACACCCGAAGGGCAGGCAGCGATCGAAAAGCTTTGCTGGGTGTACGAACACTGGATCCCGAAGAAGAACATCATCACGACCAACACCTGGAGCTCGGAGCTGTCCAAGCTGGCAGCGAATGCATTCCTCGCGCAACGCATTTCCTCGATCAATTCACTGTCCGCGGTGTGTGAAGCAACCGGCGCGGACGTATCCGAGGTTGCCCGAGCCGTTGGGTTAGATTCTCGTATTGGGCCAAAGTTTCTGCAGGCATCGGTCGGATTCGGTGGTAGTTGCTTCCAGAAGGACATCCTAAATCTGGTGTACATCTGCGAGGGTCTAAACCTACCGGAGGTGGCCGCGTACTGGCAGCAGGTGATCGACATGAACGACTACCAGAAAACGCGCTTCTCGCAAAAGATCATCGAGTGTCTGTTCAACACGGTCACCGACAAGCGCATCTCGATACTGGGCTTTGCGTTTAAGAAAAACACGGGAGACACGCGCGAAACACCCGCCATCACCGTTTGCCGGACGCTGCTCGACGAGGGCGCACAGCTCAACATCTACGATCCGAAGGTGGAACCGGAGCAGATCATCGCCGACTTGACGCACCCGAAGGTTACCGAGAGCCCGGAACACGTGAAGCGCGCCGTACAGATCTTCGCCGATCCGTACGATGCGGTCCGGGGCACGCATGCCCTCGTCGTGTGCACCGAATGGGATGAGTTTGTCGTATGTCATCAATGCCACCGTCATCTCGCGTCGAAGCCGACCGTTACGGATCAAAATTACCACCACCTTCCGCCCCACCATCCTTCGTCACACCACGAACCAAGGTGCCCGGTCGTTTCTAATACTGTACCCGTTGTCCCTTTTGCTTTCTTCCCGCAGAGTCTCAACTACGAGCGAATTTACGCGTCGATGATGAAGCCGGCGTACATCTTTGATGGTCGTAAGATTCTGCCACACGAACGGCTCCAGCAGATTGGGTTCCACGTGCAGACGATCGGGAAGCGGCTGTTGCAGCAGCAGCAACACGACCCAACCGTGCGGCCCTTCCCGAGCCACCTGACCAATGGGCACGGGTATGGTGCGCTGCCGGCGAACGGAGACGGTCCGAGTGCGCAGGCCTAGTAGCTCTGTTGCCTCGTAGATAGTAGTGCCGCTAGTGACATCGCTTCACCCGTAGACCCGAACGCGGACCGTGACAGTGGCGATGCAAACCAGCAACAACAAGCGCACCAGCGTCGCCTAGCATTTGATGCCGCTGCCGGCTGGTGGCAGTGCTTCCTGCGCATGGACTGTACCGGTACGTCGACGAAACCACCCGCCGCCACAACAAGTGATGGTGATCGGCCGGGCCGCATGGATCGACGATCCACACCACCGCCTGCACCACCACCGACACCGCACCGCTTTCAGATCGGTTGCCGCATCGTTCGTACCGTGCGCACCAGCGTGCAGAGTGACGCCATTCTCGGCGGTGTCACGTCCACGGTAGAAAGCCTGCTGGGGCAACGGCCGCGCAGTCGTACGCGAAGCACACCCGGTGGGAGCACATCCGGTGACGATAACATTACGATACCACCGGAAGATAGAAAGTATTACTACTGATCGGAAGGCGCGGTTGGGGTGTACGTACGGGTCTGATTTTGCCTGCATGGTACTGCTTTTCTCGAGGGCTCTATCCTGATGACTCTTCTCCTCATATCTTTCTTCGCTTCCTTCGCGTAGCATTAAGCTTAAGATGATCGAATGAGACGGCGGTAACTAGTAGGCGTGTGACATCACAGACCGCATATGGGAAGATGTGTAAGGTTTTTGTAGGTTAGGGATTATGGTTTATCCTCCACACGCACGCACGGATTGCCTAATCGAAACGAATCTATACTCAAGTAGCACTTTCGTATTATATTTCCCTTCCCCCTCCAAGTGTATGTATCCTTCCCCTCCCTTTCCTGCGTCCGCTTCTATGTAGCTGCATAGAGAAAAGCCAGCTCGAAATATTCACTACGTTTAGTGTGAACGCTAGGATAAGTAAGACGATCGGGTAGTATACGTTCGAACGTATGTAGCGAATGGCGGATATATTATTATTATTACTACTACTACTACTACTACTACTAACCGTAGAGGCGCTTTTCGCTGTAGTATTTTTGCATTTCTTTACTTTTGTATGAAATCCCATATAACGTAGAAAAGAAGATATTTGCTAAGAACGTGTAGTATTTTCTATTGTAAGACACGCAGCACAGCAAACACACACCACAGCCACAGTATCGAACGATTTTTCATCAGTGAATCAACGGGCACCACTACCATACACACATAACCACGTATCTCCCTGCTCGTGCAACACGTGTGTGCTAGAATGTAACGTTGATTTGATAGGGGGTGGAAATAATAATGGGACATTAAGTAGGGGACACGTTTTGGAACACTCGTGCAATATAACGCAAGAAGCGCGATCCGTCGGATGTTTTGTGAAACAAAACAAATGTAATTGTTTCGCACTATATTCAAGAAAAATCAATTTACATTCATTTTTTAAGATGTTCGATCATATTCCGGGTACGCTTCGTACCATTACGATTCGTAAAAAAAACAACACAACAATCTGCGATTAGATAGTAACGATTATATGATACGGGAAGGGCGTAAAAACGGCGCATCACGTGTACCAGTTGTGAGAATATAATATTAAAATAAACGATTCAATCCACTACGATGATACGACAAACCCGTATTGCTACCCCTAACGTGATGCCGATAAAACTAGCAAATTGAGAAAAATACTAATTTCGTACTAATTATTTAAATTTCACGGGTAATTTTTTACTTTAGTACAATAATTTCCCGTGAGAACTATATCCACTCACCTTCTCGAAGGGTTATTTCTCACCAATTTCCTTCTCACCGTTTCTCACTCAGCTGTCAAACGGATCAAAACATAAACATCACCTTCTCGCTTGCCAATATTACTCGCGCTCACCGGTTTCGATTGTGCAATAGTTGTGTATAAGTTATTTACAAAAAGAAAAACATGATCAAAACACTATTTTCATCACAAATTTTACCCGCGGCAAGGTTCAGTATCGGTGGTGCATTGAAAAATCACACCAAACTACAACCAGTGCCGCGTACCATACACACCCGAACGAAACCGCGCATTTCACCACCGCCGAAGCTAAGGCCCACGGCTACCGATCACAATACCAGTATCACCCCGTTCGGTTGGGGTCTTTTGGTAGGATGGATTTGACATACTCTACCCTAGAAAAAAACACGACAATTACGGTTGTACTGTTTGTTTGGTCCATTTCACAACAGATTATCCCCGCAACTGCGTTCGGGCTGGGTTGCTGGCAAGTTTATCGAAAGCAATGGAAGGAAGGTTTAATCAGCGAGCTGGAGCGTAAAATCCATATGTCACCGGTGCCAATTCCCGACGAGTGAGTAGTAAGCTAGGACCGGGTACAAAGGATATGTAATCAGTTCCTGTCGTTTCCTCCACTTCCCATCGCGCGGTGTATAGCCTTACCGATTTGAACGAGATGGAGTACGAAACGGTAACGGTGCGCGGGCAGTTCCTTCACGATCGGGAGCTTCATTTGGGGCCACGGGCTTGCATACAGCACGGCGATAGCCACACGACCGGTGGTCTTTTCTCACAAAAGGAAGCATCGATTGGGTTTCTCGTTATCACCCCGTTCAAACTCGAAGGACGAGAGTAAGAGCCCCGTTTCTTCCATCACTTATGAACGTTTGAACTATTTACTGTACTGTAAATGTGTAATTTTAATTCTCTTACCTGTTCTAGCGATAAAATTCTGATAAACCGTGGCTGGGTACCGAAACGATATCTCGATCCAGAAACACGTCGAGAAAGCCAGGTAAGCGGTACTGTTGAGCTACAAGGTGTCGTGCGGCTGCCGGAGAATCGACCACAGTTTACACCCAAACAGCGTGGCGCCATCTTTATGTACAGGGATGTGGAAAAAATGGCTGCAATAGGCGGTACGGAACCGTACTATCTGGATGCGACGGTATCATCGACGGTACCGCTCGGACCTGTTGGCGGACAGACACGGGTAACGCTTCGGAACGAACATCTGTCGTACATCGTGACGTGGTTCAGCCTGTCTGGCTTTACCACCTGGCTATGGTTCCGTCAGATCGTTCGAGGCAAATCGTTTTAAACCAACTGCAATAAAATAGAATATTAACAAACTTTTCACCATTTTGTCCACATCATTAAAATCCATTTCCAGGTAGTTTAACAGCTGCCATATGAAACTGATAAAAATACTCTGTGATTTATCTCATCAGTGGGAAAAAGCAATCAAAAAAAGGCCACACCAACTAATTATTCTTTTTAATTTTTTTGTTTCCTTTTTTTCTTCTGTCTTTCTCTCTATCTCTTTTGCCCTTATTCCCGCTCCTTCTCCCCCACTCTCTCATTTCTCTCTCTCTTCTGCTTGTTTTGCAACATTTATTTTGCATAAATCCTTAACACCCTATAGATAAGGTTCTTTTAAATAATTCCTTTCTAAATGATGATTAAATGATAAAATCTACGCCTCCCATTTCCATTTCTCATTGGAACACACTCCATTGTTTGTTTTAGCACTCTTCGTACTTTCACACTCGCTCTCTCTTTCTCTCTCTCCCTCTTTTGTTTTCCCTTGTAATTTGTTATTCTTACAATTATTATGACGGTTTACGGATTTTGTTTTATGTATTTGTTTTGTTACATTTTGCCACCGTCAAACCATTTGCCATCCATCTACATACACAACATTTGTCGTTTTCTAAAATTCTCTCCAACCCGATTGGAGGAGGCAGGTGCAAGCGCAATCGCAACCCTAAAAGCTATATGCGGCTTGACTTTTCAACTTAAGCAGTTAAAAGATAAGTAATAAGAACAACATAAACTAGCGGGATAAGAAAATAAAGAGAAAAAAAACTTTAATCTTAACACTGAAACTGTACTTAAAATTATAACTTAATGCTATTAATAGGTCGTGCGAAAAAAAAAAACAAAAGCATAAGAAGAACCTATCTATTATAAGAATGGCGTCATTTAAACAAACGAAAAAAAAACCTTATACTCAAGCAAATGTTTTGGTTTCTCTATGACTGCTAATTAATCGAGCCAAATGTATGTTACACCGTAAGCCAAGCCGGAGACTGGTTTTCGTCGGGGATGCACAAATTGTTAACATTCGCCACTTCTAGCTCGGTGTACGTAAATTTATTATCAAACGCTGCTTACTGCTGCTCTGTCCTTCATTATAGCATCGCGCTAGGTATTGTATTTGTGTCCTGCCAATTCGGTGTGTGTTTTACTAAAGAGCAGCTGATCCCTAACGTTTGTCGGTACATTTTTATTTACACTTCTATGATACATTGCATACGTACACCACTTGTTCGCATTTCATCAGGACATTCCCTAGCGTTTGTTATTATTATCCGTTCCACAATTCAGATCTTCAAAACCACACATTTACATACCCACACACCCACCGCACACGCACAAAACTCTATGGGAGGCTGGGCGAGGGTTAAAGCGCAACATGTCCTAAAACCCCAACCTCGGCTCGCGTACGGAAGCTAATGCAACCCACAAGTGCTCAGATGTAGAATAGAAAGAAGTGCGCCGTAACGGAAAAGATACGATTCGCAAGGAGCTAAACAATTAAAACTGGCTTTAAGCAACTCGTGTTGTATTTTATTCGGTGATTGCTAAACTAACGCTAGGATGTAAAACTATCTAGTTACTAAGTTTCATTAAGGGTAATTAAAACGTTTATCTCAAAAGAATAACCTTACATTTTGTGTGTAAAATTGTGAAACGTTTATAAGATTTACGTTTGTATGTGTTTTGTGTGCGTGGCTGAGTGTGTGGTGTGATGAAAACACGCGTGTCCTTATACACTTGCACACAGCAGATGAGATGTAGATGGGTGTTGTCGGATATTTCCATCACCAACTTTAAGCCATTCTGTTTACTGGCTCATATAACAAATCGATCGTTTCGGCTCAAGTATGTGTTATTCAATCGGTCAGGCGCGCGCAGTTGCCCAGTTCACGATGCATTACATATTGATTTTAGCTTGAGCTTATCCTTAACCTAGATCAATTCTACTCCTATCCCGGGCCTTATTCACGATACTCCATTACGTTAACAGCTAAATGTTGTAATTAACTTGTAATTCGATTCCATTCATCCATCCATTCAGCAAACACGCGCTCGCGCAAAGTTTATATTTAAAGCTAAGGGGGGGGTTTTGTTATGTTTACTACTACTAACTTTGTGTAATAGTAATAGTAAGATTAGTATCTAAAGTGAGGGAAAGGATGGGTGTTGATTAAAAAAAAAAGGAGGAAAATGTGGGACGATATGAAGCATTGCCAGGTGTTGTTTTTTTTACCTTCTCACCATGTTCTGTTATAATCCTCTTCATACCTTTCTGAATGATCGTGTACATCAATAAAACTAATGTCCATATGAATCGTTAAGATTCTGTAAAGTTGTGTTGGTGAGTACTTGTTTGTTTCCCGCCTTTAGGATTTTTTAAAGTGCTGCAATAACCTGAGCTAAAGGATATTTACAACACACAATTCTCCAAGAGGGGTTTAGAGAACTGGTTCCTGTTTGATACAAGTACACCTTTTTCCATTGTTGCTGCTGAAGGTAAGATCCTTCAGTAGACAGACAGATCAAACTACACGTGTGTGTGTGTGTGTGTGTGTGTGTAACATGTTTGAGGCGGATTCCATTTCCCTTCCATTAGAGAAAAACCAAAACATCCTTTGCCTGCTGAGTGTGTGTGACCCATTACTGATTAGAAGATACGATCCTTAACACGTTAACTGCCTAGTCTTTTTTGGAACACTCCCTACTCAAATCAACATGCTTGCTCGCCTTGGCAGATTTCATTGTTAATAAGACAGAGCAAGAAAGCATGTTGATTTGGGTAGGGGCTGACATGGCAGTTAACGATCAAGAGAGATCGCACTCACACACACACACACACACACACACACACATACATATTCAATATGGTATTCCATAACGCTTACATCATGTACTCCCTGTCACATCCTACCTTCGGCTTTTGCTCCATTGTTTCATATAAACCTATTCGATCGGGCCTTTTTGTAGTGAAATTTATAGAATGGTGTGCTATATTTACAATGAATATTCTCCGGACAGATGATGAATTGTATAACCACACAGGACAATGTGATCTTTCCGGTGAATTTTTAAAAACTAAAACTCCTATATTAAAGCATGTACACATCATATTGGCTTGCCCGTTTTCGCTCTCGTTCTATCTGTTGCACATACTCTCACTCTCTCTTTCTATCTCCTCTCTCTCTCTCTCTGTTTCACAGATATCCGCCCGATCCTGTAGTCAGTAAGGGGCATTTCGCACTTAGATGTTGGGCTGCTGGGTTGGGGTAGTACGAGGCGCAAGTTTACTGCACCCGTTGCCGATATCTCCTTTTTTAAAAAATGTCCTTATCGCACTCTCCTCTCTAGAGAGGATTGTGGTTTGTGTGCACTGATGGATGCTCATATGAAAACCTACAGAAACCGAAGCAACAGTGAAAATCACGCCAAAAACATTAAAATCACCCCCTTTCCCATTCCAAAGACTGCTTACCTATTTAACCTGCTGCTTTACAACGATCTGCGGTTGGATCAGCTCGTCAAAATTAAACATCTGGTCCTCACCGGCACCGGACGACGATACCGCGTTCGTAGCCGATCCGGACGTAGTCGTTGTCGTGGTAGTAACGGTACCATTCGAACTACCGGCCATTGTCATAGCCGTCGTTTCGGCGCCGCCATTCGTTTGACCACCACCGTCTGCTGCAGCTCCACCTTCGCTCGTCATGGAATCGTTTGCCGATCCATTTTCCTCTCCAGCCTTTGCTGCATCGTCTTCGTCATGTTCCTTCGATTGTATGATAATCTGTCCGCTCTCCGTCAAAATAGCTCCCTGCTGCTGATGATGATGCTCATCCGTCTCATCCGGATGCTGCTCATCGCCCTCACCCGTACCGGCTTGCTGTAGGTGCAGCTGCAATTGCTGCTCGCTACCATCCGCAACCGATACCGTCAACTGACCCTCGTGACCGGCCTCACCGGATGTGGTGAACGCAACCGATACCGGTATTTGCAAACCATCCTCGGTCGTAATGTGTGTACCTTCCGCGTTCAGTTCACCTTCCTGGGACTGCTGTATGACGATGTTACCTTCCGCGTTGAGTAACGACGCGTCGATTAACTGCTCCTGCCCGTCCGCACCCTGCACGAGGATCATCTGATTGTTCCCATCGCCGCTTATCATTTGCAACGTTTCGCCCTCACCGAGCCCTTCACCGCCCTGCATTACAACGCCGACGCTCTGCAGCAGCTGCTGGATCTGTTCCGTGTCGGTGCCTTGCACCAGTATCTGGTTACCTTCCGCGTCCGTAGTCAGGATGTGATTGTCAAGCTGCAGCACCTGACCATCGTTCAGGATCAGATTGATCTGTTGGCCTTCGCCGCCCTGCATGTCCTCCAGCTCCATCGGTACGTTTTCCGTGTTGGAGTTTTGACTATTCTGCGACTGTTCGCCATCATCGTCCAGACTCGGCATACTGACGGGCATGGTTTGCAGTTGCTCTTTCTGCTGAGGTTGCTGCTGCTGATCATCGCCCTGATCGAGCGTAGGCATATCGATACCGACCGACTGTTGGTGTTCCTGCGAAGGGAAGGTAATTGCAATGAGTTATTAAACTGTGCCTTAAATCGAATGAACATTAGCTTGTGTCACTACGAACACGTATTCCCCCTACCTGTTGCTGCTGCACGAAAGTTCCATCTTCTTGCTGCGGTAGTGTAATGTTGAACGTAATATTGCCCGTCGTACCGTCCTGATTCGTTATAACCATGCTGCCACTGCCACCATTATCCGATGTCGTTCCCGTCGCACTCGAATCGTTTCCTTTCGTGTCGGAGTGCATTCGTTCAAAGATGCTTTCGAGATCACCGTCGGAGATTGTGTTCGAGCCGGCGTTTCCACCGCTGGTTGTGGTGGTAGTCGTAGTAAGCATCTTTGCACTATCGCCGGTCGTAGCTGTTGCTGCACTGTTAGCTCCTGCCATCGTTTTCCTGCTCGCGGTACTGTTGTTTGTTAGCAGCAGCTGCTGCTGCGACTGTCCCTGGTGCGATTGCTGTTGCTGTAGTGCCAGACCGGTTGTCACGACTGTCGGTGTGGTTGCCGTACCGTGTGCGTGCGTTTTAATGTGCTGCGTGTACAACTTTTCGCTCAGGAAGGTCAGCGAACAGGAGTTGCAGGTGTGAAACTCGATAACCTTTGAATCGGCGATCGTTTCCCTAAGTGCCTCATCGATCGATTCTTGCAACAGTTTCTGCGTGGAGGAATCAGCCGTCTGTTGCTGTTGTTGCTGTTGCTGCTGCTGCTGCTGCTGTTGCTGCTGTTGCTGTTGATGATGATGCTGCTGTTGCTGTTGTTGATGTTCCTGGACTTGCTGGACTGGTTGTTTCGTACTCTTCTTAGCCGATTCGTGCACCTCGAGATGGCTCATCAGCTGCTCGCGCTTGCTGAAAGTGACATTGCAAATGCCACACTTGAAGTAGTCCGGCTGATGCTGTTTCGCATGGATCGACGCCTGTTCGCGGGATTCGAAGCGCATCAAACAGACGCGACACTTGAACGGCTTTAGCTTGATATGCTTCCGCAAATGGTCATCGTACGCCTGTTTGTCAACTGTCTTGAAGGCATTGCATACGGTGCAGGAGTACAGCGAGGTGGTTGTAGCAGTCGCACCCTGTTGATGGTCCTGTGTCGCCACACCACCCGATGTGGTGACGATCGTTTTCTGTAGCGGCTGGTGCTGTGAATGATGATTTTCCTGCACCATATGTTGCTTCAGCAAGGCGGGATTGGCAAACAAAAGCTTACATTGCCTACACCGGTACCCGCTGGTGACGGTGGTGGTGGTGGAAGTATTTACAGCATTGGCGTTTTGTGCCGATGCTGCATTATTCCGTGGCTGACAGGTTGCGTAATGCGGTTGGAATTGGGCTAGGTCGGCTGTCTTGAATCCACACGGTATGCACTTGTACAGTTTGGTGCCCTTCCGGTTTGCGGCCAGGCCACCACCGCCGGCTCCCTGTGCGTTTTCCCCCACGCCACCGTTGTTTGTCGTGACCACAATATGTTGCTTTGTCAGTTGGCCCGACGTTCCCGGTGAATTCTTTTCGAACATACTCGTAAGCTGCGCTTCAACATCCGAGGTGTTACTGGCATTTAGATCGGAGCTGGCACCGGACATGTTAGTGTCCACCACTTGTTGCTGGCCCGCGATCGTTTTTACGCTGTACGTTATGTTACCGGCCGATGTTGCCACCGTTCCGCCAGTACCGGCCGAGCTGATGGGCGTTAGCCTTGGCATCTTAGCCGGTGGTGAACCAACAACACCCGATGTCAAATCACCATCATCTGGGATGTTATTCTTTTTGTGGATAAAACCAAGCAACGTACCGCGCAGTGTGTCCAGTTCCGATTCCAATTTATCCACCTGATTCAGCAACACAATGCAACGGCGACAAATGACGTCATCCACCGTCAATACGACCGAATAGTCCGGACCGATCACCTTTGCCAGCTTCACCACATACTCGGTTTGCGTTGTTGTGGTTGACGCTTCGGATAATACGGTCGCATTGATACCCGCACTATCGCCGCAGATGTAACATTTTTGCTGCCGTGCAACGAAACTGCTATTATTACTACTACTCGAGATCAGCACGCCCGTTGTGGTGGACATGGGCTTCTTCTGCAAAACTCGCTGCTGCTGACCAGATGGAGTCATACTGACCGAACCGCTCTGCAGCAAACTGTTGATCTTTTTCACCGTATTCAGCTGCATGTTGGACTGCTGTTGCATTTGGTGTGTTTGATGGTGAGCCGTGGATGTTGTGAAAACCTACAAATAAAACCACAACATTAATTTCACTGAATAGCAGCATTTTGGGTTAAGTTAATAATAATATCCCCGGTTAAAATGGAGTTTATAAAATTATGCTATATCGATTTTACTTATACCGCAGGTACATAAATTCGAATAAGCCATTTTGCCGGTTACTAACCGATCTATTCAAAAGCGATCTCGGAATGAAACCGGTTTGATGGTCTGATTTTCTTATGTGTGATCGTCGCTTTTTTGCTTTTCACTACTACAATTGTATCATCGTCTACATAGAAGATACTTGTGTTCCTATACTAGTCGGAGGATAATTAAAATGAATTAACTACTTAATACTAAACACTATTGCAGGGGTTTTTACGATGAAAACCGATCTGTTTGCCATTAAGTTTCAACTACTTCTGTCTTGACTTGTAATAGTTAACATTTGGGTGATCCAACAATCAAGTTCCCTGGTCTATTGCTGGCAGGTATTTTTGTGAATTTTTGCCGCTCATTAGACACATAGTTTGTGCTACAATTGCGATGGGCAAACTTCTTGTAATATGCAGCCTAATCGTCCCTATTCTCTCACCTGTATGACTGATCCAAAAGCTTTTTTTTATTCTTATTTTTCTTTTATTGTGCAAAAGTATAATGTAACATGATCTTTAAAGATCATTTATTAGTGGACTTTATTGATAAGAGGTTTGATCATGGATTCTATTATGATATGCTTGATATGATATGGTTATTAAAATTATAGTTGCATATGTGACAAATTAAGTAAAGGACTGCACCAGGAAGCATAGCATAGATAAATAATATTAGCACCATTATGTTGAGAAAGGCATGTCATATGCATGTAAATGGTCGATCGACTGCCGTATCATCCATTAATTCAACTATTTCCGTTCTCCACACTTTGATCAAGCGGGAAAGAAAATCCCTACACATTAGATAAGTAAAACAAAATAGAACTTTTCCCTCCACCTGGCATGGATGTGGCTCATTTTGATTCTGCGATGTTCACCACTCCACTCCGTACCATCATATCGTATCAAATAGATACAAGAAACATAAAAACAACATTCGCATATACATACTTTGATGCGCATCAAAGCAAGCAAAGTTCTTAGGAGAATGCATAGATGCAAGCCATGTACCATGTGATGTGCATGGATATGTGTAACTACAAAGAAAAAAAATATATAAAAAAAAGATATGTTACCTTCCGCACTTGCGGCATCGGTTGTTGTATTATTTTCTTCTGCATCTTTGCTGCGTTTCTTTCCTCCGCTTTACTATCGTTACTCGTTCCCCGCGTATTATCGGTACAGCGCGCGCGTTTAAGCGTGAAAGTAACTGGATTTTAGCCGTGTCTTTTACGCTGCTTCCCTTTTTGTTCTGCCCGATAGCTTCCGGTGTTCCTAACGCACTCGTCGTCTGACCAAACCGCGTTGATGATATTGTTATTGTTGACGCTTGCGTTTAATGAACCTGCACCTTTCGTGCGTTCGTTCCGTTTGTCGATGGTGGTTAAACTTCCTTAGCACAGATGTTGCAAATATTGTTGCCGGGTCACTTCTCGTCGCCTCCGTCGCCTTCTTGAAGAAGTTTGCAATCCGTAACCGTATGATGGAATGCGTACGGTAGCTGCTAGCGGCATCGATGTGCACGATGAAAGTTGCGACAGCCGTTAGCTGGTGTGCAATCTACGCGAAGAAAGACTCGGCAAAACTGTTGCTTTATCTTTAGCGTGAAACTACTCAGCCAACTAGATCGCTGACGGTACATTCGACCCAACTGCGACAAGACGAGAACGCACAATCTGTGGAAACAAACACACATGTAAGCGCATCATAAACCAATAACAAACAACGGAGAAAATAAAGATAGATGGAAAGTTTTCGCTTCTTGGATCTTTTTTATCACACGGGACAAAGTAAGGTGGCCCCAAGCACGCTGATCACTGTTACTCGAACGTTTGCATAAAATATTTCATATGATTTTTTTACCATCTACGCGTTTACACACACACAAACTTTGATAGTATACGCAAGAAAGAAAGATCTTGACAAACACTATTCTCATTCACCAAGTAGTGAAACGACATGAACCAGCGGAAAACATTCACACTGAACACTGAGTAGCTTCTGTTTCCTAACGAAATAAAAATCCACAGACAACAATTAGGAAGCGCGCGCGTCCTTACAAAACAACAGCCCGTGTCGCATCTTCGCGTGTTTCTTTCTTCGCTACTCGCGCACTACCACAGCAAAAACGGCAATATTCAATCGCTTCAATATTCCCATTCGCTTCCAAACTTGCTATGTGTGCTAAGATACGCTCTCAACAGGAAACTATAGCAGCATCAGAAGCACAAGAGGCTCGGCGGTATATCACGCACACACTCGCACACAAATACGCAATTTCATTTGCGGCTCCGCGCCCGTGTCGAACACGCACGCACACATCCACGCACACTGCCACCGATCGGTATGCGGCGTTCTTGTGTTCACGCACACAGTCGCATACATACGCTTGCACACCATCAAACCCACGCGGCGGTTCGCCTATTTCGCCCGCGGAATTCTCGCTGAACACTCTTTTTTCTTCTCTTCATCGCACACATCGGCATCGGATCATTATTCGTTTGTGCCGCGCGTATGCGTCGCTCTCTTTCACACTAAGGAGGCCGCAACTGTTAAGAATGGGCACTTATTTTCTTAATTTGCGGCCAAGTACAAATGGTGTACGGGTTTCTCCATTCCACAGCACTGATGACCGATGAACAGGGAGAAACCGAGCACGAAATTGGTCGTTCCAAGTGGGCGTACTGTTATCGCGCGCCCTTTTCACAAACAATAAAAGCCCCGTGAAAAAGAACAGAAAAAAAGATAGAAAACGTCAAAACGTCACACTTTTCAACACAAGCCATTCATTCGTGGTGCAGATGATATTTTTTGCTTCAGCTTTGACGGTACCGAAGTTAAATGCTCAGCAGCACTTTTCTGTGGTGTTGCTTCTTTGCTAAGATATCGAACCATAGGACACCAAACTTTATTCTCTCTCTTGCACACATTTACATCCGGTTATTCACTCTGCGACAGCTTGGGTGGAGGATGACGAAATAAATATATTTTTTGTAGACTGCGTATTTTGTTCCGCAGGTCAGTGTACCACACTCCGGAAAAGTGGGCTTGCACGCTCGAGAAACGGATCACGGCGTATAATTGATGATGACACACACTGCCTGCTGCCAACCCTTGCACTGCGCGCCTTGCTTTGCTTCGCAAACCCACACAACGTACACGGCAAATTAATGTGGCAACAATATACTGCATCGCACCCTCTCACCAGGCGAAACAACTAACAACGCATCGACGGCGCCATTTCGTGCCGCATATTACGCGAAAGTTTAACTAACCCGTCTTGTGCTTTACTGAACGGCGCCCGTTGGATATTTCGCTCCGTGTCGGTTGCAAGATGCCGCACCGCGACCCCCAACCGTGTTGTGTGAGACGTTGATGCGATCCGCCAGAAAATCTGCAGCTCTTCGCGAACGGCTCCAAAATTATTGCAACCTGCAGCGAGCCCTAGCGGCGGACGTCAAACGGCGTGTCCCCAACCGCGCTGAGGACGACGACGCGCGACTTGAATTGTCAAAACTTGCAAAACTTCACAATCTGTGACGCGGCGAATGAAAGAAGACACTTCAAAATCGATTTTCGAGAGAACATCCAAACTCCAACATGGCGGCCGCCTGGTCTCGAGACGACTTGTTTTAACGGGTCTGCTGGCAGGGCGAACACACACGGGCGAAGCGAGATCAGTCAAAGTGTGAGCGAGTTTTTTTATGCGCTTGCTGCTGCTGCTGCTGCTACTGCTGGCAGTATTGCCAACCGTAGCGCGTATAAACGTTTCGTTTCGTAGCACCAAACACACACACATGCACCTATTCATTCACGCACACGAGTTCAAAGCGTCGCGACCGTTACCTGTGTAGTTAAAACCGGCGTTGACGGCGTGCTTCACAGTAGTAAGAAGATACCGGCTATTTTAGGCGCCAGTGCAGTTTTCGCGAGCTCTAAAACTTACCAGGTAACCAAGCGATCTATTTGCACTTCAATAATCATTAGAATGAATGGGATGAAGATTTAGAAGCAGGCAGTTGAAACAAAATGTATGGAATTGAAACGCATGGTCACGTTGACTGCTACAGCCAGCGAAGAAAAAGTGTGTGCACGCGTGAGAAAGAAGTTCAGAGCAGCAGGCGTGAGTGAGAGAGGACAGATGTGTGTGCGGCAAGCGTATTGCACACATACACTCATATCCTTTTCTTACGCTTTTTTGCTTTGTGCGGGGAAGATACAATTCCCAGGCTACATTTTTCCATGAACAGACCCAAACTGTCCGGGATATCCTGTTAACAAGGCAATTGGATCAATGCGAATCATTTCTTTTTATTTTACTCATTATGTGTTTTTCGCTTTACATATATTAGGGACAATTAGTTCTTAAACCAACTTTTTCATGGAAAAAGAAAATAAAAATAATTTAATTATATGGCATACTCATGCCCAAACATAAACTTCCGCTGGCGTAGAAAAGAAAAAAATGTATTCGAGTTTTAAGTAGAGATGTGCAAAGTGAGTAAGAGTGAGATAGTGAGTTGAAACGTCGTATTGAACGAGTTTTGTTCACTCACCACGAGGAGTTTTAGTGACTCTTTTTTCAATTACTCATTCATGAGTGTAAGCATGTAAGCCGTGGTGAGTCGAGTCGCAAAAAGAGTAAATACGTGAGTTGAAACGAAAATGTGCGAGTGAGTTAAAACGAAACGTTTGAAACACATGAGTTGGAACAGAATACATGTGTACAATACCCAAACTAGCAAAATGAATAGTTCGCTCGCTCTGTATAGAAAAAATAGTATAAATTTGGAATTTCCCTAAGTCTTACCTTTTTTTGAGTAATTTTGCAAAATTTTATAAGTTGATTTACTTTAATGCCAATTGGTTGAAATAAGTTTCTTTTCACTCAAAAAATGCTTTAAATAAAGAAAAGAATAAAAAATTATAAAAAAAAAATTTAAAAAAATCTAAAAATTTGAAAATCTCCTAAGGTCCTTCCCCTCCTAGTCCTCCTAAGCCTTATAAATGAGATATACGTTTATGTGGGGATTTTTGTGACTCCGAAATGAGTCGTTAAACGAGCTGACTCCTAATAACGACTCATTCACTCTGAGTTGACTCACTAAAAAGAGTTGTTATTCTCATCTCTAGTTTAAAGTCGATAATTGATGATTTTATATAATATGGACAAGGTGTTCTTTTTATCTTATCTGAAATAGGTAGTACATTGTGTATTCTGTAAATTAATTTTTTGCAGAATAATCCCATAAATATATCAGCAAAATGGCAGATTTAAAACGTGTTGGCAACAATGGCAACGTTGACTGTCGGGCGGCTAAATGCATTAAATTAGACCCAGAGAAGGAGAATGAAAAGAAGACAAAATTAGGTAAACAAGGTAAGATAACAAGAGTCCAACTACATTTATACATTCAAAGAAATAATAAAATAAGGTTCTACAATAGATAATTAACTAATTATTTCAACTAACTTTTGTCGTATATCTTCTCAGAATCAAACGATGTTCAGATAAAGAAGGAACATATTAAGGATAAAATAAAGGAAACAAACTCATCTTTTAAAGAGAATATTAAGCCTGAAGCCATAGCCGGTATACGTAATGTTTGTTCCAGCACACCTCAACAGCCATTGCGAGAAGGTGAGTTGAAAAGATTATTTAAAAAAAATAGAGCATTGATTGAATGTTTTATTCTAGCTAACACAAAACGACAGCGTATGAATATTGCGACCAATACGGATTTTACATCAGATAATGTCGAAGGATGCGCGCAGTATTTCAGCTTCTAATCTGCGCAAGTCGTGCAAATGCATGAAAAGAGGGTAATCATGTTAAATGACTACCTTAAGGCAAGTCGCCAGTTCACTAAATTCGCTAAATTGCGAACACACTGCGAGCAACTCAGGAGCTAAATAGTTAGCTTTTACAAACGACGATTAATTGTTTGTTACAGGAATTAACAAAAATGTGATTTACATGAACTTAGAACTATAATGTTCATCAACAACAAAGAAAAAAACGACAATTAATCGTTTGTTATAGGGATTAACAAATATGTGATTTACACGAACTTAGAACTATAATGTTCATCAAAAACAATATCAATTAAGATGAACTCAAATTCCAAGTGATCTCAAATAGATCTTTGATCTTTAATGAACTATTCATTCTATTCGTTCGTATTTCGTTTAATTTTTTAAAAGACTTTACCATCAAAGTACAAAATATCAAATAGTTGATAGTTTTATACATGTTTACGAAGAGATCGAATAAAGGTGTTTTCATCTTATATGTTTCGTGTTTTATTCGGTAAGGCTGATTATATCAGTTTGTAGTGCTTAAATTGAATTAATCGTAGAAACTGAATGTTTTTGAAAATTATCTACCACTGATTAGAAATAAGAATCAACTCGACAATGTGCAGGTTGATACCAAGTTGCAGTTGCTCTTGCGGTAAGAAGGATAGTTGAAACGAACGAACTGATGCTAAACTGATACCCATTACCAATTAAGTTGAAAAATTTCTGGATATCTTCCTCTGTCTATTATTAGGAGTATGGCCATCGGTTCACCGGCGCAATGTGAGAAAAAAAAAACAAAATAATCAGAAAGAGAAATGATGAGTTCGCATTCACTCTTACCGTTGCCTGGGTACAAATCTCTCTATAACGCTCTCACGGTGAGAACTGTTATTCTCACGCTCAACGCCACAGGTGTGAGAACGAGGAAATAGAGCCTGGGAACGAAGCATGGCATATGAATGAATTGTAAATCCATATTTTCCCTTACGCAAAATAGTAAGCAAAATTAGTAATAATTAAGATTAGTTTCAAGTTATTAACATGTTCTTTAAAATCCTGCAAATCACAAAATATAAACAGAAATCAAAAAAAAGAAAACAAATTTTGAAATAGAAGCCGTTGCTAGGAGAGATGCTTCACGATACTTTGCCAAACAAACTCTACTCACAACAAATAAACGTCATTCTGCTGCTGCAGATCTTTGTTTACGCCACTGTTCCAGTAATCCCAATTTCTCTGATAGTTTATCAGTAAAGTGTGCAAATCCTTCCTCAATTGCGCCGTGCCTATTGAATAATCGTTTCTGGCATTGTGAAAACGATGCGCGCCATTCCTAAATGGGTTGAGAAAATCCACGATTCCAGCGAGAAGAGCGACGTCGCTAGGTGAGTATTATCTCGATCAATGGATTACAAAAGATGTATTGTACGTATTCGTTTGCCTTTTAGTATCCATTCGATATGCTATCACCCGGAAGGCCTTCAACTGGTGGTCGGTGCAGGAGATAAAGTGCTGGTGTACGATCCGATCGATGGCAATCTGATCAATTCGCTCAAGGGACACAAGGACACGGTTTACTGTGTGGCGTACGCAAAGGATGGCAAAAAGTTTGCGTCGGGAAGTGCGGACAAAACGGTGATCATATGGACACAGAAGCTGGAAGGATTGTTAAAATATTCGTACGTAATCAAGCAAACAACGGTACAACACATTTCTAGTGTAAATTTTCACTCTTCACAGGCACAATGATTCGATTCAATGTTTAGCGTTCAACCCAATCTCGCATCAACTGGCCTCGTGTGCGGTGTCGGACTTTTCATTCTGGTCATCCGAGCAGAAAGCGGTCCAAAAGTACAAATCGGTCGCGCGCATTAACGCGTGCGCGTGGACGAACGATGGACAGTACATTGCGCTCGGGCTGGCAAATGGAACGATCTCGATACGCAACAAGGCTGGCGAGGAGAAGATTAAGATCGATCGTCCGGGCGGTACGAACAGTCCGGTCTTCGGACTGGCCTGGAACCCACCGGCAACGTCTGGATCGTCGGACATCCTTTGTGTGATCGATTGGGCCCAGACGTTGTCGTTCTACTCGCTCGGTGGTCAGATGATTGGGAAGGAGCGAAACTTTGGCTTTGATCCGTTGTGTTTAACGTTCTTCCCGAACGGAGAGTTTCTGATCGTTGCTGGTTGTAATAAGGCACTGCAACTGTTCACGCGCGATGGCATACGTTTGGGGCTGCTCGGGGAGCAACACGATTCCTGGATTTGGAGCGCAGCGGTACATCCCGCGGGAAACTGCGTGGTAAGTATAGAGAGTGGTACTAAAGTTTGCATTGGGCAGTAGTTTAACTTTTACCTTTTCTTTTAGGTTGTCGGCTGTCAGGACGGAACATTGGGGTGCTACACACTAGCGTTCAACACGGTTCACGCACTGTACCGCGAACGATACGCTTTCCGAGAGAACATGTGCGATGTGATCATTCAGCATCTCGTATCGGGACAGAAGGTTCGCATCAAGTGCCGTGATCTGGTGCACAAGATCGCGATCTACCGAAACCGGCTAGCCGTGCAGCTACCGGAACGGGTTGTACTGTACGAGTTAAGCTCGGCCGAAAATCAACCGATGCACTACAAGGTGAAGGAAAAGATTGCGAAAAAGTTTGACTGCAGTTTGCTGGTGGTTTGTGCTCAACATCTGGTGCTGTGCCAGGAGAAGAAACTGCAAAGCCTCGATTTCAACGGTGTGATGCAGCGTGAATGGATGATGGATAGCTTTATACGGTACATCAAGGTTACTGGTGGTCCAGCAGGCCGGGAGGGGCTTCTGTTGGGATTAAAAAGTGGTCAGGTTTGGAGGATCTTTCTCGACAATTCACTGCCAATCCTAGTCACAACAGTGCTGTCATCGGTGCGTTGTCTGGATTTGAATGCTTCGCGCACTAAGCTTGCCGTGGTGGATGACCTCGGAAGGTTGGTGGTACGTGATCTTATCGCCGACACGATGCTGTATCAGGACTCGAGCGTGAATTCGGTCGCCTGGAACACACACCTCGAGTCGATGCTGTGCTACTCACACACAACCGGTGGATTAAGTGTACGCGTCGGATCACTGCCTCCGCGAAGCCCACAAACGATGCTTGGCGTTGTGGTGGGTTTGTGTGGAGCGACTGCCTTTTGTCTGCGTGGAAACGTTATGAGCAATGTGCCGCTGGCACTCGGCGCTACTATGTGGCAGTTTGTCGAGGCGGGTTTATTTGAGTAAGTACTGATTTTGGATTACTTAAAATCGATCTTTATACTAATGGTAAACGGTTTGCAGGGATGCTTATCAGGTGGCGTGCTTGGGAGTGCCGCTGTCCGACTGGGAAGGACTTGCGCAAGCCGCGCTGGATTCGTTAAACTATCAGGTGGCGCGTGACGCTTATGTGAAGGTGCGAAACTTGCCCTGGCTCGAGCTGATCGGTGATTTGAAGGAACGTCAGAAACGTGGCGAAACTTCCAAAGAAGTTCTACTAGCGGAAACGTATGCTTTCGCCGGAAAATACAAAGATGCGGCCCGATTGTATCAGAAATCCGGCAACAACAGTAAAGCCCTTGCGATGTACAGCGATTTACGGATGTTCGATCTTGCACAAGAGTTCCTTAAGGAAGGAAGTGCCGCCGATCGCAAGGAGCTGATTCGTCGACGAGCTGAGTGGGCCTGCTCCGTACATGAACCACGTGCCGCGGCAGAGCTTTTACTATCCGCCGGAGAACCGGAACGTGCGATCGAAATCGTAGCCGAGCAGGGTTGGGCCGATGTTCTGCTGGATATCGGTCGACGATTGGCAGCATCGGAAAAAGCACCGCTTGAGCTGATCGCGAGCCATTTACGGCGCTTGAAAGCACTTCCGCTTGCGGCGGAAATTTATCGTAAACTCGGTGAAGAAGAACAAGTCGTACAGTTGCATGTGGAGGCGAGAGATTGGCCGGAAGCGTTCCGTTTGGCCGAACATCTGCCAAAAGTTTTACCTTCGATCCATTTCCAGCATGCCCAATGGCTTGCCGAATCGGACCAATTCATATCGGCGCATGAAGCTTACATCCTAGCGGGAAAACCACACGAAGCAACGAAATTGCTACGGAACCTGGTAGAATGTGCCGTTTCCGAGGAACGCTATCTGGATGCGGGTTACTACACGTGGTTAAGAGCAAAGCAGGCGCTTAAGTTGCTCGATGACGCAAAACAGATGCTAGATGCGAACGATGCTGCGGTGGTAGACTATCGATCGTTGCTGAAGCTGTCGTCGATCTACTATGCTTACAATACGATCAACTCTTACCTGAAGGAACCATTCACGAGTAGCCCGCCACTAACGTTGTTTAATACGAGTCGCTTTGTGGTGAATCAGATCAACGGAGCAATACCCCCGAAGGGTATCAGTTTATTGTATGTCATTTAGAATCGAATTAGTTATATATGCGTGGTTAATTAAATTGCACTTTTGCTTGAATTGTTTCAGCGCTGTTTACTATACGCTTTCGAAGCAAGCGAAGGTTCTTGGCGCAAACAAGCTGCATCTGCAGATCAACAATAAGCTACAATCGTTGAAGATTCCTGCCGGTATACAGGAGCAGGTGGACATAAGCTACATAAGCAGTCGTGCTTGTCCCGGTGGCTTTAACGATCCGGAAGAACTATTACCGATGTGCTACAAGTGTTCGAACTACAGTCCCCATTTGCACGGCAATCGGTGTCCCAACTGTCACCAGGAATACGTCTTTTCGTACGTTTCGTTTGAAATTTTACCGCTCGCAGAGTTTGCACCGGAAGCAGGCATTAGCGAACTCGATGCGGAACGTTTACTGTTGGCTCCGCCGAAAAGTTCAGCCTACGATCAACAAGATCAATTTATTCAGGAGGTAAGTAAGGTGGAAATGAAGTAAGACGGCCCGATGTGTTGTAATTTTCTGTGCAATTTTTCCTTCGTTTTGCAGGATATTATTGATACGTATCCATCAACACTCGATCGTGATGCGCTGCGTGCGATCGACCCAAGAGAAGTGATCATTGTACGCGGTCCTGCACCATTAGCGACACGATACTATCGAAATTTACTGCCCGAGCTGCAAATCACCGTCTGTTCGGAATGTAATCAGGTATTTCATTCGGAAGACTTTGAGCTACAGTTTTTGCAAAAGGGTCACTGTCCGTTCTGCCGTTCCACGGACGAAAGTCTCATGAATTAAGGGTACAAAATTTTTATGTATTACGATTATGATCTCGAATGTTTGAAAACTATTCCGTCCATTGGAAGCCTTCAGAAGCTTGTAATTTAAGTATTTAATATACACACGTACTAATTGCTGGATACTCAATATGCGTAAGTAATGCACACTACTACTATGTGTGAAAACACGTTTCATTCACTTTCTGTAATATCTGTTTTCATGCCTATGTTCTCCTGTAGTCGGAATTAAGTTAATATAACTCTTTTCTTTTTAGCACTCGACATATTTTTAGTGATGACTAGTATAATTAAAGTGGCAATAAAAAGATAATTATTTAAAATAAAAATTGTTATACTATTTATTATATTACAATATTTTCTCTTTTAAATATAATATTTTTTTGCTTGGTTAAAACGGCCCCGTATTAAGATTTTTTAAAAATATATTTGAATCTTAAATTTGTTGAAGCATCATCAACCGGTCAAATCCCACTTTCATCTCAACTCAAACGTTTGATCTTTTTTAACTCACTAAATTTCAATTGGATTACAATGAACACAGAACTTAAGTTGGAATGGGAAGTTTAGCTTCCGTTTACAATTCGTAAATCAACCCTAACGTTATGTTTCTGAACCAATGGGTGTTAAACAAGTGGAACGAAATGACCTAAAGAGTAGAAGGCCATTACTGAGAAACGATATGAATTTTTTCCCTCAAACTGTAAACCAACTGTAAATGCAGATGTTCAACGAAGTGTGTAATGATTAGAAACAAAATTAATAGGTCAGGTTAGGTCAAGCGTGGATTGGAAACTGTTTCGATAGCATACACCAGTTGAAAAACCTTCAATCTGTCACAATCACTTATCTGTTGTCGATAACATTCAATTGCAAAACAAGGTTAGTAATTCATGGCAGAATCCGCCTAACAATAACATTACTACTATCGTACGTAAGCTCGTAAATCGAATCACTATTTGGTTCACACAAAGTATTCACGTGCAAACATCCCAACGACCACCAATTTTACCAATTGATGATGCACATGAACGGACCAATTGATGGGCCAAAAATATTTTACACCCGATCCATACTCTCTTCCCTCGTGTTCCACACCGAACTTAACACAAACTTTACAGCAAAACTGCCAACAAACCGTTCGACAGTTCAATACAAACGGTCCGGATATGGATAAAATATTTATTCCGGTCGATTAAACTTTTCAGCCGGGATTCCAGGACACAATGGTAATGCTGTTTGGTGCGTGGAAAAAGTGGCAGCATTTTGTGTGCTCACCGTATGCAACCAATCGGGACATGATTGGCATATCAATTGCTAAAATTGGAGAAAGGTTTCTTTAGTTTATTGTTGTGCAATAGTGATAGGATAGAAAACAGTGACATAAACTATTGAACCAACGAAAATAAAACATTTAGTTTTGGAGAAAATTGTTAATAAATTTTGAACAAACAAAAAGAGGAATAAATTGATATGTATGTGACTATTTCGTCCAAATAAGCATCTGAGGAAAAATTTTCTCAAACATATCTCATCCATTGTATTTTAATCGACACACGTCGATAAAACGCCTCCAAGGAACATATCAGACGTAGCATTAGCCATTGTCATTTTTTACGATTTTTTTACTAATTGAATCTCTATCTCATCAAAGCTACAAACGGATCGGTCTATCTGCATTTGAAGAGCTCAATAAAATGCTCATATCCTCGAGCAGGTCACGTGGCACAAGGGGATGGGCAAATGTGCCGGGAAGGGTGTCATTGTTTACACCTCGTGACACGTGTCGCTTGTTCAGCGATTTAACTTTCCCTTATCCTAGTGCTGCTTTAAATGATTACAGTACATTTAAATAACTGCCACCGTAATAACTTCCCTCCCGACACGAGGGTGCGACTTAGA
Source organism: Anopheles funestus (assembly GCF_943734845.2). Taxonomy (NCBI): domain Eukaryota; kingdom Metazoa; phylum Arthropoda; class Insecta; order Diptera; family Culicidae; genus Anopheles; species Anopheles funestus. Next base: position 35,398,313 of record NC_064599.1, read on the forward strand.
TTTAGACCGAAAGCGTGCGTAATTGTTTCCGGTAATTCCTTGTTGCGCGAGGGACGGATGCAGCATGCCGACGGGCATATTGCGAACATACTGTATGTGCGTGTAGGGTCACGGGGAGTATTGTTTCCACTGACCGCGAGATTTACTATCGCTTTAATCCGTATCTACGCGGCTCGACGACGTACGGTGGCTGATTATTGGCGAATTATCTGGCGCGGCGAGTATTTTTTTTCTCATTGCTACGTCTGCTTAAGATTTCGTCCCAAAAACCAACACCGTTCTCAGCATTGTTTCGCCCTCCCAAAGGACCATTTAGTGTCGTTTGTTTGAAGGGATAAATGCAGAGCCGACGTGAGGAAAGACACGCTACAATAGATGCAATTGTTTCGTAACATTTCCTCTTTTGAAGCACTAGAGTTCTCACGAGAATTGGCGCGTCAAGTATGCGATGTGGCATATTCTCTAGTGATCTTGAACAAGTCAAAAGTAGGTACAGTTTTGTGCAAAACGGAAAAAAGCTAACTGAAATGGAATTCTTTTAAGAGACATTTGTGGAATTTTATGATTGTGTAAATAGTCAGTGAAAACCAGATTCCAAACAATTTCATTGCTGTTCTACACGTGACGACAAACTGTAACGATGTTAAGTGTATTCGCCCGAAAGTATGCAATTAATGTTTAAATAGTTTTAATTTGCCAAAGACTCTCCGTGAAGCCAAAGTGAACAAAACAATGGCAACAAGAACGTTACATACGTTACCGTTTCCGTTTCAATAATGTGTGTATTTTCAAGGCATTCGAGCCTTAGAGGGCTGACAAAAATGAATACGAAAAGAAAACATATCTTTAGCCGTTGTTATCCAACTTCAGAGATTTAAACGAGCGGTTTCGATGTATTTTTGAGCTTTTCAATTTCTTTACCTATGATTAGAATATAAAATATTTTAGGACTAAAGCAATGCATAGAAATAATAAAAAAAAATTAAAGTAATACTCACAATTCATATACATATATAAAGTAAAGTAACGCCCGTGAATACACAAAGGAAATGCCGTGAAAATATTATGGCATTTAAAAAAAAAACAAATTCATTCATATTCAAAGACAATCCTACTCCTTACTGTCAACATGTAGCATAAAAGTGACAACATTCTCTCTGTAACGATTTCGGTCCCGGAATCGGAACATGAACATGTGTAATGTGTTGTTTAAACCGTAAACTAAACAAAAACCTCAAACCATGCACAACATGCTGGTGAACATGTGGTGCGATCCACCCTACATAAAACCTACCAACGGCACTGGTTCGTGGTCGGGGTCTGTTCACTGCGTGCCGAATATCTGAATATCGCGGTATCACATTCGCGGGCGTAATATTGTAATTTGATTTCCCATTCGTATCGTTCCTCGCAGCAAATGATGTCACAATCACGTTGCTGATGATGGTGTTGTAGTCTAGGTCTAGGCAGGAAGCACGAAGAAGCCCCAGGAAGTGCTCTTCGTCCCTACGTAACACCCACCAACCCTTCGGATCTTTCTAACTATGGTACATGGTGCTGAATCAATTCGTCATTTCGTCACTAGCCTTTTCAGAATAGGTGGGGTGGCAGAACAGAAATGAAGAACAAAACCATACAGAACAAGCACCTAAAAGAGGACCCTTTTGAAGGGAGTTTAGGAACACATTCACAGTGCAGGACGACCATCGAACTGTCCCGGTATAATCGGATTTGCTCGGGGACGGATGCGTGTTACATGGTTGGATGAACAGGAAGATATAGACAGAGTGTGCAAACGGGGTATGCAGGGGACACACGGATAAACTTCACAAATCAGCAGGATGTGGTATGTTTGATGTCTACAGTAAAGTTGTGAATGGTGGTATACGAGCAGCGTGATAGACAAATTTCCCTTTCGTTGCTCAGAATAAAGTGTAGATGAGGTTTTCCTTCCAACATCTTTTCTGTAGCCATTTTTCGGCAGATTGAAGCCGAGCTTAATTTCTTAAGATTGTTATGTAGGTTACAATGTGGCTGAACAAACGTGTACGATTGGATCATTTAGTTTATTGTTTGAGTGTGCTTCATGCCTCGTGGGAAGTATTTCTGTCGAATGTTTATTTTTCAATCAATCGTTTGTGTTGGATTTTTAGTAGATATTGGAAACATCAGTATACATACAGGTTTGTTAAATAAACGCCTAAAGTTAGGCAACTGGTGTGACAAATCAAAATTATATTTATCACAGGAAGACTTTAAAGTTCCTATTTAGTAAATTCGACGATCTGGAGTACTAAGTATAATTTTTTTATTTAGAGTTTTAAAAAACAAATAATACAAGAGAGAGAGAGAGAGAGAGAGAGAGAGAGAGAGAGAGAGAGAGAGAGAGAGAGATACACTTGCACATTTTGCCTGACTGAACCTTTCCGGTGAATTAGTCCCACAACGATCAGTCATGCAGACGAACGCGGAAACAAAGGCAGGAAAAATCAACATTGGACCAAGCTAGTAGATGACCGGCACGACTGTTGTGAACCATTATTTCGAGCGAAGCAATTGTCCAATTTGATTCAATTTGTCTTAAATCTTTTTTTTCTCAACGTCATTTTACGTACAAACCCGGGACACGGAACAATATGGCCCAACTTCAGGATACTATATATACTCCTTTCGTCCTACAACGATGTTTCTTTTGTTATGTTCTCCCCATCAGCCTCGATGAAATACGCGTAGGATGTGCCTTTCTTACGCCATCGTAGAGTTTATTTGTGCTGGTCCCGTGCTTATCGTGCAAAATTTCGGGCCAGTTCTTTTATTTGCCGTGTTGCACAATGAATATTTATAAGGAAATCTGTTTCCCGGCAAAACTACACAACTGTTTTCGGAACGGAATCCATCGGGGCGGACTGCAAAACAACCAGTAATTTTAGCCGATATTACATTTCAGCATGGATTGTTTCTGGTTGTTTCTGGTCCAGTATAGTGCTTCTTGAAACTTCATGAGATGAATCGCTGATTATGCTGTCTAGAAGGGGGAGTAATGTTGGTTCAGGTTTGCTAAAGATAAAAGCCATTATTTTGTAGTACAATTGAGTAAAATGTAAAACTTTCGAATCGAATGATACTTTACCGATCGATCTGATTGCAGGTATAACAGGATGTTGGATACTTTTGAAAGTTTAAATTGTGGATTGAATTGACAGGGTGGAAAAACAAAAAAATTTTGTATTGTATTGAATTTGTATTGAATTTAATTTGTAGTCTTTGTTTTAAAAACGCCCCAATATTATATACAGATCTACTATAAGCTAGAATATTTCATTTAAAATTTGGATAAATGAAGCACGAACTAACAAATGTTAATTGAAGATTTTACTATTCCTAATTTAATTTTACATCCCACATTGGTAACTCAACACAAAACGCCCACATCCGGATCAAAGGACATAGGGGTTGTAAAACCTTTGCGAATGTTTTGAGTGTTAGTAACCTCCACGTTTAACACCCGTACCTATCCTTACCCCTATGAATAGACATGTTCATTGGTCCTAAATCCCAACCCGGTTACAAAACTATCGTCGATTTTCCCTCTTCCCATACATTCAATTCACAAATCTTGTAATTGAATCAATCACAATCGACCGCCGCCATCGAATCGAGCATGTGTTGTGTTGTGGCCAAGATCGACTGATGTTTGTAATTATTGTGACAATTTAATGAGCAGGCGGTTACGCTCTCAAGCTTCCTCGGTAGGCACGATAAAACCCCATCACATGGCGAGATCCTACCGAATTGATACCTCACGCGAAACCCTTGGACCAAAGGTGAAGTAAGCAGCAACCAAATTGAACCCACATACACACACACATCCAGTTCCAAACGCAGCCTCATCTGCCCAAACCGGTAATTTAGGAATCAAAAGGCTAAAATGGCCAATGTTTCCATCCCCCCTCCGGGGTAAGGCACGGCCAGCATTCATAACTTCACTTGTCACAACATTCGCTAATTGTATGGATATTCTGGCCTTTGCTGACTTTTTTCTTTGTCCTCTAGGCACCGAAGCGTCGCTAGGAAATTGGGTGCTTGTGTATCCTTGGTACTAGGGTGCCTTTTGGGAACCGGTGAACCAAGGAATTGGTTGAAAGTTGGTTGAGAAATATATTGTTCGCCGCACGGGATGTTATTATTAGATTAGCGGAATAGATGAGCTGATAAATAGTTGCACTGATTGGGTAATTTGAATGAAGGACGAGGTAAAAGTTGTGTAACAGTTAAACAAATATCTGTTGTTATAGGGAAGAACGTGGACATGACGGGGAAGACATACTAATACATAGAAAATGAAGGCTTAGAAAGGATTTATCTTTCACTATAAGATTGTGTTCTTGAAAAATGATTTTGTATACTATTTTGTAAGGAGTTTTAATTGAATGGATTAAACAAATATTAAACAAAAAAACAGATAAATCAACACAAAAAATGTTTTAAAATTAAAGAATATGAAAAAAAGAGAAAAAGTATCGAAATCTAATGTAAACTTGCGTGGATAAATAACTAAATAGAAAAAAGGGGCATCTATTGTGGTGCGTTTGAATTTTAAAACGATGCAAAAGGACATAACAATACTATTTAAAAAAAGTGAAAATCAAATCATCAAATACACAACAATGAAACAAAGAATCAAAACTAATCTCAATCAATACTACAAAATTGAAACCAAAACATGAAAGCTCAAAGAGAAAGTTGATTCAAAAAAAACGAGAACAAACACTGCAAATAGAAAATCGATAAATAAAACAACGTACACAGCAAAGAAATACCATCCACGATGCTATAAATATCGCGTAGGTGTCGCAAGCGGTTGCAAAATTGAACAGGCAAACCAATTTTGAGCACCTCGCCAATAGCACTACCCAAACATGTCTCGATGCACGTAAAACCCCTTCGTGAGTAGAGGACGATTGCATTTCGTTTGGGCCGACAAACAACAGTGCGTAAGTGGGAGAAACAAAACAAAACAAAAAAATGACGGTGCATTTGCATCGTCAACGGTGCATCGGAACGGTGAAAGGAACGTACGAGGTGAAAGTGATTGGGTGCAAATTGATTGTGTGTGCAGTGGCCGACACGTTGGTGATCGTGCGATGGATGCATCGTTGCCTGCAGTGCAATCAAAAACGCATAATCAAGAGCGTGCGTCCGTTACAGAAGGCCGAAAAGGCCGCAAACGCACTCGCTGTACGAATGTGTTTGTGTTGGTTAGTTCATGAATTGAATTTCAATAAGGGTTGATGTGTAGTTTTTGAACGTTCTAGAAATGCCCTTTTGAGCCAGCAGATGCATTTGAAGCTATGATTTAAACGAGCATAATGGATCTAGGGTGGACAAAAATCAAGGTGTACATATTTCGATATGGATTGCTTGTTTGAACATTGAAACTGGATTGATTAAACTTATCATTTTGGATTCAATAAGAGCAAACATGGTTAAGTATATTGATGCATTAACACCTGCTGATCTGTCGCACGATCCCCAACATATATTATTCAAGGGATACACATAACGAGAAGGAAATGTCTGTGTCATCTTAGTTCATCTCCTTTCTTGGCTTGCTCAAGGTTGATAATCCGCTTCCAGAAAACTCGGTCTCCAGCCAACGAGCTCGCTGTGTTCCTTTGAGCACCTTCCTGGTGGGGCATGAATCCGGCATCCTCATCACGTGCCCCAGGCATCGCTTTGACAACCATCAGGATATCTGCATCGCCAAACAGCTCTGCTGACTCGTGGTTCATTCTCCTGCTCCCGATGCCCTGCTCGCACATACGGCCAAAGATGTTCCTTATCATCCGCCGTTCAGAAATGGCGAGTGCATGGACGCTCTCCGTTAACATTTTCCACTACTCATACTCGTAGAGGACTACCGGACGTATCAGTGTGCTTTTGCACACTTTTGCTTTTGCAGTGTGTGTTGCTGGAGTCTTCTGGATTGCGAGTGGATCGAGTTTGTGGAGCCCGTAGTAGGCACGATTTCCCTGAGAAATGCGCCTTCGGATTGTGCTGCTTATGTTGTTGTCCGAAGTTACAATCGTACGAAGGTAGCAAAAGTTCCTCTACCACCTCGAGATCGTCACCGTCAACTAATACTCTGTTTCCGAGTCGGGCGCTATCACGGTCAGCACGGCCTCCGTCAAGCAGGTACTTTGTCTTTGTCGCATTGATCCTCAATCCAATCCTATGGATCTCGCGTTTCAGCCGGGTGTGCACGTCGCAGACCGCCGCCAATGTCCATCCGATGATGTTAATGCCATCTGCGAAGCCGAGAAATTTGAGAGAACGGGTGAAAATCGTGCCCCGGATGTCGAAGACCACGCTTCGCATGATACCTTCCAGAACGATGTTAAACAGGAAACAGGAGAGTCCGTCCCCTTGCCTCAGACTCCGGTGAGATTCAAACGATTCCGACAGCATGTTCGACACTTTCACTTTACATTGCACCCCGTCCATAGTGGCCTTTAACAGCCGTACCACCTCACCTGGGAATCCGTACTGCTGCGTGATGTGCCATAGTTCGATCCGATCTATGGCGCCGTAACCCGCTTTGAAGTCAATGAACAGGTGCACTCGGCCCTTTTGTAGGATCTGCCGCAAAGTAAAGATTCGATCAGTGGTCGATTTCCGTTCTACAAATCCAGCTTGGTAGCTTCCGACGAAATCTGTGGCAAGGGGTGCATGTCTGCAGAAGAGTATTCGGGACAGGTTCTTATAGACGGCATTCAGGACTGTGATGGCTCGGAAGATATCATGATGGCATTCATAGTCCTGCTTTCCTCTGCTTCCTGCGCCTGGTTCGGTATCTCCTGCATCTGCTACATTCGGGTGTTTGTCTAAGTAGTACTTTCACCTGTCGATCATCTCTCGCTCGTCCGAAAGGATATCTCCCTCGTCGTTGGTCATGGGAGTAAAACCGCTTCGTGTCGCAATCAACATTTTGTAGAACTTACTGGGATATCTGCTGCATCAGTTGCTCATCCGACTCTTCGAAGCTGCGCTTCTTCTCCTGGAAGAGTCGGGACTGTTGCCTTCTCAGTCGTCTATACTTTTCTACGTTCTGCCGGGTCTTGCGCTGGAGCATACGGGTCAGCGCTGCGTTCTTCTCGGATAGTGCTCGTCTGCTCTCATCGTTAAACCATTCGCTCCTCTGGATACGTGTTACGCGGCCAATTGTTTGATCGGCCGTGCTACTGATGGCTTGCGTCAATGGTCATACTCCAATGGTCATTGGAGGACATCGCCTCGAAGGTGGTGTCCTTCGGCAGCGTTTCCACAAGCGCGGTGGCGAAGTCCTTCACCTCACCAGCTTGTCTCAACCGATCTATGTTCAGCCTTGGGGTAGGCTAATAGTGTAGTGTTATTGGTTACGCACAATTAGCGCGAAATGGTCTGAGTCGATGTTTGCTCCCCTGTATGTACGTACGACGATAATATCCGAGAAGTGCCTTCCATCGATGAGCAGGTGGTCAATCTAGGAATATATCTGCTGTGGTGATCTCTAGGTGTAACTGAAGCGAGGATCGCGTTGGAAGCAGGTGCTGCCAATGATCATGTGCTTGGAGAAGGCGAAATTTACTAGATGAATCCCATTGTCAATTGTCAGCTGGTGCACGCTGAAATTTCCTATCGTGGGTTTGAATTCTTCCTCCCGTGTCCGATGACAATCTTAACGTCGTGTCAGCGCTGCGATCTTGATGTCGTGTTGTGGTCGTACTCGCTCTCAAACTGCGCACAGAGCTTGTCCTTTTCGTCAGCGGTGGTTCCATTAAGCACATTGATAACGCTCTCCTTGAAGAACCTTCCAGGAACCCTCAACCTGCATTTTCGTTCGTTGATCTGCCATCACCAGATCACTCGCTTTCGCATCTCACCTATGATCAGGAGCGCTGTACTCAGTTCAGCGTAGGATGCCAAGACAGAAGGGACATTCAGCCTCCCCTAACATGAAGAAAAAATACTGGCTGTCCCCCTCCGCTCAATTTAGTCATATAACCCCTCTACTACTGAATGCTACTCAATATCGTTTGAGCGCCCTAATGCTTGCAAACTTGTGACAAAATACTCATTTTTCAACTCTCTCTCTATCGAAGGAATGTTTCTAATAAAGGGCCTTCTTTTATAGTTGACCGAATCATTGTCCTTCAAGGAGCATTTAAACATTGTAGTGGTTAAAGTGCACAAAGTTCTACGCAAGCTATTTCCATTGCTAAGATACTGATCAGCAATGTCGATGCACCATCTTTCCTTTCTTTCTTCAAGCCTATAAACCAGAACCAGAAGTTATAAACCACTCCATGCATCATTTCTGTTTGATAAGTTTGGTAGTAATTAGTTTTAGTTATAATTAGTTACTTAATTACTAGATAATAAAATTATATCTGTTAAGCATAAGGAAGGACATTTTGTTACATATGAAATGAATTGTCATCAACACATTCGAAAGAAAGTATAATTGTAAATAACATTTTAAAACGCTAAATAGTGAGTATGGTAATGACAGGGGCGGCCCGATGGTGCATGTGATAAACGGCGCCAGTCCACACGGCCGGACCGGGTTCAAAACCCATCCGGACCGTCCCCCCGTAGCAAGGACTGACTATCCGGCTACGTGGTAAAAATAAGTCTAGTAAGCCAGAAATGGCCGGCGCGACCTGTAAGGTCGTTTAAAGCCAAGAAGAGAGAGAGAGAGAGAGAGAGAGAGAGGTAATGACATTCTTTATGCATAATGTTGCAAATAATGTCATGTTACATTTAGTTGTCATGTTACAAAGCGCAGAACACGCACACGTGAGTTGTATAGTTGTTGCATCTGGTGTCTAGCTGATAAACACTTGTCAATAATACACACCTAATAGCACGTTTAATAAAGAATATGCGTTTATCTTGTGTACTGGCTTTTTGTGTCGTCAACATTCATGTATCGAGTCTATTTGTTTTTTCTCTCAGCGTATAGTAAACAACTTTTAACTATTGTTGCAACAGCTTAAAAAACTGTACGAAACATGCCTCAGAGCCTTATCGCACGCAAGTGCTAAACAATACCTTGTATTGGAAAACGTTATTATTTTCATTTATAAGCAGTCGCAGCGAATTGGAATCATCATCCAAACGACTCTACCGCTAGCTTACACATCTAAACAACTCTCAAACAAATCAACCAACCATCTTGCAACCATGAAGTCGATCCTTGCTCTCGTCCTGTTCGTCGCCTGTGCCACTCAAGTCTACTCTGGTAAGTAACTCACGGCTTTTTAGCTACGAAACTCTACTCAAATTGATATTCTGTTCTTAAAGGATGTCTCAGGTCGTATCCGCACTACACTGGCTATGTAGCGTCTCATGGTTATGGTCTACATGGTTGTGGTCTTCATCGCGCCGGTCATCATGCTGTTGTGAACGTTAACCTTCCGAGCGTTTCTTCATATCATCGGACCGGATCCTGCAGTTGTGGAAATTGTGTTTCTTGCAGGACAGGTGGTCCGCATTATGCCGGACCTTTCGGTTCTTACTATTACTAGTGAGCTTTTGGTGTGAACTGGAGTCAAAGCTTCTTACTTGAACGACACAACTTACGAGAAAACACCGAATAATGCTCTAAGACCAATGTTGCCTTCCGAATAAACCATAGTAAACTGCAACAAAAACTTTTTTGTATTTCAATTTCTAAACAAACTAGCTACTAGTATGTATGAGTGGATTTGTAGTACTCTGCATGATTAATTAGTTACAAAAACAAATGTAATATGATGGTAGAGCAATACTATCCTAAAAAAGAGGATTTCGTTAGCAAAACGCCAGGCCTAACGTGTAATGGTGAAACAACTTTCAACACTCTCAAGTATAAGAGATTGTGAGATCTCCAGCAACACCCTGCTCTGCCATACTTACTTGGACGTTAAATTTACATGATCATGACTTGAGGCAGTGTGACTGGCCCTGCGCTGTTGTCCTCAAGTATGTTTGGAAAACCTCATGATTCGGTTCTTCTTCTTGTTGGCCTGCTTAGGGTCAAGCACGTCGAGAAGACGTGGCCAGGTCTCGAATCCGTTTCCAGGAATCTCGGTGTACGCCTGCAGTCCGCCATCCACGGTTGCGTCCGATCTCCGACAGATATGACTCCACCTGGTCCATCCAACGAGCTCGCTGTGCTCTTCTACGTCTCGTGCCGAACGGGTCTCTCACGAGCACCTTCCTGGTGGGGCATAAATCAAGCATCCTCATCACATACTGCCATACTGCCAAAGATGGTCCTTAGCACCTGCCGTTCAGAAATGGCGAGTGCATGGACGTCCTCCGTTAACATAGTCCAGCACTCATACCCGTAGAGGACTACCGGACGTATCAATGTGCGATATGTCGTGGATTTTGTGTGTTGCTAGAGTCTTCTGCATTGCGAGTGGATCGAGTTAGTGGAGCCCGTAGTAGGCGCGATTTTCCTGAGCAATGCGCCTTCGGATTGTGCTGCTTATGTTGTTGTCCGAAGTTACAATCGTACGAAGGTAGCAAAAGTTCCTCTACCATCTCGAGATCGTCACCGTCAACTAATACTCTGTTTCCGAGTCGGGCGCTATCACGGTCAGCACGGCCTCCGTCAAGCAGGTACTTTGTCTTTGTCGCATTGATCCTCAATCCAATTCTGTCGTCCTCGCGTTTCATTCGGGTGTGCACGTCGCACACCGCCGCCAATGTTCGTCCGATGATATTAATGGCATCTGCGAAGCCAAGAAATTTGAAAGAAAGAACGAAAATCGTACCCCGGATGTCGAAGCCCGCGCTTCGCAAGACACCTTCCAGAACGATGTTAAACAGCAAACAGGAGAGTCCGTCCCCTTGCCTCAGACTCCGGTGAGATTCAAACGATTCCGACAGCATGTTCTCCGTCCATAGTGGCTTTCAACAGCCGTACCACCTCACCCGGGAATCCGTACTGCTGCGTGATGTGCCATAGTTCGATCCGATCTATGGCGCCGTAACCCGCTTTGAAGTCAATAAACAGGTGCACTCGGCACTTTTGTAGGATCTGCCGCAGAGTAAAGATTTGGTCGGTGGCCGATTTCCGTCCAACAAATTCAGCTTGGTAGCTTCTAACGAAATCTGTGGCAAGGGGCGAAATCTGCAGAAGAGTATTCGGGACAGGTTCTTATAGGCGGCATTCAGGACTGTGATGACTCGGAAGATAGATTGATGGCACTGATGACTTCGTCCAAGGATGGCTGGGGCACTTCGTGACATCGTGATGGCATTCACAGTCCTGCTTTCTTCTGCTTCCTGCGCCTGGTTCGGTATCTCCTGCATCTGCTACATTCGGGTGTTTGTCTAAGTAGTACTTTCACCTGTCGATCATCTCTCGCTCGTCCGAAAGGATATCTCCCTTCTCGTTGGTCATGGGAGTAAAACCGATTCGTGTCGCAATCTACATTCTGTAGAACTTACTGGGATAGCTGCTGCATCAGTTGCTCATCCGACTCTTCGAAGCTGCGCTTCTTCTCCTGGAAGAGTCGGGACTGTTGCCTACTCAGTCGTCTATAGTTCTCTACGTTCTGCCGGGTCTTGCGCTGGAGCATACGGGTCAGCGCTGCGTTCTTCTCGGATAGTGCTCGTCTGCTCTCATCGTTAAACCATTCGCTCCTCTGGATACGTGTTACGCGGCCAATTGTTTGATCGGCCGTGCTGCTGATGGTCATACTCCGATGGTCATTAAAGGACGTCGCCTCGAAGGTAGTGTCCTCCGGCAGCGCTTCGCCAAGCGCAGTCGCAAAGTCCTTCATTACACCAGCTTGTCTCAATCGATCTATGTTCATCTGGGAATATATCTGCTGTGGTGATCTCTAGGTGTAACTGAAGCGAGGATCGCGTTGGAAGCAGGTGCTGCCAATGATCATGTGCTTGGAGAAGACGAAGTTTACTAGATGAAGCTCATTGTCATTTGTCAGCAGGTGCACGCTGAAACCTCCTATTGTGGGTTTGAATTCTTCCTCCCGTGTCCGATGACAATCTTAACGTCGTGTCAGCGCTGCGATCTTGATGTCGTGTTGTGGTCGTACTCGCTATCCAACTGCGCATATAACTTGTCCTTTTCGTCAGCGGTGGTTCCATTAAGCAAATTGATAACGCTCACCTTGAAGAACCTTCCAGGAACCCTCAACCTGCATTTCCGTTCGTTGAACAGCCATCATCCGATCACTCGCTTTCGCATCTCACCTATGACCAGGAGCGCTGTACTCAGTTCAGCGTAGGATGCCAAGACGATGCCCCTAACATGAAGAAAAAATACTGGCTGTCCCCCTCCGCTCAATTTAGTCATATAACCCCTCTACTACTGAATGCTACTCAATATCGTTTGAGCGCCCTAATGCTTGCAAAATTGTGACAAAATACTCATTTTTCAACTATCTCTCTATTGAAGGAATGTTTCTAATAAAGGGCCTTCTTTTATGGTTGAACGAATCATTGTCCTTCAAGGAGCATATAAACATTGTAGTGGTTAAAGTGCACAAAGTTCTACGCAAGCTATTTCCATTGCTAATAGACTGATCAGCAATGTCGATGCACCATCTTTCCTTTCTTTCTTCAACCCTATAGAAGATATAAACCACTCCATGCATCATTTCTGTTTGATCAGTTTCTTAGTAATTAGTTTTAGTTATAATTAGTTACTTAATTACTAGATAATAAAATTATATCTGTTAAGCATAAGGAAGGACATTTTGTTACATATGAAATGAATTGTCATCAACACATTCGAATGGAAAATTAATTGTAAATAATATGTTCAAACGCTAAATAGTGAGTATGGTAATGACATTCTTTATGCATAATGTTACAAATAATGTTATGTTACATTTAATGTACACAAAGTGCAAAACACGCACACGTGGGTTGCATAGTTGTTGCATCTGGTGTCTAGCTGATACACACTTGTCAATAATACACACCTAATAGCACGTTTAAAAAAGAATATGCGTTTATCTTGTGTACTGGCTTTTTGTGTCGTCAACATTCATGTATCGAGTGTATTTGTTTTTTCTCTCATCGTATAGTAAACAACTTTTAACTGTTGTTGCAACAGCTTAAAAAAACTATATGAAACATACCACAGAGCCGTATCGCACGCAAGTGCTTAACAATACCTTGTATTGGAAAACGTTATTATTTTCATTTATAAGCAGTCGCAGCGGATTGGAATCATCATTCAAACGGCTCAACCGCTAGCTTACACATCTAAACAACTCTCAAACAAATCATCCAACCATCTTGTAACCATGAAGTCGATCCTTGCTCTCGTCCTGTTCGTCGCCTGTGCCACTCAAGTCTACTCTGGTAAGTCGCCCACGGCTTTTTAGCTACGAAACTCTACTCAAATTGATATTCTGTTCTTAAAGGATGTCTCAGGTCGTATCCGCACTACACTGGCTATGTAGCGTCTCATGGTTATGGTCTACATGGTTGTGGTCTTCATCGCGCCGGTCATCATGCTGTTGTGAACGTTAACCTTCCGAGCGTTTCTTCATATCATCGGACCGGATTCTGCGGTTGTGGAAATTGTGTTTCTTGCAGGACAGGTGGTCCGCATTATGCCGGACCTTTCGGCTCTTACTATTAATAGTGAGCTTTTGGTATGAACTGGAGTTAAAGCTTCTTACTTGAATGACTTGAACTTAAGGAAAACACCGAATAATGCTCTAAGACCAATGTTGCCTTCCGAATAAACCGTAGTAAACTGCAACAAAACCTTTTTTGTATTTCAATTTCTAAACAAACTAGCTACTAGTATGTATGAGTGGATTTGTAGTACTCTGCATTATTAATTAATTACAAAAACAAATGTAATATGATGCTAGAGCAATACTATCCTAAGAAAGAGGATTTCGTTAGCAAAACGCCAGGCCTAACGTGTAATGGTGAAACAACTTTCAACACTCTCAAGTATAAGAGATTGTGAGATCTCCAGCAACACCCTGCTCTGCCATACTTACTTGGACGTTAAATTTATATGATCATGACTTGAGGCAGTGTGACTGGCCCTGCGCTGTTGTCCTCAAGTATCTTTGGAGAACCTCATGATTCGGTTCTTCTTCTTGTTGGCCTGCTTAGCGTCGAACACGTCGAGAAGACATGGCCAGGTCTCGAATCCGTTTCCAGGAATCTCGGTCTCCGGCTGCAGTCCTCCATCCACGGTTGCGTCCGATCTCCGACAGGTATGACTCCACCTGATCCATCCAACGGGCTCGCTGTGCTCTTCTACGTCTCGTGCCGAGCGGGTCGCTCACGAGCACCTTCCTGGTGGGGCATGAATCAGGCATCCTCATCACATACTGCCATACTGCCAAAGATGGTCCTTAGCACCCGCCGTTCGGAAATGGCGAGTACATTGACGTCCTCCGTTAACATAGTCCAGCACTCATACCCGTAGAGGACTACCGGACGTATCAATGTGCGATATGTCGTGGAGTTTGCGTGTTGCTGGGGTCTTCTGGATTGCGAGTGGATCGAGTTTGTGGAGCCCGTAGTAGGCACGATTTCCCTGCGCCATGCGCCTTCGGATTGTGCTGCTTATGTTGTTGTCCGAAGTTACAATCGTAGCAAGGTAGCAAAAGTTCTTCTACCACCTCGAGATCGTCACCGTCAACTAATACTCTGTTTCCGAGTCGGGCGCTACCACGGTCAGCACGGCCTCCGTCAAGCAGGTACTTTGTATTTGTCGCATTGATCCTGAATCCAATCCTATCGACAACGCGTTTCAGCCGGGTGTGCACGTCGCAGACCGCCGCCAATGTCCGTCCGATGATGCTAATGCCATCTGCGAAGCCGAGAAATTTGAGAGAACGCATGAAAATCGTGCCCCGGATGTCGAAGACCGCGCTTCGCATGACACCTTCCAGAACGATGTTAAACAGGAAACAGGAGAGTCCGTCCCCTTGCCTCAGACTCAGGTGAGATTCAAACGATTCCGACAGCATGTTCGACACTCTCACTTTACATTGCACCCCGTCCATAGTGGCCTTCAACAGCCGTACCACCTTACCTGGGAATAAGTACTGCTGCGTGATGTGCCATAGCTCGATCCGATCTATGGCGTCGTAACTAGTGATGGGTAAATCCGACAAAAAAACGGAATCGCTTCCGAATGACTCCATAAATTTTGGAAGCGGCTCCGGAAGGTAGGTGCAGTACTCCGAATTCGGAACCGTCCGGAGCCGTCCGGAACCGCCCGGAACCGTCCGGAACCGTCCGGAGCCGTCCGGAATCGTCCGGAGCCGCCTAGTCGGCAGCCGGAGCCGTCGGAATCGTCGGAACCGTCCGGAATCGTCGGAATCGTCGGAATCGTCCGGAACCGTCCGGAACCGTCCGGAACCGCCCGGAACCGTCCGGAACCGTCCGGAGCCGTCCGGAATCGTCCGGAGCCGCCTAGTCGGCAGCCGGAGCCGTCGGAATCGTCGGAACCGTCCGGAATCGTCGGAATCGTCGGAGCCGTCCGGAGCCGTCGGAGCCGCCGGAGCCGTCCGGAGCCGTCGGAGCCGCTAGTTGGCGATGATATAACCCAGATTATTGCACTATCAGCAAATTTTATATAATCTGATAAAAATCAAAAAAATAAAGCAATCTTTATTTTAAAAAAATTAAAAAAAGCGCTAGCAATAACTAGCGGCTCCGGACGGCTCCGGACGGTTCCGGACGGCTCCGGACGATTCCGGACGGCTCCGACGATTCCGACGGCTCCGGCTGCCGACTAGGCGGCTCCGGACGGCTCCGGACGATTCCGGACGGCTCCGACGATTCCGACGGCTCCGGCTGCCGACTAGGCGGCTCCGGACGGCTCCGGACGATTCCGGACGGCTCCGACGATTCCGACGGCTCCGGCTGCCGATTAGGCGGCTCCGGACGGCTCCGGACGATTCCGGACGGCTCCGACGATTCCGACGGCTCCGGCTGCCGACTAGGCGGCTCCGGACGGTTCCGGACGATTCCGACGATTCCGGACGGCTCCGGACGGCTCCGGGCGGAATCGTGGTTTTAACCTAGCCGGAATCGGAGCCGGAGTTGCTATGCTCGGAAGCGGTTCGGAGCCGTGGGTGCGATTCCGAGAACCCATCACTAACATGGCGTTCATGGGAATAAATCCGCTTCGTTTAGCAATCAATATTCTGTAGAACTAACTGGGATAGCTGCTGCATCAGTTGCTCATCCGACTCTTCGAAGCTGCGCTTCTTCTCCTGGAAGAGTCGGGACTGCAGTCTTCTCAGTCGTCTATAGTTTTCTACGTCCTGCCGGGTCTTGCGCTGGAGCATACGAGTAAGCGCTGCGTTCTTCTTGGATAGTGCTCGTCTACTCTCATCGATAAACCATTCGCTCCTCTGGATACATGTTACGAGGCCAATTGTTTGATCGGCCGTGCTGCTGATGGTCATACTCCGATGGTCATTAAAGGACGTCGCCTCGAAGGTAGTGCTTCGCCAAGCGCGGTCGCGAAGTCCTTCATTACACCAGCTTGTCTCAATCGATGTATGTTCAGCCTTGGGGTAGGCTAATAGTGTAGTTTATTGGTTACGCACAATTGGGGCGAAAAGGTCTGAGTCGATGTTTGCTCCCCTTATGTACGTACGACGATAATATCCGAGAAGTGCCTTCCATCGATGAGAAGGTGGTCAATCTGGGAATATATCTGCTGTGGTGATCTCTAGGTGTAACTGAAGCGAGGATCGCGTTGGAAGCAGGTGCTGCCAATGATCATGTGCTTGGAGAAGACGAAGTTTACTAGATGAAGCTCATTGTCATTTGTCAGCTGGTGCACGCTGAAACCTCCTATTGTGGGTTTGAATTCTTCCTCCCGTGTCCGATGACAATCTTAACGTCGTGTCAGCGCTGCGATCTTGACTCGCTCTCCAACTGCGCATATAACTTGTCCTTTTCGTCAGCGGTGGTTCTGTTATGTTCGTACACTTTATTGTATTGTGTTGCGCCGGTAACGGACCCGACGTGGCCAGACCCTGGTGGTGAGCTAAGAGAGCGTGATGTGCGTTCGTACGTACTTATATATACTAACTTAGTTCTAAAATCTTATACTAATACATGTATACCTTAATTACGCTATAAATTACAGGGTGGCTCGCACCACACGCCTAACCCTTTTTTTTTTTTTTTTTTGCTTTTCGTATCGTTTTATCCTATTTTGGTGTATTATCTCATTTTTGTTATTAATCCTGACTATTACATTTTCATCTTCGCATTTTACTATTTCGTATGGACCTGTGTATTGCATATCTAATTTGCTTGCGGTTTCGTTGCGAATCAAAACTTGATCTCCTCGTTTTATGTCTTTAGATTTACATTTTTTATCATACAACGTTTTACTGTTCGTTTTACATTTCATTATTCTCTGTCTAACGTCATTATGTACAATGCAAAGTTTCGCTTTTAAAAGTGTTACATAATTGTCTAAATCATATTGGATTCTAGACTGTTCTGAATCGTTTGTTATATGTGACGGAACATTTGCTTGTCTACCATAGACGAGATAGAATGGTGTATAATTAGTTGAAGTATGAACTGTGTTGTTATACGCAAACTCGTAGAATTTGACCCATTGATTCCAGTCTAAAGAATTATTGTTGCTAAATATTCGCAAGTAGTTTCCTAACATTTTTTGAGAATTTTCTAGTGCTCCTATAGTTTCGTGATGATAAGCAGTTGAGCTGAGTTTTTCTATTCGTAGTAATTTACAGACTTCTGTGAATAAAGCTGACATAAATTCAGTTCCTCGGTCGGTACAAATCTTTTCTGGCACTCCATATTTGAGTATTACATTTTCTACAAACGCTTTGGCTACCGTTTTGGTTCGCTTATTTTTAATTGGAGTTGCTGTGACAAATTTAGTTAGGTCGCATTGCGTAGTAAGTATATATTCAAATCCTTCAGAATTCACAAATGGCCCTACTAGGTCTAAGAATATCTTCTCCATTGCTTTGGTGGAAGTTGAAGTAATTTTCAATGGTATTTTTGGATTGTTCACTTTTTTATATTTTTGACATTCTGCGCAATTTTTGATCATCTTTCTAACGTCTTCATCGATTCCTTTCCATGTATAACGCTGTTTTATTGTTTTTAATGTCCGTTGAATACCTGCATGACCAGCAGTTGGCAAAATGTGAAAATCGTTTATAATTAGAAGTTTCTTTGCTGAATCATTCTCTGAAATAACCTTTATGTCTTCATTCAATATTAGTATTTTCGGTAATCCCTTCACATTTAGTGTTTGCAATTGTTGCATAAATTCTTTTATATTTTGATCATTTTTCCTCACAATTAAATAAATTTTCTTTTTTAACGTTTTGCAATAACCTTTTATCTCTGTCAAGATTCCTCGTAAGTGAATCATGCTCTTGATTTGAGGTATTACTACTTTATCATCTTCTATTTTCAAATTTTGTGTATTAGGACAAATTTTCAATTCGATATACTTGACTTTACTGACTTCCGATTGGTCGTGGGTAGAAATTGTTTTAACTTTGTGTGAACTTGTTCGGGTTGTTATTAATGCATCTGCGCTCATTTGTTTTAATTCTGATACGGTTAATCGTGACAAGGCGTCAGCTACCACATTCTCCTTTCCTTTTTTGTAGTATATGGCAAAATTATATTCTTCTAAAGCAAGACGGAATTTTGTTAGTCTGCTTGATGGATTTTTCATTGAGAATAAGTATACAAGAGGTCTGTGATCAGTAAACAACTCAAACTCTCTCCCATAGAGGTAGGGACGATAATGCCTCATAGCCCAAACGATTGCTAATAGCTCTTTCTCTATAGTTCCATAATTTAATTCAGCTTTGTTTAACGCTCGGCTGGCAAAAGAAAAAGGTTTGCCATTTTTGTTGCTAAGAACAGCGCCGATCGCTGATCCTGATGCATCTGTATGCAACGTAAAAATGTTATGATCACCAAAATCCGGAAAATCTAGGATCGGTGGGTTAATAAACAAATTGAGAGAAAAACTCTCGAAACTGGAAAATATCGCGGTAAAGAAATGTATAGAAAAGAAACCCGTGCAGTCTTGGCGCCGTTCTGTTTGCAACTGTTTATTCATTTGTCCGAGTTCATTTTACATGCAAAGTTCATTATAGTTCGTCCTAATTGTCCCTTAATGTCAATCCTTATAGCGTCAAGTAGTGTGTGTTTATAATTCGTGGTTAAGTTCCTTCGTCGTAGTTCACAGATAATTCATGTAACATTTAAAAATTATAGCTAACAGTAAATTTCACATTCCCGGCCACCAAAGAAGGAACTTCTTTAAAAATTCATGTAATGTTCTGATCTACTAATCTACTTTTCGCTTTAGAATTTCATGTAACTGCTTATCTCCTAACATTCCGTATGAGTGTAACTGTGTGTATGTTGGTGTTTTGTTTTTTCGTGAACTGACAACTATGAGTGTCAACAATGTAGCGTGGTTTGTGTTGAAAACTATTCAGGTATAATATCGACTAGCTCCTCTGAATTGCTACTAACCGGATTTGGTAGGATTGCTACCCGATTTACTGCGCGTACAATTTGTTTTCCTGACGCTGTGCGGAGCGTTATTACCCGTACTACTCCATCCTTTCCGGGATGCAAACTTGATATCCTTCCCGTTGGCCATAAGGTAGGTGGTATGTTATCTTCCCTTATGATAACCAGTTGTCCTATTTCTAGCGGTACCGGATGAGTCATAAAACGTTTCGCGCGGGCCTGTAGCTGTTGTAGGTATTCCGGATACCAACGCGACCAAATGCTCTGAACATGATGTTGAATTTGATCGAATTCCTTCAACCTATTTGGCGCAACCGAACTTCTATCAACCTGCGGCAACGCTAGCATGTTTGACCCTATCAAAAAGTGCCCAGGAGTGAGCGCTTCCATATCCGTGGGCTCACTCGAAAGTGGGACCAAAGGTCGAGTATTTAGGCACTGTTCAACCTGTGCTAGCACCGTAATCATACCCTCCTGCGTGAGGCTTGTGCTTCCCAAAGTGCGTATGAGGTGTTGCTTCGCCGACCGGACTGCAGCTTCCCACAGCCCCCCGAAGTGTGGCGCCCGTGGTGGAATGAATTTCCACTTGATTTCCTCGTTAGCACACCAGTTGAACAGCTCACGACGATCACGATCGCTGCCTTTCAGCATTTCATGGATGCGACGAAGCTCATGTGCAGCACCCTTAAATGTTGTTGCATTGTCCGAATGCAGTTCCGCTATCCTCCCTCTGCGTGCCACGAAACGCCGTAAAGCTGCTAAGAAGGCAGCGGTAGTGAGATCACCCACAAGTTCGATGTGAACCGCTCTTGTTGCAAAACATACAAAGATAGCGATGTATGCTTTCGTTGCACTTCTGTTGCGTACCGTAGACTTCAGAAATACCGGACCACAGTAATCGACGCCACTCACAGCAAACGGCCTTGTTGGTGAAACCCTTGAAGTAGGAAGATCAGCGACGGATTGTTTCACCAATACGGGTTTTGCCTTGAAGCATCGAAGACACCGGTGATAAACAGCCTTTGTTAAATTGCGCCCACCAATTATCCAAAACCGTTGACGAATTATGGATAACAATAATTCCGGACCGGCGTGTAAGTGTCTCTCGTGATATGACACCGCCAGCAGTACCGCCAATTGATGCTTAGATGAGAGCAATATAGGATGCTTCGATGATTCGCTCATTTGTGCATTGCGCAGCCGGCCACCAACACGCAGGATTCCCGACTGATCAATAAACGGCGACAGCCACTTCAATTTCGAGTTGCGCGGAACATCTCTACTGTTCTTGATCTCGTGCAGCTCATCCGAAAACGACTCCTGCTGAGCGAGATGACACAACCGACGTTCTGCTTCAAGCAACTCACTCTTTGTCAGTAATGGAACTAACGTGATCAGCTCCTGAACCGTGGCATGAGATTTTGTAGATGGAGTATGTGATGATTTGCCTGCCCTTAGACAATTGATGAAACGTAAGCAATACGCCATAGTTCGCCTGAGCCTATGGTAAATGGAGAATCGTTTGAAGAGTGTGCTGCTAAACTCGTTTATAGTGGACAGAGCAGCCATGCGCGGATGAACTCGTTCTTCCTCTGATGATTCGATCTCGTCTCTTGCAGGTTCTCTCTGAGGCCAATCTTCTATCTTCCTGCTTAACCAATGTGGCCCGTGCCACCAACGATGACAATCCAGCAATTTGTCTGGAAGTAGACCTCGTGACACATCGTCTGCTGGATTGTCTACACCGGGTACATGCTCCCAGCCCTTGATTCTGGTCTCTTCCTGAATCTGAGCCACCCTGTTTGCCACAAATGGCTTCCATCGTCGAGGTGTAGAATTCAGCCAGTGTAGAACGGTCATAGAATCAGTCCAAGCGAATGCTTCGTAAGTGCCGTTGAGAGACTGAATGACCTTCCGGAACAAGTCTACTGCCAATCTCGCCGCACAGAGCTCTAATCTGGCGATTGAATTTGTGTTTGTCAGAGAAACAACCTTGGATTTGGCTGCCACTAGTTGTACCGATATTTTGTGCTGGCTTTCTGCTCTGACGTAGCAACAAGCACCATATGCTACCTGCGAAGCATCCGCGAAGATGTGCAGCTGCACACATGTTGCTTGTTTAACCGAAGTGTATCGCGGGATGCTCACTTCACGCAGTGAATGAAGCTTAGAATGGAACGCCGACCATTCCCGCTGGAGATGTGATGGTAGCTCACAATCCCAGTCCCATGATTTCCCGTTTGTCTTTAACGACCACAATTGCTGCATGAAGAGCTTAGCGATGATTATGGTTGGACTCAGCAATCCGAGGGGGTCAAAGATTTTCGCTATGTATGATAGTGTTAGCCGCTTTGTCATCACCGGAGCAACAGTTGGTAGACCAATCCGCACGCGAAGCATATCAGTTGCTGGTTCCCACATGAGCCCCAGGGTGGATACGAATTGGGGATCTTGCCACTCATGCGTCGGGAGAACTGCCAAGTCCTCCGATGGGATGTTCTGTAGTGCTTCCGGTACGTTAGAGGCCCACTTTTTTAATGAAAATCCAGCCGATTTGAGCATCTCTGAGATCTGTGCCCGCATTTCAACTGCCTCCAATACGTCTTCGGTACCCGTGAGCAAATCATCCACGTAGAAGTCGTTCAGTACTGAGTTCACTGCTCGAGGATATTGTGCCTTGTGGTCATGCGCAATTTGCTTTAAAGTCCGCGTTGCCAAAAATGGTGCACATGCGGTTCCGTAGGTTACTGTCAGCAACTGGAAGGTCTGAATTGGCTGTGCAGGACTTTCCCGGTACCGAAGGCGAAGGTACCTTCCGTCGCTAGGTTCGTGGAGAATTTGACGGTACATTTTCTCCACATCTGCTGATAGCGCGATTGCATGTGACCGGAAGCGCACAATGATGGTGAACAGGTCGTCTTGGATCACCGGCCCAACTAGTAGCTTGTCGTTGAGTGAATAGCCAGACGAAGACTTGCACGATGCATCGAACACGATTCGGACTTTGGTTGTTGTGCTTGTCTCCTTCACTACTGCGTGATGAGGAAGGTAGTAGTGCTGAACCGAATCGTCTACCGGATCACTTAACCTCTTCATGTGACCCAAACGCTCGTACTCGACCATGAATTTCACGTACTCCTCCTTCATTTTAGGGTTATCGCTCAGACGACGTTCCATACAACGAAGCCTGCGATCTGCTGTGTTTTTAGAATCCCCTAAAACGATATGAGGATTGGAATTAAACGGTAAACTAACGACATACCTTCCCGAAGTGTTGCGGACGGTAGTAGCCACGTAGTGTCTTTCGCAGGCATCTTCTTCCACCGATAAGACAGTATCCTCGGCTATGGTTTCATTCTGCCAAAACCGCTGCATGATGTCTTCTAATGGTATGTCGTTTGCTGCGAGATGACACAGTCGCGGACCAGAAGATGAATGATGAATGTTTCCGGTGACCACCCAACCGAAATGGGTTTCCACCAGCCACGGTCTTCCCATACCGAGAGAGCGTTTGCGACCGGTGTGAAGCTCCCAGAAAGTATCGCCTCCGATGATGATGTCGACTTCCCCCGGAACGTTGAAGGCGCGATCAGCTAATGCCACATCTGGCATTTTCCACGATGAGATGTCCGAGAATGAAGTAGGGATGGCAGCTGATGGCTTGTCCAAAATCAAGAAAGCCATTTCCTAGCGAAGGGTTGATTCTTGGACCGAACTGTAGCGACGATCGAACCCCTTACTTGATGTACCACCGCATTTCCGATGCCCGAAACAGCAATATTGACCTTGTTGCGGTTGGTCAATAGTTTTCGAGCGCATTCCTCAGAGATGAAATTCGACATGGACCCCGAATCCAGTAGAGCCCTTGCCTCATGCTCATTACCGTAATCATCTCGAATCACAATCTGTGCCGTCTCTAGAAACACCTTATCGTCTTCCAAATGTGCTGCCATGGTAACTGCTGTGGCCGGAGTGATATGCAGAAGTGTATGATGACGTTGACGGCACGTTCTACACGAATAATCAGATTTGCATGATTTGACGTGATGAGTGCCACTCAAACAATTCCAACACAGGTGCTTGTTTGTAACGACATCTCGTCGCTGCTGAACATCCTTAGCGATGAATACCGGACAGTTGCGTAGAAGATGAGCGTCGGTGCATGCTAAGGGACACTTCAATCGCTGAGAATGAGCCGGGGTTGAGGAATGGGGAATGTTTGATGCAGCTGCGTCTGCAATGAACCCTTTTTGTACTGCCGGATGATGAGTGCCGGCCACCTTTCTTCCACTAACAATTTGCTCACACGCAAAATCGTTCGTCGACTTTAGGATCTGGATCCGATCCTGCACAAAAGCGATCACATCCTTGTATTTATCCTTAGGAAAATGCACGGAATGTTTTTCCCAAGCCAGCAGCGTCTCACGATCCAGCTTCATCATCAGCATATTCGAAAGCGGCGTGTCCCATGCATCCACCGGTTCCTTCAGCTTCACCAATCCGTTGACAAAGCGAGTGAATTCGTCCACTAGATGCGTAAGCTTGTCGACGCACACCAATTGCACACCCGGAAGATGGTGCAATTTACGATAGTATTCACGGATTAACAACCGTGAATTATCGTACCGCTTCAGAAGTGCCGCCCACGTAACAGGATAGTTGTCGGATGTTAAAGGGGTGTGCTCAAAGGGTAGAGCTGCTTCTCCCTTTAGCGATGAAAGCAGGTACTGGAGCTTGGCGATGGCGGGAAGTTCTGCAGACGCGTCGATCATGGCTATGAACCGATCTCGGAACGAAAGCCATCTTGTATGGTCTCCATCAAACGTTGGAAGCTCGATCTTTGGCAGACGTAGGTTAGAAGCGTTTGGCCGAAAAAAGGCAAGCGTCGAGGAAGCCAAACCCGTCGTGTCGTGTAGCGTACCCTCTTCCTTCGGTTGGTTTTCCCGTAGGAATGATTTCAGCTTCCGATGACGATCCTCAAAATCACTCCTCTCATGGATGTATGCCTCGATGCTGGCGTCGTTTTCATCCAGCTCTTCGAGTTTCTCAATCGAGTTGAAAAACCCTGACTTGTGCCTGTCCAAATCCTCCAACGCTTCTGGAATCTGGCTTGCAAATTCGGGCACAAACTCCGCTTGAAAACGTTCTAGCGTCTTGAGGCCTTCCACTGCGATCCTCTTTTTGAGTTGCGAAGCCTTGATTTTTTTGTCCATGGTATTACTTTACACGAAACACGAACGAAACGAACAAACGAAAGCGATGGCGCGAAATTTAAACGATGGCGCGTGAAAGACCGTTGCCCTTGATAGCGGGGCGAAAGCGATGGCGCGAAGCGTCACTTAAAAACTGCACTTTTCCGAAAGAACCGAAATTCACCCTTGATAGCAGGATGATGACCGAAAATACACTTTCTTTACTACGATCCGGTTCGAAGGACCAAAAATGAGAGAAAAACTCTCGAAACTGGAAAATATCGCGGTAAAGAAATGTATAGAAAAGAAACCCGTGCAGTCTTGGCGCCGTTCTGTTTGCAACTGTTTATTCATTTGTCCGAGTTCATTTTACATGCAAAGTTCATTATAGTTCGTCCTAATTGTCCCTTAATGTCAATCCTTATAGCGTCAAGTAGTGTGTGTTTATAATTCGTGGTTAAGTTCCTTCGTCGTAGTTCACAGATAATTCATGTAACATTTAAAAATTATAGCTAACAGTAAATTTCACACAAATGTTTTAAAATATCGAACGATTTCTGACATGTTGCAGTCCATTTAAAAGGAATGTTTTTCCTTGTTAAGTAATTCAAAGGCATACAAATCTCTGCAAAATACTTAATGTGTTTACGATAGTAATTTGCAAAAGCAACGAATCGTTTGACCTCTTCTACAGTTGTAGGTATCGGCCAATTTTGAATACATTGTACCTTCTGAGGATCGGGCTTAACTCCTTCGGCTGAGATGTAATGTCCTAGATATATCAAATCTTGTTTCAAAAAATGACACTTGGTGGGATTGAGTTTTAAGTTCACGTTCCTTAGTCTCTCAAAAACACTGATTAAATTTTTATGGTGTTCTTCCATTGTTTTGCCAAAGACGATAATATCATCGAGATACACTAAGCACTTTTCAAGGTTTAGACCTGATAACGCAACAGTCATCATGCGCGAAAATATAGATGGACTTGTTTTAAGACCCATAGGTAATTTAGTCATTTGGTATTGGCCACTAGGCGTAGTGAAAGCAGTAATTGGTCTATCTTCCTTTTTTAGTTGACACTGATAATATCCTTGAGAAAGGTCTAAATGAGAAAAATATTTGGAACCTGATAAGGAATCAATTACTTCATCTATGTTGGGGAGTGGAAATTTATCATCTTTCAAAACTGTATTTACTTTTCTGTAATCTATCACGAGTCTCCATTTCTTTTGATCAGTTGAAGATTTCTTGGGTACTAATAAGACTGGACTGTTCCATTCGGAACTAGCTTCCTCGATTATATTACTTTCTAACATTTTTGAAATTTCATTATCCAATTGAGTTCTTTGCGCATAAGGTAGTTTGTATTGTTTTGAATAAATAGGAAAAGTGTTGTCGCGAACTTTTAAAGTTGCTTCATAGATATGAGTTGTACTTAGTTTATCGTTTTTAAGACAAAAAATATCATTATATTTTACACATATTTTTGAAATAGCAATTTTATCACTTTCTGAGAGATGGGATAAATCTAATTCGGTTAGTAACTGATTAGCATGAGCGCAATTACGTTTAGCTGTACTTATTGTAATAATAGAATAATTACTGGCTGGTGCAATAGTAGGTTTTAAGGTTTTTAAATTGATTGGACGGTTTTGAAAGTTTACGATGCGAACAGGTATTGTACCGTTATAAGGATTTGCTATCGTATTAGCTATAAATACATTTGGTTCTATTGCTTCGTTTAGTACTACGCAAGTATCGGTAAAGCTTGTAGCAACATATACTATAGTGTCTGTTCTTGGTGGTATAATATATGAATTATGATTATTCAATGAAATGAAATTTAATTTTCCTTCTTTAAAATTTATAATTGCTCCATGATTTTGTAAAAAATTTGATCCTATTAATCCTACAACATGTGATGGAAGAGTATTTACAATGTGAAATATAATGGGAAAATCTTGTGATGAAAAAGAAATATTTGTTTCAACGAATCCTAACGTATGAGTGTTTCCACTAAGACCATTGATTTTAAGAATTTTTGATTCATTTATATGTATATTTTTTGGTAGGTACTCTTTGTTGAAGATACAACATGTTGCTCCTGTATCGATAATCAGATCGAAAGTTTTATCAAAAATAGTAAAAGGGGCTTTAACGCTGTTATTTGTTGTTAAATCAGCGAAATAAATTTTGGATATCCACAGAATCAATTGAGTTATCTGGTGTTGGATTATTTTCTGAGTTGTTAGTATCAGCCAAATTTATATTATGGTTGGTGTTATTTGCAGATTGGGGTCCATATTGGTATCCTGATCGAGAATTGTATGAGTTGTGATACGGCCTGGATCTGAATGGTCGACGTCCTCCTCTGTTTGTAAATGATCTAGTTGGACGTGATTGATAAAAATTCCTATCGGAATTATTTGCACTTCTGTTTTGTGGACGATTCCAAGGGCGGTTTCCAAAGTATCCACGATTTTGTCTATTGTAGTATATATTATTATTTGTACCACGGTTGAAACTTTGGCACCAAAAAGTTGCATCATCGTTTATTTCGGTTGGTTCGCATTCAAGAGCGTCGGAAATTGCTTTATTAAGGGTTATAGGATTTCTTGCTTGCAAAAAGAATCTAGTGCTTGGGTTTTTTAGTCCGTTTATGAACGCACGTACCGCTATGGGTTCCACAATGTTAATAGTTGCTGCTTCGTTTGAAAATGTACCAATTGATACATGAGCTGCTGATAGTTTTGTTGCGAGTTTTTCTATAACAGAACCGAACTCTGAAATAGATTGCTTGGTTTGTTTTTGTGAAGCGATTTCTTTTTCAACTGCAAGTGGAGTTAACTGTTCACTAAATCTGTTTCTAAGCAATTGGAAGGCTTGTTGAATATTAGTAGCAGAATCAATCGTTCCATGCGCACTACCAGTTAAAGTGGTTTTTAAAAATTTTATGAGATTTATTTCCGTAACACCTTCCGAGTAATCTTGTAGCAATTCCACGCTTTCGATAAAAGAATTCAATTCTGATGCAGACCCATTATAAGGTTTTACAAGTTTCAAAGCAATATTGATATCTAATTTTGGAGCCATTGTAAATTGTTCTTCAATTATGACTTGGGGTATGTCTAGTGGTTTAGCAATTTTCACACCAGCGATTCTAGATGATCTACGCATGTATTAACCGATAAATTATGAGGTATCAACACTAATAACACTTGTTTTCAGCACACACGACGCACTTTAGCACATAATAATTATTATGCATATGTAGTATCAATTAATAGTGTAAATTAAAAAGTATATAGCAAAAATGATCAAATAAATAAATAAATATTATACAATACGCAATAAATAAATTCATGGAATAAATCGTAAAAGCTATTAGGAGAATGAAACTTGACGCGATTAAAGAGTATGAAAGGATTTTTTTTTTTTTTTTTTTTTTTTTTTTTTTTAGGCGAGATTATCTTGATTTTTCATTTTTCGGTTATAACGCTTACTATTTTTTACCGCACTGTCACTCACGCACACATAGTATTCAACGCACACGCATAATTACCTAATATTTAATATCGCACATTGAATTAACATTTTTTTTCTTTTTTTATAATTTATACGCATACACATGCTCACTCACCTTACATCTATGGGTCATACCCTTTTTTTTTTTTCTTTTGGTGCTATCGCGCTGGTTCTGCCGTTGATGTCGCCGTTTCTGCCGCTGCTGCTTGTGTTGTAACTGTCTTCGCTGCTATCTTTGTAGATGCTTCGGTGCTGCTGGTATTACAGATGCTATCGGTTCGTTTGCTGCTGACGCTGAATATTTGCAGCTTCTGCACGTGGTGTTGCCGCTGTTAGTATTGCTGATGCTGACCGTATTGGTGTCTCTGTTTCGCTGGTATTACTGCTGTATCTGCATGTATCACTCTCGGTTGGGGATTTCTCGCGATAATATTGTCGTCGCTGCTAGCCGATCGCCGATGATGATTTTTTTTTCTCTGCCACATGACTTAGTTGGTGGCGTCAAGTTGGCTTAAACGCAATGGCGGACACGATTTTCATCTGGCGTCTTGGCAATGGCGTATGTGAATCCTCGTGGTGGCGTCTACGATGGCGGATTCACTCTTTAGCGATGGTGGAGTCACGGTGATCGCTTTGCTTCCGGTGAAAAAAAAAACGAATTTCACCACGGTGTAATATCACAGCACATCGGAGCGTTGTCCTTGCAGAGGTGATCTCGATCCACTCACACACTTGCACACTTCACTGCGGGCTTCTCACGGACGTTTGATACTTTTTGGGTACGCTCACGGTTCGGGTACGCTCACACGTTTACTTACGGAGCTTTACTTATGGAGCGTTTACTTATAGCTCTGTAGCTTGCTAGGAGGGCACGTTCGCACACTTAATTACAATCTCTTTTATTTGTCGGGTTCCTGGCAAAAGGGGCTCCTGGCAGGATCGCCATGTTATGTTCGTACACTTTATTGTATTGTGTTGCGCCGGTAACGGACCCGACGTGGCCAGACCCTGGTGGTGAGCTAAGAGAGCGTGATGTGCGTTCGTACGTACTTATATATACTAACTTAGTTCTAAAATCTTATACTAATACATGTATACCTTAATTACGCTATAAATTACAGGGTGGCTCGCACCACAGTTCCATTAAACAAATTGATAACGCTCTCCTTGAAGAACCTTCCAGGAACCCTCAACCTGCATTTCCGTTCGTTGAACAGCCATCATCCGATCACTCGCATTCGCATCTCACCTATGACAAGGAGCGCTGTACTCAGTTCAGCATAGGATGCCAAGACGATGCCCCTAACATGAAGAAAAAATACTGGCTGTCCCCCTCCGCTCAATTTAGTCATATAACCCCTCTACTACTGAATGCTACTCAATATCGTTTGAGCGCCCTAATGCTTGCAAAATTGTGACAAAATACTCATTTTTCAACTATCTCTCTATTGAAGGAATGTTTCTAATAAAGGGCCTTCTTTTATGGTTGAACGAATCATTGTCCTTCAAGGAGCATATAAACATTGTAGTGGTTAAAGTGCACAAAGTTCTACGCAAACTATTTCCATTGCTAATAGACTGATCAGCAATGTCGATGCACCATCTTTCCTTTCTTTCTTCAACCCTATAGAAGATATAAACCACTCCATGCATCATTTCTGTTTGATCAGTTTCTTAGTAATTAGTTTTAGTTATAATTAGTTACTTAATTACTAGATAATAAAATTATATCTGTTAAGCATAAGGAAGGACATTTTGTTACATATGAAATGAATTGTCATCAACACATTCGAATGGAAAATTAATTGTAAATAATATGTTCAAACGCTAAATAGTGAGTATGGTAATGACATTCTTTATGCATAATGTTACAAATAATGTTATGTTACATTTAATGTACACAAAGTGCAAAACACGCACACGTGGGTTGCATAGTTGTTGCATCTGGTGTCTAGCTGATACACACTTGTCAATAATACACACCTAATCGCACGTTTAATAAAGAATATGCGTTTATCTTGTGTACTGGCTTTTTGTGTCGTCAACATTCATGTATCGAGTGTATTTGTTTTTTCTCTCATCGTATAGTAAACAACTTTTAACTGTTGTTGCAACAGCTTAAAAAAACTATATGAAACATACCACAGAGCCGTATCGCACGCAAGTGCTTAACAATACCTTGTATTGGAAAACGTTATTATTTTCATTTATAAGCAGTCGCAGCGGATTGGAATCATCATTCAAACGGCTCAACCGCTAGCTTACACATCTAAACAACTCTCAAACAAATCATCCAACCATCTTGTAACCATGAAGTCGATCCTTGCTCTCGTCCTGTTCGTCGCCTGTGCCACTCAAGTCTACTCTGGTAAGTCGCCCACGGCTTTTTAGCTACGAAACTCTACTCAAATTGATATTCTGTTCTTAAAGGATGTCTCAGGTCGTATCCGCACTACACTGGCTATGTAGCGTCTCATGGTTATGGTCTACATGGTTGTGGTCTTCATCGCGCCGGTCATCATGCTGTTGTGAACGTTAACCTTCCGAGCGTTTCTTCATATCATCGGACCGGATTCTGCGGTTGTGGAAATTGTGTTTCTTGCCGGACAGGTGGTCCGCATTATGCCGGACCTTTCGGCTCTTACTATTAATAGTGAGCTTTTGGTATGAACTGGAGTTAAAGCTTCTTACTTGAATGACTTGAACTTAAGGAAAACACCGAATAATGCTCTAAGACCAATGTTGCCTTCCGAATAAACCGTAGTAAACTGCAACAAAACCTTTTTTGTATTTCAATTTCTAAACAAACTAGCTACTAGTATGTATGAGTGGATTTGTAGTACTCTGCATTATTAATTAATTACAAAAACAAATGTAATATGATGCTAGAGCAATACTATCCTAAGAAAGAGGATTTCGTTAGCAAAACGCCAGGCCTAACGTGTAATGGTGAAACAACTTTCAACACTCTCAAGTATAAGAGATTGTGAGATCTCCAGCAACACCCTGCTCTGCCATACTTACTTGGACGTTAAATTTATATGATCATGACTTGAGGCAGTGTGACTGGCCCTGCGCTGTTGTCCTCAAGTATCTTTGGAGAACCTCATGGTTCGGTTCTTCTTCTTGTTGGCCTGCTTAGCGTCGAACACGTCGAGAAGACATGGCTAGGTCTCGAATCCGTTTCCAGGAATCTCGGTCTCCGGCTGCAGTCCTCCATCCACGGTTGCGTCCGATCTCCGACAGGTATGACTCCACCTGATCCATCCAACGGGCTCGCTGTGCTCTTCTACGTCTCGTGCCGAGCGGGTCGCTCACGAGCACCTTCCTGGTGGGGCATGAATCAGGCATCCTCATCACATACTGCCATACTGCCAAAGATGGTCCTTAGCACCCGCCGTTCGGAAATGGCGAGTACATTGACGTCCTCCGTTAACATAGTCCAGCACTCATACCCGTAGAGGACTACCGGACGTATCAATGTGCGATATGTCGTGGAGTTTGCGTGTTGCTGGGGTCTTCTGGATTGCGAGTGGATCGAGTTTGTGGAGCCCGTAGTAGGCACGATTTCCCTGCGCCATGCGCCTTCGGATTGTGCTGCTTATGTTGTTGTCCGAAGTTACAATCGTAGCAAGGTAGCAAAAGTTCTTCTACCACCTCGAGATCGTCACCGTCAACTAATACTCTGTTTCCGAGTCGGGCGCTACCACGGTCAGCACGGCCTCCGTCAAGCAGGTACTTTGTATTTGTCGCATTGATCCTGAATCCAATCCTATCGACAACGCGTTTCAGCCGGGTGTGCACGTCGCAGACCGCCGCCAATGTCCGTCCGATGATGCTAATGCCATCTGCGAAGCCGAGAAATTTGAGAGAACGCATGAAAATCGTGCCCCGGATGTCGAAGACCGCGCTTCGCATGACACCTTCCAGAACGATGTTAAACAGGAAACAGGAGAGTCCGTCCCCTTGCCTCAGACTCAGGTGAGATTCAAACGATTCCGACAGCATGTTCGACACTCTCACTTTACATTGCACCCCGTCCATAGTGGCCTTCAACAGCCGTACCACCTTACCTGGGAATAAGTACTGCTGCGTGATGTGCCATAGCTCGATCCGATCTATGGCGTCGTAACTAGTGATGGGTAAATCCGACAAAAAAACGGAATCGCTTCCGAATGACTCCATAAATTTTGGAAGCGGCTCCGGAAGGTAGGTGCAGTACTCCGAATTCGGAACCGTCCGGAGCCGTCCGGAACCGCCCGGAACCGTCCGGAACCGTCCGGAGCCGTCCGGAATCGTCCGGAGCCGCCTAGTCGGCAGCCGGAGCCGTCGGAATCGTCGGAACCGTCCGGAATCGTCGGAATCGTCCGGAACCGTCCGGAACCGTCCGGAACCGCCCGGAACCGTCCGGAACCGTCCGGAGCCGTCCGGAATCGTCCGGAGCCGCCTAGTCGGCAGCCGGAGCCGTCGGAATCGTCGGAACCGTCCGGAATCGTCGGAATCGTCGGAGCCGTCCGGAGCCGTCGGAGCCGCCGGAGCCGTCCGGAGCCGTCGGAGCCGCTAGTTGGCGATGATATAACCCAGATTATTGCACTATCAGCAAATTTTATATAATCTGATAAAAATCAAAAAAATAAAGCAATCTTTATTTTAAAAAAATTAAAAAAAGCGCTAGCAATAACTAGCGGCTCCGGACGGCTCCGGACGGCTCCGGACGGTTCCGGACGGCTCCGGACGATTCCGGACGGCTCCGACGATTCCGACGGCTCCGGCTGCCGACTAGGCGGCTCCGGACGGCTCCGGACGATTCCGGACGGCTCCGACGATTCCGACGGCTCCGGCTGCCGACTAGGCGGCTCCGGACGGCTCCGGACGATTCCGGACGGCTCCGACGATTCCGACGGCTCCGGCTGCCGATTAGGCGGCTCCGGACGGCTCCGGACGATTCCGGACGGCTCCGACGATTCCGACGGCTCCGGCTGCCGACTAGGCGGCTCCGGACGGTTCCGGACGATTCCGACGATTCCGGACGGCTCCGGACGGCTCCGGGCGGAATCGTGGTTTTAACCTAGCCGGAATCGGAGCCGGAGTTGCTATGCTCGGAAGCGGTTCGGAGCCGTGGGTGCGATTCCGAGAACCCATCACTAACATGGCGTTCATGGGAATAAATCCGCTTCGTTTAGCAATCAATATTCTGTAGAACTAACTGGGATAGCTGCTGCATCAGTTGCTCATCCGACTCTTCGAAGCTGCGCTTCTTCTCCTGGAAGAGTCGGGACTGCAGTCTTCTCAGTCGTCTATAGTTTTCTACGTCCTGCCGGGTCTTGCGCTGGAGCATACGAGTAAGCGCTGCGTTCTTCTTGGATAGTGCTCGTCTACTCTCATCGATAAACCATTCGCTCCTCTGGATACATGTTACGAGGCCAATTGTTTGATCGGCCGTGCTGCTGATGGTCATACTCCGATGGTCATTAAAGGACGTCGCCTCGAAGGTAGTGCTTCGCCAAGCGCGGTCGCGAAGTCCTTCATTACACCAGCTTGTCTCAATCGATGTATGTTCAGCCTTGGGGTAGGCTAATAGTGTAGTTTATTGGTTACGCACAATTGGGGCGAAAAGGTCTGAGTCGATGTTTGCTCCCCTTATGTACGTACGACGATAATATCCGAGAAGTGCCTTCCATCGATGAGAAGGTGGTCAATCTGGGAATATATCTGCTGTGGTGATCTCTAGGTGTAACTGAAGCGAGGATCGCGTTGGAAGCAGGTGCTGCCAATGATCATGTGCTTGGAGAAGACGAAGTTTACTAGATGAAGCTCATTGTCATTTGTCAGCTGGTGCACGCTGAAACCTCCTATTGTGGGTTTGAATTCTTCCTCCCGTGTCCGATGACAATCTTAACGTCGTGTCAGCGCTGCGATCTTGACTCGCTCTCCAACTGCGCATATAACTTGTCCTTTTCGTCAGCGGTGGTTCTGTTATGTTCGTACACTTTATTGTATTGTGTTGCGCCGGTAACGGACCCGACGTGGCCAGACCCTGGTGGTGAGCTAAGAGAGCGTGATGTGCGTTCGTACGTACTTATATATACTAACTTAGTTCTAAAATCTTATACTAATACATGTATACCTTAATTACGCTATAAATTACAGGGTGGCTCGCACCACACGCCTAACCCTTTTTTTTTTTTTTTTTTTGCTTTTCGTATCGTTTTATCCTATTTTGGTGTATTATCTCATTTTTGTTATTAATCCTGACTATTACATTTTCATCTTCGCATTTTACTATTTCGTATGGACCTGTGTATTGCATATCTAATTTGCTTGCGGTTTCGTTGCGAATCAAAACTTGATCTCCTCGTTTTATGTCTTTAGATTTACATTTTTTGTCATACAACGTTTTACTGTTCGTTTTACATTTCATTATTCTCTGTCTAACGTCATTATGTACAATGCAAAGTTTCGCTTTTAAAAGTGTTACATAATTGTCTAAATCATATTGGATTCTAGACTGTTCTGAATCGTTTGTTATATGTGACGGAACATTTGCTTGTCTACCATAGACGAGATAGAATGGTGTATAATTAGTTGAAGTATGAACTGTGTTGTTATACGCAAACTCGTAGAATTTGACCCATTGATTCCAGTCTAAAGAATTATTGTTGCTAAATATTCGCAAGTAGTTTCCTAACATTTTTTGAGAATTTTCTAGTGCTCCTATAGTTTCGTGATGATAAGCAGTTGAGCTGAGTTTTTCTATTCGTAGTAATTTACAGACTTCTGTGAATAAAGCTGACATAAATTCAGTTCCTCGGTCGGTACAAATCTTTTCTGGCACTCCATATTTGAGTATTACATTTTCTACAAACGCTTTGGCTACCGTTTTGGTTCGCTTATTTTTAATTGGAGTTGCTGTGACAAATTTAGTTAGGTCGCATTGCGTAGTAAGTATATATTCAAATCCTTCAGAATTCACAAATGGCCCTACTAGGTCTAAGAATATCTTCTCCATTGCTTTGGTGGAAGTTGAAGTAATTTTCAATGGTATTTTTGGATTGTTCACTTTTTTATATTTTTGACATTCTGCGCAATTTTTGATCATCTTTCTAACGTCTTCATCGATTCCTTTCCATGTATAACGCTGTTTTATTGTTTTTAATGTCCGTTGAATACCTGCATGACCAGCAGTTGGCAAAATGTGAAAATCGTTTATAATTAGAAGTTTCTTTGCTGAATCATTCTCTGAAATAACCTTTATGTCTTCATTCAATATTAGTATTTTCGGTAATCCCTTCACATTTAGTGTTTGCAATTGTTGCATAAATTCTTTTATATTTTGATCATTTTTCCTCACAATTAAATAAATTTTCTTTTTTAACGTTTTGCAATAACCTTTTATCTCTGTCAAGATTCCTCGTAAGTGAATCATGCTCTTGATTTGAGGTATTACTACTTTATCATCTTCTATTTTCAAATTTTGTGTATTAGGACAAATTTTCAATTCGATATACTTGACTTTACTGACTTCCGATTGGTCGTGGGTAGAAATTGTTTTAACTTTGTGTGAACTTGTTCGGGTTGTTATTAATGCATCTGCGCTCATTTGTTTTAATTCTGATACGGTTAATCGTGACAAGGCGTCAGCTACCACATTCTCCTTTCCTTTTTTGTAGTATATGGCAAAATTATATTCTTCTAAAGCAAGACGGAATTTTGTTAGTCTGCTTGATGGATTTTTCATTGAGAATAAGTATACAAGAGGTCTGTGATCAGTAAACAACTCAAACTCTCTCCCATAGAGGTAGGGACGATAATGCCTCATAGCCCAAACGATTGCTAATAGCTCTTTCTCTATAGTTCCATAATTTAATTCAGCTTTGTTTAACGCTCGGCTGGCAAAAGAAAAAGGTTTGCCATTTTTGTTGCTAAGAACAGCGCCGATCGCTGATCCTGATGCATCTGTATGCAACGTAAAAATGTTATGATCACCAAAATCCGGAAAATCTAGGATCGGTGGGTTAATAAACAAATTGAGAGAAAAACTCTCGAAACTGGAAAATATCGCGGTAAAGAAATGTATAGAAAAGAAACCCGTGCAGTCTTGGCGCCGTTCTGTTTGCAACTGTTTATTCATTTGTCCGAGTTCATTTTACATGCAAAGTTCATTATAGTTCGTCCTAATTGTCCCTTAATGTCAATCCTTATAGCGTCAAGTAGTGTGTGTTTATAATTCGTGGTTAAGTTCCTTCGTCGTAGTTCACAGATAATTCATGTAACATTTAAAAATTATAGCTAACAGTAAATTTCACATTCCCGGCCACCAAAGAAGGAACTTCTTTAAAAATTCATGTAATGTTCTGATCTACTAATCTACTTTTCGCTTTAGAATTTCATGTAACTGCTTATCTCCTAACATTCCGTATGAGTGTAACTGTGTGTATGTTGGTGTTTTGTTTTTTCGTGAACTGACAACTATGAGTGTCAACAATGTAGCGTGGTTTGTGTTGAAAACTATTCAGGTATAATATCGACTAGCTCCTCTGAATTGCTACTAACCGGATTTGGTAGGATTGCTACCCGATTTACTGCGCGTACAATTTGTTTTCCTGACGCTGTGCGGAGCGTTATTACCCGTACTACTCCATCCTTTCCGGGATGCAAACTTGATATCCTTCCCGTTGGCCATAAGGTAGGTGGTATGTTATCTTCCCTTATGATAACCAGTTGTCCTATTTCTAGCGGTACCGGATGAGTCATAAAACGTTTCGCGCGGGCCTGTAGCTGTTGTAGGTATTCCGGATACCAACGCGACCAAATGCTCTGAACATGATGTTGAATTTGATCGAATTCCTTCAACCTATTTGGCGCAACCGAACTTCTATCAACCTGCGGCAACGCTAGCATGTTTGACCCTATCAAAAAGTGCCCAGGAGTG
Source organism: Anopheles funestus (assembly GCF_943734845.2). NCBI lineage: Eukaryota > Metazoa > Arthropoda > Insecta > Diptera > Culicidae > Anopheles > Anopheles funestus. Next base: position 35,435,516 of record NC_064599.1, read on the forward strand.
AGCGCTTCCATATCCGTGGGCTCACTCGAAAGTGGGACCAAAGGTCGAGTATTTAGGCACTGTTCAACCTGTGCTAGCACCGTAATCATACCCTCCTGCGTGAGGCTTGTGCTTCCCAAAGTGCGTATGAGGTGTTGCTTCGCCGACCGGACTGCAGCTTCCCACAGCCCCCCGAAGTGTGGCGCCCGTGGTGGAATGAATTTCCACTTGATTTCCTCGTTAGCACACCAGTTGAACAGCTCACGACGATCACGATCGCTGCCTTTCAGCATTTCATGGATGCGACGAAGCTCATGTGCAGCACCCTTAAATGTTGTTGCATTGTCCGAATGCAGTTCCGCTATCCTCCCTCTGCGTGCCACGAAACGCCGTAAAGCTGCTAAGAAGGCAGCGGTAGTGAGATCACCCACAAGTTCGATGTGAACCGCTCTTGTTGCAAAACATACAAAGATAGCGATGTATGCTTTCGTTGCACTTCTGTTGCGTACCGTAGACTTCAGAAATACCGGACCACAGTAATCGACGCCACTCACAGCAAACGGCCTTGTTGGTGAAACCCTTGAAGTAGGAAGATCAGCGACGGATTGTTTCACCAATACGGGTTTTGCCTTGAAGCATCGAAGACACCGGTGATAAACAGCCTTTGTTAAATTGCGCCCACCAATTATCCAAAACCGTTGACGAATTATGGATAACAATAATTCCGGACCGGCGTGTAAGTGTCTCTCGTGATATGACACCGCCAGCAGTACCGCCAATTGATGCTTAGATGAGAGCAATATAGGATGCTTCGATGATTCGCTCATTTGTGCATTGCGCAGCCGGCCACCAACACGCAGGATTCCCGACTGATCAATAAACGGCGACAGCCACTTCAATTTCGAGTTGCGCGGAACATCTCTACTGTTCTTGATCTCGTGCAGCTCATCCGAAAACGACTCCTGCTGAGCGAGATGACACAACCGACGTTCTGCTTCAAGCAACTCACTCTTTGTCAGTAATGGAACTAACGTGATCAGCTCCTGAACCGTGGCATGAGATTTTGTAGATGGAGTATGTGATGATTTGCCTGCCCTTAGACAATTGATGAAACGTAAGCAATACGCCATAGTTCGCCTGAGCCTATGGTAAATGGAGAATCGTTTGAAGAGTGTGCTGCTAAACTCGTTTATAGTGGACACAGCAGCCATGCGCGGTTGAACTCGTTCTTCCTCTGATGATTCGATCTCGTCTCTTGCAGGTTCACTCTGAGGCCAATCTTCTATCTTCCTGCTTAACCAATGTGGCCCGTGCCACCAACGATGACAATCCAGCAATTTGTCTGGAAGTAGACCTCGTGACACATCGTCTGCTGGATTGTCTACACCGGGTACATGCTCCCAGCCCTTGATTCTGGTCTCTTCCTGAATCTGAGCCACCCTGTTTGCCACAAATGGCTTCCATCGTCGAGGTGTAGAATTCAGCCAGTGTAGAACGGTCATAGAATCAGTCCAAGCGAATGCTTCGTAAGTGCCGTTGAGAGACTGAATGACCTTCCGGAACAAGTCTACTGCCAATCTCGCCGCACAGAGCTCTAATCTGGCGATTGAATTTGTGTTTGTCAGAGAAACAACCTTGGATTTGGCTGCCACTAGTTGTACCGATATTTTGTGCTGGCTTTCTGCTCTGACGTAGCAACAAGCACCATATGCTACCTGCGAAGCATCCGCGAAGATGTGCAGCTGCACACATGTTGCTTGTTTAACCGAAGTGTATCGCGGGATGCTCACTTCACGCAGTGAATGAAGCTTAGAATGGAACGCCGACCATTCCCGCTGGAGATGTGATGGTAGCTCACAATCCCAGTCCCATGATTTCCCGTTTGTCTTTAACGACCACAATTGCTGCATGAAGAGCTTAGCGATGATTATGGTTGGACTCAGCAATCCGAGGGGGTCAAAGATTTTCGCTATGTATGATAGTGTTAGCCGCTTTGTCATCACCGGAGCAACAGTTGGTAGACCAATCCGCACGCGAAGCATATCAGTTGCTGGTTCCCACATGAGCCCCAGGGTGGATACGAATTGGGGATCTTGCCACTCATGCGTCGGGAGAACTGCCAAGTCCTCCGATGGGATGTTCTGTAGTGCTTCCGGTACGTTAGAGGCCCACTTTTTTAATGAAAATCCAGCCGATTTGAGCATCTCTGAGATCTGTGCCCGCATTTCAACTGCCTCCAATACGTCTTCGGTACCCGTGAGCAAATCATCCACGTAGAAGTCGTTCAGTACTGAGTTCACTGCTCGAGGATATTGTGCCTTGTGGTCATGCGCAATTTGCTTTAAAGTCCGCGTTGCCAAAAATGGTGCACATGCGGTTCCGTAGGTTACTGTCAGCAACTGGAAGGTCTGAATTGGCTGTGCAGGACTTTCCCGGTACCGAAGGCGAAGGTACCTTCCGTCGCTAGGTTCGTGGAGAATTTGACGGTACATTTTCTCCACATCTGCTGATAGCGCGATTGCATGTGACCGGAAGCGCACAATGATGGTGAACAGGTCGTCTTGGATCACCGGCCCAACTAGTAGCTTGTCGTTGAGTGAATAGCCAGACGAAGACTTGCACGATGCATTGAACACGATTCGGACTTTGGTTGTTGTGCTTGTCTCCTTCACTACTGCGTGATGAGGAAGGTAGTAGTGCTGAACCGAATCGTCTACCGGATCACTTAACCTCTTCATGTGACCCAAACGCTCGTACTCGACCATGAATTTCACGTACTCCTCCTTCATTTTAGGGTTATCGCTCAGACGACGTTCCATACAACGAAGCCTGCGATCTGCTGTGTTTTTAGAATCCCCTAAAACGATATGAGGATTGGAATTAAACGGTAAACTAACGACATACCTTCCCGAAGTGTTGCGGACGGTAGTAGCCACGTAGTGTCTTTCGCAGGCATCTTCTTCCACCGATAAGACAGTATCCTCGGCTATGGTTTCATTCTGCCAAAACCGCTGCATGATGTCTTCTAATGGTATGTCGTTTGCTGCGAGATGACACAGTCGCGGACCAGAAGATGAATGATGAATGTTTCCGGTGACCACCCAACCGAAATGGGTTTCCACCAGCCACGGTCTTCCCATACCGAGAGAGCGTTTGCGACCGGTGTGAAGCTCCCAGAAAGTATCGCCTCCGATGATGATGTCGACTTCCCCCGGAACGTTGAAGGCGCGATCAGCTAATGCCACATCTGGCATTTTCCACGATGAGATGTCCGAGAATGAAGTAGGGATGGCAGCTGATGGCTTGTCCAAAATCAAGAAAGCCATTTCCGTAGCGAAGGGTTGATTCTTGGACCGAACTGTAGCGACGATCGAACCCCTTACTTGATGTACCACCGCATTTCCGATGCCCGAAACAGCAATATTGACCTTGTTGCGGTTGGTCAATAGTTTTCGAGCGCATTCCTCAGAGATGAAATTCGACATGGACCCCGAATCCAGTAGAGCCCTTGCCTCATGCTCATTACCGTAATCATCTCGAATCACAATCTGTGCCGTCTCTAGAAACACCTTATCGTCTTCCAAATGTGCTGCCATGGTAACTGCTGTGGCCGGAGTGATATGAAGAAGTGTATGATGACGTTGACGGCACGTTCTACACGAATAATCAGATTTGCATGATTTGACGTGATGAGTGCCACTCAAACAATTCCAACACAGGTGCTTGTTTGTAACGACATCTCGTCGCTGCTGAACATCCTTAGCGATGAATACCGGACAGTTGCGTAGAAGATGAGCGTCGGTGCATGCTAAGGGACACTTCAATCGCTGAGAATGAGCCGGGGTTGAGGAATGGGGAATGTTTGATGCAGCTGCGTCTGCAATGAACCCTTTTTGTACTGCCGGATGATGAGTGCCGGCCACCTTTCTTCCACTAACAATTTGCTCACACGCAAAATCGTTCGTCGACTTTAGGATCTGGATCCGATCCTGCACAAAAGCGATCACATCCTTGTATTTATCCTTAGGAAAATGCACGGAATGTTTTTCCCAAGCCAGCAGCGTCTCACGATCCAGCTTCATCATCAGCATATTCGAAAGCGGCGTGTCCCATGCATCCACCGGTTCCTTCAGCTTCACCAATCCGTTGACAAAGCGAGTGAATTCGTCCACTAGATGCGTAAGCTTGTCGACGCACACCGATTGCACACCCGGAAGATGGTGCAATTTACGATAGTATTCACGGATTAACAACCGTGAATTATCGTACCGCTTCAGAAGTGCCGCCCACGTAACAGGATAGTTGTCGGATGTTAAAGGGGTGTGCTCAAAGGGTAGAGCTGCTTCTCCCTTTAGCGATGAAAGCAGGTACTGGAGCTTGGCGATGGCGGGAAGTTCTGCAGACGCGTCGATCATGGCTATGAACCGATCTCGGAACGAAAGCCATCTTGTATGGTCTCCATCAAACGTTGGAAGCTCGATCTTTGGCAGACGTAGGTTAGAAGCGTTTGGCCGAAAAAAGGCAAGCGTCGAGGAAGCCAAACCCGTCGTGTCGTGTAGCGTACCCTCTTCCTTCGGTTGGTTTTCCCGTAGGAATGATTTCAGCTTCCGATGACGATCCTCAAAATCACTCCTCTCATGGATGTATGCCTCGATGCTGGCGTCGTTTTCATCCAGCTCTTCGAGTTTCTCAATCGAGTTGAAAAACCCTGACTTGTGCCTGTCCAAATCCTCCAACGCTTCTGGAATCTGGCTTGCAAATTCGGGCACAAACTCCGCTTGAAAACGTTCTAGCGTCTTGAGGCCTTCCACTGCGATCCTCTTTTTGAGTTGCGAAGCCTTGATTTTTTTGTCCATGGTATTACTTTACACGAAACACGAACGAAACGAACAAACGAAAGCGATGGCGCGAAATTTAAACGATGGCGCGTGAAAGACCGTTGCCCTTGATAGCGGGGCGAAAGCGATGGCGCGAAGCGTCACTTAAAAACTGCACTTTTCCGAAAGAACCGAAATTCACCCTTGATAGCAGGATGATGACCGAAAATACACTTTCTTTACTACGATCCGGTTCGAAGGACCAAAAATGAGAGAAAAACTCTCGAAACTGGAAAATATCGCGGTAAAGAAATGTATAGAAAAGAAACCCGTGCAGTCTTGGCGCCGTTCTGTTTGCAACTGTTTATTCATTTGTCCGAGTTCATTTTACATGCAAAGTTCATTATAGTTCGTCCTAATTGTCCCTTAATGTCAATCCTTATAGCGTCAAGTAGTGTGTGTTTATAATTCGTGGTTAAGTTCCTTCGTCGTAGTTCACAGATAATTCATGTAACATTTAAAAATTATAGCTAACAGTAAATTTCACACAAATGTTTTAAAATATCGAACGATTTCTGACATGTTGCAGTCCATTTAAAAGGAATGTTTTTCCTTGTTAAGTAATTCAAAGGCATACAAATCTCTGCAAAATACTTAATGTGTTTACGATAGTAATTTGCAAAAGCAACGAATCGTTTGACCTCTTCTACAGTTGTAGGTATCGGCCAATTTTGAATACATTGTACCTTCTGAGGATCGGGCTTAACTCCTTCGGCTGAGATGTAATGTCCTAGATATATCAAATCTTGTTTCAAAAAATGACACTTGGTGGGATTGAGTTTTAAGTTCACGTTCCTTAGTCTCTCAAAAACACTGATTAAATTTTTATGGTGTTCTTCCATTGTTTTGCCAAAGACGATAATATCATCGAGATACACTAAGCACTTTTCAAGGTTTAGACCTGATAACGCAACAGTCATCATGCGCGAAAATATAGATGGACTTGTTTTAAGACCCATAGGTAATTTAGTCATTTGGTATTGGCCACTAGGCGTAGTGAAAGCAGTAATTGGTCTATCTTCCTTTTTTAGTTGACACTGATAATATCCTTGAGAAAGGTCTAAATGAGAAAAATATTTGGAACCTGATAAGGAATCAATTACTTCATCTATGTTGGGGAGTGGAAATTTATCATCTTTCAAAACTGTATTTACTTTTCTGTAATCTATCACGAGTCTCCATTTCTTTTGATCAGTTGAAGATTTCTTGGGTACTAATAAGACTGGACTGTTCCATTCGGAACTAGCTTCCTCGATTATATTACTTTCTAACATTTTTGAAATTTCATTATCCAATTGAGTTCTTTGCGCATAAGGTAGTTTGTATTGTTTTGAATAAATAGGAAAAGTGTTGTCGCGAACTTTTAAAGTTGCTTCATAGATATGAGTTGTACTTAGTTTATCGTTTTTAAGACAAAAAATATCATTATATTTTACACATATTTTTGAAATAGCAATTTTATCACTTTCTGAGAGATGGGATAAATCTAATTCGGTTAGTAACTGATTAGCATGAGCGCAATTACGTTTAGCTGTACTTATTGTAATAATAGAATAATTACTGGCTGGTGCAATAGTAGGTTTTAAGGTTTTTAAATTGATTGGACGGTTTTGAAAGTTTACGATGCGAACAGGTATTGTACCGTTATAAGGATTTGCTATCGTATTAGCTATAAATACATTTGGTTCTATTGCTTCGTTTAGTACTACGCAAGTATCGGTAAAGCTTGTAGCAACATATACTATAGTGTCTGTTCTTGGTGGTATAATATATGAATTATGATTATTCAATGAAATGAAATTTAATTTTCCTTCTTTAAAATTTATAATTGCTCCATGATTTTGTAAAAAATTTGATCCTATTAATCCTACAACATGTGATGGAAGAGTATTTACAATGTGAAATATAATGGGAAAATCTTGTGATGAAAAAGAAATATTTGTTTCAACGAATCCTAACGTATGAGTGTTTCCACTAAGACCATTGATTTTAAGAATTTTTGATTCATTTATATGTATATTTTTTGGTAGGTACTCTTTGTTGAAGATACAACATGTTGCTCCTGTATCGATAATCAGATCGAAAGTTTTATCAAAAATAGTAAAAGGGGCTTTAACGCTGTTATTTGTTGTTAAATCAGCGAAATAAATTTTGGATATCCACAGAATCAATTGAGTTATCTGGTGTTGGATTATTTTCTGAGTTGTTAGTATCAGCCAAATTTATATTATGGTTGGTGTTATTTGCAGATTGGGGTCCATATTGGTATCCTGATCGAGAATTGTATGAGTTGTGATACGGCCTGGATCTGAATGGTCGACGTCCTCCTCTGTTTGTAAATGATCTAGTTGGACGTGATTGATAAAAATTCCTATCGGAATTATTTGCACTTCTGTTTTGTGGACGATTCCAAGGGCGGTTTCCAAAGTATCCACGATTTTGTCTATTGTAGTATATATTATTATTTGTACCACGGTTGAAACTTTGGCACCAAAAAGTTGCATCATCGTTTATTTCGGTTGGTTCGCATTCAAGAGCGTCGGAAATTGCTTTATTAAGGGTTATAGGATTTCTTGCTTGCAAAAAGAATCTAGTGCTTGGGTTTTTTAGTCCGTTTATGAACGCACGTACCGCTATGGGTTCCACAATGTTAATAGTTGCTGCTTCGTTTGAAAATGTACCAATTGATACATGAGCTGCTGATAGTTTTGTTGCGAGTTTTTCTATAACAGAACCGAACTCTGAAATAGATTGCTTGGTTTGTTTTTGTGAAGCGATTTCTTTTTCAACTGCAAGTGGAGTTAACTGTTCACTAAATCTGTTTCTAAGCAATTGGAAGGCTTGTTGAATATTAGTAGCAGAATCAATCGTTCCATGCGCACTACCAGTTAAAGTGGTTTTTAAAAATTTTATGAGATTTATTTCCGTAACACCTTCCGAGTAATCTTGTAGCAATTCCACGCTTTCGATAAAAGAATTCAATTCTGATGCAGACCCATTATAAGGTTTTACAAGTTTCAAAGCAATATTGATATCTAATTTTGGAGCCATTGTAAATTGTTCTTCAATTATGACTTGGGGTATGTCTAGTGGTTTAGCAATTTTCACACCAGCGATTCTAGATGATCTACGCATGTATTAACCGATAAATTATGAGGTATCAACACTAATAACACTTGTTTTCAGCACACACGACGCACTTTAGCACATAATAATTATTATGCATATGTAGTATCAATTAATAGTGTAAATTAAAAAGTATATAGCAAAAATGATCAAATAAATAAATAAATATTATACAATACGCAATAAATAAATTCATGGAATAAATCGTAAAAGCTATTAGGAGAATGAAACTTGACGCGATTAAAGAGTATGAAAGGATTTTTTTTTTTTTTTTTTTTTTTTTTTTTTTAGGCGAGATTATCTTGATTTTTCATTTTTCGGTTATAACGCTTACTATTTTTTACCGCACTGTCACTCACGCACACATAGTATTCAACGCACACGCATAATTACCTAATATTTAATATCGCACATTGAATTAACATTTTTTTTCTTTTTTTATAATTTATACGCATACACATGCTCACTCACCTTACATCTATGGGTCATACCCTTTTTTTTTTTCTTTTGGTGCTATCGCGCTGGTTCTGCCGTTGATGTCGCCGTTTCTGCCGCTGCTGCTTGTGTTGTAACTGTCTTCGCTGCTATCTTTGTAGATGCTTCGGTGCTGCTGGTATTACAGATGCTATCGGTTCGTTTGCTGCTGACGCTGAATATTTGCAGCTTCTGCACGTGGTGTTGCCGCTGTTAGTATTGCTGATGCTGACCGTATTGGTGTCTCTGTTTCGCTGGTATTACTGCTGTATCTGCATGTATCACTCTCGGTTGGGGATTTCTCGCGATAATATTGTCGTCGCTGCTAGCCGATCGCCGATGATGATTTTTTTTTTCTCTGCCACATGACTTAGTTGGTGGCGTCAAGTTGGCTTAAACGCAATGGCGGACACGATTTTCATCTGGCGTCTTGGCAATGGCGTATGTGAATCCTCGTGGTGGCGTCTACGATGGCGGATTCACTCTTTAGCGATGGTGGAGTCACGGTGATCGCTTTGCTTCCGGTGAAAAAAAAAACGAATTTCACCACGGTGTAATATCACAGCACATCGGAGCGTTGTCCTTGCAGAGGTGATCTCGATCCACTCACACACTTGCACACTTCACTGCGGGCTTCTCACGGACGTTTGATACTTTTTGGGTACGCTCACGGTTCGGGTACGCTCACACGTTTACTTACGGAGCTTTACTTATGGAGCGTTTACTTATAGCTCTGTAGCTTGCTAGGAGGGCACGTTCGCACACTTAATTACAATCTCTTTTATTTGTCGGGTTCCTGGCAAAAGGGGCTCCTGGCAGGATCGCCATGTTATGTTCGTACACTTTATTGTATTGTGTTGCGCCGGTAACGGACCCGACGTGGCCAGACCCTGGTGGTGAGCTAAGAGAGCGTGATGTGCGTTCGTACGTACTTATATATACTAACTTAGTTCTAAAATCTTATACTAATACATGTATACCTTAATTACGCTATAAATTACAGGGTGGCTCGCACCACACGCCTAACCCTTTTTTTTTTTTTTTTTTTGGTTTTCGTATCGTTTTATCCTATTTTGGTGTATTATCTCATTTTTGTTATTAATCCTGACTATTACATTTTCATCTTCGCATTTTACTATTTCGTATGGACCTGTGTATTGCATATCTAATTTGCTTGCGGTTTCGTTGCGAATCAAAACTTGATCTCCTCGTTTTATGTCTTTAGATTTACATTTTTTATCATACAACGTTTTACTGTTCGTTTTACATTTCATTATTCTCTGTCTAACGTCATTATGTACAATGCAAAGTTTCGCTTTTAAAAGTGTTACATAATTGTCTAAATCATATTGGATTCTAGACTGTTCTGAATCGTTTGTTATATGTGACGGAACATTTGCTTGTCTACCATAGACGAGATAGAATGGTGTATAATTAGTTGAAGTATGAACTGTGTTGTTATACGCAAACTCGTAGAATTTGACCCATTGATTCCAGTCTAAAGAATTATTGTTGCTAAATATTCGCAAGTAGTTTCCTAACATTTTTTGAGAATTTTCTAGTGCTCCTATAGTTTCGTGATGATAAGCAGTTGAGCTGAGTTTTTCTATTCGTAGTAATTTACAGACTTCTGTGAATAAAGCTGACATAAATTCAGTTCCTCGGTCGGTACAAATCTTTTCTGGCACTCCATATTTGAGTATTACATTTTCTACAAACGCTTTGGCTACCGTTTTGGTTCGCTTATTTTTAATTGGAGTTGCTGTGACAAATTTAGTTAGGTCGCATTGCGTAGTAAGTATATATTCAAATCCTTCAGAATTCACAAATGGCCCTACTAGGTCTAAGAATATCTTCTCCATTGCTTTGGTGGAAGTTGAAGTAATTTTCAATGGTATTTTTGGATTGTTCACTTTTTTATATTTTTGACATTCTGCGCAATTTTTGATCATCTTTCTAACGTCTTCATCGATTCCTTTCCATGTATAACGCTGTTTTATTGTTTTTAATGTCCGTTGAATACCTGCATGACCAGCAGTTGGCAAAATGTGAAAATCGTTTATAATTAGAAGTTTCTTTGCTGAATCATTCTCTGAAATAACCTTTATGTCTTCATTCAATATTAGTATTTTCGGTAATCCCTTCACATTTAGTGTTTGCAATTGTTGCATAAATTCTTTTATATTTTGATCATTTTTCCTCACAATTAAATAAATTTTCTTTTTTAACGTTTTGCAATAACCTTTTATCTCTGTCAAGATTCCTCGTAAGTGAATCATGCTCTTGATTTGAGGTATTACTACTTTATCATCTTCTATTTTCAAATTTTGTGTATTAGGACAAATTTTCAATTCGATATACTTGACTTTACTGACTTCCGATTGGTCGTGGGTAGAAATTGTTTTAACTTTGTGTGAACTTGTTCGGGTTGTTATTAATGCATCTGCGCTCATTTGTTTTAATTCTGATACGGTTAATCGTGACAAGGCGTCAGCTACCACATTCTCCTTTCCTTTTTTGTAGTATATGGCAAAATTATATTCTTCTAAAGCAAGACGGAATTTTGTTAGTCTGCTTGATGGATTTTTCATTGAGAATAAGTATACAAGAGGTCTGTGATCAGTAAACAACTCAAACTCTCTCCCATAGAGGTAGGGACGATAATGCCTCATAGCCCAAACGATTGCTAATAGCTCTTTCTCTATAGTTCCATAATTTAATTCAGCTTTGTTTAACGCTCGGCTGGCAAAAGAAAAAGGTTTGCCATTTTTGTTGCTAAGAACAGCGCCGATCGCTGATCCTGATGCATCTGTATGCAACGTAAAAATGTTATGATCACCAAAATCCGGAAAATCTAGGATCGGTGGGTTAATAAACAAATTGAGAGAAAAACTCTCGAAACTGGAAAATATCGCGGTAAAGAAATGTATAGAAAAGAAACCCGTGCAGTCTTGGCGCCGTTCTGTTTGCAACTGTTTATTCATTTGTCCGAGTTCATTTTACATGCAAAGTTCATTATAGTTCGTCCTAATTGTCCCTTAATGTCAATCCTTATAGCGTCAAGTAGTGTGTGTTTATAATTCGTGGTTAAGTTCCTTCGTCGTAGTTCACAGATAATTCATGTAACATTTAAAAATTATAGCTAACAGTAAATTTCACATTCCCGGCCACCAAAGAAGGAACTTCTTTAAAAATTCATGTAATGTTCTGATCTACTAATCTACTTTTCGCTTTAGAATTTCATGTAACTGCTTATCTCCTAACATTCCGTATGAGTGTAACTGTGTGTATGTTGGTGTTTTGTTTTTTCGTGAACTGACAACTATGAGTGTCAACAATGTAGCGTGGTTTGTGTTGAAAACTATTCAGGTATAATATCGACTAGCTCCTCTGAATTGCTACTAACCGGATTTGGTAGGATTGCTACCCGATTTACTGCGCGTACAATTTGTTTTCCTGACGCTGTGCGGAGCGTTATTACCCGTACTACTCCATCCTTTCCGGGATGCAAACTTGATATCCTTCCCGTTGGCCATAAGGTAGGTGGTATGTTATCTTCCCTTATGATAACCAGTTGTCCTATTTCTAGCGGTACCGGATGAGTCATAAAACGTTTCGCGCGGGCCTGTAGCTGTTGTAGGTATTCCGGATACCAACGCGACCAAATGCTCTGAACATGATGTTGAATTTGATCGAATTCCTTCAACCTATTTGGCGCAACCGAACTTCTATCAACCTGCGGCAACGCTAGCATGTTTGACCCTATCAAAAAGTGCCCAGGAGTGAGCGCTTCCATATCCGTGGGCTCACTCGAAAGTGGGACCAAAGGTCGAGTATTTAGGCACTGTTCAACCTGTGCTAGCACCGTAATCATACCCTCCTGCGTGAGGCTTGTGCTTCCCAAAGTGCGTATGAGGTGTTGCTTCGCCGACCGGACTGCAGCTTCCCACAGCCCCCCGAAGTGTGGCGCCCGTGGTGGAATGAATTTCCACTTGATTTCCTCGTTAGCACACCAGTTGAACAGCTCACGACGATCACGATCGCTGCCTTTCAGCATTTCATGGATGCGACGAAGCTCATGTGCAGCACCCTTAAATGTTGTTGCATTGTCCGAATGCAGTTCCGCTATCCTCCCTCTGCGTGCCACGAAACGCCGTAAAGCTGCTAAGAAGGCAGCGGTAGTGAGATCACCCACAAGTTCGATGTGAACCGCTCTTGTTGCAAAACATACAAAGATAGCGATGTATGCTTTCGTTGCACTTCTGTTGCGTACCGTAGACTTCAGAAATACCGGACCACAGTAATCGACGCCACTCACAGCAAACGGCCTTGTTGGTGAAACCCTTGAAGTAGGAAGATCAGCGACGGATTGTTTCACCAATACGGGTTTTGCCTTGAAGCATCGAAGACACCGGTGATAAACAGCCTTTGTTAAATTGCGCCCACCAATTATCCAAAACCGTTGACGAATTATGGATAACAATAATTCCGGACCGGCGTGTAAGTGTCTCTCGTGATATGACACCGCCAGCAGTACCGCCAATTGATGCTTAGATGAGAGCAATATAGGATGCTTCGATGATTCGCTCATTTGTGCATTGCGCAGCCGGCCACCAACACGCAGGATTCCCGACTGATCAATAAACGGCGACAGCCACTTCAATTTCGAGTTGCGCGGAACATCTCTACTGTTCTTGATCTCGTGCAGCTCATCCGAAAACGACTCCTGCTGAGCGAGATGACACAACCGACGTTCTGCTTCAAGCAACTCACTCTTTGTCAGTAATGGAACTAACGTGATCAGCTCCTGAACCGTGGCATGAGATTTTGTAGATGGAGTATGTGATGATTTGCCTGCCCTTAGACAATTGATGAAACGTAAGCAATACGCCATAGTTCGCCTGAGCCTATGGTAAATGGAGAATCGTTTGAAGAGTGTGCTGCTAAACTCGTTTATAGTGGACACAGCAGCCATGCGCGGTTGAACTCGTTCTTCCTCTGATGATTCGATCTCGTCTCTTGCAGGTTCACTCTGAGGCCAATCTTCTATCTTCCTGCTTAACCAATGTGGCCCGTGCCACCAACGATGACAATCCAGCAATTTGTCTGGAAGTAGACCTCGTGACACATCGTCTGCTGGATTGTCTACACCGGGTACATGCTCCCAGCCCTTGATTCTGGTCTCTTCCTGAATCTGAGCCACCCTGTTTGCCACAAATGGCTTCCATCGTCGAGGTGTAGAATTCAGCCAGTGTAGAACGGTCATAGAATCAGTCCAAGCGAATGCTTCGTAAGTGCCGTTGAGAGACTGAATGACCTTCCGGAACAAGTCTACTGCCAATCTCGCCGCACAGAGCTCTAATCTGGCGATTGAATTTGTGTTTGTCAGAGAAACAACCTTGGATTTGGCTGCCACTAGTTGTACCGATATTTTGTGCTGGCTTTCTGCTCTGACGTAGCAACAAGCACCATATGCTACCTGCGAAGCATCCGCGAAGATGTGCAGCTGCACACATGTTGCTTGTTTAACCGAAGTGTATCGCGGGATGCTCACTTCACGCAGTGAATGAAGCTTAGAATGGAACGCCGACCATTCCCGCTGGAGATGTGATGGTAGCTCACAATCCCAGTCCCATGATTTCCCGTTTGTCTTTAACGACCACAATTGCTGCATGAAGAGCTTAGCGATGATTATGGTTGGACTCAGCAATCCGAGGGGGTCAAAGATTTTCGCTATGTATGATAGTGTTAGCCGCTTTGTCATCACCGGAGCAACAGTTGGTAGACCAATCCGCACGCGAAGCATATCAGTTGCTGGTTCCCACATGAGCCCCAGGGTGGATACGAATTGGGGATCTTGCCACTCATGCGTCGGGAGAACTGCCAAGTCCTCCGATGGGATGTTCTGTAGTGCTTCCGGTACGTTAGAGGCCCACTTTTTTAATGAAAATCCAGCCGATTTGAGCATCTCTGAGATCTGTGCCCGCATTTCAACTGCCTCCAATACGTCTTCGGTACCCGTGAGCAAATCATCCACGTAGAAGTCGTTCAGTACTGAGTTCACTGCTCGAGGATATTGTGCCTTGTGGTCATGCGCAATTTGCTTTAAAGTCCGCGTTGCCAAAAATGGTGCACATGCGGTTCCGTAGGTTACTGTCAGCAACTGGAAGGTCTGAATTGGCTGTGCAGGACTTTCCCGGTACCGAAGGCGAAGGTACCTTCCGTCGCTAGGTTCGTGGAGAATTTGACGGTACATTTTCTCCACATCTGCTGATAGCGCGATTGCATGTGACCGGAAGCGCACAATGATGGTGAACAGGTCGTCTTGGATCACCGGCCCAACTAGTAGCTTGTCGTTGAGTGAATAGCCAGACGAAGACTTGCACGATGCATCGAACACGATTCGGACTTTGGTTGTTGTGCTTGTCTCCTTCACTACTGCGTGATGAGGAAGGTAGTAGTGCTGAACCGAATCGTCTACCGGATCACTTAACCTCTTCATGTGACCCAAACGCTCGTACTCGACCATGAATTTCACGTACTCCTCCTTCATTTTAGGGTTATCGCTCAGACGACGTTCCATACAACGAAGCCTGCGATCTGCTGTGTTTTTAGAATCCCCTAAAACGATATGAGGATTGGAATTAAACGGTAAACTAACGACATACCTTCCCGAAGTGTTGCGGACGGTAGTAGCCACGTAGTGTCTTTCGCAGGCATCTTCTTCCACCGATAAGACAGTATCCTCGGCTATGGTTTCATTCTGCCAAAACCGCTGCATGATGTCTTCTAATGGTATGTCGTTTGCTGCGAGATGACACAGTCGCGGACCAGAAGATGAATGATGAATGTTTCCGGTGACCACCCAACCGAAATGGGTTTCCACCAGCCACGGTCTTCCCATACCGAGAGAGCGTTTGCGACCGGTGTGAAGCTCCCAGAAAGTATCGCCTCCGATGATGATGTCGACTTCCCCCGGAACGTTGAAGGCGCGATCAGCTAATGCCACATCTGGCATTTTCCACGATGAGATGTCCGAGAATGAAGTAGGGATGGCAGCTGATGGCTTGTCCAAAATCAAGAAAGCCATTTCCTAGCGAAGGGTTGATTCTTGGACCGAACTGTAGCGACGATCGAACCCCTTACTTGATGTACCACCGCATTTCCGATGCCCGAAACAGCAATATTGACCTTGTTGCGGTTGGTCAATAGTTTTCGAGCGCATTCCTCAGAGATGAAATTCGACATGGACCCCGAATCCAGTAGAGCCCTTGCCTCATGCTCATTACCGTAATCATCTCGAATCACAATCTGTGCCGTCTCTAGAAACACCTTATCGTCTTCCAAATGTGCTGCCATGGTAACTGCTGTGGCCGGAGTGATATGCAGAAGTGTATGATGACGTTGACGGCACGTTCTACACGAATAATCAGATTTGCATGATTTGACGTGATGAGTGCCACTCAAACAATTCCAACACAGGTGCTTGTTTGTAACGACATCTCGTCGCTGCTGAACATCCTTAGCGATGAATACCGGACAGTTGCGTAGAAGATGAGCGTCGGTGCATGCTAAGGGACACTTCAATCGCTGAGAATGAGCCGGGGTTGAGGAATGGGGAATGTTTGATGCAGCTGCGTCTGCAATGAACCCTTTTTGTACTGCCGGATGATGAGTGCCGGCCACCTTTCTTCCACTAACAATTTGCTCACACGCAAAATCGTTCGTCGACTTTAGGATCTGGATCCGATCCTGCACAAAAGCGATCACATCCTTGTATTTATCCTTAGGAAAATGCACGGAATGTTTTTCCCAAGCTAGCAGCGTCTCACGATCCAGCTTCATCATCAGCATATTCGAAAGCGGCGTGTCCCATGCATCCACCGGTTCCTTCAGCTTCACCAATCCGTTGACAAAGCGAGTGAATTCGTCCACTAGATGCGTAAGCTTGTCGACGCACACCAATTGCACACCCGGAA
The DNA here is from genome assembly GCF_943734845.2 of Anopheles funestus. Lineage (NCBI taxonomy): Eukaryota > Metazoa > Arthropoda > Insecta > Diptera > Culicidae > Anopheles > Anopheles funestus. Next base: position 35,451,951 of record NC_064599.1, read on the forward strand.
GATGGTGCAATTTACGATAGTATTCACGGATTAACAACCGTGAATTATCGTACCGCTTCAGAAGTGCCGCCCACGTAACAGGATAGTTGTCGGATGTTAAAGGGGTGTGCTCAAAGGGTAGAGCTGCTTCTCCCTTTAGCGATGAAAGCAGGTACTGGAGCTTGGCGATGGCGGGAAGTTCTGCAGACGCGTCGATCATGGCTATGAACCGATCTCGGAACGAAAGCCATCTTGTATGGTCTCCATCAAACGTTGGAAGCTCGATCTTTGGCAGACGTAGGTTAGAAGCGTTTGGCCGAAAAAAGGCAAGCGTCGAGGAAGCCAAACCCGTCGTGTCGTGTAGCGTACCCTCTTCCTTCGGTTGGTTTTCCCGTAGGAATGATTTCAGCTTCCGATGACGATCCTCAAAATCACTCCTCTCATGGATGTATGCCTCGATGCTGGCGTCGTTTTCATCCAGCTCTTCGAGTTTCTCAATCGAGTTGAAAAACCCTGACTTGTGCCTGTCCAAATCCTCCAACGCTTCTGGAATCTGGCTTGCAAATTCGGGCACAAACTCCGCTTGAAAACGTTCTAGCGTCTTGAGGCCTTCCACTGCGATCCTCTTTTTGAGTTGCGAAGCCTTGATTTTTTTGTCCATGGTATTACTTTACACGAAACACGAACGAAACGAACAAACGAAAGCGATGGCGCGAAATTTAAACGATGGCGCGTGAAAGACCGTTGCCCTTGATAGCGGGGCGAAAGCGATGGCGCGAAGCGTCACTTAAAAACTGCACTTTTCCGAAAGAACCGAAATTCACCCTTGATAGCAGGATGATGACCGAAAATACACTTTCTTTACTACGATCCGGTTCGAAGGACCAAAAATGAGAGAAAAACTCTCGAAACTGGAAAATATCGCGGTAAAGAAATGTATAGAAAAGAAACCCGTGCAGTCTTGGCGCCGTTCTGTTTGCAACTGTTTATTCATTTGTCCGAGTTCATTTTACATGCAAAGTTCATTATAGTTCGTCCTAATTGTCCCTTAATGTCAATCCTTATAGCGTCAAGTAGTGTGTGTTTATAATTCGTGGTTAAGTTCCTTCGTCGTAGTTCACAGATAATTCATGTAACATTTAAAAATTATAGCTAACAGTAAATTTCACACAAATGTTTTAAAATATCGAACGATTTCTGACATGTTGCAGTCCATTTAAAAGGAATGTTTTTCCTTGTTAAGTAATTCAAAGGCATACAAATCTCTGCAAAATACTTAATGTGTTTACGATAGTAATTTGCAAAAGCAACGAATCGTTTGACCTCTTCTACAGTTGTAGGTATCGGCCAATTTTGAATACATTGTACCTTCTGAGGATCGGGCTTAACTCCTTCGGCTGAGATGTAATGTCCTAGATATATCAAATCTTGTTTCAAAAAATGACACTTGGTGGGATTGAGTTTTAAGTTCACGTTCCTTAGTCTCTCAAAAACACTGATTAAATTTTTATGGTGTTCTTCCATTGTTTTGCCAAAGACGATAATATCATCGAGATACACTAAGCACTTTTCAAGGTTTAGACCTGATAACGCAACAGTCATCATGCGCGAAAATATAGATGGACTTGTTTTAAGACCCATAGGTAATTTAGTCATTTGGTATTGGCCACTAGGCGTAGTGAAAGCAGTAATTGGTCTATCTTCCTTTTTTAGTTGACACTGATAATATCCTTGAGAAAGGTCTAAATGAGAAAAATATTTGGAACCTGATAAGGAATCAATTACTTCATCTATGTTGGGGAGTGGAAATTTATCATCTTTCAAAACTGTATTTACTTTTCTGTAATCTATCACGAGTCTCCATTTCTTTTGATCAGTTGAAGATTTCTTGGGTACTAATAAGACTGGACTGTTCCATTCGGAACTAGCTTCCTCGATTATATTACTTTCTAACATTTTTGAAATTTCATTATCCAATTGAGTTCTTTGCGCATAAGGTAGTTTGTATTGTTTTGAATAAATAGGAAAAGTGTTGTCGCGAACTTTTAAAGTTGCTTCATAGATATGAGTTGTACTTAGTTTATCGTTTTTAAGACAAAAAATATCATTATATTTTACACATATTTTTGAAATAGCAATTTTATCACTTTCTGAGAGATGGGATAAATCTAATTCGGTTAGTAACTGATTAGCATGAGCGCAATTACGTTTAGCTGTACTTATTGTAATAATAGAATAATTACTGGCTGGTGCAATAGTAGGTTTTAAGGTTTTTAAATTGATTGGACGGTTTTGAAAGTTTACGATGCGAACAGGTATTGTACCGTTATAAGGATTTGCTATCGTATTAGCTATAAATACATTTGGTTCTATTGCTTCGTTTAGTACTACGCAAGTATCGGTAAAGCTTGTAGCAACATATACTATAGTGTCTGTTCTTGGTGGTATAATATATGAATTATGATTATTCAATGAAATGAAATTTAATTTTCCTTCTTTAAAATTTATAATTGCTCCATGATTTTGTAAAAAATTTGATCCTATTAATCCTACAACATGTGATGGAAGAGTATTTACAATGTGAAATATAATGGGAAAATCTTGTGATGAAAAAGAAATATTTGTTTCAACGAATCCTAACGTATGAGTGTTTCCACTAAGACCATTGATTTTAAGAATTTTTGATTCATTTATATGTATATTTTTTGGTAGGTACTCTTTGTTGAAGATACAACATGTTGCTCCTGTATCGATAATCAGATCGAAAGTTTTATCAAAAATAGTAAAAGGGGCTTTAACGCTGTTATTTGTTGTTAAATCAGCGAAATAAATTTTGGATATCCACAGAATCAATTGAGTTATCTGGTGTTGGATTATTTTCTGAGTTGTTAGTATCAGCCAAATTTATATTATGGTTGGTGTTATTTGCAGATTGGGGTCCATATTGGTATCCTGATCGAGAATTGTATGAGTTGTGATACGGCCTGGATCTGAATGGTCGACGTCCTCCTCTGTTTGTAAATGATCTAGTTGGACGTGATTGATAAAAATTCCTATCGGAATTATTTGCACTTCTGTTTTGTGGACGATTCCAAGGGCGGTTTCCAAAGTATCCACGATTTTGTCTATTGTAGTATATATTATTATTTGTACCACGGTTGAAACTTTGGCACCAAAAAGTTGCATCATCGTTTATTTCGGTTGGTTCGCATTCAAGAGCGTCGGAAATTGCTTTATTAAGGGTTATAGGATTTCTTGCTTGCAAAAAGAATCTAGTGCTTGGGTTTTTTAGTCCGTTTATGAACGCACGTACCGCTATGGGTTCCACAATGTTAATAGTTGCTGCTTCGTTTGAAAATGTACCAATTGATACATGAGCTGCTGATAGTTTTGTTGCGAGTTTTTCTATAACAGAACCGAACTCTGAAATAGATTGCTTGGTTTGTTTTTGTGAAGCGATTTCTTTTTCAACTGCAAGTGGAGTTAACTGTTCACTAAATCTGTTTCTAAGCAATTGGAAGGCTTGTTGAATATTAGTAGCAGAATCAATCGTTCCATGCGCACTACCAGTTAAAGTGGTTTTTAAAAATTTTATGAGATTTATTTCCGTAACACCTTCCGAGTAATCTTGTAGCAATTCCACGCTTTCGATAAAAGAATTCAATTCTGATGCAGACCCATTATAAGGTTTTACAAGTTTCAAAGCAATATTGATATCTAATTTTGGAGCCATTGTAAATTGTTCTTCAATTATGACTTGGGGTATGTCTAGTGGTTTAGCAATTTTCACACCAGCGATTCTAGATGATCTACGCATGTATTAACCGATAAATTATGAGGTATCAACACTAATAACACTTGTTTTCAGCACACACGACGCACTTTAGCACATAATAATTATTATGCATATGTAGTATCAATTAATAGTGTAAATTAAAAAGTATATAGCAAAAATGATCAAATAAATAAATAAATATTATACAATACGCAATAAATAAATTCATGGAATAAATCGTAAAAGCTATTAGGAGAATGAAACTTGACGCGATTAAAGAGTATGAAAGGATTTTTTTTTTTTTTTTTTTTTTTTTTTTTTTAGGCGAGATTATCTTGATTTTTCATTTTTCGGTTATAACGCTTACTATTTTTTACCGCACTGTCACTCACGCACACATAGTATTCAACGCACACGCATAATTACCTAATATTTAATATCGCACATTGAATTAACATTTTTTTTCTTTTTTTATAATTTATACGCATACACATGCTCACTCACCTTACATCTATGGGTCATACCCTTTTTTTTTTTCTTTTGGTGCTATCGCGCTGGTTCTGCCGTTGATGTCGCCGTTTCTGCCGCTGCTGCTTGTGTTGTAACTGTCTTCGCTGCTATCTTTGTAGATGCTTCGGTGCTGCTGGTATTACAGATGCTATCGGTTCGTTTGCTGCTGACGCTGAATATTTGCAGCTTCTGCACGTGGTGTTGCCGCTGTTAGTATTGCTGATGCTGACCGTATTGGTGTCTCTGTTTCGCTGGTATTACTGCTGTATCTGCATGTATCACTCTCGGTTGGGGATTTCTCGCGATAATATTGTCGTCGCTGCTAGCCGATCGCCGATGATGATTTTTTTTTTCTCTGCCACATGACTTAGTTGGTGGCGTCAAGTTGGCTTAAACGCAATGGCGGACACGATTTTCATCTGGCGTCTTGGCAATGGCGTATGTGAATCCTCGTGGTGGCGTCTACGATGGCGGATTCACTCTTTAGCGATGGTGGAGTCACGGTGATCGCTTTGCTTCCGGTGAAAAAAAAAACGAATTTCACCACGGTGTAATATCACAGCACATCGGAGCGTTGTCCTTGCAGAGGTGATCTCGATCCACTCACACACTTGCACACTTCACTGCGGGCTTCTCACGGACGTTTGATACTTTTTGGGTACGCTCACGGTTCGGGTACGCTCACACGTTTACTTACGGAGCTTTACTTATGGAGCGTTTACTTATAGCTCTGTAGCTTGCTAGGAGGGCACGTTCGCACACTTAATTACAATCTCTTTTATTTGTCGGGTTCCTGGCAAAAGGGGCTCCTGGCAGGATCGCCATGTTATGTTCGTACACTTTATTGTATTGTGTTGCGCCGGTAACGGACCCGACGTGGCCAGACCCTGGTGGTGAGCTAAGAGAGCGTGATGTGCGTTCGTACGTACTTATATATACTAACTTAGTTCTAAAATCTTATACTAATACATGTATACCTTAATTACGCTATAAATTACAGGGTGGCTCGCACCACACGCCTAACCCTTTTTTTTTTTTTTTTTTTGCTTTTCGTATCGTTTTATCCTATTTTGGTGTATTATCTCATTTTTGTTATTAATCCTGACTATTACATTTTCATCTTCGCATTTTACTATTTCGTATGGACCTGTGTATTGCATATCTAATTTGCTTGCGGTTTCGTTGCGAATCAAAACTTGATCTCCTCGTTTTATGTCTTTAGATTTACATTTTTTATCATACAACGTTTTACTGTTCGTTTTACATTTCATTATTCTCTGTCTAACGTCATTATGTACAATGCAAAGTTTCGCTTTTAAAAGTGTTACATAATTGTCTAAATCATATTGGATTCTAGACTGTTCTGAATCGTTTGTTATATGTGACGGAACATTTGCTTGTCTACCATAGACGAGATAGAATGGTGTATAATTAGTTGAAGTATGAACTGTGTTGTTATACGCAAACTCGTAGAATTTGACCCATTGATTCCAGTCTAAAGAATTATTGTTGCTAAATATTCGCAAGTAGTTTCCTAACATTTTTTGAGAATTTTCTAGTGCTCCTATAGTTTCGTGATGATAAGCAGTTGAGCTGAGTTTTTCTATTCGTAGTAATTTACAGACTTCTGTGAATAAAGCTGACATAAATTCAGTTCCTCGGTCGGTACAAATCTTTTCTGGCACTCCATATTTGAGTATTACATTTTCTACAAACGCTTTGGCTACCGTTTTGGTTCGCTTATTTTTAATTGGAGTTGCTGTGACAAATTTAGTTAGGTCGCATTGCGTAGTAAGTATATATTCAAATCCTTCAGAATTCACAAATGGCCCTACTAGGTCTAAGAATATCTTCTCCATTGCTTTGGTGGAAGTTGAAGTAATTTTCAATGGTATTTTTGGATTGTTCACTTTTTTATATTTTTGACATTCTGCGCAATTTTTGATCATCTTTCTAACGTCTTCATCGATTCCTTTCCATGTATAACGCTGTTTTATTGTTTTTAATGTCCGTTGAATACCTGCATGACCAGCAGTTGGCAAAATGTGAAAATCGTTTATAATTAGAAGTTTCTTTGCTGAATCATTCTCTGAAATAACCTTTATGTCTTCATTCAATATTAGTATTTTCGGTAATCCCTTCACATTTAGTGTTTGCAATTGTTGCATAAATTCTTTTATATTTTGATCATTTTTCCTCACAATTAAATAAATTTTCTTTTTTAACGTTTTGCAATAACCTTTTATCTCTGTCAAGATTCCTCGTAAGTGAATCATGCTCTTGATTTGAGGTATTACTACTTTATCATCTTCTATTTTCAAATTTTGTGTATTAGGACAAATTTTCAATTCGATATACTTGACTTTACTGACTTCCGATTGGTCGTGGGTAGAAATTGTTTTAACTTTGTGTGAACTTGTTCGGGTTGTTATTAATGCATCTGCGCTCATTTGTTTTAATTCTGATACGGTTAATCGTGACAAGGCGTCAGCTACCACATTCTCCTTTCCTTTTTTGTAGTATATGGCAAAATTATATTCTTCTAAAGCAAGACGGAATTTTGTTAGTCTGCTTGATGGATTTTTCATTGAGAATAAGTATACAAGAGGTCTGTGATCAGTAAACAACTCAAACTCTCTCCCATAGAGGTAGGGACGATAATGCCTCATAGCCCAAACGATTGCTAATAGCTCTTTCTCTATAGTTCCATAATTTAATTCAGCTTTGTTTAACGCTCGGCTGGCAAAAGAAAAAGGTTTGCCATTTTTGTTGCTAAGAACAGCGCCGATCGCTGATCCTGATGCATCTGTATGCAACGTAAAAATGTTATGATCACCAAAATCCGGAAAATCTAGGATCGGTGGGTTAATAAACAAATTGAGAGAAAAACTCTCGAAACTGGAAAATATCGCGGTAAAGAAATGTATAGAAAAGAAACCCGTGCAGTCTTGGCGCCGTTCTGTTTGCAACTGTTTATTCATTTGTCCGAGTTCATTTTACATGCAAAGTTCATTATAGTTCGTCCTAATTGTCCCTTAATGTCAATCCTTATAGCGTCAAGTAGTGTGTGTTTATAATTCGTGGTTAAGTTCCTTCGTCGTAGTTCACAGATAATTCATGTAACATTTAAAAATTATAGCTAACAGTAAATTTCACATTCCCGGCCACCAAAGAAGGAACTTCTTTAAAAATTCATGTAATGTTCTGATCTACTAATCTACTTTTCGCTTTAGAATTTCATGTAACTGCTTATCTCCTAACATTCCGTATGAGTGTAACTGTGTGTATGTTGGTGTTTTGTTTTTTCGTGAACTGACAACTATGAGTGTCAACAATGTAGCGTGGTTTGTGTTGAAAACTATTCAGGTATAATATCGACTAGCTCCTCTGAATTGCTACTAACCGGATTTGGTAGGATTGCTACCCGATTTACTGCGCGTACAATTTGTTTTCCTGACGCTGTGCGGAGCGTTATTACCCGTACTACTCCATCCTTTCCGGGATGCAAACTTGATATCCTTCCCGTTGGCCATAAGGTAGGTGGTATGTTATCTTCCCTTATGATAACCAGTTGTCCTATTTCTAGCGGTACCGGATGAGTCATAAAACGTTTCGCGCGGGCCTGTAGCTGTTGTAGGTATTCCGGATACCAACGCGACCAAATGCTCTGAACATGATGTTGAATTTGATCGAATTCCTTCAACCTATTTGGCGCAACCGAACTTCTATCAACCTGCGGCAACGCTAGCATGTTTGACCCTATCAAAAAGTGCCCAGGAGTGAGCGCTTCCATATCCGTGGGCTCACTCGAAAGTGGGACCAAAGGTCGAGTATTTAGGCACTGTTCAACCTGTGCTAGCACCGTAATCATACCCTCCTGCGTGAGGCTTGTGCTTCCCAAAGTGCGTATGAGGTGTTGCTTCGCCGACCGGACTGCAGCTTCCCACAGCCCCCCGAAGTGTGGCGCCCGTGGTGGAATGAATTTCCACTTGATTTCCTCGTTAGCACACCAGTTGAACAGCTCACGACGATCACGATCGCTGCCTTTCAGCATTTCATGGATGCGACGAAGCTCATGTGCAGCACCCTTAAATGTTGTTGCATTGTCCGAATGCAGTTCCGCTATCCTCCCTCTGCGTGCCACGAAACGCCGTAAAGCTGCTAAGAAGGCAGCGGTAGTGAGATCACCCACAAGTTCGATGTGAACCGCTCTTGTTGCAAAACATACAAAGATAGCGATGTATGCTTTCGTTGCACTTCTGTTGCGTACCGTAGACTTCAGAAATACCGGACCACAGTAATCGACGCCACTCACAGCAAACGGCCTTGTTGGTGAAACCCTTGAAGTAGGAAGATCAGCGACGGATTGTTTCACCAATACGGGTTTTGCCTTGAAGCATCGAAGACACCGGTGATAAACAGCCTTTGTTAAATTGCGCCCACCAATTATCCAAAACCGTTGACGAATTATGGATAACAATAATTCCGGACCGGCGTGTAAGTGTCTCTCGTGATATGACACCGCCAGCAGTACCGCCAATTGATGCTTAGATGAGAGCAATATAGGATGCTTCGATGATTCGCTCATTTGTGCATTGCGCAGCCGGCCACCAACACGCAGGATTCCCGACTGATCAATAAACGGCGACAGCCACTTCAATTTCGAGTTGCGCGGAACATCTCTACTGTTCTTGATCTCGTGCAGCTCATCCGAAAACGACTCCTGCTGAGCGAGATGACACAACCGACGTTCTGCTTCAAGCAACTCACTCTTTGTCAGTAATGGAACTAACGTGATCAGCTCCTGAACCGTGGCATGAGATTTTGTAGATGGAGTATGTGATGATTTGCCTGCCCTTAGACAATTGATGAAACGTAAGCAATACGCCATAGTTCGCCTGAGCCTATGGTAAATGGAGAATCGTTTGAAGAGTGTGCTGCTAAACTCGTTTATAGTGGACACAGCAGCCATGCGCGGTTGAACTCGTTCTTCCTCTGATGATTCGATCTCGTCTCTTGCAGGTTCACTCTGAGGCCAATCTTCTATCTTCCTGCTTAACCAATGTGGCCCGTGCCACCAACGATGACAATCCAGCAATTTGTCTGGAAGTAGACCTCGTGACACATCGTCTGCTGGATTGTCTACACCGGGTACATGCTCCCAGCCCTTGATTCTGGTCTCTTCCTGAATCTGAGCCACCCTGTTTGCCACAAATGGCTTCCATCGTCGAGGTGTAGAATTCAGCCAGTGTAGAAAGGTCATAGAATCAGTCCAAGCGAATGCTTCGTAAGTGCCGTTGAGAGACTGAATGACCTTCCGGAACAAGTCTACTGCCAATCTCGCCGCACAGAGCTCTAATCTGGCGATTGAATTTGTGTTTGTCAGAGAAACAACCTTGGATTTGGCTGCCACTAGTTGTACCGATATTTTGTGCTGGCTTTCTGCTCTGACGTAGCAACAAGCACCATATGCTACCTGCGAAGCATCCGCGAAGATGTGCAGCTGCACACATGTTGCTTGTTTAACCGAAGTGTATCGCGGGATGCTCACTTCACGCAGTGAATGAAGCTTAGAATGGAACGCCGACCATTCCCGCTGGAGATGTGATGGTAGCTCACAATCCCAGTCCCATGATTTCCCGTTTGTCTTTAACGACCACAATTGCTGCATGAAGAGCTTAGCGATGATTATGGTTGGACTCAGCAATCCGAGGGGGTCAAAGATTTTCGCTATGTATGATAGTGTTAGCCGCTTTGTCATCACCGGAGCAACAGTTGGTAGACCAATCCGCACGCGAAGCATATCAGTTGCTGGTTCCCACATGAGCCCCAGGGTGGATACGAATTGGGGATCTTGCCACTCATGCGTCGGGAGAACTGCCAAGTCCTCCGATGGGATGTTCTGTAGTGCTTCCGGTACGTTAGAGGCCCACTTTTTTAATGAAAATCCAGCCGATTTGAGCATCTCTGAGATCTGTGCCCGCATTTCAACTGCCTCCAATACGTCTTCGGTACCCGTGAGCAAATCATCCACGTAGAAGTCGTTCAGTACTGAGTTCACTGCTCGAGGATATTGTGCCTTGTGGTCATGCGCAATTTGCTTTAAAGTCCGCGTTGCCAAAAATGGTGCACATGCGGTTCCGTAGGTTACTGTCAGCAACTGGAAGGTCTGAATTGGCTGTGCAGGACTTTCCCGGTACCGAAGGCGAAGGTACCTTCCGTCGCTAGGTTCGTGGAGAATTTGACGGTACATTTTCTCCACATCTGCTGATAGCGCGATTGCATGTGACCGGAAGCGCACAATGATGGTGAACAGGTCGTCTTGGATCACCGGCCCAACTAGTAGCTTGTCGTTGAGTGAATAGCCAGACGAAGACTTGCACGATGCATTGAACACGATTCGGACTTTGGTTGTTGTGCTTGTCTCCTTCACTACTGCGTGATGAGGAAGGTAGTAGTGCTGAACCGAATCGTCTACCGGATCACTTAACCTCTTCATGTGACCCAAACGCTCGTACTCGACCATGAATTTCACGTACTCCTCCTTCATTTTAGGGTTATCGCTCAGACGACGTTCCATACAACGAAGCCTGCGATCTGCTGTGTTTTTAGAATCCCCTAAAACGATATGAGGATTGGAATTAAACGGTAAACTAACGACATACCTTCCCGAAGTGTTGCGGACGGTAGTAGCCACGTAGTGTCTTTCGCAGGCATCTTCTTCCACCGATAAGACAGTATCCTCGGCTATGGTTTCATTCTGCCAAAACCGCTGCATGATGTCTTCTAATGGTATGTCGTTTGCTGCGAGATGACACAGTCGCGGACCAGAAGATGAATGATGAATGTTTCCGGTGACCACCCAACCGAAATGGGTTTCCACCAGCCACGGTCTTCCCATACCGAGAGAGCGTTTGCGACCGGTGTGAAGCTCCCAGAAAGTATCGCCTCCGATGATGATGTCGACTTCCCCCGGAACGTTGAAGGCGCGATCAGCTAATGCCACATCTGGCATTTTCCACGATGAGATGTCCGAGAATGAAGTAGGGATGGCAGCTGATGGCTTGTCCAAAATCAAGAAAGCCATTTCCTAGCGAAGGGTTGATTCTTGGACCGAACTGTAGCGACGATCGAACCCCTTACTTGATGTACCACCGCATTTCCGATGCCCGAAACAGCAATATTGACCTTGTTGCGGTTGGTCAATAGTTTTCGAGCGCATTCCTCAGAGATGAAATTCGACATGGACCCCGAATCCAGTAGAGCCCTTGCCTCATGCTCATTACCGTAATCATCTCGAATCACAATCTGTGCCGTCTCTAGAAACACCTTATCGTCTTCCAAATGTGCTGCCATGGTAACTGCTGTGGCCGGAGTGATATGCAGAAGTGTATGATGACGTTGACGGCACGTTCTACACGAATAATCAGATTTGCATGATTTGACGTGATGAGTGCCACTCAAACAATTCCAACACAGGTGCTTGTTTGTAACGACATCTCGTCGCTGCTGAACATCCTTAGCGATGAATACCGGACAGTTGCGTAGAAGATGAGCGTCGGTGCATGCTAAGGGACACTTCAATCGCTGAGAATGAGCCGGGGTTGAGGAATGGGGAATGTTTGATGCAGCTGCGTCTGCAATGAACCCTTTTTGTACTGCCGGATGATGAGTGCCGGCCACCTTTCTTCCACTAACAATTTGCTCACACGCAAAATCGTTCGTCGACTTTAGGATCTGGATCCGATCCTGCACAAAAGCGATCACATCCTTGTATTTATCCTTAGGAAAATGCACGGAATGTTTTTCCCAAGCCAGCAGCGTCTCACGATCCAGCTTCATCATCAGCATATTCGAAAGCGGCGTGTCCCATGCATCCACCGGTTCCTTCAGCTTCACCAATCCGTTGACAAAGCGAGTGAATTCGTCCACTAGATGCGTAAGCTTGTCGACGCACACCGATTGCACACCCGGAAGATGGTGCAATTTACGATAGTATTCACGGATTAACAACCGTGAATTATCGTACCGCTTCAGAAGTGCCGCCCACGTAACAGGATAGTTGTCGGATGTTAAAGGGGTGTGCTCAAAGGGTAGAGCTGCTTCTCCCTTTAGCGATGAAAGCAGGTACTGGAGCTTGGCGATGGCGGGAAGTTCTGCAGACGCGTCGATCATGGCTATGAACCGATCTCGGAACGAAAGCCATCTTGTATGGTCTCCATCAAACGTTGGAAGCTCGATCTTTGGCAGACGTAGGTTAGAAGCGTTTGGCCGAAAAAAGGCAAGCGTCGAGGAAGCCAAACCCGTCGTGTCGTGTAGCGTACCCTCTTCCTTCGGTTGGTTTTCCCGTAGGAATGATTTCAGCTTCCGATGACGATCCTCAAAATCACTCCTCTCATGGATGTATGCCTCGATGCTGGCGTCGTTTTCATCCAGCTCTTCGAGTTTCTCAATCGAGTTGAAAAACCCTGACTTGTGCCTGTCCAAATCCTCCAACGCTTCTGGAATCTGGCTTGCAAATTCGGGCACAAACTCCGCTTGAAAACGTTCTAGCGTCTTGAGGCCTTCCACTGCGATCCTCTTTTTGAGTTGCGAAGCCTTGATTTTTTTGTCCATGGTATTACTTTACACGAAACACGAACGAAACGAACAAACGAAAGCGATGGCGCGAAATTTAAACGATGGCGCGTGAAAGACCGTTGCCCTTGATAGCGGGGCGAAAGCGATGGCGCGAAGCGTCACTTAAAAACTGCACTTTTCCGAAAGAACCGAAATTCACCCTTGATAGCAGGATGATGACCGAAAATACACTTTCTTTACTACGATCCGGTTCGAAGGACCAAAAATGAGAGAAAAACTCTCGAAACTGGAAAATATCGCGGTTAAGAAATGTATAGAAAAGAAACCCGTGCAGTCTTGGCGCCGTTCTGTTTGCAACTGTTTATTCATTTGTCCGAGTTCATTTTACTTGCAAAGTTCATTATAGTTCGTCCTAATTGTCCCTTAATGTCAATCCTTATAGCGTCAAGTAGTGTGTGTTTATAATTCGTGGTTAAGTTCCTTCGTCGTAGTTCACAGATAATTCATGTAACATTTAAAAATTATAGCTAACAGTAAATTTCACACAAATGTTTTAAAATATCGAACGATTTCTGACATGTTGCAGTCCATTTAAAAGGAATGTTTTTCCTTGTTAAGTAATTCAAAGGCATACAAATCTCTGCAAAATACTTAATGTGTTTACGATAGTAATTTGCAAAAGCAACGAATCGTTTGACCTCTTCTACAGTTGTAGGTATCGGCCAATTTTGAATACATTGTACCTTCTGAGGATCGGGCTTAACTCCTTCGGCTGAGATGTAATGTCCTAGATATATCAAATCTTGTTTCAAAAAATGACACTTGGTGGGATTGAGTTTTAAGTTCACGTTCCTTAGTCTCTCAAAAACACTGATTAAATTTTTATGGTGTTCTTCCATTGTTTTGCCAAAGACGATAATATCATCGAGATACACTAAGCACTTTTCAAGGTTTAGACCTGATAACGCAACAGTCATCATGCGCGAAAATATAGATGGACTTGTTTTAAGACCCATAGGTAATTTAGTCATTTGGTATTGGCCACTAGGCGTAGTGAAAGCAGTAATTGGTCTATCTTCCTTTTTTAGTTGACACTGATAATATCCTTGAGAAAGGTCTAAATGAGAAAAATATTTGGAACCTGATAAGGAATCAATTACTTCATCTATGTTGGGGAGTGGAAATTTATCATCTTTCAAAACTGTATTTACTTTTCTGTAATCTATCACGAGTCTCCATTTCTTTTGATCAGTTGAAGATTTCTTGGGTACTAATAAGACTGGACTGTTCCATTCGGAACTAGCTTCCTCGATTATATTACTTTCTAACATTTTTGAAATTTCATTATCCAATTGAGTTCTTTGCGCATAAGGTAGTTTGTATTGTTTTGAATAAATAGGAAAAGTGTTGTCGCGAACTTTTAAAGTTGCTTCATAGATATGAGTTGTACTTAGTTTATCGTTTTTAAGACAAAAAATATCATTATATTTTACACATATTTTTGAAATAGCAATTTTATCACTTTCTGAGAGATGGGATAAATCTAATTCGGTTAGTAACTGATTAGCATGAGCGCAATTACGTTTAGCTGTACTTATTGTAATAATAGAATAATTACTGGCTGGTGCAATAGTAGGTTTTAAGGTTTTTAAATTGATTGGACGGTTTTGAAAGTTTACGATGCGAACAGGTATTGTACCGTTATAAGGATTTGCTATCGTATTAGCTATAAATACATTTGGTTCTATTGCTTCGTTTAGTACTACGCAAGTATCGGTAAAGCTTGTAGCAACATATACTATAGTGTCTGTTCTTGGTGGTATAATATATGAATTATGATTATTCAATGAAATGAAATTTAATTTTCCTTCTTTAAAATTTATAATTGCTCCATGATTTTGTAAAAAATTTGATCCTATTAATCCTACAACATGTGATGGAAGAGTATTTACAATGTGAAATATAATGGGAAAATCTTGTGATGAAAAAGAAATATTTGTTTCAACGAATCCTAACGTATGAGTGTTTCCACTAAGACCATTGATTTTAAGAATTTTTGATTCATTTATATGTATATTTTTTGGTAGGTACTCTTTGTTGAAGATACAACATGTTGCTCCTGTATCGATAATCAGATCGAAAGTTTTATCAAAAATAGTAAAAGGGGCTTTAACGCTGTTATTTGTTGTTAAATCAGCGAAATAAATTTTGGATATCCACAGAATCAATTGAGTTATCTGGTGTTGGATTATTTTCTGAGTTGTTAGTATCAGCCAAATTTATATTATGGTTGGTGTTATTTGCAGATTGGGGTCCATATTGGTATCCTGATCGAGAATTGTATGAGTTGTGATACGGCCTGGATCTGAATGGTCGACGTCCTCCTCTGTTTGTAAATGATCTAGTTGGACGTGATTGATAAAAATTCCTATCGGAATTATTTGCACTTCTGTTTTGTGGACGATTCCAAGGGCGGTTTCCAAAGTATCCACGATTTTGTCTATTGTAGTATATATTATTATTTGTACCACGGTTGAAACTTTGGCACCAAAAAGTTGCATCATCGTTTATTTCGGTTGGTTCGCATTCAAGAGCGTCGGAAATTGCTTTATTAAGGGTTATAGGATTTCTTGCTTGCAAAAAGAATCTAGTGCTTGGGTTTTTTAGTCCGTTTATGAACGCACGTACCGCTATGGGTTCCACAATGTTAATAGTTGCTGCTTCGTTTGAAAATGTACCAATTGATACATGAGCTGCTGATAGTTTTGTTGCGAGTTTTTCTATAACAGAACCGAACTCTGAAATAGATTGCTTGGTTTGTTTTTGTGAAGCGATTTCTTTTTCAACTGCAAGTGGAGTTAACTGTTCACTAAATCTGTTTCTAAGCAATTGGAAGGCTTGTTGAATATTAGTAGCAGAATCAATCGTTCCATGCGCACTACCAGTTAAAGTGGTTTTTAAAAATTTTATGAGATTTATTTCCGTAACACCTTCCGAGTAATCTTGTAGCAATTCCACGCTTTCGATAAAAGAATTCAATTCTGATGCAGACCCATTATAAGGTTTTACAAGTTTCAAAGCAATATTGATATCTAATTTTGGAGCCATTGTAAATTGTTCTTCAATTATGACTTGGGGTATGTCTAGTGGTTTAGCAATTTTCACACCAGCGATTCTAGATGATCTACGCATGTATTAACCGATAAATTATGAGGTATCAACACTAATAACACTTGTTTTCAGCACACACGACGCACTTTAGCACATAATAATTATTATGCATATGTAGTATCAATTAATAGTGTAAATTAAAAAGTATATAGCAAAAATGATCAAATAAATAAATAAATATTATACAATACGCAATAAATAAATTCATGGAATAAATCGTAAAAGCTATTAGGAGAATGAAACTTGACGCGATTAAAGAGTATGGAAGGATTTTTTTTTTTTTTTTTTTTTTTTTTTTTTTAGGCGAGATTATCTTGATTTTTCATTTTTCGGTTATAACGCTTACTATTTTTTACCGCACTGTCACTCACGCACACATAGTATTCAACGCACACGCATAATTACCTAATATTTAATATCGCACATTGAATTAACATTTTTTTTCTTTTTTTATAATTTATACGCATACACATGCTCACTCACCTTACATCTATGGGTCATACCTTTTTTTTTTTTTCTTTTGGTGCTATCGCGCTGGTTCTGCCGTTGATGTCGCCGTTTCTGCCGCTGCTGCTTGTGTTGTAACTGTCTTCGCTGCTATCTTTGTAGATGCTTCGGTGCTGCTGGTATTACAGATGCTATCGGTTCGTTTGCTGCTGACGCTGAATATTTGCAGCTTCTGCACGTGGTGTTGCCGCTGTTAGTATTGCTGATGCTGACCGTATTGGTGTCTCTGTTTCGCTGGTATTACTGCTGTATCTGCATGTATCACTCTCGGTTGGGGATTTCTCGCGATAATATTGTCGTCGCTGCTAGCCGATCGCCGATGATGATTTTTTTTTTCTCTGCCACATGACTTAGTTGGTGGCGTCAAGTTGGCTTAAACGCAATGGCGGACACGATTTTCATCTGGCGTCTTGGCAATGGCGTATGTGAATCCTCGTGGTGGCGTCTACGATGGCGGATTCACTCTTTAGCGATGGTGGAGTCACGGTGATCGCTTTGCTTCCGGTGAAAAAAAAACGAATTTCACCACGGTGTAATATCACAGCACATCGGAGCGTTGTCCTTGCAGAGGTGATCTCGATCCACTCACACACTTGCACACTTCACTGCGGGCTTCTCACGGACGTTTGATACTTTTTGGGTACGCTCACGGTTCGGGTACGCTCACACGTTTACTTACGGAGCTTTACTTATGGAGCGTTTACTTATAGCTCTGTAGCTTGCTAGGAGGGCACGTTCGCACACTTAATTACAATCTCTTTTATTTGTCGGGTTCCTGGCAAAAGGGGCTCCTGGCAGGATCGCCATGTTATGTTCGTACACTTTATTGTATTGTGTTGCGCCGGTAACGGACCCGACGTGGCCAGACCCTGGTGGTGAGCTAAGAGAGCGTGATGTGCGTTCGTACGTACTTATATATACTAACTTAGTTCTAAAATCTTATACTAATACATGTATACCTTAATTACGCTATAAATTACAGGGTGGCTCGCACCACAGTTCCATTAAACAAATTGATAACGCTCTCCTTGAAGAACCTTCCAGGAACCCTCAACCTGCATTTCCGTTCGTTGAACAGCCATCATCCGATCACTCGCATTCGCATCTCACCTATGACAAGGAGCGCTGTACTCAGTTCAGCATAGGATGCCAAGACGATGCCCCTAACATGAAGAAAAAATACTGGCTGTCCCCCTCCGCTCAATTTAGTCATATAACCCCTCTACTACTGAATGCTACTCAATATCGTTTGAGCGCCCTAATGCTTGCAAAATTGTGACAAAATACTCATTTTTCAACTATCTCTCTATTGAAGGAATGTTTCTAATAAAGGGCCTTCTTTTATGGTTGAACGAATCATTGTCCTTCAAGGAGCATATAAACATTGTAGTGGTTAAAGTGCACAAAGTTCTACGCAAGCTATTTCCATTGCTAATAGACTGATCAGCAATGTCGATGCACCATCTTTCCTTTCTTTCTTCAACCCTATAGAAGATATAAACCACTCCATGCATCATTTCTGTTTGATCAGTTTCTTAGTAATTAGTTTTAGTTATAATTAGTTACTTAATTACTAGATAATAAAATTATATCTGTTAAGCATAAGGAAGGACATTTTGTTACATATGAAATGAATTGTCATCAACACATTCGAATGAAAAATTAATTGCGAATAATATGTTATAACTTTAAATAGTGAGTATGGTAATTGTTATGGACCTACCTTTCCTCGGTAGATCTGTCACCTAAATTCACCACTGACAGAAACGGTCAGTGGTAGATATGTTAGCGAGATCTACCGAGTGGTCAGGGTTCGCGAGCGAAGGGTCACTTCGGGTTATTGCTCCGGCGCGAAAAGATCGTAGAGCGTGGCTAGACAGAACCAAGGCGTGCGCATCCAATGTATCGTAACGTGTTTAATATATATATTTGTTATTTGTTTTAAATGTCCGTTTCGTGTTTAACGGTAATAGTCTTCTAAACGTGACGAAAGCAAAAGAACATAAAAGTAATGACATTCTTTAATCATAATGTTGCAA
This sequence comes from Anopheles funestus, assembly GCF_943734845.2. Lineage (NCBI taxonomy): Eukaryota > Metazoa > Arthropoda > Insecta > Diptera > Culicidae > Anopheles > Anopheles funestus. The sequence goes on from NC_064599.1 coordinate 35,470,512, forward strand.
ATAATGTCATGTTACATTTAGTTGTCATGTTACAAAGCGCAAAACACGCACACGTGGGTTGCATAGCAGCATCTGGTGTCCAGCTGATACACACTTGTCAATAATACACACCTAATAGCACGTTTAATAAAGAATATGCGTTTATCTTGTGTACTGGCTTTTTGTGTCGTCAACATTCATGTATCGAGTGTATTTGTTTTTTTCTCTCAGCGTATAGTAAACAACTATTAACTATTGTTGCAACAGCTTAAAAAACTATACGAAACATGCCACAGAGCCGTATCGCACGCAAGTGCTAAACAATACCTTGTATTGGAAAACGTTATTATTTTCATTTATAAGCAGTCGCAGAGAATTGGAAACATCATCCAAACGACTCTACCGCTAGCTTACACATCTAAACAACTCTCAAACAAATCAACCAACCATCTTGCAACCATGAAGTCGATCCTTGCTCTCGTCCTGTTCGTCGCCTGTGCCACTCAAGTCTACTCTGGTAAGTAACTCACGGCTTTTTAGCTACGAAACTCTACTCAAATTGATATTCTGTTCTTAAAGGATGTCTCAGGTCGTATCCGCACTACACTGGCTATGTAGCGTCTCATGGTTATGGTCTACATGGTTGTGGTCTTCATCGCGCCGGTCATCATGCTGTTGTGAACGTTAACCTTCCGAGCGTTTCTTCATATCATCGGACCGGATCTTGCGGTTGTGGAAATTGTGTTTCTTGCAGGACAGGTGTTTCTGGTCTGCATTATCCCGGATCTTTCGGCTCTTACTATTACTAGTGAGCTTTTGGTATGAACTGGAGTCAAAGCTTCTTACTTGAACGACACAACTTACGGGAAAACACCGAATAATGCTCTAAGACCAATGTTGGTTTCCGAATAAACCATAGTAAACTGCAACAAAAACTTTTTTGTATTTCCATTTCTAAACAAACTAGCTACTAGTATGTATGAGTGGATTTGTAGTACTCTGCATGATTAATTAGTTTCAAAAACAAATGTAATATGATGCTAGAGCAATACTATTCTAAAAAAGAGGATTTCGTTAGCAAAACGCCAGGCCTAACGTGTAATGGTGAAACAACTTTCAACACTCTCAAGTATAAGAGATTGTGAGATTGCCAGCAACACCCTCCTCTGACATACTTACTTGGACGATAAATTTACATGATCATGACTTGAGGCAGTGAGACTGGCCCTGCGCTGTTGTCCTCAAGTATCTTTGGAGAACCTCATGATTCGGTTCTTCTTCTTGTTGGCCTGCTTAGGGTCAAGCACGTCGAGAAGACGTGGCCAGGTCTCGAATCCGTTTCCAGGAATCTCGGTCTCCGGCTGCAGTCCTCCATCCACGGTTGCGTCCGATCTCCGATAGGTATGACTCCACCTGATCCATCCAACGGGCTCGCTGTGCTCTTCTACGTCTCGTGCCGAACGGGTCGCTCGAGAGCACCTTCCTGGTGGGGCATGAATGCGGCATCCTCATCACGTGCCCCAGGCATCGCTTTGGCAACCATCAGGATATCTGCACCGCCAAACAGTTCTGCTAGCTCGTGGTTCATTCTCCTGCTCCCGATGCCCTGCTCGCACATACTGCCAAAGATGTTCCTTATCACCCGCCGTTCAGAAATGGCGAGTGCATGGACGCCCTCCGTTAACATTTTCAACTACTCATACTCGTAGAGGACTACCGGACGTATCAGTGTGCTTTTGCACACTTTTGCTTTTGCAGTGTGTGTTGCTGGAGTCTTCTGGATTGCGAGTGGATCGAGTTTGTGGAGCCCGTAGTAGGCACGATTTCCCTGAGAAATGCGCCTTCGGATTGTGCTGCTTATGTTGTTGTCCGAAGTTACAATCGTACGAAGGTAGCAAAACTTCCTCTTCCACCTCGAGATCGTCGCCGTCAACTGATACTCTGTTTCCGAGTCGGGCGCTATCACGGTCAGCACGGCCTCCGTCAAGCAGGTACTTTGTCTTTGTCGCATTAATCCTCAATCCAATCCTATGGATCTCGCGTTTCAGTCGGGTGTGCACGTCACACACCGACGTGTGCGCAGATGTCGATGGCATCTGCAAAACCGAGAAATTTGAGAGAACGGATGAAAATCGTACCACGGATGTCGAAGCCCGCGCTTCGACCTTGACATCTTCCAGAACGATGTTAAACAGCAAACAGGAGAGTCCGTCCCATTACGTCAGACTCCGGTGAGATTCAAACGATTCCGACAGCATGTTCGACACTCTCACTTTACATTGCACCCCGTCCATAGTGGCCTTCAACAGCTGTACCACCTTACCTGGGAATCCGTACTGCTGCGTGGTTAGTTCGATCCGGTCTATGGCGTCGTAACTCGCTTTGAAGTCAATGAACATGTACACTCGGCACTTTTGTAGGATCTGCCGCAGAGTAAAGATTTGGTCGGTGGTCGATTTCCGTCCTACAAATCCAGCTTGGTAGCTTCAGACGAAATCTGTGGCAAGGGGTGCATGTCTGCAGAAGAGTATTCGGGACAGGTTCTTATAGACGGCATTCAGGACTGTGATGGCTCGGAAGATAGTTTGATGGCACTGATGACTTCGTCCAAGGATGGCTGGGGCACTTCGTAGACATCATGATGGCTTTCATACTCCTGCTTTCCTCTGCTTCCTGCGCCTGGTTCGGTATCTCCTGCATCTGCTACATTCGGGTGTTTGTCTAAGTAGTACTTTCACCTGTCGATCATCTCTCGCTCGTCCGAAAGGATATCTCCCTCGTCGTTGGTCATGGGAGTAAAACCGCTTCGTGTCGCAATCAACATTTTGTAGAACTTACTGGGATATCTGCTGCATCAGTTGCTCATCCGACTCTTCGAAGCTGCGCTTCTTCTCCTGGAAGAGTCGGGACTGTTGCCTTCTCAGTCGTCTATACTTTTCTACGTTCTGCCGGGTCTTGCGCTGGAGCATACGGGTCAGCGCTGCGTTCTTCTCGGATAGTGCTCGTCTGCTCTCATCGTTAAACCATTCGCTCCTCTGGATACGTGTTACGCGGCCAATTGTTTGATCGGCCGTGATGCTGATGGCTTGCGCCAATGGTCATACTCCAATGGTCATTAAAGGACGTCGCCTCGAAGGTAGTGTCCTCCGGCAGTGTAGTGTAGTAGGGCAGTGTAGAAGGTAGTGTCCTCCTGAAACCTCCTATTGTGGGTTTGAATTCTTCCTCCCGTGTCCGATGACAATCTTAACGTCATGTCAGCGCTGCGATCTTGACGTCGTGTTGTGGTCGTACTCGCTCTCCAACTGCGCATAGAGATTGTCCTTGTCGTCATCGGTGCTTCCACTAAGCACATTGATAACACTCAGCTTGAAGAACCTTCCAGGAACCCTCAATCTGCATTTCCGTTCGTTAAACAGCCATCATCCGATCACTCGCTTTCGCATCTCACCTATGACCAGGAGCGCTGTACTCAGTTCAGCGTAGGATGCCAAGACAGAAGGGACATTCAGCCGCCTCTAACATGAAGAAAACATGCTGGCTGTCCCCCTTCGCTCAATTTAGTCATATAACCCCTCTTCCTGAGGCGTTGGGTTTTCCTCGTATACCCAAGCTCAAATATTTTGGGGAGATATTTTATCGTTCTGTACGTATTGCACGCCGTGGACGTATTGAGTCGGAGTAAGGTATGGCGATCCATATCAGTTCGGTATTGCTACATACACTGACAACAGAACAATTGTTATATTGTTCCATTTTAACAGCGTTTGTTACCGTTATTCGGCTGGCTAATCATTATTCCACTAGTTGTCTTATTATTCAACATTTAACCAGATTAACCTCACAACATTCTAAGCCACCATTTATTGTCTTGTGCACTAAGGAATAGTGCACAGGAGAAACACACTTTTTGTCTAACGGTCTAGAAGTTTGTGCGCAAGAATGCTACTCAATATCGTTTGAGCGCCCTAATGCTTTCCAACTTGTGACAAAATACTCACTTTTCAACTCTCTCTCTATTCAAGGAATGTTTCTAATAAAGGGCCTTCTTTTATGGTTGAACGAATCATTGTCCTTCAAGGAGCATATAACATAAGCATTGTAGTGGTTAAAGTGCACAAAGTTCTACGCAAGCTATTTCCATTGCTAAGATACTGTCTATCTAAGACACTATCTTTCCTTTCTTTCTTTAACCCTGTAGAAGTTATAAAACACTCCATGCATCATTTCTGTTTGATAAGATTCTTAGTAATTAGTTTTAGTTATAATTAGTTACTTAATTACTAGATAATAAAATTATATCTGTTAAGCATAAGGAAGGACATTTTGTTACATATGAAATGAATTGTCATCAACACATTCGAAGTATAATTGTAAATAACATGTTCAAACGCTAAATAGTGAGTATGGTAATGACATTCTTTAATCATAATGTTGCAAATAATGTCATGTTACATTTAGTTGTCATGTTACAAAGCGCAAAACACGCACACGTGGGTTGCATAGCAGCATTTGGTGTCCAGCTGATACACACTTGTCAATAATACACACCTAATAGCACGTTTAATAAAGAATATGCGTTTATCTTGTGTACTGGCTTTTTGTGTCGTCAACATTCATGTATCGAGTGTATTTGTTTTTTTTCTCTCAGCGTATAGTAAACAACTATTAACTATTGTTGCAACAGCTTAAAAAACTATACGAAACATGCCACAGAGCCGTATCACACGCAAGTGCTAAACAATACCTTGTATTGGAAAACGTTATTATTTTCATTTATAAGCAGTCGCAGAGAATTGGAAACATCACCCAAACGACTCTACCGCTAGCTTACACATCTAAACAACTCTCAAACAAATCAACCAACCATCTTGCAACCATGAAGTCGATCCTTGCTCTCGTCCTGTTCGTCGCCTGTGCCACTCAAGTCTACTCTGGTAAGTAACTCACGGCTTTTTAGCTACGAAACTCTACTCAAATTGATATTCTGTTCTTAAAGGATGTCTCAGGTCGTATCCGCACTACACTGGCTATGTAGCGTCTCATGGTTATGGTCTACATGGTTGTGGTCTTCATCGCGCCGGTCATCATGCTGTTGTGAACGTTAACCTTCCGAGCGTTTCTTCATATCATCGGACCGGATCTTGCGGTTGTGGAAATTGTGTTTCTTGCAGGACAGGTGGTCTGCATTATGCCGGACCTTTCGGCTCTTACTATTACTAGTGAGCTTAGTGAGATGAACTGGAGTCAAAGCTTCTTACTTGAACGACTTGAACTTAAGGAAAACACCGAATAATGCTCTAAGACCAATGTTGGTTTCCGAATAAACCATAGTAAACTGCAACAAAACCTTTTTTGTATTTCCATTTCTAAACAAACTAGCTACTAGTATGTATGAGTGGATTTGTAGTACTCTGCATGATTAATTAGTTTCAAAAACAAATGTAATATGATGCTAGAGCAATACTATTCTAAAAAAGAGGATTTCGTTAGCAAAACGCCAGGCCTAACGTGTAATGGTGAAACAACTTTCAACACTCTCAAGTATAAGAGATTGTGAGATCTCTAGCAACACCCTCCTCTTCCATACTTACTTGGACGTTAAATTTACATGATAATGACTTGAGGCAGTGTGACTGGCCCTGCGCTGTTGTCCTCAAGTATCTTTGGAGAACCTCATGATTCGGTTCTTCTTCTTGTTGGCCTGCTTAGGGTCAAGCACGTCGAGAAGACGTGGCCAGGTCTCGAATCCGTTTCCAGGAAACTCGGTGTACGCCTGCAGTCCGCCATCCACGGTTGCGTCCGATCTCCGACAGATATGACTCCACCTGATCCATCCAACGGGCTCGCTGTGCTCTTCTACGTCTCGTGCCGAACGGGTCGCTCGAGAGCACCTTCCTGGTGGGGCATGAATCCGGCATCCTCATCACGTGCCCCAGGCATCGCTTTGGCAACCATCAGGATATCTGCACCGCCAAACAGTTCTGCTAGCTCGTGGTTCATTCTCCTGCTCCCGATGCCCTGCTCGCACATACTGCCAAAGATGTTCCTTATCACCCGCCGTTCAGAAATGGCGAGTGCATGGACGCCCTCCGTTAACATTTTCAACTACTCATACTCGTAGAGGACTACCGGACGTATCAGTGTGCTTTTGCACACTTTTGCTTTTGCAGTGTGTGTTGCTGGAGTCTTCTGGATTGCGAGTGGATCGAGTTTGTGGAGCCCGTAGTAGGCACGATTTCCCTGAGAAATGCGCCTTCGGATTGTGCTGCTTATGTTGTTGTCCGAAGTTACAATCGTACGAAGGTAGCAAAACTTCCTCTTCCACCTCGAGATCGTCGCCGTCAACTGATACTCTGTTTCCGAGTCGGGCGCTATCACGGTCAGCACGGCCTCCGTCAAGCAGGTACTTTGTCTTTGTCGCATTAATCCTCAATCCAATCCTATGGATCTCGCGTTTCAGTCGGGTGTGCACGTCACACACCGACGTGTGCGCAGATGTCGATGGCATCTGCAAAACCGAGAAATTTGAGAGAACGGATGAAAATCGTACCACGGATGTCGAAGCCCGCGCTTCGACCTTGACATCTTCCAGAACGATGTTAAACAGCAAACAGGAGAGTCCGTCCCATTACGTCAGACTCCGGTGAGATTCAAACGATTCCGACAGCATGTTCGACACTCTCACTTTACATTGCACCCCGTCCATAGTGGCCTTCAACAGCTGTACCACCTTACCTGGGAATCCGTACTGCTGCGTGGTTAGTTCGATCCGGTCTATGGCGTCGTAACTCGCTTTGAAGTCAATGAACAGGTACACTCGGCACTTTTGTAGGATCTGCCGCAGAGTAAAGATTTGGTCGGTGGTCGATTTCCGTCCTACAAATCCAGCTTGGTAGCTTCAGACGAAATCTGTGGCAAGGGGTGCATGTCTGCAGAAGAGTATTCGGGACAGGTTCTTATAGACGGCATTCAGGACTGTGATGGCTCGGAAGATAGTTTGATGGCACTGATGACTTCGTCCAAGGATGGCTGGGGCACTTCGTAGACATCATGATGGCTTTCATACTCCTGCTTTCCTCTGCTTCCTGCGCCTGGTTCGGTATCTCCTGCATCTGCTACATTCGGGTGTTTGTCTAAGTAGTACTTTCACCTGTCGATCATCTCTCGCTCGTCCGAAAGGATATCTCCCTCGTCGTTGGTCATGGGAGTAAAACCGCTTCGTGTCGCAATCAACATTTTGTAGAACTTACTGGGATATCTGCTGCATCAGTTGCTCATCCGACTCTTCGAAGCTGCGCTTCTTCTCCTGGAAGAGTCGGGACTGTTGCCTTCTCAGTCGTCTATAGTTTTCTACGTTCTGCCGGGTCTTGCGCTGGAGCATACGGGTCAACGCTGCGTTCTTCTCGGATAGTGCTCGTCTGTTCTCATCGATAAACCATTCGCTCCTCTGGATACGTGTTACGCGGCCAATTGTTTGATCGGCCGTGCTGCTGATGGTCATACTCCGATGGTCATTAAAGGACGTCGCCTCGAAGGTAGTGTCCTCCGGCAGCGCTTCGCCAAGCGCGGTCGCAAAGTCCTTCATTACACCAGCTTGTCTCAATCGATCTATGTTCATCTGGGAATATATCTGCTGTGGTGATCTCTAGGTGTAACTGAAGCGAGGATCGCGTTGGAAGCAGGTGCTGCTAATGATCATGTGCTTGGAGAAGACGAAGTTTACTAGATGAAGCCCATTGTCATTTGTCAGCTGGTGCACGCTGAAACCTCCTATTGTGGGTTTGAATTCTTCCTCCGGTGTCCGATGACAATCTTAACGTCGTGTCAGCGCTGCGATCTTGACGTCGTGTTGTGGTCGTACTCGCTCTCCAACTGCGCATAGAGATTGTCCTTGTCGTCATCGGTGCTTCCACTAAGCACATTGATAACACTCAGCTTGAAGAACCTTCCAGGAACCCTCAATCTGCATTTCCGTTCGTTAAACAGCCATCATCCGATCACTCGCTTTCGCATCTCACCTATGACCAGGAGCGCTGTACTCAGTTCAGCGTAGGATGCCAAGACAGAAGGGACATTCAGCCGCCTCTAACATGAAGAAAACATGCTGGCTGTCCCCCTTCGCTCAATTTAGTCATATAACCCCTCTTCCTGAGGCGTTGGGTTTTCCTCGTATACCCAAGCTCAAATATTTTGGGGAGATATTTTATCGTTCTGTACGTATTGCAAGCCGTGGACGTATTGAGTCGGAGTAAGGTATGGCGATCCATATCAGTTCGGTATTGCTACATACACTGACAACAGAACAATTGTTATATTGTTCCATTTTAACAGCGTTTGTTACCGTTATTCGGCTGGCTAATCATTATTCCACTAGTTGTCTTATTATTCAACATTTAACCAGATTAACCTCACAACATTCTAAGCCACCATTTATTGTCTTGTGCACTAAGGAATAGTGCACAGGAGAAACACACTTTTTGTCTAACGGTCTAGAAGTTTGTGCGCAAGAATGCTACTCAATATCGTTTGAGCGCCCTAATGCTTTCCAACTTGTGACAAAATACTCACTTTTCAACTCTCTCTCTATTCAAGGAATGTTTCTAATAAAGGGCCTTCTTTTATGGTTGAACGAATCATTGTCCTTCAAGGAGCATATAACATAAGCATTGTAGTGGTTAAAGTGCACAAAGTTCTACGCAAGCTATTTCCATTGCTAAGATACTGTCTATCTAAGACACTATCTTTCCTTTCTTTCTTTAACCCTGTAGAAGTTATAAAACACTCCATGCATCATTTCTGTTTGATAAGATTCTTAGTAATTAGTTTTAGTTATAATTAGTTACTTAATTACTAGATAATAATATTATATCTGTTAAGCATAAGGAAGGACATTTTGTTACATATGAAATGAATTGTCATCAACACATTCGAAGTATAATTGTAAATAACATGTTCAAACGCTAAATAGTGAGTATGGTAATGACATTCTTTAATCATAATGTTGCAAATAATGTCATGTTACATTTAGTTGTCATGTTACAAAGCGCAAAACACGCACACGTGGGTTGCATAGCAGCATCTGGTGTCCAGCTGATACACACTTGTCAATAATACACACCTAATAGCACGTTTAATAAAGAATATGCGTTTATCTTGTGTACTGGCTTTTTGTGTCGTCAACATTCATGTATCGAGTGTATTTGTTTTTTTTCTCTCAGCGTATAGTAAACAACTATTAACTATTGTTGCAACAGCTTAAAAAACTATACGAAACATGCCACAGAGCCGTATCACACGCAAGTGCTAAACAATACCTTGTATTGGAAAACGTTATTATTTTCATTTATAAGCAGTCGCAGAGAATTGGAAACATCATCCAAACGACTCTACCGCTAGCTTACACATCTAAACAACTCTCAAACAAATCAACCAACCATCTTGCAACCATGAAGTCGATCCTTGCTCTCGTCCTGTTCGTCGCCTGTGCCACTCAAGTCTACTCTGGTAAGTAACTCACGGCTTTTTAGCTACGAAACTCTACTCAAATTGATATTCTGTTCTTAAAGGATGTCTCAGGTCGTATCCGCACTACACTGGCTATGTAGCGTCTCATGGTTATGGTCTACATGGTTGTGGTCTTCATCGCGCCGGTCATCATGCTGTTGTGAACGTTAACCTTCCGAGCGTTTCTTCATATCATCGGACCGGATCTTGCGGTTGTGGAAATTGTGTTTCTTGCAGGACAGGTGGTCTGCATTATGCCGGACCTTTCGGCTCTTACTATTACTAGTGAGCTTAGTGAGATGAACTGGAGTCAAAGCTTCTTACTTGAACGACTTGAACTTAAGGAAAACACCGAATAATGCTCTAAGACCAATGTTGCTTTCCGAATAAACCATAGTAAACTGCAACAAAACCTTTTTTGTATTTCCATTTCTAAACAAACTAGCTACTAGTATGTATGAGTGGATTTGTAGTACTCTGCATGATTAATTAGTTTCAAAAACAAATGTAATATGATGCTAGAGCAATACTATTCTAAAAAAGAGGATTTCGTTAGCAAAACGCCAGGCCTAACGTGTAATGGTGAAACAACTTTCAACACTCTCAAGTATAAGAGATTGTGAGATCTCTAGCAACACCCTCCTCTTCCATACTTACTTGGACGTTAAATTTACATGATAATGACTTGAGGCAGTGTGACTGGCCCTGCGCTGTTGTCCTCAAGTATCTTTGGAGAACCTCATGATTCGGTTCTTCTTCTTGTTGGCCTGCTTAGGGTCAAGCACGTCGAGAAGACGTGGCCAGGTCTCGAATCCGTTTCCAGGAAACTCGGTGTACGCCTGCAGTCCGCCATCCACGGTTGCGTCCGATCTCCGACAGATATGACTCCACCTGATCCATCCAACGGGCTCGCTGTGCTCTTCTACGTCTCGTGCCGAACGGGTCGCTCGAGAGCACCTTCCTGGTGGGGCATGAATCCGGCATCCTCATCACGTGCCCCAGGCATCGCTTTGGCAACCATCAGGATATCTGCACCGCCAAACAGTTCTGCTAGCTCGTGGTTCATTCTCCTGCTCCCGATGCCCTGCTCGCACATACTGCCAAAGATGTTCCTTATCACCCGCCGTTCAGAAATGGCGAGTGCATGGACGCCCTCCGTTAACATTTTCAACTACTCATACTCGTAGAGGACTACCGGACGTATCAGTGTGCTTTTGCACACTTTTGCTTTTGCAGTGTGTGTTGCTGGAGTCTTCTGGATTGCGAGTGGATCGAGTTTGTGGAGCCCGTAGTAGGCACGATTTCCCTGAGAAATGCGCCTTCGGATTGTGCTGCTTATGTTGTTGTCCGAAGTTACAATCGTACGAAGGTAGCAAAACTTCCTCTTCCACCTCGAGATCGTCGCCGTCAACTGATACTCTGTTTCCGAGTCGGGCGCTATCACGGTCAGCACGGCCTCCGTCAAGCAGGTACTTTGTCTTTGTCGCATTAATCCTCAATCCAATCCTATGGATCTCGCGTTTCAGTCGGGTGTGCACGTCGCACACCGACGTGTGCGCAGATGTCGATGGCATCTGCAAAACCGAGAAATTTGAGAGAACGGATGAAAATCGTACCACGGATGTCGAAGCCCGCGCTTCGACCTTGACATCTTCCAGAACGATGTTAAACAGCAAACAGGAGAGTCCGTCCCATTACGTCAGACTCCGGTGAGATTCAAACGATTCCGACAGCATGTTCGACACTCTCACTTTACATTGCACCCCGTCCATAGTGGCCTTCAACAGCTGTACCACCTTACCTGGGAATCCGTACTGCTGCGTGGTTAGTTCGATCCGGTCTATGGCGTCGTAACTCGCTTTGAAGTCAATGAACATGTACACTCGGCACTTTTGTAGGATCTGCCGCAGAGTAAAGATTTGGTCGGTGGTCGATTTCCGTCCTACAAATCCAGCTTGGTAGCTTCAGACGAAATCTGTGGCAAGGGGTGCATGTCTGCAGAAGAGTATTCGGGACAGGTTCTTATAGACGGCATTCAGGACTGTGATGGCTCGGAAGATAGTTTGATGGCACTGATGACTTCGTCCAAGGATGGCTGGGGCACTTCGTAGACATCATGATGGCTTTCATACTCCTGCTTTCCTCTGCTTCCTGCGCCTGGTTCGGTATCTCCTGCATCTGCTACATTCGGGTGTTTGTCTAAGTAGTACTTTCACCTGTCGATCATCTCTCGCTCGTCCGAAAGGATATCTCCCTCGTCGTTGGTCATGGGAGTAAAACCGCTTCGTGTCGCAATCAACATTTTGTAGAACTTACTGGGATATCTGCTGCATCAGTTGCTCATCCGACTCTTCGAAGCTGCGCTTCTTCTCCTGGAAGAGTCGGGACTGTTGCCTTCTCAGTCGTCTATACTTTTCTACGTTCTGCCGGGTCTTGCGCTGGAGCATACGGGTCAGCGCTGCGTTCTTCTCGGATAGTGCTCGTCTGCTCTCATCGTTAAACCATTCGCTCCTCTGGATACGTGTTACGCGGCCAATTGTTTGATCGGCCGTGATGCTGATGGCTTGCGCCAATGGTCATACTCCAATGGTCATTAAAGGACGTCGCCTCGAAGGTAGTGTCCTCCGGCAGTGTAGTGTAGTAGGGCAGTGTAGAAGGTAGTGTCCTCCTGAAACCTCCTATTGTGGGTTTGAATTCTTCCTCCCGTGTCCGATGACAATCTTAACGTCATGTCAGCGCTGCGATCTTGACGTCGTGTTGTGGTCGTACTCGCTCTCCAACTGCGCATAGAGATTGTCCTTGTCGTCATCGGTGCTTCCACTAAGCACATTGATAACACTCAGCTTGAAGAACCTTCCAGGAACCCTCAATCTGCATTTCCGTTCGTTAAACAGCCATCATCCGATCACTCGCTTTCGCATCTCACCTATGACCAGGAGCGCTGTACTCAGTTCAGCGTAGGATGCCAAGACAGAAGGGACATTCAGCCGCCTCTAACATGAAGAAAACATGCTGGCTGTCCCCCTTCGCTCAATTTAGTCATATAACCCCTCTTCCTGAGGCGTTGGGTTTTCCTCGTATACCCAAGTTCAAATATTTTGGGGAGATATTTTATCGTTCTGTACGTATTGCACGCCGTGGACGTATTGAGTCGGAGTAAGGTATGGCGATCCATATCAGTTCGGTATTGCTACATACACTGACAACAGAACAATTGTTATATTGTTCCATTTTAACAGCGTTTGTTACCGTTATTCGGCTGGCTAATCATTATTCCACTAGTTGTCTTATTATTCAACATTTAACCAGATTAACCTCACAACATTCTAAGCCACCATTTATTGTCTTGTGCACTAAGGAATAGTGCACAGGAGAAACACACTTTTTGTCTAACGGTCTAGAAGTTTGTGCGCAAGAATGCTACTCAATATCGTTTGAGCGCCCTAATGCTTTCCAACTTGTGACAAAATACTCACTTTTCAACTCTCTCTCTATTCAAGGAATGTTTCTAATAAAGGGCCTTCTTTTATGGTTGAACGAATCATTGTCCTTCAAGGAGCATATAACATAAGCATTGTAGTGGTTAAAGTGCACAAAGTTCTACGCAAGCTATTTCCATTGCTAAGATACTGTCTATCTAAGACACTATCTTTCCTTTCTTTCTTTAACCCTGTAGAAGTTATAAAACACTCCATGCATCATTTCTGTTTGATAAGATTCTTAGTAATTAGTTTTAGTTATAATTAGTTACTTAATTACTAGATAATAATATTATATCTGTTAAGCATAAGGAAGGACATTTTGTTACATATGAAATGAATTGTCATCAACACATTCGAAGTATAATTGTAAATAACATGTTCAAACGCTAAATAGTGAGTATGGTAATGACATTCTTTAATCATAATGTTGCAAATAATGTCATGTTACATTTAGTTGTCATGTTACAAAGCGCAGAACACGCACACGTGAGTTGTATAGCAGCATCTGGTGTCCAGCTGATACACACTTGTCAATAATACACACCTAATAGCACGTTTAATAAAGAATATGCGTTTATCTTGTGTACTGGCTTTTTGTGTCGTCAACATTCATGTATCGAGTGTATTTGTTTTTTTCTCTCAGCGTATAGTAAACAACTATTAACTATTGTTGCAACAGCTTAAAAAACTATACGAAACATGCCACAGAGCCGTATCGCACGCAAGTGCTAAACAATACCTTGTATTGGAAAACGTTATTATTTTCATTTATAAGCAGTCGCAGAGAATTGGAAACATCATCCAAACGACTCTACCGCTAGCTTACACATCTAAACAACTCTCAAACAAATCAACCAACCATCTTGCAACCATGAAGTCGATCCTTGCTCTCGTCCTGTTCGTCGCCTGTGCCACTCAAGTCTACTCTGGTAAGTAACTCACGGCTTTTTAGCTACGAAACTCTACTCAAATTGATATTCTGTTCTTAAAGGATGTCTCAGGTCGTATCCGCACTACACTGGCTATGTAGCGTCTCATGGTTATGGTCTACATGGTTGTGGTCTTCATCGCGCCGGTCATCATGCTGTTGTGAACGTTAACCTTCCGAGCGTTTCTTCATATCATCGGACCGGATCTTGCGGTTGTGGAAATTGTGTTTCTTGCAGGACAGGTGGTCTGCATTATGCCGGACCTTTCGGCTCTTACTATTACTAGTGAGCTTAGTGAGATGAACTGGAGTCAAAGCTTCTTACTTGAACGACTTGAACTTAAGGAAAACACCGAATAATGCTCTAAGACCAATGTTGCTTTCCGAATAAACCATAGTAAACTGCAACAAAACCTTTTTTGTATTTCCATTTCTAAACAAACTAGCTACTAGTATGTATGAGTGGATTTGTAGTACTCTGCATGATTAATTAGTTTCAAAAACAAATGTAATATGATGCTAGAGCAATACTATTCTAAAAAAGAGGATTTCGTTAGCAAAACGCCAGGCCTAACGTGTAATGGTGAAACAACTTTCAACACTCTCAAGTATAAGAGATTGTGAGATCTCTAGCAACACCCTCCTCTTCCATACTTACTTGGACGTTAAATTTACATGATAATGACTTGAGGCAGTGTGACTGGCCCTGCGCTGTTGTCCTCAAGTATCTTTGGAGAACCTCATGATTCGGTTCTTCTTCTTGTTGGCCTGCTTAGGGTCAAGCACGTCGAGAAGACGTGGCCAGGTCTCGAATCCGTTTCCAGGAAACTCGGTGTACGCCTGCAGTCCGCCATCCACGGTTGCGTCCGATCTCCGACAGATATGACTCCACCTGATCCATCCAACGGGCTCGCTGTGCTCTTCTACGTCTCGTGCCGAACGGGTCGCTCGAGAGCACCTTCCTGGTGGGGCATGAATCCGGCATCCTCATCACGTGCCCCAGGCATCGCTTTGGCAACCATCAGGATATCTGCACCGCCAAACAGTTCTGCTAGCTCGTGGTTCATTCTCCTGCTCCCGATGCCCTGCTCGCACATACTGCCAAAGATGTTCCTTATCACCCGCCGTTCAGAAATGGCGAGTGCATGGACGCCCTCCGTTAACATTTTCAACTACTCATACTCGTAGAGGACTACCGGACGTATCAGTGTGCTTTTGCACACTTTTGCTTTTGCAGTGTGTGTTGCTGGAGTCTTCTGGATTGCGAGTGGATCGAGTTTGTGGAGCCCGTAGTAGGCACGATTTCCCTGAGAAATGCGCCTTCGGATTGTGCTGCTTATGTTGTTGTCCGAAGTTACAATCGTACGAAGGTAGCAAAACTTCCTCTTCCACCTCGAGATCGTCGCCGTCAACTGATACTCTGTTTCCGAGTCGGGCGCTATCACGGTCAGCACGGCCTCCGTCAAGCAGGTACTTTGTCTTTGTCGCATTAATCCTCAATCCAATCCTATGGATCTCGCGTTTCAGTCGGGTGTGCACGTCACACACCGACGTGTGCGCAGATGTCGATGGCATCTGCAAAACCGAGAAATTTGAGAGAACGGATGAAAATCGTACCACGGATGTCGAAGCCCGCGCTTCGACCTTGACATCTTCCAGAACGATGTTAAACAGCAAACAGGAGAGTCCGTCCCATTACGTCAGACTCCGGTGAGATTCAAACGATTCCGACAGCATGTTCGACACTCTCACTTTACATTGCACCCCGTCCATAGTGGCCTTCAACAGCTGTACCACCTTACCTGGGAATCCGTACTGCTGCGTGGTTAGTTCGATCCGGTCTATGGCGTCGTAACTCGCTTTGAAGTCAATGAACATGTACACTCGGCACTTTTGTAGGATCTGCCGCAGAGTAAAGATTTGGTCGGTGGTCGATTTCCGTCCTACAAATCCAGCTTGGTAGCTTCAGACGAAATCTGTGGCAAGGGGTGCATGTCTGCAGAAGAGTATTCGGGACAGGTTCTTATAGACGGCATTCAGGACTGTGATGGCTCGGAAGATAGTTTGATGGCACTGATGACTTCGTCCAAGGATGGCTGGGGCACTTCGTAGACATCATGATGGCTTTCATACTCCTGCTTTCCTCTGCTTCCTGCGCCTGGTTCGGTATCTCCTGCATCTGCTACATTCGGGTGTTTGTCTAAGTAGTACTTTCACCTGTCGATCATCTCTCGCTCGTCCGAAAGGATATCTCCCTCGTCGTTGGTCATGGGAGTAAAACCGCTTCGTGTCGCAATCAACATTTTGTAGAACTTACTGGGATATCTGCTGCATCAGTTGCTCATCCGACTCTTCGAAGCTGCGCTTCTTCTCCTGGAAGAGTCGGGACTGTTGCCTTCTCAGTCGTCTATACTTTTCTACGTTCTGCCGGGTCTTGCGCTGGAGCATACGGGTCAGCGCTGCGTTCTTCTCGGATAGTGCTCGTCTGCTCTCATCGTTAAACCATTCGCTCCTCTGGATACGTGTTACGCGGCCAATTGTTTGATCGGCCGTGATGCTGATGGCTTGCGCCAATGGTCATACTCCAATGGTCATTAAAGGACGTCGCCTCGAAGGTAGTGTCCTCCGGCAGTGTAGTGTAGTAGGGCAGTGTAGAAGGTAGTGTCCTCCTGAAACCTCCTATTGTGGGTTTGAATTCTTCCTCCCGTGTCCGATGACAATCTTAACGTCATGTCAGCGCTGCGATCTTGACGTCGTGTTGTGGTCGTACTCGCTCTCCAACTGCGCATAGAGATTGTCCTTGTCGTCATCGGTGCTTCCACTAAGCACATTGATAACACTCAGCTTGAAGAACCTTCCAGGAACCCTCAATCTGCATTTCCGTTCGTTAAACAGCCATCATCCGATCACTCGCTTTCGCATCTCACCTATGACCAGGAGCGCTGTACTCAGTTCAGCGTAGGATGCCAAGACAGAAGGGACATTCAGCCGCCTCTAACATGAAGAAAACATGCTGGCTGTCCCCCTTCGCTCAATTTAGTCATATAACCCCTCTTCCTAAGGCGTTGGGTTTTCCTCGTATACCTAAGCTCAAATATTTTGGGGAGATATTTTATCGTTCTGTACGTATTGCACGCCGTGGACGTATTGAGTCGGAGTAAGGTATGGCGATCCATATCAGTTCGGTATTGCTACATACACTGACAACAGAACAATTGTTATATTGTTCCATTTTAACAGCGTTTGTTACCGTTATTCGGCTGGCTAATCATTATTCCACTAGTTGTCTTATTATTCAACATTTAACCAGATTAACCTCACAACATTCTAAGCCACCATTTATTGTCTTGTGCACTAAGGAATAGTGCACAGGAGAAACACACTTTTTGTCTAACGGTCTAGAAGTTTGTGCGCAAGAATGCTACTCAATATCGTTTGAGCGCCCTAATGCTTTCAAACTTGTGACAAAATACTCACTTTTCAACTCTCTCTCTATTCAAGGAATGTTTCTAATAAAGGGCCTTATTTTATGGTTGAACGAATCATTGTCCTTCAAGGAGCATATAACATAAGTGTTTTGTCTCGAATATCTTTACAAATTAATAATAACTGTTTTTGCCCTACGTTGTGTTTTATTTTATAACGTTGCGAGATTACAAAAAACGTGGGTAATCTGCAGTGAACAAAATGCGACTGACTTCACTAAAGTCAATATCCGACTTACTTCTCCTGTCAAAACCTTTACGGAGCCAGGTTGGCTCATTTTGTTTGGCATTTCGGTGCCAAACATCCCGGCCCCTTTGAACAACTATGTTTTCAAATTTCTCGAAACATTCTAAATATCGCAATTTGTTAACAGCTCGTTTCACAAGCCCGTTGGCTGTACGCAATGTCACAACTCGAACGATTCCGTCTTCTCCAGGATGCAGCTCATGAACGCGAGCTAACGGCCAGCGTGCCACAGGTACCTGCTCGTCCTTCATGATCACCATATCTCCCACTTTCAACTGGTGCACCTTCCCAGCAGGATAATGCTGACTGTTCAAAGTCTTCAAATACTCGCCATCTCTGTCAAAACTCTTGCGAATGTCTCTGAAGAAGCTGGTAGCGACCCAAACGGTTGAATGGTACGGTCAACATATCCGGCTCAGGGAGGGGAGTGAAAGCTTCTTGGAAAAGAAAATGAGATGGAGTTAACTCGGAAAGGTCGTTGGGATCTTCCGATAATGCCATTAATGGACGTGAATTCATGCAGGCTTCGATTTTAACAAGAACGGTGACCATTTCTTCCTCCGATAGCATCGCGGATCCAAGCTGCCGAACCAACTGCCTTTTGGCGACCTTAACTGAGGCCTCCCATAATCCTCCAAAGTTCGGCGACCGTGGGGGTATGAAATGCCACTGAATGCTCTGATCTGCCAGATGGCTGCAAATCTTGCCTTCGTCCTTTTGCAACATCTCATAAATACTATGCAGCGAGTTGTTAGCGCCGACAAAATTGGTACCATTATCCGAATAAATGTGTGCCGGCTTATTTCTCCTGGAGACAAATCGATCGAGAGCCATAAGGAAAGACATCGTGCTCAGATCCGACACCAATTCGAGATGCACTGCCTTAGTGGCCATACAGACGAACACGCAGATGTAGCACTTTCGAGGAGCCGCCTTACGATGCACCGGTCTCAGAAACAACGGACCGCAATAATCCAATCCTGTAGATACAAATGTACCGCTTGCAGTTACTCGTACCGATGGTAGCTGACCTTCAGGCTGTTGGATTGGCGTTGGGTTTGCTCGATTGCAGCGGAAACAGTCTCGAATGACACTCCGGACCGCACGTTTCCCTTGTAAAGGCCAAAACTCGTCACGAGCCGAAGAAAGTGTCACTGATATTCCACCGTGGATCAGTCTCAGATGATGGTGTTTCAACAAAAGTCGAGTAAAAGGGTGAAAACCCGGAAGCACAATAGGATGCTTGACGCCGTATGGGACGCTCGAACGTTTCAATCTTCCACCAACACGTAGCAGACCCTTTTCATCGATGAATGGTGCTAGCAAACGAAGAGATGATGATTTAGGTATGGGTTGATTTTTGCGCAAGCAATTCAGCTCTTCCTTAAATACTTCATTCTGGACAAGCTTCGCCAAAATCTACTTTGATTCCTGCAACTCATCGACGGATAAATTCCGGTTGTAGCTTCGCAATTCTGGCCTAACCTTAGCATTATTGTAGAATCTCATTATGTAGCTCACGATGCGAAGCAACTTAGTAAACGAAGATGAGGCTTGAAATATACGATCTGGAGGCAGTACTTGGGATGACAAAACCGTAGCATTGTGGACCTTTAATTCAGCAACTGTGGTTTCACTAGGAAGATGAGTTTCTGGCCAGGAAGATTTTGAGGTAGCTAGCCATTCCGGTCCATTTATCCAAAGCTTGCTTTTCACTAGCTGATCTGCAGGAACACCACGTGATATAAGATCGGCTGGATTCTGTTTACCCGCAACGTGTCTCCATTCATATCCGTGTGTGAGTTCCTGTATTTCTGCAACTCGATTTGAAACAAACGTTTTCCAAGTACGAGCTGGAGCTTGTATCCACTGAATGGCGATTGTTGAATCAGACCAAAAATGGATGCTGTCGATCTGCATATCCAAAGCATTAGACACTCTCTCGTGTAGACGCGCAGAAAGTAGCGCCGCGCATAACTCCAGCCTAGGAATAGTTAACGGCTTCAAAGGGGCTACCCTGGATTTTGATGCCAGCAAGCAGATCTGAACACTTCCATTTTCATGCTCGGATCGAGCGTAGACACAAGTGCCGTATGCAACATTCGAAGCATCTGCAAAATAATGCAGTTCTACACGGACGAAGTCACTATGAAAAGCAAATCGGGGTATGCTGAATTGTTCGAGGTTAGGCAGCTGGTTACAAAACTGAGCCCACTTTAGGCATACTTGTTCAGGTAGCTCTTCATCCCATCCAACAGATGACAGCCACAACTCCTGCATGAGGATTTTAGCTTGAACAACAACCGGTGACACTAGTCCCAACGGGTCGTAGAGTTTTGCGATGTTTGACAGGATGGAACGCTTTACCCATTTATCCTGACGCTTCAAAGCTCCAATGTTAAAACGGAAAACATCTGACTTCAGTTCCCAGGCGATGCCTAACGTGTTAATGCTTTCCTTTTCATCAAATCTAATGGACGATCTAGTGGCGAGCAACTCTGAAGGAAGATCCGCTAATACGGCAAGCTCGTTAGACGCCCATTTCCGAAATCGGAATCCTGCCTTGCTCATCATCTCATTTAATTCGTCACGCATTCGTATGGCTTGATCAATGCTGTCTGCGCCTGCTATTAAATCATCCATATACAGATGGTTGCGGATTGCGCTGCTTGCTAATGGATACTTACAACCTTCGTCCTCAACAAGCTGAAGCATGGTTCTTGTGACGAGAAACGAGGAAGGTGTAAGTCCGTACGTAACAGTAGCCAACTCATACTCCAGTATAGGCTGAGTCTCATCAAATCTCCACAGAATACGCTGGAGCGAGCGATCCGCCGGATGTATCAGTACCTGCCTATACATTTTCTCAATGTCGGCAACCACAGCTACTGGAAATTTACGGAACCGTAAGATCAGCGAAAGCAAATCATCCTGCACTACAGGGCCCACAAGTAATGTATCATTCAACGAATGTCCAGTACTAGTTTTAGCAGCTCCGTCGAAGACAACGCGTAGTTTAGTCGTTGAGCTAGCCTCCTTTATCACGGCATGATGTGGCAAGTAGTACGAAATTTTGTTGTCTTGGGTGGCATTTGAGGTTAACGGACTCATGTGATTCAAAGATATGTACTCATGCATGAAAGCATGGTATTGCTGCTTCATTAATTCATCCTTCGACAGCCTTCTTTCTAACAGCAGAAAACGTCTGGTAGCTGCAGACTTTGAATTACCAATCATGCTTTCTATGTCCGCGTGTTTTGGCAATCGAACCATGTAGCGCCCCGCTTCATCACGTGAAGTTGTTTCCTGGTAATAACGCTCAACTTCATCATCCGGTAAAGCTTTGGGGTAGCTTACTTCTTCTATTTCCCAAAACTTCTTAATTTGATCCTCCTCTGAGATCGTAGCCACGTTGCATCGAACATCCATATCATCACTCAGCAAGTCATATTGAGAAAGTTCGCCAGTTACCACCCATCCGAAGACTGTTTCCACTAACATGGGACCGTTGCTCAAACGAATACGACCTTCCTTCAAGAAGGTGTAAAAATGCGAAGCGCCTAAGATCATATCTATTCTGTTTGAGTGGTTGAAGTCTGGGTCGGCTAGAGATATGTTAACTGGAATCGTCCAGCTACCGATGTCATAGGACCTTGCTGGAGTGTTAGCCGTCACCTTTCGCAAAACAAGGAAGCTGAGCGACGTCGAATACATGCCGCTACGCGATCGAAAGCTGGCTGTAACCTCACTGGATGCCTTAGTTGGTACCTCGTCCACCCCTGTGATGATGACATTAGCCCGCTGTCTGGGCAATCTGAGCTGCTGGCAGAGCCTTTCACTAATAGCGTTGGGCTGCGCTCCATTGTCCAGTAAAGCGCGAACTGGATACTCCATACCATTGGCATCAGCGACAAAAACTAAAACGGTAGAGAGCAAAGAATGAGCATGCCGAGAAATCGAATTATTTGAGCTTATATTTGCGATGGTCATTCTGCTGGTGGCTGATGCTGCACTGCTGGATGCTGGATTGCCGGATACTACACTGCTTGATGATGTTGGATGGTTATCGCCCTGAAGCTGCACGTCATGAACCAATGTGTTGTGCCGCTTGGAACATATCCTGCATTTCAATTTAAGACTGCATTGACGCGATTCATGGCCAACCTTCAAACATAGTCTACACAATTTGTGCATGGATACAATCTCAGATCGCTTCTTGGAATCATAGCCATTGAAACGCATACACTGATACACCAAATGATCCTCAGAACAAACTGGGCATTTACTATGCTGATCAAATGCGGCCACATTGGCGTTTACACGCATTTTAACACCCTTTCGGGAGTGTTCTGCATTAGCAGGCAAATGATCAATGGCAATACTTTCCAACTGGTGGATCCGCTTGTGCAAAAATGCCAATAGCTCTGAGTAAGTTGGCTGCTTCTCTGGCTCTAGTGATTCTTCCCAGGAACTGATTGACTCGTCATCAAGTTTCCGAATAAGCATCTCGATGAGAATGGAACTATTGTCATTGATCGGCTCACCGAGTTGTTCCCGAACCTTTGTGTTCAACGCAAACTCATCCGATACCCGTCGAATTTCTGCACTGGTTGCGTTTGATGCTTTCTTTATAGCGAACAATGACCTTACATGTCGCTTTCGTAGTAGCACTTTGTTGGAATAGCGGTTTACCACGGTTTTCCAAGCCAAATCGTAATTATCCGCTGTGATAGCCAGCGTTTGAATAACGATCGCTGCTTCGCCTTTCAGTGCCGCTCGTAGGTAATGGAATTTTTGCACCGGCGTAATGCCATCGGAATCATGTATGAGCGATACATAGGTATCGTGAAAAGAAAGCCATTCCGATGGATTGCCACTAAAAGATGGCAGCGAAATCGTTGGCAGCTTAATACGCTGCGCCGATGTATTTGTTTCAGCCTTGACGACACTTCCACTCACGCATGTTACGGCGGCTTGCAGTGCAGTTTTTGTTTCCGCATACAATTGCTCCAGAACCGCTCGCAGATCGCAATTCTCGTTGGTCATATCGTCGTTCTCTTCCAGTCCATCGATTTCATCCTGGATGGATTCGAACTTTTCATACGCTCTCTCAAGAAGATCAAGCCTGTTGGTCGCTTCATTTGTATTAGTCGTGGTAATAGATACCACGAATCCTTTCTGCCGATGAAGCGCTTCTACCGCGTTGCGACGCTTTGTATAGGCTTTTTTCAGCGTTTTTTCGTCAACCATTTTGTTCCGCTGCCAACCAACACACACACATATACTATCAATACCACACAAAAGAAACGCGCGATGATAGATTGTGGCAGCGATTAATTAACGATGGTTAATCCTGGTCACTTTGCACCAATGTTTTGTCTCGAATATCTTTACAAATTAATAATAACTGTTTTTGCCCTACGTTGTGTTTTATTTTATAACGTTGCGAGATTACAAAAAACGTGGGTAATCTGCAGTGAACAAAATGCGACTGACTTCACTAAAGTCAATATCCGACTTACTTCTCCTGTCAAAACCTCTACGGAGCCAGGTTGGCTCATTTTGTTTGACATTTCGGTGCCAAACAAGCATTGTAGTGGTTAAAGTGCACAAAGTTCTACGCAAGCTATTTCCATTGCTAAGATACTGTCTATCTAAGACACTATCTTTCCTTTCTTTCTTTAACCCTGTAGAAGTTATAAAACACTCCATGCATCATTTCTGTTTGATAAGATTCTTAGTAATTAGTTTTAGTTATAATTAGTTACTTAATTACTAGATAATAAAATTATATCTGTTAAGCATAAGGAAGGACATTTTGTTACATATGAAATGAATTGTCATCAACACATTCGAAGTATAATTGTAAATAACATGTTCAAACGCTAAATAGTGAGTATGGTAATGACATTCTTTAATCATAATGTTGCAAATAATGTCATGTTACATTTAGTTGTCATGTTACAAAGCGCAAAACACGCACACGTGGGTTGCATAGCAGCATCTGGTGTCCAGCTGATACACACTTGTCAATAATACACACCTAATAGCACGTTTAATAAAGAATATGCGTTTATCTTGTGTACTGGCTTTTTGTGTCGTCAACATTCATGTATCGAGTGTATTTGTTTTTTTCTCTCAGCGTATAGTAAACAACTATTAACTATTGTTGCAACAGCTTAAAAAACTATACGAAACATGCCACAGAGCCGTATCGCACGCATGTGCTAAACAATACCTTGTATTGTAAAACGTTATTTTTTTCATTTATAAGCTGTCGCAGAGAATTGTAAACATCATCCAAACGACTCTACCGCTAGCTTACACATCTAAACAACTCTCAAACAAATCAACCAACCATCTTGCAACCATGAAGTCGATCCTTGCTCTCGTCCTGTTCGTCGCCTGTGCCACTCAAGTCTACTCTGGTAAGTAACTCACGGCTTTTTAGCTACGAAACTCTACTCAAATTGATATTCTGTTCTTAAAGGATGTCTCAGGTCGTATCCGCACTACACTGGCTATGTAGCGTCTCATGGTTATGGTCTACATGGTTGTGGTCTTCATCGCGCCGGTCATCATGCTGTTGTGAACGTTAACCTTCCGAGCGTTTCTTCATATCATCGGACCGGATCTTGCGGTTGTGGAAATTGTGTTTCTTGCAGGACAGGTGGTCTGCATTATGCCGGACCTTTCGGCTCTTACTATTACTAGTGAGCTTTTGGTATGAACTGGAGTCAAAGCTTCTTACTTGAACGACTTGAACTTAAGGAAAACACCGAATAACGCTCTAAGACCAATGTTGCTTTCCGAATAAACCATAGTAAACTGCAACAAAACCTTTTTTGTATTTCCATTTCTAAACAAACTAGCTACTAGTATGTATGAGTGGATTTGTAGTACTCTGCATGATTAATTAGTTTCAAAAACAAATGTAATATGATGCTAGAGCAATACTATTCTAAAAAAGAGGATTTCGTTAGCAAAACGCCAGGCCTAACGTGTAATGGTGAAACAACTTTCAACACTCTCAAGTATAAGAGATTGTGAGATCTCTAGCAACACCCTCCTCTGCCATACTTACTTGGACGTTAAATTTATATGATCATGACTTGAGGCAGTGTGACTGGCCCTGCGCTGTTGTCCTCAAGTATCTTTGGAGAACCTCATGGTTCGGTTCTTCTTCTTGTTGGCCTGCTTAGCGTCGAACACGTCGAGAAGACATGGCCAGGTCTCGAATCCGTTTCCAGGAACTTCGGTCTCCGGCTGCAGTCCGCCATCCACGGTTGCGTCCGATATCCGACAGATATGACTCCACCTGATCCATCCAACGGGCTCGCTGTGCTCTTCTACGTCTCGTGCCGAACGGGTCGCTCGAGAGCACCTTCCTGGTGGGGCATGAATCCGGCATCCTCATCACGTGCCCCAAGCATCGCTTTGGCAACCATCAGGATATCTGCACCGCCAAACAGTTCTGCTAGCTCGTGGTTCATTCTCCTGCTCCCGATGCCCTGCTCGCACATACTGCCAAAGATGTTCCTTATCACCCGCCGTTCAGAAATGGCGAGTGCATGGACGCCCTCTATAATCCACTGGAAGACGCGATTTTTACTTAAGTTCGCGGAAATGAAACGCGGACGCGACTGTTCTCGTTCGTTGTAAGATTGTAAGTGCTTTATTCGTAATTTCTTTCGGCTTATATACTAACTTATGGATCTTGAGCCTTAAAGGTAAAAGTGAGATGAAGGGATTAAAACGAGATGAAATCATTTCCATACGATAGCATTTGAGTTTGATCCCATAGCATTCGTAATGCTTCCTCTGTGTTTTATATTGATTGTTATGATGAGCATGATCAATTTACGCTTAAGGTCCGAAATTCATACGTTTATCCCAACACACTTCCGAGCATGTTTACGCTTATGCGTAGCGCGCCATGACCCAATTTACTGGATGTTTTAAGATGCGATTTCGCATTCATGTCAACAGCACCCATAATGCATTATCAGTATTTCTTTTGATTCTCAATTTGCGATATCCGGTGCCCGAACATGATCGCCTGAACGTACGACCTAACGCTTAAGATCAGAACGCGTGCTGATTGTTTATGTTTTCGCGCGTCGCGCTGTGACCGTATTATGTTTCGATTCTCGATTAATGCTTAAGGGTCTGAGCGCGTTCTGGTTTGTCTTTGTTTATACGTATCGCGTAGTGACCTACTTTACCGTTTAATAGTTTTGAAAATGTGTCCAAAAATCGTGAATCAGAACGATTGATCGTTGCGTTCACAACATTCCGGCCCTCGTAAAACTATAAGTTTTACCAAAATACGCAACGTCTTAGCTATGAAGAAAATGAGAATGAAAGGTGTAATCTAACTTTTCGTTATTTACCTAATAAAATGCGTGCAATCATTGACGTTCGCAATTGTTGTTACGCGAAGAGCACTGCGGTTGAGGATGTGAAGCTGTAGGAGTCGTCATCTCGTTGTTTGCTGGAGGCGCGACGGTTTTAAGCGATGGAAGCAGAAACCTCGGTTTTCCGTGGCACGGAATTACCTCAATTGTGTGCGGTTCTTCATTTCGTTGTTCTTCTAGCGGAGTGTTGACGTAGTCTTGCGTGCTTGCTTTGTTGGCTGCTTGCTGTCTATGGCCGCGATGAGATAGCAGATTGGTCAAGGAGTCCCAAAAGGATGCTAACAATTGCCACCCTACTCCGTAGATTTCGAATAGAATTCTGCCATGTATTATTGTATCTATTATGAACTTAATAGTTCTTCCACATACATAGATACCGATAGCTGTGGACGTAATGTTTCCGAGCCAAGTTGACCAAGAGACTAGTTTAGACCAGTATTTTTTGAAAGCGTTGTGAATTACCTTTTCTGACACGAGTCCATCGAAGGTAAATCCTTGCAGATTCGGATGTTCACCGTTGATCATCTTATGTAGTACTGATGTCGCTATTCTTTTATCTCCTTGTTCATACACCATATTTTTCATTTTTTGTAGGCTTTCGGCGTCGTAGACACCGCTCTCCATTAGATTCGGCAATGGTGTGTATGTCCAGCTCGTTACGATATCGGTTGTTAGTTGTTGTGGTGCTGTTGTTTCACGCAAGCGTTGGTCGGTCGTATACCATCTTCCACCGATGGTAAATTTCGCAGGCAAGAGCGGAGTGCAATCCATTTGCGTGCCTCTTAGTTGTAGCATTCTGGTTACTGGAGCTATGAACATTGACCGGTTATTGTATTTTACCGGAATCTCCTGATAGCAGTCTTCTTTGCTTTCGTATGTAACGTAGACTGGCTTACATTCAAGGATGTATAATACTTCTGCTGCTACGACGGCCGTATATCCGGGACGTTTCACCAGGTTTGTGACGAATTCACTAGGATTTAGTCGAGCCAGAGTCAGCTTGGTTTCCAGAAGTGCCTTATCGATTTTGCACATCTCGGTCATTACTGTGAAGTATACGTCGTTTAGCTTTTGGCCGAGATAGTTTTCTACCAGAGTGATTTTTGAATTGAAGTACGTGAATAAGTCGAGGTTTCTTCCGTCGACCGCTTTTCGTTGGAATGGCGATTGATAACCACTTAGCTCGAGGATGAATATCTTAGGATGGTCAGTGACGTAGCTATTGAAGCCGCATATCTGTGTAGCGTCTCGAGCTCTTATCGAAAACATATGCTCTTTCGAGATTAAGGTGTAGACAGTATTCGCTGCATTTGCCTTTGCATTATCGATGGTTTTGTTTACAATACCTTCATAGACGATTTCGAAGTCGTTTCGCTCGCATTGCCGCCGCAGGTCCACTTCCCAGGTGAGGTAGCCGTAATCTGGGTCTAGACACCAACCCGTCGTATGTGCGCAAACTAGACCGCTCCGCAGCGTGATTTGATCGTTCTCGAGGTCTGCCGTAGCCACGTAGTCGTATAACCCGATTTCGTACTCGTAGTATACCAACGCGTTTTCCCACGTGTAGCTCGATGTCCGATACGTTCCTCCGCTGCAGGCTGTTCCCTGGATGCTGCCTACGATGAGTGCTTCCCCCCTTGTGGTGTGATTGCGACGCAATTCCCTAACCTTCGTATTGATTGATAAAGCAATTTCTCCTAACGTTTGAGCTAGTTTACACTCCTGTGGTGTAAATTCCTTAACGATATATTCGTAGCTTCGTTCATAATCTGATATGTGTGAAAAGGCGCCACAATGTTTAATTGACCGTTTAATGATTACTTTACATTGATGAACGTGAACAATAGTTTTTGGGCTTCTTTGTAATACTTGAATGCGTATTTCTTCAGTCGAAACGTTTTTGGATGGCGGAATGCAAGATGCTACGTCCATAAGGGAGTAGCTGGTGATATTTATATCGTTGTTAGCGCAGTCATACGCTATTAAACCCCTTGCTGATTCCCCAATTGCTTGTGCTGAAAGAAACAAAAGTATTAGTATGGCCATGGTAATGATATTTAATTTAATGAATTTAGCTTGTAACGGCATCTCTTTTATTTGTACCGCCTCCGGCCCTCGTTTGAAAGCCGACACTTTTGTAGTGTTTGCTATTAATGTGTTTCTATACCAATTGCAGGGTTTGATTTTATTCTTTTTTCCTTTTATACCTGCTCGGCCACGATCCTGATTGCAGGGCGTTTTCGGTTTTTCAAATATCGCACCTACAAACTCAGGATTTTCGTTTTCTACCGTTTCGACGGTTACGTCTTTGGGCCACTCTTTTCGATCGAGTGTCAAGAACCTTGGCCCTGTTAGCCATATTGAAGGTTTCGTTATAACCTTTGTAGCTTCGTCTGCTGGATTCAATTCTGATGGTACCCATCTCCATTGATTCATTGTTGTTGTATCGAGAATTTCTCCGATACGATGGGCAACAAACGGTTTGTATTTACGATGAGAGGATTTTATCCATGCCAACACCGTTTTAGAATCGCTCCAAAATGTTGTTTCGGATGCTTTGATTCTCATTTCACTTTTTACCGTGTCCAGCAGCCTAACCCCTAATAATGCAGCTTGTAATTCTAAACGAGGTATTGATAACATCTTTATTGGTGCCACTCGAGCCTTGGCTGCGAGAATTTGAACGTGCGGTTTACCATTGTCCACGCTTCTGGCGTAGATAACGGCCGCAAACGCCTTATCGGAAGCGTCTACAAAGGTGTGTAGCTCTATTTCCGCTGTGGGCGATTTCATGATCCATCTAGGAATACGAATATGTTTGGTCTGCTCGATGTATTTCAACCAAGTGTTCCATATTACAAATAAATTATCTGAAATTGGTACGTCCCATTCATTCGTTTCTTTATGCACTTCCTGCATAAGATTTTTTCCTTGTATCGTAACGTTGGATATTAATCCTAACGGATCAAAAAAGCTCATGACAAATGATAGTACCTCTCGCTTGGTGGGAGGCCTTAACTTTAGAGACACATCGGCTGGTAGTTTATCTAATTTCGAGTGAAATCCGATGTTATCCTTTTTGGTATTCCAGTAAATGCCAAGTATTTTTGATTCCTCATTTTTGCTTTCTAGCACCTTTATGTTATCTTCGTCGACCCTATCACTTGATATAGTATCGAGCAACTCTTTATTATTTGAACAGAATTTGGTAATAAAGAAGCCCCCTTCATCGTGAGCCTTTATAACCTGTTCCACTGTTTCTATTGCCTTGTTTATTGAATTAAAGCTGTCATTATAATCGTCAACGTAATGCTGATGTACGATCGGTGTTAATGCTAGCGGGTATTTATCCTTTAGCCGTTCGGCATTGGAATTTTTTGCAGCCTGTGCGCAGGCTGGTGAGCAGGTAGCGCCAAAGGTCATTACCTGCATGACATAAGTGTCTGGACTACGATTTTCGCAGTCTCGCCAAAGAAATCTTTGGGTGTTTTGATCCTCTTTGCGTATCTTTACCTGGTGGAACATTTCTTTTATGTCACCACAAATAGCATATTTACCTTCGCGGAATCTTAAAAGAATTCCGAATAACGAGGTTGTGCTATCTGGCCCTGATAATAAGGCCGAATTTAGCGAATGTCCTTTTATTTTCGCTGCTGCGTCAAACACTAATCTTGGTTTGGGCGGGATTTTATTTTTATTTATTACTATAAAATGTGGTAAATAAAACGTGTTCGACGGCTTTATTTCAGTTTCCCAAGGTTCTAGTTTTCTAGCATAACCCTTTTCTACATAGCTTGCGAAAGTTGTCAATGCCCAGTCCTTTAGTTCGGGATCTCTTTGCAATTTCTTCTCCAAGCTTATGAGTCTTGACATTGCATAGTCAAGGCTAGTGGGAAATTGGTGATTATCCTTTTTCCATAACAAACCGACTTCATAACGTCCATCTTTGAATTTCAAAGTGTTTGCTAGGATTTGTTTTGCCCTTTTTTCTACTTCCGATTCCGGAAGTTGTTTTATTGGTTTTACACCAAAGTCTTCGACTGAAAAATAGTTAGACATCATCTTTTGGATATCTACCTGTTCTTGGATAACCATTGAAAAATTCGTATTTTCATTATCCGAATTTCTTCCGTAAACGAGCCAACCTAATTTGGTTTTCATAGCAATGGGCTCTCCTTGTTTACCATATCGATGCTTTAGCCCCATTAACAATTGATTATGTTTTATTCCGATTACGATTGTCGGCTGTACATTCTCAAACTCATTAATCGGTAAATTTTTCAAATAAGAGTACTTAAGACACAATTCGTTATAGTTTAATGTTTGTATTGGCAACATTAAATTTCTGATTGTCCTAACGTCTTTTAGGATAAAAGTCTTTTTTGATGCACCTCTAATTCTCAAATTTACGCTTTGACTTCCTTCATGGTCGGCCTTCGTACCTTGAGCCCAAACCAGTTGAAGTGGAATATTTTCTCCCGTTAAAGAGAGTTTCCTGGCGATTTTTGCATCTAATAGGGTTAGAGATGAACCCGGATCTAAAAAGGCATATGTTTTAACGGATTTATCTTTGTTCATCAGTGTTACTGGTAACACTTGATAGTGTGTCGAAGACGGCACTTGTACCTCGTGATGGTTATTAACGGCTTCTTGTTCAACTGCTGGAGTTGTTCCCGAAGGATGAAGCATTTTGTGATGTTTTGATGTACATCCATTAATACCACACTTTTGTGCGCTTCTACAAGCGTCTATGGCATGATTGTTTGATTTTAAACATCCTGCACAAAGACGTTTGTTTTTAACTATCTGTTGACGCTCTGTGACATTTTTATTCACTAAGGCGTAACATTTGATAGTTTCATGTGGATTGTTGCATATTAAGCATTTTGCCTTTGATTTACTAGTTTCCGGTTGGTTGGATCCTAGCTTTTTTGGCTTTGATTTAGCCTCGCCTTTTGACTCATGGATATTAACGTGTCCCTTTTGAGTAAACGACTGTAACGTACTCATAACAGTTGCGGTTTTTGCATAAGGTTTAAGCCATTCGCATAGTTCGTCTAATGTTTGATCCCTTAAGCTGACTTTTTCCTTAGTTACATACTTGGCTCTATCGAGTTGTATGTTATAGGGAAGTTTTGACGTTAAATCAAGCACCAATCTATGATCACTGAGATAAGATGGTTCTTCCATGAGTTTTATTGTATGCACTAAATTTTCTAATGCATTTATCAGATCAACGACTATATTCTTTGAATCTTTTTTTAGTCGTTGTAATCCGTTCAACAGTTCTAAATAAATTAGATCTGTTCCTCCAAATTTTTCTTCTAACCTTTTAATAATTTCGCCTACGTTTTTAGATTCCATCATAAGCTGTTGAACGTGCCTTAAGGCGTCTCCGTTCAAAGCTTGTCTTAAACGGTTTAGGTTTTCTAAATCCGTAAATTTGCCTTCTTCGTTTGTTTTATCAAACGTTTGTTTGAAGTTTGTCCATTCTTTTGGATCACCTCCAAACTTTGGCAATTGCATCAAGGATTGTCTTCGTAGGAAGGTTTCCATGTGCGATGGGCCTTTTCTTTCATCCATCATGGATTTGAAAGCGTTGAAAAATTCTTCCATCTGTTGCTTTTGGTTATCTACCATTTTTCCTTGGTTGATAACCATTTCTTTCATAGTGGTGTCCAAACTGGACTCGTTCATGCTTTCCTTTGTTCTTTCCCCATCCTTTTTTGCATATGCCTCCATCGCAGATTCCATACGTTTCAACTCGTATTTAATCTTTTGGCACTTGGGGCATAACCAGCAGTCGGCTGGTGTTGGACTGCGAGTCAGTCTAACGCATTGCAAATGGAACCATCGGTCGCATTCGAAGCATTCCACCATTGTTTCTTCGGAGGTATCAATACCTTCACATAGGCGGCAGCTACCATTGCGGTTTTTAACAAAGTTGAAAGGCATTTTGGACGAATCTGCGATTTCCTTGCCGTATGATAAGAAAATTGGCTTACCTGAATAAGTTGACACTTTCCTCTTGTAAATCGGCAGGAGCTAGAACCGAACTGGAACTGGGATGGCTTCGCTGTGATGATGTTGCACGGTACTTCTCTGGGTTTCCCGCGTGTGTCGGAGCAATGTCTTTCACAATAGTTTTTAGAAACTTTCACAACACAACGTAAAGCACTAATGTTCCTATAATGGTTTAAGCTATATTTGTTGACACAGAATATAAGCAACGACGATTTTGAAACGATCGAAGGTCGAAATCGGAGAATTAAAATATTCGGAGGTTGACGTTACAACCTTTAAACTTGAACAAAACGCTTAAACCACGGTTTAATTTCACTAATTTTTAAGCGATTTAACTTTGAACTTTTATCACATATAAATTCAAACTTTAGTCGAATAAGTTCGACACTGGAGTTATGAGCACTTCTTTTGCTATAACTCCTCTCTGGAGCCACCATATAATCCACTGGAGTGGAATTTACGCGAAGACGCGATTTTTACTTAAGTTCGCGGAAATGAAACGCGGACGCGACTGTTCTCGTTCGTTGTAAGATTGTAAGTGCTTTATTCGTAATTTCTTTCGGCTTATATACTAACTTATGGATCTTGAGCCTTAAAGGTAAAAGTGAGATGAAGGGATTAAAACGAGATGAAATCATTTCCATACGATAGCATTTGAGTTTGATCCCATAGCATTCGTAATGCTTCCTCTGTGTTTTATATTGATTGTTATGATGAGCATGATCAATTTACGCTTAAGGTCCGAAATTCATACGTTTATCCCAACACACTTCCGAGCATGTTTACGCTTATGCGTAGCGCGCCATGACCCAATTTACTGGATGTTTTAAGATGCGATTTCGCATTCATGTCAACAGCACCCATAATGCATTATCAGTATTTCTTTTGATTCTCAATTTGCGATATCCGGTGCCCGAACATGATCGCCTGAACGTACGACCTAACGCTTAAGATCAGAACGCGTGCTGATTGTTTATGTTTTCGCGCGTCGCGCTGTGACCGTATTATGTTTCGATTCTCGATTAATGCTTAAGGGTCTGAGCGCGTTCTGGTTTGTCTTTGTTTATACGTATCGCGTAGTGACCTACTTTACCGTTTAATAGTTTTGAAAATGTGTCCAAAAATCGTGAATCAGAACGATTGATCGTTGCGTTCACAACACCCTCCGTTAACATTTTCAACTACTCATACTCGTAGAGGACTACCGGACGTATCAGTGTGCTTTTGCACACTTTTGCTTTTGCAGTGTGTGTTGCTGGAGTCTTCTGGATTGCGAGTGGATCGAGTTTGTGGAGCCCGTAGTAGGCACGATTTCCCTGAGAAATGCGCCTTCGGATTGTGCTGCTTATGTTGTTGTCCGAAGTTACAATCGTACGAAGGTAGCAAAACTTCCTCTTCCACCTCGAGATCGTCGCCGTCAACTGATACTCTGTTTCCGAGTCGGGCGCTATCACGGTCAGCACGGCCTCCGTCAAGCAGGTACTTTGTCTTTGTCGCATTAATCCTCAATCCAATCCTATGGATCTCGCGTTTCAGTCGGGTGTGCACGTCGCACACCGACGTGTGCGCAGATGTCGATGGCATCTGCAAAACCGAGAAATTTGAGAGAACGGATGAAAATCGTACCACGGATGTCGAAGCCCGCGCTTCGACCTTGACATCTTCCAGAACGATGTTAAACAGCAAACAGGAGAGTCCGTCCCATTACGTCAGACTCCGGTGAGATTCAAACGATTCCGACAGCATGTTCGACACTCTCACTTTACATTGCACCCCGTCCATAGTGGCCTTCAACAGCCGTACCACCTTACCTGGGAATCCGTACTGCTGCGTGGTTAGTTCGATCCGGTCTATGGCGTCGTAACTCGCTTTGAAGTCAATGAACAGGTACACTCGGCACTTTTGTAGGATCTGCCGCAGAGTAAAGATTTGGTCGGTGGTCGATTTCCGTCCTACAAATCCAGCTTGGTAGCTTCAGACGAAATCTGTGGCAAGGGGTGCATGTCTGCAGACGAGTATTCGGGACAGGTTCTTATAGACGGCATTCAGGACTGTGATGGCTCGGAAGATAGTTTGATGGCACTGATGACTTCGTCCAAGGATGGCTGGGGCACTTCGTAGACATCATGATGGCATTCATAGTCCTGATTTCCTCTGCTTCCTGCGCCTGGTTCGGTATCTCCTGCATCTGCTACATTCAGGTGTTTATCTAAGTAGTACTTTCACCTGTCGATCATCTCTCGCTCGTCCGAAAGGATATCTTCCTCGTCGTTGGTCATGGGAGTAAAACCGCTTCGTGTCGCAATCAACATTCTGTAGAACTTACTGGGATATCTGCTGCATCAGTTGCTCATCCGACTCTTCGAAGCTGCGCTTCTTCTCCTGGAAGAGTCGGGACTGTTGCCTTCTCAGTCGTCTATACTTTTCTACGTTCTGCCGGGTCTTGCGCTGGAGCATACGGGTCAGCGCTGCGTTCTTCTCGGATAGTGCTCGTCTGCTCTCATCGTTAAACCATTCGCTCCTCTGGATACGTGTTACGCGGCCAATTGTTTGATCGGCCGTGATGCTGATGGCTTGCGCCAATGGTCATACTCCAATGGTCATTAAAGGACGTCGCCTCGAAGGTAGTGTCCTCCGGCAGTGTAGTGTAGTAGGGCAGTGTAGAAGGTAGTGTCCTCCTGAAACCTCCTATTGTGGGTTTGAATTCTTCCTCCCGTGTCCGATGACAATCTTAACGTCATGTCAGCGCTGCGATCTTGACGTCGTGTTGTGGTCGTACTCGCTCTCCAACTGCGCATAGAGATTGTCCTTGTCGTCATCGGTGCTTCCACTAAGCACATTGATAACACTCAGCTTGAAGAACCTTCCAGGAACCCTCAATCTGCATTTCCGTTCGTTAAACAGCCATCATCCGATCACTCGCTTTCGCATCTCACCTATGACTAGGAGCGCTGTACTCAGTTCAGCGTAGGATGCCAAGACAGAAGGGACATTCAGCCGCCTCTAACATGAAGAAAACATGCTGGCTGTCCCCCTTCGCTCAATTTAGTCATATAACCCCTCTTCCTAAGGCGTTGGGTTTTCCTCGTATACCCAAGCTCAAATATTTTGGGGAGATATTTTATCGTTCTGTACGTATTGCACGCCGTGGACGTATTGAGTCGGAGTAAGGTATGGCGATCCATATCAGTTCGGTATTGCTACATACACTGACAACAGAACAATTGTTATGTTGTTCCATTTTAACAGCGTTTGTTACCGTTATTATTGTAGCTGGCTAATCATTATTCCACTAGTTGTCTTATTATTCAACATTTAACCAGATTAACCTCACAACATTCTAAGCCACCATTTATTGTCTTGTGCACTAAGGAATAGTGCACAGGAGAAACACACTTTTTGTCTAACGGTCTAGAAGTTTGTGCGCAAGAATGCTACTCAATATCGTTTGAGCGCCCTAATGCTTTCAAACTTGTGACAAAATACTCACTTTTCAACTCTCTCTCTATTCAAGGAATGTTTCTAATAAAGGGCCTTATTTTATGGTTGAACGAATCATTGTCCTTCAAGGAGCATATAACATAAGCATTGTAGTGGTTAAAGTGCACAAAGTTCTACGCAAGCTATTTCCATTGCTAAGATACTGTCTATCTAAGACACTATCTTTCCTTTCTTTCTTTAACCCTGTAGAAGTTATATAACACTCCATGCATCATTTCTGTTTGATAAGATTCTTAGTAATTAGTTTTAGTTATAATTAGTTACTTAATTACTAGATAATAAAATTATATCTGTTAAGCATAAGGAAGGACATTTTGTTACATATGAAATGAATTGTCATCAACACATTCGAAGTATAATTGTAAATAACATGTTCAAACGCTAAATAGTGAGTATGGTAATGACATTCTTTAATCATAATGTTGCAAATAATGTCATGTTACATTTAGTTGTCATGTTACAAAGCGCAGAACACGCACACGTGAGTTGTATAGCAGCATCTGGTGTCCAGCTGATACACACTTGTCAATAATACACACCTAATAGCACGTTTAATAAAGAATATGCGTTTATCTTGTGTACTGGCTTTTTGTGTCGTCAACATTCATGTATCGAGTGTATTTGTTTTTTTCTCTCAGCGTATAGTAAACAACTATTAACTATTGTTGCAACAGCTTAAAAAACTATACGAAACATGCCACAGAGCCGTATCGCACGCAAGTGCTAAACAATACCTTGTATTGGAAAACGTTATTATTTTCATTTATAAGCAGTCGCAGAGAATTGGAAACATCATCCAAACGACTCTACCGCTAGCTTACACATCTAAACAACTCTCAAACAAATCAACCAACCATCTTGCAACCATGAAGTCGATCCTTGCTCTCGTCCTGTTCGTCGCCTGTGCCACTCAAGTCTACTCTGGTAAGTAACTCACGGCTTTTTAGCTACGAAACTCTACTCAAATTGATATTCTGTTCTTAAAGGATGTCTCAGGTCGTATCCGCACTACACTGGCTATGTAGCGTCTCATGGTTATGGTCTACATGGTTGTGGTCTTCATCGCGCCGGTCATCATGCTGTTGTGAACGTTAACCTTCCGAGCGTTTCTTCATATCATCGGACCGGATCTTGCGGTTGTGGAAATTGTGTTTCTTGCAGGACAGGTGGTCTGCATTATGCCGGACCTTTCGGCTCTTACTATTACTAGTGAGCTTTTGGTATGAACTGGAGTCAAAGCTTCTTACTTGAACGACTTGAACTTAAGGAAAACACCGAATAATGCTCTAAGACCAATGTTGCTTTCCGAATAAACCATAGTAAACTGCAACAAAACCTTTTTTGTATTTCCATTTCTAAACAAACTAGCTACTAGTATGTATGAGTGGATTTGTAGTACTCTGCATGATTAATTAGTTTCAAAAACAAATGTAATATGATGCTAGAGCAATATTATTCTAAAAAAGAGGATTTCGTTAGCAAAACGCCAGGCCTAACGTGTAATGGTGAAACAACTTTCAACACTCTCAAGTATAAGAGATTGTGAGATCTCTAGCAACACCCTCCTCTTCCATACTTACTTGGACGTTAAATTTACATGATAATGACTTGAGGCAGTGTGACTGGCCCTGCGCTGTTGTCCTCAAGTATGTTTGGAAAACTTCATGATTCGGTTCTTCTTCTTGTTGGCCTGCTTAGGGTCAAGCACGTCGAGAAGACGTGGCCAGGTCTCGAATCCGTTTCCAGGAATCTCGGTGTACGCCTGCAGTCCGCCATCCACGGTTGCGTCCGATCTCCGACAGATATGACTCCACCTGATCCATCCAACGGGCGCGCTGTGCTCTTCTACGTCTCGTGCCGAACGGGTCGCTCGAGAGCACCTACCTGGTGGGGCATGAATCCGGCATCCTCATCACGTGCCCCAGGCATCGCTTTGGCAACCATCAGGATATCTGCACCGCCAAACAGTTCTGCTAGCTCGTGGTTCATTCTCCTGCTCCCGATGCCCTGCTCGCACATACTGCCAAAGATGTTCCTTATCACCCGCCGTTCAGAAATGGCGAGTGCATGGACGCCCACCGTTAACATTTTCCACTACTCATACTCGTAGAGGACTACCGGACGTATCAGTGTGCTTTTGCACACTTTTGCTTTTGCAGTGTGTGTTGCTGGAGTCTTCTGGATTGCGAGTGGATCGAGTTTGTGGAGCCCGTAGTAGGCACGATTTCCCTGAGAAATGCGCCTTCGGATTGTGCTGCTTATGTTGTTGTCCGAAGTTACAATCGTACGAAGGTAGCAAAACGTCTTCTTCCACCTCGAGATCGTCGCCGTCAACTGATACTCTGTTTGCGAATCGGGCGCTATCACGGTCAGCACGGCCTCCGTCAAGCAGGTACTTTGTCTTTGTCGCATTAATCCTCAATCCAATCCTATGGATCTCGCGTTTCAGACGAGTGTGCACGTCGCACACCGACGTGTGCGCAGATGTCGATGTCATCTGCAAAACCGAGAAATTTGAGAGAACGGATGAAAATCGTACCACGGATGTCGAAGCCCGCGCTTCGACCTTGACATCTTCCAGAACGATGTTAAACAGCAAACAGGAGAGTCCGTCCCATTACGTCAGACTCCGGTGAGATTCAAACGATTCCGACAGCATGTTCGACACTCTCACTTTACATTGCACCCCGTCCATAGTGGCCTTCAACAGCCGTAGCACCTTACCTGGGAATCCGTACTGCTGCGTGGTGTGCCATAGTTCGATCCGGTCTATGGCGTCGTAACCCGCTTTGAAGTCAATGAACAGGTGCACTCGGCACTTTTGTAGGATCTGCCGCAGAGTAAAGATTTGGTCGGTGGTCGATTTCCGTCCTACAAATCCAGCTTGGTAGCTTCTAACGAAATCTGTGGCAAGGGGTGCATGTCTGCAGAAGAGTATTCGGGACAGGTTCTTATAGACAGCATTCAGGACTGTGATGGCTCGGAAGATAGTTTGATGGCACTGATGAATTGTCCAAGGATGGCTGGGGCACTTCGTAGACATCATGATGGCTTTCATAGTCCTGCTTTCCTCTGCTTCCTGCGCCTGGTTCGGTATCTCCTGCATCTGCTACATTCGGGTGTTTGTCTAAGTAGTACTTTCACCTGTCGATCATCTCTCGCTCGTTCGAAAGGATATCTCCCACCTCGTTGCGACACATGGCGTTCATGGGAATAAAACCGCTTTGTTTAGCAATCAACATTCTGTAGAACTTACTGGGATATCTGCTGCATCAGTTGCTCATCCGACTCTTCGAAGCTGCGCTTCTTCTCCTGGAAGAGTCGGGACTGTTGCCTTCTCAGTCGTCTATAGTTTTCTACGTTCTGCCGGGTCTTGCGCTGGAGCATACGGGTCAGCGCTGCGTTCTTCTCGGATAGTGCTCGTCTGCTCTCATCGTTAAACCATTCGCTCCTCTGGATACGTGTTACGCGGCCAATTGTTTGATCGGCCGTGCTACTGATGGCTTGCGTCAATGGTCATACTCCAATGGTCATTGGAGGACATCGCCTCGAAGGTGGTGTCCTTCGGTAGCGTTTCCACAAGCGCGGTCGCGAAGTCCTTCACCTCACCAGCTTGTCTCAACCGATCTATGTTTATCCTTGGGGTAGGCTAATAGTGTAGTTTATTGGTTACGCACAATTGGGGCGAAAAGGTCTGAGTCGATTTTTGCTCCCCTGTATGTACGTACGTCGATAATATGCGAGAAGTGCCTTCCATCGATGAGCAGGTGGTCAATCTGGGAATATATCTGCTGTGGTGATCTGTAGGTGTAACTGAAGCGAGGATCGCGTTGGAAGCAGGTGCTGCCAATGATCATGTGCTTGGAGAAGGCGAAGTTTACTAGATGAAGCCCATTGTCATTTGTCAGCTGGTGCACGCTGAAACCTCCTATTGTGGGTTTGAATTCTTCCTCCCGTGTCCGATGACAATCTTAACGTCGTGTCAGCGCTGCGATCTTGACGTCGTGTTGTGGTCGTACTCGCTCTCCAACTGCGCATATAACTTGTTCTTTTTGTCAGCGGTGGTTCCATTAAGCAAATTGATAACGCTCTCCTTGAAGAACCTTCCAGGAACCCTCAACCTGCATTTTCGTTCGTTGATCGGCCATCACCAGATCACTCGCTTTCGCATCTCACCTATGATCAGGAGCGCTGTACCCAGTTCAGCGTAGGATGCCAAGACAGAAGGGACATTCAGCCTCCCCTAACATGAAGAAAAAACACTGGCTGTCCCCCTCCGCTCAATTTAGTCATATAACCCCTCTACTACTGAATGCTACTCAATATCGTTTGAGCGCCCTAATGCTTGCAAACTTGTGACAAAATACTCATTTTTCAACTCTCTCTCTCTACTGAAGGAATGTTTCTAATAAAGGGCCTTCTTTTATAGTTGACCGAATCATTGTCCTTCAAGGAGCATTTAAACATTGTAGTGGTTAAAGTGCACAAAGTTCTACGCAAGCTATTTCCATTGCTAAGATACTGATCAGCAATGTCGATGCACCATCTATCCTTTCTTTCTTCAAGCCTATAAACCAGAACCAGAAGTTATAAACCACTCCATGCATCATTTCTGTTTGATAAGTTTCTTAGTAATTAGTTTTAGTTATAATTAGTTACTTAATTACTAGATAATAAAATTATATCTGTTAAGCATAAGGAAGGACATTTTGTTACATATGAAATGAATTTTCATCAACACATTCGAATGAAAAATTCATTGCGAATAATATGTTATAACTTTAAATAGTGAGTATATTAATGACATTCTTTATGCATAATGTTGCAAATAATGTCATGTTACATTTAGTTGTCATGTTACAAAGCGCAGAACACGCACACGTGGGTTGCATAGTTGTTGCATCTGGTGTCTAGCTGATAAACACTTGTCAATAATACACACCTAATAGCACGTTTAATAAAGAATATGCGTTTATCTTGTGTACTGGCTTTTTATGTCGTCAACATTCATGTATCGAGTGTATTTGTTTTTTCTCTCAGCGTATAGTAAACAACTTTTAACTGTTGTTGCAACAGCTTAAAAAACTGTACGAAACATGCCTCAGAGCCATATCGCACGCAAGTGCTAAACAATACCTTGTATTGGAAAACGTTATTATTTTCATTTATAAGCAGTCGCAGCGAATTGGAATCATCATCCAAACGGCTCAACCGCTAGCTTACACATCTAAACAACTCTCAAACAAATCAACCAACCATCTTGCAACCATGAAGTCGATCCTTGCTCTCGTCCTGTTCGTCGCCTGTGCCACTCAAGTCTACTCAGGTAAGTCGCCCACGGCTTTTTAGCTACGAAACTCTACTCAAATTGATATTCTGTTCTTAAAGGATGTCTCAGGTCGTATCCGCACTACACTGGCTATGTAGCGTCTCATGGTTATGGTCTACATGGTTGTGGTCTTCATCGCGCCGGTCATCATGCTGTTGTGAACGTTAACCTTCCGAGCGTTTCTTCATATCATCGGCCCGGATTCTGCGGTTGTGGAAATTGTGTTTCTTGCAGGACAGGTGGTCTGCATTATGCCGGACCTTTCGGCTCTTACTATTAATAGTGAGCTTTTGGTATGAACTGGAGTCAAAGCTTCTTACTTGAACGACTTGAACTTAAGGAAAACATCGAATAACGCTCTAAGACCAACGTTGGCTTCCGAATAAACCATAGTAAACTGCAACAAAACCTTTTTTGTATTTCAATTTCTAAACAAACTAGCTACTAGTATGTATGAGTGGATTTGTAGTACTCTGCATGATTAATTAGTTTCAAAAACAAATGTAATATGATGGTAGAGCAATGCTATCCTAAAAAAGAGGATTTCGTTAGCAAAACGCCAGGCCTAACGTGTAATGGTGAAACAACTTTCAACACTCTCAAGTATAAGAGATTGTGAGATCTCCAGCAACACCCTCCTCTTCCATACTTACTTGGACGTTAACTTTACATGATCGTGACTTGAGGCAGTGAGACTGGCCCTGCGCTGTTGTCCTCAAGTATCTTTGGAGAACCTCATGATTCGGTTCTTCGTCTTGTTGGCCTGCTTAGCGTCGAACACGTCGAGAAGACGTGGCCAGGTCTCGAATCCGTTTCCAGGAATCTCGGTGTACGCCTGCAGTCCGCCCTCCACGGTTGCGTCCGATCTCCGACAGGTATGATATCAGGATATATGCACCGCCGAATAGCTCTGCTAGCTCGTGGTTCATTTTTCTGCTCCTTATGCCCTGCTCGCATAAACTGCCAAAGATGGTGCTTAGCACCCGCTGCACAACATATTCCAGCACTCATACCCGTAGAGGACTACCTGACGTATCAGTGTGCGATTTTTTGATTGTGCTGCTTTTGTTGTTGTTCGAAGTTACAATCGAGATCTTCACCGTCAACTGATGCTCTGCTTCCGAGTCAGGCGCTATCAGACATAGAATGAAAAAGATTAAGGAGACGTGTTTTCTAATCTATTATTATAATAGATGAAATCACAGATCTTTTTCTTATGTGGCACTTCAATCTAAAGAAAGGTTTTGCCTTTCCTTGGCTTTATTTATAGTCAAATTCCTGTGCCGGTATCTTATACAATAGCTTTAATGATCGCTAATGTATAAATTCATAATTGTATGTGCTTCAATGTGTCCGAATCTTATCCAAAATGTATTATTTTCTGTTTAGAGATTTTTCCCCTAGCCTCATTCTCATCCCATTACTACAAAAAAAAATATTTTAACTAGTAACACATCACACTAAATGACACTAACGCGGATAAATTTTTGCTGTAAATTGCTTACCTATGGGCGTTTTTTAGCCCCTTCAGTTTAGTACATTGTATGGTATTTTATATACATTCGAAAAATTTATTTATTTATATTCCATAATCACCCATTCGAAAAATAATAATTTTTTTTAAACAATGATATAAAGTTCTAACAAACCAATAAAACTGAAACAAACTCAGACCATTTTTTTGTACATTCATGTCTTTTTAACCTGAGTTAAAATCGGGATGGAAGTTTACTTCCGAAAAGAAACCCGATCCTTTAGAATATTACACATACTTTTATGAATTGATAGTTGACAAATCGAGGAATGCAGAAAGGTAAATTACATAAAGCAATAAAATGAAATAATAAAAGAAGCTAGCATACCGTAAATTTAATTTCAAACGACCACCATTTCATTCTGATCGCATACAAAATGTTGCATTAGCTAAGCGTCGTACGTGTTCGTTTAGCTCCGTAAAAATATCTCAAACATAGCCTGGGTGCTTCCTCATCCACAACCTCAACAGCCTCAACAAACACATTGATAGGTGTGAAGAAATACACTGCGTAGGCAGCACCCGGTTCGAGAATGGCCCGGTGACTGTTGAAGGGCGACTGCACCACCGGTAATGAACATATATCTTTCGTCAGTTCCATTTTGCGTATAGGAATTGTGTTGCATCGGTGGTACCCATCATCATCAGCAGCAGCAACCGTAACCGATAGGTTTATGGCTGTGGCAGGGTGCCGAGTCCATGTGCCGGAGTAACGATTTGTAGCTGCAATGGCCACTGGAGTGCGCAAATTCTTCACCAGGAGGGAAAGTCAGGTGAAGGACGGCCGTGAGTCGTATGTAATAACCGATCAAAAGGGTTGTAACATATGTACACACATAAAATCACATGTTTACAGGTTGATTTACCGATTATTATTATTATTTAAAGCCGCTCCCGCATGTGGTTTGCACGGGAGATGGTTGTAGAAGCAGAACAGAGGATTTCAAAGGGATGGGGTTTCTTGCCGATCTTCAGCGATCTTCACCTTCACATTCGTTTTCGTTATGGTATGGGCTTTGGAGAATGCAAAACCTAAGAAAATTGTGTAACATATTGTGCAATTTTTTGAAATTTATTTCCAACTTTAAATGGTTTAGTATATTTCAGAAAGCAAACTGTCACTTCCAACTTTGATAGTAGGAAAATGTAAAATTCAACTTAAAAAAATTATTACTGAATGTTGCAATGTGTGGCACGTGCACTGCAATCGAACAACCGTTGTAGCTATAAAAATGCAACACCAACGCAAAACGGACTGGAAATTATTGCACAATGTGTACACTGCGCACAATGTCTACCGGGGAGTTCAAGGGATGAGAAGAAGCCAACGGATAGGCTTTAATGGTCACCGATCGAGTTGCGGCTCAAGAAGGGGTTAGAAGGTGAGCAAATTCGCTTTCTGCATCCATTCGCATCTGTTCACGCTCGTGCGAGATTATCGTCGCCGGCGCATTTGCTACACCTTACCAACTTGGTGCACGAAAGGTCCTTTGATGATTCTACGGGGAATGATTTTTGCCTGCATTCCCGCCCAAAACCATTCCGATGGCCGATGATGCAGATGCGCGCGCGGACGGACACACAATGCAAATATGGGGAAATTTATGATTGTTATTTATTAATAAACATAATTTACGATTTTCATTGCCTTGTGCGTATGGTTTGTGTGTGTGTGTGTTATCTGAAATATGTTTGTGCAATATTCAAAGCGCTTTTTATGATACTTTTCAGTGGGTATAGTTTGCTACCAAAGACAGAAATTTCGCAGCACAGAAATGGAAACTTTATGAACCGAGTTATTTTATTTTTCAAACTGTTAAAAATAAATCATTTTAATGCAAAAAATGTAATCCTTAAATTCCATAGAGTGTTGCTTGTTTTTCAAATTTGCGCCCATAAGTATGCAATGTAAGTATTTTTAAATTTGTCATTCATCCCGTTCGCGCCTTTTGCAATACAACCCGTGATACATAATTTAATAGTTAACTTATTAGTGTTATTGTTAGGAAGAGCATTGTTATTAGTTGAAACTTGGCAACAAACCTTAATTCTAAATTAATTGTAAATTGGTTGAATAATACACAACCCAACAAACGAGAAAAAGATATGTTTCA
Organism: Anopheles funestus; assembly: GCF_943734845.2. Taxonomy (NCBI): domain Eukaryota; kingdom Metazoa; phylum Arthropoda; class Insecta; order Diptera; family Culicidae; genus Anopheles; species Anopheles funestus. The sequence goes on from NC_064599.1 coordinate 35,515,056, forward strand.
TGCTTATGTACACAATTAAGAATAATTAAGAATAATTACATTATTCTGTACATCAATTAAGTAGGTTAAACATGGTGAAAAATGATCATCAAATATGTGATTGCATACTTTTACGTGGAATGAATTCAAGATCTACAATGAGGACCGTTTGCTACAAAAAAGAAAACGCAACATGACTATCTCAGAAAGCGGGAAATAGTTTTTTATATCAGGGAAACAAATGGTTTAAACCATTTAAATAATTATGCTAAAATAATTGGTCCCACTGCAAAATCATGTTTACACCTTCTAATTCCTTCGTAACCAATCCGAGACTCGTCTCGAACGAACGAAGACAGAAATTTGCCCAAGACTACCGGTTAGAAAATGATTCGTCCGTTCCGCCACAGACTCAAATGCACTGAAATTGATGATTTACGAACCATTGAGTGCGGGACGGTTGAATGCATTGGCATTCGCTGCATTTGCTTCACTTTGCACTCCCGAGCAGTGGATAGACTACACAAAACGACAAATCCGCGCATCGTTCCGCTTCGGGAGTTATCCATTTTGCATGGTCAATAAATTAGGGAGGCATCTTTTGTAGAAAAGCGAGAGAAAAAAACACGACAGATCGGCTCCTCCGTGTGTGACTGCAAATCGTCGGAAAGGACCTTTAAGCCCCACACACAAGCAATAAGAACCGACAGTACCGACTGCACTGTTAAGTCAAGTTGGACAACAAATCGTCCTAAAGCCGGTCATAATTCGTGCACTTTGTGCAGCTTGGGAGTTGGTGGACGGAGGCTTTGAAACGCACACGCTGCGGGAAGTACGATTTGAAGAAGTGCCTTCCAGGGACAGATGAGATGAAACAGTGTCGGGTGGGATGGAAAATACCTGATGCAGACGAGTGAACGTTTCGTTCACTGGTTAGCATTCAGGCAGGATTAACTGGTAAGGATTGACTTCCGTTAGTGGGTTTCTTTTATGTGTGCGGTATTTCACAACGAAGCTTGGTTTCATACTACACAGTTTCTTTCGGTTCTGAAGGGTAAGAATGATATTCAAATATGGAAGAGATTTAGCGAACATATGCACCAAGGAATGTAGTTTATATCGTACAGATGACTTACTAGGACATTGAAACAACCGACTGAAGAGCATAAGAATAGAAGCGAAATATTCAAATGGACATATTGACGATTGATCTAAACAGGATGCTCGATTGTTTAGCTGAGTGATACCGTACGGAATTGGGAGTCCTTGTGAGTTGCTTCTATTTTCTGAATGCATAAAAAGGAAACACTTAAAGGTTGCGGCAAAGGATTTTATCATTGTTGCAGTTTAACATTTCGCGGCGAATGTTCGTTGGGCTTTAAGAGCTATTTTAAATTCAAAGATTATTTTCTGGAATCGTTACACGAAGCCTAAGAAATATATTCAATATTTGACGGTATTTTTTTCTCGAATGGCACGTCATTAAATGAGAAATTATTTTTTATATGGAAATGTTTGAATGGTTTAGAGAATTTAATAGAATTTAATTGAACTTTGAGGTGTTTATTTTATTATTAAGAAGATCATTTTCTTTCTGCTTCCGTTGTGTTTTTGTTGATTCCGTAAATTATTTAATTTTTCGTATTGTTTTAACAACTTTATGACAGCGTCTAAAATGAAAAAAAGAAGATTTTTGTAGTGTGATTGATTATTGTGCTTCGTTTTTTTGTGTATTTTTAGTTACTAATAATAAATTTTTGTTTGCTGGTATTTCTTCACGCATCAGGAGCCATATTTATCGCATTTGCTCGCTCGATACTCAAAGAGCGGTTATTATCTGCGGTGGAGACCTGAATATCCCTTCATGTAATGGAGTTTTTCATCCTGAATGCCCTAAACATTCTAAGCCAAAAGTATGTCGAATAGTTAAAAAATAGTGAGGATTTGCAATAGTTGCATCTATGGTTCTTCCGATGTCCGGTTAGTGTTTGATAAGAATCTGCCCCTTCATCATTAGTGAGATGAAGAGCGAATTTATTCTTCTTCTTAGTGACAAAATCATTTATCTGATTACTTATAGAGCAGCCGTAATATGACATGGAAGCTTTAATATATTGTAAAAGAACAAATGTTTCAATTCTTTTATTTAGCTTAAAGCAAAGGTAGAAAAACTAAAGGTAAATAGATGAGGGCAGTAAATTATTTGAATATTTATCAACTAGTTTAATCATTCGATTAAAAACCATGATATGATAAAATAAGGATTGGCTGCATTTCAAACACCTTCAAATCTTATTACCCAAAAAACTGAAATAGCCCTAATATATCAATACTTCTGTGAATGAAACAATTAACGTAATTTGAACTGTTTGGTTGATTACTACCCACTTGGTTGACCACCAACGCGACCCAATCTTTTTAGTGTAAAACACGACATTGATTGAACTTCCTCTTTCAACGATCGATGCTAATCGATTGCTGGTTTTGGTGTTAAAATAATAAATCTACAACTTACACCAGTAGTATTCGAAACATTCCCACGGTCACATTGCTGGGAGGCCTATTCGCCACGTCTATATGGGTGTTCCACCAACGCAAAAACACCGTTAGCTTTTAGTGATTAGCGATGAAATATGTTGAACATGGAACAAAACCAAACCTTGTAACATTTCCCAAGATGTCATTCACCGTTGTTTATCGGGCAGAAAGTATCTTCCGTATACTATTAGCATCCGGTCGATTGACATCCGTCATCAGGCTGGCTCAGACTACCATTCAGGCGGAATGGCTTGCGTAGAATGCCGATCCATTTCAGTCACGTCGTAACATTTTCATTGCGTTTGATTATAATATTTGATTCACGTTTACTACCACATTCGAGACCGTCAGCGATGAATCGAGCGTTAAAGATAATAAAAGCAAATATAAACGATCCATCCTGTTCTGTGTGCTTGCAAGGTGAAAATTGTCGATCGAACGATTTGGTATGGATTTTTCAATCTAAATCAATCCACTATGGGTGGGTGGGTTTGAGAGTGGACGTTCTCGCGCTAGCAAACGGGAAACACATTTCATATTCAGTACATTTTTTTGAGAACTCGACAGGAATACACACGCTACGATTATAAATTAGTGCCATTAATGTCTGCAGCAAATCAAAAAACTAAACATTAGCAGAATAGAGCGAGAAGCGAGTGCGGTAAGGGTGCAAAAAGAGGCGGAAAAAAATAGAGAATGATGAAGAACAGTAGAAGAAAGGGTAGGAAACGGGAGATGTATCGACAAATGACCAGGGAGAATAAAATAAACATGAAATAAAACGATAAGGAAGGAAACGCTTTACGAGATGTATAAAATGACAGTGAACAACAGAAGGAATTAATTGACAACGAGCAGGACTATAGACGGTGATAAAAGAGTTAATACGAGTAAAATGGAAATAGGGAAAAAACAACACCAAAGCCGTAAGGAACATGTATAAAAGCTTGCCCCATAACCTGGAGCGATATCTTTATTACTTGCTGCTCGGTAACATAACCGTAAATGTTTCTACTGTCCCAAATGGCCACACCTGCATTCGAGCATAGACTCGAGGATGATCATCATTCGCTCTCGCTGTCATTTCAGCTTAATGTCCCCCAATACGTACTCAACGTGGTCAACGAATTTTAATTTTTCGTCTGTCTGGAAGTATTAGTTTTTTTTCTGTTCCGATGACACAGCACGGCAGCAGGAACAGGACCAGTCAGTGGGTTATCATTTTGTTGTTTTTTTTTATTCGACACCTTCGACATAAAACGAGCACCACACTGCGCCTGAAGGTGGCGTCAAATGGCCATCAAGTTTTTTGTTGTGGTTCGATAAAAAAAAAGAATGTTCAAAGTAGCGTGCTATACGCAGGACTTAGTCCGAATGAAGCGCAGCACTTTACCTGTTTAATGGGTACTTACGCTATAGTCATCGAGAAATCGCAGTTTGAACGCTTCATTGCCGTGTTCGGGAGCTAGTAGGCGACAGGTTGCCTAGACATCGCGTACAAAAAAAATAGTTTTGAATCCGGGAAACACCGTGGGATACCTACGTGTCTATTGTTTTGGAAGCGGCGAAGGAAAAGTTTTGAGTTTGTTTCCTACCTTTTATGTCATCCTTGACATCTTGACTATCAAACACACTGGCTGTGCTATCTTATGTTCGTGATCGAAGCACGCAATAAACAAGATGTTAGAATGATGTTTAGAAGTCGCTGTTTGATTTTAACATCGGTGGAACCATGATTTATGGTAATCGAAAATTTAATGCTTGCGAGTGATGTTTGATGCGTTGTGGTTTGATGACTTAAAACTTAAATAAACGGGTTGTGCTTTAGATTTAATAGGGCTTTCAATTCTATGTTGATTGTTTTTCATACCGTTGAGTGTTTATTTATTTGAGTTTGGATTTAATAGCTTGAAGAAATTTTTATAGTATTACTTAATACTTAAATGTTAAATTAAAATTTCAAATCCATTCTTAAATGTAAATTATAAGATAAGATGATAAGACAGTAGACAAGTGGAAAGTTTGAAAGGAGTGGAAGGTAAAAAGATAACTTAATAAAACAATATCAAAATAAACATCTTGTAGATAAAAAATCTAGATAAATATGTTCATACTGTGTATTTGTCAGGAATTTCTAAGTATTAGATAAAGTTTGGCTTTCAGTTTCCTTAGTGTACCTTAGTGCTTGAAGCATTTGGAATGAATTGATTGATGTTATAAAATAGCATAACTTAAGGCGCAATCTGTGTTGAGTTTCAAATTACAATCCTTTTTACCACTTTATCCAAGGAAAATCATACCTACAATCAGCGATTCTACTATTTGTCCAGTCCCTAAAGAGAGTTTAATAGAAGAATATTTCTAGAAATTTGTAAAGAAAGAGTAAAAAACGTTTCAAACACTTGTAAAAGAAGATATGGAAAAGAATTTTTGTTTGACAATGATTACTATTATGCTAAACTTACTCCCTTTTCTGATGTTTGAGGAGTCGTTTTTCCGGTCTTTCGGGCAAAGATTTTACCATAGACAAATTGAATTAAACAAGAACCCTGAAGCGTCACTGTCCTTACACTGTGAGGAAACAGCCTTTGCAACACGATAATCATATAAAGAACATCTATCGTGAACACACGGCGGAGTAGGACGATTTTCTTCGAGTGCCAAGTAGGTATAGCAAATATGACTAATTACATACGCCCAAAAACGTGCCTAACTGACACGTGCCGAACGGTTGCGTAAGGCATCATAAGGTAAGCGAATACAGCATGGATCGAATAAAATTGTTCCAAATTATTAGTTGATCAAATAGTGTTTTGATTTTGACGCGAAAACATTTTATTGTGGAAGGATGTTTTATTGTTCCTCGTTGAAGGAGAATTGCCACTTTTTACAAAATCAAACCCCTAAAATCAAGGTCAATAATGGTTACAATCCCTTTCCAGGAAACACACCAAAGATTCTGAAACTTTTGGAAGATTTCTTTTGATGATAGAGTTGAGATGGTAACTTTGCCTCGACTTTACTGTACAATCAATTGCTTCAGTAGTTCCGTCGTTCTCCAGTGTATTAAAGTTCTTTAAATATGATAAACCGATTTGAAGCACTTTTCCCATCTTTCGGAAGCCGAACCAACGATCATTATGTATTCGCAAAGGTAATTCAATTGAATTTTATTCCATCTTCCGTCTACCGTTTCCATTTCGAGTACCGAGAACAGGGGATGTTAAGAGATGTGGAGTAGACAGTAGCAAAAAATAAAATAAACCCTTACAAACTTTTGCAAATCCGGAACGGAAGCGACTGGCTGATGAAGGAAACACTGTCCGGAAGCAGGAAGCGGCCAAGAGAGGAAGCAACCATCGGCAAACAAATGATGCCCTGCGAACAGTAAAAGGAGAACGAAAGTGTCGTGAATTTTGGTATCGTGATAATGTACATAAATCGAAAGAGTAGAAAAGAATTTTGTTTAAATATTGAACTCCTCTCTTTCTAAATTTTGCTATCTAAAAGGACATTCGCAAGATATTTGCGTTGCGTGATGCTGTGAGTGCTAGAGAAAATGCGATGAGCACCGTGAGTGCCTGGTGGACGCCAAAGTAAATAAACGAGTGAATGACCAAATGTGGGCGTGGCTTATGAAGCTAAATAAAGCGGTTCGCTCTCACCCGATGAGAGTTTGTGGGGATTTGAAAGAGGGCTAAACGCTAAGTTCCTCGGGGATTCCTATTGAACTGACTAGAATCAATTAATGTTCTGAATTAGTCCAATGTCGGAAGTTCAAATAGACGCTTGTTGACTCGATTTACCTGTCCAGGTCGTGGAACTCATTCGAACTACTACGAATTTGCACTACGCAAAGAGAGAGAAGACATTTAATATGTTATTTGGTAAGAAATGAGACTACATTTTTGGTACAAATTTTGAAATAACTGAGGAACTCGCTGTCAAAACTCTTTGTTTATTAAAAAAATAAAAGTTGTTCATTACAGATCTTTGAGAAAGAGTTCCAATTGAAGTGTGAAAATGGTTTTGTGTAGATTTGGACTAATGAAACTGATCATTTTTACTTCATGCTGGAAATAGCCGAGAAATTCAGGTCTGAAGGTTGTCTCTGGAATTTTCTTACAGTTAATTATGCTTTCAAAACTCAGTATGGCCTAGTAGACAATATGTTACCAAGACACACTATGCAATCGATACAATTTTAGTAAATTGGTATAATTATTCAACAGCAGTAAAACATTGCATTTGGTACAATGACAGCTGTCAGATGAGCTGATAGTGAAACTGTCACATTCGAAGTGTGACGTTTAGTAAATTAGTATGCACAGTATCGAAATGCCAGGACACGTGGAAATTTGAGCCATAACGCAAACAATACACAACACATACAGCTGTATGAATTCTAGAATTCAAGAGTGAAGTCCCCTAAACTACGCCTTCTTTTCAATTCGGTTCAGCGCTCACAACCTTTATATACTTGCCTGATCGGTTGCTCACAGCTAGTGCGCTCTCGGGAGCATTTTCAGCAACTCTCACAGCATCCCTTTTCGGTTGGCAGAATGCAACAAAATGATGGCAAACGTAAAACGGTACGCGTGCGCTTTATGAATGGATGGCGCACATGCGGCTGACGTGTTGTGAGAGTTGTTGGGTTGTTGTTTCTTTTTTTTTGTAACCATTGTGTGTTTGTTCGTGTTAACGTGTGAAGCCTTCGCCGAGGTTTGGTTTGTGGTTTGTGATCGCAACATTGCCGCGGTTTAGACGTTCGCTCACAGCCATACGATCAGACGATCGCGAGCAAGAGAAAAACGTAGAGAGATAAAGATCAACCGTTTTTGGGGAGCTGCTGCTTGCCTCGTCGTTGGGCAGTAGATGGAGCTCCGATTGTTGGGTGCGAAAAAACGAGATGTCGATATGGACGCCCCGACAGGTTCGGGGAGTTCGTTCGGTAGACGAGTAGAAGGCTGCGACTAGTGTTAACTCGAGTGTCGATGAGATTGGATCTGTATCGTTGGCCGTGTGTCGTGGTTTTCGGGACGACGGGTGGTATAGAAACATAAAACGTGTTTTGGTGAAATGTTTGCAAGCGAAACACAAGCCAACGGAACCGGTGGTTAGACTACAACAGTACTAAGTGTTTTGTAGTAAAAGAATGACCGGTGTGTTCGATACGATATTAACGGAAGGATAAAGCTTATACGTGTGTGTGTGTGTGTGTATATGTGTATTAGAATAAACAAAATCCCATCACGGGACATTTGCAGGTATCAGGTATTAAAGTTTCCAACTTCAGAACTTCGAGTGTCACATAGTTTGCCCACGCACACATCACGCAGCACCTTGGTTGCCGGCAGGCCGTTCTGTCAGCTGACACGCCGATAGACAGCCAGACGACAAAACGACGTTCGGCCATATAAAAAGGGAAAATAAGACAGAGAAAAAAAAGTCATCCACCAAACACAGACTGATCATGATGGATATTAAACTGGAACAGCTGAAGGTAAGAACTTGGGCGTTGTTGGAGCGGTTTTAGACCACTAGGAGGCCGCACAAAACCGATCAAAACACTGTCAAAACGGGCAAACCAACCTGTCAAAGCGAAGTCGTGTGGCCTCGGTTCGTGGATTCCAGACATGACAAACTGGCACTGGGGATGAGATACCGCCGGCAAGAAGTGTGGTAGGATGGCAACGATCGGACGTTCCCGTCTTCGAGCTTATGGTCACGTTCTTTGGGTTTATGCGTTGGAGATGAACGAACGGTTGCATGACTTTTCGATTCGTACGCTTCTTAGCATTGAGTGATACTTCCGAAGGGAATAATCGATGATGAATGATCTGTGCGGATGGTTATTGGGAAGGTTATATCGTTTCAAAATTCTTGGGTAGAGATACCTTATTCGTAACAATATCGGTATGTTTTACAAACAATTTCAGTTTGCATTTTAAATATTGCTATTGATGTTGGATTAAATGCGAAACATAGAAGTAACTTTAAAAATCTTAGAAATATGAAACGTTCTCCATGCTTTTGGGTGGATCAGATCAGTACGCTAAGCCAGCTAAAAAACAGTAACCGCAAGTCATGGTGCAGGCATGAATTTCTGGCCTTCCCAGACCAATCACGATCGCAATGCAGGGACACCACAGATGGACTAAAAGATGCCACAGATCATGAACCGATCTGATGCCGAACGTTCGGTCCGTGTCTTTTTTCCGTTTGTTTCCTACCTTCACTGTTCCTGTGGCGTAAGGGGGTTAAGTTCCGACACACCGTCCCGACTTGGGGTGGGGTGGCTTTTCTTGACCATAAAAAATACGGTGCGACTTCAAACGCGCGGCGTTAGAGTGTTTGGAGATAAAATCAAATTAAAAGATGAAATAATGGAAATGAGCATGATGCTGCTCGTTCTTCGGTCTGTGTGGCCTGCGCTGCTGGGGCACAGCTGGATCATGGATGATGATCATGTGAAATTGTACCTGTTTGTTGATGTGTGCATGCGGCCATTTAACGAAGGGTAGCCGGGCCAGTCTTTCAAGGTGCACCGCCAATAAAAGTGTGTAATGATATTGAAGTGTTGCAATTTTAAAGCAATCGATAAAGAACTCCCTTAGAAATAAGGTTTTTTTTTTAATAACTGCTTTACATCTGCAAATTTGTCCATCTCAGCTCATCCTTATCGGTCGATCACCGTACGGCGATCCTTTCGATTGCGTTACTTCACCCCTGCCGATTTGGAAAGATACGTTTGAAAGGTTTTTGAAGCGCGTGTCGAATCGATTTCGCTTTCAATGGGGGGCATTTTGGGCAGGAAAAATACCTTACTTGATCTTGGAATGTGGCGATGGGTAAAGTGATTCCATCGGATTGTGTACTATATTGGACAAAAGATAGTTTTAAAAAGAGGCAAACAAATAATAACCAACGTAGTTTTGGTTGGATAGAACCAAAGGAATGTATAATATTTCTCCAGGAGATCAAACGAGATTACTTATCGAATGGTGAAATGCTTTGGCGTGATATTGGAAAGCTTTCTTAACTTTTCAATTGTTGTGTCGCCTTTATAGCTCGACACGATTGAATATTTGTACATAAAAGAGTGAAATGCTACGTTTTGGGGGCGATTTTGTACAATAAAAAGTAGATTTTTTTATTTCGAAGCATACTTTTGCTCGCTTTCTGATCTACTTTTTTACCTTTATTCACGATTGACTAGGTCAAATCTGAAACATAATGTCTAACTAGAATTATTTTTATCACACCCATGCTGCGAAGGAACGGTCCAGAAGGGATTTCAGTACCAGTGTTGTTGGGTGAAGATTCGATGCCTCTAACATTAAACAATCGAAAGTGCTATTTCGGTTGTATATTGAGACATTGTGGATATATTGAAAAGAAAGATTTAGGAAAAGTTTTTTTTTCCGAAAAAACGTTTTCAAATTTCAGTTCTCAAAAAAAAAAAAATCAGTGTCAAGTTCATCAGACAAGATCACACGATCATTTACTTTTATTAAGGTGCTGTGGCCGGATAGGTATTCGGGCTTATCTAACCTGCTACCAACACTTCGCACATAATCTTAATCTCGTTTACAGGTAATTTGATAGTACGTTTGGAGATCGTTTAAAACGTTTCACCTGTCGATAATCACCAACCACCATCAAGTTCGGTCTACGGCGTATTTCTTTTATTACCTTGACACCAGGGCTACTTCTTATTTTATGAATTTCGTATCAATATCGTAGGATGCTAACTACTTCCATCCTTTACAAACATCAAGCGACTTAAAGCTATCTGTTTCCAAACAATTTTCAAAATCGCGTCAGCTCCCGCCGATATTTGCTGAGAATGTATCCAGCTGGGATGGAGCTGAAGTGCAGTGTATGGATAGAAAAATTCACCAACTCACACTGGAAGTGACATAATTTACATTTTAAACATATTTATGCTAATCTGTGCTAGGGTGTTCCTTGTCACGGTATTGAAAATCACTGGTGAACCATTTTGTTGTGCCTTCTTTCGCACATGATCTTTAATTTCGTGCTATGTTTTGGAGACCATCCGGTGTGCATGGTTAGAGAATTCTTTTCTTTAAACACCTGGCGCTTGCCAAAATACAGCACTGCACAATAAAATGTCCCCAGAAGATAACGCAAACTTAAAGCATTGCTTCACGTAGTAGCCGGCTAACATAACCATTAAATCGATGAGATTTAGGTGGGATGATAATTACCGCATCCGCCCGGTTGAAGTGTTCCGTTTTTACGACCCACGGGTACAATGTCACACCGGCTTGCCATACGTATAACATCTTATGGTGGTCCACACCGGACCTCTAACCAGTCAGCCGAACAGCGTCCAAAAAAGGGAATACTACTAGTCCGTCCGTTGGATACTGTCCACAAGGCGCTCACACTCTTTTCTTGCTTTCTCTCCCACGGCCAAGGGTTGTGTAGCGGTAGCAAGCCGATGATCATGCTCGAACACCTTGCAGTCAGTAGGCATGGAGGCGCCTCACAATGACGAGAAGCTAGCGGCAGGAAAAAGAAGGCAGCACCAAAAAGTGCCATGAAGAGGTGCAGTGTTTGGAAACTTGAAACCTTCATCTTTTGGGATCTGACAGAAAGGAGCCCGGGTGCGGTAGAGCCGAAGGATGAGAAGAAGATGAGCCTACAGTACCAAGTGGCGGCTTGCCGTCACGCACCACATCCACTCGATGTCCGATAGGGATGCCGCTCCACTACGGTCCCGGTCCCCAACCAAAGGGGGGAGAACCTCGTTTCAGGTGGTTGGATGGAAAACAAATCTGTTACCGATACGGCCACTCGAAATCGCGGGATCTGTCTTTTCGTGTGCTTCCAGTGCTTCTCGCGAGGGTCTGCCCTGTGATGGGGCGACTTGCCCATTCGTTGCGCTGGGGCACTTGCAAACGAAGCGAAGAATTAACTTGTTAGACTTACCCGGGACGATGAAGATGTTCGCCCGGAGTACGGGTGTGCGCGAGATGAGCCTTCTAATGTTTGCCGCCACCGGTCAGTAGAAGAGGTTCCACTTGACGTGAGCTTCGGCAAACGTTATTGAAATGGCTTCGCACTTCAGCGCGTACGAGCTGGAGAAGGAAAAAAGTGAACGCATCCATAGTGTTACTGACAAGTGCCAAACGGGGTAGTCCTTTGCCAGTGTTCGAGGGCTTTGGCTTGTGAACTTCTTATAAAAGCGTTAGAAATTGAAATATCCATCACACTTTGTTGTATGGTTGCACTGCAACTGGTTGAAGTTTGTTTTGCGTTGCGAGAGTGTTTGTCGAGTTACAGATTTTCTTATTCCATTGGATGGCACGATGCGAAATGCCACAATGACAAGCAGATATGTTTTGATATTCAAAACTAGACCAATGTAATGGCCGTGCTCTACTGTAATGTGCTATTTAAAATACATTTATTTACCTTGACATCAACGTAATGACATTTGACATCTGTCAACAAAAGCCGCCAATGTCAATTGTCATTTTTGATTCGTGTACTTAAATTACTTGTTTCAAAGTGTAAGTGCCCAAAAAGGTGTTTTACGCTGCTACTCCTATCCAATCCACAGGAAACATTGTTTCGCATCACATTTAAGTGAGTAAGTTCTTTTTCGACCGAGGGAGTTTATTTTATAATTGAGTTATTGGGGAGTTGTTGTATTGTTTCCTGAAGACTCAAAAAACAAAATTGGAATGCCAAATTGTACCTTGAGCTCTTGAACTATTCTGATTGGTCTGATGGTACGATTTCATTTTCATCCAACCCAACACCAGACGCGTAAACTTTGGCATTACAAAAGAAAAATCACCCGCAACGAATTGTTTTACTGACTCAATCTTCGCGCCACTCATAATCCTTTTTTTCATAACCGATCGATACTTTCCGATCCCATCGATCATCGCACCGATAGCAGAACCGAGCCAAATGAGCTCTAGCGTTACCATGTGCTAAGAAAAATCGTCCGAGGGCATCCGTCAGCGGGAAAAACAATGGAGTGGAATTTTTCCAACCCACCGAAAGTATCGTGTCCGAAGGAGTGCGTTGAGTTGCACTTCACACACGATTATGGGTATGAAATTGTGGATTAGGGCATGAGAAATTGGAAAAATTATTCAACACACCGATGGTCGCGGATCGGGGCCTGTGGCCTTACACGGTGGAGTCGAAGATCTAAACCCCAGCCCTTGGGCGGCTGGTGCGTGTAAAGCGGTGGTATGTTACGAGAGAAAAACAAAAGCCCGTTCCTTCAAGCATTGGTACTGCGTACATAAATTATTAATGATCCAGGGCTAATGTTGAAATATTTTCTATGAAATTTTAATGCCTTCTCAATCACGTCTTCGGGTCGGGCTGTCGTCGCTGGGCGGAAAGAAAAGGCAGACGCGGCAGAAAACGGGGAGCTTCGGTCCACATGTGAAGGTAAATCGACACGGATTAGTTTGGTGGCTTTGTTTTTCAAGTTCGCTCTCGATGGACAGGTTGTTTTCTCGTTCGCATTTCATCACTAACGCTAAAGATCTGAACGATCGTTTTTGGTAAGAAAAAGTAAAATATAAAAAAAAAATAATAGAAAAGTGGCCCAAAACTATATTATCCTTCGATCGATTCCGCGATTCTAGCGGACTAGAATCAATGGATCAAGATGGTTCCAAACAAAGCACCACATGTGGTCCTTTAGGGGCCACAACGCACCTCCCTCAGTTACAAAACATCAGGCGGCGCTTTCGGTGTTTTCGGTATCTTTCAATGCAGCATTAAAAAAATGAACCCAAGAATCCTAAACACAAACTGACCGTTGGTCGGTTTATTTGTTTTATCCTTCCTGAGTTTCGCTTCAAAGTACCCCTGCTTATTAAAGTCTTTTCCAAAAGCAATAAATAAAAAGGAATAGCGATGAGGTAAGGAAACGAATTACATTCACTTCTTCTTCGGTAGGTACGCTTTTTGACAGCTGTCGAGAGAGAGTTCTTTTGGCACACACTTCGGTCACCCGTTGAGGTGCGTTTAGAGTGCAGATTTTCACACTAATTTTCCAACTGTCCCCTATGGGGTAGTCCTGAACCAAACGAACAAATAAGAAACCCTTGATAAAAACCCTCATATGGCTTGCATATTACGGGACGTGTGTCACCGTTCCGCTCAGTAACACCTGGTGTCAATTGGTATTTCTGTCTTTTTGTCTTTCATTTGCCGGTTACGGAAGACAGAAGCAATTGACCGGTATTGGAAAGTGTTTTACTTCAATCTTTCAAGTTGCAGCATGATGGCGATGATATACCCAATTAAAAGCCTCTGGAGAAGTTTCGTGCTCTACCGGGCTTATCAAGGGTTTGGCACAGCAGGAAGTGAGTTGGTTTTAGGAGAAGGATAATTCATTACTTTGAAGGTAAAGTTAAGAAAAATATCACTTAATATAACTAATATTAAATTCGTAGGATTTAAAACTGTTTAAAATGCCTTATATTCTAAATGGATACATCAAGAAACAAAATACATAAACGAAAAATTAACCAAAAACACAGTAAACAACAATGTCAACTACCTCGACAAGAGATAATCGAAAGCTAATCCGATCGAATCGATGAATAAAAAAAACACATTTTTACACTTCTGGTCATACAGCAGAAAGGGAGCTTTCCATCATGCGTTGAAGGAAATATCCCTTCGTGCGGGCACGATACAAAACGACACGCACGTCTCACTTGTTGTTGACCCTTTACTTTCCCTCGGTTGGTTACTATCTTTAAGCTCAACAGCATTGCAAGCACTCCCTGCTAACGACCATTGCAAGAGAGAGAGAGCAAGTGTGTGTGCGCAGAAGCGCAAAAAAGGATAATCTCCTTTGGCGGGATTAAGATTAATGTCTAGCCCTGACTTTGCGTATTAAGCATAAGCACGGCGATCATCAGCATTGTTGGTGTTGTTATTTATTGGCATCGAAACGAAACTCCGATCCACTTCGGGTACCATTAAACTGGAGAGCGGCCGAGTGCAGTCTTTGCGGAAAGAGGACTTCAGGGTTCGGTTACACGGTTCATGGTTCAATACAAAAATCATTCCAACGGGATGGCGTTCACTAAGGGCTTATCCATTTGCATAGTTGTGATACTTTCTGGGAGATCTTTCTCTACACTCCAACTTAACCAGAAGAGGTCACAGGCATCATTGGTTACAGTATGGTGTGAGTTATGGTGCTGACTTTGATGGATAGTTAAGCGAGGTGGAATGCCATATGATTTTGTACCGAAACACACCCAAATGGTTGTTCTGTATAGTTTTCAAAGTGACACATTGTATTTTAAAGCTACACATGTACATTTTCAGCAAGTACAAACCAGACACTAGGAAATAGTTTTCATCTATATTTTATCATTATTTTTACCTCTACTGTCCTCTATCAATTTACTGCACAAAGGCATTCATGTTGGGTGGGTAAATTAAGATATAACCGTCGCCATAATATCGATCCACAGTAGTAGATACGTTCGGGTCTAATGAAGATACGTTCAATCACATCTTTCGGTTATGCATAATGCATTCGCTTCCATAATGCATTCAAACGCTATACTCTGTTAGTCTCCTATCCATAGATGCACCCATTGCCATCCATCGTTAGTGGCACTAGTTTTCTAACCCCTCTCAAAGGCTTAAAATGGTGGAGAAACGAAACGACAAGTTTAAATTAAGTGACAATGCGGTCGACTGACGTTTAGTCGATGTTTAATCCCGCCCCGCCAGTAACCCTTCCGGTGCTTGTCTACCCATCACACAGCTCCACTAAACCATTAGACATCTCTTGGCGCGTGTTTGAAACGTGAAGCTGTGTAGCTGTAAACAACGTCTACTCTGTCACCTACTGTCGCACGCCCATGACATCGTACGTAAGTGATCGTTCTCTCTCTCCCTCTTTATCTCGTTCTCGGATCCCTACGTCCCGGGATCCGCTCCCATACGGCAAACGACCCGTTGTCAATAATAAGATTTTAATCGGATTACACGTTTTTAAAGCTCATGCGTTTCACTTTTTCGTTTGCTTTCTCGATCTCGGTTAGCTTGTGCGACTCGTACGATCGTTTCCAGCTCACTCCGGCTCGATATTTAAATCGATGTTGTGAAACGGGTGTCAAGGCTCAGGGTGCTCAGAACTTGCCTTCACAACACTAGATATGCAATGAAGCAAAAAAAAGGAAGAAAACCGGCAGGAAGGAACGTTTCTAGGTTGACATCATACTTAAGCTATTATTGTCCGATATACGGTATAATGCTTTCGGAGGAACGGGCCATCATCGGGACTGTGCGGGGAAAAAAAGGATCCCTAAGCTGATCCTTTGCATTCGTCGCCTGGAGGATGCAAAAGTCGAGTGGAAAGTTGTTGAATGAGGCTTAAGCTTTTTAAAACCGGGACAATACTTAAATATGGAATGCGAGGAAGCTTACACATGTCGTTCTTGCTTTTATTTGTTTAAGAGTGTTTTGTTTGCAGTCTTCTGAAGGTCTCACGTGCAAACACAAATCTACTGAGGAACATCTGTGAAATATTGGAAGCGTTTAAAATAAACATTCAATTGATCTTTTAATCAGAAACTTCCTGATTCTGTTTCTGTTCGTTTTATGACCTGAAGAATCCTTGGGTGATAGTACAGTAGGGTTCAGGAAATAGAACAACATCTCTCTTAACCTCAAAAAGATACTAAGCACTAATTATAATAGAAGCATTTTTTTATTAGTATCATCAGTATAATTCATGGGAATCCAAATCCAAATGTTTTGACAGGTAAAAGTTACTAAAACATTTCATGACGTACTGTCACACAATCAATTTATCCTTACTCATTGATTTCTCTTCTCCGATGACAGCTGTCAATAACGAAATTAAGCACTCATGTTTATGTAAAAAAAAGTAAGCCAAGGTCTGTAAGAGCTATTACCAACAAAAGCAACATCCTTGCAAAACTCGTCATAAAACACGAACACATTAAAAAAAATCCTTTAATCTTCGTTCGAGCTTTACCGGTCCCTGGAATATCTTGACCCTGCTGGACCCCACGTCCAGGTCCACTTCAATCCCTTAAGTCTGTCGAGTATTTGTACACGAGTTGTGGTGTGATGTAGGACAGCATTTTTGCAATACTGTCGGCTTCCTTTTTTCTTCTGTTTCTTTCCCAATAGCCGAAGACCCGGTCGGCAGGTCAGGAAGGATGCACATGCACGTGATGCACACTCGCTGACCTAAAATGTCCCAAAAATTGAATGGTGTCAAATACGGCACCTTTGCCGAATTGGACGTTTTCCTCTCACGGTAAGATATCCGGTGTGTGTAACGTACGATCCCAGACCCAACACCGGAAGACTTATGCAGAATTCCACTGTTTGGATGGAGTACTAAGCTTCCCCGGAATGGACCACTGATGGACAGAAGACTGTACATGTGTGAAGTCTCGTGTTTGATGCTGATGTGTGTTTATTGCTATTCTTTCCCGCGAACAAACAGTGACCTTTCTGGGGTCATCGAGCTCCAGTTGGTACGATCGTGGAATGAAACGACTGACGCCTTCCGTGGGGCCAGTATTAGGGATGCGACCATACCGGTGACTTATGATTTATGACGGGACTATGCCAAATTTTGTATAACTTTAGGAACGTCCTAGGAGGGGTTTACATTTTTCCGTCTGCTCTCTGTCTGCTGGCTGCCTTGGCGAAGAACCGAAGAATTTCAGGAGATATCATAACCTCCAATAAATATGTTTCATAAATCCCGCTGCCCGAAAGACAAAACGGTTTCCGACGGCAGGGTGTCCCGAGTGTATTTCTTTTCTTTTTTTTTTGGGGAATGAAGCGCGATGCCCATAAATTTGAAACCTGTTCACTCCGATTCTTGTTTCGTTTGGTTGTGTTTTTTTTTGTTTTGTTTTTGCTGCTTCCCACCGTCCAAACGGCTTTATGGCGGGCTGTTTAGCTTCACCGTTTTGCTGTCAGTCCGTTTTATTCGTGGGCTTTAGCAGAATGGGCTCGGTACCGAAACGTACCACGGGTTGAGGAAGATCCTTGATCGGGTGAAGGATTTATTTTATTTTCAACCATCCGTATGACCACGGTTTGTATCACTTTTCGTCGTATTTTGGGACGCAAGTTCATATGGACGTAATTCTTACGCATTTTATAGGGTCAGTTGCCGAAAAGTTGTGACCCACTGGTGATGGCGGGTCTCTGCCATCTATGTAACCCAGATGGTCGTGTAAGTCTAACTCAGCTCAAGTTGGCGCAAGGAGGGAAGGAGAAAAGGAAGGATTGGGAAACCAAGACGAAACAGAATGTTACATAAAACAACCTGCCGGAAAGGTTCTAAGTCAACAAGATTAAATGCCATACGTTTCGTGTGTCTCTGGCAAAGGGCATTTTCTTCATCTTCTTTCATTTTAACCCTATTTAAACCCTTTCGATTCAGCCTGGGAGGCTGGACTATTTTAAATATTCTGTCATAAAGTAATTAACCCACTATGGGTACCGCCGTGTTCAGTCCAGAAGTATGCGCGAGCGCACGTTTGTGTGTATTATTTTATTTGACTCACAGTTTTGTTGGATAATTTATGACTTCATTTCGGCTATCCCTTTTCACCTCACCGATCGTCTACAGTTGTGTGTATCGTACCGGGTTCGGTGCGGTTGGGAACTTTCGCTTAACCGGTCCCGAGGTCCCGACCCCAAAAACCAGGGTGGTTAAGGAACGGACCATAGTATCATTTTTCAAATCATCTTTCAAAACGGTACGTATTCTACCGGAACCGTACGCTACACGAAATGGAATGCAAAACGCCATCGTCAAATGGCGTCCCGGTTGAAGGTTGTTTTTAAAACGATCGCTGACGTTGGTGCAATCGATCGGTTCGCGCTTGAAAACCCCAGTTGCGAACGGAATTTACAACCGACCGGATTAACTCATAAAGCAGTAAAGTGCAGTATGAGAATGCTTCCCGCTGAAATGACGTCCATTATGTGGCATCGCTCGTTACAAAGGTTTGCTAAACAGCATACACGACGGATGGGAACACCATCCAAAATGGTTCATCCTTAGTGATTGGTTGCGGCTGAATCATTTTATGAACACATAAACTGCACAAACTGCTACAAAATTGGATGCAAATTTCAAAGCTTCCCAAGGTCAGACGCATCACTTTATGGTTCTGGCAGCGGACGATGTGATTGCTAGTGGAGCAGGTTCTGAAATGGTAGCCAATAAATGGTTGACCATCGATACAAAATGTCTAAAATGTTATTAGGGCGCTAAGCTGCTTAGCTGGTCCGTAGGCAACCGGAACTGTGCGATGGCTACCGTGTAACGTATTACATCGTCTTAAATAGTAGAACGATTCCATTCCGGAATGTACCGATCGATTTTTACAACTTTTAGATCACACTTTATTACGCTTACTTTCAAACGATTTTCGTAAGGCAACAAAATGTTTCTATAGTTCCACAAAAAAAACCTCGTTTATGGCCATTTTATGTTTGCTGCATAATAGAAAATCAATAATCGGGATTTAAATTCTCTACACCGACTTTTCTTTGGTAATCCATTCACTAAAATCTTCTTTGTTCGGCGCACAGTAAGTGTCAAAGCGAACCTAAAACACCGGGACACGGTATGCTTACACAAAATAACGAAGTCTCATAAACTGATCGGAGCTTCTGTCAGGAGCATCGTTGCCGCTGATAGCAGCTTCAATTCAGTGCGCCGATCGGATGACGTAGTGTTGTAGCTTCCCAAACGGAATCACGATTCGGTAATCGTCTACAACCGTCTCGGTTAAAATCGTCTACCGCCAGCAAATCTACTAACCACCGTGTCAAAGCAACGCCAGCACATCGCAGCATAAAGATTCGCATTCGTAAGCTCGGGTCATAAATCAATAAAATCATAAATTTATCAATTCCTTCTCACAGTTTTCTTAGACCGAATGCGAGGCTAAAACTCAGAACCTACGATCGCCACACTATTGAGATGCTAATATGGATGGATTTATCACCACCGGTTGGCCACCGGCCAGGTCGGCCGCAGCTCGTGGCGGAATCGGTACCGATCCGGCACTCAGCACAAACCGGTTCCCCAGTGTGTGCCCCACCGAAGCAATGGCCAAGGTTAGCGAACGGATCGATTCCGGTGTCCATACCGTGGCGAATGGATTGCCTAGGCAAATGGCATCGCGAAAACGATCGCAAGGAATCAAAACGCAAATCGATGCCGTATCTCAAGTTCTCACTTCACGTTTACTTTACCTCGTTTTTACCTTCAAAGCACCGAATTCGGGATCATGTGCCGGTTAGGTTCGCACGGGATTCACACTGACCAAACAGTCAGGCCGCCGTTTTATCACCGTGTCCATCCCGAAGGTGTCCCGGGGTGATATCGATCGATTTGAATAATATTTCCACCAGAAAAATATGAAACCGATTATCATGCTGATGGTTTTTATATACGCATTGGGGCTTATCTTTTTCAGGACCCGTTTGCCGACTGACCGAAAAAGTCGATATGCCGTCTCCAGCATCTAAAGACGGAAAGAGGTGGAAGTATCTCAATGATCGAGGCTTCGGTATGGGTTCTTCTGTGGATAAATATATATTTTTTTAAAAAGGGTTTGATTCGAAGATTTCGATGGCAGTTTTGATGGGACAAGCGGCAAATCGCTTTTCGATGATTGTGTACCGCAATGCAATGGGACCTGCCGGACGCGCTCAGTAAGATCATACGATCGAAGGCGATGCGCTTATGGTGTGTGCTTTGCGCGAGCTTTTATTGTGGACATGGAAGTGAATTGATAGTGGAATACGCTCAATATGTTTTTTGGTCAAAATTGTGTGACTCTAATGAAAATTCTAATGCAATTTTACTTTAAGATTAACATATTAATTAAAAATACAGATGTACATCGAGAAATGCTGCATGTCCACTCGAACAATTTCAAACAGAAATGAGATTGTGGAAATTAAAGTAACTCGAATCCCTGAGATTAGCTACATTAGGTTACCTCAGGAGCAACCTGTATAACTTTTTTATAAACCTTGAGTAGAGTTGAACAATTAAAAAAATGCAATACAATATTGCGAAACATTCCCAAAAGATGAGATTCCATGCCAAACGAATAGAAAAATTAACTTTAAAATTAACGAAAAGTTAAATAATTTCGTTCATAAAATTTTGTCCGGATAATTATGCTTATTTACAGTGTAGCCTGTGGGCTTGCCTTCCCTGTAAAAAATTACATTCTGATGGACGTGCCAGTTCATCGATCGAATTGAAATAATAAAAATAAAACCCCAACCGATCGAGTTGTCGAATGTATGCGCGATGTGAACCGTACCATCGGCGGACAGGGCAGAAGATATTATCTAAATTTATCGGTAATCGTCACAATAACTTGCCCCGATGGTTCATAACTGTCACGGGACAAGGTGTAGAAAGCCGACCGGTAAATAAACGCGGTCGGGGGTCTACTACTCCACCGCTGGTCCGCAATCCTTCGGGTACTGCGGGACCGATTGGATCGCGTTATTAAAACATAAACGGTCACTGTCGGCGTGTCGTCTCCATTCCGGGCACCGGTCAGACGGTTGGCGCGGTCCGGTTTGTTCGGTTTTCGTTGCAACGCGAACGTGTTCCGATTGTCTCGTGCTAGCGGCCTGAATTCGATGCCGAACAACATCGGAAGACAACGGTTTCGGATGCGATCTTACCCTGTCCACCTTCAGGTGGAAACTTGCGTCCCTTTCCTGCTGCTCTTTCAGGGGGTCTGAAGCAGTTTCGAAGGTTTTGCTGTGGAAGAACAACCCAAAATGTGTCTTTTTATTCAGCCCCATAGTCGTAGAGATGAGGCGGATCAAAACTGATCGAATGATGTAATTATTTTTAGGAGCTCCAAACTAACACCATAGCCAACCTTAGCGATTGGAGATGAAAAACTAATCAAAGTCTAAGAGAGAGTAAACTGCCGAATTTAACATTTTTGGTTGTAAGCGATTGAAAAATTGATCTCAAATTTGTTGCAATCAGGACACCATTTATACGCCAAAGGTGACCGCCGTTGCAGAAGCGTCCCCAAGTTAACCCCTTGAAAGTTTCACCTTTTTTCAGACATTCGATTGAGATCTCGAATGGTTCTGTTCGATTTTTACGAGATGACCAACGCTCTCAGCAGGTATATCTGCGCTATTGTACATCGGCGTGCTGTGAAGAGGTTAAACTGTGATAAACTAGTGAGAGGACGTGTGGGATGATTTTATTCATATTACTATTTCTCCGTGATGATGTGTTTGTGTTTTGGAGTGGCTGATAATGTACTTCTCCAAAATGTTCGAAACGAAACGATTTTTGAGAGAAAAAAATGTCCAAAACCATTTCATCAACACCCCAAGAAGATGAACCAAGGTGTCATATTGGGATGGGATTATTAGGTGGTGTGGCGTCTCTAACCTAAACGGCGAAGTCGTTGACAGGTTATAGAATCGTTTATTTTCCTTTTTTAAGGTAAAGCCAAGGGGTACGATGATTTGGATCGGGAAAAACTGCCAACTATTTATGATTCATTTTAAAGTATATTTTCATTATTGAAAGCTTGGAGCGTGGGAAAGAAGGTTAGTAATTTCAGTATTGTAGTAAACGGAAAAAGGGATTTTTGGCGATTAATTCAATATTATATACAAATTTTTTCAAAACGTTTATATTTCGACTTTCTTTTCTGAATCTAATAATTGTATAAAAATTAACAAGAAACTAAAATAGGAGAGAGAGAATCATTATCGAAAATGCATTAATATAGGACTAATGTGCACGGTTACCATAAGAAAAAGAGACGTGTAAGACAATTTTCAACAGTTTGCAATTGCACACCCGTCCAACGTTCTCTTTGAAGATGATTGATGATACGAACGTCCTACCTGTTAGAAAATGAGTTTAGAAATTACTCAATAACCTCTGCGCAACTTCACATCCCGTAACGTAGCTCCCTTCGCCAGTTGGGGTTTCGCCTGTTCCAATTGAGGAGCAGTTCTTCATGAAGTGCTCGCAACGTTTGTGGCGTTCGAGTGGCGCATGTTTTCACTTGCGCGAAGATCCTCATTTGGTACCGCTAAGCACTGCTAACGCAACGGTAGCAAAAGGGTTCGTATCGTAGACTGAGGTTGGTGAAGAAACAAAAAAAAAACTCACTACAAACGTTGTTGTACCCCGAAATAGTGAACCACCAAAAAAAAAATGGCCCCAGTTCAGTAGCACACTGCGGCCGTATGATGTTGTGCCGCACCGCAATGTGTGGATGCGTCGAGTGAGCATCGATTAGAGGTAATTAAGTAAATCTTGCCCGTTGCGGTTAGTTTCACGGCACGTTTCTGTTCGTCTTTCGATGGCTTAAAGGAATGGCCTAATGTTACGTTCGGTGGGTATTTGGCTTCCGTTTGGCGTAGGGTTTGGTAGGGTTTAAGTTTACCAAAAAACAAAATTTAATGCGCTCGTCCGAAAACCCCAGAAGCTGATCGAATCCCGAAACCATACTTGACGCCTGCAACCCTGAAGATCATTAGTGGAGATGCGGCGCGTACGTAACAGCAAGGTTGTTTGATGTGATTACCACCGTTGCCCTGTTGGCGCCAGAGGTTTGCAATAATCGATACGCTGATAATGTGTACCAGTGGCCGGTGGAGCGGTGCGAGGTAGGAAAGAGCTCAACGGAACGTTAAGCGAGAAGCCTCCGAATGGGTGTCCGTACGCATTTAGCTGCGTAAAACGTAACACCGTACGGGTTAGAGCGTGGATGTTGGATGGTTTTGACATGTTTCGAGGGTCAAATTTAACAAGCGAAAAGTGTTAACCAGGGAGCTATTAATCAATTTTGCATGACATCAAGTAAAAGTGTGTTGCAATGGCAAACATTCACTTTCTATGCAAAAGGCAATTGGGAAGGTTATGAAAAAATTAAAGATTTTAACAATTATTTCAATATTTTAAAAACAAAGTCATGTTGAAAAAAACTTAAATTGTAGTTTATAAAAAAATAATTTGATCGTATAAAAATGCAGGCACAGCATTCTTACGCTAAACAGACTAATTTTTAATTTTTCCTACACAAGCTTTATTTAATGAAATTTAATTTTGTTCAAGGAAAAAAGAGCAATTTTTACATGTTGTGGTAGTAAAACAACTAACACTTCCCGGTTCGACCGATTAGCTACGATTCGATTTTAACAACTCGTTGCTTAACTATCCGGGTTTTTCAGCTTTGCCTACTCTCCCATTATTTGATTTGAGACCCAAAATCGAATGTTGCTGATGGCACCTGATCGATTAGAGAAAGGAGAAGCGAACACCCCGCGGTGTGAGTCCTCGTCATCCAGGCGCCGATACGTATGTTCGTTCATCACTCAATGAATCATCCGTGTTGAACCTTCCGAGATCTGGACGCTGTGTAGACGAGCGACACAACGACGCTTGGGGAAGGATTTGGATGCTGAAGGGTGGCGTGAACGTGACAAGTACGACGACAGTTTTATTGCTCCCTGTCGCTGAGATTTATCTGATTACATTAGTGACCGTTTGTTTTGTTGGTTTGCGTGAATAAGTGTGTGCCTCCTCTGGTCAGCTTTCCGTGTGTGGGTTCGTTGTTTTCGTTTTTTTTGTATGCCGTTTTACTGGATGCTGTGGTTTTCGGTCGCTCTTTGGAGCCCACCCTCGACTTCAAGGAGGCACCTGGGAGCAAAGTTCCTTGAGGAAAAGAGCAACACAACAAACCCCGCATATAGTTGACCATTAAACCTGTCGAACATGTCAATAAAATGTTTTTTCGGATGCGATAGAGCAGTCTTTAGGTTGCTTCTTTGTTTTTACCTGAATTTTAGTATCGTGCAGGAGCTGCTTCTTGTAAGGAGGTTATTATTTCTTTCCCTTTCTGTGTTTTGGTTTTGTCTTTTGTCGAGGATACTGGTAACGAAGACATCAGTAAAGAAAAGGGTTGTAATGTGATCGCTTATCATTGATTGTGAGTTTTTTTTTTGTTTGTTATTTGTTATTGCTGGCAGCTACGAGTTTTGAAATTGCGGAAATTGGCATCGCTATTTTGTATGGGACGGTGTTCCGATGATAGATAGGATAAAACTCCTACTGGCAGCCGTTTTTTCGGCGTTCCGTTAAAAATGTCAAGCCGTTACGGAAATGAGGTGCCGACGGATTGCCATTTTTCTTTAGTTCCTTTCTCTTCTGGCGATCGGTCAATGGGTTTCGTTAAATAAGAGATAAAATGTATAATGACAGCGCGAAAGATTGTGTTCGGGAAGGAAATGTTTCATCATCAGTGTTTTTTTTTTCTCATATAGGATAATGGATTGGATAGGATATCTGTGATCGGTTTAAATATGTTGAAATGAAGCAAAAAAAAAAGAAATGCACATTCTAAAAGATGAATCATAAAACCCCCTTACAATCAAATATGTTGATATAATTCCGACTAAAATATAAGTTTAATTAATTTACAAACACTGCCAAGTTTGATTAGTATTCTGATTCAATGCATCAATGCTAGATCACTTTAAATCCAAAACGGTTCGCACGGATTCTCGACTTGCGTTTTTCACCACAAATTGTCCTTCGTAGTACGCAGCATTAAAAACAATACGATGGGACATTATTTTTCTCACCTCAAACAAAACGGAAACATCATATTTTCCTCTTCAAGGGCATGATAAAAGGCTAGCATATGTTGCTCGTTCCCCACTCGTTCTCTGATGCAAACTCTATCCAGCCAAAGCAATAATCACAACCCAAAAGCGAAGGGAACACAACAGTGCGGAAGTCCCTTTTAACGGCTCTTTAACAACCACCACTTCAACGGTACACTCTACCAAAAAAAAGCCCATTGGAAAAGTGATCACTGTTGGTATCTAAACTGGCGTGGTACATGATAATAAATAATAAATTTGTTCATGAGTGAGCTCATGAGAATGAGTGCTCGAACGGCAACGGTCAAATCTCGGTTGGTGCGTACGGAATTAGTTCCCTGTCTGGTATGACACGAAGCAGCTGCTAATGCGCGTATGACAGTGCAATTTCCCCGATGCAAAAAGGTCCTTGACGGTACAAAACAATAACAAATGATGATGCGCATCACCCCTCCGCGAGAAATAGGGGCCATTTTACTGGTTCATGTTCCAACAGGGACCAGCGCAGTGTGAGCGTTATGGCTGTTGGTTACTGTCAATAGTTGGTTGGCAAGGGTCGAAGAGCTATCTTCTTTACACACAAAAAGTCAACCGCAAGAAGGAAATGGTTGCTTACTGGCATAACTGTCAGGAGCGGTTTGTGGACCCCTCTCCTTAACGCTGTAGATTGATTGAAAAGGAGTTCCGGTTTTGCAAAATGGACCCCAACTAAAAAGGAACTTACAAACATCTTCTGATTATTGGGATTTGCATTTGTATCTTTTGGGAAACAAATTTCAACTTTCTTAGCTGGCTAATTAATGGTGCGAATATAAAACGTTCCGTTCCTTCAACAAGGCAACAATATGGCTACCGTTTGAAGGCGATCGGTTGCCATTAATTGTGAAGATATCCCCGTGCTAAACAAGACACAAATAGAGGGGTCCTACAGGGTGCTTCACACAAGCAAGATGCATACCATTTCATCATCGATTGATGACGATCGATAAATCGACCCTCCTGTTCTGTACCGATTCTGTGTCTTATTGCGCTATAAGTGAAACGAAAAAAAAACGATCCTTCATCCTTTTTCCCATTATCCTTACCAAACAAAAACACAATGGTATGGCTAATTTTGCGTGTTTTCCGTCCCATTGGGATGCTGTGAAGTTATAGTTGTTC
Organism: Anopheles funestus; assembly: GCF_943734845.2. Classification (NCBI taxonomy): domain Eukaryota; kingdom Metazoa; phylum Arthropoda; class Insecta; order Diptera; family Culicidae; genus Anopheles; species Anopheles funestus. The sequence continues at coordinate 35,541,462 of NC_064599.1, forward strand.
TTAAACTGTTATTTTTTGCTGTCGTGTTTCTTCTTCCATGTTATTTCCACCACAGACAGAGCTACGGATATGCACCGCCTGCGGGGAACCGATCGCCGATAAGTACCTTTTCGATATTGACGGCTGCGCCTGGCATGGATCCTGTTTGCGTTGTTCCGTCTGTCTGACCCTGCTCGAACGGCAACCCTCGTGCTACTTTCGCGATCGACAAGTCTACTGCCGGACGGATTACGTCAAGTAAGTAGTGTGCTATAGAACTTTACATGCATTCAATAGAGACTTTTTTTATTGCAATTTATAACAAAGAGTTGAAAATTATAACAAATATATTCTGCTATGTATTAATACAAAATATATTACTTTCAAAGTGCGGGTGGGCTAAAAACTAAATGAGATGGAATTAAAATTCAATCAAATTCATGTCATCTTTCACCTAAATATTTTAATTATTCATCAACCACTGCGATACTGCCATTAGGGCGAAAACATTACACGCATCTTACTTACCCATCAGATCCTAATACTTTCGAATGATTTATGTACCGTGGCACACCACCAATCGGAACAAAACATAAACAAACTCCGGGATCATGTCGTGTCTGGTGTACGTAAAGTCTTGTTTACATATAATTAAGATCTAACCCGTTGAGAATTAAAATATTACACTCACGCTCGTTCCCAATGGTGATGCGGATCATGGATCATGATCGCGGCATGAGAAGGAACCAAAAACACATTTATGTGTGCTTAAGCAAAAGAAAAAAAAATACATACAGAACTCACCATGGAAAGAAAGCGAGTGCGATCATGGGGTGGGTAGGAAATGGCATTAGAGAGACATTAATAATCATAAAAAAGATCGATGCTTCCAGCAAGCCTGTCAATCATTCCGAAAAGCCATACCGTGGAGCTTTTAACGTTGGCAACCATTTGCTTGCGGTCATATTTCACATCCAAAATCGATTGAGCAAAAAAAAAAAACATACACACCTAAATAGCCTCTTTCTCGCCGGTTTTCGGTTGTAAGCCGGTACAGATTCCGGCTTGTTGGTGCAGACCATTCCGAAAGCCGTCCGAAAGTGAGATATTTCTATCAATAACTCAAACATCACACAATGACTGAGAGATTTTTTTTGCTGTCCCATATGAAAATAGTCCAAAACAAGACTTTATGCCGATGTACCAAAAAAAAAGGATTGTGCTCTGCTCGTTCGATCATCGACCGCAGTGGAAGTAAAAAGAATTCAAACAAAACAGCAGGAAAATCGGACGAGGGTGATCGCCTGGTTGTGAATCGGCCCGTTCGATCCGATCCGTTTTTCCAAAGGCAAACGTTTCGGATCTCGGCGAATGATCGGGCGTTGAAACGCGTCCGGTGGTTGGCACCGTCCCGATCGGTCGACCGCACCGGCGCAGGAAATTAATCATTTTCCACCTCGCGACCGCTTATAAAGGTGAAATAATTTATTGATATTTCTCTACCAACGGTGTGCCACCGCTGGTGGTTTCCATCCAGTCTGTTCGCTTCCCTCCTTGAGCTGTATCGACCCAACGAAAGGAGGATCGATGAACAGCAGAAAGAAACAAAACCCCATGAGAAAAGCATGGCGAGCAAAAAAAAAAACGCGACAGTAAAACGAATTTAAATTCACCACAGTGATATGTACGGGTTTTTGATCGTTATATTTGAAACTTTGAACTCCAGCTGCTTTGGATGGGACTTTTCGTTCAATTCGTTCATTCGGACTTAACATTCGATACCTTTACCAATGTTCCGAAACGAAAGATTTGTGCGAGACGTTTTTAAAGCGACGAACCCCCGACGAAAACTGAACATATCGCGCCACAGTTCGCCAAAAAGGATTATTAATCTTAAAGTTTTACCACCTTCCTGTTGGCGTCTGTATTTGTCCTTTCGCTACTCGGCCTACTCAGACCCCCCCCCCCCGGATTTCCCAATCATCACTTCACCACCAACCGACGGTTCGGTCTATTGAATCTACTGAGATTCCTTTGCTGCTCTATCCGTCTCAACAACAGTAACAACACTATTGTGAATGTATCGAGTTTGTATTTTTATTTATAGACGTCTCTTTCCTCTCCCCAGTACGTCTCAAATAATCTCCCTGTTCCGTGGTGGAAGCTTTGTTTTGATTTCGCTCTCCACCGCTTGACGTTTATTCGTGAGCAGTGTTTGATGTATATTTATGTTTCGAATGCTTTGCGCACGCTGGACGCAACAAACAATCGATCCTACGCCGTGCTCGAGTGTGACGCGGCGTGCGCACTGAGCTGAGCCGTTGAAATGCCGATTGACAGCCAAGCGCGCGGGGAGAGGGTTTTTTGTCATTGTTGATGTTGATGTTCAAGCCCCGAGGCTCAACTCAAGTCGAGCCGGGAGTTGTCGATTCAAGGATGTGTTTGAGAAATGCATCCAACAAATGGACATGGTGCAATGCACCTTGAGCTGAGGGCACAATATTACATTCCACAACCGCTCTGAAGTTGATTTGTTCTTGAGAGCAACAGTTATCATGCGAATGGAGCGAGAAATTTTTTAAACAGAGTACTTAAATAAAATTATATAAACTAAAGCTAGGGATGAAAGTTTCATTAACTTGATCAAAACTTCAAACAACATGCTAAATGTTGAATTGTGCTAGAACGTGGAATGTTTACCTTCTGAATGGGCGCACAGTACGATCTCGATCGCGATCAAGAATGTTGCAACGATAAGGAAATCGTAAAGAGACATCAAAAGCAGACAGCATGCAGTGGTGGACCGCTTCAAAAAAAAAAGGAGAAAAAAGGCTAACAACAACACCCGCCACAGGCTGACTTGTTTTGACAGCGATTTATTTATGGGCCACAGTTGGAATTATTATATCACGACACTTTATCTGACGGGTCCTGGTCTGGCGCGCCGTACGTCAAAGCGGCTTGTTTTGGATGCTCGTAAAGGTTTGGGGAACCAGGGGAAACAGGACGAAGATCACGATGACTACGATCAAGAACGAACGAGCGTCATTCGGTAGGAGCTGTCGGATTAGACAGTTAAGCGGTACAGATAGAAATACACCTTTTGGCTTTGAAATTGCGATGTCATTTGATGCGTGTCAATGCCACAAGAAGCGTACGCGTGTGTGTGTGTGTTACAGATTTGAAGCTCAAGTTCGGTCTTTAATCCCAACAAGCAAGAACGAAGAAATGGTTCCACCAGCGTCCCGCCGCTTGGTGCACGTTTTGCCGGCGCCAATTCGATTTATGATGGGAATGAATTGGTGAAGACTAACGTATTGGTAAAGAGAGAAAAAAAAAAACGTAAAAGAATAACACTTTGAAACTAGTGGTTCGCATCACTCTATCCTTCCTCCAGATGTGACACACCGTGGCGTGAGAGCCGTGAACGATGCTCAACTCCACGCTGGTTATCGATTATGGAATGGGACTCGTGTCATGGCGAGACAAAAACCGGAACTAACTGGCCCGACTCAATCGTATCCACCCTTTGGTGCGTATTATCATTTTTATCAATTGGCATATTTATCAATTGGAGCAACGGGCATTAATAAAACAACAATCTGCCTTGCACATGGTACATGTGCCAGCCCATACACTAGGAAGAGGATGCAATAAAAAAGTAAATCCATCAATCTTCGGCTTCGAAACGGTATGTGCGAAATAAATATTTATATATGTAGCTGAATCGAACATGGTGCAGTCATTCCCGTTGGGCTGCTTGGGTGTAACGAAAAAGATCTCACAAGGAAGAGAGCCAGATCGGTAGCGATACTGCTCGGCGTGAACGTTAAATGGCGGTGGAAGAGTGGGCTCGAACTGCACGAACACGGGAGCTGCCCCGGTTAACCTGAATGCTCATATTGTGGCGGTAATTAAACAAGACATATCGCGCCTTGTTAATCGAGAATTGTGGTTTCCGTGTGGGGACACTTTTTTCATATATTTCCCATTCTACTTCTCTCTACCAAGTAACTTATGGCGCAATTTATAGCATTATTTCACATAGTTTGTTTTTTATCGCACAAGAACGAATTTGACCAATATAAACTAGATAACGTGATGTGTTGTTAAAGTTATTTCCAGACTGTAAATAGATATTAACGGTCTTAAAAGCATATTTTCAAATTTGGCATATTGACAGTTGGACGGTATACTTATAGCATGTTATAGCATTAGCTTAATGTTTGAATAAGAAAGTTTTTTTTATAGTAGAATAACAATTGTTGAGAAAGCGTTGAGGCTAGATTAAAAAATATATATATCGCGAGAATATTTTGACATACAATGATCTGTACATAATCATTATTTGCGAAATGTTTTAAGACAGACAATTTGGATTTTGGAATGGATTTTGTTAAAAACAGCCAGATTGTATTGCCTTAGATAGTTTATTATTAATTAATAATTTACCGCAACCTGCATAAATATCCTAGTAATAGGAATATTTCTACTTGACTCATTCAACCCAACGATGCTGATCCATGTACGGCAAAGTCGCGATCCTTACTCGCGATTACAAAGTTTGCAGTTATGAGGTGAATCACGAGGGGAGCAAAACATCGATATTGCATATGTTCCACCGGGAGCAGATTAGAATCTTGGTTGGTTCGAGTCTTGTCTCGAAGGAAGCAACATCTTCTTCTTGCCGGCAATAAGATCTCGCGCACATGCCAACGTTATTGGTACGGAATCCAATGCACTACACTTCCGCGAGGAAAGATGACGTGATGGCCCCTGTTGTGGTTTGGTTTGTGGCTTTGGTTGGATGTTATGTGCTGATGATCGTTGTTCCTACCAACCCATTGCCGAATGGAGCGTGTCTTCTGTGGTTGGCTTGGTTTTTTGTTTTGTTTTGTTCAACGTTTGAATTCACGCTTTTATTATGGGTTTTTTTCTCTCTCCCCCGAGAACGACTATGAAATTCGGTTGCACAGTAAGGTCACCAGAGGCGGTTGCATGGGACGGAACGAAGCGGTTGTTGTTGCTGCTGTTGATGTTGTTTTACAACACAACCGGACGCCGGGACCGTCGTGCCGTCAACGACCCAGTTGACTGATGCATACGGAGTGATAAATGTGTTTGGTGTTGTTACAAACGAGTTTATGATTTATCGTCCGCATGGTCAGCGGTTCAGCATCGCAGCATATCGCGTGCACACTTCTGGCCCTGGCCATCGCGTCTCCGCTTATCGTCTGCTTGCGGTTTTGGTGTTCGATGGGATTTGCTTCCGAACTCACTGTCGAGGGTGCTGCACCGTGCCAGATGGAAAAGTGGATTATGCAAGATCTGAAACAATCTCGCACTTGCGACCGGCTTATCAGCAGGGGTGTCTGAGTGTGCTTTGAAGAAATAAAAAGGATATCAAATGATCGATGTCAGTTGCCAGTTGCGTTGCTATACTTCAATTAGCGCATATTTTTATTAATAATCAAACATCAGTTCTTTAATTTATTTAGAATATAATTCAAAATTTTCCGTTTCATATTGCTCTACATGAAGTTGTAGATTAAGACATCCAGGTCTTAGCTTGATGCAAGAGTTCTTTAATCCGATCTCGGTTACAATATTAAGATCAGCATTTATAAAGCTATTATACATTATTCACTGGACCTAAAATAATTCTGAGAACTTTTCTCTCAAACGTGGCCATAAGGATTTTGACAGTTTTTTTGCCAAAGTATCCATATTTCACCTAATTGGCGATTCAGGCAGCACGCTACAGGTGCTTTGAGTGAAAAACTTTCCTCATATTGTAGAATGGACGTTTAGCAGCCAGCATTCCACTTCTTGGCTAAGAATATTTTGATCGTTGAGACATTCCATTTGACCAACTAAATACTATTTTTAGAATAATGACTCACTTTGTTACATTGAAGTAAAAAAAATCAAATTATGTAGCAGTAATCCTATTTAGTCTTCTACATTGTAGCTAAAAGCTCGAATGCTTGCCCATACATTACGAACCAATCCAAATTCCAAACAATATACAACACACTCACGGCAGGCGCCAACCAAGAAGCAGAAAGCAAATACAAATACAAAAGGAGTGGTATCCCCTTACACGGTAGCCATGTGTCACGCCGGGTTTTTAGGACGAGATCACATTTCACCTTTCGGGGACATTTGTGCACTCGGCACCGCACGAGCCCAAGTGCTCGATTGACAGCGTTGGCATGATCTCGTTTAAGTCGCTTTTTTCCCCTTTTCCCTGTGCGATAATTCGATCTTGGTGTAATATGCAAATCGAGCCAGCTACATAAAGGGTAAAATGAGAAAGAAAACCAGAATCAGTAGCACCCCCATGACGTCCTTAACATTGGCCGATCAATTTAGGTTCCTTTTTTGTTGGTTTCTGTTGTTCGCTGGCATGGTTCGACTTTCAGTTAGCTTCGTATGTCACGTACCACGTAAGATTTTCTTTGTGACCATGTGTGAGATGTACAAATACAGTACATTGCTTTTCTTTATTTGTTTTCTCCCTGTTTGAAAACAGCTTTTTCGCTCTTTGCTGTTTGTTGTGCGCGAACGATGCATAAAGTGTTGTCCTTCCCAAAAAAACACACGATCGCAGGAAGTACACTGTCGTCAGACAAGTTACAAAAAATAAGAAAAAATGCCGTTTTACATCACATCGAACAATATGCTGGAAGAAAAGGTAAAATGAATGTTTCCACCGGGTACAACAAGCATGAAGATTCTGCTCCAGAACCATCGTTGTCGAACGATAGAAGCAAATGTCGAAAAAAAACAACCTCAGAAGCACAACAGCATCCGAAGAAAAAGGTGTCGCAGCAGAGGGAGTCGCTGCCGACGAAGCGGACAACACACGGGTTCAATTAAAATTAAATAAATAACAGAAGAACGGAATAAATAAATGAATGAATAAGCTGAAAGCGCGAGTTGTGCAGGTTCTGGTTTCTGGTGGTTGGCAAAATCGGTTGAATGAAATTCGCGACACGGGTTCGATTGTTTGTCCGCAGCCATTCGCAGCCCTAGGCCGAAGACGCAGCGAAAAGGTAATCACAGCGGGATGGAATTGTTTTATTTTTATACGCGCATCGCTTTAATAAGTGACTGCGTTGGTACGCCGGTGTTCGACGAAGCGACCGTAGTGGACGATAATTAAATTGGGACTACCCGTTGAGTTTCTTCGATCGGGCAAATGGGTGGTTCACGCATTGTCACGCTGAACCGAAGACTCCAAGTCGAAGTCGAACCCTTTCGAGTGGGCAACGACTGTCATTTTCTCTAGCTTCTTCAACGGCCAACATGGTTTCGATGGGTATCGGTACGGTTAAACTAATGCGCGGGACATGTTTCCCTACAAGGTGCGACTCGCTATGATCGCCGTCTCAAAGCGGGACAGATCTGGATACTCGTGCATACAAATTGCGGGCGTATCGTGATGATGTTCCGCTGTTGCTTTGATTTGTCCTTTTGAAGGTGAAAGAATCTGTGTGCCGACATTAGAAGCGTTGCAAGTGGTTACGATTAGTGCCGATAAGTAGCAACAGAAAAGGGAACAATAATATTTTGATATGAAGTGTGCTAGATGTAGTGATAACAACGCAAGGATACTTAAACCATTTGTCTGGAAGTGACAAGATCATGCAGTTGTACATGAATGAATGAATTTTCTGCATCAAATTATGATATTTTCTGTGATTCTCTTTCACACTCATCTTTTTTTCAGTGACGTTACGGATTACTATTACTCGGTCACGGTCTCTCATTTGTTACTAGATTTACAGTAGTGAACACTGAAATATAACCAATTTGTAGCTCATCAAATATATATTTCTTGATTACCACACTTTTTTTTACCACGTAGCCCGATAGGCAGTCTCTGCTGCGAGGGAACGGTGCGGATGGGTTTTGATACCCGGTCGTGTCATGTGGAAGCGGCGTTGTTTATCACATAGACCACCGGGTCGCCCCTGAAGTATTAAACTAAGAAACCTATATGTATGGGTAATAGCGAATCCTATTATATTAGGAATAATGTTGAAAAGATCAGTTCAGCTTCTGAATTGAACGGATAAGGAATATTCAACTATTATGTAACACTGGAAGGGGGAGGAGGAGTTATTGTCAGCGTTACAAATTGTAACACAGAGGGGTAGTGAAGCTCAAATTTGTGTTACATAGCATGAAATAAAATACTTTTAAAAGTCTAGATTTTTAATTCATAAGTTAAAGCTATGGAACATATGATCGATGGTGTGAGTATATGCAATGAAAAGTACAATATTATTCGATTCTTTCCTTTCGTAAATTTCCTCAAGATCGTCCAGTAAAAACCTCCAGAAATGATTCTTCGACACCAAGAGAGCATCCACCCCATATAGCAAAAAAGGTCATTTTCGAAGAATATGTATGTGTCCAACAAGGCTTGAGTACCTTGGGACATTACTTACTAATGGGAGTATTAGGACATGGCGTTGTGTCTGTTAAAGAATGTGCCGTATATGTTTTTTTCTTTCGTTGTGTAGGTTGCATCCGAGCCCACACCACTATTACTATTACTACTAGTAGACGATGTCTAGTAGTGTTACCATACCAGTACATTCTAGAATACTTCCTAACTTCATATAAATTTTTTTTTGGGCAAAAAAGGATAAACAAACTTTCAGGACTTTTCTATCCCTACCATAGCTAAAAACCCCTAATGCTTTTCTTTACTTTCATCAGTTAATTCAGTTTAAAAACCAAAACAAAACTAATCAAATAAATGAATTACATGAATAAATATAAAAAAATAATTAAATAAGCTCCTGATCTGTAAGTTAGATTTAAATGATTTCCTTGTTTTCTCTCCTACTTACACAGAACGTTTGGCGCCAAATGTTCGAAATGCTGCCGAACGATAGCGGCGTCAGACTGGGTGCGGAAGGCGCGCGATCTCGTGTTCCATTTGGCCTGCTTTTCATGTGACACTTGCGGCCGGCAACTCTCGACCGGTGAGCAGTTCGCCCTGATCGACGATAAGGTGATGTGCAAGATCCACTACATGGACACGGTCGAAGATGGATCGAACTCGAGCGATGGTAAGAACGGATCGTCACAGCGCTGTTTTGCGTGTGTGCTTTTTGACCGATTTTTTGTTTTCTTATTGTTTCGCTCAACCATTTACACAGATGGGTGCAGCAGTGATGGATACAACAAGAACAAATCGAAACGCGTCCGTACGACGTTTACCGAGGAGCAGCTGCAGGTGCTGCAGGCAAACTTTCAGATCGACAGCAACCCGGACGGCCAGGACCTGGAGCGAATAGCGCAGCTGACGGGGCTAAGCAAGCGGGTAACGCAGGTTTGGTTCCAGAACTCGCGTGCCCGCCAAAAGAAGCACACCCACGGTAGGTGATCGATCAGTTTCGAGACTGATCCGAACGCTTCCTCTTGCAATTTTAATTCATAGTTTGTGTTCTTATTTTCTTTGGTTTCGTTTACTACCTCAGTTCCACGTGATCACAATCCCAATCTCTTCAACGCATTGCGGCAGGACATGAACAACAACAGCAGCGGACAGACGGGTCTGGGCGATCACGATCATGGTCCCGGTATGGGCAAACATCCTGGTGCCATGTTCAACTCACACGGTAATTCACACGATAGCATTCCCATACAGTTGACCAGATTTTAACTTCTGTTTGTGTTTTTTTTGGGGAATTTGTTTCCTTCCACCTATACATTCCACAGTGAATCTCATCAACCTGATGGTGTAACATATGGGTATGCAATCACTGTTGCACTCGCCACACGGAAGTTGCCAAATGGATGATTGCTGAGACGTTGCAGGAGTGCATGGAGAAAAAATTCAATCGCAAAGCGACTCCACCCAGGTCGGTGTGGAGACAGGAAACCGGAATACCAAAGAAATGTTTTAAAAATGATGATGAAATAGGTGTAGCACAAAGTTTGTCACTAACTGTTACGTTCAGGAAGATCAGGTGAATGCAAAACTAAGCCTATTACTGTACTGTGGTGAGCAAAACTTGTGGACATTAAATGCATAACTCTAGTGAAATTTCTTCTGTAAATAAGTTATTAATATAAATGTTTAAAAAATTAACAAAAAACATTAAAATAAATCAATCAAAGAAATGGAATATTTCTCTCATGAATTTTGTTTTCACAGTTAAATTAGGTAAAATACATTCGAAAAAGAGGCTGAATTTATTGTTCTTGGGTAAGTACATCAGCTTAGCAAAATAATATATTTCCATGATGGGGTTTTTTTAACCATTCTTTTCCACAAATAACCCTTCCCTCGTGAGCAGTAAATCCGAAACACGCTTAAACGTTCCATAATGGAACGATTCTACTGATCTCAAATGACAGATGTATTATAGTCTAATGATAGAACCAGGAAACAGGGGCAACAGCAGCAGTTCAAAGCAGTTCCGAGCCGCGGTAGTGATCCGATTATGATACGGGAAACTAATGGGATTATCGTCCTGCGGAACTGTACGCTAAGCCGTTTTATCCCTATGTCCCCTTTTTGTACGCGAGTATTTTTTAGTCCTTCTAACCTCTCTTATGTTCTTTCCGGAAGAATAAGGACAAAAAAAGGAATTGGTTCGGAATTCGAAAGACGATAAAACTTTCACTGTCGAAAGCATTCTTGTCCGGTGTCCGTAAAAGTGCTTCTTGTGCAACTTTTAGATAGCTGGCGTACTATTCCAAAGTTAGCAAACAATGGCCAATGGTAAGTCGATGAACAACTTTCCCTACCTTCTGTGTTTGCTTCTTCAATATTTGTTTGTTTGTTTATTTGTACGTTTGATTACAACAAACGAGGGTGTCCGAAAGGAAATACAAGGAAAATCAAATAAAAATCGGTACAATTTCCCTTTCTTTTCCTGTAAGATCGAAACGGACAGGACTGAGCATTTTTGGATACAAAACAGGGAAAGTTTTGTAGCAAATGTTGAACAGGTGTTGAAGCTGAAAGGTTTATTGTGTTCTTGATGTATTTTGTGAGAATTTTTTAATGAAGAATTATATTTTTTAAAAGATTTAATGTAAGAAAGAACAGCAAAACTTTGTGAAAAATATATGATAAAACCCCTGTGTCAGCATATTTATTGTGCATAGATTTAAATATTCATCCCATTGCTCAATGTTGTCTCAGGTCCTTTTGCACGAAAACTCTCCCCCGGGACCGCTTGAACGAGTCCACCTAACAGCAGTCGATGAAGCGATTTACATGCAGCTTAATTTAATTACCCACAATTTAGCCCCTTTTCAAACGGAGCGTACACTGAACTGTCTAAGAATTTCCGACACAAAATCCCTGCCGGTTTATCCTGTTCTGCACCTCGAAACCGTGCGTTTAATCCGTACAATGCGGGCAATTGGGATGAGCCTTCGGGGGGTGAAAAATCACCCGCAACAATTCGCACCCCAAATCGGACGGACAAACGACAAGACCGTGAGGGTTGTTTCGCTTTGTAGCGCATTTATTAGTGACGTCTAACGCCTACCAAATTTGTGCCACAGGAAACAATCAAACACCGTATCCGGTACCAGAACCGGGGTGGAAAGAACCTGAAAGAACGCTGAAACCGGAAGCCGAACGGGCTCTGTACGCCTGCAGAGCATCAATCGTTCATCGGCTTTTGGGGTAGGCGAAAGGGCCACCGTTTCACCTGAGGCAGTACGGGTTGCTTGCTGTGAGCGATGAAACTGATCACTTATTTGTCGATTGTTCTTGCTGGACCACCTTTCGTAATGCGGAGTTGTTTTGAGGGTGAAATTTCCACAGCTGGACGATCGGAAGTAATGTTCGCTGGAATTGATTTCTACTCATTTCACAAGGACATTTGATTTATTTCACTGTGAGAAATAGTTGCGATAAATAGAAGATAGAGAAAGGAAAGTTTATTTCTCAGTTGTGCTACAAAAAAACCCTTGGGAAGCGACCTAACGATGCGTCTGTTTAAGTGAGTGTGATAATTGTAATCATCCCATGTTTTGAGCGAGAAAATCGATTTAATTGTGCTTCCTTTTTGGGACGAAGTTTTTCTTTCGTGGTTTACTTTACCGAAGAAACGGATAGTGGCTTTTAATGTATGAGTTGTAATTAATAAACTTCAGTTGCGTTAACGATTCGAATCGAATTAGACAATTATCGTACCGTACGGAAGGTAGTTGGTTGAGAGTTCATTTGTTTGACATCATTCTACGCGAAGTGCATAAAGTACGTCAATTTTTAATTAGGCAACTTAACAAACGATTTCGTGGGACAAAAAATTCCTTAACATTGTTGTTAATGTGCTCTTACAAAATATAAAATGTGTCGGTGTCTTTAACATATAACAAGAAATGAATGAAAATGTAAATGGTATTTGCTTTATTATTTTAACTAGCACACTATTTAAATACATATAAAATAATTCATTCAACTCTCCAAGTGTTTAGTTATAGATTTTGGTTGGCTTAGTAAAGTCTAAGGGTCGAAAACGTTGCTATACGTTTACGTTGCTTTGCATCATTAACTTTAACTTGCATTTTTAGAAAAACAAGGCAGTTTTTGCAGCATTTCAAAAAAATATCGCTCTTAATGAAATAAACACAAAAAACGTGAAGATAATAAACAACTCTATGACGATAATCTTGCTAATAATGACTCACTGGAAGACGTAGACTAGATATTCGTGTCGAAGATAAGTTGACATGAAATAAAGTTCAGAACTCCAAATCACAACTGATCTATCAGATTTATCTTACCGGATAGTCACTCCGGCGAATTTCATATCCGGTGTTGTCGTGTGGAACTGATGCCATTATCACACATAACATCTTGTCGCTTCTCAATCGATCTAATTGTTCTTGGCTAAAATACCATTCACTTTCTGGCTGCTCACGTCCTGATATTCACCACCAGGATTGATTTTTTTACATTTTATATCTCACAAGTTGTCAGCCAAAATATCCTTTTGTCCTTTTTGAGTATTAATTCATGTCAATTTCTACAACTGTTTCTTAACTTCAATTACTAAAGCGTCCAACCTGGTATGTCAACAACTCACCAGCTACATAGGCTTATCAATGTCATCAAGAACAATAGATTAACAAGAAAGTCCACAGGAATGGTTCTATTGGACAATGAGAAAGCATTTGATGTAGTATGGCACAAAGGTCTTTTATACAAACTGATATCATACGGTTATCCAACTACGCTGATTAAATTAATTCAGTCTTTCGTTTCAAACAGGGAAAACTGTGTTCATATTTCAAACAATAAGTCTGCTAAATTTACACCTGTAGCTGGAGTACCACAAGGTAGCATACTCTCCCCCTTGTTGTTCAATATCTTCATATCAGATATCCCCAAATTCAATAATTGTATACAATATTTATACGCCGACGATCTGGCATTAACCTCAACGGCTAAACATCCCGCAACAATCAGAAGATCATTGAATAGAGCATTAACTCAATACACGAAATACTGTCGTAAATGGAAACTTAAAATAAATGGGGCTAAAACAGAAGCGATATTTTTAACCCGAAACATTAGCCGGAGACTCCCTAAGCAAGGCTTAAAGATAAACAAAGATGACAAATCGGTGGCCTGGTGTAACAAAGTAAAATACCTTGGCGTCATCCTAGATAAACGTTTAACGTTTAAAGAACATACAGCAAACTTACTATCCAAATCGGAAAATATTGTTAAAATTCTTTACACGTTCTTACACAGGAAATCCTTACTGAATATAAAAAACAAACTACTAATTTATTATTGTTTTATTAGGCCAACTTTAACCTATGCATGTCCAATTTGGATTCGTATGGCCAATACACATTTGAAAAGCCTCCAAGTTAAACAAAACAAAATTCTCAAAATGATCCTTAACGTGCCCTTATGGTCCAAAACGTCAAAGATACACAAACAAACTGAAACAATGATGTTAGCAGACTACCTAACAAAACTGAACTATAATTTTAGAAACAAATGCCACAGTAGCACCCGCCCTGTACTTTGTCAAATAGTTAGGAATTAGAATATAGTTTAAAATTTAGTTTAGTTAGCTTTAGGCAATTTAGGTAGGACATTAGATTAGATTAGATGTAAGATAATACTTCTTTCTGAGGGTTTTTTTGTATTTTTACCTCTAAACTTAACCAAGAAACATCTTTGAACATAAGAATCATCAGCTAATGAGGAGAGTTAGATAAACGGACCCATTACAAGACAAAACATGTATTTTTGTAACAATTGTAACAATGACAACCCCAAATACATTACTACTACTACTACTACTCAATTACTAAAGCGTTTGTATAAAATTAATAATGTTCTTTTTGAGGCGGTTTTCATGCGATTTTCAAGATTTCGGTCTGTGATCTAAGGTTTCAAACTGTACAACAACCTGACTGAATGATAACTGATTCAAGCAGTTCGACATTATGGTATTTTTCGACTTGAAAAACTAAAATGGCAAATTGATACATCACTATTTACACCGCCGTCCCAATTTAACCTTCCTAAAATAACACGCAATTATGTTTCACCAAAAAAAACTGCCTAATTAAAGAGCAAACAGTAAAACTAGTATCGCGCAATAAACAGCACACAACTGAAATGTGCTTTATTTGTGCAAATTTAAACAATTCGTTAAAGGTGAAGATGAAACACTTCATTGATTCAAAAGTATGGGACGCGTTTTAACGCATTTGTCCACCTTTTTGGGCATTACAGGGTGAGCAGCAAGGGAAAAGGGTTTACCAAAAGCGTATGCTACAAGGCCCACACACGCGAGCCGAATGCAAACAAGCGACACTGGCAAAGGATGCACCATCGTCTAGAAAGGTGTGTCAGTGCCAGCCGTCCATTCAGCACCATTACCTTCCGAGTTGATCCGTAAAGAGTGCTCGTTAAGCTGTCAAACGGTAGCGAGACTTTAAAGCGATGTCACACGTTTCAACCACTGTCCGCTACCATTGAAAGGGCTACGTTTTGATAATCCGTCATATTTTTTTTCGCTCTCTTTCTCTTGCTGGCCAGGTGGAGAGAAGATGTGGATCTCGTCTAAATTCATCCTGTATCGTCCGGAAGCTGTTTGGACGACGACGACGGCACCCCGTTACAGGCATCTTTCACCATACCCGACGGACGACGGATCGGTCGGCGACCTTCACTGTTCTAAGCAGCAGCACTTTGGCGGTGGATGAAAAATTCGTCACACGAATTCCCGCACTAAACAGACACCGTGTCACAGGCCTGTGACTTCTAGACACATTGTGCTCACGTTGTACAGGAAGGTATGTAGGACAATTTGCATCTGAATGGGACACAATTATGCAACTCGGTACGGTACGGTGTGTGCTTGCTTGGTGGCTGACGGTGCGGTTTGGTACATGACATCACTTTTCGAGACGAGACACTTTCGGTGTCATTTTGGGCATTCTTGTCTGGGCGTTCTTTGAAGAACCCTTTTCATGCCACTGGATGATCCGGAAACGATGCACGGGAAACGGTTCGATCGAAAAACTCCCAATGAGAAAGGAATGAAGAATTTTGAGCGCAAGAATAATGGACATCCCTTACATCCTTATACACAGTTCCCTCAAGAAGCTTTGGCTTTGTAAAATTCTTCAGTTCTTGTACTTCATACTTTAGACATCTTTCCATTGCTAATTCTTCAATCGATTTGTTGACTTCGTACAAGAGAAAAAAAACCAACACTTCAAAAGTGACAAAAGCGAACCCAGAAAGCGACCACTCGGAAGTATTTGCCCCTGTATTTTCCCCGCACTAGGAAACCTCGCGGCCGGAACACACAATTGAGCCAAGGGTGCCACAGAACTAAACACACGGCGTACCGAAAAAGGCAACATAAATCGCGCATAAATCGAAGGGGCGTGTTATGTTGCGGCCCCGTGTTCGAGGTTCATCTTCGAGGGTCGCTCCTACTCCTCGACGCCGGGTTGACGACGAGGTGGGGTTTTAGGGTTTGGGTTGGCCGCGCGTGTCGAGTACATAGTGCGTCTAAGCGTCGACAGAGAGTGTGCGCGATGCGAGTGTCTAGAATGCGAGGGGATTTCTAGTGCCGATGTGTGAGAGCAATGGAATGAGCGTGAAAACATTCAACAGAATAGAGAAGAAAAGAGAGCCACTTATCCACATCTCCGACGTGGGTTCCTTAGCAACACAAACGTTCGGAACAGATGGATCGGGAGAGGTCTCGGACCGCTCGGTAGGCATCTCCGTACCGGAATAGGGTTGTTTCGTTTTCTAGCCTTTTGATGCTGCCTGGATCAAGGGACTTTGTGCTCAGTTCGAGATTGACCTGCGACGGTGGTTGACGCACCATGAGGTTCGGAACCGTTCGGCATCGGGGATGGTTGAAAAGTTGCTTTGTGAATTAGACGTGAGAAATTAAAGTTAGCTCGTGGTGTGTAAAACCCAAGTTTATCGTTAGGAAAGTGAACAAAAACCTGAATCGGAAACAGAAAAACTGAGTTTTATAGAAAGAGTGCAATTTATGAGTGATCTATTCTACAAAGTTGAACAAAGAATGCAACAATAGAAGTACGTGTGATCTTGCATTTGGTATGACAAAAAGTGAGAATAAAAATTATAAGAATACTTTTGTGAAGGACTCTTGGAAGGACGATTTAACGGAAAAAGTTTCTCAAAAAGTGCACAGAGTGAGAATTGAGGTTTTCTGAAATGAAGGTAAACAAAACGTTGGTGCGACTTTTTTTCGGATCTATTGCAGTTATTTAAAAAAAGTTCTTACATGCATTCTTACATGTCAAATTGTTCTACTTCATTCAAAAAATCAAGAAAAGGGTTTTTAATAGAAAAAGTTGAAGTACTTTAAATTTAATACATTGACCTGTGTTTCAGCACCGTCATCTGCTTTTTTATTATTTTAATAAGTGATATTGTTAGGCCAGTTATTTTACACTACGAAGAAGCTTTCATATGATGGAAGCAATCTGTTTTCAAGTTTTGGTTTTCGTTTCTAAACTCGAAATTAAAGATTTGTTATAGTTTTGAAAAAAGTAATCGAATAATGATCAATCGTTGAAACAAAGAAAGAAGGCTTTGCTATGGCCCAAATGACTAAATTAAAAAATATAAAATATGAAAACGAAGAACATGAAAGCTTATGTATTTTGGGAATTTCTCTTTCCATTTCACCATCGCCCGCAGACGGAGTTTAAAAGTTGTGGAAGCTGTACCGAACCGATCACCGATCGATACATCTTCGAGGTGAATGGCAGTGCTTGGCACGGGTCCTGTTTGCGTTGCAGCGTGTGCTTTTGTCCACTCGAGCGTCAGGTCTCGTGCTATCTACGGGACGGTGACATGTACTGTAAGGCAGATTACATCAAGTAAGGCAATACGATCGAGCTTATCACCGGTTCGCGATCGAAACTAACAGGTGTTGTGGTTATCTCTTTATTCTCGTTCTGCCACGCGAAGGAAGTTTAAGACGAGCTGTGCCAAGTGTTCGCGCTCTATATCGGCCACCGACTGGGTACGGCGGGCCCGGGAGTATGTGTTTCATTTGGCGTGCTTCGCTTGCGATTCCTGTGGACGGCAACTGTCAACGGGTGAACAGTTCGCCATCTGTGAGGAACGGGTCCTGTGCAAAACGCACTACATGGAGCTGATCGATGACGGTACGGCGTCGAGTGAGGACGGCTGTGAAGCGGATGGCAATGGGAAGAACAAAACCAAACGCATCCGGACCACGTTTACGGAGGAGCAGATACAGATTTTGCAGGCAAACTTCCAGGTGGACAGCAATCCGGATGGTCAGGATTTGGAAAGAATTGCTCTCGCTACTGGGTTGAGCAAGCGAGTTACACAAGTTTGGTTCCAGAATTCACGCGCCCGCCAGAAGAAGCATGTACATGGTAAGTTCTGACGATAGCACGACAGTCAGGCGCTGTCCAGATTGTGGAGAGTTAAAAATTTGAATATCTTTCTTGTACGATTACTTCACCTACAGTCCCACGAGCTCAGGACCTCTTTAGTGGTATGCGATCGGATCTCAACAACAACAATAACAGCTGTAGCAGCAGCAACAGCAACGATGGCCCACCGGCACTCCAATACGGTGGCATTGGACCGGAAGATTGTGTTCTGGGCAAGACGCCCATCTTTAACTCGCACGGTTTCATCAATCTCGTGGTGTGACGGGACCAGCAGCGGGCATACCATCGATGGATGGATGTTTGCGATCAACAGTGCCATTGACTAACGGTTGCGGATCGAATCCGGATATGGAGCCGTACTCCGTTGGTTGTTTGTTCCCTCACGGTGCATAGGAACTCATATGGAACTCCACGCTCGGTATTGGCAAGCGAATGGCCTAGAGTTTGGTTAAGTTTCGCACCGTCCCGTACCGTCTGGGACGCTCTTGTGATACAGTACAATGGCTTAGAATTGCTACGATGAGGGTAATTTCTTGAACGCTACGCTTGTGCTTCTGTTACATTCAACAAAGCTTGTCCTACTGTTGGTGTTTGCCAACGAGCTTTAGTATGTGTAACGTACAGAAGATCAACTTCCTGTGCGGTTTAATATACAGCATTGAAGAGCGAACGTGAAGTATTCCGTTTTGTGTTTTACATTTACAGATCCGAAATAGTTATTCTTATAATTTGATGCAAGTTCTGGAAAATACAGTAAATGTGGACGAATGTAAGCGTTTTCTGGTAGTTCTTTAATGTCTGAGCAATTTGCGGCAGAGCACATTGTTGTGGCACAGCATCAATTGTGGTCTTATGGTGGTGTCGTGAGGAAAAGCACATAATAGACAACCCAGAGTTGATCCCAGCAGATATGTACTTTAGTTAGAGAAGCAAATTAACATGATTTTTGTGCGCTTCAGTTATCGGATAAAACTTCACTTTTCATTTCCCATCATGAAGCAGTACTCGAAACCTGTCTTGTTGGGCATTAATGTTCTAAAAATTAGGCTTTATAGGTTGGATGAGAAATGCTTCATTGAACAACTATTGGAAGCATGGGTCGGCTTGGTGGTTTAGGTGACAAACGACGCCGGTTCCACACGACAGCACCGGCTATCAAATCCTATCTGGACCGTAACCCCGTATCATGGACTTACTATCCGGCTGCGTGGTGAAAATAAGCCTTAGCCAGGCCGTTCTTAATACGCAAAAAAAATGTTTTCCTTATATTTGCCACAGTATTTTCTATAAATGCTATATAATTTATTTCAATCTATCAATGAAGAAAATTTAATATCGTTCTTTTAATCACTTTGTAAAAGCAGTGTAAACTAATTTAGCACAAAGCTCCCTCTTTTTCTTTCCACACTCGGACAACATTAGATGGAACATTGTGGCTTGATTTTTAATTGAAATGTCAAACAAAGGTACATCGAGATAGAAGAGTAATGTGGCTATAAAGCGAACCACAACCTTTTCCGTTTTAAGCTTTGCAACAATCATCAAACTGCAAGGGAGAAGTAAAAAAGTTCTTACAAAAAACCAACAAACTACCAACCGGTCGAATCTACAGCCACAGTTCGGAAACCTGTGCGAGCGAGTTAAAACAAATACAGAAATTAATTTCATAATTTATGTTCGTACAGCTTCATTCAGGTGAATCCCACCGATGCCGTCTGTGGGCCGATTA
Organism: Anopheles funestus; assembly: GCF_943734845.2. Classification (NCBI taxonomy): domain Eukaryota; kingdom Metazoa; phylum Arthropoda; class Insecta; order Diptera; family Culicidae; genus Anopheles; species Anopheles funestus. The sequence continues at coordinate 35,561,113 of NC_064599.1, forward strand.
TTCATCCATCGGGTGAAAACTGCACAAAGACAAACGATGCGTCGTACGCGGTTCTACATTTTTCCTTCCCACCTCCCCCGGTCGAGCGCAATAAGTAAAGGGAACCGGCGGTCAATTACTCCGCCTTTGAAACCGTTCGCCGAGTGATCGAGGAAGTGAAAATAATTGAAAGCTTCTGGCTAGTAGCCAGAATGTGGCGAAGATTTGTTTAAAAAGTGCCTTCTATTTCCCCTGTTCACCGTTCGTCTTCACCGTTTCGTTCGGTCCTATTTTAAAACCCCCTTTTGAATCGTCGTTACTTATGTTTGCAAAGAAGGGGTTTCAATTTCGTACCTCGTTTCGATAAAAGTGGTTGCCCATCTACTTGAGGGCATTTTGGGCCCTATTAAATGTGATAAATGGTGCCGATCGGTGCCGGAGGCTTATCGTGGAATTGGTTCGGCTGGGTATTGGTATGACGATCGGTTGCGCAATTTCACCGGTGTGTTTTTATTTCATTTTGTTGTCCCCAGTATGTTCCGGAGGTGATCGAAATGGTAGCACGGAAATCGAAGCCCATTAATAAAGGTGAAAAAATGGCTTTCTTCGGGCGGTATGTGTGTGATTTGTTGGTGCGCTTTCTGGCAGCATACTTTGGCACATTTGGGTAGAATAATGATTGGATTTGTTTTTTTTGTACGAGAGAAAGTTTGATAAAATGATAACACATTTACTAAATTTCTTTCGTTCGTTATCAAGTTAATAAATTATTTTTGTTTCAACTGTAAAGCGATTACATTGTGTGTTTTTTTTCAATTTTATATGATATTGCAACATTGATATAAATATTGTTATTAATAGGTTTAATATTGAGTTGTGTTTGATTGTTCCATGTTTTAATTTACATGGACCTGTACAAAATTTGATTCATACTCTCCCCTCGTAGAAAGAATTGACTATTCGTTGAAATTATAAAAATAAGTCTCGAATACTGCCTAATCATTCTTAAGAATAAAAGAAAACTTAAACTCGGTGTTCTCCAAAAACATTAGCCATGGTAAAGTTGCAGATAAATTAAAAAAAACAGAAATTTAAAATTATATAATTATATCTTTGGTTTTTTTTATTTTATTTTTTTTTTTATTTTACAAATGATGTTTAGCATCACAAACTAATTTGAGTCCATTAGTCTACTACCATGTAAATTGATAATGCAATGACTTGAAACTGCAAACGACTTTTTATGTGTTATATTTGTTATTAATCATGAAAACTGTTTTAAGAGCTGTCATCGCAACTGTCATGATGGATAAATTATATTGTGAATATCTTTAAGAATGTTAACTTTTCATTTTGTTTGTTAAGAACGTCCAGGCCGTATTAAGAGGAAGGAATGTTAACTTAAAATCGATGGAAATTTTTTAAGATCCACAATAAATATTGCAAATTTAAAAATGCAAAGCCTAGTACAATTTGAATCTTATCCTGTGATGCTCGGTACTCATATCAACTCAAAAAGAATCCAACCTCAAACGGAAGCTGCTGCAAACGTAGCTTACAATCGCTTACAACCATGTTACTGCTTTAACTGCTTTGCATCGAACAATCGATTCAACAACTTATTGATCAGAATATGCTCAATCTTCCATGTTTCGATACAAAGACATAAATACAAAGCAAAACATACGCACGAGCAAACATCTTCCCTTTGGTCGGTTTCTTGTAGGCAAAGGATGCTACTTTTATCACCTCTCATATCGTTACTTTTATTAATCCTAAATGTCTGCGCGGTAAGATTTATGCAGTATTTGCACTGGCAATTGGTTTCGCGATTTAATTTATGCATACATCGCGATGGAAAAAAAGAAAAAAAATAACATCATCTCAGACATTCGGTGAAGATGTCGATTGGCGAAAGCAAAAACAAAAGAAACGGTTGCTCAACGGTTGTTACCCAGCGAAAGGTGTAGTGTGGAGTAAGGTGAAGCAGATACACGCATCATAAAAACAACAACAAGTGTCGGACGCTTTTCCAACAGTTCGAACGAAAGCACACACGAACAGCGTAAAGGATTGGGCACCGGGTTGTAAATAAGAGATTTTATTTTCATTTTCTTCAACGTTCCGAAGGGTGTAAGAATGTTGCTGCCGCTTGGTGCTGGTTCAGGTCGATTTCCATGCGATCGTCAATATGCTGCCGGGCAGCCGTTTGTTTCCGTTTCGTTACGATCGTGCTAACCGTGGAGGTACGGACGAAAACCCGGTTCTGTCGCTCAATAACTAATTGAAACATATTTCGTCGGTTCGGTTCGGTTCGGTTAGTCTTCAAATTAAAATACTTCGTACCGATCGTAAATCGATCAACCAATCGATCGACTTTGGGTGCCTTCAGTTTACAATAAAAAAAAAACACACCGATGGAACGCATGGCCCATCGCACATGGACGATTCCCATAGCGTTGAATGTTTTACAGCCTGCCCCAAACATCAACTCCCGGTCTTTACTTTGTATGTTTTGTGCATCAGTACATGCTACCTGCCCGAGGTACGCTTCATTCTGCAATGGTGTTTTGTGTATGTTTTATTTCTGCTGCCCTCCCCCCTTCTAACGTTGAACGTAAATTAAGACAAAAAATGGAACCAGCGTTGGGGTCGGATCGTTGATGGTTCCATTATTTTTACCACAAGTTTGGGTTTTCTTAGTTTTGCTTCTACCCTTACAAGTGCGTTTTTTCGGTTAAGAATGCATGGATTATCTTGTGCGGTAGTAAGGTTCAATTTCGTTTATCCAACAGCAACCCCAAGAAGGCTTTACGCCCTGCCAGCATTTGCCAACGCTGCATCGATCTGCAGGGTGCTGTGCAGTGCAGAAGCCCAAAGCTATTATCGGTTTGAGTTATTCTTGCAATTACGAAATCGATCCTCCCATCATCGGTTGCGATTGGATAATGAATCGCTGACGTTGTTTACTTTTTCGTGAACATTACAAAAAGCCTTGTGCATTCTTTGGTGTGTGTGTTTCGGGAATGCATGAAAAGGTGCATCTTTGTTATGGAGCAGCAAATAAGAGAAAAAAACGTATCTCTACCAATTTAACAAGCAACTATGTACCAAATCATGCAACACATTTTAAGATGGAAAGAATTACTCGATAAAAAAACACCTGACAACTTCATTCGTTGATTTGTCAGTGAGTGTTAATTAATTCCGGTAGATGGCGTTACAGCGTAGAAATATGAAAAAAATAAAATATTTCCTATGTTTAATTTTTCAAACATTACTTAAGAGTAGGCACTAATAATTTATCTACGTTGTGTCTTGAATATTACTAATATTATTCAGTAAATAATTAAAGAGATAAGAAGAGATAGATCTAATGTGAAAAGTTTTTTTCTACGTTCATCTTAATTAATGGAAGCTTTTATGTCCATAATAACAATTGCTAGGTGTTCCTTAGGAATTTTCTTCTGTTTTTGTCATATGTTTTCTCTTGTTATTTTGCGATCAAAGTTTAAATTCTTATGTTTGAATGGCGGTACATTAACTTCAGATTTAGAAGTCTATCTTTCAATAAATAATTGAAGATTAATTTAAATAAGTCACTTGGCGACAAGAAATAAAAATAAGTAAAATATTTCTTTGTAAGAATCAATCATTCTTTGCTACGTGGAAACCGATTTATTACTAATTTTGTCATGTTGAAGAACACACATGACAGGCCAAGACCATCAAGATCTTAGTGACATAAAGAAGAACTAAAAAGTAATAGTTCATACTATAAAGCTTAGATCCCAATGTAGATTATCCATTGATCTTTGGTGTTCTATACCAAACACTGAAACACAACAACATGGATTCCACCCCTCCAATAGTTTTTTTTAAATATTCAATAACAAAAAGCACGAGTTATTACAATCTACATAACTTACCTATTTTGTTGGCTGATGTTGGAAATTGAACAAGAAAATATGAAATCGTCATTTGTTTTCAAGCTTTCTTGTGATTTATGAAATTAGATCCCACAGCGACCATCAAATGCTGGTTCACCGGTCAAACGATACTGCGAAACTGAGACACTGCCATAGAAACAAACGGCCACCATGCGTAATCAATTTCACTTTGTTTAACTACTCCACAAACCACCGCCGGAGGTTTTTGGGCTCTTACAAACAAAAAGCAAATAGGAAAATATACGCCATATCAACGTCGATCGCTGAAACGAAACACTAACAGTCGCTTTAGGTGAGTGTATGAGCAACACAAATGCGTGTAGCCACGAAATAAACCATAACGTTTAGCGGTCGCATAATACATTCACCACGGCACGTAGCCGGAACGCTGAGTCGTGCGTAAACATTACACCGACTGGCCGAAGGAGGTGGTCCCGTTCGGCCTGCGGACAACCACTGTCACCTGGTTGTGGCTGATAAGATCGGCGGTGAAGCAAAAGGCGGAAGAAAAGTACATCCTTGAACTAGACGATCGCATTATAAAATGGTCTCGGCGCCGGAAAAGGCAGTACACTTTGCTTCCGCTTCTCATCAGCTCAGGTAGTACTAGCGCATCACCTTTCCGCTTTATCATTGCGTGTGTTCCGGTTTGGTGTGCAGTGTTAATACTTCCGTTGTTACGTGTCTGTCTCGCAATGAGTACCTCTCTGTTGCACATTGTCCTTGGGGCAGTTCTCGTCGGTCTGTTCGCCTCGTACGTGTATGGATTCAAAGAGCAGACATACTTCGATATGACGGAATCGGAATCGCAAGAGTACGGACCAACGGTGGTTGGCGAAGATAATCGGTTACCCTGCCCATATGCCGTCCACGGTGTTCGTCCACCACAGGGCGAGTGTAGCGATTGTGGGTTCGTGATCGTTGAGAAACGTCATCATTACTGCATTCCAGGCAAGAGTGTCATCAAGGTACTGCGCCGTAAACCAACCTGCAACTGCAAGACACCGAACCATCATGGATCCCATCTGGGATCGGGATATTATGCGTCGGAGAGTAAGGTCGTCCCGAACTATGAGGCCCCATCGACGGCCGTCCAAGGACCGTCACCGGTGGCGGTGAGTGGTTCAGGATCGGAGCAAGTGTCGCGAATGCTGCGAACACTTATTAACGATTCCCATCGGGGCAGCAACTATGGAGATGCAGCTGACAAGACGGCTACTCCCAAGTATCGGACGTTGGACTCTAGCAATGCTCCGAGATCTTTCAACTGAACCACGGATGGAGTCAGATTGAGAAGAACCGAGAAGAGAGTGTAAATACAGTGACCTGGGATTGCCGAGATGTGGAAACATAAGACACATTTTTTTTGTTACATTGATCGTAGTGTAAGCGATAAAAGATTAGGTTAAGCGTTTTGTTACGAAATAAATTATTTTTAAAGCTGCGCAGCTTTACTGGGAAAATGAGGTGACTTATTAATTCGTGGCAAGGTCTCAAATGTTGGGCAAATGATCTGTAAACGATGGTTTATGGTATGGTATTCCTATTGTCTGGTAAATGCCTTACTGCATGTGCCACTACTTACTTACTTCCTAACAACCATATGTGCAGTTAGGTCATATTAAGTCCACCAACAACAGATAGTTTATTCCGATGCTTCTCTTCCAGGTTCCATTAGATTCCAGGTTGCATTAGATGAAGATATTGAGCAACTAGATTCATACAAAGAATCGATTATCCTTCGCAACATGAATATTGGACAGTTAAATGTTGAAGCATTTCAACTCTTATCATATTGGGTAACAAAAAATGGAATGTCAACTTTGGATAATTGATAAATATTACTGAGTAATGGCGTGTATGGTACCATATGACAGTTTTGAAGACTATCCAGTATCGTTTTAACGTGTGATTATGGCAACTTTCAAATGTACATGGAATCAGCAGCCTTTACTGATCATGTATACAGACATCTGGTCTAATGGAAAGTACAAGTTAGGTATAAATTGTATCTAAAGTCATTATATCTGAAAATGTTTATAATGCATTAACTAAAATAACAAGAGAATTAAGTAACTAAGTAATAGGAATACCTTTAAGAATATACTATTCTTTTAAAGGACAATACTTCTACACAGATGAAGTAAAATTATTTTTTAACAATATTCATTCTTGAATTCTTGAAGAATTAAAAAAAAAGTGTGTACATCTATTACGTACTATTCGAATAGTATTTTTTAATTAATAAACCACCATGTAAGCAGTATACAAGGGTCTAAAAACGATAATTTTGAACTAGATTGTAATGTTAATTATCATTAGAGATCTTTATTGGCAAATTTTTAATTCAGTGCAAGATTCTCTTCTTCTTTTATGACACTAGAGTTGAAGATGTCTTGGCTTTTTATTTATGGCTTTCATCCACAGTTACATCCGCCATAACCTCCTGCTTTTTAGTAAGCTGTCAAATCGGTCATAACAATAGCATCTATACATAGCAATATAGCTGCTTTGTGGAATTACCTGTCTTGGCAAACTTTTCCAAATATTCTCTTTTTATATTAACTTTTTCTTCTTTTATCCTTCTTCCTTTTTCCCAGAAAACTCCCAAAGGTAAGATATCTGCGGGGAAATTTAATATAGCGTTATGTGTGGTTGCTGTTCAAACTAAGGAGCACAAAAAAGTTAAGTGAATCAGTTTATGTATACATTCCTCACGTGTACGGCGTCATACGTCGGCGCAAGTCGGCGGTAAAATTCGCTTACCGCTGATAGCATTTAACCTTGCCCATTTGAAAATTTCATCACTTTTTTTAAGGGCTTCAACACGTTTTTACGCAATCGGATACAACGTGCCTCGGGAAACGATTACAATATTAAACAATGCAAAACAATTAAGTTTTCTAGGGGCTTTGTATTGTCTTTGCAAAGAAATGACGTCATTAAAGTTTTCAAATTAGATAAACATTTATAAATGCTGGATCTTTCAAAGCTTTAACCTACATTCTAGTTTTGGCAGAGTGTATCTTTGAATTTAAATAAAATATAACAACCGTTCAGAGTTTTGGTTTTTCTATTGAATTGTTTTATAAATTTATTAAAATACCTAAAATAAATATGTTTAACTCGAATGCTACAAAACTAAATGCCTGGATGGCAAAGGATGGCTGTGCACCGTTTCGTTATCGTCCAAGGTTTAATAGTATCCAACGCTGGGCTGGTAATGTTCAGTGCAGGCACAAGACTTTTTCGGTGGTTTCGGATAGGTCGGTAGAGGAGCTTGGCTTGGCGCCTTAGATTCGTAACTACCCGGAGCGTACGCCGGTTTCGGGTAGGGCTGGGTGTTGTACTTCATCGACGGATAGCGGGGTGGCACGGTGTACGGAGCATAGGTCACAGTTGAGGTTGGCGTAGGGTAGGTGTACGAAGTGGGATGCGTGGCACAGGGCTTCGGACGAGCGGTGGTGTACGGTACGGGAGTGGTAGGTTTATGGCAAGGCTTTTCCGTAGTTCCGTACGTTTCCTTTGGTGGACCGTAGTGTACACGTGTATAGGACTCCTTCGGGGCAGTGTATACTTCCTTCGGTGCGGCGTAGGACTTCGTTGGTGAGTCGTACGCTTCAGACGATACTCCGTAGACTGGTTTGTGTGGTACCTGTGGTGTGTATGTCTTCGTGTCGTAAGCTTCGGCCGATACTCCGCAAGTAGGCTTGTGTGGCTTATAGGACTTCTTCGGTTGATCGTATCCTTCAGCTGATGATCCGTAGACAGGTTTTTGTGGCGTGTAGGGCTGTTTCGGTGGCTCGTAAGTTTCCTTCTCTGGAGCATAGGTGGGTTTGTATGGTACATTTGGCGTGTAGGGCTTTTTCGGTGGCTCGTAAGTTTCCTTCTCTGGAGCATAGGTGGGTTTGCATGGAACATGCGGCGTGTAGGGCTTTTTCGGCGGTTCGTAAGACTCCTTCTCTGGAGCATAGGTTGGTTTGTATGGTACATGCGGCGTGTAGGGCTTTTTCGGTGGCTCGTAAGACTCCTTCTCCTCGACGTAAGGCTTTGGCGTCGGTTCGTACACCTTGCGTGGTGGTTCGTATGTTTCTTTCGGCTTGTCACAAGGTTCCTTCGGCGGAGTGTATGGCTTCCTGGTGCACTCGCACGGTTTCTTCGGATATTCGCAGGGTTTGCTGTGCGGTGCGTACGGAGTCTTGGGAGCAGGATGATGCTTCGATGGGTCCACCATCAGTGAGCAAACAATTTGGTGCAGCAGATTCTTGGATAGTTTCTTCGGTGCATCCGATGGAAGTTGTACGCAGATCGATAGTGGGAGCAATTTCTCCGGACAGTGTCCATCCTTACAGTGAAGCTTCGGCGCATAATGATCGACGGCGGTCATATGTTCTTCGCTGCTTTCGTGACTTCCGTAATGGTGCGGACAGTAGGTAGTGGTTGGATAAATTCCTACACGATTGCCAGGTGGGGCAGTAGTTGCCCTCGCACCATACATTGGCTCCTGGAAACAGTTGGCCAACTGTAGACAAACGACGAACAACGTCGCGGTCAATGATGCTGCTAACTTCATCTTGAACTATGTTGAACCGATACAGAGTTGTCGAATGAAAACTATTAAATATAGGAATGGAAATAAGTGTAAAATATGAAATCAATTCGAAGAGTACTGAATGTAAGCTGGTAGTCACCTCCACAGTCAGCTGCTATTGAAAGTTCGTTGTTGAGTGGATGAAAGTTGAATGTTGAGTATGACTGTTGCACTGACGGGTCATGGTTTATATAGTGCACACGCCAATTGTACACTGTTACCTTGCACCCAAACTGATCGGACGGTCGCTACGCAAACGGCTTGCGTTACCGCTTACCGCAGTGACGCGCACGTACCTTCGCAAAAAGAAAAGTAGAAGGTTTAACCTGTTGATGTTGACTAATGTTGCACTGCCGACTACTTTCACTGATAAGAAAAGGAAAAAATGTCATGTTTTGCGCGTACATTTTGGGCCACTTTCCAGGGCTAGAGCTTAGAACGTAACGTAACTCTATTATGACTGTTGACTGGTTTAAGGGGGAAAGAAAACGTTAACCAGCGTGGCACCACAAAAAACACGTTGAAGATGAGTTATAAAATAAAAGTATTTTAGCAATTAGAGTGTTAGTGCATTTGAATAATCAGTGTTAGGTTACATTATATTATGCAGTAAAAAAAACTCAAAGTCCTTCAAATTGTATGAAGAAACGTGCATTAGGAAAACCCGTGATGTAATGCGATAGCAGAGAAATTATAAATAAACCAATCGATATGCTGTTACTATGCACAATTTTTACAAATTATTTTGAATATCTTATACGCTAAATGACATAAATTACAATTGAGAGAAAATAGTTAAGGTTAACAAATTTAGTAAAACAAATACTGTAAACCTTTTAAATGATAGGGATGTGCATTTGAAAGACGAAAGCAATCTAAGAAAGACATGGTAAGATAAAAAGAGGAAGAAACAAATTTCTTATTTCACGGTACAATGTGTACGAACGTGACCGTAGTAAATTTGGACAAAGCAGATAAAGACGAAATCATTCCACCGTAGGTGCAGCATTTCTGGAAAGGTTTTTATAACGAACAAGCCATGATAAAAAAAACCGTCAAATTTGCTTAAAAACTATCTAGTTTAGTATGTTAGTACGGTGAAAAGTATCGGTGAAACGGTGAACATTATCAATGGCATAAAAGAAGTAAACGAAAACATAAAACAAAGTGCAAAACTTCAAAAAAAATGGGTAATCAAATTCAAGTGGACAATGTAAATGATTTTGTAACGGTTCTTGTGTCATATCGCCACGATATTTAGAAACATTTTAGGAGCAAAAACTGTAAAATAGAATATTTTAGATAATGTTGTTGTTACATAACTCACATAAGAAAAGATAGGAAAGAATTTAAGAATAAGTGGGGAAAAGCTGTCTTTAACATCTTTGCATAACATTGCATTTGAATGAATGTGCCGCTGCACTTTACAATATATCATATTTCACAACAAGTTGTTCAGACCACAACAAGACATGAAGAAATGTTTGTTGGATATTTAAAATAGAGTGTTAGTGTTTACTTAGGCCTATGATTAAACTAAACTTTATATATTTTGAAAAAAAAATTATGGTAGGTGTTAATGACTATAGAGCTAAGCTTCACCGAACAATCCACATAAGGTTGCATAACCTTAGTTCAAGTGCAAATATGTTGAAAACAAGACCAAAACAAAAACCAAACATATAACTTCTTTCGTAAGCGATCCGCCAGTGTAAACTCCGGGAACACTTGCTACTATTATTTCTACCAGAGACGTGTCTGCTTGCCTTTCCTACTAACCCCTCGGACAATTCTTCTGGCCCTCCATCTTCAGGTGAGGATCGTTTACGTTTACCAGACGCGTTTATTATTTAAATGCGGTAAGCAGAGGGCACCTGAAAACGACGACGACGCCCCAAGTAGACATACTGTTTCGCGCGTAACCGCGTACGGCACTCGAACGCTTTTCCACCACAGTGCGCACCCGTGCCGACCGAATTTGAAAAGGTTTGTGAACACTCGAGGCCCCCCCCGTCCCCCTCATGGGCCAGGTTGGAAATCAGCTGGCAAAAGTTCGGTCACGTACGTGTTTGACATCCACAGGCTCGGCGGCTGACATTGACAGCCTTTAGAATGTACGCAAATCATATATCGGTCAGCGGAAGTGTTTCTCGTTTTTCCGACTGTCGAGCATTCGAAACTAGAACAAACGGTTAAGCGTATGGGCATAGTTTTTCTTCGACCATCGATGAAGAAAATTAAGGGATGAAAAACAACACACGGACAACAACGCAGATGACACGTACCGAGTGCTAGTTTGGCAGTGTGGGGCTACGAAACTGGTGTAATTTCACTTTGGTACTAACCGGAAAAGGAAAAAAGGAGCACATTCTTGTGATTGTACCCTTCGGAGCGCCGCGAGCGAATGCGCCATCGTGAACTTATCACATGCCGTGAACTAGATGGAACGCAGCAAAGCAAGAAAGTTTAAGTATGGAATTGAGCGTTGGACGTTTCCAAGAAGTTCTGATGCTGTGAAAGTAGAAAAGAAAGAAAAAATGGGAAAAAAGATTTTGTTTTAAATTAAATTTGACCTTAATACGTTCTAACCAAGCAAAACAAAAAAAAATGAAATTCAACGAGCAGCTGAAACACAAGATATAAAATTTAAAGTACGTTAATTAAATACACGAAATACATTAATAACACTCAACCAACCAAAACCTTTCGCATTTAAAAATTCTTCAGACGAAATAACTCCTAAATAACTCTGGGTTCAGTTTTTGGCAGAGCTTAAAAATTTCGCAGATCAAAACATCAGGCGCCTAAGTAAGAAATGTGGTTTTTCGAATAAAGTAAGAACTTGGGTTCAGGCTCAAGAATAATTACATAGTTTTTCAAAAATGATGTTTTACGTGTCTTCTAAACTTTAGAAATTTAGCATAATATCCGATAATATAATCAAAGACCTATTCTCCAAGGGCATGAAACATCTAGATGCAGTAAAGAATATCATTTGCGGTAGATAAATCACTATTGTGTTTGATGTAAATTTGCAGCTGAAAAATATTTCAATAAATATCAGTCTTCGAATCCTGTTGATAAGAAATGTAACGAACGATACTAACATATAGACTAAAAGGAAATTTGAAATATTTCAAAGTAATTCTTGCTATACATGTAAGCTCTATTACCATGAGTTTATGTCATGGTTTTTGGTGGAATCCAGCTTTGAATTTTCTATTACGAGTCTTGAATCAGAACAAACAAATAAAACGATATACAAGACATTGTTTACTAATGCTTCCTAGAACTAAAACCATTTGTATTCTGATGTATAGTTTGAGAACGATAACACTATAACACTCAATCGCCATAAACATCACGCTTTGTTATCCGAGATCTAATGGACCTCCACGCACGGTAGAACAAGTTGTAGCGAATCTGCAGGGAATAGATGCACATCATCAGCATCCTCCGCCAGGTGTAATCGATCCACACCCGTACACCTTCTTCCGGGCGCAGTCCCACCCCCATACAATGGAACGCTAAACGCCCCATGAAGCCAAAATGCACGAGCCACACCATCGATGGAGGTCTAGCCGTATACAGCAACATCAATTTTTGCTCCAAACTGGGCAACTCCTGCCAGCCGGTCGGCACGGACGGTACAGAATCAATGACAAATATCAGCATGCCGTATGCCTTTTACGGATCGGTGTGGACGTGCTGTTTGTGTCTTGAGCAATAAAAATGGAAAAATATGATTTTTATTTTGGTACCGTACGCATCCTGCCCGCGGTGCGAGCGATCTGCTTTGATCGGGTTTACTTTGCATTAAAATGTTGTGTGCCATGTTTCGTGTGCCGTTGTACCGGGTAGGATCGGTACGGTTTGAAGTCACATAAGGGAATCCTTTCGATGGAAAAAAAACTCGTCCGATGGAATTTTTTTTCACAGAGGATGGACCGGCTATGACGAATCTATTTGAACAGGTCAACTCAGTTGTAGTGTGAAGACGAGCGGGTGCAAGCTAGCTTGAAATGATAATGTATACTTCTTAAATGTGTTTTTTACCCGTTTGGGCAAGCCTTTTGCTTCCATGATTTGGGGAGGATTTGAATTAAATTGTTTACTCATGCTAAGGGTGCAACAAGACACCATAGGCGATGATTGATCTGACGACGATTAATCATACATACACGGCAGCAAGTGATCGGATATTCGTCGGTGTGATCAGGGTGAAAAAAATGAAGTCGATTTAGCGTTCTTTTTTATTTTGAATTGCAAAATTTCTGAATCTGAATTATGAGCACTATTTTGTTTTGCGATAAACTCTTCTAATCGCTTACATTCCTTTCAGCCCGCACCAAAAGCTATACACAACCGGTAGCAAGATGGATGTGCGAAGATGTTAAACATTTTTCACAGCCTATCGCAACTGTCCCCAAAAAATATAGCAAACATGCAAATAAGAATACCAGCAAACCAAAACCGACCACGAGTGATTTATTGAGCTTGCGCGCGCGTTGACCGCAGCGCAGTGCAATATAACATAATTTCACCCCAGTTCGGGTTGGGATGTTGCGCTTTTTGTAGCGTAACTTAAGCTGCGTTCGCCGGAGTTCGCTGGAGTTGTCGCGTGTACCCGTGATTTAAAGTGATCGTTTCGAAACGCTGCAGAAAATGATGTTAGCGTTTTTCTGTTGCTGTTGTTGTCTTGGTTCGCTTTCATACGCTTAAATTCAAAATGTGTCCTCTTCGGGGTTGGGGCAGGCTTGTTTGAAATGGGAGACGGCTGTGAGGAGGGTGCGATGAAACAAAACACACCAAGCATGCGATGTCTTTGGCTCGCTGGAGGAAGCGATGCTTGACCAACCATCTCAGGTGTCAACAGTAGTTGAACAAGTTTATGCAAATTCTGGCAATTTTTCATAACCTCATTCTTGGCTCACGCAAATCGCACGAGGTTATGCGTGCGCCGTGTCGGAGCATAGCAGCGGTGTTGCGGATGGTGGCTTTTTTCATCCTTCCTTCACAAAAAAAACCCTCATCATTGTGCCGTTTGGATTGGATTGTTATTTTTAATTTGACAAATGATTAATCTCCAACACAGGTCCGCTAGTGTCGCGCGATGTTGTGAATATAATTAAAAAATATATTTCCATCTCCGAGCAAACAGCTCGACAGCAGGTTTTAACCCACGATCAACAGGATGCCACGGATGGGTACGTAAAGGAGCAAGGTGAAACACAAGTGAAGAGCTAACGTTTTATTTTGTTATCCTTCTGCTAATCGTAGATGATCGGTACCAAACTGTCATCACCCGCTTAGCATACGTTCAGCGCTCGAATTCGGTTGCAGTTGCAACCGAAGAAAAATGCTTTCTTCCCACGGAACTAAAAACGCCAGCAAGAAAAAAAGGGCACGAATTGGAGAAGAAAAGCAAGAGAAAACTGAATGTAAAACAAAAATTCTTCCGATTCCTTGCCCGGATGCTTGAGCACAAAGTTTGTGTCAATATTTTCATTAGAAAAATTGAACGAAAACATCCTTCACTACCGGTGCTGTTAGATATACCGGCTCTCAAGCGAGCCGGCCAGCATCAAGTGGGGTTTACCCGTTTATTGAAGTGTCCGCTCTAAAGCCTGCAAAGGGAATTGTTCGACCACGAAAAATGGGAGAGAAAAAAAAAGCGACACCGTAAAAGAAGCATCCACTCCATCGAAATGTCATTGTGTGTTTTCCTGCCGCTGACCTGCTGAACCATTCCGGTACAAAGGTGACAGCTACGGACCCGGACTGCGGAAAGTTTTCTTTTGACACCTTTCAGTCACACACAGCTAAGCTCCGAATACGAATAATTGTATCGATAAGTAGTGACCGAGCGGGAGAAAAAAAATTGGTATCATCATTTCCATTGCCCCGTTCGGTCGTGCGTTGAAGTCTTTTGAAGTTGTGGGCTTCTCAAAAAACTTAAATCCACAGCCACACAAAAACCCAACGCAACAACCCTCTTAAGATCCCGCACCGGACTTAAAAGTGGACTGTTGGTGGATTTTTGGTGGGGCAGCTTACTCGCGCGGCAACATAAATTCCAAAAGGAGGTACTGCCATTGTCCAATTGTAACAACATTTGCCCGCCCGTTGCCCGGCTGCGTGAGTCATGACGGTGCGGAATGTGCCGCGCAATGGTCGTCATCATCTTCGAGCTGACCGCCCGGAACCAGCCGAACGGCAACGGGTTTTCTTAAGCAGTTATTTTCGGAGGTTTAGCCGGGTTTTTGTTATTATTTACACTCGTTTTGCCGGTGGTTGGTGAGCGATAAGCAAGTGCCTACGAGCCTTTTGAAGCAGTTTTTTTTTCGTTTGATAAATATGGTGAAATTTAAAATATGTGAATTTAAAACATATTCAATTCTCATTTTTTTTGCTAAAAAGTAAAAAATAACATTTTTCAATGATAACTATACTGATTAGCCGAAAATGTAAATAATATAATTAACAAGAGCAACAAAAATAACAAAAAAACACAACAAAAAAGAAACAAAAAAAGTTGTTAATAGATAGTATAACAAAACAAACAAAACATATGTTTAAATGTGATGAAAGGTTAAAAAACATGAATAGTATTAAGTTTACAAAGATGAAAAGAACAACGAACTTAAACTAAACAATTCCCTGCTCGGGTGGGACAAATCATCCAAGCACGGATAAAGCCATCAATACTAAAAGGTTAAATCGAGCTGGTTGAACTTCTCGTTATGACACGACCCCGGCGATTGCAACCCCGGTACGAACGCCAGTGGGCCAGTCCGTGAGCGCCATATCGAATGGATGATAAGTGAGCCTAGAGAAGGCGCAGTGCGTGTCTGTTGTTGCTGCTCCGTCCACCGTGGTCGCACACTCACTTTGGACCACTTGCGGTGCGCTAAACTAGGTGCGATTTCCAAACCTCCCCATACCGAAACCAAACAAACACTCCGGGGAAGAAATATGAAAACCATTCCATCCCGGACTGGTGTCTCCGCTACGCCTCACGGTTGTTTCGTTAATCCATGAAAATTTTCTATTTTTAATTTCACCCGCCAACCTGGTTCCAACGCCATCCTTTGCAATGGCGATTCCTAGGCTGAAAATTTGACAAATTGTTTCCCAAAATTCAGCAACACACACACACACGCGTGCGCACCAAAACTAGATGGGTTAGGAGCTCGGCAGGAGATCGGTTTTGGTATAAGAAAAAACTACACCGTACCACAAGAGGGCGCTCCGGTTTTGAACAAATTAGTCACCAACAAGCCACAACATCAGGGCACCATCGATCCTTGCCCGTAGCCCGCAGTTGTGCTGCCGTGTTTTTCTTTTTTTGACTCTCTTTCGCTACTTCTGCTCCATATCATCACCCGAGAGGAATAGGCCAGCAATAATAGGGAACGGGATACGGGTGGAACGATCGGGCGGGATCTACAGATTTCTCGCGCCAGTTTACGATGGTAATTAATTTGATAAATTAATATGTTAATGGTGTCTGAGCAGTACAAATAGGTCCGACCGATTGCCGAGCTCATTTCTCATCGACTTTCCCATTGCCTAGGGATCTAGGGACCCATAATGGTCCGTTCGTAAACCTGCCGAACGTGTTACGGGATGCCGCATCAGTTTTCACGATCGTCGCACGAAAATCACGATCACGACCTGTTGTCCCTTCCGCTATCAAGTGCGCTTATGTGGATCGTCGGTTGGCCATGATGGTTGGCGCATGATTCGCTAGAAGCCATACAGAACGAAAGACTCAAACGAGTGGCATACCGACGAACCGCGGTGAGCCGCGATCGTTGTGGTCTCCCGCCGGGAAGGTAACGATTTTTGAAGATTTATTGATTCGAGAAGAAAAATCATCTTCTTCTCAAAGGAGATAGAATAAAAAACTACAGAAAAAGGAGGAAAAAGATAACCTCTCGCTTCACTCTAGATCTAGATCATAATGGGAACCACTGCCCAGTGAGAAGCTCAGTAGTGTCAATTAGCGTACGGGATTAGAAAAATTGTCCACCGGGGCGATGTCACGTTGTGTTTTCCCACCGTAAAGATGTGCATTTTATTGTTGGCGCTTGGATGCTAGGATGTGATTATTGAGCACATCCGAAATAGTTTCCAACCCGGGAGTGTGGTAGCAAGTGTCCGGAATGTTATCGTTTGAGGCACCTTTGGAAGCGAGCATCGCTGTGATCATCAACCGAGTGCGGATTATGATCGCAGCGCATGCTGTCTAATTGCTGTTTATTGCCATTTTTACTACCGGGACTAGAACTTACAACACTGTTAGCAAAGAACTACGACAGCCCAATGAGACGCTGCAGGAGAGTAACTTTCCATGGGAACAATTTTCCCTATTGGACTTTATCTCGCCAGCTAACGGACTGCGAGTTGAAAAGAAAAAGCTTACACTTTCATAGAGATATAAAGTTTGATCGAAGTAAAAATTAGTCAAGTTTTATGCTATTCGCTTGCTATCTTACACGAAACGTTCGAGATCACTCCAGACGCCTGCTTTTCAACAGGTGCCACCCGGACCTGTAAGGTATGTGCGATTGATTGACCCCGACATCGATAGGGAAATAATTTATTGAAACGAAATGTGCGCTCAAACAACATTTATGATGTTGTTGTTCGGGGGGGATTTCGCTCCGCGCCGCCTGTAGCCTTCTGCGGTCGGCTATGAAATGGTTGATAATGGTCGGCAGTGTTTAATGGGCGTGTGTGTTTGGCGAGGGCCTTCCCTTTATTGATAGGTTAGAGTAGGCTGTTTGTTTAATTTTCCGCATGCCAGGGCACCATCAGCACACACACACATACACCAAGTGTAAAGCAACAGGTGAATGATGGCAGGATGTTGTGCGTGAAGCTTGCCCTCCTTAAAACCGTTTTGCTTGATTAAGACAATCGCTTCATCTTGATAGGAGGTGTTTTTCGGGGCATAGTACTAAAAAAAGGTAAACCATGAAGTCGAGCAGCCTGAGAAAAGTAGAGCCTTTGTAAAGTGGTGTGATAAATAGTAGACATTTTTCCTAAACCAATAGTCAGCCCGTGAGGTTTGAATAGATCGATCGATATAGATGATGAATCATCGATCATCGTGTTTATAAAGGTGTTGGGTTGTTTAACTAAGAAATGTATGATATGTAACTTAAAAACATTAAACAGTGTATGTATCAACCTTTAATTTATTTTAATTTTAAATTTTATTTAATAACTGTATCCGTTTATTTGTGGCAGCAACTACGAAAAACGTCAATCAACGAAGTGTAGAAATTTTACAACGTGATCCACTGAAAATAGCAAATAAGGCATTTAATATATCTTCTTTTGGAGAATGTCAGAGTGTAGACCAACAGCAGAAACTGTAGATGAACATCGGGAGCAAAGTTACCTCATAATTCCCCCCAAAATATCGGAGTACACGGCCAAATAATGAACAAATACTTGAACCAAATAGGCGATGGAGGTTAGCTGCATCTGAACTGCTGGTAGTTAGTGCCGCGAAGAAACAGCTGGTTAATAAAAAAATATTATTTTCGACCAAACACGACCTCGGAGTCTTAATGGATAACGAGACCTATTTGACAATTTATGATAGCTACTAGTGTACTTGATGTTCTCAATCAGAAGGACAAGCACAGAAGAAGTTCGTTTTGTGATAAAAGTTTAACAAAAAGCAAATATTTTTACCTACAGGCCTTGCGATTATTAAGGAGTTGGCCAGAACCTGTCTCTCAGGAGTTTTGCTTGAAGTTTGCTTTCATCAGAAAGTATATTGAGATCTTTCCCTCTGGCTTCAGCCATCAGTGATTTCACTGAATTTACTGCAGTAGATAAGATGATTGAAGATGAATAACCACCAATCCTCAGATGGTGTTCAAAGTGCCTCGAATGCGACCTACAGATCTTTAATGGCTAAATCTGAAAAGGAAAATATACTCTAATAATTTGGAGATGAAAATGGCCAGTCAATCGATCGTCTAAGCCAGAGGTCTTCAAACTATGGCTACGGCCCGATAGATTCCGCGATTGGCCCTCAGCGGTGGCTATTTCACTGAAAGCGGCCCGCCATCTAAAAAGTTTGGTGACCCCTGGTCTAGGCCATAGAAAAGTTGAACCAAATACGAAAACTAATGTTTTATATGGTCTTTGGTAAGGTTCCGGTCAGCTGATGAGAGGCGGCTTAACGTTCCGTCAACACATTTTCCTATTAGTCAATTAAACTTATAGCACGAATCAAAATTGTTAAAGCAAAAACGTTTGTTTACGAAATAGTTCAAACCATGTAAATAAACTTTTAACGTTAAAAATATTCCATTTCAATATTTTATAGCTAGATAATGTTATTCGAAAAAAGACACACAAAAACGAAAACGACATCCTGCGGAATGTAGGTACCATTAACCTGTGCAAGAATTATGGTCTATGAGTTCCCATTAACCAATATGAACAGCGGCAGCAGAGCATTCATAATACATCCTCACACATTAATCTGATCGCGCCTTATCCCGCGGTGGGTAAAGCAATCACCCCTGTTGAAAGCAACGGCCCACGGCAGAACAGTCATTGACTGTGACCGATTCGTCGAGGTCCTTTTTCAATGTCCGTAACCATTTGGCTCCAGCTTGCCTCCGGACAGCTCAGGCGGGTTACGTGGTGAAATATGCATTCATTTTTCAGATGCAGAATGTCTAAAAAACACATTCTACCCCCGCGGCTATTTCTCGTTGCTGGACTTGACCATTTTTAAACGATTTCCGAATCCAATCCAGAAGCCAATCGATTCGATTACCGATCGTGTCCCACATTGGGCGATGGACGCAAAACAGAGGGGAAACCAGCTCGTGGCATCACGGTTACCCAAGAACGAACGCAGAACCAGCAGGGATGGAGTTCGCTTTCGCCATCGGACGCGGTTGTGCAAAAAGTCTCCCGCCGGTTTCGAATCATCGTTACCGATCGGTCATCGGTCGGACGGAAGCCACCGTAACTGCAACTGCAACGTGAGGACTGCACCGCTGGGTGCAATCTTCACGCGCTATTTTCGGTTGCAGAATGTTGCGCATTCACGCTTCACCGCGCACCCATGCCGGGTTTGTGTTAATAATAAAATAAATTTTAGCACATTGCAAATTATCATTTGATAGGTTTCGGTCCGGCTCCGGGTTCGGATCTGGGTGAAATGCTCCATCCATCCATCCTGCTATTTGCAATGGTGTGCGATTTATGGCATTCGATTCTGACCTTCCCTACACCGGGGAAGCATATGGGGATCTTGCAAGCAAACATCGAACAAACCCACCAGTGGAGATTAGAATGAGCGAAACAAACCCCAGCCGTGTTTGAATCGCGTCGCCGTTTGACGTTTGAGCTCCACCACACCCGATCCGGGCTCGATCGAAGCCGAAAGACTATTAATTTCCGCACAATTGCTGACTCAAATCGATTACAAATTTATTTACACGCACCACAGGCACCGGGTGGATGGGATCCATCCCGGGGAAAAAATGTATAAATAAAAACTCCACTTGCCTGCAGCATGCCTTTGCACGTGATTATAGTGTGGCGGGGATCGGTAAAGGATCGTATCAGTGTTTGACCTCCCCCGGTGATATGGGTTCAGCTGAGCAGTTCACCTCTGCTTTTAGCTGACTCTTTCACGCTCAATGGGGAGGATAATTGCGCTGACGGTGTATCGACAGGAGAGTCGAGTTGGTGATCGTACTGGATCATTCGCCGTTTTCTGCAGGCAGCAAAACGATCACTGGAAAAAGGTTTGCTTTGAGGAGTTTGAGGCTGAAGATCCATCCACCAGTGTATCTAACGCCAGCTAGGCTTAGGGAGCTATTTTTCTTTCGTTCGGACAGATTTTAGAATGTGCTCTAGCGCCATCTCCCGCCGTGCGGCTGAGTAGCCAACTGTTTGTAGCCTTTAAGTACCCGTGTAAAGAATGATAAACTAGCAAAACGGATGGTTAAAAGGGAAAGAAAAGTCTCCTCCATAGGGGGTGAAAATGATCGGTTTTGGTGGATCCAATCGTACTGGAAATAGCCTTCGTTCGAAGCGAATGATACTCATCATCAAGCACCGGCGTTAGTGAAGCTTAGTTTGAAGAGTTTTTGTTGCTTTTCTGACGGCAACTGGGCCAAATGTATTTTGTTATCGATCAATTCCCATTTTTAGAAAATAGCCATACATTGAACAGTTTAATGTTTAACATTCATAGATTTGCTGCTGTAGACAAGGTTCCGAGTAATCGTTAAAGACTGCATAAAGACTTAGAGACTAACAACTAACTATTTAACAATTAAAAAAATATATATATAGAGTTTATATTTTAAAACTCCATTTTTATAGTGTTAGTATTGTTTCGCACCAGAGGCTAATTAGATAAAAAAATGATACAGCTAGATTTTTACTATTTTAAGCGTCCTTTACAATTCAAAGAAATGTATAAGCATCAATGACTCAAGGTAATTGTTAACGACGTGCTTTTATTTTTTGCTCCAAACAATCCATAAAATGCAGCACCTTACGATTCATTGTATATTTTTTTTTGCAAAAATTGCCTTTTGTCTGTCATTATCAAACTAATCAATCGTTTTTCCTATCCGCTATTTATCTTCCGTTCAATCTTACCTTTGTTTTACCCTCCACAAAACAAGTCGCCATGAATGTCACCTGAAATCTTCCAAACCCAAAAGCTTTTCCGGATTTCCCTCCCCTGGTAGCATACAACGAACGTGATCGAAAGCAGCGCGTGGCACGACTTGTGCTACAGAAGGCTGCGAGCAGGCAAAAGGCCTCTTTCGATTTTTACAACTTACATTCCTCACGGTTTGGCGCAACCCTGGACGACCGAATGAGTGACAGGACTCGTAAAATGTAATCAGCAACGAAACCGCGTGCGCTGCTCAACACACGTTCGCATGAAAAATTAAACGGACAAACCGATGGGAAAATGTGATGGCTAAATATGCACGGATGTTGAAAAAAAAAAGACTTCAACCAAACTATGCCACACGTGGAAAAAAAATGTTTGCTGTAACGATGAAAGAAAAGAAAACTACAGTCCAGCATACAGTCTGTCCGTTCGATAATAATTTCTTAATTGAGAAATAGTTTTTTCCCCTCCAACTTGACGATTCGTTTTCGTCTCGTTCGAGCCCTTTTGTCTTACTTACATTCTTGGCATAAAGCGCCGTGAATAAATGGATTTGTTGAAGAAATGAAACCTACGTTAAGGCTTCACTTTGGTCGGTTTATTAGAACAATAAAATTTCATCAACCACCAGCACGAGAGCTTCGAGGGAGATAGTTTATGAGCGGATAGAAGCAACAGTACCACTTGCAACCACTTCACAACGGATCTACGAACGGCCACAAATTGAAACGTTCGGAAAGCACGATTGTATGGCGTTTTTTTTATCCACTACGAACCGAACCTCGATTGCCATCTGTCTCTTGTCACCGTGTTTGCGGAAAACGAGCGTGGCAGGATGGAAGAAGGTACGGTTGATTTACGCGACAGTTCATCGATAAACACACGTGGAAATGATTGTAAACCATGCTTGGAAGGAAAGCCGTTTTTTTAGTTGGGGAATGTGCTAACCGAAATCGTCAACACATTAATGGTATTTTAAGCTCTAAGGTCATTTATTGCATGTTGCGATATTTTTAAATTAACTTTTTTATTAAAACTTTTTTTTCAAAGATATAAATAAATCTTACTGAACTTATACTTACTGAAAAGCTTTAGAACTCTCATAAACATAGTTTTTAAATTTTGATGTATGAATTTTTAAAGTTCCAAGAATCTTGGAAGGAAAATATTGAAACAATTTCTAAAGATGAGTCGATAGGATTCTTGGATCTATGAATATTTGTTAATCTGTAATGAATCATGGTTTTATTTTTTTATTACTTTTGTACGTTTCTTCTATAAAAATGTTTTTAATACGTTGGGAAATCCTTTTGTTTCGTCTTTGCGAGGGATAAATAATCGAAGTCAATTGGCATATTAGAAGATGTAGCATCGTCCAAGAACTAAAGTGATGGTTTGATTTTACATTAGCAAAGCCTTGTACAAATGGAATAAAATCGACCCAATCTTGGAATGAAATGGGTGCACAAGAACTTAAATACAACAAAATTATGAGAACACGCTCGTCGTCAGAGTGAGGCAAAGCAGCTACGGTAAACGGTAAACAGAACGGTTTCTACCCCCGATATACGCGATTTCGCTATACACGATTTTTTCGAAACTGGCTTTTAACTTCGTTAACAAAGAAGCAAATTCAAAAATAAAATTCTTCAAAGTCTCTCGTAACGAGTTTCAATCTAGCAGTAACAACAACTTAACAGTTATATGGAAAGAACATTATCGGAAATAGAACCAATGGACGAAGATAAAGAAATGTTCAGCAATGTAATTTAGAATATCCTCAAAGAGATGGTGATATACAAAGAAATCTATCATCAAACCAAGAACTCGATATACGCTAATATTCGAGATAAGTGTAAAACAAGTTTCAACCGAACTGTAATAAAAAAGTAACGTAATAAAAAATCTATAAGCTACGTAACAAAAACACCTTCTTGCATCTTTAAATGAAACATTACTTTAACAATTATAACATCCCAATTTAATACTTATATTAATGACCAATTTGCATCCTTCATTTGCACCTGTACTAAGCAAATGTTTAAACAACATGGTTCACCAAAACCAACAATATCCGTCCGTAAAAGGGATACAATTGGTTGCAATAAATACAAACATTCTGTTAAACATAAATCGTCCATCTCTTTAAGACCGGCAGCCTTTACCCAGTTCGTACCATTAAATCAGTTAAAGCTGCAATCACATTCGCGGTCCCCTTTAATTTCCTCATGTCGTTCGCTGCGTTGTGTTTGCTAATTGCTTGTACCGAGCAATACTGATCCTGCGAAACAGACCGAATCACGAAAAAAAGGAAGACAGGAACCGGAATGAGTAAAAGATAGACATTGTCTTTGATGTAACGAGGCTGTACTATTTCCCTTGCCAGCTTCATCCTGCGCATACGAGCCGTTGAATAATGTTTAGCAAAAAAAATGACCTAATAAAAATCGATGTAAAAATTGTAAATGTGTGTGTAAAAAAATGTACATTTTTTACGTAAAAGGACGACAAAAATTCAGCAAACCGAATAAGGGTGAAAAATCCCTTACATGAGCAAACGGACATGACGCACCGTAGGGGATGATGCAACCCCTAAAGAAAACAAGGCGGAGCCAAGCGAAACGCAAGAGAAAATTTTGAGCGACGTGCATTTGCGTTTATCCTACTTTATCCCTCGTGCAGCTTCCAGCTGGGTGGTTGTTTGGGTCTCTTTTACCCACCCTGTGCTGCAGCAGCAGCAGCATTTGCTGCCGCTTATTTACCAGCGCTGCCACTATGTGAAAACAACTGTCAAAGAGCGCGAGAATCGCGAGATTCCAGTCCCTAGCAAATAACGGTTACGATTAGACGTGCGTATAAACATTTCTCAAGCGCAGGCCGTGCTGCGAGAGGCGGTTTTGTTTTCGGTTTCGCGTGGCCATCTATAATCGGCATCGCGATCGGGATTGTTGGGCGCGAAACGTAAAGCTGCTGACCACACGGCAGGAATTTTTGTGCTTAGGTTTGGAATTTCTTGTGCCGGAAACGAACCCAACCGATACCGTGCAAGATAATTGAAGAATGCAAATTTTAAGAAGGTGAATAAAAGTGCAGAAGAGGTCGGAAAATGATTATACAAGCTAGATAAAAACATAATCCTTCATGGAATAAAATGGATCTACAACAAAATGTGTCATAAAGTGTGATAAGAAAAGTGTGAAAAGTGATGTTTTGTTAAAATGATAAAGATAAGAAAAGTATACACGAATCGTTTCGCCGGGTTATTCAATTATTAAAACAAAACATGAAATCAGATAAGGAAGTATATTAAAAAAATATATTTCAATAGTATTCAGAATTCGGAAGAATAGTATACAAGAGTAAGAAAACAAAACTGTGCTGTGTTGAGTTGAAATGAGTGCGATTAAATAAGAAACGATGATACTTTCGTAAAACTCATCGAAAATGTAACAAAATACTACGTACTGGAGTATAAAGCAAAGCACAACAACAGCCAGCTTTACATAATGAAGGTAAGTTTTCTTTTGCACAGTAACATGGATTGTACACACAATTAGATGTACATTTTTGCTAAAAATATATCCCCAAGAGAAATCACCGTCGGCAAATCGGAGTGCTGGATATTCCTTGATTTATTCATTTTGTTGACGAATTCTATCCGAATTTGCTCATTGGGGCTCACAACATTTAAAAACAAAAACAAACATTAATACCTTAACAAACATTTAAAGCTACGAACTTGTTACATTTCAACAATCATAAACAGAAATATTTAATAATGAAAAATAATTAAAATTGATCTTGGAAGATGAAAATCATCACGCTCTGTTTCAATCGTTTGTTGGCAACATAATTCGTGTTTCGGCGTAATGTGTTCCTCCATTAAACACGAGGTTCACTTGTTTTCAAATCCGAGGAACCGGTTTATCTGTTGGTAAACAAAAATAACACCATCGAGTTGATGCATTTTCATTAAAAAAAAAGAAATTAATCGATGTGAAACCCATATAATGCGAATGTAAAGATATTAATCGTTATTTTTCACCTCTTTTTATTTTATTATGGTTGATCAAAGAACAAAAAAATGGAAGATTGGATCGATTCTGAATCTTTGCTATCATCAAAGCTAGCGATCGGTTTTGATTTGAAAGAGATAAATCGATTTGAAGAAGCAAAAGAAAAAAAAATTGCATAAACACACACACACAAGGCTCAAACAGGACTTGCGGTTAAGGATGTGGTTGCGCAAGCGCGAACGGGCGCTCGCGGACCTTTCGCATCGGCGAACTCCTGCGGCGAGCATCAAATACCCACCTGGGTCGCATCTGTTGTCATCGAGTTGAAAACTACCAGATTTTGCTCTTAGTAACACATACGCACACACACGTTTTAGGTAAAGTTAGCCTACGGGAGTGTGAAAGAATTTGTATTCTTAAGGGTACCAAGCGGGATCAAGCATGTATTAGACCCAATAAAAAATAAAAGTGTCATAATGTTAATTTATTGAACCGGCGGGTGCGGTTGAATCGGCTACATTGTCAGTTGTATCGTTCGATTTATTCCATCCGCTATGAAGGGTTTTTTTAGGAAACGGGACTTAAATCTTAAATCGTCATTTTCATGTTGTGAACGCTGTCGAGTGGGCTTCAAGAGTCCGTTGACTAATAAATAATAATAATAATAATAATAAAATATGTTTGCCGAATTCGATGGAATTCTAAGTTTGCGACCCATTCGTTCACGCGCTAGGTGAGCAGCAAAACACCCTCGAATGTAGGTCCTGTTAGATGTTCGTTTACTGCGTGCAAAATTTAACCCCAAACCTCCTCATTAGTCATGTGATCGGTTTATCGTTCCTGTGAGGATCGAAGTTGAACAAAAGCAACGGGTAACATTTCAGGATTGTTACTTATAAATTCCAAAGCTTCCATGCAAAGAACCAGGAGTTTTTTTAAATGGGACAGAAAAATGAGCAGTTCATCTTAAAAATGCGCTTCACAGTAGTTGTTTATTGACCGACAAACAAGCACGATCATCAAGTACAAAATGTAAAATTTTGCAATTCAAGATTTAGATTTATCATTAAACCACGGCTACACAAACAAATATTTAATCATTAAAACTCAATCACAGTAGAATTAAAATTTCCCAAAAGCTAAATTTCCGTAAAAATGTCAAACGATTTTTGAAAAAAATCTTTTCGCATAAAAGGATTACAATTAATTGCGAAACTTTTACGCCACATTGATTGAAAAGAAACTGCTGCGTAATGTTGCTTATGAAAATAATCCTTTTGCCTCCCATTAAGAAAAACATCCTTTCATTGAAATCACCGATCAGTCGATCAGCCGACAAAACGGCGAACGGCAAAGCTTTCCTTCCTTCTAAGGGAACCCTTTTCTAGTGCAAGTGGGTGGCCAAGCGCATGAATTATGACCCGTAACCAGCATAGTTCGCTTGTGAACGGAACTCGTATCGTCCCATGGTAGTAACACAACTTGCTCTTGACCGTGACAACAAAATATAAATGCAACTACCCTTATTTGCACCCTATCGTAGGGGGAACATTTAATTCAATAAAGAAAGAGTCATGATTTTTTTTTATTTCCACAACAGTAAACTATGTGTGGAGGTGTGAATTCTCTCTTTTCTCCATTCCTCATTCGTTGCCATTCGAACTCCCTTCCCTCCTCTATGTTTCGTGTGCGTATGGTAACTTCCGTCGAGAAAATCTTCACCCAAAGTTTTCTCTTTGGATGTGCACGCGTGGACAACGGCACGTTTATCATCACGGCGGCTCAATTCTTGCGGTGGCTTAGCCGGGAAGATAAATGTGTGATTTGTGTCATTGCGTATGATAAATATTGTCCACCGTAAAGGGGCGTTTGGGGCAGACAATCCTCAAACCATCGCAGCGGATGGTTATGATTTACGAGCATGTTGGCGAAAATAATACTTAACAGCACAGATAATCGAAACATCGAACACACGTAGCAAGGAATGACCTTTTTCACCTGGTACCACCGAGAGGTGAGATCGTTGTAAGTCGCCGAAAAGAATTAATCACAAAAAAGAGGAATGGCGGCACACATATACAGGGCACTACGGTGCCGAAACTGGACGGGTTTGGATAAGGCTATGGGGAGAAAATCCGACCGTAAATCAGGCACGAATTCGTTTAAACCAAATTTATGACCTCGTCGATCTGGATCACTTCAGGAAAGGGGTTTTTTTTTGGTATCCTTCAACTGTTATATGTGTGTATAACAGTGAAAGCATTCCGGTTGCATACTGCTAAAATGAATTGTTGGGTTATTGAAAGCACCAGAAGCAACTGCAACGTTTATGTCAAACGATATGTTTTGCCAAAAATCCACGAGCCAAAGCCCAATCGCTTGCCAGAGGGCGAGCCATCCGCTTCAGGGAGATCAAATCATAAATTTACATAAACGACAAATAAACGCCAGTAATTAAGTCCATTCGGACAGATTATGGACAGCACAAGGTACACGGGCAACAGGCGGGAACAAGCAACCAGCAAAGGGATTTAGCTGTGAGTTGTCGATCCCGGCAAAGCTTTTTTCTGTGCAGAATGTTGGCTGGAAACCGTTCTAACTGCAGAGACGAACTCCAGATTGACTTCGGACCTACCGAATCGGCCCGAAAACAAAACCGTTCGATGTGTAATCAAAATCCATCGAAATGCAATCCCTACGCAACCGTGCGTGGCTCGGTTGAGGACACCATCGTTGGGAACATAAAAATATTAAAATATTACACATTGAAAGGTAATTAATGCTTAAAGCTTTGGAGAAGCTTTGGTAGGATCGGCGTTTTGTTGTTTTCATTTCCTAAAGTGATGCGAAGTATGGGGTGAAGATCGCCAGGCTAGGAAACGATAGGGGTCGATTTTTCAATCTTCAAGCTCCCACGGCGACAAAGACCCCGAAAGGATCTCCCGTTGTTTTAGAGCACATTGGAACGATCGGTACAAAGCTGCCCAAGGGGAAAGGTTTTATGCTGGATCGCACAAGTGTCGACGAGCCGGCGTCTAGGGACTGGTTTTGATTTTCTTTTTTCTGTTGCGTTTCTTTTTTCGTTTCTTATTTTCTTAATCACACACACACGCACACAACGTAGGAACGGATCAATAAAATCATTTAACACGCTTAAACTGCTGCGCGTTGACTTTCCGGCTGAATGGCGGCACTTTCATTTGGACGATTTATTCCATCCAACAAACACATTGAGGGAGATGATGATTTTACGCATTTCTATTTTAACTTCGAAAACTATGACAATACAATAAGAATGAAGATGTTATCGATTTTTGGATTGTTATATGATTAGAATGGTGAATATTTTACCATATTTAGAGGGGTTATTTGAAACATTCCAGGGGGTAGAAGAAATGGCTTTATCAACGAATGTGATGTAGCAATAGGGAAAATGACAAGTTGTGGTGTCAACTAAGGATATACCGTTCATTTGTTCCAATAGTGTACAAAAGGATTCAAAGGCATTTTTATTATAGTAATCTTGCAGAGCTGAAGAGTCCCCTATCAACAAATCTGCTACTCGCACCAAATCACACGTTCGATCGGGTTATGTAGATGGAAAACATATTGCTTCCAACCTCACTTACTACCTCACAATCGCACCATTCGCAATCGGATCCCCAATCAGAAGTCATGAATTTTCACTCCCCCATTACCCCCCTGGCACACACACATCTGGTAGGCGACCGCGACGAGCGAAGTTGGTGGAGTGTTACACCAATCGGAAAACAGAAAACGACTATCTGTTGCGTATGTCCGCTATCGGGCACCGAGAGCGTATCTTTCATTCTTCATCTGATTCCCGTGTTTTTTAGCATGTTTTTTTTGTTTGTGTAGCTGCATATATGATTTCCTCTTATCATCGGAGCATGTTTCCGTCGTTCACGATCTTACTCGCAAGTTTTTGCCCGTCTTCTTCATCGGAATCTCACAAATCGCTCGAATGCATTCCCAAGCAGGTTCGTTCAACATATTGCTGATTGATGATGGTGCCGCATTGGAGGCGAACGGTGAACGGCAGATGCTGTTATGCGGGTTTATTTTTCCACCTTCTGGGTCCACCACCTTTCCCACCATCATCGGGGTGATGTTTTTCATTTCTCGCGTGTTTCGATACGTGCGATACGGATCCGGATAAAGATCCCAAAAGTGTAGAAACTGTTGATGCTGGGGAAGTTGTTTTTTTCCCCTGCTTCTTTCCCTTTGGATATTGGGTAAGATGTTTTGTAAAACATTATCCACGACGCGGTATAACACGTTCTTTCGAGCGCCATTCAGCCACCCACCTACATCATCCCACCACCGGAAAGTGGGATGGAATGTCAAACCCGCTAAAAGTAGTCCCCAGAACGCAACGGTATATGTAAACCTTGTCCAAATGTGTTGACTCACGAAGGCTGCTGAAGGGTTTTAGTAGTAGTTGCTAAAATTCACGCAAATTTTTTCACCCCGTCATGGTTAGCTAGCGACGTGTTTGACCTTCCTGTGCGCAGGGTTGATCCAGACGATCCCATTATACGATGCGATGTGTTTCGTTCGCATCCATTACACGAAACAAAAACCAACTTTAAGACGCCATAAAAAGAGGCATTACTTAAAGATGGGTGAAGTGATCGGCCGGCATAGAACGCCCTAAAAATATGGAGGTTTTAGTATTTGGAAGCTTCCGGTATTCTTACAAACCCATGCACCTTCAAGATGGCCGAAGGTGACCCTACCCGATAGTGCACGGAAGTCGAACCCGGCGATGCGTGCCGAACGATCGTAAAAAGTGTGTCCCACAGTCACACAACCACACACCCATAATCGTCACCATCGCCGAAACAGAAGGTGTTGTACAACATGCCGGAAATCGCCATAAAGTAGTCAGCTTTATGTCAGCAGGCTGACCGACTACTTTGGGGTGGTCAGGAATGGCCGGAAATGGATCGTTCATCATTAGTATGGTCACCCGAGGAAATAGCCAAACTTATTCCACTTCGTACGTTTGGTGCTTGAGCTTTATTATTGTAGGGTTCGTCTGTTTGAAGATTTTATGGCCGTTTTGTATTGTAATGGCACAGTTCTAGAAGTTATGTTTTGCTTTTCAGTGCTGTAGAAAGAATTCCAAAAAATTTGTCTGGAAAAGGCAGGATGGCGCATATTTTTCGCTTCAAACTCTCAACAAACTGGTCAAATCCCTTTATTTTGTAAGACATCATTATCAAGAGCACGCTCTCTCTCTCTTTCACAAACTTATTCAAGTCGTGATTTGAGGCTAGTGAGACGAATGTGGCATCCCGCATCGGATTCCAGCACGTTTTCCCATCGGAAAAATGTGGTCCACGTGGATGGTGTACACTGTTTCACACGCTCCCCCCGGACACAGGATATCCATCGACCAAATACCCGGATGATGGGAAATTGGAACTAGCATTTCGTAAGTTTTGTGACGCGAGCGCACATTAAAAATTTGTTATTAATGAATGTTGGGAAAATTAAAACACGACCTAAAGCAACCATTCGACCCGATGTGACGATCGTCGGTTATGAGTCATTGGCATTACTACTAGAGGTAGGGAAATTTACAATCCGTGAAAATATAATTTGATCGAGCATGGAAGAATTGATGTTATGGAACATGTAATATCTTGCCCGTTTAGAGATAAAGTTGTCGAGAAATAAAATTAATAACTTAAAAAATCTTTCCACCCTACAAAACACAAACCAACGAAAAGCGATCACGGACGATTAGTCCGCTTGATCCTTACAAAGAACTTCGATTATCATTTTCGACCTGCTGAGCTATTGCCGAGGTTTTTTTTTTACTGTGAAGAATAATCTCACCATCACCGCAACCGGAAAGGGGAACATGAGTCCGGTGTAGCGATTTTTTCATTATATGAACTCTATGGGTCAGTTGGAAATGTTTCTGCTCCCTTCTGCGATCACAACGTAGCTTACATTTTTGGTGGACCTTAAAAATCTCCCCAAAAAGAAAACCCACCGTCAACCCGGAGAAACGGCAAGAAAAACAAATTAAATTAGCATAAAAAATCGTTCGATATTATGTTTATTGTCATCGAACCGAACGGGGCTAAGAAAAGGCTACGTTTAGGGGCTACTATTTCTTTTCTTCACCCTGAAAGAACAAAAAGTAAACGATGGAAGACACCTTCGCTCTCGGCCGGTTTGACAGTTTAGCATCTCGTGCAGCATTCTGTCAGGCGGCTACACCAACGGCAGTAGTTACAATAAAGCCTACCAACGGTTCAACTTCCACCGACTATTCAGTGGCGGAGGAGAGAATAGCAGCAACAACAAAAAACTGCCGTCTTGAGAGTGAAAAATGGTCATACTTTAGCCGTGCCGTACTTCTGGTGTTTACCGTGCTTGGTGCAGATTGTCACAAGCCTCTTTTTTTCTCAGGCTTTTAGCTTCAAGTCAATGGCTTCGATGACAGAGTGCTCAGAGGGGCTCAGCTGAGGAAGAGACCAACCGGTAGTGAAGAGAAGATAAAAAAAAACAAGTTGAACAAAAAGGAACCACGCACCCGTGGCACGTAAGACAGGTCCGGGCGGGCAAAGATGAAAGCCGACCAGCTGTAATAATCGACCGAAAAGTCAATCTTAACTCATAAAATAAAACATATTTATGCAGATAAGATTATCGGTTACCCCCGCGTGTGCGGACGGCTGAAGTGGGAGATGTGAGCTGTAAGGAAGTGGGAACAGAAAGACCTTAAAGAAGGCAACCTGAAACCTGATGGCACAATGCGCACTGGTTGGAGACACAGAAACTTTGATCTAACGGAATGGCAACGGCACGAACCTCTTTTGAGGACGCACTTTGACTTCTTTTTTGTTGTTGTTGGTGGTGTATTCAAATCCCCAAAGATCATTTGTATGGTTTATCCGCACGTTGGTCAAGCAGAGGATCGCTTCTCCCGTTTTGTTTTATCTCAGAAAGTGATATCTAAATTGGTTGCTCACGAGCTTGAGACTGACGTTGAATTGTTGCCTCCGCTTGGGGTATCGTGTTGTATGCGTATATCGTGCTGTCATGTTGTTTCTGTTTGTGTCAAACCGATAAGATCACATCACTTTTACTGTTGTGGCTGCGAGGGTGTTGACAGAACCTGGGAATTGGGTACATTTTTTTAGGGAAGCATACGTTTAATGCATAACTGTATGGAAGTGATGTAATTGATGTACGAACGGAATGAATTCTCCAGCAACTTCTTAATGATGAACGATCATGTCGGGAAAGAAAGTTTGATCATCAATACAAGCTATATATTCTCTTATCTATCGCAAGTTGGCTACGTTACGTTACGTTACTTATTGTAGCACTAAAAAACTCTCATCCACTAAGTCGAATAAATTATAGCAATTATAGCAGTTCGATAGACTGTTGTAAAGCGCCATGTTGCGTTGATAAGCAAACACAATCTTGTTCATTTTTTTAACAGTAAGTTCAAACCCAGTTTCTAGAATGCTGACTCAACCGTCGAAATGTTATGAGGGTCTCCGATCGACAGTGGGACCTGCAAAGGGGTACCGTTTATTTTTAGCTACACGCTTCGCTATGCGTGTGGGTCGGTTCGGACAAGTGGCGTCTACCAGAAGGCTTCTTCTGTACACACAACCCGCCCTGTATGCTGAGATTGTGTCATCGTAGAATGCTATTTGGACTTACATTGGTGGGTGTTTTTATGGCGTGTCCATGGTACACTACTCACGCAAGGGGGTATAGCTCAGTGGTAGAGCATTCGACTGCAGATCGAGAGGTCCCCGGTT
This sequence comes from Anopheles funestus, assembly GCF_943734845.2. Lineage (NCBI taxonomy): Eukaryota > Metazoa > Arthropoda > Insecta > Diptera > Culicidae > Anopheles > Anopheles funestus. The sequence goes on from NC_064599.1 coordinate 35,594,154, forward strand.
CAAACCCGGGTGCCCCCTTTCAGAAGTGTAAATGAGGGTAATGCAGGGGTGGATGAAAAGCCCTCTTTTCCATCGCGATATCGCGATGTTAGAGATGATGATTCCCCTCAATTCTCCCCTACTCTTTTTTTTCGATCATTTTACATGTTTTTATTATTGCATTTGGTAATAATTTTCCCCATTAAACGGTTAAATATCTGCCTTTAAAATGCACAAGTATTCAATAAATCAAAACTAATTGCGTTTTAAGCCTAACGTAGCCCTAGAATTTCCAACTTGACATTCAAAAAATAAAGTAACTAAAGATATTGCTCTAAGCCATGGAATTTGGGTGTCAGACCAAGCCTAATGAGTTTGACTACGAAACGATGCCAAACCTGCTACCTAGAGTCTTCCATATCGCCCACAACCATCTTGACCGATTCTACGAATCCGTTACCAAATAGATCTCCCATGCAGGATACCAGTAGTATCGTACCCATTTTGGGACTGATTTCTTCGAATGGATAAATGTTGGCTACCGCGTTCCATAGCTGTAGTTTAAGGCGCGATGTATTTTTTCTCGTTTACCTTACACCAGACTTTATAGCGCAACCCCGAAAGCGCTTCTGTTTGCGATCATTTGCTTCTAATGGGTTTCCCTATCACCGAGAGCGTGGCATCTTCGCAAACTTAGCGCACATGTGTTGTGTATAAACATCTTTTGGTCCACTATACATCCGAGACGTCAGGCGTCAAGAACCGTCGTCTGCTCTGGCTTTGGTGCCTTCGATTTCTGTGTGGTTCACCCTTCGCTATCGCTCATCTCCAATCGCTGGGCTCAGGTAACTCCAACGTGGTCTGTTCGAGAAAGACGACACATTAATTAAGTGATTTGTTTCAATCGCCTTTTGTACTATGTCGCTCATCGGGGGGAAACATCGGTCGATGGGCTTCAAGTGGTGATGATCGTGATTTCACGGCTCCATCCGTATGCCCCGCTGCAGCCTCCAGAGCAACACCTGCCGTTCCCGTAAAGATTTCTACTGGCCCGTCCTCGGCACAACTCCAAACCGCATCGCGATTGAACATTAGTGATTTGGCACCCGGGTACTGTGTGAAAACTGTTCACCCCGGCTGCCACGCTAATGATGATCGTTTTTCAATCGATCTCGAAACCTTACATTGTACCGGCAAACACCCGCTTTTCCCGGAGGTTTTGCTTTCCTAGACCAACACTTCCTCAGCGTGTTGGCTTTTTTTCTGGTGCGATTAGTTCCGGAAGCTTTTCATCGCCGATCAAGACGTTCCATGGTTTTTCGTTCACTTTCTTCAGCCATTCCGCCGATGCCCGTTTGTGGTGGGTTTTCTCCGATTTCATGTGTTCCACGGAACGGCCGAGATGGCCGGCATGTGTGCAAGATAAACGACACCACCGGTTGGATTATTGTGCTGTGGCCATTTGCTCATTTGCCCTCGCAAACCTTTCGAGCTGATGGCGGGAAGCAAAACCGAGCGTGGCGCAATTTTGTTTGATTATTATTATTATTTTATTAAACAACGAAGTCACGGGCGAGTGGAACGAGCCACAGCACTGTTGTCCGGAACGGATTCCGGACCATTCACAGGATAGAGACATCAGCACGAGTGGGCTCTTGTACGTCACGGCAAGCTTCTAGTGATCGGTTCGTATCTGCTCGCAGTACAATTACAAATTGTTGACGGTTAATGCTTGTAAGCTTGTGGGAAATAATTTCATCCTTGCACACTTGAGAAGAGAAATAACGCTTGGTACTTCCCGACATTACTCGCCCGGAAGTACCGGGCGAAGAAGCTGGATGGTCGAGAAGTTATCTTTGCCGGGATGAACTACTGTACCGGATGATTGATCGTCCGTCAGACGTCTCGTTCGAGGAGTGTCCTTCGCTGGTACGAACGACAAAATCAGATCGATTGACTTCGAATGTCAATGACGCGTAACAGACGGCTGCACTAGATAATCAAAACTATACACAAACGCTTGTGTTACCTGCTTTTGCCTGACATGCACGGTAGCGAAAGATTATGTCAATTCTTCAAACCTTACCAAATGCTTCCATGTTTAAGATCGACCGATACGTTCGGATTTGCAAACATTCGCAAATACAAAGGGATTTTACGATTTTGGAAGTTTCCTTCCCTGATCTTGATCATACCAAATTTGAAAGAAGGCACACAAAGCTGGAAACCGAACATGAGGCGATAAAGAGCAGGTTTTCCAAATGTTTAAAATACAAAAGTAATCCACTGTCTACCAACATGCGCCCGATCGGGACACGATAATCGATCTACGGTCAAAACGATCGGTTCCAGTTCAATTTCTTTCTCGAAAAAACTTCCAAATTCAGGTTCCGTGGGTCTCCCTTTGATCGCCGCTAATCGGTTATGGATGGGTCTGTGGTTGGTACTTCGAAGTTTTTTTTGTTGTTGCTGTTGTATTCTTCTCCAAGTGTCTAAGATTTTCGGGTGCTCCTTTTTTTTTCTCTCGACTCCCTCAAGGGAAAACGATCACCATCAACCACCGCCACTTAACCTTCCCCCCGTTATGCTGGTGCGTAGCGAAGTAAGCTGTACTACATCCCTAACATTTTTTGTACGTGTGCGACTAAGATCTGTTGTTTCCATTGCATCTTCGCTGGCGTAAATTTGGCGCAAGATAAGACACGGTTTTGTATCGGTTGCTGGCGCTGTAGCTAACTGTGCCGCAGCAGTACGGCGGTTTGGAATTGTAGTAACGCACAAAAGTAATTTAATAATCATCAATCAATCATTTGTAATGCCTGACACGTTCAGATCTCTTTTTTTTTCGAAGAAATCGCGCCAGCTTCTGCCATCGCGGGTAAGTCGGACGTTTTTTCGTTGTTGTTTTGGGCTATTCTGATTTTTTTCTGGGACATCTTGTATGTGTTTTTTTTTTCTGTACGTCCTTCTTTCTCTTTGGGAGCTTCAAACGTTTCGAAGAGTTTGTCCTTAGATGGAGATCTTAGGTGAATGGAAGTTAGCTGCCGGGTCGGATCGATTGATGAGAGGTGTGAAGATGAGGTGCTTCAACAAGTTTTACGGAGAAGTTTATGCGTTCAAAAAAGATTTAGACCTAATTTTATAACCTTCACTAGGCTTGTGTGTAGGCTCTTGAAATAGAGAGGAATACACTTATCTCATGTAACAGACAAAAGCTTCGAAAACTGATCTTGGTATAATGTCACCTATGTCATAGTTATTCGCTACTTTCATTACCACAAAAAAGTCACTGAGTGTTCTTACAGATTGTTACCTCAGCTTATCAATATTTTAGCTTCTTAATACGGAAAATTTAAAAACATTTGAATAACTTTAGGAAGGTACTATATTTTTATGTACAGAGGAAGGAGAAAAAATTGCAGTTAAACTAATTACTATAATATCATAAGCTTTTGGAAACTGAGGAATTATTAAAACTAATCTTCACTGCATAACTATTCACCGTCCTATCGCTATGTTCTTTCTAAACAATAAAGTACATGATCAGGAACCTAAGTACAATACATAGATTTTCAGAATATTTTTTCAGAATTTTGCTCAATAATTCTGTTGGGTCCGAGGACTAAATGACTCTTATAATTAAACAATATTTGTCAATTTTTCCCTATGGTAAAACTCAAAAATCTATAGTCAACGTCTCAAAAATGTCAACGATTAAACAGATTAGTAATTATTGTGTTAAGGTTAGAAAACTAAAAACCGCTATCAATATAAATTCAAAAAATATAATCTAGCATTAGTATTGAAATAAATATCCATCCATTCATCCAAATAATATTTGTCTTCAAATTATGTCCAAAATTGAGAAGATCAAAGAGCAACCTATGAATGTGTTGTATGTGAATTTTAACTATTATTTATGCAGAATGTTAGCCTGATGCCTGTGATGCTTGTCTTTTACTACCGAAATCGCGGCTCGAGTGGGACCGAAATGTATGCAACCAAAGCATTATGTATATCACATAACATAACACTTACTAGCCACTATCATTCAAACTGTAGAAGCCACACACAGTAGCCATTGTCCGGAGACCGCAGCTACATGGACCATGTTTCGTTGCGGTAAACCTCACTCCTGCTTCCATCCCCAAAACCATCGTTTAGGGATATTCCGAAGTGAATTTTAAATTTATTTCAAACGAAACGAAAACCGAACGATCTTGCTCATTCGACACTAAGGGTAACGAACAGAAACAAAACCAAAAATAAAAGGAAGAGAGTAATTAAACGGGAATGTCCACGCTGTTGATCTTCGGCGTCTGGGATGCGAAACCTGTTCCCTACCGGGGCGACGAACGTGGAATGGCATTTTGGCTCCACTTGCAGCCTGCTATGTGTGTGTGTGTGTGGGGTTGTGAAGGTGGGCCTGTGAGCGAAGGCGCGCGTCTTTGCTCGCGTTGGCGGTCGCCACAGTTTGACAAGTTTCCGAGTCCTCCCAAGTTGCGGGCCGGGTTTATGCATATTATGCAAAAATTCTTTATTCGTCGTTGTCAAAAGTCGATAATTCTTTCGATTAATTAGTGAACTCGGTTTGGTGGCTTTCGACCATGCGCTCCATCTCGGGAGTTTGCTTTTCTTTTACCCGGGAAGCTTTATGCGATCGTTGACCGTTTGGATCATCGTTCACAGGGGGCATGCATTCCGAGCGCCACATTTCCCTCCGGACGCCGGATGCAGCGGTTGTAAAGGTCTGACAGCTGCTGCATTAAGCTTCGTGTGGGCGTTGATGCAACGGAGAGTAGTACAACCAACACCATTACCACCAAACCGGTGCCAATCATTGGGGTTTTTGGGGGTTTTGCGCAACCAGTTGACAACCGGCAGCAACCTGACACATCCTTCGGGGATACAATTTTACGGTCCGAATTGGTGTGACGTTTGGTGCAATTTTTTTTTGGGTAGCACGTATTTTATGCACTTTTAAACGAGGTGCTACTGTCGATTCCGTTGGGACATGGGAGGATAGTGGATGAGCAAAAAAAAAAGACACATAATTAGACACCGGTGCGATCGGTACGGGAGACCTGTATCATTAAGTAGGCACTCCACACTCCACCAGTGCGTGTTGTAGCAGTGCTGACCAATGGGAACTGCTTCTCGATTACGCAAATGAGCGAACGGTTGGTGACTTGCTGGAACCGTAAAACAGTGTCTTTTTTACGATCCAACTTTTTATACCATTTTAATATGTTCCACACTAATGGTGGCATTTAGCAATGGTTTAGTAACGGTCGCACGTACACACCTTGCTGGTTGAGAATTTAACCGTAAGGTGTAGTGACAGTTTATTTTACTACACAATTAAAACGGAGTAAAATTTGACGCTCATAACGATGAAAAGCTTAAAGTACTTTAATAATGATGCGCTATGCAACATGACTCCAAGCATACATAAAGTCTTTCTTTTCAATCATCTCTGAATGCAGGTCAATCGACGTACGCGTCATTTTCTACACCACAGACGCGCGTCACTGCACATCCCATCACTAACCTGCCACTCAAGCTGTCCCGACAATCGATAACGCGTGCAGTAGAAATCATAGCAAAAAAAGACAAAAGATAAAAAACCGCTCAAACCCGGTAGTGAACCGAATTGCAAGCTCCATGCTTATCAATAGCACCATTGAGGTATTGCAATCGATGCACACGATTCTTATCGATTTTGGTGGCAAACCCTCGACAGATTGACTAATCGTTACGTTTAAAGATCAGATTTCCATGCATTTTTTTATTAGCTCAATACGTCTTGTTTCATTTTTGCTTTGTTTTTTGGGGCTTTTAAAAATATCTGACCTACTGAACTAGAAATACAAGAGTTGCCAGATTCGAGACGGATTGGCGCCGTCTGCTCTGTCGAAGGAATTCCCTGCGGTGATAAGATTAGGCTCGACGATGGTCTGGCTGCTGAATATAAATACCTTTTCGTGGTGATCCAGAAGTCACAACAATACAAGCGTTTAACAAGTGTTCTTACCAAGTAACAACAACCAAGTAGTTGCAAGATGCAAGCAAAATATTTCACGATCTTCACCTTCGTTTTTGGTGTTGCGCTAGGTAAGGTTCAATCTGCGGTGAATCAGGCATTCCTGTCAGCAAAGTACTCAAAAATGGTGCATTTTCTGTAGCAATTCCAGCACCGTCGACTATGCTGGATGATGTTCCCGATCGTCGAATTGTCAATGGAACAGATGCGTCCATTCTTGATTATCCATTCATGATTTCGCTCCGTGGCAGTACCGGTGGACATTCGTGCGGTGGTAGCATCCTGTCAGAGCTTTGGGTATTGACGGCTGCTCACTGCGTGAGTTCTACCACACCGTATCTACAGACAATTCAGGTCGGACGTACCAACATCTATCGTGAGGCAGATGACTCGGTGTACGGCATTGCGCAGGTGATCTCCCATCCAGAATACGATTCGCGCACCAGTCATGTCAACGATATTGCACTGCTGAAGCTGCAACAACCGCTCACGTTCAGTGAGAGTGTCTATCCGGTGCGTTTACCGAGTCCGTTGTTTGAGGTGGAGGACGATCTGGACGACCTGGGCGTGACACTGATTGGATGGGGTCTCACGGCAACGGGCGGATCGGCACCAAGCACACTGCAGCGTGTGGATTACTACGTCGTACCGAACGAGGAGTGTAATGCAATCCACACGAGCACGATCTATCCGTCGCACATCTGCGCCGCCATCCCCGGTGGTGGCAAGGGACAGTGCAGCGTAAGTTGGTTTGAGGTCAGCAGGGTAGTTTAACTACTGATGATTACTGACGAAGTTGTTTTTGGCTTCATGTTTCTCGCAGGGTGATTCGGGTGGTCCGCTGCTGCATCATGGCGTACAGGTGGGCATCGTTTCGTGGAGCATTAAACCGTGCGCCGTTGCACCGTACCCTGGAGTGTTGACCAAAGTTTCGCACCACATTGAATTTATTGAAAAGCACACCGGTATCTCGCACTGACCTTGACAATGGAATGACTATTTGTACAACCAAAAAAATATGCGCTTTAGACGATATGTAATAAAAACAGAAACAAAACAAATTGCGAGTAATTAATGGATTAATGGAGCTGTGATAAGATGCATCACAGAATGCTATAGTATATTCAAGGACTTTGATTCACATTTAAGAATTAGTGATATCTTGCCGTTTAATCAGTCCGACAACTTCCAAGAATCATTACAAAAGACTAGCACTGAAGTTCATCAGTGACTTCTGCCACAATTCTTAGAATTCTAACAATTTCTTTGATCAGTATCAGGAAAACACATCTTATTTGTTAATTTGAATTTGTTGGTCATGCGCTGGTCCCCATTGAAGATCAATGGAATTATTAAATTTTCAAATTTAAAATCAAGCCAGAAGTTCTATATCTTCATCGCGTGACTTATTTATCGAAATCTTGGTTTTCACTATCTAGGTATTTGTCAGAAGATACTTAATATTTGGAGAATCTCTCATCCACTACCTCTCAACTTTCTATCAGCCTCAAAGCTCTCAGTTTTGCTTTAGGCCGTCACTACATGCTAAGCAATTGTCGCGTTTGCGAATGCGCCAAAATTGCCAAAATAATGTTGCAATTCTGGCGCGACTTCAAGGTTGTTTAACTTTTCTCGTGAAAGATTTGTTTTTTTATTATTATTTTTTATTCTTTTTTAGTTTAAAGCATTATTTGAATAAAAAGAACTATTTGAGTAACGATTTGAGTAAAAGAACTGAACTTATTTCAACAAATTCACATTAAAATTCATCATTGTATAAATTTTGCTAAATTTCCAAAAAAAGCTAAGGCTATAGCCTTAGAAGATATTTATAATTTTTGTCTATTATTTTATAAATTTTATAAATATTATTTATATAATAAAATTTATAATCTTTTTCTAGCAAAATCTTGCTATCCTGGTCGCCATTACAGAAAACTGTCATGGCGTCAAGTCGCGCTTCGAAGAGCGATTTTTGGCTGAAAATACACGACTTTTCGCAATTTATTTCTATATGGAGATTCGCAAAAAATTTCTGAACCGCGTTCGCAAACGCAACAATTGCTAAGCGTTTAGTGACGGGGTTAGATATCTTCTTTTGATCGCAGGAAATTGCGGTTCGCTCGCTCGAGGATCGCTCTCCTGGGTTTTATTCAATAACACTCATGAATATCAGTCATGTACAACTTAATTGCTCTATCGTCCATTTCCACTTTGGAAAGATCGCACAAAGCGCACTGCTTTGAGTTTACTAACGCCTCCTTTACTAACCTTCGCTTACGCATACAAAACATCAACCATTGTAAGCGTTAAAAGGTTCCGTGTAAAATTATGTTTACTCTACGCAATCTACCCCAGAAGCCACAAATCATACCTCCTATAAATCGACCCATCGATTTGATAGAGTCAGCAACCCTGTATCAAACCCAAACACGGTAATAAACCCACAAAACTGTGGGTCGATCAAATGGTTTCGGCAAATAAAATGACTATCACCCGGTATAGGGTCGGTTGCAGTTGTTGCATCCAACAAAGACCATCCTTCGGCACGGTGCAATGCGCCCTCCCTCTTTCAGGACCGTCGTTTGGCACACGCCCGCACTTTGACCAGCTGTGTGGATCATAAATCTTGCCGTACTACGATTTGAGCACTATCATCTGCTCAGTCGGTCCAATCTGACTTCACAAAAGTGCCATTTATTGTTGGGCCTGTGTATGTGTGTGTGTATTTTTTGCGGTTCGTACGATGTAGCCAAAGGATATACGATGGTCGGTTCAACGGAGGAACTCGCCAGAAAGTCATGTCGTGATTATGTAACGCCCGTCGTTCTTCTGGCTCTATGACGGCTGACCTATTGTTACAAAGGCGCTCGTTGCCACCTTTTGTGGCTTGTACATTCCATAGAGCATGCAGGAGGGGAAAAATCGCGACGGCAGGGCAAGGGCACATCCTTTTCTGTTGCCTTCTAGCGAGTGTTAATAGGATTTGTATGTGCAGAACGCTGCGTTCTATGACCCGAAACAACCATGCACCCATGGTCCATTGTCACACTTCCCGTTCGCTTCAGACACGGGTTTCTGGCTAAAAAGGGACCAGAGGAGCGGACCGATGATACTCATCATTCATCATGGGTGTGCAGAAACTGAAGTACCCACTTCAGCACAGCAGGGACTCCCATTGTCCCATGCACAGAGCGAAACTACACTCCACGGATAAACGGTGTGCCTGTAGGATTTTATCCTTCGGCCAGAGTTTCTGGCACCAGTTCACCATCCAGCCATTTGTTGCCGGAAAACAACATACAGGCGTAAATAATGTAATTGAGTGTGTCGGTTCGAGTGAGGTCTTTTTGGGCGGCATTCAGTCCCCTTTTTCTTCCCGCAAGGTCCTTGGAGTTATTTATTCCTCATCCGCTGGAGATGATAATTTCTTCGTATACAAATTGAATTGGAATTTAATAATCGCAATCATACTAGAGGACAATCCAATTGCAATGTTATTTTTTACTGATTCACTTTCTTTTTGCTGTTTTGTACGATTTTTTTCAGAAAGAGCTGCGATCGTGCACGGCCTGCGGTGAACCTATATCGGACAAGTTCCTGCTAGATGTCGGTGGCTGTTCGTGGCATTCGGCCTGTTTACGTTGCTGCATCTGTCACACACCGCTCGATCATCAGCCGTCCTGTTTTTTGCGGGAGCGACAAATCTACTGCAAAACGGATTACACCAAGTAAGCTCGGGTTGAAGGACCTCCAGTCCAATGCAAACCAAAGAACTACCCCAAAGACGTATTCATGCTGATGCGAATTGGAAGTGCCCGCTCGTGCACTCATTAATTTGACGACAATTAGTAGCGATGTTGGTACAAGTGGACGAGCTACAACACAAGAAACAAAAATGCTGATTAATATCCCATGTTTGTGATGATTGGTTGGTTGGAAAAGCAAGGGAGTTAAATATGAATTTTATCCAACCGTTGCGTCTGGTCGAAATTATACCATCCTTGTATCGCATGTACCTCGACAGGTTTCGGTGTGTAAAGCACACAAAAGAAGCACATTTTAATAAATAAACATTTCCCGACGGAACTGACCGAAACACATACACACGCACAGACCGGGAGTTGGCAAAGCGAACATTGGTGCGAAAATAATGTATGCGTCACCACCCATCATGGGGCCATCATCGGGGTACCGGCCACACCATCCACCAGGGACCGGCTGGTTCATGCTTTTTCATGCTCAGTTAACTCCCATCAGCTATTCTAATGTAGGCACGAATAAATTGTCGACCCTGTTTGACAAATCTACATCTCCTACACAAGACGGTCAGGCATGTTTGTTTCTTTAACTGGAAGGTTTACCGCCCAAAAAAAAAGACACAGTTTCCCAGAATTTTCCCAGTTAGTTAGATAAATCTGACTGAAGGAATGGGACTTTGTGCATAATCTTAGCACAAGCCGCGTTCTCGTCTCTGCTCTAATTGAGCGTGTTGTTGGTCATTTAAATTTCACCCCCAAAATAATGCATTTCGTGTTACAAAATAACAGCGACAGAACTATAATAATTCGGTGTTTTGAGAATGAGGATATTGACTTGCCAAATGTACGCTTCAATTAGAGACAGGGCCGCGGACAAAATTTCAATGACCTCGCGGTATTGCGAATGTAGCGCACGTTCACATTTCATTGACGAATTGGATGGTATTTCTGGAGTGCTTTTATCAATGATACTTCGAATACTTCAGCAGCAATAAAACGCACATCGCCATTCTACCCGGTCCATCCAAGTGCCTTACCGGGATGGGTGAAAAACTCGTTCCAAATCCTGGTTTTCCGGCTTCACATTTGCTGGTGACATCTGGTACGGTGAAGCAGGAACATGATTCCCCGACCAGACCGTCTACAATTCATGTTTCTTTCACCGATAGCCCCACCAAAGGTGTACCTTATAGTAGTGGCACTTTAATTGCTGCATTTGTTTCGAATCCTTCGCGCATGTTTGTGACCGAGAACTTGCCCACTTGGTGTACAAACGGGAGAGTGCAATCAATGCAACAAAACCAACCACCGCTTTCGCGATGTCGATTTCTTCTTCTACCCTTGCGTCCGTCCGGCCATGGCAAGTAGCGCGCGTAGCAAATGGAGAGAAAATAATAAATATCGACATATTTTTTCACGCGCTTCAAGAACGTTTAACATGCAGTACGCATGTAGTACGCGGGCCCATTGCTGCTGCCGTTTGCAATCGTATTCCAACGAGGAATGCTGGTGGGTGCTGCTGCTTACCTTTTTCTTTCCGCTTAGCCTTCCTGCATCGAGCTGCACACCGAGATGTACAACAACATTCTGAGCACCCTTTGACCACACCACTAACCCCACCACCAGGGGGGAAGTGGGGATTTTACTTTCTTGCTCGGAAGATTTCACTCGATGCAACCGTCATCCCCTTTTCTAAACAATAACGAATCTCTAACCAAACCAAAAAAAAAAACACCCAATAAGACACCACCAAGGTGGAAGCTAATTTCCGAGGCAATAAAATTCATTATTGCACCTCCTTCTATGGGTGTATCGTTTTTGGACGGTCGGTGGCTTACCGAGACAAGTTCCCAGAATGCGAGGATGCGCAGTGATTTTCGCGAAATGTGTTGTGGATCCGGTGTAAAGCAGGGGTGGAAAACTTCTCGCGTTGTTGAGAGGGGACATACGACAAATCTATATAAAAACTCAGTTTTACCTCAAATTTATTAGTTTCTGAGTGTTTTATGACCTGCAAGTTAAGCACATATTGTTATGAAGGTTAGTTTATCCAATGATTTCAAAGGTTTAAATTTTTCTCTTCTTCGATCTCTAAAGATAGGATAATGATAGGAGTGATCCTCGGGAACTTTTAGACTTATCTTCTATGAGATAGTTCAGAACTTGAACTTGACTTGGCATGAATTCTTTCTTTGGAGGTTTACAGTCTTCATACTTCACCGTGTCATACTCCTTCGTTAGTGTATGTGATAAATAGCACGGGTTCCACACTAGTCAACCGGGTATTAAATCCCATCCGGACCCGTCCTCCCGTAAAAAGAACTGACTATCTGGCTACTTGGTAAATGATGATAAATTCCACCTCTTACCCCAACACAGGTTTTAGAAGGACGGAATTATCTTTACGATATATGTACTCTAATAATAATAATCAAACTACTAGTAAGTAGTGATGGCATCAATATGCATTTTGAAGAGAGTCCGTCGTATCATTTACGATTCCAAGACGGTTCCGACTTAATTCCACCTTACAGGTCGTTAAGCCAAGAGGGGAATACTCCTCACAACAGGGATTCTGCCTGGAGCTGACGAAGATTGCCTTACCACGTTCGAGTGGAAAATGCTCAGAAGGATCTTTGGCCCACTTTGTGACAAAGCGGGGATCTTATCAGTAGAATGACATCTTACAGACCAACTTGTTCAATCTTTTCCAGTCCAGAAGATATTGTAGGCATTTGATCAAAATCAATATGTAGAAAAGTTAATGTTCAAATGTTTTGTTTTTCTCAAAACATCGTTTTGCAAATTACTGTCAAGACTTCCTTGGAGATCGGTGAACCGATTGACTAGCAATATTCATCAGATATTCTTCACACAATTTATCAATATTTGTCACATGTTTTTCTTTTTAAATTATATTTTCTTGATTTAACAGGCAAAAAAGCGACTTTTTACTTTAATCGCTCATTCGATTTTTACAGTTTTCTGTTTTGCTACAGTTTGAAAATGTCAAACCCCACTAAGTTCTAGATGAAATGCACTGAAAAGAGTCCTTAAAATTAAACTTTGGCGATTTTACATTTTTTTAATAGAGTTACTTTCACTTGGAAATAGTTGCAGTCTAATATGTATATAAGGTCGTATTTCTTAAAAAAAAGTTACAGAAATGACCATTCTTCTATCATCTTTTTTCCCCGCTTTTATCAGTCAATGACTCACCTTGAGTATTCGTCACAAAATTTTGTTAATTCCATTTCTGCATATTACAATTTTTTATTTACTATGATATCTGATACTATGATAAGTTTTCTTTTTAGTCCTTTTAACAATTCGAAACTTAACATTTCTTCCACACTAAGCAAAAAGGTTGCTCAGCCCTGGGTATTAAGGATCTGGGGACACACAAAAAAACCAGACCCACCGTTCCATTTCAAAGCGCAGCCCCACTTGGGCTGTGAATTGTAATGAAGAAGAGTGCAGCAAAAGGCCCGGTTTTGTAAAGCAATTAAAGCCAGCACGTCTCCCGCGGCCCTTTGTTGAAGTTGTCCTTCTACCAAGGTTTCGCCACCGGACCCAACACAGCTCCACGGCTCGGTAGAACGAACAAAACCTGAATGCTGTGGCTACACGAACTCCTGTTCCCGAAACAGCAGGAGCCTACCGTCCCGGGTACATCCCGGGAGCAAATTATGCACATAATCTGGAAAATATCTCGAAATTTATCATTCCCATTCGTTGGGGTGCACATCCTTGGGTGCTTCTGTTCAGTTTCCACCCGTGTGTGTGTGTGTGTTGCACGCTGATCGAACTGCCAAAGACGATCGCGAAAATATCTGCAAGATCGTTTCGAATACCGATGCCCGGAATCGATGGACAGCTGAAGCTAGTGGGTGGGCAGAGGATGACGGTGTTACCGGTCGGGTGTAAGACATCACCAAACGGTAGCCCTACGAAAAGATCCCACCCGATTGTAACGTGTGCGTACTGCAACGCAATGCGTAATCGCGCACAATCAATAAAGATGTGAACCACATCTCCGGAGTGCCAGTCGTTTCGATAAAGCAATCTCCACAATCACCCGGAACGCAATGGCCGGATACGTGCGAGTAAGTTTGTCCATTTTTTGCTTTCTGTGCATTGCGCGCAGTAGTAATCTTGCGCACGCACGCATAAAAGCACGATTTACGCGGGACCATCGTGAGCATCTTGCAATTGGTATGAAAACACATTTCCCTGTCCCAATGCAAGCAATGTTAATACCGTTTTATGAGCGTTTAAAGAGCGCTCACGGACAACACGGTAACGATAGATTATTTCTTGAGTGTGCAATAAGTTTCCCGTTGGCCAGAAGCCGGTGATTTTTACTGCCGGGACGAGATGGCTGCAGCCACTGAATGTACATAAAATAAGTATAAAATTTTTAATTAAATTACTACCAAGCATTTGTGGTCAATTCTGAAATAAAACATAATTTGGAATGTAAAAACTCCAGATTAATCCAACGAAGTATTACGAAATAATTAAACAGCACATGTTGAATTACTAACATCTCTGAAGAAGAATGTTTTAATTGTGTTTAAAGGTTTAAATCCTACAGAAAAAACATTATTTAAATTTGATTTGACTGTTCTAAAAACTGTATTCACGTTGCATTAATTTTTTTCGTATTTAGAAAAAACTGTATTGTTTTAGACACGAGAGAGAAAAAAAACAAACCAAAATAAAAATAATAGTATCTAAATTAATAAAAATTGATAAACCCAACCAAGATATTAAATATTGAAAATTGAAAAAAGGATAATTAAGTAAAGAAGAAAATTTTTGTAGTAAACTATTAGATGTACCATTGTTTTCATTAAATTATTTTTTCGCTTAGATTTGAAATTCAACATTAAACTATAAAATGAAATATTCTATTTCTTCTTTTTTTCGAATCCTTTTCCCACAGTTTTGAATGCGTCCATTTGCTCATCTTGTTGATAAACCTTATAGAATATCAAGTTTTTTTTTAATAATTGTATTAAATTATTTATTTCTCTTAAATAAGCGTCACACAGGTTAATTCCGTATACTTTTATCGTTCACTTTTTCAGTTGACAATTGTCCTTATTGGTAAACATTTTGCGTTTTCCATGTTTTCACTACTTTTATTTTAAAATTCATCAAACACCAAACAGTCATTCGTTAAGCCTGTTTTTCTCTTTGTTTATTTACTTCTTTATTTACTGTTTGAACTTTTTCCCAATTTTTCATGTACATCTCTTCGTGCAACAGCTATTCGCTTTTCGATTATCCATCAGTGATCCCAGTAAAAGGGAAGAGATTGCCACGATAAACCAAGTGTACAATCCGCTTCCTTGTACAGGCACACACGCACCGTCATGAAACAACGAATTGAGAATGCAAACAGAAGCCAGCTTAAATTCGCAAACATCGAAAGTGCATAAAAATAATCATTAATTTTAATGTCCACCTCCTGTCGTCAACCGTCCGTGGTACAGAACAAACCATTCAGAACATACAGCGCCCGATGTGCATCGCTCAACCTCGGAGGTTGTTGATGTTGGCCCATGCGCCTTTTGTTTCCATTCCCTCGTTTGCAGTAGTGCTATTTTCCCTTCCCTACAAACAGACACACTTCACTTTAAATAAATGGTTGATATAACTTTTCACGAAAGCGAATTGGCAGTGGCGAGTGGTTTTTAGTTTTTGTTTTCGGTTTTCATCTGCCCCCAAAATGAGAAGCATTAACTGGTGCTGCTTTGTGGGATGGATTAACTTTTCTGATGCCGAGCTGCCGAGATGCCTCGTGTTGGCAACAAGATGAAGCACAAGACACAAAGCTCAAATTTGTCCCGTGCTCAGGCAGGCGTCTTGTTAGCAGGAATGTTACTTTTTGTGTGCAAACAGTAGTTGTTTTTTTAAATTTATTTTGTTGTTGTCTTGCGTATTTCTTTCTACCATTTGCGTTGTTCTTCCTGCTGGAGATACATAGGTTTGCATAGGGGAAACGCGCTTGCCAAAGAACGATGAGGACGTTCATGCAAATGAGGTGAAAATTTACCATCAACAAAGTGATATTCCGCACGCGACCGTGTCCGGTGGCCGGACGGTTGCTAACTCGTTGCATGGTTGCAGCACCAGGGATGCATCACGGCTTTCCGCGATGGTATCGGGTGCATAATTAATGGCTGTCATAATATGGAACAACACAATGGGCAAATTGAGGCACCGCGTGAGGCACCGGACACTTCCGTTCGACACGGACATCGACACGATCGCACAGTGAGGTGCAGCAGTCGACAGGTAGACACAGTTGGATGATTGTAGATTAGAGGTTTTTAAAACTTTAAAAATGATTTCTTAAATCATAAAACAAAGTGTTAAAAATGTTTGCGACACTTTGGGCTTATGTAGCAAAATAATTCATGATCATGTCATGATCAAGACATTCATGACCTGGACCAGATATAAATCTCAATTCTTCATTCAAATTTTAACGATGCGTGTTAAAAATTGAACACGACTGTAACCTCACAGTATGAGACATGGTTCAACTCCCATCCGTTACAACGCTTTCCCCCAGCAGAGATTGTTTTTCGTTGATGAATCTCACCGATCGTTTCCAACTCCATTTGTCTTCCATCCTGTGCAGGACTTTCGGTACCAAGTGTGCCCGATGCAGCCGTACGATCAGTGCCACCGACTGGGTGCGACGGGCTCGCGATCTTATCTTTCATCTTGCCTGCTTTGCCTGTGATAGCTGTGGGCGCCAGTTGTCTACCGGAGAACAGTTCGCCCTCGTAGACGATAAGGTACTGTGCAAGACGCACTACTCGGAGATGTTTGACTGCGGCACCTCGAGCGATGGTAGGTGTAGCTAGTTTGGGGAGACTATTTGCTAGCGTAAATCTCTCAACATCACTGTCCGTGGTTCTCTTCCCTGCAGACGGTTGCGAGGCGGATGGATACCAGAAGAATAACAAAACCAAACGCGTCCGGACGACGTTCACGGAGGAGCAGCTGCAGATATTGCAGGCAAACTTTAACATCGATAGCAACCCGGACGGTCAGGATCTGGAGCGGATAGCATCGGTGACGGGTCTTAGCAAGCGTGTTACGCAGGTTTGGTTCCAGAATTCGCGAGCACGACAGAAGAAGCACGTTCAAGGTATGGTTTGTCAATCAAACAGCTCGAAACGAGCGTATGATCTTCAGTACGATCACCATAAGCCTTATCCCATTTTTCTTCCCCTTTCTTCCACAGTTCCTAGGGAAGGTGAAATGAATCCCTTTGCGAGGCATATCAACCTGCAGCTTTCGTACACCTTCCAGCAGGCCGGTGTCGTCCACAATCCATTACACATTGGCGCTGGTGGGGGTATTTTAAATGGGTCCCCCTTCGGCACTAATGGTAACTTTGGCAGCCATCATCACAACAACAATAATAATAGTAGTAGCATCAACAATAATCATTCATCGAAATCATCCGCTTATAGTACGCATGGTAAGTATATTTTGCTAGTACAGTAGTACCGCCAAACAACAACATCCAACGCCACTATTAATGTAAATTTGGTTTCACTTTTAGATTCTTCGCTTGATGAACTATCGGAAGACTCTGCAATACACTGCATGCAGAGTGAGGCTTAGCATATGGAATTGTCACGTGTTTTGTACATTAACATGCCACGCGTTTATTGTTGATCAGTATTAATTTATTTCTACCACACTATTACGAGGCGGCCTAAGTTGTAGCAAAATTTTAGTCAAGCTCCTCCCAGTCTCCGGTCTATAGTAGTTTGGAGACGATTTGTTTTTAACAAAAAAATTGTTTTTTTAACTTTATCCTTTTCTGCGTAACATTGTGGAAATGTGTACGGTTTCAAATGCGTGCGTGCGTGTGTGCGCGCACGTGCGATGTATTAAATTATTGTCTACTGCTAGGATAGTTGTGGTGGCCTTAAGTCTAATGAAGTTCGTTTGAAACGCAACGTAAAATAAAGTGAAGAAATTATTTATTTAATGCACCACTGTACGAAGGAGGTAATAGGGTAATTGTGTGTGTGTGTTTAAGCGATGAAGAAAGAAACACCTTTTCGATAGGATTCCAGGTTTTGTTTTAAAGTAAATGGTTGATTGTTCGTGCTGCTCATTCATGCGTTGCAATGAAGTTGAAAATACTATATAAATGGGTCGAACGGCATGCAGACAAATCATTCAATAAAACAGCACCAGTTCAAACGGTCGATCTACAGAACGATCAACATAACAATGGAGTCCGTTCGTCAGGAAATAAGTCAGCGTTACCAAACGGATGTTCCTACCATGGACGTCTACAACAAGGAAGCGATGGCCATCATGGGCATGGGATTACCACCGGAGGAGATGCTGAAGGAATGCTGTTCAATTTTCCAGCTCGCAACTGCAAATCGAATGGTGAGTCGCAGAGAAGTGCGTTTAAAATTTTGAAAAAAACAATCCTACACTTTTACCCTACAACGATGGACCCCTCGGTTCGCTTCCTTATCGCTTCACGCACACCAAACGGCGCACACCATCCGTCAAAGTTGCGTATCACATTGTAAACAAAGCGAACCGCAACAACAGTTGTGCGTGTGTTTTGCTGTAGATCGCAGAACCGAACTGTCCATTCTCGATATCCGGAAGTGTATTAGCGGTGCAGCTATTAGCAACGCGTAACTAAACACAGGAAGTGATCCACCGATTGACCTACATAGTTAGTTGCGTGTGTTTTGTTCTGTGTTGCTTTTTTGAACCCTTGCCAAGCAGCAGCTACGCAACATGCAGCGACGGGAAGTTCCGATGAAGCACCTTTTCGATGGTGGTGAACTGAATGTGTATGATCAGAAAATTGCCAACCTGTCGGCTGGTGCGCCAGGGCCGGATCTGTTGGGAAAGAGTGCAGAAAAGTTCCAACAGGCAACCGAAGAGCGGATCGTAAGTAGCGACAGCTAAATGCGTTGGCAATACCGGCGTATCACATGGCATGAGAAGATTGTGCAGGAATTGCTGATAAGAAGATCTGTGGTTGTGTGGGACACAACTCCCAAAATGATTAAATTAAAAAAAAAAAATACTGCGTTTCAGCTTATTCTACAAATTTGCTTTATTGTGGTTAATCGCATAGTTTTCTGCTTAGGTAATACAAAATTAAATGCTTAACGACGGTACCGGTAGCGTTTGAAGTGGAACCAGAGCTGAAAAATGTTGTTCTGAAACTGGCACCGGAAGCCACGTTTGTAGCTAAACTCCCACTCACGATTCACGATCTTAAACGCTATATCCTCGTACGGTGGTCCGGCATGAAACCGTAACGTCGCAAAATCTCCATTATCCGAGCAAGGCGTTAAGAAGTACTGTGGCGTAGTGTTCTTGTTGATCAGATCCGGATAGAAAATGTTGAACTTATATCCCTGCACAATCTTCGGTGGCGGATTGTCCATATCGTAATGGGTCTGGTTGTACTTGTTCCACTCGAAGCCTGTGTGCACGCGGTTAAAGTAGCGTGGTTTGCGGGGTCGGTATTTATCCGACCACAGGTAGACTTGCGAATCGACACGCGTTTCCACGGAAAATTCAGCCTCATCGTTGTCCATACCACGGCGAGCTTCCTTGCGCAGTAGCATCTCTTCGCGGGAGTACAGCTCTTCATCTTGGTTAATACCCAGCACCTTTTGGCGTAAAAGATCCAGTATCTCTTCGTCTTTATCCTCGGTGATGATATCAATGCCGGGTTCGAGATCGTTCGGTTGTAGATACTTCGGTTCGTAGCCACCCTTTTTGTACATCTCGAAACACTCGTTCAGTAGATCCGATTCGTGGCTGTCTGCTGGTTTGCTGGGCCCTGGTTCAGTTTCTGATTGAGCGGCACCGCTGTCCATGGACGATTCATCCGCCTGTTCGACTCTAGCAGCTAGCCCAGATGGACCCGGCGCATCGTCGTCCGATTGTTCCTCTTTCTTTATTTGTATTTCTTGCTCCTTTTTCAGTAGCTCGAGCTTGCTGCGAAGATTATCCTGATGCCGGTCACGAAGCCTCGCCCGGGCCATGTGTGCTTTGAGCTGAGAAAGCAAACTCTCCCAATACCCGATATCCAACCCATCCTGCTGGCTGCTGATTTTGTCTTCGATTTTCTTCTTCAGCTCGTCGAGCTGTTGGGCAGTTTTTCCCCGGAAAATTTGCGTCACATCCTTTGCTACACTCTGATGAATGCCTTCGCGACGACCCGTAGCAATCCGTTGTTTTTCCGCTTCCACTTTGCGCAGTTTATGAATTTCATCGTCAACGATGATGGTTAAATCTGTCCAGAAGTCCAAATTTTTCCCTTTCTCGAGCTCGTTATACACTTTAATGTCGACCAGCAAATCTTCCAGATCGTCCAAGCTCAACCCATTCAGGTAGGTGTACGGTTCGTGCATTTGCATCTCGATCGATTCCTCCAGGTTCTGCTCGGAGATGTACTGCGCTAACAGATCGATCGGTTTAGCCCGACCATCCTGTATGCGGATCTTGCTGCGTAGCTTTGCCTGCTCCAAATGGAACGTTTCTTCCTGCCGTTGCCACTCATCAAACTGAGCTGCTTCCTTCGAACGCTGCATAAGATACATATCATCCTCACGTTGCTGCTGTTGATGTTCCCGTTCCAAACGGCGCTTTTTAATCTTTTCCAATTCGATAACATTTTCTAGCTGTGTTTTGCGATTCAACGCCTCTAGCTCGCGCCGTGAAATGTCCTTCAAGCCCTGCTTTTCTAGCTTCTTCTTCCACACAAACGGGGCGGATTTTTCACTTTGCTCGCCCCACATGGTCCTGCGATGCGAATGCGAAGAAAATTATGATTAAACAGGCTGGAATGATACTTTTTTGAAGAATATTTTTACCTACACTTTCACTACACACTTCTGGATGTTGTTGGGTTGAGAAACTGTAAACAAAGAGTTCGTCGCTTGAGAGCTGTCATACTGATCAGGCTGTCAAAATGCTGGCAGTTGAAACATTTCTCAACCTCACGGATAGATGGCGCTATTGACATAATTTTTTGAATATATCGTTATCGGCTCGGAATTTTATACAAATCGCTCGAAATCATTTTCATATAAGTGCTCATTCTCAGTATCAAACGTCTTCTCAAACGTCACGAAATTGTCATGTTGGTATTATGACTTTCCGTTTGGCTCTCCGTTTGGCACATTCAGACGTTTCAAAAATCAATGATAACTTGATGTTAAACGGAAAGTAAAAAATTTGCATTACCTGTGCCAAACGGAAAACCCGTTAGACAGAAAATTTTCCGTCAGCCGAAAGCAACGGAAAGTACAGCTTGTGGTGTGAAAAAAGAGTTAATTTTCGAAATAAAAACCAAAAAAATATGTAAGTATCATAAAGGTTGTTTAGGAAATCAGTTGTAATATATTTTAAATTTATTTCTTGTTTGGTGGCTTTCAGGGACCAGTCGGAAACAAGAACGACTAGAATACAGTATGAAAAGATGGTTGACATCATGGAAACCGCTCCTGATATAGCTCGAGCCTTATTTAAGGGGGATCAATCGGCTTTTTGGAAAGAACTTGCAGACAACCTTAACCCCTTAGGTCCTCCCATCAAGAATGTGGCAACGTGGAAAAGGGTAATGACACATTTTACAACAAAATAACAATTTATTTACCAAATAATTTCCTTACTTTTAAAGGTATGGTTCGATTACAAATGTGCGGTTAAGAAGAAGCTACGCGACAACAAAGCTTCTCTTACTGCCACGGGGGGTGGACCAAACCGCACTAAATTGTTAAATGAATTGGAGGAACGAGTCGCAAATCTAACCAATTTGAGAGCAACAGTGGAGGGCAATAGCGCCGCGCGATTCGGAATAAGCCGACCGGGCAATAACAGTATCGAAAACAATCCCAATACCGACATCGTCCCAACACAAAACCAAATCAGCAGCCAGCAACAACAGGAACCAGAGGTACTACAAAAACAGCAAAACGGGATAATTACAGGACCAATAGGCAATAGATCAAATCGAAAACGGAAGAACACAGATGCAGTATTACAACAAAACAAGGCTATGCTGGAGATGATGGCAAAACTAATCAAATTGCAAGAAGAAACTAATTTAGCCATGGTTGAATGTACAAAACAAATTAGAATTTTAAGCAACGTACTAACGAAACAAAACAATAATCTTAATTCAAATTAAATATTACTTATTCAAATCAAAATTTACATGTAAGGTTGGACATAGACGAAGCGAGATTTACGCAGATCGAGTAATACGCAGCTGTCAAATTTGGTATAACGACTGTCAAACAGGCGAGTAAACCGCGCCTCGTGTATGGACCAAACCGCGTGCGTAGTTTGAATAGCGAAATAAAATCATTGTCACTTGTTATTGGTTTTTCTGGTGTTACATTATTGTTATCTGCTACAAACAATGAGTCGTGACTTAAATCAAGCTGCTTTACGCTTTACCAGTGCGTGGGCGAATTTTATTCGCATACACACAGCATCTCTTCAGCAATTTCCTTCTTCTCGTGTTTGGATGCGCCCTATGTTGCTAGAGAGAGAAAATCAAGCTAGTCGCCTGGTTGAGACGATATTGAAAGAAGATCTAGACACCACCATAATAAATTTTATGAGATTATCTCGATCTGATTTCAATTATCTGCTTGAAAGAATTGGGCCAAAGATAACGAAAATGGATACTAACATGCGAAAGAGTTTATCACCCAAAGATAAGCTCATAGTTACATTGCGTTATTTGGCAACAGGAGATTCATACAAAACTCTCGAGTATGCATTTCGGGTAAGTATCATTTTTTAAATAAATTGCAAAACAGAATGATTTACTTATTTCATGTTTGTTATCAGATTTCGGCACAAGCGATCGGTGCATTCATACCGGAAGTGTGTGATTGTTTGGTTGAAGTGTTGCAAGACTATGTAAAGGTAAGCAACTAAAGAAAAATTACTAACTAGATGGACCGAGACCGAGACCAAAGAATATTTCGAATATTGATAAATTGATGACCAAGGCGATAGCGATGCCAGTCTTCACATAGTAGGAACGGTACCGAATCCCTATGGGTTAAGTTAGCATGCGAAAGGCGTCTTGAAAGTTGCTTGTTCGAATTGTATTTCCAAGTTTAGATTTCAAACTACGATTTTTGGTGGAGGCCAACCATGTCAGTCCCTCGTTATGAGCCTGGCCACACGCATAGAATCTCAAGAGATGATCGCACCTTTGATGCGGTTCGAAACTATTTTTTTAGTCACAAATTAACCTGTTAAAAATATTGTGCAGCTAACTATATTCGTCGAAATCCGGTCGACAGCTTTTGTCATGAAAATGGCAAAGGCCAACCCAGTTGAAAAATTTTTTTTGTACCAGGCCTGAAGGATATGGTCGGGTAAATGCCAAATGTGAATTTTTTTTGTGGATATATTTCTTTATACATCATATTCATGAAATTAACAAAAAAATAGATAATGAAGTTTAACAATAAACTAAACTAAACGTAGGACATTTCGGCCTGGCCGTTTTACCTTAAAACAAAAAAAAATTGCTATGCCTGGTATCCGAAATTTTGACGAAACCGAATGTCTTCTTCTTCGGTTACCATACGCCGAACCCGCACCAAAAATCGCTTTCGGCGCTCGGGTGTCCACTCTTTTATCGTTTCTCGTACTCCGTCTAATTCATCCGACGGTGTATTTAACTTATTTATAAGTTCAATGGTGGCTGTTCCTACTGTTTTTAAAGCTTCGAGCGCCTCCTCTGTATAGGCAATACTGCCTTCTTGGTAGCGTCTACGACGGTTGTGTGGTGGAGATGATGCACGTGGTACTGTGGTATGTCGCGTAGGTGAGGCGTGAGAAGGACGCGGTTCCGGTGCAGTGGTACCATCTAATTCCGGAAGTAGCGAATGTTCGGGAACATTTTCCGAGGATGGTCCATCGAGATATTGGAGTTCATTGGCCTCGTCCAACATCTCGATCTCTAAATCTGGCAACTGTAGCAATAAACATAAATAATAAGTTATTTTTTGTGTAGTTTCTAAAACACTTAATGTTATTATCTCTTTCTTTATTACAGCTTCCATCAAGCCCCGAAGAATGGATGAAAGTGGTTCAAGGGTTTGAACATAAATGGAATTTTCCTCACACTCTTGGGGCGATGGATGGCAAACATGTAGCGACAAAAGCTCCACCACACAGTGGAACCGATTATTACAATTACAAACATTTTTTTAGCCTTGCATTATTAGGAGTTGTTGATGCCGACTGTAATTTTATGTATGCAGACGTAGGCGCTAAAGGCAGGATTTCTGATGGAGGAGTCTTTCGAAACACTTCTCTATATAGAAAACTGGAGAGAAACGATTGTAATATACCGAGTCCGGCACCGTTGCATGAAACATCGCGAGTAGAAGTCCCGTACATGTTTTTAGGAGACAAGGCATTTCCTTTGACTTCCTATTGTCTTAGGCCATTCGGTGGTTTTACACAAGTTGGATCTGTTGAGCGCAATTTTAATCAACGCCACTCTATTGCCAGGCGTACTGTAGAAATGGCTTTCGGTATCCTTAGCGCAAGGTTTAGGGTTTTAAAAAAACCAATGGAACTCCAAGTAGAAAATGCCAAAAAAGTTATAATGGCTACAATATATCTGCACAACTTTATTAGAAGGACGGAGGAAGTCAGAATGCACGATAGCAACTTTCTTTCAGGAAACGACGAAGGAAATGCTAACATGCGAAACATGATTTCGAACGCGTCACGTGCCAGTACTAATATGCTACAAATTCGGATGCATGTAGCAAACTTTCTGATGAACAATTGACTGTTTAAACTTTTTCTGCGACCATTATTTTTAAAATAAAAAAAAATTGTTCTATCTAACGATATATTCAATCCTTTTTTCATACTTTACTTTTACTATTATAATTTCGAATAAATGATAGCATCATTGAATGCATGCAACAAATATTGCACTATGTAATCGAATGTAGATGACCATACATTTTGCCATATTGTCGTATTGGATGTAAATAATTAAATGTATATGCTATTTTTAGACATTGATTACTTAACTTAAATCCCTAATAAAACTGTTTTCATGTACTCTACTTTAAAATTTTACTTTTCTTTTTTCGGATAGTTTCTAACGTAAAAATAAAGTTAAAAAAAGCGCATTTATAATGAAATTTTAAATATTTAGCTTTGGCAGCATAAGATTTTTTTTTATTATTCATTTGTTTTTCTTATAGTGATGTATGTTAAATACTAATAATTAATTCTCAATAGAGAAGATTATAATATTATTATAATCTGAGTGAAAATAAAAGACAAATAAATAAAATATATTTACTTACGGTGTTCAGTGTCATCCCACACTCCGTTGTTGAGTCCAAAAACCTCATAGCGCTGTACCCACACCAGGTTGGAAGTGCGATTTCATCAGCGCCTTAAAATAAAAAGTAATGGTTTTATTATAACATCATCATCATCATCTGCTTTTCACTATTCGTAATACAAACCAGAACCGGTTACAAAACTGCGATTATAATTTGAGCGATACTTCCGATACGTGGCCTGAAGGGAAGTCCACTTATCTTTAAGAGTTTGAACAGGATGTTGCATGACCCCCGCGATTTCATTCCACATATCGGCCTTGACTATTATGTTTTTATATCCCTTGTCTTTCCTGTCCCATAGACTTTTACGGCGGAAAATCTGGTCAATAAAAAACAACGTTTCGTCATCGCTCATGTGAACCGTCTGTAAAAGAAGCAATAAAAGAAAATAATTAGCAAATCGTTTAAAGGCAGTTGGTAACTACCTAGTCGGATTCAGTAGTGGAAGCTCAACTAAGGACCAGATAGTTACAATCTGACAAAATCACTCTAATCCGTTCGTGCCTCATGAAGTTTTGCGGCAAGATCACAGATTGTCCTATCTTCAACTGAACATAGCATCTGAATGGATACTATGATGCAAGGGCATCACTACGCAAAGCACGGTTATCCTAGGCAGGCCATATGTACATCACAGAGAGAAGCAGGAAGCTATGGTAGTCGTGCATCGGTATATCCGTCCTGTACATACGTGTGTCATAGGATTTACTCATCGCCAGCAGCTGATAGCAGGCAGACAACCCGACACACTGGACGCACCTCAATGGATCGGAAAAAGTCTCTATCGGTCGTGTCGCCGGATCGTGTGTCAGAGACTGTATTCTCTTTCATTTACGCTGGCGCACGCGAACGATAACATCCGTGTGGTAGAAAGTCGAATTCGGATGTTCGGAGCTTGGACGACGAGAGCATGAAGCGAAATGCCGTCGAAATAGCTTGTAAATGGTTTCCAAGCGTTTGTTTGCGGCTGTGCTATATTGGGACGAAACATGGACACAACACTACCTGCCAGCAGTCTTGGGTAGCCAAGTATAATCTGGATCTGGGCAGATCTGGTGGTTACGGCATATTATGCGGATGGTGAAAAACCCTGCGAAATTGCTGCTCTGCACCAACCCGGAAGGACGCCGGCCCACAGGAGCGCAAGGTATAAGTTGGCGTGATTAGGTGCTGCGATATGTGCGGAGTGCTAGTTCCTGCTATCGGCAAATTGACTTACCTTTTTTTTTGTTTTTAACGCAGGTTTGGAACCTAAAACACAAACAAATATGAATATGCATTGCAATTATCTTTACTGCAGTTATAAACTTACTCATTTTGTTGTATTTTTATGGCCTTTAAGCGAAAACTTTATGATTAAGCTATGCTGCTAACCGGAAAATCATGAACACAATTGTAAACAACTCTGAAACGTCACCGATCGCGCTACCGAGAAAACGCAGAGTTGCTGCACTTCAACAACTCTGCGGAAACGCGGGCGCGATAGCAGGCGCGGCAAATTTGACAACTGAACTGGGCTAAATCTGGTATAAACTAGCCGCGTATTACTCGAACTGCGTAAATCTCGCTTCGTCTATGTCCAACCTAAGGCTTAGTTTAATCATAGGTTAAGTCATAGGTCAAGGCTGTGAAACATCTGTATGGAACTAAATGTGAACTTATTTTTATTTCATTTTTATTATTTTATTTACATGAAATAAGAAATAGTACAAATCGATATGAATACAATGCATTATAACAAAAACTGACATCATTGAATTTGATTGATTTTCTAATTACGACAGTATCATTGCTTGTTAATTGGTACTGCATCACAATACAAGAATATCTGAGGATCGGGTTTGAACACAGTTTTGTGCTGGTAACCTTCTGAACGAAGGCTCTATTTCAACAAACTATCCTTGGTTAAGAATCCATCATTTAGCGTATCTAATTTTTTAAACCAAAAACCGTATCAAAGCACTTTGTTGGTTTATGCTTGACAGAATGTCGGGTGCAAAAGCAGTTGTGGAATCACATGTCGTGAGCTACAGTGCTACATTCACATATATCCAATCGAGCTTTCTCAGTTATTAATGAATGATGCATAAGTTGTTGTTAAATTTAATTTAAATTTTTTAATTATTTATTGCTCTATTTCTGCATTTGAACCATCGTTTTCAGGTAAAATGTCCATATTCCTTGCCAAACATATATTGTGAAGTGCACAACAAACATTTGTAATTTGCGCAGCCTTTTCTGGTTTGTAGTGCAGCTGTCTTGCACCTAACAAGCATCGGAATCGATTCTTTAGCATGCCAATGGTTCGTTCGATTATTTCTCTTCCCTTCGCGTGCCTGGTATTATAGGAGGCATCCGGTGTATTTGGAGCTGCATTTCGTTTCGGTGTTATTAACCATGGCTTTGACGGGTATGCGGAATCGCCTGCGAGTAGGAAAAAAAATTAAATCAGATTTGCAAACTTCTACTAGTCCTGATGAAAACACAACTCACCTAATATTTTATAGCTTGTTTCACCCCTTTGATGCTTTAACGAGAAATAATCATCAATGCCACTAACACTCCAAATATGAGCGTCATGATTGGCTCCGCTGAACCTGGCATCCACGTAACGTATTGCCATTTTGTGATCGCAAACCTTTTGAGTAAATGTCAATTAATAGTATATGCAATTCTGGGTTGCACATGAAACATGTATTGCAAACATAATGATTATCTTACCAAGAGAACGTTTATACTATAAAACCCCTTCCTGTTGTAATGTTGATCTCTATCCTGGACCGGAGCAATGATTTTTATGTGCGTCCCATCTACACTCATTACAACCCCGGGTATACCCGACTTTGAAAAGAAATGCCGCCGTGCCTCTTGCTGCTCTTCCGGTGTCATTTCCAAACTGATCCATTTTTCACACAAAGTTTCCTCTAGGATCACTAGGGTTTTAGCAAACATTTTGGAAAATGTCGGCTGTGCTATGGCAATACTAAAGTCTGTTCCCACACCATGTTGATAGCTTCCTTCTGCCAGAAACCTCAACGTAGCGGCCAACATTTCCTTCGCAGTCAATCCATTGCGGCCTTTTATAGGAGGAAACTTTGGTGTTATTTGTTCTAAAATTTCCACAAAAATTTCTTTTGACACGCGGAAATTGTGGGAAAACCTGTAACGAATGTAATAAGTTAAAGCATTCGTTTTGATATTTTAGTACCATGTACTTACGCTTGGTTAGATAGTTCTAAGGGGTCGAACATACAACGCAGCATACGGCGATCTGCAGCCAGATTTTCTTTCTGCTCGCTATCAGTACTATCGCTATCACTAACGTAAAATGCGGAAATCATTTTTAGTTACAGTCCGCGGTGTCCTTTCCGGAAAAATCGATTTCCCCGATACGGCCGAATAATGTTTAACACTCAACACTTTTCACGAAAAGAACAAGAACTGTTGTTGTAACTTGTTGCTCTTGGACTGCTGTGATTATAATTTTGTTCTGATAGATTGATTGATCGAAAAAAAAAGTCGATGAAGCTTTCATCGACTCTAACGGGTGTGCGGAATGCAAATTTGCTTCCCGTTTGGTTAGAGTGTTTGTGACGGAAAGTTTCCCGTTTGTTACTGAGAATGAGCATGATAGTATTAAATATTTCCATTGCATTTTTCTACTTGACAGAAATATGAACTTAACAACTCGTCTTTCCTCTTCCAATACGGGCCAACTATTGGAACGACGGAATTTCGTAAAACACTAGCTTCGTTTCTAACCGAGGGATATCGTAGCGAAGTGCACATGTAAGTACGATTTAATCATCCATCAGCCCCTTTACTGCTATCAGACCAAACACCCCAAGTTGATTCATCGCTCCATTCAATCAGGTCCGATCTGGTTCAAACTAGCGGTGCTACGAATGGGCTACATCTGATACTCTCCACCCTAGTGGATTTGGCTGGTGTAATATTCGTTGACGAATACACGTACATGATAGCGCTGGAAACCATAGCCCAGTTTAACACAATGAAAATAGTTACAGGTAAGTGGACAATCTTATCGCTAGCTGTTTGACGCTATGCAAGGCCGCCACCCTATTAGGGAAGGGAAAACGGAAGTTCAGTGGAACATTTGTCAAATTCGAGATTTCTATTTGTCCTTCTGGCGATTAGTGCCCCTTGACGAGGACGGTCCCAACGTGGCCTCACTGCAAGCGCTGATCGATCAGCACCGGTTTGAGGCGCAGAAAGGGAAACTATTCTGGGGCGTTTATTACACGATACCGACGTTTCACAACCCCACTGGAATCGTATTTCCTGCCGGTAAGGGGATCCTAGCGCCATTTGCTGATAACCGTCCAAAACTGAGTTCCTCTTTTTTTTTGCCTATTTTGGTACCGCTCGTTTCGCTGTTTGATGCGCAGAAAAATGTCAACAGCTGATAAAGCTCGCCCGCGAAACCGACATCTTGATTGCGTGTGACGACGTGTACAATTTATTGCACTACGATGATCCCACGGCACCTCCACCCAAGCGTCTGTTTGCCTACGATATTGCCGATATGGGACGGATGGATGGATGGCGCGGCAACGTTATATCGAATGGATCGTTTTCAAAGATCCTTTCGCCTGGCATTCGGTTAGGCTGGATGGAATGTCCTCCTCGGTGTGTGGAAGCATTTCGCAACAGGTAAGCGACACAAAGGAAAGCTTCTACTGCGTCGTGAATGCTATAATTGATCAAATAAAATGCAAATTCCTTTCCATCTGCAGCGGTGTGTTGAAAAGTGGAGGTGCAGCCAACAACTACACCGGTGGCATAGTTTGCACTCTCATTCAAATGGGCTTGGCCCAGAGACAGCTGGAACACTACAGCACCAACTACTCGATGCGATTGAATGCTATGGCGCAGACGCTAGAGGAACATCTTCCCAAGGAGTGCAGCTTCCGCAAGCCGAAGGGTGGCTACTTTGTCTGGATACGCTTTCCGGCCCACATCGATTGCGCCGAATTCAACCGATACTGTTTGGAAAAGTACAGCGTATCCGCTATTCCCGGCATAAGGTTTTCCATCACTGGGGAGGCCCGTCACTTCATACGCCTCACATTTGCGTTCCACGAGCCCGACTATCTGCGCCGCAGTGTGAGAACATTCTGTCAGGCGGCAAAGGATTATCTTGCGATAGTGTCGTCATCGTAAAACCGTACAAACTACCGACACCCGTATCAAATTCTAACCCTTATCTTTATGGTATCTCGTACAAAATCTTACGATAGCAGACGCGCCAATAAAAGCTACATTTGGACGAGAGAAAAGCCCGCGTTAAGCCTCGTATCACATCTTTTACCACGCATCGGTCAGGCAGCGCCATCGTATAGATTGTACGGCAGTTAAATTTTATCGCCGTCTGTTTGAATTTGTTGATTGAGTACAATAGCGAAATGGCGGCATACACAACTTCTTGATGGGAGGTTTGCTCGCACCCAGCCAAGCTCACGTGTTTTGCGCACGCATTGAGCTAGAAGCAAAACAAGCGGCCCGAAGTGTCTGGTAAATATACGGCAAACATTGTTCGTTGGGGGGGAACGTGTCATACTGTCCATATGTTCGCACATGATGCAGATTGGGATGCATCAAATGCAATTAGCTCTTGATAATGCACGCGGTACTGAGAAGATGCGACACTGTTTCGGTTGTAAGCAACAGAAGAACATTTTGCACTAGATCGGTGCTGAAAATAGCTTTAATTTAAAGGGGACCTAGGGTTGAAATGATTGCAAATTGACTTACTGTTAAATTTAGATGAATGGGACAGGATGAAAAGTCTGTAGTTAATTGTTTGCAACCAATCATTTTCGTAGGAATTGGTGAACTCATTTGTTTTAACCTTCCTAACGATCAGTGATCTCTTAGTCCTGTGTATCGTTATTCGGTGTAACACAAAAAAAGTTGAGGATCAAATCTGATCTCTGGATCTGATCGGTGTGGTTAAATATTAAAACAATTCTCTTCATATGTTAACGTATGTGTGTTAAAAACAAATCTAGTAAGCCCCGCAGTATTATTACTATGATCTTCAGAGTAGATCATTGATTTAGACAAGCAATAGGAAAACATCTTATCTAACGACGAGATTTTCTTTTATTTAATGATTTCAAAAAAGCTTTGAGGCAAGACAGATCAAGAATTGATTATATGTTTTTGATCAGCAATAGATCATCCAAAAACGGAATTTTGAACGACGGGATTGAGCAGAATGCTCAATTCGTGATAGATCAATCTTTCAGTAACAAATTTAGGAGAATCAAATTGATCACAAGGATACCCAAAATGAGTGTCCTACCCCTAGAAACAGCATTCCATTACCTAGAGTGTGAAGCATTCATTTCTATTGATAAATCAGCCGAAATGTACCGTTCGTAAACCATTAGTTTGCTTTTAATTAATACCGATCGTTGCACCAGTATGATTACAAATGATCTTCATTTTATGGTCGTTTAATTTCAACAGCAAAGCAAAAAGAGAGATACATTCGTTGCCGCTATTCTCAATTGGAAAGCCATGGGACTAAGCCCCAAACGCTGCCAAAAATGTGTCAATTTTCATTGTGCTTGTTAGGATGTTAATAACCTTGTCTAGGGGAGGGCATTGATGAGGGGTGTGTGTACATAAGGGTGTGAATGTTTTATCGTATTTTTTTCCTGGTTATTCCGCAGATCTATCTGCAAAGTGACGCATCGGGTTAATTGTGGTCGCACTTCGGACGAGCAAATTGAAACCAATCAGGTTTTTTTTCTGTACAGAACGCATGCGTTATAGATCTGATCTGGAGCTGCCGTGTGTGTGTGTGTGTGTGCGTGTTCAACAATTGCCAGATACTACGTCAGCCCAAAAGATCATTTGATTTTTGACAAATAAAGAGAAAAAGAAAAGATTTACCAAAACCCTCCGTCTCAATATCGATTGGTCAAATAGTCACGCGCATTACACATCCCCCGAAGTCAATCTTAAAGCGCGGAAGCGCATAAAACCGATGCGGCCGTTTTGTTTGCATACCTCCACCCCTAGCACCACCCTTCGGCCACACAAACACACCCCATTCCTTTCCCGGTCCCAAGCAATTCATTTGCGGCAAATTCCATTCGATTGGTTTTGGAAGAATTTCGCAATCTTACCTCCCGAGATCCATCAAAAGCTTAAGGACATAAAAGGGAAAACGGTATCGTCGTGGCCCTTCTTATCTTATCGCGCCTTCGTTTCAGATTTGGTATTCGTCCACAGTTTGCCACACATCACAAAATGTACCTGTGTGTATGTGTGTCTGCCTTTGATAAGCAAATAGCACTTCAATTTCTCGATCACCCATGGAATTCCACCTCCACGGGTTGGGTCACCTGTTTTTTTGCTAACCGAGGGAAGAATAGAAATCGCTAGAAACTGTGCCCTTCTGCAGTGCAGTAGCTGTTCCAGGTTTCCCTTTTCCGGTTGAATCTTTGTTACGGCCGGCAAGGCAAATACAAACGCACACACAAATGGTTTCCTACGAATCCGTATCGTCGTTCCGGTGGCCACATCTTCACGGTTACGGGAGAAGAAGATTTCGCGTTCGCGCTAGCAAACAAAGCGATCTCGCCGGATACTCACGCACACTGTTGCCGCACGCTCGAAAACATCCCCCACCCTTCCTTTCCGGCACTATGGGGTTAGGAGGAACAAAGAACGGCCGAAAAGGCCGTTCTGTTTGGTGTTGTGGGAATTTTATTTCATGTCCCCACGCAGCTCGCTCATAAATGGCGTACTATTTTTGAGATGTAATTTATTTTTATCATCTGTTTGTGCATTACCTTTCCATTGACTTACCAGTCGAAGGATAGGAACAAACATCGCAGTAAGCCGCAGATCGTTGATCAATAACGTATTCAAGCGCTACTAAGATTAAAGCGTATTTACTATTATTATCACTACTACCAAATAAAGTATAATGGCCTTAAAGTAAACAAAAAAAAATGCAGCACTTTTAATAACAAAAAAACAATAAAAAAAACTGCCTAAAATTCGCATCCGTTCATCCATTGTTCTCGCGCTTCGTTGCCAACACCACTACATACATACGCGTACCACAAACGTAGGGTTTTCGCGTGATTCAACACCACCCGATGCGTGCGTTTTATTCATTCGCTTGAAATACTCGCGGCGTAGCGGATCGTACTCGCGCTGTCAGTCTGCCGTCCACGCACTATCAGTGTGTGAACGTAAAAAGGTGAAAAAAAAAACACTCCCAGAGACTTACCAACGTTTGCAAGTGAAGCAAGACACATAATATTGAAGGTGTGCAGCACGTACGCAAATAAGTGTACGGTATCGGTGTAAAAGGCAAGTCAAAGGTTAGCACAAGGAAGGAAAAACAAAAATCGGAAGAAGCACTACGCAGGATCGACGGAAGGAAGGTGCATGTGGTCAAGTGAGAAGGTGTTCGGAAAACGTAATCACGTTAGGAAATGGTCGTCGGTCGGCCGTCGTCGAGTGCTCGACGGAAAGGTGAACAACGCGGTGAACGACTGGATTGAATTGGTCGCTTCTGTAGCCGGTCTGAAACAAAAATAAAGCGTGTTTTGTGGTGTTGGGTCCGCGCAAACGTATGGTGAAAATGTGAAGTGCACATCCGGATTGCCGATTAGCAGACCCATCGGAGTAGAAGGTGGTAAACGTGTCCACTTGATCATCGACCCGAACATTTTTGGTTGAGCAGCAGCAACAGCAGAAGCAGCAGCAAAGTAACAAACCTACCTCATCCAAGGAACCTGCGGATTGCATCAGGTGAAAAAAAAGGAGGCAAGGATTGGTTCGCCACCGTATTTGGATTGAAAAGTGTGCCATTTTGTTCGTAACGCTCTCCGTAACGTAAGTGTGTGTTTGTGTGTTTCAACAATATCGACCGTTGCCACCCCGTCTACCACCCCGTCAGGGGGGTTGTTAAAGCAAGCCGGCGATTACCACCCTCCGCGGACACACCCCAGCGCACACACCCAACCCAAGATCACTGTTTTGTGTTGCGCAGTTTTTAGCACACTTGATCGCGAGACTACGGACAACCACAGCATTAGCAGCAAGATCGGTCGCGATCATTAACCAGAAGGCGCGAACGCCCTTTTAGATACGGAGAAGATTTTCGGACGAACATTTTGTGGTATCTCCGTGTGTCCCGCGACGCGTGTAAAGGACTGACGTCACGACCAACGTACCACACAAACGAGACAGCACAGAAGAAGCAGCACTTTGGTGTTGGGCTGAGTTTGAAGAGCACGATTTTTGGGCGCTTGAGTTGCGTGTTGCGGTTATTGGTGTACAGCACAATTGAAGTCGATTTTGGAGAGGACAGCGCAAAGCAACAACAAGAAAAAAATCCCCCCGTTGCAAAACGATCAACGGATAGTCCTCTTGGGAAGGAAGAGAGAGAGAAAAAAAAACACAAATCAGACAAACAGGTAAGACATGTTGGTAATGATGGGACAACACCGCCACAAGCAGTGGCTTCGCTGGGGTGTGGAATCTAATGGCCGTGTAATAAGCGAATCTTGTGGCTTTTGACAATACCAGAAGTATTATTATGTCTATAATTTGGGGGTAAAGCGTCATGTCTTCCTTTATAGTAAGTAAAAACATTTACAGCAAAAAGTAAACACAGCTTTGCAAATCTATCATTTCTGATATTTTTTTGTTGCAGGTTTGCATGTCCCTTGAACTTGCTGGTAAGGTCACGATGGACAACTCACACAATTATACAAAATAGTTAATTATGGATCAAATGCCAAAATCTGAGCAATAGCAAAAAAGAGCTAGCAAAGACATAATATGATTAAACTCCCCTTGGTTCGAGCCGTTGTTTCTAGGGCCCCTAACGACTATGGGTATTCACTTCGTATCTCGCGTAGATAAGCATGTTCCTCATGTATGTTGCGCCCGGGGTACCCGTACAAAAAAAAGGCCCGATTGTTGGGTGTATCGCACCCGCAGCAGGGATACATGAAGATTGAACAAATCTTATCGTCTCGTTGCGGGCGGCTTGTTCCTCTTTTCATTAAATTTGGTTTGCCATAGCGTATACTGCAATCGTGCTGCGTAGAGCGATCGGTTTTGATCGATCGAAACCGATAAAGCCGGCTTTAGTTTCGTTTATTTTGTTGCTGCTGTTCTGTTTGGATACTATTTTCGTGTGCGATTAATTTGTATCAATCAATCCCGTTCAAGGCGCGGAAAGATTAGGTGCGTGATACTTCCCCACGGAAATCCCACCAGGTGTGGGACAAATAGTTTAATTTAACAATAACTTTAACGTGACGGAAGGAACACAGAAGTGTGAAGGAAACAAAATTGTTTCTTCTCGTTTTGATAAGCTTAACGAATGTAAATACATGTTCCTTCCTGAAACACACACGTACATGTTTTAAATTGCTTTTTTTAAATGCATTTTTGCAGCTATCTTTTTTACAACTTTATCTAAAAAAGTTTATATATTTCCTGTGCCCCGGGGGAGGGCTTCATCAGCACGTGTCACATAAACATCTTTTCATCTCACACTAGTTGATCATAAAGCGGCAAAAACGGCAGCAAACCGATTAGCATTGAATTTGTGCTACTATTTGTTGTTTTTTTTTTTTCATATTTTACAAATGCGGCACAATATGTATCTGTTGGCTTGTAGATATAGAATGATCATTTTTAGCCTCTGTGCACCCTCCTCTTTGACAAATGATGATGAGGTTTGGCCGCGTGGTTAAAAACTGCAGATTATAATAGCAGCGTACTTTAACTCATGCGATACATGCGGAGCCCGAGATTCCTCATCTCGAGATTTTTTTTTGCTGTCCCATCTGCTATAGTACCCGATTTATATGAACAATTCGCTTCAACGTGACATACCAAATGAGCGTTAATCGATGTTTACCAACAGCAATTCCATTCGTAGAGAATGAACTACTCTTCCTGCAGTGTGTTCTCTGTTGTTGGATCCCAGGGTAGAAGGCGTTTGTTAATTGCAACAGCCATTAGGAGGGCATATAAGGTGACGTTCGTATCATGCCACCATTTTCAGTCAACTGGTGCAGTAAGAAATTTTTCCTACTTCCTAAAATGTAAAAATATTTTAATTGTAGTACAAAATCGTAAGGAACTCAACCAACAAAAGATTCTGCTTTTTTTCAAATATTTTCAAAAGCAATCACGAACATTCTTGGACGTTTGTGTGGAAACCATAGGAGAGATACTATGGGGCACCAAAATATCTCATACCACAATGTATAAGAATAATTGCCCATTTTCATTGCGTATCATTACCGTAACCAATTGTCCATTGGCAAGGCCACGGCGTCGAATACACGTAGCCAGCCAGTACGGTACGCTTTAGGTTCAAGGGTTCAAAAAAGACCTGGACTTCTTCCTGCTTCCTCTCGTCGCTTGCTGATTAGTGTCGAATTGATGAATACAAGCGTAACGTTTGCACCACCGTAACGTAGATCCCTCCACCAGGAGAACAGATCCATCCAAGTTACCAACTACAAAAAAAATACGTCATACCAAGTTTGCACATAAATTTATACTTTACGGGTCAATCACGACCCGTGTCGAAGAGTGGTAGCTTTACTCAGGCACAAAAGTTTCATTTCTTCCAAGCGAAGGTCCAAACTGTTTGCCCCCACCAGGATTCGGGGTTGTTAGAATTGATGGAAATTTATTGGATTGTTTTTGCTTGCACACCGGGTCTCGTGTCTGGGGGTTTCTGGACGACCGAGACCAAAATCGTCACTACTCCCTACCCGATCGTGTCGCGGTGGTAATTGAAGACATTTGCATAATTTACGCCTGGCTTAGAATTTCGGCGCATCGGTAATGAATGGGTTGGTTGAAGGGAAAACTGAAGAAGGAAGAGACACGCCAGCCAGCGCAAACAAATTGCATTTCGCGCAATCAATCATTTGAGCGTTCGCGTTGATGATGGCTTTAATGCTTTCAATCAGAAGATCACACACAAGATCATTATTTTTTTACGTTTCGTTTCGTACGTTCTTTGTATCATTTTAGTGCAACCACCGTCATGCTGAACCTCGAAACGGGTGAAATGGAGTACGGTACGGTCGGCGGGTACGACCGGGAACGTATCTACCTCGACAAGGAGACGGGCGAAGTGAGCAGCGATCCAACAGAGCCGGCCGGTTCGCGGCGGCGGCGTTCCAAGTTTCACGTACCGAAGCAGTACCTTCGCAACCAGTGTGGTATCATTGCGCGGCGGCCCCCACCGGTAGCGGCCGTGCCGAGCGTCGGCTGTGCCATGATGGCGTGCAAGCAAAAGATGATACCGATGATGAAGGAGGTACCTGTCAAATGACATCCATACACTCTGTACTCTAGGCTAAATAGGCTACTCCAGGCGATGGATGAAAATGTGAGGCCCATACGAGCCTACACGCTGATGCGGAAGAGGTACAGAAGACGAACGACGTGTGTTTCTTTTGTTTCTTGTGTTAGAACGTAGCAATAGAGAGGGAAAGAGGGATTCAGCATGGTTAGGGTTTAGCTAGATCGTAGACTAATGCGCACTCGATCGGTTGCACCTTAACATCCCATATACTGACCTTCATTTCTCTTATTCTATTTCCACCACACCTTTCGCAGGAGATCACGGTCGGCTATAATGGTACCGCCGCACATTTGCTCTTCCTTCTGCCACTGCTGTTTATGACGCCGAAGCTGTTCGCGCTGGTTATCACGTTTGTCGAGGCAATTCTGCACATGTGGGCTCACCGGAAGAACAGCACAAATGGCAATCCGGACGTTTACTACCGCAGCCCGATGCACGTGGTGACGCGCAACTTTTGCGAAATTTGTCGCCACGAACGTTTGATGGGTCGGGTCGGTAAGCTGCAGGACGTGCGGATGAAACAGATGCAAAACTACTTCCGGAAGGTTACGCGCAACATTGCCTAAATGTATACGATCCGTTATAGCTGTGTTACTTTCGCAGTGCCTCGATCGATCGACGATCGGTGGGATTTCCCTTCTTTTGAAGGAAAGCGAAAACCAAGGTGGCTACTGGACAGTGAATGTGTTTTGTTTTCCATTGATTAATTTGTTTTGTTTTTTTTTTCTATACCATCTGTGCTACTTTTTACCACTACATTGCTGTAAAGTGATAGCGTTATATGGATTTACATATTAATAAAAGCAAACAAAAGTATACGCTTTGACGTATGCCTTATTTCCTTCTTCCTTGAATATCACAATCATAAGAACTTATAGAAAGTTAAATAATTGACATTGGATTGGATCTAAGAAAAGTATGGAACTCAAACCTAGCTATTTTACGCAAAACAATACTTTGATACATTGGTGAAACGTTTCGGAGGCAGATGTTGATTAATTTGAATAAAGGATAACCGCTGATAAAACCGTTCCTTATGAAAAAAACAACTGTTAAATACTGATTCATACCGTATGATATTATTCATTAACATATCTAGATAAAAAAAATGATCTTATTTACACCCCACCTGCTTTCCAATCACTACATTATTTTGGAAAAAAACACCAACACGCACTCGCAGAAGTGACTCCCTTACCTGCGGG
Organism: Anopheles funestus; assembly: GCF_943734845.2. NCBI lineage: Eukaryota > Metazoa > Arthropoda > Insecta > Diptera > Culicidae > Anopheles > Anopheles funestus. The sequence continues at coordinate 35,632,982 of NC_064599.1, forward strand.
AGTTCTGTCTGGGTAAGATTTAATCCCACGGCACTTGTGTGCATCAGCTTAGTTGCTTTTGGCCTAGTATTCGCTTTCATAATCTTCCACAATAGTGTCCGTTTCATCTGTTTGGAGGCAAAGAAAAAAAAAGAAAATGTTGTATTAATCACTTAATCAAAACTCCACAGCTACGTAGAGGCGCTTAATCTTACCTTCGATCTCCACGTACTGATTGTCATTAGCCGGTACAATCGTTACATTTCGCAGTTTCAAATTGCCAAGCACGTTCTGCTTACTTCTCCGCTCACCGTGCACACGGCACTGATGCCGAAGCAGTGAAACGCGCGCGCACATCGAGATGCCACACGCATCGCAATCGAACGTCACCGGCTTCGTATCCTTTCCGTGTGCCGCAAGGTGCAGCAGCAGTGACGGTTTCCGTGGAAACCTTTTCCCACACTTCTCGCAATCGTACGTCTGTGGCTGTGGCTGGCTCTGTGGCGGTCGCACCGCTTTCTCCCGCTTAACTTGTTTGCCAGTGCTTTCAAAATTATCCAACAAGTTCTCGTTACTACAATGTATTTCCGCATGTTTACGCTCAATGTGTATCCTTAGATTGACACGCTGCGTGTAGGAAAGCGTACAATGCGGACACTTGAATGGTTTCTCCAGTGTGTGTAACGGCAGATGCTTTTCCAGCAGACTTTTGTACGGGAACTTGCGCGTACAGTGGGGACAGGAGAAAATTTTCATATGCATCTTTCGTTTGTGCCGCTCCAAGCTAACCTCCAGCCGGTAGGATTTGCCACACACGGTACACTCGAATGATCCATTGTCGTTTTTAATGTTCGCCGGTTCCTGGCCCGAAATCACCAAGCTATTTTCGTTCTGTGAAAGCAGCTCAAACAGTTCACTCAGTGTCATTTCACCTCGATGTTCCGTTGTGAAGTGTTCGTAGAAACCGGTCGAAACCGAGTAGCGCTCCGTACAGAGTGGGCACACGTGTGGAAATCGTCTAAAGTGAGATGCCCGGTGCGCTTCCAGTTCACTCAATCGGGCGCACTTTTTGTGACAAATTTGACAGGTGAACTTCTTCGGAGTAGATTCACCGGTATGAATCCGCATGTGAATGGTGAGATTTACTTTTTGTCCAAATCTGTACAAAAAAAAGAAGGAAAAAACAAGAAGCACAAGTTAAGTTGCGGACAATAACGATTTGTTTCTCTACAATGCATACCCTTTCCCACACACTTCACAATTGAACTTTTTCTCCTTTGTGTGTGTTAGAATGTGCCGCTCTTTCAAACTTTTAAACTGAAATCCTCTGCCACAATCGTCACAGAAAAAATTCTGTAATTGATTATAAAATGATAAATAAAGTTAGACATACACTCAGAACCGGGTTGGCAATCCAATGACGGACTTACATCTTTCTTTTTGTGCTTCTTCTGCTTCCAGTTGCCATCGCTACACAGCGACACATCTTCCAGTGCTTCAATCGAACCATATTCAACCTCGCTTAATGTTTCGTACTGCTTCTGCACATCTCCGTCTGTCTGCTCAGCGTCCGACTCATCACATGAGTTAAATTCATCTACAGCTAGTGGTATTAGTTCATACATCTCAGTACTATCCGGATTAGTGTCTTTGAAATCAATTTCTTCGTCCAAAGATGTTCTGCTAGATTTTTTCAACCGCACTTCGTTTTTATAAGTGCTTATACATTCACTCTTGCTACTGTCGTTCGCCTTTATATCTTTGGACGCTTCATCAGTACCATCGGTTTCATTGATTGTACCACCATCTGCTTTTACTTCCTCATCCTCATCAATTTCGGTTACCGTATCAACATTCTCCTCCTTCGATGGCTTCGCTGGATCATGTTCGTCATGTTCATTCGTTTCCACCTCTGATAAACGTGCCTCGTTGTCGGATGCAGGAGGATCGTCGTCTAACTTGAGAAAATAATATTTTCCATTCGCGTACTCTATACCGATCTCCTCAATCGCTTCTTCGTCATCGTTATCTTCCAGTGCTTTTTCGGTATCTTCTTCCAATTTAATATGTTTCGAAGCAGCAAACCCCGTACTATCTACAGAGTTAAGATCGTCAATCGCAGTAAGCTCGTTTGCCTCCACCGCTTGATCTAATGGCATCTGTTCGATACTGGATGGTTCATCGACATACACGAAGAAATAATCTAACGTATTATCCTTATCCGGAATCGCTTCACTCTCTCGTCTTGAAGGCAGTATGGTAGGCATTGCCGTGGATGGTAAATAACGATACCCGTGCACAGGATGGTGGACGAAGCTGTCTTCAGCAAAGTGGCAGCTGCACACTTTGACCTCCCCGTGCGATAGTGCTTCCATAAGATCGGCATCCGTTACCTCTAGCAAAGTAAACCATTGCTGCTGTACGATCGGATCGTCGGGTAAGCTGAAAAGCGAAAGCATGAATGAAGTTTTGTTTAGAAGAGCAAACACCCATCATCTACAACACAAAACACAATCGGTAGCGTACTTTACGTAAAACACGGATGTGTAACTCACGACTTTATCGTTTGTATCACAACCCGGTACGACGCACTTCATTTTGTTAGTACTTTAAAGGTTTTACTTTTGTGAAAACTGCTTAACATTAGTGTGTGGAGTGTTTTGACTGATAATTTGTAGAATGTAAACTTATTTTTGTACAGTATTTGTGTTCGCTGTTGATTGTTTACGTTTTTCCTTTCGCTGCTCAAGTTTACACCTCTACAGAGTTGAGTTCGAACTGTCAATGGTGCGCACAGTGGGTATCTTACACAACGATCGGACTTTTTTCTAAGCATTTATTACGAATTTTCTAAGCATTTTTTTAAAATAATGAAGAGCTTCTGAATTTGAAAGATCTTTTTTAACAAAATAAAATTAACAAAATAAATATAACTACAGTAAAATATAAAGTTGTTCGATATTGATATGCATTGATCGTAAGTGGAATTTTTCAAACATGTTTTTATTTCGTGATCACTACTGAGTTATGCGCTACAACCGTATGTTGACCCGTATTTTATTACTTGTATGCTTATAAAAAATCATTACACGTACAAGACGAAGAACACTCTTTTGCTATGTACATTTGCCCTTCCCTTGCCAAGCCTAAAGCAGATACTAGATGCTCGTATCTGCTTAGATGCTACCGAACCGGACGCTTGATGACGCTCGATCGGAACAGGAAACCAAATCCGGTCTTAATCGTCTAGTGCTGTTACTTTCACGATGCGTTTCGCACAAAGTGTCCCACTCCTTCCTGGGTCAGTTCCTTCCGTTTGGAATAGTTCCGTCAACAGGTTAATTGGTGGCCGGTTTGTGGAGTGGTTGCGAATAAGTGGAATACGAATAAGAGAAAGATAAAACTTGTCCGGATTGCGGTAGCAGCAACATCTTCGCGGTTATCATATCAGCTCTTATCGCATCCTATGGTACGTCAGTAATAGTACCGTTGTTGAGCAACCGATAAGCTACAATGTGCCGGTCCTATTTCACAAGGAACTATTTGCTCAACGTTGTTAATGTTGAAAAAACAAATCAACCTTACTGAGGCAGTTACAGTTGTAAGATGGCGTGTGAGAAAATTAAAAATGATTATTTTTTGCTTTAATTAAATCTGGATGTAGTGCGAAAATGTCAACCCCTTTTACAATTGGCCATTGACGAGAATCAATATATCACAAAAGATACCTCACGGACAGTACAACTCACCTTATCGCACAATCGAATAGGGGATTGGACACTAGCGATAAGAAACGTGCCTGTAGCGCAAAAACGAAAAAAACAAAACGCAAACTGTTTCGCGCCAACCTAATAAATTGACATGGAAAAGATACGTACAACATGTCCACCGTGTACGGAAGCCCAAAGGGGGTGGTGGGAACCAGTCTGTTATGCAAGTATTGGAAGTTATTTCCGACACGATCGCGGCATACGATAGTATGATCAGCTTGCACCAAATCATACGATTGCAGCACTGTCATATAAACCGTTTAATGACCCGTTTTTTTCCAAGTTGTTGTTATTGCATTTAGTTTTTGTACCACCCTCATCGATTCGCGTAGGTGTGTGGACGTTGTTCACCGATCGGCTAAATCTAATGTTTCCCGGCCTCCCTTATCCGAGCACATTCCACTACCACATTTGGGTGGGTTAATGTTAGGTGATTGGGGTGGAAAGGTGGAAAGAATTGAAAAGAAATAAAAGAATCATCACCCGGAATGGTTGGAACACGTACGCGTATGTTACACACGCAATCCCTCCAATCGAATGTTCGTCGCGCAGTCTCTTCTTCATCAATCATAGTTTCAAGCATGGCCAAAACTGACCTCCGCGGGCGCGTGTTTGTCAGAAAGATCGTAATTGATGCATATCGGGCCGGGACGTTCCGGACCTTAAAACCCATTATGGCTAGTTTGTAGTACGTGCACATACACAGCCAAACCCCTGAAAGCTTATCTCGCAGGTTGAATGTGTGCGCATCGGCTTTACCTTTGCCGGTAAACTACTAACGCACATGTGTGTCCACCTCTTGAAACATCTCTAGTGAAGCACCAACCGACCCCTGCTGCAAAACGGTACAGTGACAGGGGGTTGAAGATAGTGTTGCGAGGGCAACTATGCAAACAGTTCTCCCATTTCCCCCCCTAGAGGCGCACACGCACACCTCGTATCTAGGCTATCTTTAGCCTACCTGTTGGTGGACAAAATCGAGTACACACGCGGGAACGCTGATGACAAATCGTCGTACTCGCTCGGGCGCGCGCTCACACACAGTAACACGGGGACACTTGATAAGTAAAGTCGCACCGAGCCGGTAGTGTCGTCGATCGTAGTGGAGATTTTTGTAATTAGCGACAGTTGTTAGCCACATCGAGTTCCGGATACATCGCACCGTAACCGTTCCGTCAGTGATCAGTGCGCAATTGAACGATCAACCCTTATCAACCCGCTTATCCGCTACGGAATAAACCAACTGGTGTTTGGTGCGATCACGATTGCACGATGCTCCATCATCATCAACATCTGGCCGTGTTCGTGACCTGAACACACATCCACACCTGCCGTCTGTTGCCACTGGACAATCGCACCTACACAGTATCAGTTACCACCCTCTCGAAGACAGACCGGCCGAGAAAGAAAAACGCACAAGAAAAGCAAAGCTCAACGCCACCCTCAACGAGAGTGCGTGTGGTGATAGCTGTGAGTGTGCTTTTTGGGGGGACTACTACGGGGCGGGATAAAAACAAACACGATTCACCGCACATACGAACAAAAAACCTACTCTCCCTCCCCCAGGCTTGTTCGAATCTAATCAGCCAAAAAGCCACCAGAAGCTGATACAGCCCACAAAAGCACTAGGCCTTTTAGGGGAGACTAGGGGAGACTTGCGAGGGCGCGCTACGGAACGTTTTATTGTTTTAACACAGTCTGGCGCAGGGTGCGCGCATTTTCGGGTCGGCTTCTGCGGACCATTTCGCGCGGTGGTACGGTCAGAAAATGTGGTAACGCGTCCCGGGACGGTTCGTGGTTTTGCGTTCTGGTTACGGTTTGTGGACGAACGAAAAGTTCTCTCTTTACTGTGTGCGGTAAAAGATTAAACAACTTTTCGTAGTGAAACGGTCGTGATTTATGGGGAAGTTTTGGTGAAGTTTTCTACTTTAAAGTGTGATACATCGCAAACAAGTTAAGTGTCCAAAGCTTAAGGGTGGGTCATACTGTTTCCTTACCGAACGCGAGAAAAGGGAGAAAAATAGAAAACAAAATAATTTCAATCATACTAACGAGTGAAGCAAAAAACTTCCGATCGAACCCGACCGTACGTTCCTCTGCATTCGATTGAAGTTGCAGCGGCAGAATCATCCGTTACGAGATAATCAGGGTGGCCGGCATAAGATGGGATTCTCCTGCACACTGTGTGGACTTGGTCCACGGATGACCGTGTTCGTAATAGGCACGATCACGCTGGTAAGTTGTCACGCATGAAAGATCATCGATCGCTCGGATAGGGTAGTTTAGTTCGTTCGTTCGCTTCTGTATCTGGAACGGATGTGGGTGAGAAAATGCATCATACAAGTCATTTCCTGAGTGTGCCATCCCGGATGTGGATACAGGGTTGATTTTTGTTTCTTATCGTATAAGAATCAATTGTTTGTTTATTTGACTTTTTTTTAAGATAATGACGCATTGCTGAAAGCTATCGTTGAGTAGGAAACGAACAAAAAAACTGTAATATAAAGGATGGCCAATGATTAGCCAGAGGAAAGATAACGATTATGGCAGTGATTATTGGTGTATATTCTTTATGAATTGAGGGTTTGATGGATTACGCGTTTCGAAATCATAAAATAGACAGAATGAAGCCAACACAAAAAAAAAGAAATTAAAATGTAACATAATCTGTCCAGTACCAGATCGCCGATTAAACAGATCCATCAGCATAGGCTGTCAACAAAAGTCGTTATCTCTTTTATAATTACCCTTACTTCTGAGAACAAGTTGAGCGAAAATTCCACTTTCAATTCACATGCTTTTTAAAGAGCACCACCAGCAGTTCGAACATGGGTCAGCTTATGGATTAAAGAGCCACATTGTTTTGCAAAATGCCAATTCATCTCTTCTTGGCTTTTAACGACCTTACAGGTCACGCCGGCCATTTCTGGCTTACTAGACTTATTTTTTACCACGTAGCCGGATAGTCAGTCCTTGCTACGGGGGGACGGTCCGGATAGGATAGGCTAATTCATAACTGTTTTATATTTACATTATTTTGCTTAATGTTTTTAAATATTCAAGCATTCAAAATAATTCTCAAAGAATTATTTATATCGTTTCAATTCATTCCTCCACACCCACGGAACAGTATTGGTGGCACTGAATTATTGCATTATCTTGCCAAAAGTATCGATAAGAGCAACAGGTCTAAAACAGAAACCTTGACGCATAACCAAGGGCTAGATGTGTACAAGTTCATCGCGGACATGAATCATCATTCATTAACACCTCTCACTCTTTCTCTCGCTAGTTCCGTTCCCCAGACCATCTGCTAATCCTTATCAACCCGGTCCTACCAATCAGTCATTCATTGTTTTAAGCTGATACTATTGTCTACACCTTCCTTTTTCTTCGGTATGTGAATAATTTGTCCAGCGCACTTAATCCTGTGTTCGTAATCGTATCACCACTACCAGGCGTGATAAAATCCTACCAAGAAGGGGTTTTTCCCTGCCAGAAGACTGTCTTCAAACTCTTCTTTCTGTATAATGACCTTCACATATGGAGGTCATAATACAGAAACACACCACGGGGGGCTCTATCTAATTACATTACATCATCAGCACTTTCTTTTATTGCAACGCACCCACGATCCTGCCATTAACAAACACCAAACGTGGGTGGATTGAGGAGAAATGAGTGAAGTTTGTTGAAAAGTGAAGATAGTACACAAACGAAGTATAAAACCAAAACCACCCCAAGCTTCGCCCGCGTTGCCATAAGATATGCCATAAATATCATCCGCCTCCCGTGCTGTTGGCTGTAGCCTTTGAACGTCACGTGGAGTTTCGGAGCGTTTCGGTGGGCAAAACATTAACGCCTCGTTGGCTACCCGATAGAGGATTTGTTTACAACCGTTACCGCCCCGAAGGGAGTCACCTTACCGTACTGATCACGCAAAGGTGGCCTTTCCCTAGCATCTTTGCACGTTTACGATTGTGCCGAGTGGCGCAACGTGGTGGAATAGCAGGATAAATTTTAATAAAACTAACTACACGGCGCTTTTTTTTCTTCTCTTCATTCCTTTGTGGTTGCAAATTTGTCACCCAAGCAGTAAAGGTTTCAAGTTGGTTAGTTAGTTAAAGGTGACAATCTTTCGTTCAACCTGTTTGTCTATGTTATGCCGCTTTGGGATGAAGTTTTGGGTAGGTTATTGTTATTACTTTTTTGGTGGACGCTGTTATCCAAACAGACAGCACAAAACACAATGCATTGCAGGCAACAGTCGCTGATACTGATACAGCATGAGTCACGTACGAGCGATTCCTGATAGAGCGCAACAACCGAAATGAAAACGTTACATTGTGTAGCATGTATTCTGTTACAGAAATATGCCATTCAATATGCTATTGTGTGTTAAAAATGTGTTCCATCGAGATAATGAATGCAATAAACCTGGACCATCTTATTTCCCTCGAGCTACAAAAAATGCTTGGGGATATGTTTCCTTGACGTTATCTCCGTACACCTTACACATTATCAAACGATCTGATCATGTTCTAACTGTTCAAACGTTTCCTTTCCTTTATAGGTATTCTCCTTGCTAATGGCTGGGTTAGCTACGACAGCAATACTGGCATACAACTGTGAGATCGACATGACTGATTCGAAGGAAACGTACGGTCTCTATTTGTTTTACTTCCGCTGTAAGTATTATCTTCCATTTTTATGATCGTACTGTTACACCGATAGCATCACCTCTATTGCGCGCAAAGAGACAAACAGTTTTGCACCCAATTAGCATTACAATCTGTTCCATTTCTTTCTCCCCCCCTCGCGGCAGCCGACGAGTGTGGCCCGGTTGATCTTCGGTATCTTGGCATTAACGTCAACGTTACTATTCCATTCCCGGAAACGACCGATGCCGTTGAGCGTACGTTTGTGTTTGCCATCGTAGCTGCAGCACTGCATGGCGCATTGGCCGTTACGACGGTACTATTGTTCGGTAGGTAACTTTCGATTTTATTAACGAACAAACGATTTCATACGACGTGTTTTACTATCGTTCTCCATCAGGTACGATGTGCGTTTCATGCTTGGGCCGCAGTTGCGTGGTAGTTGGATTCTATCCCTGGATTCTTGCCATGTTCCTTGTGCTAGCGCTGGATGTTACCGGATTCGTAACATATTTGATCGATTTCATCAATGTCATGGTACGGTAATGGTTTTGTTTTCTTTTTTCTCGCAATTTTCTCTTTTAACGATTTTTGCCGTTCTCCACTTGGCAGGATCTTGATGGTGTAATAGACCTACTGGAACTGGACGACAACAGTATCGTACGGCAGGTATTGGGGCAGGTGGATGATATCTACTATATCGCACCGTCCCTCTTCATGTGGCTTGCGTTCAGCAAAGCCGTACTGTTTTGGTTTATGTTTCTCGTTTTCCTGGCCGTCATCATCAGTCTCTCGATGACGCTGTGGAAAGAAAACAAACCGGCCCCATCGTACAATGAATCGATGCAACCACGGCAGGTGATGCATCCTACTAGCCCACCGGTGGATATGGAAGAACCGCACAACGCTACGGCACGTTACTTCGATCAAGCTCCCCAGCAGCAGCAACCCACTGTTCATCAACAGCAAGCGCATGAACATTTGCCTCGTATTTATCCACCGATGCCACCGCCAAATCAGCTGCAGTTGCCTCACTCCGATCCGAACGTACGGCGCACGGTGGAACCGTTGAATGATGCGTACGATAATGGTAGCTTCCGGGAGGATAGCTTGCCGTACCTGCCAGCACCGGCACAAGAACCAACCGTACCTATGCCGCTGCACGTGAAGCAAACAGTCGATCCGTACACGGACAAACGTTTCTCGTATTTGCCGGGACAGCCGGCACCATTCTCGTACCTTGCCGGGCCACCATCGGGCAACAGTCCGCGAAGTTCGGTAACGGCACCACCGGAAGTGCGCAATCAACTACCATGGTCGTACTTCCCCGCAACGGACGAGAAGAAAGCGGCCAGCAAACGATTCACATCCACACTGACGGAGGAGAAAGAATTCCCCGGTGAGGAGAAACAACTGCCAACGCTTAAGCCCGGTGCATTTCCGGACGATCGGTCCAGCGTGACAACGGATGAAGGAAGTAAGTGTCTTGTGGAATGTAACATGCCAGGTGGAAATTAATTAATGCCATCTCACTTTCTTTCTACAGAGTGGAGTGGACCTGAGTACAAATACTAGTCACAATTCGCTTCCATCGCTTTACATGGATTAAGTATTTACCGCCATGGGGCTCACAGAGGCTAGAATGGGGCCGCTCGCCCTCGGTCAGCTGCTAGCTGGCTGTTATTTTTGTAAATATCTCTATTATCTTGTTTAAAGCCCGAAAGACACTGTACTTTAGCGCGAGATGGTCACGGAACATGTGACCATTTATTTTACACGCCTTTAGTCATAGTAGCAATAATGTGCAGCAAATCAACACAATCACGACCCAGGGAGGCTTAGCCTCCCGGTGGACTGGTGAAATCTTAAGGAAAACGAGTATACGAACACACCGAAAGAAACAGCGTTAACAATAGTATTGAAAATGGTGATAAAATTATAGCGAGAGTGTGAAAAAAAGAGTGGAGATACGTATGCGCTGCGTAAGCCGTCATGTCGATGTGTAAAACGAGCATTTTAAAGTAAAATATACGGGTTATAATAAACTGTTATTAAATGTGTTTTTCGATCAGGGTTTCCGGACGGCTCGGTAACCACTCATCTCTTCGCCTTCATTGCCAAGGTAATGCTACGATACGACACAGAAATCCAGCTTCTACAGGAATTACCGTGTTACTTTGTGGTTGCGGATAGTATAAACTACCACCTACAGGTTCAAGGACTGGCTGCTATTCTTACCACACTTCTAAACACAATAATGTGGCTAAATTGGGGACATCGAGTTCGATATCTAGCGAATACTGTGAGGGCGAGCGAATACTGTGAGACTAGTCCAGGGTTTTTGGAAGAGCTAATTCATACCTAGATTTACATACCAGGATACAGAGAGACATCAGCAAACATTATGGAAAGAACAAACAAGGCTAGTTTTAACCATAACCATAAAAGCTTCATTTGCTGGAAGTCATACTTCTATTCTTTGATATTAAAATAGATAAATTAAAAAAGTGACTGAGGCCTATTCTCAATTCAAGATAACTTTTCTCTCCCTTTCTTCTTGACCTAACGACCTATTAGGTCATGCCGGCCATTTCGGGTTTACTAAACTTGTTTTTACCACGTACCCAGATAGTCAGTTCTTGCTACAGGGGTACGGTCCATATGGTATTTGATCCCGGGTCCTGTTGTGTAAAACTGGCGTGTTTATCTCATACACCACCGAGCAGCTCCAGATAACTTATGGGACTTGAATGATGGCGTTTTTCTTTGAAACACCAGAAGCGCTCCGGCATAATATTGGACTTTTTTGCAAACCAGGAACTGAAGATTTTCCTGGACGGGCTTACTGCATCTTTGGATGTGACCCCGTGCCTACATGCTTAGCAATTGTCGCGTTTGCGAACGCGACAATCGTAGCACAGTTTTCCCAAAAAATTTTGCGACTGTCGGCGCGACTTCAAGGTTGTTTAAGTTTTCTCGTGCAAGGTTTGTTTATGTTTTCAATCTGGCCGGTAGCGGGAAATTAATTTCGAATTAAATTAAATTAATTTAAACAAAAAAAATTATAATAGTAAATTTATTGTTTGGATGAAGTTGATGAGAAAGGCAAGTTTTTTAAGCCCAGTGACGATGTTTCAAAACAATGTACCATCAAGAAAGCTCGTGGCAGAATGCTGCTGACTCCTGTGATACAAATAACGGCTGTTGCTAACAGTACCGCAGATTTGTCCGTTTTGTTTTCTTGTGTGTTTGACGCTGAAAAATCTTGTTATAATTTTTTCCAGTAGCCAGAAGGAATTGTAACAAGATAAATAGGTGAACGAAGATGTGTTTGCCCACCGCGTCATACACCGGGCAAAACAGAATTGGGATCGACAGCTTCGAGTAGCATAAAGGTAAAAATCTTCGAATACGGGTAATCAAACGTGTATGGCATCTTTCTAATTTCATGACCGTCACCGTACCCTCAATATACAGGTATTCATAACCACAAGTCCAACACAGCTTCCAAACTACCATCAATATATGTACAGGTATTCATAACCACGATTCATAACACAGCTTCCAAAAGGGATCGAACACTGTGCTGTGGACTATGTAATATTTTTTAACTCTATTTTTTTAAAACTTTAATAGTTTTTCTAATTAATTAATTTAATTAATTATTAATTAATTTATCTTGTACAAAAAGTTCAACATACAAGTAATAAATTCATAACCAATGCAGCCATGCATTTGTCCACGATATGGGATTTTTGTTTTGAATTAACAGCGATTCTTCTGTTTTAAAAATAATATTGACATTCACAATTATTATATACAAATCCTGCGTACTTTTAAAAAATAAATAGCACTCGATTTGTTAATTTAATTTACAATATTTAAAAACACTCAAAATATTTAATTTTTTAATTTGTATTTGTTTACCTTGTTATTGCCATGTTTACCTTGTTATTACAGAAAACTGTCATGGCGTCAAGTCGCGCTTCGAATCGCGATTTTTCGCTGAAAATACACGTATAGCGACTTTTCACAATTTTTTTTATATGGAGTTTCACAAAATTTTTCTGATTCGCGTTCGCAAACGCGACAATTGCTAAGCGTTTAGAGCCGGGGTGAGAAAACGTGATGATAGGAAATCATGCAAACATTTTGAATTTGTTCAACTCTCCTCCAGGCATTTGAACGGCGATACAGCATGTCCGAGTTCCAAGACGCTCTGTAATCGTCGGATCTGAAGAGTGTCATATATTACGAACGAAATTGCACCGCGATTCGAATTACGCGGATTTTTAAGGATATCTGCCTTCGCGCTATAATAGTGCGTAGGTCGCAGACTACCTGTATTTGCATACTTCCAGGCGTTAGCACGCCTAAACATAAAACAACATAAAAAACGAACACCGACTAGTATATTACTACGATCATAACTAGTTTTGCCTTATGCCAATAATTTAAATAGCTCAAAATATTACAAAACAAAAATGTTTGTCCAACATTTCAATAGAGACACAACAGATAATCCGATGCCTTTTGCTTACGTATTTTGTCCTTTACTTCAAACCAGATTGAACCAGTGTGCAACAAATTGACACGCGAATTGCATACATTAGGCGCTTAACAAATTTCAAACATGCAAGACGGTTATCTCAGAAGGTTTTACTCATTATGGTGTACATTTCAAATTAATTTAAATCACTTTACTACCTATGTGAAATTTAAATTAACCTTTAATTACCTTTAATTAACGCTGTCAAAAGCGTTTTTGAACAAGTCTTTAGATTAATCATATTAGTGATAAATGTGATAGTCGTTCCGAGATATACATAGGCAAATTTATCAAAATTCCATTTCATTTCAATAAGCTTATCAGTGTGTCATTAAGAAACCGATTAAAAACATCGTTTTTTACCTTAGGAAGACCTCTTGAAAGGATTTTTTTCGCAACCACTTTCTTTCTGTACATTAAACTGAAGAAATGTTCAGAGATTAAATCATGTTCCGAATGGTAAGTAACTCATCCACAGGTTAATAGTGCGATAGAGTATCATCACAATAGAGCTTTAGAGCTAAAAATGCGTAACCCGATTCAGCTGTCCGTTCGGTTTACTCTCTCACCCCCCAGCATCGATAGCGGTTCGAACCATTCTCACGGTGTTCGCTGTTTGCACGACGTTGAGTTCCCTTATCGTAGTATCGATACCGGCACAACAGATAAGAAGTTTGGTGGATGTCTCGATCAACAAATATTAACTTACCAGTCAGTCTGACCAGTCGATGGGCAGGTGTGAACGTCACGCCACTATTGCCGTTTTACGAGGTGTCACAACGTTTTCGGAACCCTTCTTACTGTGGGCGCTTTAAAATGTGAAATGTCTCGTTGAGTCACACGCGATAGAATTTGGTGCAGCAAGTTGAAAGAAAAATAATAAGTCGATTCTAATACCAATTTTACAACTCCCAGTTTCGGTTAAGTGAATGTAAGCGTGATCCGTAAACATGACGCTGCCAACGTATAATGTGTTCCGGCCCTTCGCCATCTTTGCTGGTGTGTTTAGCATTGTAGGTGATTTTGGCACTTTTACGGTGCGGTGAATGTGATAATGAAAATAAGCTAAATCGTGATACACTCGTTTTCTCTCCTATTTTAAGTTTCAATCTCTAATATGGATCGGATTTGCGATTACCGGCATCATCGCTTATTATTGCGATATCGACTTTTCCGGCCAAACGGAAACGATGGGATCGCTGCTAACGTTAACATTCTTTAACGTCTATTTCCGAGGTAAGTTGCACCACATGTACGACACGCGCAACACTGAAGAAGAAGCCTTCTATATTCGGAGACCCATTCGTTCGGCGGTGTATGATGAATCGCTTTCCGCAAGCAGCCACACCATTCTGTGACCGAGCGTTATCTAAATTATAAGACAAGGGTTTATGCGGTGCTGCAGGACGGTGAAATAGCTGTTAAGCATTTTCTTACGGCTCGTCCGTTCGTAACATAACTACTAATATACTTTTGCTGAGTATGACACAAATTCGATTCTGAGTAATCGTTAATGGAATGCTGTAAACTGTATTTTTTTTTGGTGTGCAAGAGTTGGCTCCCCTTGATTCACTTCGATGCGAACACGATAAATACGCAAGCTTGCGATAAGATTTAATCTTTCAATTAATCCTTCTCCGGGAACGATAAAAGAAACCCGGTGACGAAGTCGGAGTTTATCGCTTCCCACACAAAGTGAAACCTGGTGGACGGATGAAGGAATGCTCTTTATGTCTGTTTGCATGTTGCAATACGCTAACCAAACCAAAAAAAACCCGATAAGTGTTGTGCTACATAAAAGATATGGAACCTTCACAATGACTAAAAATGTAAAATCTTAGAAAAAAAATCTTCAAGCAAACATGCCCCGATACGGCATTCTTACAGAATTATAAGATATCCTTCATAGCAATTGGCTTTTTATGGCATTTCTGTTTGATAACTACTTTGCACGTTAACAATGATCAAGTATCAAACCGCGGTAGCCTGTAAAGCTCTTAATAGAATCCACTTATATTTGATTCACCCCCCTTGCTTCCCTCCTTGCTTCCGATTGTTGACAAATCTTGCCAGGTACTTGCGACCAGCCCGATATTCCACTGATTGATATGTCACTGGTACAGCCGTTAAACCTAATGCCACCAGGAGATGTGCATGCGTTCGTGTGGGTCTATCTGATCATTCATCTGTTTTGGGGCATCAGCGCACTGACACTACTCACAAGTAAGAGCGAGCGAATCCTTACACAGGAAATGTGGCAATAGGTAAAAATTTACTTTCTTGTTACAGATGCACGACAAAAGTATGTGCGATACATAAACGTGTTCCTGTACATATGGATCATCATAACCATGATCATCAGTGTGCTGGATCTGGCATTAGGTATACTGTTTGCCATTGATTACGATACGATAGTGGTGAGTACCTTGTAAAACTATTCATTGATAGTTTATGTAGAGGGAATTCTGTTTTTCGTTCACAAACAGCACGCACTGTTCGAGTATCCGTTCGGAGTTGGACAGGTGCTACCCTCGGTACAGGTGCTTGCGACCGCAGCGCATGTTTCCGGCATTATGATGGTGATGGCGTTCCGTGGTTGGATCTTCTGGATTGCCAATGTTTCGCTGGCGATCTTCATGTTTACGCAAACGTTTAAGATATACGATTACAACCAGATGCGTCGCAAGGTAAGTAACGCAACTGCCACACGTCCGCGTGTGATAGCATCGCCGTAACAGCCGATAAAGCATCAAAGCCGTCCGACTTAACACATCTTTTGCTGTTATCGGCGATCAATCATTATGGCAGACGTCGGGTACACAGCGACGTTACATTTACCATCGTTCTTTTCTTCATTCATTCGCAGCAAAGCAGCGGCACTGCAAATGGAGGTTACGTACCGGAGGGTGATACGATGCGACGTCCACCAATCGATGCTTACGATATGAAGTAAGTGGTGCTAGCAATGTACTTTCTCCAGGAAGCCTGTGTTCATAAGTCATAAGTTCTGTTCGATTCCTTCAAAAACAGTCAACCTAGAACGCAAACGTTTGCACAACCAGCCCCGTCTGCTGAGTACCGGAGACCACTCGAACGGATCAGTGAAGGGCCCATTGCGGTAGAATCGCCCGTACCACCCCAACCGGACTGGAGTCAGCAACGTACGTTCGAACCGAAACCAACCGTAGTGATTAGCCGTACGCTGGAACCACTGGCAAGACCGCAGTCCAACGAACCCGAAGAACGTATGGACAATCGGCCAATCCCGCCACCGCCACCACCAAAGAACTTCATGAACACGGTCGTCCGGCGGGATGTTGCCGCGGCTAAAGTAGCGCGGGAGCTCAACTATCGTAACAGCTTTAACGTGAATAACAACGGAATTGCCGCCGTTAATTTACGCCCCACCGGGTTGAACCTTACCAACCCGGGACCGCTGAACAGTGACGGGGACTTACCGACGCCCAACTATAGTCCACCGATGCCCCGAACGAATCCGTTCGAAAACCGGCCACCGTTACGGTCCGTGCTGCGAAATTCTAGATTCCAGTAGCTATTGTAAAGGACAGACAGGTTCTGCCCCACGTGCCAAGTATTTGAATGTAAGCTTCCATAAACAACCCACTAGTCGATAGTTAAAAATAATGAATAAAGCTGCTTCCTACCCATCGTATGTTCCACATACCAATACCAACTGGCCTAGTTAAAAGTGAAAATATTTGCATAATCTACATAATCGTTTCGATCTGCTCTGCTTCACTACTAACAAACACTACTAACGTCTAGCAAAGTTTCAACGGTCCTGCGGGATTTACTCGTGTAACCTTAGCATGGAATGAAGAATGGAGCGCAAGGCCTGGGGCGCTATCGAGTGTATATAGAGGTTCACGCAGGTCAATGTCAGCGATCGCGCATCCCACTGATAACGTTCGTCGCAGTAGTTTAACCCCTTCAGCGATCGTGAGAAATGTGTTAATGTAACAGTTTTGGAATTGCCGATGATTTATAGCTAATAAAATATTGATTATTTCGCAAAATTAATCAAAAGGCCTAGGAGTCATTTATGGGATGATGTACAATTAATCACGTGTCTTTAACAAAATACGACACAATGTTTTTTTGTACCAAATCGAATAAGGGGACAGTTAGATTATTCGATATAATTATTTTTACCGGTATCTAAATAATTAACTGCCTTGTAATAATTGTTCTGTACATACCGGATTCGCATCCAAAATCTCCCAACAATATCGCCGTTTTGCGCCGTTCGGTCGGCAGTGCCGGTTGCTAGAGTCACCCTGTGCGCACTGCTTTGACAACAACACGACTGTGCAGCGAAGTTGACGTTCCCCCAAAGCTTTCGTCACTTATCGCAACCGTCGTTCGCCCGTTTGCAGTGTGTAAATAAGCTGGCCGCAGTAAACCAGCAAAAGCGATAGAGCCACACCGTGGTCTCCGTGCGAGCTATTTGCTGTGTGAAAATCATCACCACCATCAGCAGCAGCGACAGCATCTTCGGTAGAGTACACGGTTACTCTTTGCGGGGCCATCGACGTATCGACTGATAACCGACCTCACCGGGGTCAATCGGTACGGCAGCTCTAATCGCGGTCGTTCATCGCACACCATCCCTGGGTCGAACGTAGTCATCCGCCGGAAGAGTCCGCCAGTGAGCGTGCCGGTTTCATTCCGTTCGGTCTCTGTTGCGTTCGCGTATTGTTCGTGTGCTACGGTCTGCATCAAGATGGTGTTATGTCATATTCGTGCAACGGTGCGGTTAGGCAAACTGGTGGCTAAAGCCGGTACGCAAAGTTCCGCCCTTCGGTGGTCTCGTTCGTTTGGCGTGAGCAGTGTGGCCCTGAAAGGTAAAGATGGGAATATGCTTTGTATGACCAAACACGTGATATGAACAGTGTGAAAGGTTAATCTTCCTACCGGTGTTTCATACATATGAAAAGCCGGCTTGCGAATGTTACGAAGAGAGGAATCACAACAATAGTGCATAAACTTATC
Source organism: Anopheles funestus (assembly GCF_943734845.2). Classification (NCBI taxonomy): domain Eukaryota; kingdom Metazoa; phylum Arthropoda; class Insecta; order Diptera; family Culicidae; genus Anopheles; species Anopheles funestus. The sequence continues at coordinate 35,650,951 of NC_064599.1, forward strand.
GTTTGGCGTATCGTGTGTATCGACGAGTTGTCAAAAAAACAACATAGGGTGACACGTCAAACGTCAGCACAATGCTATAAAATTCAAATATTTCCCGCGTGTGTTTAACGGTTAAAACAAACGAAGGTTAAATGTAGAATGAAAGAAACCCCGTAATACAACGTTTTGTATAACTAACCTTTTAATTAAAACAACAGCTAGTCATCCTAAAACAAAAACAGGTGCCAAACAAACAATGGCATTATTCCTAAGTTTGGAACATGATGTGCGTCGTACTGTTTACGATTACATGAAGCACCAGCAAGATTTCATCAGCCAAAATTGTACACGAATTGTTGACAAAGAAATGCGTGATTGGTTTTGTAATCGGCAATGCTGGATGTTGGGCAATGAACATTAACACAAACACACACACACGCAAATAAAAAAGCCCCCAAAAATTAAATGCCGGACCCATCGTCGAGGGCAGGTCATAACCAACCGATAAGCTGAACAGTATAAACTACGCAAGCCAATCGTCGTATGTTTTGGCAAAATTTATTAATTAATGATGCTCACGATCGAAGATCACGCACTTGCTAACTGAAGCATATCTGTACCGTTTCATTCTTCAGAGCGACTCTTCACGGACAAACATGAATGGGTATCGGTAGACGGTGAAGTGGGCACGGTTGGCATTTCGAACTTTGCACAGGTAATTACCATAGGCGTGTGGTTGACCCTCGTGAAACCACCGCTCGGTGTAATCTTTATTGATGTGTCTTCGTTGTTATTTTCTTACCGGCTTGCAGGAGGCACTCGGTGATGTGGTATTCGCACAGCTACCCGATCCCGGAACCAAATTATCGCAGAAGGATGAGTGCGGTGCACTGGAAAGCGTGAAAGCGGCTAGCGAAATTTACTCACCCGTGTCCGGTGAGGTGACAGAGAAAAATGCCGCAGTAGAGGAGACGCCCGGTCTGGTGAACTCGTCCTGTTACGAGAATGGTGCGTACCGTTGTGATCGCACAATCATCCTGACAATGCAACAAGCGGTACTAAAACATACGGAACTAATGTTTACACCTTCTTCTTTGGCAGGTTGGCTATTTAAGCTGAAGCTCACCAAACCGGACGAACTGTCGAAGCTGATGAGCGAAGGGCAGTATGCGGAATTTTTGAAAACTGCTGCCCACTAGTGGAGGAACACGCATGTCGTATGATGCCGCATGCAGCGAACGAAAGTGTGCCCTTTTATTGTTACCTACCGTTAAGTTCTACTGTAATGCCAATGAAATAGTGAGTGTTTGATTATTTTGCATAATAAACAAAACATTCTGTTCTGAGTAATGGAACCATGGTTTTACGGTTGAGGTTAAAAAACAATGCTCCGAGGAGAGTTTATTTGCAGGGCACGGTGTTTAAGTATTGCTTTAATGGCCCTAAGAACAATATTCCGAGTCGGAATGCTCATTGATGCTGGCAAGGACATTCGGGTTTGACGACGGCCACTTCCTCCGTCTTGTAGGAGCGGCAGCTGCTGCACTCACTGTACGGATAACCGAAGTATGGACGGCCATCGTGCGGGCATGGTTTCACGTAATTGTACAAGTAGTAGTTAACAGGGTTCTGTCGCTGCATAGGATACTCATAGTGCGTACAACGGTAGCAGTGATCTCTTGTGTAGGGATACCTGTGTGGCAAACAACCTAAAGGGCGAGAGGAAGATTTGTCAGCAGCGTACTTTACGTTTCCGGGTTTAGTTACGACGTGTTATGCTTCACTTACCACCATGCACCAGGGCAACGCAAGCGATTAGTACAATCAAAGCAATTAGGGAACGCATTTTGCTGTTTGGTTAGGGTTTAAGCTTCGTTTGTTATTGTCCTCAAACTGGTTGGGATGTTGACTGTGTGTTGTCTGCTTTTACGAAGGTGCTTTTATACATCGTTTAAGACACTTTTCGCGATGGAATGTTTTGGAAACAGCTTCACGAACCTAGCGCGAACCTCCTTCCACGCACGTTTCGAAGATATATCACACTACACGTGGTTTGTCTGCCGTTACCGTATGCAGATTCAACAATGCAGCGTTGAATTATTCGTTTCCTGGTTTAGGGGTTTTGAACTACTTGAGATTTTGCTTAGTGAATTGGGGTCGAAATGCTCGATAACATATCAGGGCGGGGTTTAAAATGTAAAATAACAGGGACAGAGATGTAAAAAAATCCATTGGAATTAAAGTCTCTATAAGCCATATAAATCGCTACACAGTGGTGTATGTGATAAACGGCGCCGGTTCCACACGACAGGACCGGGGATCAAATCCCATCCGAACCGTCCGCCCGTATTAAGGATTGACTATCCGGCTACGTAGGTAAAAATAAGTCTAGTAAGCCAGAAATGGCCGACGTGAGATTTTAGATGTCATTAAGCCAACAAGGGAAGAGGTAAGCTAATAAAAAACAAAATAAAACAATAGAACATTCGTGAAACGGAAAGGTAAATGTATTTACAGTTTGTTTGAGTAATTTGCGTAAATATAACTCCGTACTTTTTACCTAACTTTATTCCATTGTGCAAATGGGAAACAACACAAATGTTTTCGGTTGCGCAAGTTGTCCAAAAGCGAGAAAAAAAACAAAATTGAGGTTTTTAACCCCATTGCATGTAGCATGTTTTGAAAGGTAAATAAATAATGTTTAAGTTTCATCAACAAACATTCGGTGCTTTAACACATAGTGCATACGGAAGCCTTGCATTGTTTTGTCTACACGTGACTGCACGTGGGCAACAATGTTTGGCCTGCTTTCATGGAACAATTTTGGTACGGGGTATAACAAACGAGCAATGTTTTGTACGATTTGTAGTAAATTGTTTTATGTTTTTTTACTTATGTTATATAAATTAAATGGGTAATAATAATACGCAATATTAAACAAAAAAAACGACTATTAATTTAAATAATAGGCCCAGTGGTGCATGTGCTAAACGACACGAGTTCCACACGACCCACCCTTCGCTCAATCGAGAAATGACCGGCATGACCTTAGAGGTCGTTAAGCCAAGAAGAAAAAGAACAAGAAGTCATACATGTTGCTCATCCCGAACCAGGTATCATTTTATTAGCTTCAAGAAGTGGATACACATTCTGCGATTAGAGTTCGGATTTTGGTTTACAGCAAATATGTTTTATAATCGTTCACATGGTAGGTAGCCCCATACGAAGGTACAGTATTGCTGCAACGGGAACATCCACACGTTCCTGGGTTGTATCCGGTTCTGTAGTGCGAATAGTATGGAGAATAGGCATAGTTGCCTTGACTGTAGAAGGGATGCTCATAGTTGGGATCCACATTGTAGGTATGGGAGGAAAGCGGCACACGCCCTGTATAAGGCAAAACAAAACTTATATACTTTTGTGCAAAGCAATGATGCAGAAATGTTCTTCCTACCTGACTGGATTTGAGCAACACAGGCTATCAGCAGGACAAATGCAAGGATCGACTTCATCGTATTGTAAGTAACGCGTTACAACGACGCACTCTTCGTCTTTGCGAAGGTAAATCGTTTACTGATTGTTCTATGGGCAAGTAGTGTGTTTATATACAAATCCACCATAATGAACAAAAACATAAGCTCCACATTTGTTGGTTGGTGCTTCTCCCACACAAGCACGTTTTGGATTATTATTGTTTTGCGTACACAAGAATACATAATATTTAAAGAGTGCTAATTTTGAAGCCCCTTTGCTATAAATATTGTGACCGAAAACTATTTATGTTGTACAGACGGCAATGCTACAAGACAAATTTAAAAGAAATGTATGAAAAATAATCACTAATAATTCAAAAATAGATATCACAATTAGGATTGTAGGATATGTTTAACAACAATCAAAAATAAATTAAATCATGTATTTCTACAAAAAAGGAAAAATAAATAATAACGAATCATTTAGTGCAAATTGTTGGTCGTATAAGCAGGAGTTAAGGGCGCTTGTGATAACATTTAATGATCAGGCAGAAATCTTCTTAAGGTCTCTGCCATTCTACACCCCTTTTTTGCAGGCATAGTTAGAGTTGTGCGTCGTACATAAATAAATAACAAAACAAGTCTTATTTTCACTCATTGTTGCATCGTTTATTTCAGTGTCGTAAGCGTTGGTCTAACATGGAACGATCGATAGTACGGTTTAGAAAACCCGGCCGGAATAGTGTGGCGCGTAATAGTATGGATGATATGGATAGAATGAGTTTCTGCAGGAAAAACAATTGCCATAGCTGCAGGTCCTGCGGGGATAGTTCAAAACTTCGGTTGGGTGAAACTGCTTAGAAAGACAATTGGAGCCAAGATCGTAGTGCAGTCCACAGGTATCGTACAGGTTAACGGTATGACGATCCACGTTGGAAGCATGCTTGACACATTCTAGATGAAGAAAAAGTACAATATAATTAAAAACGAAAACAAAAATATTTGTGTTAAAATTAAAATTGAACATTATTACCAGTGGGCAGGGCACAGGTTTGGGTGGCAAGGGCTGCAACGCACAGTACAAAAGCGAAGATCGTCTTCATGGTGGTAACGATATTGAAAGATGTACTTCTGGTTAGACCTAGGATAGCTGCAGTAACCGTTTGATGTGTATTGTGGTCAGTTTCTCTGTTTATATAGTAATTCGCTGTAAGTATGTTGTAGTATGTTTTTTTCTCTTCTTTGTTTTGTTAAGCATAAACATTAAGCATCTGTTTATGCACGTTCCATGCGGAAAGGTGATAAGCGCAAAAACTGGGTTTAAATGGATCGTTACAAAACATTCCACAAGGTTGTATTTTTTTTATTATTGCTTAACAAAAATTTAAGCTAAAATGATATGAAGCCTTAGTTTTTCAATAGAAATTTCTCATTGTATGCACAACACTATTTCAACTGTGTATGTTTCATGTTCATGTTCATGTTTCATAAAAGATGTGTTCAATTTTTACCGTTTTTGTTATGTTAAATTTCTTAAGCAAAAATGGTATATATCTCTTCTCGGTAATTTGTGCAAATTTTTCTTATTTCAAATATTACGTTGATAAACCACGCATATCTCGGCTTTTTATATTTTATGTTTTTTTGTTGTTATCTGAATACAATCCTTTTTTAAACATAGAAGAGAAAACCCATGTTTTAACGTTTTTATGAAACTTAAACTTTTAAAAGAAGGGTAGGCACACTTCAACTTCAACTTAAATGCAATATGGGGAAAGACGAAAGAGGATACAATCGCGCTTCAAGTTTATTTTTTTTAAGATGATCTGAAGTTGTGTACGGTAACTTTGTTGACCTATTCCCCATAGAAGAGATCCCCAAACTGCCCAATGTATTTGGGAGCACAATTTTTATACTGACTGTTCTCTGTTTGATTTCTGGTGATGGATAACTATTCTAATAATATACACATTCAAAAAATCAAATCAAAGAAAAACGAATAAGTTCTCTTTTCGCTGTAATTTTGTCATGCTGATTGCATACGGGGATTTGTTACAAAGTATGCAAACCGCAGGACAAATGGCGTACAATCCTTCCATCCTTTGCTAATTTTATTCATAACCATTGGGTATGTATGCCAGAATCATTATGTTTGCTTTATTAGTTTCACAGATTAAACATCACTTCTCCTGTCCCATACTGCCAGTGCTCGATCAGTAATGACTCGCAATCGTTTTAAGACAAACGCTCTTTCTGACGCATTGGCATCCATCGTAGTTGTAGCCCATTGGACAACACTTTTCGCATGAACAACGTTCGATGGGAGCAGTGTAATGTTCTCGATATTCTAGCACCGGCTTCAAACAGGTCCTACAGATTGTGGTCGACGGACAACAAGCTCCTGCGAACGAAACGTACACATGGAAGTTTTAACGTACACAGTAACTGCATTGGACGGCTTCCGTCTACTTACCTGACGAAAGCTGAGCCACGGCCACAGCGAACAGAAGTGCTACTAAGAAGTGCTTCATGTTGAGCAGACGTGGGTTGTGAATATAAAATGATAGTTGGATAGCAAGATGACTGAATGATTGCCGATGGAAAAGATACAGCCTTTTATACGGTTCATTTCTTTGCTAAACCATTAGACACAGAGTAAACAAAAATGTTTTCGTTCTACACATTAGTTGAATGGTGCGTCTACGACTTTGTGAAACTCATGAATTGTGGCTCGTTTTGTAAACGATTAGTTCTAGTACCAGCTCTTAGGAGTTTTCGCTAATTGCCACGTACATGAATCTATGTATTTTTCAACAGTCTTGCGATGGTATGTTAACAGTGGCAGCATTTGTTCATAATAGTTGGTTCCCTTTGTTTGTTCATTGTTCGAAACATATGATATTTTTTAACATGGCTTTTGATCCGTTGATTGGCTGCTATGAAATAAGAGAATAGTAATCTATATGATCTTACATGATCTTTGAAAAATGTTATTTGATGGATTGGAAAGGCTTTTACCAACCAATCACGTATAAAACCATTTCAACTACAAACTAACTACAAACTGTATCAAGATAGACAAAGTGAATAAATTAAGAATAGAAGGGAAAACTTATCGAACTAAAATTGACGACAGACATTTCAATCATAATCGCAGAACAAGTACACCGAAAAAAAAAACAAAACCACATGCAATTTCATTGTTCCAGTCAAAATTCGGGCCATTTATTTATATTCATCGATTGTGTGACAATTCCTTACGGCAGAAAGAAAGACGAATAGTAGGGATGGACGGCGCTTCTGCAGGAAGAACATCTGCCACAGCTACAGCTTCCAGCAGAGTAGGGTGCTCCGACCGTGACGACAGCTCTAGGATAATAATCAAGGGTATCGTAGTACCGATTGTTGTACAGGCCACAACGTGATGGGTGAACGTAGTCCCTCTGCAAGTAATTCGTGTTGACACAGGCTGAAAAAGGCATAATCCCCTTAGTATATTATTTTTCCCCGTATACTAATCAATATGTTTTACTTACCTGAGTGGACCTGGGCAGCACAGGCAATGAACAGTACCAGGGCAATGATCGACTTCATGGTGTTGGCAGGGTATGGAGATGTTTCTTCTCGTTTAGTGTTTAGAAGCTGTAGCTGCGATGTGATGGTTAGACAAACCCGTAGCAGTGTTTATATAGGACTGCAAGCAATACGCAAATCAAACTTTGCAAAGCACAAGCTAAGCCGCGTTTTAGAAAAAAAAGCACGTGCGAATCAGCTATGTAATTAGATAAGGACTTACTCTTTGCAGTTGGTTTATAGTTAACAAAACAACATACAATTGTCACTGTTGGAACGCTGTGTTTTAACAATAAATTGTAAGGATTTTTTTAAAAAAATATTTTCATGTTTAACAAAACAACCCCGTCAGATTTTCAATTTTACATTGCATGTTACATATATGCAAAGCGCACATGGTATGTTTATCAAGCGTTGGTTATACTTGTGTTTTTAAACCAAAAACACTGTTGTAAAATTACTTTTTGTGCTTTCGATGAAACTATTTAACTGTGTGGTAAAAATATTAAATCGTGTATTTGTGCTCGATTTGCTTTTATCGGAAAAGTTATTAATTGAACAGGAACATTATGAAATACCCTAAAAACGGGTGCAGCAAACTTTTGAGGCAACGGGCTAAATTCGGTAAATGACCAAAAGCTGCAGGCCAGAAGATTGCATTTTGTTATTTGTTCACTCAATTCATTACTTTATAAAATTATAGATATAAAATTAATCAACAATATCAATGAATGCGATTGATGACATTTGTACATCCTATAATTAAACATGATTGAAAATACTCATTAGTTAATAATGATCAGTGATGAGATATTGTAAATTTTTATTTTTAAAAATGTTTTTTTGGCATTGATATGTGCTGCCAAATATAAAAAGCTTTTGGCAAACGATTTTCAATTACCATATTGTTCTTAGAGTAGCACTTGATAAAAAATTTTGAGATTCAAATAGCTAAATTTTGTTTTAAGACCGAAATTGTTTCGTAAATCATTAACATCCAACTGAAGTTCAGAAGCTGGGGCGGCCCGGCGGCGCCCGTCCACACGGCAGGGACCGGGTTCAAATCCCATCCGGACCGTCCCCCCGTAGCATGGATTGACTATCCTGCTACGTGGTAAAATATGTCTTGATACGGCCAGGCCGTTCTAACCGAGCAAAAAAAAAAAACAAAGAAAAACTGAAGTTCAGATGGAACGTCATTAATATTTGTATGGAGAGGATTTTAAAAGAGGAAGAAAAATGTTTGAACTGTATCTAGATCAGAAAAACGTTGCTGCAACTGTCCGTGTATGTTATAACCACTTTGATATGAAATTTTGTATGTGATTTTCACAATCGCAATACCTAGTTGCGTTGTTGTGCAGAGACAATGTTGGTGTTACATCCCAGCGGTCAAGCTTTCATGCGTTTCTCATGGTTTCATCACCTTCCAACCCTCGTTGGCCTATACTTTTGCGTGTCAACACAAGCTATCTCTGTTTTTTCGTTCGTCAAGCATGTTCTTGTCTCGCTCTTTTCACACTTTGTCGAAGTTCGACGTGCTCCGCGTTGTGTAGTTACACACCGAGCTCATGAAATATCTTTGTGTGTGTAGAAAACCATTTAGACAGCACCGTCATTCTTTGGCCGTCATATTTTGTTTTGCTTTCGAAGAGCAAGGTTTGGTTAGTTTATTGCATAGAATAGGGAGATAAAATGGCTATAAAAGGATAAAAATGGCTTCGAATCGAAAAAGCACGCGATTTCCAAGTGACTAGATAGTTTAGTTAGGGATGTGGAGTTGAAAAAATACTTGGAAATATGGAAGATGCTTGACCAGGGTGCCTCCGGAACAAAGTGGTGCTGAACCTGCTTCAAGGCTGCTGAGAGTCTGGTAAGGCGTTTAATGCAACGAATTATATCAATTACATGTTATTTACATTACGTTTTTACAATTGCAGGTACATCCGAAACAATTTATTGCAACGGACTGCAGAAAATCACGCGAACACAGTGTACAAAGTACTACGCAGAGAGGACAAAAGTTTACACCAGATAAGTAAGTACTTTGAAATATTACAGAAAACTTATTGAAATAACTGCTAATTTCAACTATTTTCTGTTTACAGACCAACACATTTGCCCGCATTTTCCAGCAAGTGAAGTGTAAGCGAGAAATTTGTGAATAAAATTATAATAATAAAAAAAAACATTTCATTTTATGTCCTTTTTAATTGATGACAACTTTCCACTATGCATAGCCAATAACGCACCCATACCTACGCGGCACTACACACTAACACATGCGCAAAAATGTTCTTCGTTAAGCGGCTTCTTAGTGGCTTCTTAATGTCCTTAAGAAGCCCCTAAGAAGCCCGCTTAACGAAGAATTTGACCGCTGGGATACGATCAATTTGTCCTCGAGGTCGACCAACGTGATTGGTCTGTACGTGAAAGGCGACGCATAACCAAACATAAAAGGAGAGTCCAGAAATTTGGGCTTTGTGATGCATTAACTTGGAGAGAGGGATAATTTCCGGATGTTACTGGATCATGAGGTTCTCCATAAAGATTAGGGGACAACAGAGCGGAGCCAATCACACTGCCTCCAGTGATTACATGATCATGTAAATTTAACGTCCAAGTAAGTATGTTGCTGGATATTTCACAATCTCTTATACATAACGGTGTTGAAGGTTGCTTCACCATTACACGTTACGCCTGGCCTCTTTTTTGGGAATCCTCTTTTTTGGGAATAGTATTGCTCTACCATCATATTACATTTGTTTTTTGTAAATAATTAATCATGCAGAGTATAACGATTCCACTCATACATACTAGTAGCTAGTTTGTTTAGAAATTGAAATATTGGGTGTACAACTTAAAAACCGGGTTTTTTTAGCCAAATTTTATGCTTTATTATGGACAAATCTTACAATATATTTTATTCAAAGTATTGCCCGTCAGAAGCTATAACATTTTCCCATCTTTCAGGCAATTTATGAATTCCATCCCAAAAAAATTGCACCGGCTTGCCGGCCAAAAACGAATCTATCCAATTTCGGATATCTTGCTCTGAAGTGAAGCGTATTCCGGTGAGGGCGTTTTGCATCGAGCGAAATAAATGAAAGCCAGACGGAGCAAGGTCCGGACTATAAAGCGGGTGGGTCAAAACTTCCCATCCACTATTTTCCAAATATTTTTTCACGGGTCTTGCAACATGCGGCCGAACATTGTCGTGATGAAAAATTATAGCCTCGTGTCTGGTCGCATATTCCGGGCGTTTTTCGATAATGGCACGCTTCAAACGTATTAATTGTGTTCATCCCCAGTCACGATCAGATGAAAACGATAACTTTCCGTAGCAGTTTTCTTTGCAAAAAAAATGACCCAACAGAACCTCCCGCAAATGCTGCCTTTTTCTCCAATTTTCGAAGTTATTCATCGTGAAATATAATAATGATGCACACAAGATAAAATTGTTTTGTTGACTGATTTTGATAGCTGTCAAATGTAGCTTCAAAATGACATATATATAAAATTCGAGCTTTCACCATTTTTGTTACTACGGACATCTAGCGTCAAATTCCGGATATTAAGTTGTACACCCAATACAAAAAAGGTTTTGTTGCAGTTTACTACAGTTTATTCGGAAAGCAGTATTGGTCATACAGCGTTATTCGGTGTTTTCCCGTAAGTTGTGTCGTTCAAGTAAGAAGCTTTGACTCCAGTTTATCCCAAAAGCTCACTAGTAATAGTAAGAGCCGAAAGATCCGGGATAATGCAGACCAGTACAACGTGTCCTGCAAGAAACACAATTTCCACATCCGCAGGATCCGGGCCGATGATATGAAGAAACGCCCGGAAGGTTAACGTTCACAACAGCATGATGACCGGCGCGATGAAGACCACAACCATGTAGACCATAACCATGAGGCGCTACATAGCCAGTGTAGTGCGGATACGACCTGAGACATCCTTTAAGAACAGAATATCAATTTGAGTAGAGTTTCGTAGCTAAAAAGCCGTGGGCGACTTACCAGAGTAGACTTGAGTGGCACAGGCGACGAACAGGACGAGGGCAAGGATCGACTTCATGGTTGCAAGATGGTTGGTTAATTTGTTTGAGAGTTGTTTAGATGTGTAAGCTAGCGGTTGAGCCGTTAGGATGATGATTCCAATTCGCTGCGACTGCTTATAAATGAAAATAATAACGTTTTCCAATACAAGGTATTGTATAGAGTTTGCGTGCGATACGGCTCTGTGACATGTTTCGTACAGTTTTTTTAAGCTGTTGCAACAACAGTTAAAAGCTGTTTACTATACGCTGAGAGAAAAAACAAATACAGTCGATACATGAATGTTGACGACATAAATAGCCAGTACAGAAGATAAACGCATATTCTTTATTAAACGTGCGATTATGTGTGTATTATTGACAAGTGTGTATCAGCTAGACACTAGATGCAACAACTATGCAACTCACGTGTGCGTGTTTTGCGCTTTGTAACATGACAACTAAATGTAACATGACATTATTTGCAACATTATGATTAAAGAATGTCATTACCATATTCACTTTTTAGCATTTGAACATGTTATTTGCAATTATACTTTTTTTCGAATGTGTTGATGAAAATTCATTTCATATGTAACAAAATGTCCTTCCTTATCTTAACAGTCAACCTAAAAGATATAATCTTATAATCTAGTAATTAAGTAACTAATTATAACTAAAACTAATTACTACGAAACTAAACAAACAGAAATGATGCATGGAGTGGTTTATAACTTCTATAGGGTTGAAGAAAGAAATGAAAGATGGTTGATCAGTATCTTAGCAATGAAAATAGCTTGCGTAGAGCTTTGTGCACTTTAACTACTTCAATGTTTATATACTCCTTGAAGGACAATGATTCGGTCAACCATAAAAGAAGGGCCTTTATTAGAAACACTCCTTCAATAGAGAGCAAGTTGAAAAATGAGTATTTTGTCACAAGTTTGCAAGCATTAGGGCGCTCAAACGATAATGAGTAGCATTCAGTAGTAGAGGGGTTATATGACTAAATTGAGCGGAAGGGGACAGCCAGCATTTTTTCTTCGTGTTAGGGGCGGCTGAATGTCCCTTGTGTCCTGGCATCCTACGCTGAACTGAGTACAGCGCTCCTGGTCACCACCACCTAATCAGCGAGTACGACCACAACACGACGTCAATATCGCAGCGCTGACACGACGTTAAGATTGTCATCGGACACTTTAACGCTCTGATCGAACGGGAGGAAGAATTCAAACCCACGATAGGAAGTTTCAGCGTGCACCAGCCGACAAATGAGAATGGGATTCATCTTCGCCTTTTCCAAGCACATGATCATTGGCAGCACCTTCTTTCAACGCGATCCTCGCTTCAGTTACACCTAGAGATCACCACAGCAGATATATTCCCAGATTGACCACCTTCTCATCGATGGAAGGCACTTGTCGGATATTATCGTCGTACGTACATACAGGGGAACAAACATCGACTCAGACCTTTTCGCCCCAATTGTGCGTAACCAATAAACTACACTATTAGCCTACCCCAAGGATAAACATAGATCGATTGAGACAAGCTGGTGAGGTGAAGGACTTCGCGACCGCGCTTTTGGAAACGCTGCCGAAGGACACCACCTTCGAGGCGATGTCCTCCAATGACCATTGGAGTATGACCATTGACGCAAGCCATCAGCAGCACGGCCAATCAAACAATTGGCCGCGTAACACGTATCCAGAGGAGCGAATGGTTTAACGATGAGAGCAGACGAGCACTATCCAAGAAGAACGCTGCGCTGACCCGTATGCTCCAGCGCAAGACCCGGCAGAACGTAGAAAACTATAGACGACTGAGAAGGCAACAGTCCCGACTCTTCCAGGAGAAGAAGTTTCGAAGAGTCGGATGAGCAACTGATGCAGCAGCTATCCCAGTTAGTTCTACAGAATGTTGATTGCTAAACGAAGCGGTTTTATTCCCATGAACGCCATGTGTCGCAACGAGAAGGGAGATATCCTTTCGGACGAGCGAGAGATGATCGACAGGTGAAAGTACTACTTAGACAAACACCTTAATGTAGCAGATGCAGGAGATACCGAACCAGGCGCAGGAAGCAGAGGAAAGCAAGAAAGCCATCATGATGGCTTCGAAGTGCCCCAATCATCCTTGGACGAAGTCATCAGTGCCATCAAACTATCTACCGAGCCATCACAGTCCTGAATGCCGTCTATAAGAATCTATCCCGAATACTCTTCTGCAGACTTGCGCCCCTTGCCACAGATTTCGTCTGAAGCTACCAAGCTGGATTTGTTGGACGGAAATCGACCACCGACCAAATTTTTACTCTGCGGCAGATCCTACAAAAGTGCCGAGTGCACCTGTTCATTGACTTCAAAGCGGGTTACGACGCCATAGATCGGATCGAACTATTATTATTATTATTGTTTATTATTGTCTATGGTACATCACGCAGCAGTATGGATTCCCAGGTAAGGTGGTACGGCTGTTGAAGGCCACGATGCACGGGGTGCATCTAAGGTGCGAGTGTCGAACATGCTGTCGGAATCGTTTGAATCTCACCGGGGTCTGAGGCAAGGGGACGGACTCTCCTGTTTGCTGTTTAACATCGTTCTGGAAAGTGTCTTGCGAAGCGCGGGCTTCGACATCCGGGGTACGATTTTCACCCGTTCTTTCAAATTTCTCGGCTTCGCAGATGCCATTAATATCATCGGACGAACATTGGCGGCGGTGTGCGACGTGCTCTCCCGAGTGAAAGGAGAGGACGACAGAATTGGATTGAGGATCAATGCGACAAAGACAAAGTACCTGCTTGATGGAGGCTCTGACGGTGATAGCGCCCGACTCGGAAGTAGAGCATCAGTTGACGGCGACGATCTCGAGGTGGTAGAGGAGCTCTGCTCCTTTGGTACGATTGTAACTTTGGACTATAACATAAGCAGCACAATCCGAAGGCGCATTGCTCAGGAAAATCGCGCCTACTACGGGCTTCACTAACTCGATCCACTCGCAATGCAGAAGACTCTAGCAATATACAAAATCCACGACATATCGCACATTGATACGTCCGGTAGTCCTTTACGGGTATGAGTGCTGGACTATGTTAACGGAGAACGTCCATGCCCTCGCCATTTCTGAACGGCGGGTGATAAGGAACATCTTTGGCAGTATGTGCGAGCAGGGCATCGGGAGCAGGAGAATGAACCACGAGCTAACAGAACTGTTTGGCGGTGCAGATATCCTGATGGTTGTTAAAGCAATGGCTGGGGCACGTGATGAGGTTGCCTCATTCATGCCCCACCAGGAAGGTGCTCGTGAGCGACCCGTTCGGCACGAGACGTAGAAGAGCACAGCGACCCCGTTGGATGGATCAGGTGGAGTCATACCTGTCGGAGATTGGACGCAACCGTGGATGGAGGACTGCAGCCGGAGACCGAGGTTCCTGGAAACGGATTCGAGACCTGACCATGTCTTCGCGACGTGTTCGACGCTAAGCAGGCCAACAAGACGAAGAACCGAATCATGAGGTTCTCCAAAGATACGTGAGGACAACAGCGCAGGGCCAGTCACACTGCCTCAAGTCATGATCGTATAAATTTAACGTCCAAGTAAGTATGGAAGAGGAGGGTGTTGCTGAAGATCTCACAATCTCTCATACTTGAGAGTGTTGAAGGTTGTTTCAGTTGTTCTCTTTTTTAGGATAGTATTGCTCTACCATCATATTACATTAGTTTTTTGTAAATAATTAATCATGCAGAGTATAACGATTCCACTCTGTTGCGAACGCGACATATTATCATAAAACGAGCATGCAAGAACTTTAAGAAATCATAAGAAAGGTAGGACGGTCATGACGCGATACGTATAAACAAAAACAAACCAGAACGCGTTCAGACCTTAAGCGTTAAGCGAGAATCGAAACATAATACGGTCACAGCGCGACGCGCGAAAACATAAACAATCAGCGCGCGTTCAGATCTTAAGCGTTAGGTCGTACGTTCAGGCGATCATGTTCGGGCACCGGATATCGCAAATCGATAATGCATTATGGGTGCTGTTGTCATGAATGCGAAATCGCATCTTAAAACGGTCATGGCGCGCTACGCATAAGCGTAAACAATTTCGGAAGTATGTCAGGATAAACATATGTATTTCGATCCTTAAGCGTAAATTAATCATGCTCGCGCGCAACGAAGAAATCATAACAATCAGTATAAAACACAAAGGAAGCATTACGAACGCTATGATCAACGCTATGCGATCAAACTCAAATGCTATCGTATGGAAATGATTTCATCTCGTTTTAATCCCTTCATCTCACTTTTACTTTTAAAACCCAGAATCCGTAAGTTAGTATATAAGCCCGAAGAAATTACGAATAAAACTCTCTTGCAATCTAAACCTCAAACGGGCGAGTTCCAAACTCATTTCCGTCTTAGGTTCTGGCCAATTGGATACCCACGAAGATCCACAGCTAGAAACTTGCTCTGGTTAACCCAGAGGAAAAGGCTAGTTGTCTGATCCAAGTTGATCCAAGAAGCCATCTCCCTGCAGAGCAGTTCCGCGTCGTATAAGTCCGCCTCGCCTAAGAAGTGCGACAGTTTCGCGACGCGAAAAGAAGCTGGCGTAAGAGCTTCAAATTGACTAGTCTTCGCATAGTCAATTCTATACGGCGGACCCCGTAGTCCGATTTGTTCCCGTGGAAGCAACACACTCATACATACTAGTAGCTAGTTTGTTTAGAAATTGAAATACAAAAAAGGTTTTGTTGCAGTTTACTACAGTTTATTCGGAAAGCAGTATTGGTCATACAGCGTTATTCGGTGTTTTCCCGTAAGTTGTGTCGTTCAAGTAAGAAGCTTTGACTCCAGTTTATCCCAAAAGCTCACTAGTAATAGTAAGAGCCGAAAGATCCGGGATAATGCAGACCAGTACAACGTGTCCTGCAAGAAACACAATTTCCACATCCGCAGGATCCGGGCCGATGATATGAAGAAACGCCCGGAAGGTTAACGTTCACAACAGCATGATGACCGGCGCGATGAAGACCACAACCATGTAGACCATAACCATGAGGCGCTACATAGCCAGTGTAGTGCGGATACGACCTGAGACATCCTTTAAGAACAGAATATCAATTTGAGTAGAGTTTCGTAGCTAAAAAGCCGTGGGCGACTTACCAGAGTAGACTTGAGTGGCACAGGCGACGAACAGGACGAGGGCAAGGATCGACTTCATGGTTGCAAGATGGTTGGTTAATTTGTTTGAGAGTTGTTTAGATGTGTAAGCTAGCGGTTGAGCCGTTAGGATGATGATTCCAATTCGCTGCGACTGCTTATAAATGAAAATAATAACGTTTTCCAATACAAGGTATTGTTTAGCACTTGCGTGCGATACGGCTCTGTGGCATGTTTCGTACAGTTTTTTTAAGCTGTTGCAACAACAGTTAAAAGCTGTTTACTATACGCTGAGAGAAAAAACAAATACAGTCGATACATGAATGTTGACGACATAAATAGCCAGTACAGAAGATAAACGCATATTCTTTATTAAACGTGCGATTATGTGTGTATTATTGACAAGTGTGTATCAGCTAGACACTAGATGCAACAACTATGCAACTCACGTGTGCGTGTTTTGCGCTTTGTAACATGACAACTAAATGTAACATGACATTATTTGCAACATTATGATTAAAGAATGTCATTACCATATTCACTTTTTAGCATTTGAACATGTTATTTGCAATTATACTTTTTTTCGAATGTGTTGATGACAATTCATTTCATATGTAACAAAATGTCCTTCCTTATCTTAACAGTCATCCTAAAAGATATAATCTTATAATCTAGTAATTAAGTAACTAATTATAACTAAAACTAATTACTACGAAACTAAACAAACAGAAATGATGCATGGAGTGGTTTATAACTTCTATAGGGTTGAAGAAAGAAAGGAAAGATGGTGCATCGACATTGCTGATCAGTATCTTAGCAATGAAAATAGCTTGCGTAGAGCTTTGTGCACTTTAACTACTTCAATGTTTATATACTCCTTGAAGGACAATGATTCGGTCAACCATAAAAGAAGGGCCTTTATTAGAAACACTCCTTCAATAGAGAGCAAGTTGAAAAATGAGTATTTTGTCACAAGTTTGCAAGCATTAGGGCGCTCAAACGATAATGAGTAGCATTCAGTAGTAGAGGGGTTATATGACTAAATTGAGCGGAAGGGGACAGCCAGCATTTTTTCTTCGTGTTAGGGGCGGCTGAATGTCCCTTGTGTCCTGGCATCCTACGCTGAACTGAGTACAGCGCTCCTGGTCACCACCACCTAATCAGCGAGTACGACCACAACACGACGTCAATATCGCAGCGATGACACGACGTTAAGATTGTCATCGGACACTTTAACGCTCTGATCGAACGGGAGGAAGAATTCAAACCCACGATAGGAAGTTTCAGCGTGCACCAGCCGACAAATGACAATGGGCTTCATCTTCGCCTTTTCCAAGCACTCGATCATTGGCAGCCCCTTCTTTCAACGCGATCCTCGCTTCAGTTACACCTAGAGATCACCACAGCACATATATTCCCAGATTGACCATCTTCTCATCGATGGAAGGCACTTCTCGGATATTATCGTCGTACGTACATACAGGGGAGCAAACATCGACTCAGACCATTTCGCCCCAATTGTGCGTAGCCAATAAACTAAACTATTAGCCTACCCCAAGGATATAAACCAATAAACCAACGATAAACATAGATCGATTGAGACAAACTGGTGAGGTGAAGGACTTCGCGACCGCGCTTGTGGAAGCGCTGTCGGAGGACACTACTTTCGAGGCGATGTCCTCCAATGACCATTGGCGCAAGCCATCAGTAGCACGGCCGATCAAACAATTGGCCGCGTAACACGTATCCAGAGGAGCGAATGGTTTAACGATGAGAGCAGACGAGCACTATCCAAGAAGAACGCTGCGCTGACCCGTATGCTCCAGCGCAAGACCCGGCAGAACGTAGAAAACTATAGACGACTGAGAAGGCAACAGTCCCGACTCTTCCAGGAGAAGAAGTTTCGAAGAGTCGGATGAGCAACTGATGCAGCAGCTATCCCAGTAAGTTCTACAGAATGTTGATTGCTAAACGAAGCGGTTTTATTCCCATGAACGCCATGTGTCGCAACGAGAAGGGAGATATCCTTTCGGACGAGCGAGAGATGATCGACAGGTGAAAGTACTACTTAGACAAACACCTTAATGTAGCAGATGCAGGAGATACCGAACCAGGCACAGGAAGCAGAGGAAAGCAAGAAAGCCATCATAAAGTCTACGAAGTGCCCGCTCCATCCTTGGACGAAGTCATCAGTGCCATCAAACTATCTTCCGAGTCATCACAGTCCTGAATGCCGTCTATAAGAATCAGTCCCGAATACTCTTCTGCAGACATGCACCCCTTGCCACAGATTTCGTCTGAAGCTACCAAGCTGGATTTGTTGGACGGAAATCGACCACCGACCAAATTTTTACTCTGCGGCAGATCCTACAAAAGTGCCGAGTGCACCTGTTCATTGACTTCAAAGCGGGTTACGACGCCATAGATCGGATCGAACTATTATTATTATTATTGTTTATTATTGTCTATGGTACATCAAGCTGCGGGGCCACGACAGTTGAGACTTTCCCTCAAACTTCCTCAGTCACTCAAATCCCTCAAAAAGCGTCTCAAAACCAGTGTTGCCGTGGCCGTTTGAGGTTTTCCTCAAATTTGGTCGCACAAACAATCACTCATGCTGCCTCTCTTTTCGTCAGCGACAACAAACAGTGTTTGACAAATGCTACGCATTTCATGTAATTGTAATCTTTGTTCAAAGGTGTTTTTTGATCAATTCAATGGAAAATATGGTCAATAAAAATTGTTTTATGGAAAAGAAAGTATTTAAACATTTTATCAATCAAAAGAACGAGATTCAAAGGTAGTCTTTCGCATAAAAAGTTTAGTTTTTAAATTAAAACGTATACATAAATTGTGTCACACACTGTGTAACAAGTTAACAATTTACCGTCGCAAAAAACAAAAAAAATAAACACACAAATACGGTGTTAAATTATAATTAATGCTAATTTTAGTTCTTCAGTAGCTATTTGCATTAACAATGGCACAAGAAAAGTGTACTTTCATTGAAAAAAACCGCAAACAAAAATATGTTCTGAACGGCTGAGACATCGGAACTGTCAAAACGATTCCTCAAAAAAAGTCTCAAAAAGTTTTGGCTAAAGTCTGAAACACGACCCCCCCCACTCACGGGCACTCATTTGAGTGACTTTTATTCGTGCAGGGTGGTTCGAAATCGGTTGCGTGTTTTTTAATTATGTTTCGAGACACAGACACCTGAGGGCATGGCCGTCGAAGAAGAAAATGTAGCAATTGGTGCCATCTATCGACCACAGGTCAAAGATTGGGGATCCGTTGGACCTTTCGCGAATAGCTCCGGCCACAGACATGGTAGCGATTAGTGGTGCATGGACGAAATGTAGCCACAAGTGCCATCTAGCCATGGCCAGAAGAAAGTTTGGCGATATCTTGGATACCGGCGGAGCTATGGGGCAAAGTTGGGCCAAAAATGAGGAAAATTTTACGGTTTCACAAACAGCGTATGGAACTTGGTTCCTCGATGAATAAATCACTTTTCACTATGCGAAAACCTCCTTACAATTTAATAGTAATTGTAAAAAAAATCAAATTCAGGCCACATTGCATAGTCTCCGAACCACCCTGTACGAAAAATTGACACGCAGATGAGTGACCGTGAGTGGGGGGGGTCGTGTTTCAGACTTTAGCCAAAGTTTTTGAGGTTTTTGTTGATCGGCCAGGTTTTCCTCAAAACGCAAATCCCTCAAAATCACTCATGAGTTCCTGAGGTTTTGAGTTCTGAGGGAATCCTCAACTGTCGTGGCCCCGCAGCTTCACGCAGCAGTATGGATTCCCAGGTAAGGTGGTACGGCTGTTGAAGGCCACGATGGATGGGGTGCAGTGCAAGGTGAGAGTGTCGAACATGCTGTCGGAATCGTTTGAATCTCACCGGAGTCTGAGGCAAGGGGACGGACTCTCCTGTTTGCTGTTTAACATCGTTCTGGAAGGTGTCTTGCGAAGCGCGGGCTTCGACATCCGGGGCACGATTTTCATCCGTTCTTTCAAATTTCTCGGCTTCGCAGATGGCGTTAGCATCATCGGACGGACATTGGCGGCGGTCTGCGACGTGCACACCCGGCTGAAACGCGATGTCAATAGGATTGGATTGAGGATCAATGCGACAAAGACAAAGTACCTGCTTGATGGAGGCTCTGACGGTGATAGCGCCCGACTCGGAAGTAGAGCATCAGTTGACGGCGACGATCTCGAGGTGGTAGAGGAGCTCTGCTCCTTTGGTACGATTGTAACTTTGGACTATAACATAAGCAGCACAATCCGAAGGCGCATTGCTCAGGAAAATCGCGCCTACTACGGGCTCCACTAACTCGATTCACTCGCAATGCAGAAGACTCTAGCAACACACAAAATCCACGACATATCGCACATTGATACGTCCGGTAGTCCTTTACGGGTATGAGTGCTGGACTATGTTAACGGAGAACGTCCATGCCCTCGCCATTTCTGAACGGCGGGTGATAAGGAACATCTTTGGCAGTATGTGCGAGCAGGGCATCGGGAGCAGGAGAATGAACCACGAGCTAACAGAACTGTTTGGCGGTGCAGATATCCTGATGGTTGTTAAAGCAATGGCTGGGGCACGTGATGAGGTTGCCTCATTCATGCCCCACCAGGAAGGTGCTCGTGAGCGACCCGTTCGGCACGAGACGTAGAAGAGCACAGCGACCCCGTTGGATGGATCAGGTGGAGTCATACCTGTCGGAGATCGGACGCAACCGTGGATGGAGGACTGCAGCCGGAGACCGAGGTTCCTGGAAACGGATTCGAGACCTGACCATGTCTTCGCGACGTGTTCGACGCTAAGCAGGCCAACAAGACGAAGAACCGAATCATGAGGTTCCCCAAAGATACTTGAGGACAACAGCGCAGGGCCAGTCACACTGCCTCAAGTCATGATCGTATAAATTTAACGTCCAAGTAAGTATGGAAGAGGAGGGTGTTGCTGAAGATCTCACAATCTCTCATACTTGAGAGTGTTGAAGGTTGTTTCAGTTGTTATCTTTTTTAGGATAGTATTGCTCTACCATCATATTACATTTGTTTTTTGTAAATAACTAGTTAATAGGCCCGGTTACATGCCTACACAACAGATCTACGTATTGCCGAGGTATGTTCTATGGAGTTTTCGTCACATCGAGTAGAAGTTTTTTTTTTATCATGCTGAAAATGTTCTGATATAATTACGGCTTACGTTGGCGATACTACGCTACTTACAGTGAAATCCAGCCTTACAGACTGAACATGCCAATTTGCTTTGAACATCAGGTATATTTCATCTGCTACAACCAAAAGGAAAAATAACCTGTGAAACAATTTTTCATCAAATCGAATGATTCCTTACCCTTCACCGCGAGCTCCTAATAACCGATTTGAGAATTATTCGTTCGTTTTGAGGATTTCAAAGTTGGTCAAGGCCAATGTCAGCCCGGCCATCGTGGGTTTTAATTGCTTCTTTTCAACCATCTAAAATGTTCAATTTACTATCTTGGCTCCTTCAGAATTTCTTTACAATAGTTCTGCTACAATCGCCGAAATAGGGAAAATCCAAACATTGAAGACGTGGAAGGCTTAGAAAATTCCGTTTAAGATGCACATCCGGTCTCTCCAGTTTTGGTTTCATGATGTGCCATTGTAGGATCGACTACGGAAAAGAAATATTTTTGGAGCGCATGACATGTATTCCGTTTTCTACATCCAATGAAAATAGTAAATCGTTGAATAAATTTTTAAGCAAATTCCAAACTCCTTACCGACAACGAATGAGATCGGTTTAACGAAGTACAGTAGTGGATATTTTCACTGTTAAACAAAATTGGCAGTGTTCAATGTTGGCCCGGTTGCCCGGGCTAATATCATCACCATCTTCACCAGTTATTCCATTTTTCCTGGATAGATACCACCTGGTATTGATATTATTCTCCTTTTTTGGGACATCACAACTTGAAGAGGTCTTGGCCAGCCGTTAATGGCTTTTCTTGACTATTTACCCGTAGCGAGACATCCTGTGTACGGGGGTTTGGCCTGGATGGGATTTGATCCTCCATCCTATGGTGTAGATACCGCCGCCGCGGCAATTCAGCAATTGCAAAAAGGTCAAATCTTCGTTCTATTGCTTCTAAATATTGTTCTGGTGGTAAAATGCGGTTGATTTTGCTTTTTTGAACAGGTACTTTCACTTAGCCAACACACACTCTTTAAACTGCACCACTTGTACTATTTGTTGAGCCAGCCTACTTTGTAACATTTAACATCGTCCTACCGTAAAATATCCTTTTGTATGATCCATTCACATTTCGATAAGTTGAAGTAGGCTTAGATCCTGTACAACAACCGAAAAACGATACCGATCTAGTGCACATGCAGGGTTTGTTGATTGAGCTTTCTTATTGGGCAAGTGATAGTTTTACAACACTGGCTTAGAAAAACCGGTATGCCAACACTGCAGTAACGCTGCGTTACTGCACGAGTAGAATTTATATAGCGATTAATCATGCAGAGTATAACGATTCCACTCATACATACTAGTAGCTAGTTTGTTTAGAAATTGAAATACAAAAAAGGTTTTGTTGCAGTTTACTACAGTTTATTCGGAAAGCAGTATTGGTCATACAGCGTTATTCGGTGTTTTCCCGTAAGTTGTGTCGTTCAAGTAAGAAGCTTTGACTCCAGTTTATCCCAAAAGCTCACTAGTAATAGTAAGAGCCGAAAGATCCGGGATAATGCAGACCAGTACAACGTGTCCTGCAAGAAACACAATTTCCACAGCCGCAGGATCCGGGCCGATGATATGACGTAACGCCCGGAAGGTTAACGTTCACAACAGCATGATGACCGGCGCGATGAAGACCACAACCATGTAGACCATAACCATGAGGCGCTACATAGCCAGTGTAGTGCGGATACGACCTGAGACATCCTTTAAGAACAGAATATCAATTTGAGTAGAGTTTCGTAGCTAAAAAGCCGTGGGCGACTTACCAGAGTAGACTTGAGTGGCACAGGCGACGAACAGGACGAGGGCAAGGATCGACTTCATGGTTGCAAGATGGTTGGTTGATTTGTTTGAGAGTTGTTTAGATGTGTAAGCTAGCGGTTGAGCCGTTAGGATGATGATTCCAATTCGCTGCGACTGCTTATAAATGAAAATAATAACGTTTTCCAATACAAGGTATTGTTTAGCACTTGCGTGCGATACGGCTCTGTGGCATGTTTCGTATAGTTTTTTTAAGCTGTTGCAACAACAGTTAAAAGCTGTTTACTATACGCTGAGAGAAAAAACAAATACAGTCGATACATGAATGTTGACGACATAAAAAGCCAGTACAGAAGATAAACGCATATTCTTTATTAAACGTGCGATTAGGTGTGTATTATTGACAAGTGTGTATCAGCTAGACACCAGATGCTGCTATGCAACCCACGTGTGCGTGTTTTGCACTTTGTGTACATTAAATGTAACATGACATTATTTGTAACATTATGATTAAAGAATGTCATTACCATACTCACTATTTAGCGTTTGAACATGTTATTTACAATTAATTTTTCATTCGAATGTGTTGATGAAAATCCATTTCATATGTAACAAAATGTCCTTCCTTATCTTAACAGTCAACCTAAAAGATATAATCTTATAATCTAGTAATTAAGTAACTAATTATAACTAAAACTAATTACTACGAAACTAAACAAACAGAACTTATGCATGGAGTGGTTTATAACTTCTATAGGGTTGAAGAAAGAAAGGAAAGATGGTTGATCAGTATCTTAGCAATGAAAATAGCTTGCGTAGAGCTTTGTGCACTTTAACTACTTCAATGTTTATATACTCCTTGAAGGACAATGATTCGGTCAACCATAAAAGAAGGGCTTTTATTAGAAACACTCCTTCAATAGAGAGCAAGTTGAAAAATGAGTATTTTGTCACAAGTTTGCAAGCATTAGGGCGCTCAAACGATATTGAGTAGCATTCAGTAGTAGAGGGGTTATATGACTAAATTGAGCGGAAGGGGACAGCCAGCATTTTTTCTTCGTGTTAGGGGCGGCTGAATGTCCCTTGTGTCCTGGCATCCTACGCTGAACTGAGTACAGCGCTCCTGGTTACCACCACCTAATCAGCGAGTACGACCACAACACGACGTCAATATCGCAGCGCTGACACGACGTTAAGATTGTCATCGGACACTTTAACGCTCTGATCGAACGGGAGGAAGAATTCAAACCCACGATAGGAAGTTTCAGCGTGCACCAGCCGACAAATGACAATGGGCTTCATCTTCGCCTTTTCCAAGCACATGATCATTGGCAGCACCTTCTTCCAAACCGATCCTCGCTTCAGTTACACCTAGAGATCACCACAGCAGATATATTCCCAGATTGACCATCTTCTCATCGATGGAAGGCACTTCTCGGATATTATCGTCGTACGTACATACAGGGGAGCAAACATCGACTCAGACCATTTCGCCCCAATTGTGCGTAGCCAATAAACTAAACTATTAGCCTACCCCAAGGATATAAACCAATAAACCAACGATAAACATAGATCGATTGAGACAAACTGGTGAGGTGAAGGACTTCGCGACCGCGCTTGTGGAAGCGCTGTCGGAGGACACTACTTTCGAGGCGATGTCCTCCAATGACCATTGGCGCAAGCCATCAGCAGCGCGGCCGATCAAACAATTGGCCGCGTAACATGTATCCAGAGGAGCGAATGGTTTATCGATGCGAGTAGACGAGCACTATCCAAGAAGAACGCAGCGCTTACTCGTATGCTCCAGCGCAAGACCCGCCAGGACGTAGAAAACTATATACGACTGAGAAGGCTGCTGTCCCGACTGTTCCAGGAGAAGAAGCGCAGCTTCGAAGAGTCGGATGAGCAACTGATGCAGCAGCTATCCCAGTAAGTTCTACAGAATGTTGATTGCTAAACGAAGCGGATTTATTCCCATGAACGCCATGTGTTGTAACGAGGTGGGAGATATCCTTTCGGACGAGCGAGAGATGATCGACAGGTGAAAGTACTACTTAGACAAACACCTTAATGTAACAGCATGGTGCAGGATATACCGAACCAGGCACAGGAAGCAGAGGAAAGCAAGAAAGCCATCATGATGGCTTCGAAGTGCCCCAATCATCCTTGGACGAAGTCATCAGTGCCATCAAACTATCTACCGAGCCATCACAGTCCTGAATGCCGTCTATAAGAATCTGTCCCGAATACTCTTCTGCAGACTTGCGCCCCTTGCCACAGATTTCGTCTGAAGCTACCAAGCTGGATTTGTTGGACGGAAATCGACCACCGACCTAATCTTTACTCTGCGGCAGATCCTACAAAAGTGCCGAGTGCACCTGTTCATTGACTTCAAAGCGGGTTACGACGCCATAGATCAGATCGAACTATGGCACACCACGCAGCACTACGGATTCCCAAGTAAGGTGGTACAGCTGTTGAAGGCCACGATGGACGGGGTGCAGTGTAAGGTGCGAGTGTCGAACATGCTGTCGGAATCGTTTGAATCTCACCGGGGTCTGAGGCAAGGGGACGGACTCTCCTGTTTCCTGTTTAACATCGTTCTGGAAGGTGTCATGCGAAGCGCGGGCTTCGACATCCGGGGTACGATTTTCACCCGTTCTTACAAATTTCTCGGCTTCGCAGATGCCATTAATATCATCGGACGAACATTGGCGGCGGTGTGCGACGTGCTCTCCCGAGTGAAAGGAGAGGACGACAGAATTGGATTGAGGATCAATGCGACAAAGACAAAGTACCTGCTTGATGGAGGCTCTGACGGTGATAGCGCCCGACTCGGAAGTAGAGCATCAGTTGACGGCGACGATCTCGAGGTGGTAGAGGAGCTCTGCTCCTTTGGTACGATTGTAACTTTGGACTATAACATAAGCAGCACAATCCGAAGGCGCATTGCTCAGGAAAATCGCGCCTACTACGGGCTCAACTAACTCGATCCACTCGCAATGCAGAAGACTCTAGCAACACACAAAATCCACGACATATCGCACATTGATACGTCCGGTAGTCCTCTACGGGTATGAGTGCTGGACTATGTTAACGGAGAACGTCCATGCCCTCGCCATTTCTGAACGGCGGGTGATAAGGAACATCTTTGGCAGTATGTGCGAGCAGGGCATCGGGAGCAGGAGAATGAACCACGGACTAACAGAACTGTTTGGCGGTGCAGATATCCTGATGGTTGTTAAAGCAATGGCTGGGGCACGTGATGAGGTTGCCTCATTCATGCCCCACCAGGAAGGTGCTCGTGAGCGACCCGTTCGGCACGAGACGTAGAAGAGCACAGCGACCCCGTTGGATGGATCAGGTGGAGTCATACCTGTCGGAGATCGGACGCAACCGTTAATGGAGGACTGCAGCCGGAGACCGAGGTTCCTGGAAACGGATTCGAGACCTGACCATGTCTTCGCGACGTGTTCGACGCTAAGCAGGCCAACAAGACGAAGAACCGAATCATGAGGTTCTCCAAAGATACTTGAGGACAACAGCGCAGGGCCAGTCACACTGCCTCAAGTCATGATCGTATAAATTTAACGTCCAAGTAAGTATGGAAGAGGAGGGTGTTGCTGAAGATCTCACAATCTCTCATACTTGAGAGTGTTGAAGGTTGTTTCAGTTGTTCTCTTTTTTAGGATAGTATTGCTCTACCATCATATTACATTTGTTTTTTGTAAATAATTAATCATGCAGAGTATAACGATTCCACTCATACATACTAATAGCTAGTTTGTTTAGAAATTGAAATACAAAAAAGGTTTTGTTGCAGTTTACTACAGTTTATTCGGAAAGCAGTATTGGTCATACAGCGTTATTCGGTGTTTTCCCGTAAGTTGTGTCGTTCAAGTAAGAAGCTTTGGCTCCAGTTTATCCCAAAAGCTCACTAGTAATAGTAAGAGCCGAAAGATCCGGGATAATGCAGACCAGTACAACGTGTCCTGCAAGAAACACAATTTCCACAGCCGCAGGATCCGGGCCGATGATATGACGTAACGCCCGGAAGGTTAACGTTCACAACAGCATGATGACCGGCGCGATGAAGACCACAACCATGTAGACCATAACCATGAGGCGCTACATAGCCAGTGTAGTGCGGATACGACCTGAGACATCCTTTAAGAACAGAATATCAATTTGAGTAGAGTTTCGTAGCTAAAAGGCCGTGGGTGACTTACCTGAGTAGACTTGAGTGGCACAAGCGACGAACAGGACTAGAGCAAGGATCGACTTCATGGTTGCAAGATGGTTGGTTGATTTGTTTGAAGGTTGTTTAGATGTGTAAGCTAGCGGTTGAGCCGTTTGGATGATGATTCCAATCCGCTGCGACTGCTTATAAATGAAAATAATAACGTTTTCCAATACAAGGTATTGTTTAGCACTTGCGTGCGATACGGCTCTGTGGCATGTTTCGTACAGTTTTTTAAGCTGTTGCAACAATAGTTAAAAGTTGTTTACTATACGCTGAGAGAGAAAACAAATACACTCGATACATGAATGTTGACGACACAAAAAGCCAGTACAGAAGATAAACGCATATTCTTTATTAAACGTGCGATTATGTGTGTATTATTGACAAGTGTGTATCAGCTAGACACCAGATGCTGCTATGCAACCCACGTGTGCGTGTTTTGCACTTTGTGTACATTAAATGTAACATGACATTATTTGTAACATTATGATTAAAGAATGTCATTACCATACTCACTATTTAGCGTTTGAACATGTTATTTACAATTAATTTTTCATTCGAATGTGTTGATGAAAATCCATTTCATATGTAACAAAATGTCCTTCCTTATGCTTAACAGATATAATTTTATTATCTAGTAATTAAGTAACTAATTATAACTAAAACTAATTACTACGAAACTTATCAAACAGAAATGATGCATGGAGTGGTTTATAACTTCTATAGGGTTGAAGAAAGAAAGGAAAGATGGTGCATCGACATTGCTGATCAGTTTCTTAGCAATGGAAATAGCTAGCGTAGAACTTTGTGCACTTTAACTACTTCAATGTTTATATACTCCTTGAAGGACAATGATTCGGTCAACCATAAAAGAAGGGCCTTTATTAGAAACACTCCTTCAATAGAGAGCAAGTTGAAAAATGAGTATTTTGTCACAAGTTTGCAAGCATTAGGGCGCTCAAACAATATTGAGTAGCATTCAGTAGTAGAGGGGTTATATGACTAAATTGAGCGGAAGGGGACAGCCAGCATTTTTTCTTCGTGTTAGGGGCGGCTGAATGTCCCTTGTGTCCTGGCATCCTACGCTGAACTGAGTACAGCGCTCCTGGTCATAGGTGAGATACGAAAGCGAGTGATCGGATGATGGCTGTTCAACGAAAGGAAATGCAGGTTGAGGGTTCCTGGAAGTTTCTTCAAGCTGAGTGTTATCAATGCGCTTAGTGAAAGCACCGATGACGAAATGGACAAGCTCTATGTGCAGTTGGAGAGATTGTCATCGACCACTTTAACGCTCTGATCGGACGGGAGGAAGAATTCAAACCCACGATAGGAAATTTCAGCGTGCACCAGCTGACACATGACAATGGGCTTCATCTAGTACATTTCGCCTTCTCCAAGCACATGGCAGCACCTTCTTCCAAACCGATCCTCGCTTCAGTTACACCCAGAGATCACCACAGCAGATATATTCCCAGATTGACCATCTTCTCATCGATGGAAGGCACTTCTCGGATATTATCGTCGTACGTACATACAGGGGAGCAAACATCGACTCAGACCATTTCGCCCCAATTGTGCGTAGCCAATAAACTAAACTATTAGCCTACCCCAAGGATATAAACCAATAAACCAACGATAAACATAGATCGATTGAGACAAACTGGTGAGGTGAAGGACTTCGCGACCGCGCTTGTGGAAGCGCTGTCGGAGGACACTACTTTCGAGGCGATGTCCTCCAATGACCATTGGCGCAAGCCATCAGCAGCACGGCCGATCAAACAATTGGCCTCGTAACATGTATCCAGAGGAGCGAATGGTTTATCCATGAGAGCAGACGAGCACTATCCAAGAAGAACGCTGCGCTTACTCGTATGCTCCAGCGCAAGACCCGCCAGGACGTAGAAAACTATAGACGACTGAGAAGGCTGCAGTCCCGACTCTTCCAGGAGAAGAAGCGCAGCTTCGAAGAGTCGGATGAGCAACTGATGCAGCAGCTATCCCAGGTAGCACTACAGAATGTTGATTGCTAAACGAAGCGGATTTATTCCCATGAACGCCATGTGTTGCAACGAGGTGGGAGATATCCTTTCGGACGAGCGAGAGATGATCGACAGGTGAAAGTACTACTTAGACAAACACCTGAATGTAGCAGATGCAGGATATACCGAACCAGGCACAGGAAGCAGAAGAAAGCAAGAAAGCCATCATGATGTGCCCCAGCCATCCTTGGACGAAGTCATCAGTGCCATCAAACATCACAGTCCTGAATGCCGTCTATAAGAATCTGTCCCGAATACTCTTCTGCAGACTTGCACCCCTTGCCACAGATTTCGTCTGAAGCTACCAAGCTGGATTTGTAGGACGGAAATCGACCACTGATCGAATTTTTACTCTGCGGCAGATCCTACAAAAGTGCCGAGTGCACCTGTTCATTGACTTCAAAGCGGGTTACGGCGCCATAGATCGGATCGAACTATGGCACATCACGCAGCAGTATGGATTCCCAGGTAAGGTGGTACGGCTGTTGAAGGCCACGATGCACGGGGTGCATCTAAGGTGCGAGTGTCGAACATGCTGTCGGAATCGTTTGAATCTCACCGGGGTCTGAGGCAAGGGGACGGACTCTCCTGTTTGCTGTTTAACATCGTTCTGGAAGGTGTCATGCGAAGCGCGGGCTTCGACATCCGGGGCACGATTTTCGTTCTTTCTTTCAAATTTCTCGGCTTCGCAGATGCCATTAATATCATCGGACGAACATTGGCGGCGGTGTGCGACGTGCTCTCCCGAGTGAAAGGAGAGGACGACAGAATTGGATTGAGGATCAATGCGACAAAGACAAAGTACCTGCTTGATGGAGGCTCTGACGGTGATAGCGCCCGACTCGGAAGTAGAGCATCAGTTGACGGCGACGATCTCGAGGTGGTAGAGAAGCTCTGCTCCTTTGGTACGATTGTAACTTTGGACTATAATATAATCAGCACAATCCGAAGGTGCATTGCGCAGGGAAATCGTGCCTACTACGGGCTCCACTAACTCGATCCACTCGCAATGCAGAAGACTCCAGCAATATGTTAATTGGTTATTCGTTTATTTTCAACTGACCGAGTTCAGAAATGTATCCTGCTTATATACTAGTTTGACACCAAAGGTGTCAAACCCAGAATTACAAAACGTTGCTTACTTCTAACACTCCTCCTCAACGTTTTGACCTGTCACACTCAAATATCTACACATATTTATGTGTTTTATGGCTCCCAATGGCTTGGTAAGGATATCTGCTTTCATTTCTTCGCTTGGGCAGTACTTAATCTGAACAACATTCTTCTCAATCAAATCCTTAACAAAATACATTTTTGTTTCAATGTGTTTAGATCGCCTTGTACATCTACCAGATTCGGCGAAACTTATGCATGCCTGATTGTCCTCGTATACCATCGTAGGTTCATTAACTGATTGTCCCATATCTTTCAATAGCCGCCTTTGCCAAACTATCTCCTGACAAACTTCTGTTAAAGAACAGTACTCGGCTTCCATTGAAGATAAACTTACACAGTTCTGGCGCCTACTTGCCCACGCTATGGCTCCTCCTGCATAAAATATTACAAATCCTGTGGTAGATTTTCTGGAGCTTGTTTCTCCTGCCCAATCCGCGTCTGAAAAAGCCTCCATATTTTTATCATTCGTCCCACCAAGATTCAAATACCATTGCTTGGTGCCTTTCAGGTATCTAATCACCCGTTTAGCTGCTATCCAATCCTTTTCTGTAGGTTCATTGAATTTTCTTCCAAGAAAACCTACGCTAGCAGAAATGTCTGGCCTGGCACAATTAGCTATAAACATTAAGCTTCCTACGACACTTCTATACTTGGTACTTTCCTTAAGTATTTTGCTTTCTTTTTCATCTCGTAAGAATCCTTGATCCATCGGAGTTTTAGCAGTTTTTGCGTTCTCTAGTCCTACTTTCGAAATAAGCTCTTCGATATGGGCTCTAGCACTCAGACTAAATTTTCCATTCTCATCCCTAACCACTTGCATTCCTAAAAAATGTTTCACATCTCCTAACATTTTAATTGAAAACCGTTTCTTCAACTCACTGTAGATTTCCATGATAGTATTTTCTTCCATACTTGCCACGAGCAAATCATCTACATATACAATTAAATATGTTTTAGAGCGTGTAAACAAACAGGGATCAGCTTGACTTACTTTAAACCCTATTTCTTCAATTGCTTTACACAGTGTAAGGTTCCAGCATCTCGCTGCCTGTTTTAAGCCATAAATGCTCCTCCTCAAAAGGCAAACTTTATGTTCCTTTCCTTTTATTTCACTGCCAGGAGGTTGACGCATATAGATTTCCTCTTCTAAATTCCCATGAAGATAGGCGGTTTCGACATCTAAATGCTTTACGGTCAATTTATCTCTTCCAGCAATCGCTAACAAAGTACGAACCGTATTATATCTTGTCACTGGAGCGAATGTTTCGTCATAATCCGTGCCGTACACTTGATTGAAACCTTGTGCGACTATCCTAGCTTTGAAACGCACTATCTGACCCTCTTCATTTTTCTTCATTTTGAAAACCCATCGACTCCCGATTGCTTTCTTACCCGCAGGTAAATCCACCAAACACCACGTGCCGTTCTTTGTATGCGATTTCAGCTCACTTTCCATAGCTGCTTTCCACGAACCGGAGTTGGGAGAATTCATCGCCTCGACCCATGTCGTTGGTTCTTCCTGGACGTACGCCACACCAACGACAAAATCATCCAGGTACCCTGGCCGCTTTCCTCGAGATTCACGTACTGGCAAACTACTCACCGCATTGTCTTCGATGACCGATTCATCCACCGAGCCATTGGACGCATCAAGAAACTCAGCTTCCTCAAATTCCAATTGTTCGCCGACGGACGAGGTAGTTTCGTTCTCGACATAAACAGGGGCTGTATCGAAAACAACAACGCTATTGTTCTCACGCTGGCTGCAAGCACGCTCCTCACAATAGTTATTTGGTTGCTCGTTTTCGAGGAACCTTGCGTCGCGACTCACTGTTATTTTTGCTGTCTTCAGATCTACAAAGCGATACGCCTTTTGCTCTTCGGAGTATCCAATGAACGTGAGTTTCTTCGCCTTGCTCGAAAACTTTCCACGGTTGTTCTTAGGAATATGTACCCAAGCACTACAACCATATGCCCGGAGATGGTTAACACCTGGCTTTCTTTTGAACCACAATTCGTAAGGGGTATTGTTCACTGCATTCGACGGCAAGCGATTCTGCAAATAAGCTGCACAAAGTACTGCTTCTCCCCAATACTTTTTGTCCAGATTGGCTCCCAAAAGCATAGCCGTTGTCATTTCCTGCAAATATCGGTTTCTTCTTTCTGCCACGCCGTTTTGTTGAGGCGTATACGCGGTGGATGTTTGTGACAATATGCCTGCATTTCTATAAAAGTTTTTCAGCTTGTCACTCGTATATTCCCCGCCTCCATCTGATCGGATTATTTTGGGATTTTACCGAACTGGGTTTTCACTAACCTTACAAAATCCATTATTCTGTCACAGGCTTCCGATTTCGACCTCAACAAATATACCACCGTATATCGACTATAATCGTCGATTATAGTTAGGAAATAGCGATTTCCACTCGGAGTCTTTACTGGCATGGGGCCACACACGTCGCTGTGCACTATTTCTAATACACCTTGTCTACGCCGCTCAGCACGCTTCGGGATCTTTGTTCTAGACAATTTTCCCTCCAAACACACCTCACAGGTTGAATCACACGAGCATGCTTTTACTTTTGCACCAGTACACATGTTCCCATCAAATAAGCATTTGATCGCACTATTCTCGCGATGACCGAATCGCTTATGCCACTGATGCAC
Organism: Anopheles funestus; assembly: GCF_943734845.2. NCBI lineage: Eukaryota > Metazoa > Arthropoda > Insecta > Diptera > Culicidae > Anopheles > Anopheles funestus. Next base: position 35,684,311 of record NC_064599.1, read on the forward strand.
ACAACCATCACTGTTGCTGTCACATACCACATACGCTGATTCCGTTTGTTGCGTATACAAACTATTTTGCAATTTTCCTTGAATCGCAACCACACCGTTCTTACTGACTTCACAGGAATCCTTTGTGAAGATTACTCTATAACCTTCCGCACAAAGACAAGCCACTGACAGCAAATTGCTGTTAAGAACCGGTACAAATAACACATCTTTGACCACAAATTGTCCTTTAGAACAATTTATCATACATTGTCCTATTCCGGCTGCATTTACTGTTTTACCGTCTGCTAACGAAACATGAACCGCATCTTCTTCGGAAAAACTCTTTAGCCATTGGAACATAGCAGTGTTATTACACATGTGCCTGCTGGCACCACTATCGATTATCCACTGATTTCCTCCAATCGATACCGTGAGGTTTGCAACTGCCTTTTTGTGTCCTTTGTTCTTCTTCAACTTTGGGCACTCCCGCCGAAAATGTCCAGGTTTGCGACAGTGATAGCAAATTGGACTTTCCTTTGGCGATTGCACGTTAAGCGCAGTTTCATCCGTTGCAGAATTTTCCCCACTTTCTGATCTTCTGCGGTACTCCTCACGCAACTTTCCCATGGCGAATTCTGGGGTTAATTCAGCCTCACTACGATTCTCCAGGGAAACAATCAAGCTACCATAAGACGGTGGTAAGCTTGATAATATAAGTGCCATAAACACACGGTCCTTTAATCCCTCATTCACCGCTTGTAACCGCGTTTGAAATTTCACCATTTCATTAAGATGAGCTGGCAAATTTCCACCTTCAGAGAGTTTAATAGAACACAGCTTCCGTAACACATATAGCACTGATGGGAGGCCGCTACTTTGATGCACCGAACAAAGCGAGTCCCACATTTCCTTTGCGGTTTGCTTGTTCATAATATGCACCAGCAGAGAATCATCCACCGTTGCACTAATCACTCCACGTGTCTTTGCATCACCCAGCATCCACGCATCATTAGGATTCTCCGGCTTAGGATCCTTAACAAACTTTGACAGTTCCTGCCGTATAAGTTCCATTTCAACTCGGAACTTCCAAACTTCGAAATTATCCTCTCCCAAACGTGGGAGCTTCACTTGCAAAGTCGTCGTCATGTTGTTTTAAATTACAACAAATTCACTAGTACAACTTTCACTGGAGTAACGTACACTGGGCCCATAACCTGTTAATTGGTTATTCGTTTATTTTCAACTGACCGAGTTCAGAAATGTATCCTGCTTACATATATACTAGTTTGACACCAAAGGTGTCAAACCCAGAATTACAAAACGTTGCTTACTTCTAACACAATATACAAAAAGCACGATATATCGCACACTGATACGTCCGGTAGTCCTCTACGGGTATGAGTGCTGGACTATGTTAACGGAGAACGTCCATGCCCTCGCCATTTCTGAACGGCCTATCGTACCTATCAAAGATCGGACGCAACCGTGGATGGCGGACTGCAGACGTACACCGAGTTTCCTGGAAACGGATTCGACACCTGGCCATGTCTTCGCGACGTGCTCGACCCTAAGCAGGCCAACAAGACGAAGAACCGAATCATGAGGTTCTCCAAACATACTTGAGGACAACAGCGCAGGGCCTGTAACACTGCCTCAAGTCATGATCGTATAAATTTAACGTCCAAGTAAGTATGGCAGAGGAGGGTGTTGCTGGAGATCTCACAATCCCTCATACTTGAGAGTGTTGAAAGTTCCTTCACCATTACACGTTAGGCCTGGCGTTTTACTCACGAAATTTTTTTTTCTGGGAATAGTATTGCTCTACCATCATATTACATTTGTTTTTTGTAAATAATTAATCATGCAGAATATTACAAATCCACTCATACATACTAGTAGCTAGTTTGTTTAGAAATTGAAATACAAAAAAGGTTTTGTTGCAGTTTACTACAGTTTATTCGGAAAGCAGTATTGGTCATACAGCGGTATTCGGTGTTTTCCCGTAAGTTGTGTCGTTCAAGTAAGAAGCTTTGACTCCAGTTTATCCCAAAAGCTCACTATTAATAGTAAGAGCCGTAAGATCTGGGATAATGCATACGGGAAAATAGATAATCATATGGATGGTTAATGTTGACAAAATGACGATGACTGGTGCGATGAAGACCATATCCATGGAGCTCATTCAGAGGCGATACATAGCCAGTGTAGTGCGGATACGTACTGAGACATCCTTTAAGAACAGAATATCAATTTGAGTAGAGTTTCGTAGCTAAAAGGCCGTGGGTGACTTACCTGAGTAGACTTGAGTGGCACAAGCGACGAACAGGACGAGAGCAAGGATCGACTTCATGGTTGCAAGATGGTTGGTTGATTTGTTTGAAGGTTGTTTAGATGTGTAAGCTAGCGGTTGAGCCGTTTGGATGATGATTCCAATCCGCTGCGACTGCTTATAAATGAAAATAATAACGTTTTCCAATACAAGGTGTTGTTTAGCGTTGGCGTGCGATACGGCTCTGTGACATGTTTTGTGTAGTTAGGAAAAAAATGAATTAAATGTTGCAACAATTGTTAAAAGATACCTGAACGTTGATGACACTTAAAGCCAGTACAGAAGATAAACGCATATTCTTTATTAAACGTGCTATTAGGTGTATATTATTGACAAGTATCAGCATTGCACACCAGATGATGCTATGCAACTCACGTGTAGGTGTTCTGCGCTTTGTGAACACTAAATGTAACATGGCATTATTTGCAACATTATGAATAAAGAATGTCATTATCATATTCACTATTTACAGTTATAACATGTTATTCGCAATTATACTTTCTTTCGAATGTGTTGATGAAAATTCATTTCATTTGTAAAAAATGTCCTTCCTTATCTTAACAATCAGCTTAACAGATATAATCTTATAATCTAGTAATTAAGTAACTAATATTATATATTGGTATAAATATATTGGTATAAATATAACTAAAACTAATTACTACGAAACTAAACAAACAAATGATGCATGGAGTGGTTTATAACTCCTATAGGGTTGAAGAAAGAAAGGAAAGATGGTTGATCAGTATCTTAGCAATGAAAATAGCTTGCGTAGAGGTTTGTGCACTTTAACCACTACAATGTTTATATTGTAATAAAGAAATTTAGTTTCTTTCAATTTAATACTTATCGGACTTCTTGTTAACACACTCCACTTTACTTTACTTTACACTGTAAAGTTTCCTTTTTAAGTTTGGAGTCATCGAGGCCTTACCTTGGGTAGGGGTACTCTCGATGCTCTTGAAATAACAACACGATTATTTAATCTGGAATCCCAGTTGTGAATCTGATCATTGACAACTGTCAATTCGCGATCGATCACTGGAGACTGACCGCGTGCTAACAGTTTTGGTTTATTTTATACTGTGAGTTGTGTAGGTGTACATGATTTTTACATAAGGGCTTATGTATCGAATGATTCTATTTCTGTGTTTCTATTTTCTTGTAATAATTATTTATGCGTTTCTGTAATTTTCGGCTGATACGCATTAGCACATAAATCAAGCGTCGAGAGGATATAACGAAGGAGGGCTAAGGAATGGAAACTGAAGTAACCTTTTCAAGTGCAACCAACAGGATATTTCAGGTGCTTTATGATCGTTGTTCGTGCAATCCACGAATGTGTCAGCCAGGCGATTCCCCGTGTGTTGCTACTCTACCTTTCAACCGGAGAAGAGTGACAGCAGCGCACGGGAAGAAGGATGACAGTAGAAAAAAGAGGAAGTAGTGAACAACCGCGTGGAACGAGAACGAGGAAAATCCAGAGCTATAAAACCGAAAATAAAGAAAATATCCACTGAGCATTCGACATTTTGGTCCTTCGAACCGGATCTGTAATCATGGCAGAGCAACGCAGAGTGAAAATGCTTACCAAGCAACGCATAAGCATCGAACAATCCGTCGACGCTATTCATACTTTTGTCATACACTTCCAGGACGATTCCAGCAGCAACGAAATAACAGTTCGTTTAGATACCCTTGAGAAGCTGTGGGAAAAATTCCTTAAAGTGCAGGACGACTTGGAAATTTTGGATGAAGACCTGTTTGAAGATCATCTGAAGAAGCGTACGGAAATGGAAACCAAATATTACAAGGCGAAAGGTTTCTTAGAAACGAAGGTGAAAGAAACATCAAAGGAAACCTCGAAAGATCACCTAGCAGCGTGTCACTTAACAGAAATGATGGCTCGAGTGAAACTGCCTGACATAAAACTTCCTGTATTCGATGGAAAGCAGCTAAACTGGCTTAGATTTCATGATCTATTTCAGTCCATGATCCATACGTCAACAACACTCTCTGATACACAGAAGTTTTATTATCTGCGATCTTCGTTAAGTGAAATTGCCCTGCAGTTAGTCCAGAGCGTGCCTATCACAGGTAACAACTGCAACACTGCTTGGAATATCCTCCTCGACCATTACAACAATGCGGACCAATTGAAGCAAAGTTATGTTGAGGCACTATTCAAACCGTTTGTACTCAAACGAGAATCAGCGTCTGACCTCCGCAAGCTCGTGGATAGCTTCGAGGCAAATGTAAAAGTTCTAAAGCAATTGGGAGAGCCCACTGAGCATTGGGACACGTTGCTTATCCATCTACTTGCTCAGCAATTGGACCCTACTTCACTACGTGATTGGAAAGAAGCTGCATCATCGATCCCTAACATGAAGTATGCAGATTTTATCAAATTCATACAACGAAGGATCACAGTGCTTGATTCTCTCACGCCACATAGCATTGGCGCTTCACCTCAACCTTCTTGAACCGGCAACACTGGCTGAACCCGACAACATGCTGTTTTAGTAGCACGTCGTCCGTCACTGCCACCTCTGGGCATCCGAAAAATGCGACCAGCCCCAGATTGACCACCTTATCATCGATAGAAGGCACTTCTCGGATATTATCGACGTACGTACATACAGGGGAGCAAACATCGAGTCAGACCATTTCGCCCCAATTGTGCGTAGCCAATAAACTAAACTATTAGCCTACCCCAAGGATAAACATAGATCGGTTGAGACAAGCTGGTGAGGTGAAGGACTTCGCGACCGCGCTTGTGGAAACGCTGCCGGAGGACACCACCATCGAGGCGATGTCCTCCAATGACCATTGGAGTATGACCATTGACGCAAGCCATCAGCAGCACAGAGGATCGAACAATTGGCCGCGTAACTCGTAACCAAAATAAGGAATGGTTTAACGATGAGAGCAGACGAGCACTATCCAAGAAGAACGCAGCGCTTACTCGTATGCTCCAGCGCAAGACCCGCCAGGACGTAGAAAACTATAGACGACTGAGAAGGCTGCAGTCCCGACTCTTCCAGGAGAAGAAGCGCAGCTTCGAAGAATCGGATGAGCAACTGATGCAGCAGCTATAGCAGGTAGCACTACAGAATGTTGATTGCTAAACGAAGCGGATTTATTCCCATGAACGCCATGTGTTGCAACGAGGTGGGAGATATCCTTTCGGACGAGCGAGAGATGATCGACAGGTGAAAGTACTACTTAGACAAACACCTGAATGTAGCAGATGCAGGATATACCGAACCAGGCACAGGAAGCAGAAGAAAGCAAGAAAGCCATCATGATGTGCCCCAGCCATCCTTGGACGAAGTCATCAGTGCCATCAAACATCACAGTCCTGAATGCCGTCTATAAGAATCTGTCCCGAATACTCTTCTGCAGACTTGCACCCCTTGCCACAGATTTCGTCTGAAGCTACCAAGCTGGATTTGTAGCACGGAAATCGACCACCGAGCTAATCTTTACTCTGCGGCAGATCCTACAAAAGTGCCGAGTGCACCTGTTCATTGTCTTCAAAGTGGGTTACGATACCATAGATCAGATCGAACTATGGCACACCACGCAGCACTACGGATTCCCAAGTAAGGTGGTACAGCTGTTGAAGGCCACTATGGACGGGGTGCAGTGTAAGGTGCGAGTGTCGAGCATGCTGTCGGAATCGTGTGAATCTCACCGGGGTCTGAGGCAAGGGGACGGACTCTCCTGTTTGCTGTTTAACATCGTTCTGGAAGGTGTCATGCGAAGCGCGGGCTTCGACATCCGGGGCACGATTTTCGTTCTTTCTTTCAAATTTCTCGGCTTCGCAGATGCCATTAATATCATCGGACGAACATTGGCGGCGGTGTGCGACGTGCTCTCCCGAGTGAAAGGAGAGGACGACATAATTGGATTGAGGATCAATGCGACAAAGACAAAGTACCTGCTTGATGGAGGCTCTGACCTTGATAGCGCCCGACTCGGAAGTAGAGCATCAGTTGACGGCGACGATCTCGAGGTGGTAGAGAAGCTCTGCTCCTTTGGTACGATTGTAACTTTGGACTATAATATAATCAGCACAATCCGAAGGTGCATTGCGCAGGGAAATCGTGCCTACTACGGGCTCCACTAACTCGATCTACTCGCAACGCAGAAGACTCCAGCAATATACAAAAAGCACGATATATCGCACACTGATACGTCCGGTAGTCCTCTACGGGTATGAGTGCTGGACTATGTTAACGGAGAACGTCCATGCCCTCGCCATTTCTGAACGGCCTATCGTACCTATCAAAGATCGGACGCAACCGTGGATGGCGGACTGCAGACGTACACCGAGTTTCCTGGAAACGGATTCGAGACCTGGCCATGTCTTCGCGACGTGCTCGACCCTAAGCAGGCCAACAAGACGAAGAACCGAATCATGAGGTTCTCCAAACATACTTGAGGACAACAGCGCAGGGCCTGTAACACTGCCTCAAGTCATGATCGTATAAATTTAACGTCCAAGTAAGTATGGCAGAGGAGGGTGTTGCTGGAGATCTCACAATCCCTCATACTTGAGAGTGTTGAAAGTTCCTTCACCATTACACGTTAGGCCTGGCGTTTTACTCACGAAATTTTTTTTTCTGGGAATAGTATTGCTCTACCATCATATTACATTTGTTTTTTGTAAATAATTAATCATGCAGAATATTACAAATCCACTCATACATACTAGTAGCTAGTTTGTTTAGAAATTGAAATACAAAAAAGGTTTTGTTGCAGTTTACTACAGTTTATTCGGAAAGCAGTATTGGTCATACAGCGGTATTCGGTGTTTTCCCGTAAGTTGTGTCGTTCAAGTAAGAAGCTTTGACTCCAGTTTATCCCAAAAGCTCACTATTAATAGTAAGAGCCGTAAGATCTGGGATAATGCATACGGGAAAATAGATAATCATATGGATGGTTAATGTTGACAAAATGACGATGACTGGTGCGATGAAGACCATATCCATGGAGCTCATTCAGAGGCGATACATAGCCAGTGTAGTGCGGATACGTACTGAGACATCCTTTAAGAACAGAATATCAATTTGAGTAGAGTTTCGTAGCTAAAAGGCCGTGGGTGACTTACCTGAGTAGACTTGAGTGGCACAAGCGACGAACAGGACGAGAGCAAGGATCGACTTCATGGTTGCAAGATGGTTGGTTGATTTGTTTGAAGGTTGTTTAGATGTGTAAGCTAGCGGTTGAGCCGTTTGGATGATGATTCCAATCCGCTGCGACTGCTTATAAATGAAAATAATAACGTTTTCCAATACAAGGTATTGTTTAGCGTTGGCGTGCGATACGGCTCTGTGACATGTTTTGTGTAGTTAGGAAAAAAATGAATTAAATGTTGCAACAATTGTTAAAAGATACCTGAACGTTGATGACACTTAAAGCCAGTACAGAAGATAAACGCATATTCTTTATTAAACGTGCTATTAGGTGTATATTATTGACAAGTATCAGCATTGCACACCAGATGATGCTATGCAACTCACGTGTAGGTGTTCTGCGCTTTGTGAACACTAAATGTAACATGGCATTATTTGCAACATTATGAATAAAGAATGTCATTATCATATTCACTATTTACAGTTATAACATGTTATTCGCAATTATACTTTCTTTCGAATGTGTTGATGAAAATTCATTTCATTTGTAAAAAATGTCCTTCCTTATCTTAACAATCAGCTTAACAGATATAATCTTATAATCTAGTAATTAAGTAACTAATATTATATATTGGTATAAATATATTGGTATAAATATAACTAAAACTAATTACTACGAAACTAAACAAACAAATGATGCATGGAGTGGTTTATAACTCCTATAGGGTTGTAGAAAGAAAGGAAAGATGGTTGATCAGTATCTTAGCAATGAAAATAGCTTGCGTAGAGGTTTGTGCACTTTAACCACTACAATGTTTATATTGTAATAAAGAAATTTAGTTTCTTTCAATTTAATACTTATCGGACTTCTTGTTAACACACTTCACTTTACTTTACTTTACACTGTAAAGTTTCCTTTTAAGTTTGGAGTCATCGAGGCCTTACCTTGGGTAGGGGTACTCTCGATGCTCTTGAAATAACAACACGATTATTTAATCTGGAATCCCAGTTGTGAATCTGATCATTGACAACTGTCAATTTGCGATCGATCACTGGAGACTGACCGCGTGCTAACAGTTTTGGTTTATTTTATACTGTGAGTTGTGTAGGTGTACATGATTTTTAAAATAAGGGCTTATGTATCGAATGATTCTATTTCTGTGTTTCTATTTTCTTGTAATAATTATTTATGCGTTTCTGTAATTTTCGGCTGATACGCATTAGCACATAAATCAAGCGTCGAGAGGATATAACGAAGGAGGGCTAAGGAATGGAAACTGAAGTAACCTTTTCAAGTGCAACCAACAGGATATTTCAGGTGCTTTATGATCGTTGTTCGTGCAATCCACGAATGTGTCAGCCAGGCGATTCCCCGTGTGTTGCTACTCTACCTTTCAACCGGAGAAGAGTGACAGCAGCGCACGGGAAGAAGGATGACAGTAGAAAAAAGAGGAAGTAGTGAACAACCGCGTGGAACGAGAACGAGGAAAATCCAGAGCTATAAAACCGAAAATAAAGAAAATATCCACTGAGCATTCGACATTTTGGTCCTTCGAACCGGATCTGTAATCATGGCAGAGCAACGCAGAGTGAAAATGCTTACCAAGCAACGCATAAGCATCGAACAATCCGTCGACGCTATTCATACTTTTGTCATACACTTCCAGGACGATTCCAGCAGCAACGAAATAACAGTTCGTTTAGATACCCTTGAGAAGCTGTGGGAAAAATTCCTTAAAGTGCAGGACGACTTGGAAATTTTGGATGAAGACCTGTTTGAAGATCATCTGAAGAAGCGTACGGAGATGGAAACCAAATATTACAAGGCGAAAGGTTTCTTAGAAACGAAGGTGAAAGAAACATCAAAGGAAAGAAACCTCGAAAGATCACCTAGCAGCGTGTCACTTAACAGAAATGATGGCTCGAGTGAAACTGCCTGACATAAAACTTCCTGTATTCGATGGAAAGCAGCTAAACTGGCTTAGATTTCATGATCTATTTCAGTCCATGATCCATACGTCAACAACACTCTCTGATACACAGAAGTTTTATTATCTGCGATCTTCGTTAAGTGAAATTGCCCTGCAGTTAGTCCAGAGCGTGCCTATCACAGGTAACAACTACAACACTGCTTGGAATATGCTCCTCGACCATTACAACAATGCGGACCAATTGAAGCAAAGTTATGTTGAGGCACTATTCAAACCGTTTGTACTCAAACGAGAATCAGCGTCTGACCTCCGCAAGCTCGTGGATAGCTTCGAGGCAAATGTAAAAGTTCTAAAGCAATTGGGAGAGCCCACTGAGCATTGGGACACGTTGCTTATCCATCTACTTGCTCAGCAATTGGACCCTACTTCACTACGTGATTGGAAAGAAGCTGCATCATCGATCCCTAACATGAAGTATGCAGATCTTATCAAATTCATACAACGAAGGATCACAGTGCTTGATTCTCTCACGCCACATAGCATTGGCGCTTCACCTCAACCTTCTTGAACCGGCCACACTGGCTGAACCCGACAACATGCTGTTTTAGTAGCACGTCGTCCGTCACTGCCACCTCTGGGCATCCGAAAAATGCGACCAGCCCCAGATTGACCACCTTATCATCGATAGAAGGCACTTCTCGGATATTATCGACGTACGTACATACAGGGGAGCAAACATCGAGTCAGACCATTTCGCCCCAATTGTGCGTAGCCAATAAACTAAACTATTAGCCTACCCCAAGGATAAACATAGATCGGTTGAGACAAGCTGGTGAGGTGAAGGACTTCGCGACCGCGCTTGTGGAAACGCTGCCGGAGGACACCACCATCGAGGCGATGTCCTCCAATGACCATTGGAGTATGACCATTGACGCAAGCCATCAGCAGCACAGAGGATCGAACAATTGGCCGCGTAACTCGTAACCAGAATAAGGAATGGTTTAACGATGAGAGCAGACGAGCACTATCCAAGAAGAACGCAGCGCTTACTCGTATGCTCCAGCGCAAGACCCGCCAGGACGTAGAAAACTATAGACGACTGAAAAGGCTGCAGTCCCGACTCTTCCAGGAGAAGAAGCGCAGCTTCGAAGAGTCGGATGAGCAACTGATGCAGCAGCTATAGCAGGTAGCACTACAGAATGTTGATTGCTAAACGAAGCGGATTTATTCCCATGAACGCCATGTGTTGCAACGAGGTGGGAGATATCCTTAGATAAACACCTGAATGTAGCAGATGCAGGATATACCGAACCAGGCACAGGAAGCAGAAGAAAGCAAGAAAGCCATCATGATGTGCCCCAGCCATCCTTGGACGAAGTCATCAGTGCCATCAAACATCACAGTCCTGAATGCCGTCTATAAGAATCTGTCCCGAATACTCTTCTGCAGACTTGCACCCCTTGCCACAGATTTCGTCTGAAGCTACCAAGCTGGATTTGTAGCACGGAAATCGACCACCGACCTAATCTTTACTCTGCGGCAGATCCTACAAAAGTGCCGAGTGCACCTGTTCATTGTCTTCAAAGTGGGTTACGATACCATAGATCAGATCGAACTATGGCACACCACGCAGCACTACGGATTCCCAAGTAAGGTGGTACAGCTGTTGAAGGCCACTATGGACGGGGTGCAGTGTAAGGTGCGAGTGTCGAGCATGCTGTCGGAATCGTGTGAATCTCACCGGGGTCTGAGGAAAGGGGACGGACTCTCCTGTTTCCTGTTTAACATCGTTCTGGAAGGTGTCATGCGAAGCGCGGGCTTCGACATCCGGGGCACGATTTTCGTTCTTTCTTTCAAATTTCTCGGCTTCGCAGATGCCATTAATATCATCGGACAAACATTGGCGGCGGTGTGCGACGTGCTCTCCCGAGTGAAAGGAGAGGACGACAGAATTGGATTGAGGATCAATGCGACAAAGACAAAGTACCTGCTTGATGGAGGCTCTGACCTTGATAGCGCCCGACTCGGAAGTAGAGCATCAGTTGACGGCGACGATCTCGAGGTGGTAGAGAAGCTCTGCTCCTTTGGTACGATTGTAACTTTGTACTATAATATAATCAGCACAATCCGAAGGTGCATTGCGCAGGGAAATCGTGCCTACTACGGGCTCCACTAACTCGATCCACTCGCAATGCAGAAGACTCCAGCAATATACAAAAAGCACGATATATCGCACACTGATACGTCCGGTAGTCCTCTACGGGTATGAGTGCTGGACTATGTTAACGGAGAACGTCCATGCCCTCGCCATTTCTGAACGGCCTATCGTACCTATCAAAGATCGGACGCAACCGTGGATGGCGGACTGCAGACGTACACCGAGTTTCCTGGAAACGGATTCGACACCTGGCCATGTCTTCGCGACGTGCTCGACCCTAAGCAGGCCAACAAGACGAAGAACCGAATCATGAGGTTCTCCAAACATACTTGAGGACAACAGCGCAGGGCCTGTAACACTGCCTCAAGTCATGATCGTATAAATTTAACGTCCAAGTAAGTATGGCAGAGGAGGGTGTTGCTGGAGATCTCACAATCCCTCATACTTGAGAGTGTTGAAAGTTCCTTCACCATTACACGTTAGGCCTGGCGTTTTACTCACGAAATTTTTTTTTCTGGGAATAGTATTGCTCTACCATCATATTACATTTGTTTTTTGTAAATAATTAATCATGCAGAATATTACAAATCCACTCATACATACTAGTAGCTAGTTTGTTTAGAAATTGAAATACAAAAAAGGTTTTGTTGCAGTTTACTACAGTTTATTCGGAAAGCAGTATTGGTCATACAGCGGTATTCGGTGTTTTCCCGTAAGTTGTGTCGTTCAAGTAAGAAGCTTTGACTCCAGTTTATCCCAAAAGCTCACTATTAATAGTAAGAGCCGTAAGATCCGGGATAATGCATACGGGAAAATAGATAATCATATGGATGGTTAATGTTGACAAAATGACGATGACTGGTGCGATGAAGACCATATCCATGGAGCTCATTCAGAGGCGATACATAGCCAGTGTAGTGCGGATACGTACTGAGACATCCTTTAAGAACAGAATATCAATTTGAGTAGAGTTTCGTAGCTAAAAGGCCGTGGGTGACTTACCTGAGTAGACTTGAGTGGCACAAGCGACGAACAGGACGAGAGCAAGGATCGACTTCATGGTTGCAAGATGGTTGGTTGATTTGTTTGAAGGTTGTTTAGATGTGTAAGCTAGCGGTTGAGCCGTTTGGATGATGATTCCAATCCGCTGCGACTGCTTATAAATGAAAATAATAACGTTTTCCAATACAAGGTATTGTATAGCGTTGGCGTGCGATACGGCTCTGTGACATGTTTTGTGTAGTTAGGAAAAAAATGAATTAACTGTTGCAACAATTGTTAAAAGATACCTGAACGTTGATGACACTTAAAGCCAGTACAGAAGATAAACGCATATTCTTTATTAAACGTGCTATTAGGTGTATATTATTGACAAGTATCAGCATTGCACACCAGATGATGCTATGCAACTCACGTGTAGGTGTTCTGCGCTTTGTGAACACTAAATGTAACATGGCATTATTTGCAACATTATGAATAAAGAATGTCATTATCATATTCACTATTTACAGTTATAACATGTTATTCGCAATTATACTTTCTTTCGAATGTGTTGATGAAAATTCATTTCATTTGTAAAAAATGTCCTTCCTTATCTTAACAATCAGCTTAACAGATATAATCTTATAATCTAGTAATTAAGTAACTAATATTATATATTGGTATAAATATATTGGTATAAATATAACTAAAACTAATTACTACGAAACTAAACAAACAAATGATGCATGGAGTGGTTTATAACTCCTATAGGGTTGTAGAAAGAAAGGAAAGATGGTTGATCAGTATCTTAGCAATGAAAATAGCTTGCGTAGAGGTTTGTGCACTTTAACCACTACAATGTTTATATTGTAATAAAGAAATTTAGTTTCTTTCAATTTAATACTTATCGGACTTCTTGTTAACACACTTCACTTTACTTTACTTTACACTGTAAAGTTTCCTTTTAAGTTTGGAGTCATCGAGGCCTTACCTTGGGTAGGGGTACTCTCGATGCTCTTGAAATAACAACACGATTATTTAATCTGGAATCCCAGTTGTGAATCTGATCATTGACAACTGTCAATTCGCGATCGATCACTGGAGACTGACCGCGTGCTAACAGTGGGGTCTATGATACCTTCCACTAGTTTTTTTATATGGACTTTGACGTTTGGCGGCTTATTTGCTGCATGTTTTCCATACAAACAGCTCAGCAAAATAAGCCTGCGTATTTCTGATTAGAAAATTTGTCTAATGTTAGTTTCGATCAGCTGCTCGACAAATGTCAAAACAAGACATTTTTCTAGCAGGTCTGAAACAGGTTAGGCCATATTTGATTCGGGTGAATGTTGATTGAATTAGGATTTAAAACAAAAATGAAATTACATGAGTTTAATTATGTTAAGCTTTTTATGAAAAATAATACAAATTTTTACTTGTGCTATGCCTATATTTCGAACTACATTTCGACGCTGTAATTCCTGTTTCGCCAAAACGCGGTTCTACAAAACTGCAGCCTAATGTAATTCTTTATGTCAAAATGCTAGGTCCTTAAGGAATCCTTGCATGATGATATTACCTGTCAACAATCTCCCGCTCGATTCTGCTCGATGTTTTGACAGATCCGGGCTAAAAATTTTAGCTTTCTAACTTAAGGTATCATAGACCCCAGTTTTGGTTTATTTTATACTGTGTGTTACGGCCAACTGAAGTTCGAATTGACGTAAGGCATATTTTGACAGTTGATATTTGACAGTTGTGGATCGGTCAGCGGGACCATGGGGATCTGTCAACCGTACAGTGTAGAAGAAGACAGAACAAAAAATGAGATCAGTACGGTGAAATCAGTGGAAGGAAACAGACGCCTAGACACAGCTCAAGAATCGGACTAATTTTTGAATTTTACCTTATACCTGATTTTTTATGGTTAATAAATTACAAGAATTCCGTAAACCGTGTTGTTACAAAAGCTTCAAAAATTAAAGATTTCGACTCAAAGGTCGAACGGTTAAGTCTACTAGTGTGTGCGCAAAATGGCGGAGGCTAATGCGGAACAAAACGAGGCTTCGGCGAAATGCATGATTTGCGCCGAGAGTGCTGGTGATCCGGATTGGGTGTGCTGTGACAAATGCAACCGGTGGGCGCATTATTCCTGTGTTGGTGTGGATGATAGCATCAAAGAGCGCTGCTGGTTTTGTGCAGTTTGTGTGTCCCATAGTTCCCTAGGCGAAGCCGGAAAGCGTCCTTCCGCGGAAGGCGGATTTGAAACGCAAGAAAAATTGCTGGTAGAGCAATTGCGCATCAAAAAGAAGCAAATGGTTCGTCGGGCTCAGTTAGAGCGAAAGAGAATGGAGGCAGAGTTTGAACTGCAAAAACTGGAGCTTGAAATAAAGCAGGAATTGCGTTGCAACCAAATTCGACTTAACAAAGAACTAGAAGAACGGTGTGCTGCTTCCGAGAACGAGTTTCTGTTTTCGACCGTAGCTCGAGAAACAAAAGGAGGCGT
Source organism: Anopheles funestus (assembly GCF_943734845.2). Lineage (NCBI taxonomy): Eukaryota > Metazoa > Arthropoda > Insecta > Diptera > Culicidae > Anopheles > Anopheles funestus. Next base: position 35,699,336 of record NC_064599.1, read on the forward strand.
TTCGAACGGAATGCAAGATTCCGGAGAAAACGAAGCGTTGCTCATGAAAACGCGATCTAACACGTTCGGCGTGTTAGAAAAGCAAAACATTGTTCCCGAGAAAGTTCCATCTAATGACCATGCTTCGACGCGATGTGTGTGTGAGAGTGGAATAAAGAACACTGAACTTTCGTGCGAGACAAATTCTAACGTTAGTGTTAACGTTAGTGTTATGGTGCACCTTGTGTTGTCGGAACCACGCACTGACAGCCACTCAGCTATGACGAGCGATCGTCATAAGCAGGACGTGTGCGTGAGTGACGCAGGGCACTGACCGAGGATCGGCTCAGCGCGCAATCGAGAGCAGTTGCAAATCAGGAGTCAAAGAGAACGGAGATAGGGAGCGTTAGGTGTGCGTTGTGCGTTGCGTGTACATGTTCGTTAATTAATTAATAAAGTTTTATTATAAGTTTGCGTCACCCCAAAAACACTCGGTCAACCTCATTCACAGACGCAACAGTGGCGACGAGGATATTTTTGTGGTTTAAGTGTATTCGCAATTAACTGTGCTAAATTCGTGTGAGAGAAAGACACTGTCCGTCATCGCGTTGCAATCGTTACTGTTCACTACGTTGTCCCATCGTATCGAGTTTCGCGTCTTCGTTCGCGTCCGAGTTTTGTGTGGTAAAAATTCCGTCTTCGAGGAAACGACGCAGGATGAGCAACCCAGCAGGAGATCCATCATCGGATGAACAGCGACGAATATCGGAATTATTTAATACAGCCGCTATTTTCCCTCACCAGCAAGCGCCACAGAATTTGCACCAGCGGCCATCGCAAAATGCTGCACAAGCGTCATCATCGGCGTCAGCATTTTCGGCATCATCGGCAGAAGGGACCATCATTTTGGAAATGCTACAACTTATGCGACAGCAATTGGCACAGCAACAAGCATTTATGGCCCAATTCACGCAGCAGAATCCGCAACCAGCAACACAAGCACCGCACCCACCTCCCGCACAGAATAACTGCACTGAACAACTTATTGAATGGCTAGCAAGCAGCATCACCGAGTTCCGGTTCGAACCCGAGTCAGGCTTCACATTTGAAATGTGGTATTCGCGCTATGAGGACCGTTTCACCAGCGAGACTTCCCGACTGGACGACGTGACCAAAAGCAGGCTGCTTTTGCGCAAATTAGGACCGACTGAGCATCAAAGGTTCACAAATTTCATTCTGCCAACCTTACCCCGAGATTTGTCTTTCAAACAGACAGTAGATAAATTAAAGCTCATCTTCGGGAAAGTCGAGTCACTGTTAAACAAGCGCTACAAGTGCATGCAAACAAAAAAAGCAGTCGGCGAGGATATTTTGGAATACGCTGCAAGGGTAAATCGAGCATGCGAGAATTTTCAGTTGGCTGGCATGACTGAAGATCAATTTAAATGCCTTGTGTTCGTATGTGGCATGAAGGAAGAGGCAGATACCGAACTACGAACCAGAGCATTGGCAGCAATCGAGAAGGCAAAGGTGTCGAACCTCGAAGAACTTGCAGCAGAATGCCAATACATTGCAAGTATTAAGCAGGACACCACCTTGCTTGCTGCCAAGGATGAAAAAGTGTTGGCAATACAACATCAGCGGCCAGCGTCTCGATTCAACCAACAGAGTCATCGACAAGAGCATCAGCAGCGGCAAAATCATCACCAGCAATACAACAGAAAGGACAAACCGACAAACCCATGTTGGTTATGCGGAGCACTTCATTGGGTGAGCGAATGCTCCTACAAATCGCATACGTGTCGTGATTGTGGTCGAACGGGTCATCGAGAGGGCCACTGTAACAAAACAAATCGGCACAAACATCATCGAAAATTTCAAAGAAAGCATCAAGCAAACTTTTTTTTTTTTTTTTTAACAACGATGGGGGTTTATTGAGCTTCAAATTACAGTAATAATATTATTACTAATTGTAACCCAGCCCTCATCTCGCTCCCATTCCTTCACCCGCGAGGGTGGACGTTGGAATGGGTTTTCAATGGCCCTAGACCCTATCGTCCGTACCGAAAGGCACCTATCTTTTTATTATTGTTTTTGCATTTAAACGCAATCCCATTTTTTTTTTATAAACAAAACAAAAAATACGGAAACGCAAATTTCCACTAATGGGATTCAACTGCCCCGTGGGCCGACGGTGGTTTACAGCCTTTACTTTAGCGAGACGAAGTTTCTGTCTCCATTGCGGCTGCTGCTTCAGCCGCAGAGAGACCTCCATTGAGCACCACAGCACCACCGTCTTCGTCACCGTTTCCGGCCTCTGGTGTTGTGCGTCCGCTCACGTGACCCGATGATCCCTCCAGATCGTTGGACAGGTGCGGGGGATTGGCACCGTTGCGTCGTCTCTCCCTCCAGCGCGCGGAACGCTCGCGGCTTGCTGCCCGACGTGCAGCAGTCGTAGGTGATGGGGGTGGTGAAGGTGGCCGCCCACTTCGCTGTTGTGCTCTCGCTCGCTGGAGACGCCTTGCTCCATTCCATCGGTCGTTCCGGGCCCGTTGGACTGCGTCTGGATCGGGCCGGTCAGCAGCATGCGAGGAATTGCCTTGCGAGGCCAGCATATTTCTCTCAGCGTTCCAGCAACTTTGAAGCTCATTCGTTATGCGGGCAGCAGCCTCACATATCCGGCTCCACCGTTCAGGGCTCTGGAGTAGACAGGACTGAATGTTGTCAGGCGTGACTGCGTCAGGCATTCCGTCATCCAGCAGTTCACCACGGACAGCAGCAAACTGTGGACAGTCGAACATAACATGCTCCGCTGTCTCGTCAATGCCAGGACACCATGAGCATTCCGGGGACGACCTGAAGCCCATGTCACACAGGTAGGCACGGAAAAATCCGTGACCAGACAATACCTGCGACAATTGGAACGTCACGTCTCCATGCTTCCTAGAATGCCAAGCCCTCACATCCGGTAAGACTCGGTGCGTCCAGCGAGTGTTCCGGCTGGCCTCGTCGCTAGCAGCGTCCACGTCCCACTTCTGTTGCCAGAGCTGGTATGTCTGATCACGCTCCGATCGTTGCACCTCATTGCTTGTTTCGGTGCGGTTCTCCTGGTGCAGTCGATGATAGACTCGACTATCCTCCTCTATCAACAAGCAGATGGGAAGGAGACCGGCCAACAACACTGCCGTCTCCCCTCTTGTTGTTCTGAAGGCCCTGCTAACACGAATCGCCGTTTTCCGCTGTACTCGACAAACAAGCCTGCGGCATTGTTGTCTTTCCAAGCCTTCCGACCATACTGGAGCCCCATAGCGAAGGATAGAGTCCGCTACGGCCGCCAGCAGCCGGGCTCGCGACGATCTCGGTCCGCTATGGTTGGGCAAGAGACGCGTTACAGCCTCTGCGACCTTCATGGCCTTCTCCGCAACCTGCTGGACATGCGGCAGCCAAGAGAGACGCTCATGCAACCGCACTCCAAGATAGCGGATGGAGCTCGAGGATCGCACAACCACCCCGCCGACACTGATGCTAATTGTTGGTGGACGCTTGAGGCTGGAGATCAGCATCATCTCCGTCTTCTCCGGTGCCAATGAAAGACGGTGCCGGGACAGCCAGTCATTGACGGATCCAACTGCAACCTCTGCCGCAGCTGCTGCCGCCTGTGGTGTCAACTCTGGCACCAGAACAATTAGGTCGTCGGCATACGCGATCACCTCGGCCGCAATCGGCAGCGGTACACTGAGAACCCCATCGTAGAGCACATTCCACAGAGTGGGACCCAAAATAGATCCCTGCGGAACTCCCGCGCTAATGTGCTTCTCGACAGGGCCCTCGCTGGTCTCGATGACCAGCCGCCTATCCTCGAAGTAACTACGCAAAATCCTACGCAGCGGTGGCGGCACACCCTTATTACGCAATGCATCGGCGATGGACTGCCAAGGCGCGGAGTTAAATGCATTGCGTATATCCAAGGCCACCACCACCAGGCAGCGGTTGTCATGCAGGTTGGTGCGATGGAAGGACATGGCCTTCTTGCCAGCCTCGACCACCCGTTGTATCGCGTTTATGGTGGATCTCCCGCGTCGAAAGCCGTACTGCTCCCCCGAAAGCTGCGGTGCATGCGGCTCTTCTAGGTACGCGTTCAGCCGGTTGAGGATCAGGCGTTCCAAAACCTTGCCGAGTGCATCCAGCATACACAACGGCCGGTATGAGGAACTTTCCCCAGGAGGTTTGCCAGGCTTTGGCAGCAATACCAGGCGCTGCCTCTTCCATTGCGACGGGAACACGCCGCGGTCGAGGCAGTCTTGGTATAAGCGGCAGAAAATCTCCGGGTACTCACTGATCGCCGTTTTCACCGCTGCATTCGGAATCCCGTCTAACCCCGGGGCCTTCCGATTGGCCATGTTACCAACGACATCCAGCAGCTCGGTGATGGTGACGGGTGTAATTGTCAGCTGTCCCTCGCCGCTGACCTCCGAGTCATCCGGCCAGTCAGCAGGCTGATGAGTCGGAAATAAATCACTGACAATGCGCTCCAACTCCACCCGGTCGGTCTCTGGCGGTGTGTAGCCACCGCGAAGCCGAGACATGACGACGCGGTAGCCCGTCCCAAACTCATTCTCCTCCGCAAGTCGAACTAGCTGCTCGAACTGTGCCCGCTTACTGGTCCGAATGGCCTTCTCCATAGTCCGCTTCGCAATACGGTGCTGTTCTGCTGCAAGGCTGTGCTCCTGCAGATCCACCGTTTCTCGCATCCGGACAAGTGCGACCGCGCACTCCTCCCGCATACGTGTCAGCTCTGGAGTCCACCAAAATAGGTCACGATGGGGGTCACGGTGCGACGTAGTGACCCGCGCCATCGTTTCATCGCATGCCTCCAACATAGCATCGACCATTCCCTCATGGCAGACCGCACTCTGCGAGAATCCTGCCGCCGTAAGAGCGACCCGGAATGCCTCAGCTGTAAACTGGGTGGTCTTCCACCTCCGACCAGCATGATGTGAAGACGACCCTTGCTGCTGACGACCACGCTTCTGCTGTTGCCGATGATCTCTCTGCTGCTGCGGGGTTGGCGGGCCGACGGTGAAGAGAATGTATCTGTGATCGGATGCCGAGTAGAACCGCATCGATGTGTCGCAAGCCACAGCCCACGTGTCCGGACGCGCAATGGATGTGGAAGCAAACGACACATCCACGATACTGGGAAGGGCGACACTGTTCCCGACAAACGTTGGAGTGGAGCCCTGGTTTAGCACTCGGAGCCCCAGCTGCTGGATGGTGCTAAACAGCTTTTCCCCGCGCCTGTTGTTTCTCGCACTTCCCCATTCCTCGTGCGCAGCGTTGAAATCGCCTGCAACTACTACTTGAGGGTGGGAGTAGGCTTCCAATTCCACAGCCTCTAAGAATCTGTTGAATTCGTCCGAAGATAGGCGTGGGGGAGCGTAACAGCTCACAAATACTATTCCCCCGATCCGAGCAGCCACCATCCCTGGCGTTGGACTGTTCCACACCCGCTGGATGGGATTGATCCCGGTGGCTACTACCGCAACTATTCCCGATGAGTCTGTCACCCAATTCCCGTTGTTGTCTGGTGGACGGTATATCTCCGACAACAGCAACACGTCCACTTTCTCCGTGCGAGCCGTTTGCAATGCAAAGTCTTGAGCGACACGTCCACCGCCCAGGTTGGCCTGCAAGACCCGCAGAGGCTGCATTACACATGGCACTGCACCGACGACTGAACACTACAGCTGGGATGACCGATGATGTGGGGTCCCTTGCAAATAATGCAGCTAATATCTGCTTTGCAGGTCTTAGCTTGGTGCCCCGCAACCCCACAACGCAAACAAAGCCCTTGACGGTCCACCAGACTTCGACACTCTCGAGCAAAGTGCCCCATCTCGAGGCAACGAAGACAACGTTGTTGCCCGATTGGACGCTTTGGCAGTTCACGAACACTGCTAACACAATGGCAGAGCATCAACTTCTGTCCATAGAGCGTCTGCGCCTTGGCCAACGGGAGACGAACACGAGCACGTTTTGTGCCATCATTCAGCTCCCACATATCGACGAGAGTAATTCCGGAGTCCTGTCCGAGCTTGGCCTCAATCGCCTTCTTGATATCCTCTTCGGTAGCAAGAACATCCACGTGTGTGATCAAAATCTCTCCCATCTCAGTCACTACTCGGGTCACTCCTTCCTCTCCAAGTACTTCTTGGATGCGATGAGCCAACTCCGCACTATTTGCCGACCGTTTGATGGGCACACGGAGATGGCCAAGTCCAGTGCGGCGACCCATCCCGATGTCCGCGCGAGCATCCTCCAGCTCCGAAGAAGTTCGAAGCTTTAGGTAGACCTGCGTCCAGGTTACCCCATCTGCCGGAGCAATGTCTATGCGGTCGACACGAACCACTCGCCGTTTCGACCGGTGTTGCTGCTGTTGTTGCTCACGTTGCCGTTGCTGTGCCATGGGTGGCTGACGCTTTTGTTGCTGCTGAGGCTGCTGTCGCTTTTGCGGTTGGGACCGGTGACGCTGCTGCTGAAGCTGCTGATGGTACTGCTGCTGCTGCTGCTGCTGCTGTTGTCCCTGTTGTCGTGGCTGCTGCTGATGTGCCCCACGTTGTCTCCCGTCTTGAACCGCCATGTTTCCCGCCCGGTTGCGAGACTTACGGCTCACCACTTCCGCATAGGTTGTTCTACCCTCGTCCTCTGCCAGCACGGCATAATAACCCGTGTCGGGCCGATATTGCTGCTGTGGAAACGACGAATCCAATTGCTGACAATGGGTGTCTGCATTTCCCCCCAGCATCCGGGCAAGCAACTCATTCATGGCATCCCGATCCCTGCGGCTCTCGTCGCGCAGGCGGTTTGCCTCATCCCGTGCAGCTGCCTCACGCAGTGCACTCTGCTCCTGTTGGCTACAGGTGTTGGAAAATCACCGGAATTTTGTTACACGTGTTCCACACAGATGGCGCTGACGTCTACTTCGCGGAGCGTGTCTCGGCTACAAGAACTGCAATAAGGGTTACGAACGCGCACACATTCACGCACCGATCCACCCTTGGTCTTATTTTCGCACGTTCTTTTCTGGTGTAAAACACGACCTAAAACACAGTCTCTTGCACTGATTCGAAGGAGCACCGTCCACTGAACAATTGTACTAACTTTCAGCCTCTTTAGTGCGGAATTAGTCCTTTTTTCCGCCGCTTTTATCTCCCCATACAAAATGTATGGGAGAGTTTCCTTCACTAATAAAAGCACTTAAAGTGTTCGTTTTTACGCGGTTTTCACCAGTATTGTCAAGAATACGCCCAAAACTTGAGATTATAACTGTATTCAATACGTTTTCCAGAATTCTACACACAGTTTTTAGCTTAAATCGGAGCGCGCACCAAGAAGTGCGTGCTGACGCTTATCCCGGACACAAACCAATCAGCATCAAGCCAACTTGCGTGTCGTCACAGTCAACGTTTGCAGTGTTCGTGGGCGCCGCAAGTACGTAAAGCTGGCGATTAATGAAACTCCGGCTGAGCTTCAGCTAGATACGGGTTCCGATATTTCGATTATCAACCGGCAATTGTGGCAGCGTATCGGAAAACCAGCATTGACACAACCTGCAGTTCAAGCTAAAACCGCTACAGGAGCAGGATTGCAGATATGTGGTGAGTTTCAGGCCAATATCAAGATCGGAAGCATTACGAAGACGGCTACAATCCGAGTAGTGACGGTAGACATATCGCTACTGGGAGCAGATCTGATCGAGCTTTTTAATCTTGGTTCAATCCCAATGGACAGTTTTTGTAACAAGATCTGTAATGTAGCAGCTATACCCAGTAGCATACAACAGCAGTTTCCAGCAGTTTTTAGTGGAACGGGGCTATGCACTAAGGCTCAAGTGCAGCTTCATTTAAAGCACGACTGTCGACCAGTTTTCAGCCCAAAAAGACCAGTAGCATACGCGATGCAAGAAACAGTGGACCAGGAGCTAGATCGGTTAGAAAAAGCAGGTATTATCACACCTACCGACTATTCAGAATGGGCAGCTCCAATAGTGGTAGTTTGCAAAGCAAATGGCACCATTCGTATCTGTGGCGACTATTCCACTGGACTAAATTCGGCTCTAAAATCACACGAACATCCACTACCAGTACCGGAAGACATATTCGCAAAATTAGCCCATTGCGAATATTTCAGCAAAATCGATCTTTCGGACGCTTTTCTGCAAGTAGAAATCGAGGAACAGTATCGGCCACTACTAACCATCAACACTCATCGTTGCTTTTTTTTTTTTTTTTTTTTTTTTTTTTTTTTACAAGGAGTTTAAAATCTTCGAAAGACACCCACCATGGGGGACATGGGATTTTTACCCAGTAAAAAACTCTCCTTGGACCCTTTGCACCCTCCCACGGAATCACCTCACGGAAGGGGCAGTGCTGTGCACTCAGTCTGTATTGCCTATTGGTACGCGCTAGCAACTTCGTACACTGATTTGACACTGGTTTTAACATTCACTTCACTACACACGAGCACAATAAAACACAACACACAAGCAACACTCAGGCTCGACCAAGCAGCTGATCCGCCTTCCACCGACACTGTAACTTTTGTACGATAAGCCACATCGTTGTCGACGCGGCCTCCCACATCTCTGCACTTTCCAGCATAGCATTCACCAGGTTGCCAACGTTAGCAGCAGTACCACACTTGACGTTCAATTGTAGACGTTCCTCAGCAAACCTCGGACAATAAAACAGCACATGTTCTGCCGTTTCCTCTTCGCCGGTGCATGTAGGACAGCGGGAAGAAGACGCGTGCCGGAAGCGGTGGAGATAGCTTCTGAAGCATCCGTGTCCAGAGAGGAATTGTGTCATGAAGAAATTCACATCACCATGCTTTCTTTCCACCCAGGGCTTGACTTCGGGGATAAGGCGGTACGTCCATCTCCCCTTAGATGAACTGGACCAGGATTCCTGCCACCTTCTCATTGAGCGCTGCTTCGCCACTTTCCTAGAGCCAGCACTTGGTTCCCCCGTCCGTGCAATGTGGAAGCACTCCATGTCTTCGGTTAGGGTAAGGCATACTGGCATCATTCCGGCAATAACGCAGACAGCTTCGAATGAGATTGTCCTGTATGCGATGGCGACGCGCATAGCCAATCTTCTATGCACTCTGTTGACAGCAGTCTGGTGTTGCTGCTGTGATAGTATGTGCGCCCACACTGGTGCCCCATATCGCAGTGCTGAGATGGCTACTTCAGCGTGGAGACGTCTAATACGGCTAGCTGGCCCTCCGACGTTTGGCATGAACGATGCTAGCATGTTAGATATCTTGCCCGCTTTATTGCAAGCTTGCTTCAGGTGCTCCTTGAAAAGCAGTCGATCATCAATGATTACACCGAGATATTTAAGGTGCCGAGCTGTCTGAATGCGAGCCGACCCTACCTACCTGACCCTACTGCTTCTTTAATTTCTTTGTGACTGCTAATAAGTATGCACTCTGTCTTCGCGTGTGCTATGTGCAGTCTTACCTCTCGCATCCACGCGTCTATTCTGTTGATTGCTTCAGTGCCAATCACTTCCACCTCTTCAACGAACTCCCCAGATATCGTGAGGGCAATATCATCAGCAAAGCCGAATAGTTTTGCACCTGGAGGCAGATCCAGATTAAGCACGTCATTGTACATGACGTTCCACAGGGTGGGACCAAGAACTGATCCCTGTGGAACGCCTGCTGTTATGTTCCACATTCTTGTACCATCGGACGTGTCGTAAATTAGCTTCCGCTCGTGAAGGTAGCTTCTAAGCAGCCGGCACAGGTACGGGGGAACCTTCATGCGCTCTAATGCTGCTGCTATCGCCTCCCAGCTGGCGCTGTTAAACGCGTTCTTCACGTCAATCGTGATGATCGCGCAGAACCGTTGTCCACATCTTTTCCGGTTGAATGCTGACTGTCCCTGTTCCAGGACGGAGAGTATCGCGTCAATGGTGCACCGCCTCTTTCGGAATCCAAACTGCTTTTCGGACAGCCCAAATTGACTTTCGGTGAAAGCAGTTAGTCGAGTGAGAATCGCCATCTCGGTTACCTTCGCCAAACAGTCTACAAGGCCTAGAGGCCTTAGGGCTGACGAGTCACCCGGAGGTTTCCCAGGTTTTGGAATGAGTACCAGTTGCTGTCTCTTCCATATATCTGGGAATTGACCCGACTCTAGGATGTGCTGCAATACGGCTTGAAATACCGCTGGATACGTCTGCATCGCTATTTTAACAGCTTCATTTGGGATGCCATCCGGGCCCGGTGCCTTGCCTGCCTTAAGCCGATCTGCGAGTACTAGTACCTCGTCCATGGTTATGGGTACAGGTAGTGATTCAGGGGTACTGAAGATTTGGCTCAGAACTGGAGGGTCATGGGTTGGAAACAACTGCTCAATGATTTCTCGCAATTTCAACGGGCATCGCTCAATGGGGTCGTCTTTCAGTTTTGCTCTGTTCATCACGGTTTTATACGCAGATCCCAAGGGTTTCTGAGCACAGATCTACAAAACTGCGTTCTTTGCTAACTTTAATTTGTCTTTTCAAATCCGATCTGGCCTTAACGTATGCAGCCCGTAGCAGTTCCCTTGTTATCGGACATTTTTCTCGCTGGTATTTCCTTCGTGCTATGGAACACGCTTCTCTGCAGCTTTTAACCTGGAGGTTCCACCAGTAGGCGGGGCGTCGTCTACGATTTAGTGGTTTCCTTCTGGGCATTGTGGCATCACATGCCCTGGTAATGGCTGTGGATAGGTCTGATGCATTTCGAGTGTCTGCAAAATTACCAAATCTGAGGGCTTCTACAAATGTTTCTCGGTCGAAGAATTTGTTCCTCCAGCCTCGATTATTTGAACTTGTCGTAGCTGTTTCTCGTTCCGTACCGATTTTATACCGGATCACTCGATGGTCGCTAAGTATATAAGTTTCGCTAACGCGCCAGTTTAAGGTATGTGTCAGTGCTGGGCTGCAAAACGTGACGTCTATGATTGACGTTCTACCGTTTCTACTGAACGTGGGAGTTGCACCCACGTTGCATAGCACCACATTTAGGCGGGATATGCTATCCAGAAGCGCATCACCTCTGCTGTTAGTAAGCCTGCTGCCCCAGGCAACGGCCCAGGCATTGAAATCTCCTGCTATTACTACTGGATTAAGACCATCAATCTCCGCTGTCAGGTTGTCTAGCATCGTGTGGAATCTGTCTATGTCCCAACTGGGAGGAGCGTAGCAGCTGGCGAAGAATACCCCGTTGATTTCCACTACGACGAAACCTTCGTATGTTCTGGATATAATTCTCTGTATAGGGTATTTACCCACCGCCCATATTGCCGCCATCGTTTTCATATCCGAGACCCAGTTATTTGTACTATCGACAGCACGGTAGGGTTCAGAGATGATAGCAACGTCTCCCTTTTCCTCTATCATCGCTTGCCACAGCAAATCTTGTGCGGCTTCGCAATGGTTCAGATTTGCTTGGGTTATTTCCATCCTGTTTGCTTTATTTATATTTATATATTTATTTATATATTTATGCATCGTGGCTTGTATTTATATAACAGACTGCCGCCTGGAGTGAAAATAGCGCCCGCAGCATTTCAACAAATTATGGACGCTATGTTGGCCGGTTTAAAGGGAGCTTGCGGGTACATGGATGATGTGGTAGTTGGAGGCAGAACGAGCAAAGAGCACGACGATAATTTGTCCAGACTACTGCATAGAATACAAGATTATGGGTTCACAATTCGAGAGGAAAAATGTGCCTTCAAAAATAAAAGCATCGAGTATTTGGGATACATCGTCGACCGTAATGGATTAAAACCAAACCCGGCAAAAATAGCAGCAATCCTCAACCTTCCTGCACCAACAGACGTGAGTGGTGTTCGCTCATTTTTGGGAGCGGTCAACTATTATGGAAAGTTTGTCCCAAAAATGCGCGACCTTCGTTACCCGCTGGACAATCTGTTAAAGAACGACGGTAAATTCACGTGGAATCAACAATGCGAAAAGGCATTTCGCACGTTCAAAGAGATCCTTTCATCAAAGCTGCTTCTTACGCATTACGATCCGGCAGCAGACATCATTGTCGCAGCGGATGCATCATCAGTGGGACTTGGGGCAACGATCAGCCACAAGTTTCCGGACGGATCAGTGAAGGTAGTTCAACATGCTTCACGGGCCTTATCAAAAGCTGAACAGAACTACAGCCAAATAGATCGTGAAGGATTAGCCATCGTTTTCGCCGTCACAAAATTTCACAAGATGCTGTACGGCCGACACTTCCATCTGCAAACCGATCACCGGCCCCTGCTTCGTATTTTTGGATCGAAAAAGGGCATTCCAGTCTACACAGCGAACCGCCTGCAGAGGTTTGCCTTGACGTTACAGTTGTACGACTTTTCAATAGAGTACGTGCCTACTGGATCGTTTGGAAACGCCGACGTCCTGTCTCGACTGATCAGGGACTACACTAAGCCGGAATCGGACTACATCATCGCTAGTTTGAGTTTGGAGGATGATTTAAGGTTCGTAGCAGTGCAAGCTATTAATTCATTTCCTCTGACCTTTGTAGATGTGCAGAAAGCTACACAAGAAGATACATTGTTAAGGAAACTCAGTCATTATGTAACGGACGGATGGCCCCGTAACGCATCTTTCGGGTCGGAGCTGGCACGATTCCATCATCGGAAGGAAGGCTTGTCTACGGTAGACGGCTGCATTTTGTTCGGGGAGAGATTGGTGATCCCTGAAAAGCTTCGTGCCAGATGTTTGACGCAACTCCACCGAGGGCATCCAGGCATTCACCGGATGAAGGCGCTAGCCAGAAGTTACGTTTATTGGCCATCCCTCGATAATGACGTACAGGATGTTGTTGCGACTTGTCCAGCCTGTGCCGTCGCAGCAAAGTCTCCACCACACTCAGCTCCAGCACCGTGGCCCAAAGTTAGTACGCCTTGGCAACGGGTCCACATCGACTACGCAGGACCTTTAAACGGCGAGTATTTCTTGGTAGTAGTCGATGCGTTTACGAAATGGCCCGAGATCATCAAAACGTCCAGCACCACGGCAGTAGCAACCACAGCAATATTGAGATCGATTTTTGCACGTTTCGGAGTGCCTGTTACTATCATCAGCGATAACGGCACACAGTTTGTTAGCTCAGAATTTAAGGAATTTTGTCTAAAGAACGGCATAAACCATATTACTACAGCACCTTTCCACCCACAGTCCAATGGCCAAGCCGAGCGTTTTGTCGACACGTTTAAAAGGGCAATCAAGAAAATCACATACAATGGACTGGGAATACAGGAGGCCTTAGATATTTTCCTTCAAACATATCGCTCAACACCAAACGCACAATTAGAAAACAGTACACCAGCAAAGCTAATGTTTGGAAGGCCAATACGTACATGCTTAGAGTTATTACATCCCGTACCAACCCCTTTGTTAGAAAGTCAGCATGGAACTAGAAGAGGATTTCAAAACGGTGCTCCAGTATATGCTAAGTTGTTTAAACGTTTAGGGGGTTATTCCGTAGTTCGGAGCCCTTGTATTTGTTCTTCCTTCCTTCTTTGTCGATTGGTACTTGGCCACTTCTTTGGTCGTCCTTCGGTCTTCCTTCGGGGCTGCAGCGAGATGCTTGTCGGTTGACGGTATAACGATAACTAACTTAGTTCGGACATGCCGCCGCTTTTATATTGTGCTGGCCATGTCTCGAACTTTCCTATTTCTGTGTTTTTGAACGATTTCGTGTTTGATCCTGTCTGTTTTCGCATATTCTTTTGTTCCCCTAAGTCCTTTGTTACTTGTTCGCACCATATGGCACCCACTAGACAATTTTGCTTGTTCTCGTTATTGACCCTAGATGGCGCTTCTCTGTGTCCCGGCTATTGGCTATTGGTCGCCACAAACGTAATAGTTGGGAATGGGTACCAGGTACTGTTGTAGGAAGCATAGGTAGAGTCATGTACAAAATAAGGACTAAAGAACGGATAATTCGCTCCCATATTAACCAGTTGCGCAAGCGAGCAGGAGACAATGAGAGGGTTACACATGATGCGAATCCAAAGGTTGCGTTAGATTTGCTAATGGATACATGGAACATCCCTTTAACATCTAGCATTCAGTATTCCGATCCAAGAAGTCCAACCCCAATACTGAATCCACCAGCAGCGACCGTTATGCCAAACATCCCGACGGTATTTTCACCACGCCGCTCTTCTAGGCCTAGAAGAGTTCCGCGTAGGTTTGATGCATATCGCCTCAATTAAAAGGGGGAGATGTTATGGTGCACCTTGTGTTGTCGGAACCACGCACTGACAGCCACTCAGCTATGACGAGCGATCGTCATAAGCAGGACGTGTGCGTGAGTGACGCAGGGCACTGACCGAGGATCGGCTCAGCGCGCAATCGAGAGCAGTTGCAAATCAGGAGTCAAAGAGAACGGAGATAGGGAGCGTTAGGTGTGCGTTGTGCGTTGCGTGTACATGTTCGTTAATTAATTAATAAAGTTTTATTATAAGTTTGCGTCACCCCAAAAACACTCGGTCAACCTCATTCACAGACGCAACAGTTAGTGATAATGCGGCGAAAAAGGACAATGTGAGTTACAAACTATCACAAGAACAGGTAGCTACGAGGAAAATAGTGAAGAGTGGTTTGCCGAAATTCAATGGCGACGCTGAAGTCTGGCCATATTTCATCAAAAGTTTCGAACAAACAACTGCGGCTTGCGGATTTTCAAATCTTGAAAATCTCGAACGATTGCGTGAATGTTTGACGGGTGAAGCGCTGGAAGGTGTGAAAGGTGTGTTGCTGTTGCCTGAATCCGTACCACGTGTCATAGAAGACTTGCGGCATCTATTTGGACAACCAGAAAGGCTGTTGGGTGTGTTGCTGACCAAGATTCGCCGAACTCCGGCGCCGACAATATCGGATCTTTCGTCATTTGTCACCTTTAGTGTTCGAGTGAAGCAACTAGCTGATCATCTCGAAGCAAGCGGGCTAAGCGAGCATCTTGGCAATCCTCTCCTGGTACAGGAACTGGCAGATAAGTTACCACACGAATACTTGATGGAATGGGTAGAGTATAAAGATAACCATCAAGGATACGCACTAATCAAGTTTGCTGCATTCATTTCAGCAGTAGGAAGAAAAGCATCGAAAGCCGTGGCAAGTAAGTCGCTTCAGCTAACAGCAATCAAAACAAACAAAAAGACCGAAACCACACAAAACTCTGAAACAGACATCCCCACGACCACGGACACACCCTTGACCCTTTCAAACGATGAGGCAAGCAACATAACAGACAAACACACAGACACACAAACAGCCAAAAAGACAAAGAAACGCAAGCGCAGACAAACCAAGAACAAGACTACGGACAACAGACAGGACCAGGACAAGTCTCAAGAACCGGCGCCCGAATGGACAAAAGTTCTGAGCAAACAGGCCAAGCGACGGGCACGGAGGAAGCAGCGGAAGCAGGAAGCAGCGGCGCTTGACGCGAACCAGCAGCAGCAGCGGCAGCAGCCGGAGCATCAGCAACAACCAAAACAACCGAAGCAGCGCGCGCATCGCGTCCCAGATGCGTTGGAGTTGGAAACAACGAACAACACAACACAGGACGAGATGATGCGCATCCTCAAGGAAAAGCTGGGGGATGATCGGCAGAAAGTGGAGCGTGTAAGGATGAATTTCCAGGGGAATATTCTTCTGGAATTGTCCTGCAAGAGCCACGACGAGACGCTTGAGATGTGGCGGAAAGTGTCCGAAGCACTGGAGGGCAAAGCGAAAGCCCGACCACGGACCCCCACAACTCGCCTCACCTGCACGAACATTCCACCAAGCTGCACCAATGAGGAAATCGCAATGGACCTAAGCACAGCCCTGGGAGTCACGATCTACGCGGACCAGATCAGTACCGTTAAATCCAATTACGGAACGCTGGTCGCATTTTTCGGATGCCCAGAGGTGGCAGTAACGGACGACGTGCTACTAAAACAGCATGTTGTCGGATTCAGCCAGTGCTGCCGGTTCAAGAAGGTTGAGGTGAAGCGCCAATGCTATCGGTGCTACGAGTTTGGCCACATTGCCACTCACTGCCGTGGGAAGGACCGGTCAAGCAAGTGTCATCGATGTGCGGAGACTAAGCACCCAGGACCGTGCACCAAGGAACGGAAGTGCCTCGTCTGCAAGGGCCCGGAAGCAATCGGGCACTCGTTCGGACAGCGCAACTGCCGCCAAGTAGGAGAAGGGGTAAAAAACCGGCCTCGTCATGATTAATGTCCTTCAACAGAACCTTAATCACAGCCAGCTGGCCCAGGACATGCTGATGCAGACTGCTCGGAACGAAGGCTGCGACATAGTGTTGATCGCCGATCCATACCGGATCCCGGAGAACAACGGTAACTGGGTCGCGGATCCGACGGGCAGAGTTGCAGCAGTATCGACAGGAAGATACCCTATCCAACGCATAATCGAGAATCGGCGGGATTACTTCGTCGTGGTCGAAATGCGTGGTATCGTTTTCTGCTCCGTGTATCTACCTCCTGTGGGGTCCGATTTGTCAGTGGAGGATTATCGACGCAAATGGACCGAAATTGCGTCGGTGATTCCGCGGAATCGGGACACCGTGATCGGCGGGGACGTCAACGCCTGGTCAGGAGCGTGGGGGATGGAACGCAGACACAACGATGGAGAACGAGTTCATAGGGGAGCAGTGGTGATGGATGCTATGGCATCACTTGAGCTAGTCCTGTTGAACCGGGGCAACCGGCCAACCTGGAGCAACAACAGTGGCCGTAGTTCCATTATCGACGTTTCCTTCTGCAGCTCGTCTCTTCTGGGGGAAAATAACTGGCGAGTCTGCGACGAAAATCCAAGTGACCACAATACCATCAAGTTTGCGGTCGGGAGGACGACGACGCAGCGTAACCTGGGACACAGTGCACAGCAGGCTTCGGAGAGCAGATGGGCAACCCGGTATTTCAACAAGGACTTGTTCGTTGAAATTCTGGGGTCACTGGACATCTACAATCGCACCCTCTTGGCGGACGAGTTGACGCAGGTAATGTCAACTGCCTGCGACGCGACGATGCCGAGATTGCCAGCAGCACGGGGAGGACGACGATCGGTGTACTGGTGGAATAACGAGATTTCCCAGTTACGTCGCACTTACATCGGGATGCGGAGAAGACTCAGGCGAGCCCGAACGGAAGAGCAGCGACAGGATCGTCGTCCGGCATACACAGCAGCGAGAGCAGCACTGGAGCAAGCGGTCAAGCGGAGCAAGAAGGAGCAGGGCGATCAACTTCCGGAACAGCTGGGGCCCCACGGATTCGGGCCAGGCTACAAAATCCGGAGGCAGATGTGGCAAGGAGCCCGAGTACCGATGGAACGGGATCCAGCCAAGCTGCAGCACATCGTCGGCGAACTTTTTCCGGTGCAACCGCCCATGGAATGGCCCACGGCAACAGGATTGACGGACGAGGACACGGCACGGGATGCCGTTACCGAGGGTGAGCTGGTGAGCATTGCAAAATCGCTCAATCCCCAGCGTGCCCCAGGAGACGACAACATTCCGAACGTGGCCTTGATTGCGGCGATGACGGCGTTTCCACGCGTCTTCATGAGAACGTTCCAGCATTACATCGATTCCGGCCACTTCCCCGTCGAATGGAAGAGGCAACGGCTAGTGCTGTTCTCGAAGGCCGGGAAACCACCCGGAGAATCATCGTCGTACCGGCCAATCTGCCTGCTGAGTGTTCTAGGAAAAGTATTGGAGCGACTCATACAGCGCAGACTTACGGAGCATCTGGATGCAACGGGCGGTCTCGCTGATGCCCAATACGGATTCAGGAAAGGACGCTCAACCATGGATGCCATCAACAGGGTGATTGCCAACGGAAGGGTTGCGCTCGACAAGAAGCGCAGGGGCGATCGACTGTGTGCGATGGTGACAATCGACGTGAAGAACGCCTTCAACACGGCCAACTGGACAGCGATCGGAGCAGCTCTGCAGCGAAGGAACACGCCACCGTACCTCCAGGCGTTGCTGCGGAACTACTTCACGAATCGCACGCTCCACTACGAAACGGATGAAGGAATGGTCTCGTTACCAGTATCGGCAGGTGTCCCGCAGGGTTCGGTTCTAGGACCAACACTGTGGAATGTTATGTACGATGACCTTCTTCGTTTGGAGCTGTTCGGAAAGCGTGCGGACATTATAGGGTTTGCTGATGATGTGGCGTTCACCCTTATAGGGAGGGACCCGCAGGAAATCAGCAACCTTGCTACGAGGAATCTGGAGATGATCGAGCGTTGGATGGATGGAGTGGGATTGAAGCTGGCCCATCAAAAGACCGGCTACATGATCTTCTGCACTCATCACAACCCGCAGGTAGGTCAACTACGTGCGGGGGGACACACGATCGTATCCACGGAATCGCTCAAGTACCTGGGGGTCGAGCTCTGCCGCAAACAGCACCACGGTCGGCATTTGGAGAAGGTTTGCAGCAAGGCATCACGTATCACGAATGTCTTGACCGCTCTGATGCCGAATAAGTGTGGCCCAAAAAGCAGCAGAAGGAGACCCTTGGTTAACGTTGGGAATAGCATTGTCCGTTACGCGGCACCATCGTGGGGACGGACGCTTCTTCAGAAGGACGTTCACCGGACCACGGTTCAGAGGACGCACCGCACAGGAGTTCTTCGAGTGGCCAGTGCCTTCCAAACGGTCTCCTACGATGCCGCTTGCGTGGTCGCAAGCACTATCCCGTTAGTCCTTCTCCTAGAGGAGGACATCCGCTGCCACGACGAAAAGGTAGCGAGGGGAAGTCCAGGACCAGACCTACGAAAGCGGCAAAGGGAAGAGACCATGGGACGCTGGCAACAACAATGGACAGCCGGAGCGGGGCAGCCGAGATCGCCGGGGATGAAGACGAGGAGAATTATCCCGGACATTATGTCCTGGGTAAATCGCAAGCACGGAGAAATTGATTTTTATCTCTCTCAACTCTTTACAGGGCATGGGTTTCTCCGGAGCTACTTCGTCGAAAAAGGCATCCTCGACGGCTCGCCAAACTGCCCGGTGTGTGAACACCAAGTGGAAGATGTCGACCACGTAATGTTCCACTGTCCACGGTTTACTCGAACCCAACACGAGATGCAGCAGCAGAGCCACACCCGCTTGACGATAGAAAATCTTGCAGCGGAAATGTGTGCCAACAGCAACACATGGGAAGCAGTCCGGACCGCCGCAAGGACCATCTTCAGAAACCTCCAAGTGAGATGGAATGAGGAAAGTCCACCTACGGCCAGACGGAGACGACAACAACGACGGCGGAACACGGAACAAACGGGACCGCACCAAAGGATGACGACAACGGAAGCAGCAGCAGCAGCAGCAACGAGTAACCAGAGCAGCAGCAGGAGCTAGACCCCACCGGAAGTAGCGGCTACGGACGGGCGGAATCAAGCAGCAGCAGCGGAAGGAAGGCACGAAGCAGCAGCAGCAGCTGAGACAACTAGGACGGATGACGCAGTGGCAGCATTGGAAAGCAGCAGCGCGTCAACAGGATGGGTGCATCGCACAAACGTTCCTGCATGGAGTACTACGCACATCAAGCGCATCGGCAGGGTTCGGATCAGGTCGAGGAGTGGTTTAGTTAGGGTCCCATCGGCTGCCGGGTCCGCTTCACGGGCCCAGCGTCACGATGAATCCCACATAACCCATCTCGGAGGGATTGGTTTGTAGCCGCAAGCCGCCCTTCGAGGTGGGTACCTTTTGAAGGTTCCCTCCCCGTTAAAAAAAAAAAAAAAAAAAAAAAAAAAAAAAAAAAAAAAAAAAAAGCTAACAGCAATCAGCAGAAAACTAAATGCAACGGCCAAGACATTTACGATGGTTCATGATGAAGCCAAACCAGCATAT
Organism: Anopheles funestus; assembly: GCF_943734845.2. Lineage (NCBI taxonomy): Eukaryota > Metazoa > Arthropoda > Insecta > Diptera > Culicidae > Anopheles > Anopheles funestus. Next base: position 35,719,268 of record NC_064599.1, read on the forward strand.
GACCCAAACAAGAGACTTTGTTTTGCATGCGGTAAGCCAGGTCATTACGTTAAGGTATGCCGGAAATTTCAAGACATGAAAGTGCCAGACCGTCTGAATCTAGCTAAGGAAAAGCTGCTTTGCCATCGATGCTTAATACCTCATGGAAAGAAAATGTGCGGTAACAACAAACCGTGCAATATTGATGGATGCCTCGAAATGCATAACCCTTTGCTTCATAGTCAGAAGAAAACGGTCGATACATCGACAGCCCGCATCCACAGTCACAACGACGAGTCTCGAAATTCAATCCTTTTCCGCATGATTCCAGTAAAAGTTAAAGGAAAGTATGGCGACCTTAACACTCTGGCACTCATAGATGAGGGATCATCCGTTACGTTGGTGGATCAACATGTGACCGATCTACTAGGTATAGTAGGAGATCCAGAACCGCTGGTTCTTTCATGGACACAAGATATTAGCCGTTCCGAAAACCTGTAACAGAGAGTCGATCTGCAAATGACAACAGACAGTAGTCAACGGTTCTGCCTAGAGAACGTTCGAACGGTGTCGGAATTATTATTGCCGAACCAACAACTGAAAGTAGCAGATCTTGTGGCAAAGTATCCTTATCTGACTGGGTTACCCCTGAAAGATTATGGAGGAATGAAAGCGACTATATTGATTGGTCTTGATAACGTCGACCTAATAGCTCCAATGGAATCTCGCGTTGGATCGAAGAACGAACCTATAGGAGTGCGTTCGAAAATAGGTTGGACAGTATATGGGCCTCAAAAACCAAAGACCAATATACATGCGTACCTAAACCTCCACAATGGCGAGCCGAGTAACCAAGATATCCATGATATGATTAAACGACTATACATAGATGAAGAACACGGAAACATTCATTATGCTGCTCCAGAGTCAGATGAAATTAAGCGCGCTAAAATGATACTTCAAAACACGACTAAGCGTGTAAATGGTCGATTCGAGACAGGGCTACTGTGGAGAAAAGACGAGTGCACACTACCTGACAGTTACGACATGGCCACAAAGCGAATGCACTCATTAACTCGGAAGCTGGAAAAGGATGATGTCCTTAGAGAAAAAACTGTTAAACTCGTTGAACATTATGTAAAGAAAGGCTATGCACACTTGTTAACAGAAAACGATCAGGCATCGCTTCAAAATGTATGGTATCTTCCCTTGGGTGTCGTGACCAATCCGAGAAAACCAGGGAAACTGCGACTTGTTTGGGATGCCGCAGCAAAGATAAACGGCATCTCGCTGAATACAGAACTCTTGAAAGGCCCTGATATGTTAGTCCCATTAATGAAGATAATTTGCTTGTTCCGGGAACGTCCCATTGCCTTTGGAGGCGATATCGAAGAAATTTATCACCAGATACAAATTCGTCCAGAAGACAAACAGGCCCAAAGGTTCTTGTTCAAAAGCAAATCTAGTGATTCCATGCAAACCTATGTCATGGATGTCGCCACCTTCGGAGCTACTTGCTCGCCCTCGTCAGCGCAGTTCGTGAAAAACATCAATGCAACGGAGTTTGCAAATGAGTATCCGGAAGCATCTGCAGCAATCATCGAGAAGCATTACGTCGATGATTATTTCGACAGTGCGGATACAGTTGCGGAAGCTATTAAACGAGCAACAGAGGTGCGTCGCATACACTCCTTGGGAGGTTTCAACATTAGAGGCTGGGTGTCAAACTCTCCGGAGTTTATGAAAGCGCTGAATCCAGAGAAGGCTATCGTAGCTGGAACGATTAACTTCAGTAACCTTGAAGAAGCAGATTTTGAACGCGTTTTGGGCATCTCATGGCAGCCTGATAAAGACTGGTTAGTGTTTACGACTTCGAAAATGGAACTGTTGCGGAGTCTAGGAAACGACCATCGACCAACAAAAAGGATGGTTCTCAGCTTCACAATGGCACAGTTCGACCCACCGGGTTATTTATCTCCGATAACGATAAGAGGAAAAATGTTACTTCAGGACATTTGGAGGTCGGGTTGCAATTGGGATGAGGAGATAAACCATGAATGCTTCGAGAAATGGCGGCAATTTACAAAACTGATGCAGGCTGTTGGATCCTTCCGATTGGAACGGAGTTATTTCGGGAGCGCACCAAGCTACGAGATAAAGGACATTCAGCTGCATGTGTTCGCCGATGCGGGAGAAAATGCGTACGGAAGTGTAGCGTATTTCCGGGCGAAAGTGCGAGGCAAAGTAGAATGCTCGCTAATAATGAGCCGCACCAAGGTGGCACCGCTGAAGTTGCTATTAATTCCGAGAATGGAATTATCTGCAGCCGTGCTAGGAGCAAGGCTAGCGAAGACCGTAAAGGAAACGCATAGCTTCACCATAAGGCAGACTTACTTTTGGATCGATTCCAATGTAGTACTCTCATGGCTTCAGTCTGATCAGCGAAAATATAAGCAGTTTGTTGGATTTCGGATCGGAGAAATCATGGAGCTATCTAAAGGTTGCGAATGGAACTGGATACCAACTGGTAAGAACATCGCTGACTGTCTTACTAAATGGGGTAAGGATCCTGAGTTACATCCTTCCAGTACTTGGGTATGTGGACCTGAGTTTCTGTACCAAGAGGAAGCAATGTGGCCTAAGAAGAAGTTGCCTCCGGCAAATACGGTAGAAGAACTAAGAGGTCATCTATTGCTACATCACGTGAAAATTCCACAACCAGTGATTGACTGCACGCGTATCTCAAAGTGGAAAATTCTCATTCGGACCATAGCAACGGTACTTCGCTTCATTTCGAATTGTAAGCGCAAAGCTAAAGGCTTGGCCATAGAACCGCTTAGGACTAAGCGAGGTAATACGCAACGTGTGCCTTTGACACAAGAAGAATACGAAAAGGCACAACTCATTTTGATAAAACAGGCGCAAACGGAAAGCTTTGGCGAAGAGGTAAAGGTGCTAAAGAGAAATGCAGATCTTCCCGTCGACGAATGGAAAGCCATTGATAAGTCCAGCCCACTGTACAGAACAGTACCTCTTCTTGACGAAGATAATTGGCCTCAGCATCGACTTCGTTCGCCGAAATCCGTTCGGCGCTCACGAAAATAAGAGCACCATGACATTTAAAAGCACGTCTTTACTTCACGGCTCAAGTGCTGATATTTCTAGGTTTGCATGTCTGTGCTTTCAAATATGTTTATCTATCGTTAATACTTGGTCGTTCAAGTTAAATTTTTTCCTTGTTAAAAAATAAGCGCGTCTTTGCTTTTCATTGTGTTTTAAACTTTAAGAGCGCCTAGTTTACCTTTCGTAAATTGCTGATAATGAAAATATTCCGTTTGAAATGCAGTTCCTGTATAACTCCATTAATGCAGAAAACGAGTCGAAGCAGAAACTACGAACACTTAGAAGAAATCTTCGATATAACTCTAATCCTCTTGCTTTGACTTAAACAGCGTACGCAAACGATGATTTAATTTCTTGACGTTTATTACATACTTGGATATTACATTGCAGATTCGTTGATAACTTTCGTATTTCCAAAGCTATTTTCATGGATTTGCTTGATGGTCACGATTTTTCGATTGATGCGCAAAGAGCATATGGAATTACAAAAGAAGAAAAATTAGCAGCATGTATTATTTTTTTAGCGAATGGCAGATACCAACATGGTGTTGGAAAAGATTTTCATATCGCAATCGCATTACAACCACTTCACTCATTGGTTGGGGATTGGATAAACATAGCTATGAACGAACAAGAGGGACAAGAATCTAAGGATTATTTCCTTTTAAAAAGCGGGACTGAGGACGTAATTATGTGCGTAGATGAAACTCATGTAAAAATTAGGAAACCAAAAGATCGTCCCCTGCTTTACCTAAACAGGAAATCATTTTACAGTATCAATACTATGATTGTAAGTATAAAATAGCAAAACTAATATAGCACACGGCAGGACCGGGTTCAAATCCCATCCGGACCGTCCCCCCGTAGCAAGGACTGACTATCCGGCTACGAGGTAAAATAAGTCTAGTAAGCCAGAACTGACCGGCGTGACCTGTAAAGTCGTTAAAGCCAAGAGGAGAGAAATTTAAAAATTCATTTTAATCATGAACCTTACTTAACATTTTTCCGTCTTTTTCGCTGGCGCAACCAGCAACTCGAGACGATTTCGGTCAAATTAGGTCAACATATTACAGGTACTTTTAAGGCATTTATAAATAATTAAGCGTATACAAGTAATACAAATTCACTATTTTACATAACTATTCATTCATTCACTATTCATCTACATAACGAAGACAACAAACATTGATAATTATTACACTCTGTAATTTATTTTTGGTGTGATATTTTGTAAAATGATAGCCAAGGTGCATCTTAGGCTTGTCTGGACACATGTCACAACAATATGTAACTTCTCGCCTTCCTCCAGGCGTGCTACGGTCAAAACAAACTTGGCAGTCTCTTTTAGTCCCTTTTAATACCACGTGCAGCTTTCCATTCAGTTGAATTTCGTCGGAATTCGAGTTGGCACTTAGAATCGACTGGCCGCCGGACCGGCTCCGCTCGAGTGCAAAGGGTTCATCTTCGTGTAGAGTTCCCATAAAAAATGTTTTGGATTCTCGAAAAAAAATTTTTTTTCACACAAAATGCTATCAACATTATAAAAATCTTCAAACATTGACCTATGTGCAACATATTGCATCATTTATTCGAACAACCGTAATTGAATGTGCAAATTCTACCCGAATCCGCAACTTAACACGTTGTGTGCCACGCTTATTTTGGTGATGTTTCCTAGCAGGCCACGGCGTTTTTGTTTACAAATTGACTGTCTATCATTTTTGATAGACATGGCCCCCCAGGAAATGTAAATTTCAGACTGTTATTTCTCAGCGGATATACCACATTTTTACAAAAAACCTTCGGCAAATATACAGATTAGACTTTAATGAACCTAATTATATAGTTGGTTTTCGGAAACCCTTAGTAAATTAATTTATAAAAGTATATTTTTGGGATGCCTTTTTTCGAAAAATCTGACGTTTTGTTCATATTGCTATCTCTTGTGAAGCGCCGTTCCATCGTCTGTTGTTCAAGCATATATTTGTCTCACTCGCACTGCAGTCGATCAAACGGCGCGACATAAGAGATAGCAATATGAACAAAACGTTAAGATTTTTTGAAAAAAGGCATCCCAAAAATATACTTTTATAAATTGATGGACTGAAGATTTGCGAAAACCAACTATGTAATTAGTTTCATAAAAGTCTTGTCTGAATATTTGCCGAAGGTTGTAAGTAGAAAAGTGCAGCCACCGCGGAAAAATAACAGTTTGAAAATGACGACTACTGTCTATCAAAAATGATAGACATGGCCCCCCAGGAAACTTCACTGTCTATCAAAAATGATAGACGTGGCACACAACGTGTTAAAACGTCAGGGATTTTCTTTCATACTACCGGAACGAACGTAACCGTCATATGATTCACTTTTTTCAAAAATCACTCATATTCAAAACGAGCGGTAGAATGAGCACCTGTGAAAGGAACGTGAGTGAAAATTGAGTGTCGCGGCGTTCGAATCTCGGCGAACGAAGTCGGTGCTGAGGCCGAATATCATCAGAATGGAGGGACGGCTGACGAATGCTGAATTTCTTGCTTTCAACGTGCGCTTCCCGATCGTCCTGCCTAACGATCATCGCATTACGTGGATGATCGTCCAGTACTATCACGAAAAATGCGGACATGCATATAGGCAAACAGTAAAGAATGAACTGCGACAGCAATTTCACATCCCTCATGCAGATGCGATTGTCAGAAAGGTGGCAGCGTCCTGTATGCGGTGCAAGGTGAACAAGTGTCGGCCTCGAAATCCGCGAATGGCGCCGTTACCCATCCAGCGCTTGACTCCGTACATACGTCCATTTTCGTTTGTGGGCGTCGACTATTTGGGACCGTTCAGTGTAACGGTCGGACGCAGAACTGAGAAAAGATGAATAGCGACATTTACGTGTTTAGTTGTTCGGGCCATCCATTTGGAGGTAACACATAGTCTAACCACTCAATCTTGCCTAATGGCAATTCATCGCTTCGTCGGACGTCGAGGTTGGCCTCTTGAATTTTTCTCAGACAATGGAACTAATTTCCGAGGCGCCAGCGAGGAAGTGTTAAGGACCATGAGAGAAATTGGAAACGACTGCGCAGATCAACTAACCGATGTGACAACAAAGTGGAACTTCAACCCACCTGGTACACCCCATATGGGCGGTGTATGGGAACGACTCGTTCGTTCCGTGAAGGAAGCTCTCTTGGTAATCAACGATGGGAAGCGGCTAACTGACGAAATACTTCAGACATCGATAGTAGAAGCGGAAGACATGATAAACTCTCGACCGCTTACCAGCATATCTTCAGACGTCGATGAAGCTGAGGCACTCACATCAAACAGCTTTCTCAGAGGGGAATCACTCAATCAACCGACCAGACTGGCGTATCCTACCGACAACAAGGCAGCCCTACGAGATATCTTTCAGCGATCGCAGCAGATATGTGACAGGATATGGCAACGCTGGATCAAAGAATACGTGCCGCTATTGAATTCACGTACGAAGTGGTACGACGATACGCGAGCTCTTCAAGCTGGGGATTTGGTATATATAGTAGAGGGAAAAAATAGGAAGTGTTGGATCCGGGGAGTTGTAGAGGAACCAATTGTTTCGCCAGACGGGCGCGTGCGTAGTGCGTGGATTAGAACCAAGTATAAAACATACAAACGAGCAGTAGTTAACTTGGCCGTCTTAGAGATTGTTTAGTAACCTAACTTATAAACGGAGATAGGTTACGGGCCGGGGTATGTTACGGCCAACTGAAGTTCGAATTGACGTAAGGCATATTTTGACAGTTGATATTTGACAGTTGAGGATCGGTCAGCGGGACCAAAGTGGGTAAAGAGACTAGGTGGGCTTATCCCTAACGATTTGACACCTGCGCTATAGAAAAATGAACTAAAATTTGACGTTTGTGGGTTCGATTTTTTGTCAGTGTATGTGTGTGAATCATTCGGAGTGTGCTGTGTGTGTGAGTGAAAATATACGTATCACAATCGAACCCATAAACGTCAAATTTGTTTTCAATATGTCTACCGCGTCAAAGCTATAAGCCCACCTAGTCTCTTTACCCACTTTGAGCGGGACCATGGGGATCTGTCAACCGTACAGTGTAGAAGAAGACAGAACAAAAAATGAGATCAGTACGGTGAAATCAGTGGAAGGAAACAGACGCCTAGACACAGCTCAAGAATCGGACTAATTTTTGAATTTTACCTTATACCTGATTTTTTATAGTTAATAAATTACAAGAATTCCGTAAACCGTATTGTTACACTGTGAGTTGTGTAGGTGTACATGGTTTTTACATAAGGGCTTATGTATCGAATGATTCTATTTCTGTGTTTCTATTTTCTTGTAATAATTATTTATGCGTTTCTGTAATTTTCGGCTGATACGCATTAGCACATAAATCAAGCGTCGAGTGGATATTACGAAGGAGGGCTAAGGAATGGAAACTGAAGTAACCTTTTCAAGTGCAACCAACAGGATATTTCAGGTGCTTTATGATCGTTGTTCGTGCAATCCACGAATGTGTCAGCCAGGTGATTCCCCGTGTGTTGCTACCTACCTTTCAACCGGAGAAGAGTGACAGCAGCGCACGGGAAGAAGGATGACAGTAGAAAAAAGAGGAAGTAGTGAACAACCGCGTGGAACGAGAACGAGGAAAATTCAGAGCTATAAAACCGAAAATAAAGAAAATATCCACTGAGCATTCGACATTTTGGTGCTTCGAACCGGATCTGTAATCATGGCAGAGCAACGCAGAGTGAAAATGCTTACCAAGCAACGCATAAGCATCGAACAATCCGTCGACGCTATTCATACTTTTGTCATACACTTCCAGGACGATTCCAGCAGCAACGAAATAACAGTTCGTTTAGATACCCTTGAGAAGCTGTGGGAAAAATTCCTTAAAGTGCAGGACGACTTGGAAATTTTGGATGAAGACCTGTTTGAAGATCATCTGAAAAAGCGTACGGAGATGGAAACCAAATATTACAAGGCGAAAGGTTTCTTAGAAACGAAGGTGAAAGAAACATCAAACGAAACCTCGAAAGATCACCTAGCAGCGTGTCACTTAACAGAAATGATGGCTCGAGTGAAACTGCCTGACATAAAACTTCCTGTATTCGATGGAAAGCAGCTAAACTGGCTTAGATTTCATTGTGGCGACCAATAGCCAATAGCCAGGACACAGAGAAGCGCCATCTAGGGTCAATAACGAGAACAAGCAAAATTGTCTAGTGGGTGCCATATGGTGCGAACAAGTAACAAAGGACTTAGGGGAACAAAAGAATATGCGAAAACAGACAGGATCAAACACGAAATCGTTCAAAAACACGGAAATAGGAAAGTTCGAGACATGGCCAGCACAATATAAAAGCGGCGGCATGTCCGAACTAAGTTAGTTATCGTTATACCGTCAACCGACAAGCATCTCGCTGCAGCCCCGAAGGAAGACCGAAGGACGACCAAAGAAGTGGCCAAGTACCAATCGACAAAGAAGGAAGGAAGAACAAATACAAGGGCTCCGAACTACGGAATAACCCCCCAAAACTGGTGACCCCGACGTGATCTTTCCTGCCTTCGAGACACCGAGCCTTCAGCGGACGCCGGCTTTCGAGCCCATCATTATTAACAAATTTCCTTCTCAGCAAACCGTACAACTGGCACCGTAGGATTCATTCCTTTTCAGGAATTCCTCGAGTGTTCCGTACCACTGGCACCGCAGGTTAATTCCTTTTCAGGAATCCTACGGGTGTTCCATACCACTGTCACGTCCACCGTCCATTACCAACGCCCGTTGGTTCGTGGTTCCTGCCCACGCCGCTGCTGACTCGGAACATCTCTACCGTGCACCGCGCTGTACGCCATTTTGCCCGTCGCTTCTTCGATCTTCGCAACGCCGTGATAGCCATCGCAGACGACCATTCGTGCTGACGCCTCGTGATCGCCATGCTGCACAGCCCGATCCAGCGTGGTGAACCTGCCGATAACTCCGCCTCCGTGACCAGCCCCGCTGCCGGTCACACCGCACCGCTCGTGATCATCGATCTACCATCTGCGCCCGTCGCCAGAACCACCCCGGTTATTGGTGCTACCGCATCGCCAGTGCTCATCGAGATTCCCGCCGCGCGTGATTTTTCAACCGTGCCACCCGATCAGGAGGTTCAGACGATGAACGCCATGCGACTCAAGCCCCCGGAACTCAGCACTTCCGACATCCATACCTTTTTCTTCGCTCTAGAAAATTGGTTTGATGTGTGGAACCTCACTTCACAATGTGATGCCAAGCGTTTTAATATCCTTAAAACGCAAATCCCAACAAGCATCCTTCCGGAAGTGCGACATTTCCTGGAAAATGTTCCTGCTACCGACCGCTACGAAGCCGCCAAGAGAGCCTTGATCCAGTATTTCGAAGAATCGCAACGAAGCCGCCTATATCGATTGCTGTCGGAGATGACCCTCGGCGATCGGAAACCATCCCAGCTGCTAGCAGAAATGCGCCGAACGGCAAAAGGAGCAATGACCGACCTAACCCTGGTCGATCTTTGGATTGGACGTCTGCCGCCCTACGTTCAATCAGCCGTCCTCGCTGCTGCCACCAACGTGGAGGAGAAAGTGAAGGTAGCCGACGCAGTGATGGATTCCTTCGCCCTTTACCATCGAACGGGGCCATACTAACATGTGTCCGAAGTGCGAAACGTGGAAATGGATCGCTTTGCTCAACAAATGAACCAATTAAGTGAACGTTTGGAAGCTGTGCTACGACAAGACCATCGCCGTGAACCGTCCCGACCACGCTCGCATCCTCGACCACTTCACCGCCGTTGGGCTAACTCTCCAGCCCGACCAACAGTAGAGGAAATTTGCTACTTCCATCGAAAGTTTGGAAAAGATGCGCGAAATTGCCGAGCCCCGTGTTCGTTTCACCAGCGTTCGTAAGGGACCAACGCATCATCCTGACAGACGGCCAGCGACACTAAGAAGGAAGTCAACGCTCTTGCAACCGCAAGCCATCGCCTCATCGTAGTGGATCGCCGCTCAAGGCAACGTTTCCTCATCGATACCGGCGCCGATGTTTCGGTAATCCCGAGGCATCACAGTTCCTTCCCGGGTAAACCATCGTCAATGCGTTTATTTGCCGCCAATAAAACCCCTATCGAAGTCTACGGAGAAACCCTCTATTCTTTGGACTTGGGATTACGCCGAACATTCTTATGGAATTTTGTAATAGCCGACGTGGGCTCAGCTATTATTGGAGCCGACTTTCTCCAGCATTTTCATCTTTTGGTGGACCTGAGACGCAAGCGCCTGGTAGACGCCCTTACCAACCTACAAACGCCCGGTGAAACGGATCGACATCTACAGGAGCCCACCGTGAAAGTTTGCGACGGAACATCCCCCTACATCAACCTGTTGAAGGAGTTTCCTGGCCTGACCGCACGGATAGCACCTGGCACACCCTTGCAAACCAACATTTCACACCGCATCGAAACAACGGGACAACCAACCTTTGCTCGTCCCCGAAGATTGTCGCCCGAGAAGTTCACCGAAGCCCGTGCCGAATTCGAGTCGCAGACCGCTATCCATTGCCTTTTCTGCAAGACTTCACGATGCAGTTGCAGGGAAAGACAATCTTCTCGAAAATCGATCTGCACAAGGCCTATCATCAAATTCCATTGCACCCGGACGACATACCGAAAACAGCGATCACCACCCCGTTCGGTTTGTTTGAATTTACCACGATGCCTTTTGGACTGAGGAACGCTGCCCAGACCTTCCAGCGCCTAATCCACGATGTACTCCGCGGGCTCGATTTCGTCTTTCCCTACCTGGACGATATGATCGTGGCATCATCATCCGAAGAAGAGCACCACCAGCATTTGCGCCAACTTTTCCAGCGTTTGGAAGAGCATCAACTGGCGATAAATCCAGCCAAATGCGAGTTTGGCCGCAGCGAAATAACCTTCCTGGGCCACCTGGTGAACGTCGAAGGTATACGCCCCCTTCCTGAGCGAGTTCTTGCCATCAGCCAGATGAAGAAGCCATCCAACGTCATGGAACTAAAGAGGTTCCTAGCCATGGTGAACTACTACCGCCGGTTCCTGCCCCACGCCATGAAGACGCAAAATATCCTGTTAGCGATGACCCCGGGGAACAAAAAGAAGGATAAAGCACCGCTAATCTGGACACCTGAAGCTAGCGAGGCATTCGAATGCTGTAAGGAGCAACTGAAGCAAGCCACCCTGTTGGCCCATCCCGCTCCCAACGCAGAGCTATCGCTCTGGACAGACGCCTCCGACTTCGCCGCTGGAGCAGTGCTGCATCAACTCGTCAACGGTCAACTCCAGCCTTTGGGATTCTTCTCGAAAAAGTTCGAGAAAGCACAGCTGAAATACTCGACCTACGACCGGGAGCTGACAGCCGTCTACCTCGCCGTACGACATTTTCGCCATCAGTTAGAGGGTCGTGAATTCCGTATTTATACGGACCACAAACCGCTAACTTACGCCTTCCGCCAATCCCACGATAGCACATCGCCACGTAGAACGCGCCAACTGGATTTCATCGGACAATTCACCAACGACATTCGGCACGTAGCAGGAGAAGACAATATCACCGCCGACCTTCTATCCCGAATCGAAGCCGTACACGCGTCGCATACCATCGACTACGAGCAGCTAGCCGAAGAACAAACCCGTGACACGGAGCTACAGGACTTGCTGAGTGGAAAAATACCAACCGACCTTCAGCTGCAGAAGACACCTATTCCCGGTAGCACTAAATCCTTGTATGCTGATTGTCCTGGAGGTATAATTCGCCCTTACGTAACGGAAACATTCCGAAAGCCACTTCTACACGCAGTCCACGATCTCAGCCACCCAGGAGCAAGAGCCACCGCCAAATTAATGACAGAAAGATTTGTTTGGGTGGGCATCAAACGGGAGACCCAGGAGTTTGTAAAAAGCTGCATTGCCTGCCAGCGAGCCAAAGTAGGACGCCATACGAAGAGCCCACTGGTACGGTACCCGACAACAGCTGCCAGGTTCACGCACATCAACGTCGACATCATTGGTCCGTTCCCCGTCAGCAATGGCAACCGCTATTGTCTGACCATCATCGACCGTTTCACCCGTTGGCCCGAAGCAGTACCGATTGCAGACATTACCGCGACAACTGTCGTTTCGGCACTGCTACAGCATTGGATCGCCCGGTTTGGAGTGCCATCGTACATCACCACAGACCAAGGCAGACAATTCGAGTCATCCTTGTTCAAGGAACTGACTCGAACACTCGGCACAAAACACATTCGAACAACTGCTTATCATCCACAGGCGAACGGGTTGATTGAGCGTTGGCACCGCACGTTGAAGGCAGCCATCTGCTGCAAAGACACAACGAGATGGAGCGAACATCTACCTCTAATCCTGCTGGGACTACGAACCACCCATAAAGAAGACATCAACGCATCACCTGCCGAGCTGGTCTATGGTACGACACTCACCATCCCAGCCGAGTTCCTCGCCGAGAAGCCACCGCCAGCCGACCAATCGGACTTCGCCGAAACACTACAAGAAGCGATGAACAACATCCGTCCGCCGAAAACCGTCTGGCATTCAAACCGGACCGCATTTGTACACGCCGACCTAAACAAATGCTCCCACGTGTTTCTACGCAACGATACCATCCGCCCTGCCCTGACGACACCTTATCAAGGACCGTACCGGATTATCAAACGAGGCCCAAAATCGTTCCAGATTTTGCTGAATGGACATCCCTCGTTCGTATCCATCGACCGCTTGAAACCCGCTTATACCACCGAAGAAGATACTACACCAGCCGAACAGCCACGCCCCTTCGAAGAACCGATGATGACCTCACAACGCGCAACACCAACGGTCGATCCACTATCGCCTGAGCAACCATCCGCAACCTGTAGGCCTTCATCCAGCGCGACCCCAACTAGCCAGACTCAGCCTCAGTCAATATTACGGACAACCGAGGACAACGTATCGACCGGAGTTACCAGATCGCAACGCAGAGTGGTAATCCCACTGCGATACCGGTAACACCGCTCTAGGAGGGGAGTACTGTGGCGACCAATAGCCAATAGCCAGGACACAGAGAAGCGCCATCTAGGGTCAATAACGAGAACAAGCAAAATTGTCTAGTGGGTGCCATATGGTGCGAACAAGTAACAAAGGACTTAGGGGAACAAAAGAATATGCGAAAACAGACAGGATCAAACACGAAATCGTTCAAAAACACGGAAATAGGAAAGTTCGAGACATGGCCAGCACAATATAAAAGCGGCGGCATGTCCGAACTAAGTTAGTTATCGTTATACCGTCAACCGACAAGCATCTCGCTGCAGCCCCGAAGGAAGACCGAAGGACGACCAAAGAAGTGGCCAAGTACCAATCGACAAAGAAGGAAGGAAGAACAAATACAAGGGCTCCGAACTACGGAATAACCCCCCAAATCATGATCTATTTCAGTCCATGATCCATACGTCAACAACACTCTCTGATACACAGAAGTTTTATTATCTGCGATCTTCGTTAAGTGAAATTGCCCTGCAGTTAGTCCAGAGCGTGCCTATCACAGGTAACAACTACAACACTGCTTGGAATATCCTCCTCGACCATTACAACAATGCGGACCAATTGAAGCAAAGTTATGTTGAGGCACTATTCAAACCGTTTGTACTCAAACGAGAATCAGCGTCTGACCTCCGCAAGCTCGTGGATAGCTTCGAGGCAAATGTAAAAGTTCTAAAGCAATTGGGAGAGCCCACTGAGCATTGGGACACGTTGCTTATCCATCTACTTTCTCAGCAATTGGACCCTACTTCACTACGTGATTGGAAAGAAGCTGCATCATCGATCCCTAACATGAAGTATGCAGATCTTATCAAATTCATACAACGAAGGATCACAGTGCTTGATTCTCTCACGCCACATAGCATTGGCGCTTCACCTCCACCTTCTTGAACCGGCAGCACTGGCTGAATCCGACAACATGCTGTTTTAGTAGCACGTCGTCCGCCACTGCCACCTCTGGGCATCCGAAAAATGCGACCAGCCCCAGATTGACCACCTTATCATCGATAGAAGGCACTTCTCGGATATTATCGACGTACGTACATACAGGGGAGCAAACATCGAGTCAGACCATTTCGCCCCAATTGTGCGTAGCCAATAAACTAAACTATTAGCCTACCCCAAGGATAAACATAGATCGGTTGAGACAAGCTGGTGAGGTGAAGGACTTCGCGACCGCGCTTGTGGAAACGCTGCCGAAGGACACCACCTTCGAGGCGATGTCCTCCAATGACCATTGGAGTATGACCATTGACGCAAGCCATCAGCAGCACGGCCGATCAAACAATTGGCCGCGTAACACGTATCCAGAGGAGCGAGGAGAGCAGACGAGCACTATCCGGGAAGAACACAGCGCTGACCCGTATGCTCCAGCGCTAGACCCGGCAGAACGTAGAAAAGTATAGACGACTGAGAAGGCAACAGTCCCGACTCTTCCAGGAGAAGAAGTTTCGAAGAGTCGGATGAGCAATTGATGCAACAGCTATCCGAGTAAGTTCTACAGAATGTTGATTGCTAAACGAAGCGGTTTTATTCCCATGAACGCCATGTGTTGCAACGAGGTGGGAGATATCCTTCCGGACGAGCGAGAGATGATCGACAGGTGCCCCCTCCATTCTTGGACGAAGTCATCAGTCATCCTGAATGCCGCCTATAAGAACCTGTCCCGAATACTCTTCTGCAGACTTCGCCCCTTGGCACAGATTTCGTTAGAAGCTACCAAGCTGGATTTGTAGGACGGAAATCGACCACTGATCGAATTTTTACTTTGCGGCAGATCCTACAAAAAGTGCACCTGTTCATTGACTTCAAAGCGGGTTACGGCGCCATAGATCGGATCGAACTATGGCACATCACGCAGCAGCACGGATTCCCAGGTGAGGTGGTACGGCTGTTGAAGGCCACTATGGACGGGGTGCAATGTAAAGTGAGAGTGTCGAACATGCTGTCGGAATCGTTTGAATCTCACCGGAGTCTGAGGAAAGGGGACGGACTCTCCTGTTTCCTGTTTAACATCGTTCTGGAAGGTGTCATGCGAAGCGCGGGCTTCGACATCCGGGGCACGATTTTCGTTCGTTCTTTCAAATTTCTCGGCTTCGCAGATGCCATTAATATCATCGGACGAACATTGGCGGCGGTGTGCGACGTGCTCTCCCGAGTGAAAGGAGAGGACGACAGAATTGGATTGAGGATCAATGCGACAAAGACAAAGTACCTGCTTGATGGAGGCTCTGACCTTGATAGCGCCCGACTCGGAAGTAGAGCATCAGTTGACGGCGACGATCTCGAGGTGGTAGAGAAGCTCTGCTCCTTTGGTACGATTGTAACTTTGGACTATAATATAATCAGCACAATCCGAAGGTGCATTGCGCAGGGAAATCGCGCCTACTACGGGCTCCACTAACTCGATCTACTCGCAATGCAGAAGACTCCAGCAATATACAAAAAGCACGATATATCGCACACTGATACGTCCGGTAGTCCTTTACGGGTATGAGTGCTGGACTATGTTAACGGAGAACGTCCATGCCCTCGCCATTTCTGAACGGCCTATCGTACCTATCAAAGATCGGACGCAACCGTGGATGGAGGACTGCAGCCGGAGATCGAGGTTCCTGGAAACGGATTCGAGACCTGGCCTTGTCTTCTTGACGTGTTCGACGCTAAGCAGGCCAACAAGACGAAGAACCGAATCATGAGGTTCTCCAAACATACTTGAGGACAACAGCGCAGGGCCTGTAACACTGCCTCAAGTCATGATCGTATAAATTTAACGTCCAAGCAAGTATGGCAGAGGAGGGTGTTGCTGGAGATCTCACAATCCCTCATACTTGAGAGTGTTGAAAGTTCCTTCACCATTACACGTTAGGCCTGGCGTTTTACTCACGAAATTTTTTTTTCTGGGAATAGTATTGCTCTACCATCATATTACATTTGTTTTTGAAACTAATTAATCATGCAGAATATTACAAATCCACTCATACATACTAGTAGCTAGTTTGTTTAGAAATTGAAATACAAAAAAGGTTTTGTTGCAGTTTACTACAGTTTATTCGGAAAGCAGTATTGGTCATACAGCGTTATTCGGTATTTTCCCGTAAGTTGTGTCGTTCAAGTAAGAAGCTTTGACTCCAGTTCATCCCAAAAGCTCACTAGTAGCCATAGTAAGAGCCGAAAGCTCCGGGATAATGCAGACCAGTACAACGTGTCCTGCAAGAAACACAATTTCCACAACCGCAGTGTCCGGGCCGATGATATGAAGAAACGCTCGGATGGTTAACGTTTTGAATACCGTAATGACAACCAGTGCGATGATGACCATAACCATGTAACTCATTCAGAGTCGATACATAGCCAGTGTAGTGCGGATACGTCCTGAGACATCCTTTAAGAACAGAATATCAATTTGAGTAGAGTTTCGTAGCTAAAGGCCGTGGGTGACTTACCTGAGTAGACTTGAGTGGCACAGGCGACGAACAGGACGAGGGCAAGGATCGACTTCATGGTTGCAATATGGTTGGTTGATTTGTTTGAGAGTTGTTTAGATGTGTAAGCTAGCGGTAGAGCCGTTTGAATGATGATTCCAATCCGCTGCGACTGCTTATAAATGAAAATAATAACGTTTTCCAATACAAGGTATTGTATAGCGTTGGCGTGCGATACGGCTCTGTGGCATGTTTCGTACAGTTTTTTAAGCTGTTGCAACAATAGTTAAAAGTTGTTTACTGTACGCTAAGAGAAAAAAACAAATACACTCGATACATAAATGTTGACGACACAAAAAGCCAGTACAGAAGATAAATGCATATTCTTTAATAAACGTGCTATTAGGTGTGTATTATTGACAAGTGTGTATCAGCTAGACACCAGATGCTGCTACGCAACTCACGTGTGCGTATTTTGCGCTTTGTAACATGACAACGAAATGTAACATGACATTATTTGCAACATTTTTATACACAACATATACACTTTTTAGCGTTTGAACATGTTATTTGCAATTATACTTTCTTTCGAATGTGTTGAAAAATTCATTTCATGTAACAAATGTCCTTCCTTATGCTTAACAGATATAATTTGATAATCTAGTAATTAAGTAACTAATTATAACTAAAACTTATTACTAAGAAACTTAACAAACAGAAATGGAGTGGTTATAGTGGTTATAGTGGTTATAGTGGTTGCATGGAGTTGTTTATGACTTCTATAGGGTTAAAGAAAGAAAGGAAAGATGGTGCATCGACATTGCTGATCAGTATCTTAACAATGGAAATAGCTTGCGTAGAACTTTGTGCACTTTAGCCACTACAATGTTTATTTACTCCTTGAAGAACAATGATTCGTTCAACCATAAAAGGAGGCCATTTATTAGAAGCACTCCTTCAATAGAGAGAGAGTTGAAAAATGAGTATTTTATCACAAGTTTGCAAGCATTAGGGCGCTCAAACGATATTGAGTAGCATTCTTGCGCACAAAGTTCTAGACCGTTAGTAAAAAAGTGTTTATTTAACATTTGTAATTACTCATAGTTAAAACATTGACAATCACAAGTTATGGAAAGGAACAATTTCATATCGTCTGCATAAAGCAAGTGTCCATTGTTTGGTATAACATTGATACCGTCGTTTACAAATAAAATAATTAGGAGGGGGTCAGTTATAAATAAAATAAATAGCTTGTGGTACTCCAGACAATCGTATACATTTTCTTTACAGAGAGCTACCAACTATCTGATACATTTAGACATTTAGACAAAATAGATGAGATCCAACTTAACAGCGGGCCTTCAAATTCAGCCTAGCTAATCTTTGCAACTAGTAACTGATGAGGAAAATACGGCTCGAAAATCAAGATACGTTGTATCATTTTGTCTACCAATAACAAGGTATTTAAATGTAACGGAGACAAAACACATTAGGTTGAAAATTGTCGAACGTTCTGGCATGGAAACATGTTGATGCACGATTGCACTAAAAACGACACTTGCTTTTGATAAGGTGGATAAGGGGTATAAGGATAAGGTGGCCCCCCGGTGTGTGAACACCAAGTGGAAGATGTCGACATAATGTTCCACTGTCCACGGTTTGCTCGAACCCAACACGAGATGCAGCAGCAGAGCCACACCCGCTTGACGATAGAAAATCTTGCAGCGGAAATGTGTGCCAACAGCAACACATGGGAAGCAGTCCGGACCGCCGCAAGGACCATCTTCAGAAACCTCCAAGTGAGATGGAATGAGGAAAGTCCACCTACGGCCAGACGGAGACGACAACAACGACGGCGGAACACGGAACAAACGGGACAGCAACAGCTGCCGCCGTGACCGCACCAAAGGATGACGACAACGGAAGCAGCAGCAGCAGCAACGAGTAACCAGAGCAGCAGCACGAGCTAGACCCCACCGGAAGTAGCGGCTACGGACGGGCGGAATAAAGCAGCAGCAGCGGAAGGAAGGCACGAAGCAGCAGCAGCAGCTGAGACAACTAGGACGGATGACGCAGTAGCAGCATTGGAAAGCAGCAACGCGTCAACAGGATGGGTGCATCGCACAAACGTTCCTGCATGGAGTACTACGCACATCAAGCGCATCGGCAGGGTTCGGATCAGGTCGAGGAGTGGTTTAGTTAGGGTCCCATCGGCTGCCGGGTCCGCTTCACGGGCCCAGCGTCACGATGAATCCCACATAACCCATCTCGGAGGGATTGGTTTGTAGCCGCAAGCCGCCCTTCGAGGTGGGTACCTTTTGAAGGTTCCCTCCCCGTTAACAAAAAAAAAAAAAAAAAGGATAAGGTGGCCCAAGTGTTTCGACTGTTAATTTCAAGGCATCTTCAAAAGGCTTCAGACAAGATTACAGCTGTTTTAACTTAATCAATTTAATAATTGATTTAAATTTAAAAAAAGCAGTCAGTAGTCTCCTCTTCTCGGTAAGTTTTTATTAATTATGATGGAGCGGGGGATGAGTGTAATTAGTTGTATTAGTAGGTAGTGCGCATGTGAGAGAATTTGAGCTCACTATTGATCTTTGGAGGGTATCAACCCCGCCCATCTCGCACAAGAAACATCATTTACTACGTTAGTCAAAATTATGTTAGTGGGGTTGAAGAATTCATGTGCCGTATGTACGATCGAATATGCAAGACACTGAAAGAAAATTGTGTAAGGTAATTTCAATGACCCTTTACCCGTAGAAGAGATCAGACTGCCTTTTAGAATTGAAATCATTGCAATATTTATTCTGGCTACTCTTCGTTCGATTTCTAGCGATGGATAATAATTCTAATAATATACACACTACGAATGAAAACCAACGAAACAATAGCGACGCTCACTTTTTAGTGTAGTTTTGTCGTACTAATTGCATACAGTTGGGTGAATGTGTAGCTAGGTATGCAATCCGCAATACATATTCTATGTTTCTTTTCTAATCGACGCGAGAAGGAGATCGAGATCGACGAGAAAGTTTTGCTAATGATGACATCAATGTACAAAGTTAATCTAAAGGTACACTGCAGTCTTTATCTGTGGATAGATTTATTTGCTCTGCATTTGTTGAACAACCGTACCGAAGAAGCGATTGCTGAAGATGGAAACTTAATTTTATTTTTTCCCCATATGTGTGAGAATTATGAGTGAGGGGGTGTGGTATACCAAGGGGAAGCCGGTGGTGTATGTGATAGTGGCGCCGGACATAACAGGACCGACTATATCATATACACCTTTCGGTCCATTCGGACCATTCGAACCACCCCAGTAAGAAAATATGAAGGATTTTATCTTTAAGCATCGCTTAAATCGAAGTTCCTTAGCGGTATAATTTCAGTAATTATACAGCGCAGCTTAACAGAATCTAGATTATCTTATACGGCGATGTTTAGAGCCAAGTGTCATGCTAAAAGAGCGCTACTTAAACGCTGTTTAAGCAGAAAGTAGAATCGGAGAAAAAAAGTTTATTTCTTCTTTTTCCCTCTCCTCTCTCTAACTCTCTTCTATCTTTTTCTGTGATGAATCTGCTCTCTTCATATCAATTATGATTAACTGCGCCTTATCTCTTCATTTCAGTATTGTTGGAATACATGCGTACCGCTGTATTCCGACACTTGTTGTCAGCGGGACCCAGCACTCACGATCGCAGAGAGCGATACGAGGGAGAGTGAGTGTGGGATAGTAGCGTAGTGCGTGAGAGGTCAAGAGAGTAGCAAGCAATAAGAGTTAGAGAACGTTTAACACGCGCCTAGAAGAATAAATAAATCGTGCCTGCCTAATATACCAGAGAATCTAGCTCTCTCGTCAGCTTTCTATCTCTAACAGTAGATATTATATTTTGAGAGACTAACAGATTTACACTATTGGAGGCTATCGAGAATTGAACTCTGTCCATCTAATCCAAATGTTAAACTCTAGATGGTCTAACGGTATGAGCTATTAAACTATGATGGAAGACCCTTGCTAAAGGACCAATAAGTGAAATGGACGGCTTGTTCAATCTGTTGATTGCTGTTAGCTAGAACTCCAAGTATAACACAAGCTTAAAGGCCCTAACGGGATGCGCTGCAGTAGCGCACTAGCAACTGGATGCCGTTGGGTAGAACTCAAAGTATAACACAAGCATTCAAATGCTAGAGTTAGAATCGGAGGAGAAGTTTTAGAATGGGTAAGCTTGTATTTTGCTCGGAGGAGGTATTTTAAAGACAATAAGCCGCTGTTTCGCCACTAAAGCTGATTTTTTCTGGGATACCACCTTATGGAAAAATTATCATTAAATAGTCTCTATTCGAATTCTTAACAAAATGGTGAACATCATTGCAAGTTAATATTACACTCAATCGACGTAATTTTTCGCAGAAGAATGAGGTACAACCAGTAGAAATATGATCACTACGATGGATCACTGTGACGGATTGAAATGTTGAAAAAATATTTAACTAGTTAAATACGTCATTTTCTCCGGTTCTTCTCCATTTTCATGTAACGACCTGCCAGGACATACAAGCCGTAATTGTCTTACTAGAGGTCAAAGTTTACCTCACAGTCCGACAGCCAATTTATGTTACTGGTGAACGGTCCAGAGGGAAATTGATATCGGCCTTCCCTTAACGCTAACGATTTCATACGTGGCGAATATTACAAGGCGACGTTGTTGATGTGCAAAAAACTAAATGATTAATGATTTCACATTAACCAGATTGGTTAAACCTGATAACTGAAAAGGTTAAAAAATAAATAATAATAATAATAATAAATACAATTACTCAAAACTGTAAATTCCAACAAAAATTGGCACAATACAATATATTACTAAAACTTCGCCTGTAACCTGTGCTTTGTTAATAATTTCGTAACATTCGTATCGTGCGTCTCTTAGTCGCGTGTTTTAATGATTACATTCGCACGGTCCATGTTGTCTGTACGGGCATGGGTACAGCTCGCTGCTCTTCTTGGTCTTGCAACTTTGACAACCGTGGCAAGTCTTGCACGGAACGTGAGGCAGATAATGGGGGCGAACGTGGTGCGATACCAAACTCGGGCAGCCATAATGATGGCTCAGGTAGTTGTTCTCGTAACCCAACAAATCATGACCGGCTACATGATGAGGAAGATAGCCTGTAACTGCAAAATGAAAGATTCCTTTATTTGATTGAACTTTTGTATCGGGAGAGTAATCAACTTACATGAATATGCCTGAGTGGCACAAACGACGAGGAAAACCAACGTGGCTAGTGACTTCATGTTAGTTGTGTCTTAGTGAGAGTCCTTGCGAGGCTATCCACTGTACGAGAGCAGAAGATGTTGAATGGTGCCTGATGTAGAGCGGGAATTGGCTTTTATACATCAACTGTATTGTCAACAGCCTCTCAGTGGTAATGAAACACGTTTCAGTGATAAGGTTGGTTGCCGTGCGTAGTACGAAAAAACCCGAAACACCTGTCTGTGCACGTGTGAGCAGCGGAAAAGCCAGAGCAGTAAGAGATCAAGCAAAAGAATACAAACGTCTATTCAATCTGCCAACGAATGAAGCATCTATTAGTACAATCAATTACTAACATATCAGGCTCTTAACTACATCCTTCTGAAAAAAAAACAAGTTCAAAGCAAAACCAAAATAGATCAAAGACAATAATACACAAAAAGCCATCACAAACCCATCACAAACTCATAACATCCCTAAGAACAACTGGATCAACAGTAACAACATTCAGGATCGCATACAGAATTCAAAACATTAGCAGAATCTTTCTTGAACGTTGTGTCGTTTGATTATGATGAATCCGTAATACATAGAACCAGTTAAAATGAATTTCAATCCTTCAAATCACCTTTTATTATTCTTCAACTTCTTCCTTTTAGTAGCACGAAGGCATACGGGTGGTATAGTTGCATTCTTCAGCACAGAAATATCCATTCCAGAAGTATCCATGAGGGCATTGCTCCTCCTCAAAGGTATGTTCACAGCTAGGTTTGGCTGTAGTGGTCACATAACAATCATAGTCCACCACACAACTTGGTTTACAGGTCGTTGTCCTTGTGACACACTTCTTGCACAAGGGAACTTCGCAATACTCATGGTGTACCTCCTCTTCGACGTAATGCTCACAGCTAGGTTTGGCCGTAGTGGTCACATAACAATCATCATGATGGGCCTCCTCTTCGTCATAGTGCACCACACAACTTGGTTTACAGGTCGTTGTCCTTGTGGAACACTTCTTGCACAAGGGAACTTCGCAATACTCATGGTGTACCTCCTCTTCGACGTAATGCTCACAGCTAGGTTTGGCCGTAGTGGTCACATAACAATCCTCATGATAGACCTCCTCTTCGACGTAATGTTCTGTGCAGGCTGGTTCATGGGTCATCAACGTACACTTTTTGCATGAAGAAACTCCACGTTTTGCAGTATATGATCCAAGACAAACTGAAAGAAGTACATAACTTCGATTATCGTTGCATTTATTAAACGCAATCTATCGCACAGTACCTGTGGAAAACGCGACGATGAACAGGATCCTCAAGATGTACTTCATCTTGAAAAATATAGAATGAGTTGCACTTCCGTGATTCTTACTGGAACCAATGATTGAAGCCATGTCCATCGCTTCCGCCTTATATAGCGGCTTCCCTTCCTGTTTTCCATGCTTACTCCCAGAGATCCAACGGAAGAAAAAATCATAATGAAATGGCAACAATGTAAATTCATGTAGCAACACGCGATCGACTACTATGACTTGACATGAGGCCACGCGTATGTCTGGACGATCCAATCCAGAGTTATGCAATGGTTGTTGACTTCTATCGGAAGTCACGGGCCGTTCTTCGGATAAACATACAACACATGGGAACGTGTCTTCAACTCGTGCGCATGTGAACGATGATCGAACAAAGAACGCACTGTATAAAAGCTTAAGCCATCATGCATTCGTTATTCAACCAGACACACCATCAACTATAGTTTCATAGAAGTCAGACATCCCAACGCAATAACACCAATCATGAAATACTTCCTAGTCGCTTTTGTGTTGGTGGTGGCCGTAGCTCAGCTTGCCGAGGGTTAGTGTACAACAGTCGGAATTTGAATTGGAAAAATATTCTAACGATCGTTGGTTCTTCTTTGATTTGCAGGAAGCTGTTATCCATTGACTACATCGTGTTCGAGTTGTATGAGTCCATTGCCAGTGCACTATCGGGTAGGATATGTCGAGCCGGTGACATGTAACACCTGTGAGAAGAGGTGTTGTCCGATGGGCTACAAACAGGAGGGAGGTCACTGTGTTCCAGATTGTGCCTGTATCCGACAGCTGGTCACCCGGTACTGATCTGCTAGCTATGTGCAAAGCGTGTGTAAAGTGCTGTGGAGTTTCATGAAATACTCGAAATATAATAAATGATAATCGCAACAAACCTAACCATGATCGTTGTATCTTTCATAATATCATTATTTTATGTCAAATTGTACGATTCTTTTTTTATCGAGAAATATTTAGTTGTCTCATCTCACGAAAAGAAGTTTAATTTTCAGTTCGAAAAGCCTAATTACCTTCATATTACGAATGTAAAAGTAAAATAAAAAATTAGTGGGGTTTAAATGTCCTATACAAAGGAATGAAACGATTTGATATACATATTTTTCTAATGATCAGTTCAATTGAGGGTATGTTCTAATGAAAGTAAAATGACCAGTTTTAGTGATATTCCGATTCAGAATGTATCCAGCATTCAGTTTTAATTAAGATGCTTGGTATTGACTCCCTCGAAGATCGAAGCTATCATGACCAATCCAGCCTGCTTCTTGCTCGATTACAGTAAATCGCCGACATTGCTCAACGCGATCGCTTTGTGTGTTCCGAATCGTTCTCTGCGTCTCCTCCTTTAATAATTCTTAGTCTCATCGATTTTGATTATCTATTTGATATACATCGTTTTGTGTTTTGATATTTAGTAACGATTACGTTTTAGGTATGTCAAAAGAATTCAATACTATCTTGAAGTAGTAAGATTCGCTGAAGTAACACCGAAACAAATAGCTCTGTACATTTCCAA
The DNA here is from genome assembly GCF_943734845.2 of Anopheles funestus. Classification (NCBI taxonomy): domain Eukaryota; kingdom Metazoa; phylum Arthropoda; class Insecta; order Diptera; family Culicidae; genus Anopheles; species Anopheles funestus. The sequence goes on from NC_064599.1 coordinate 35,743,997, forward strand.
TCCAAATAATTGCTTTATTAGTTTCACAGATTAAACATCACTTCTCTTGTCGCATACTGCCAGTGCGCCATCAGTAATGACTGGCAATCGTTTTAAGACAAACGCTCTTTCTGACGCATTGGCATCCATCGTAGTTGTAGCCCATTGGACAACACTTTTCGCATGAACAACGTTCGATGGGAGCAGTGTAATGTTCTCGATATTCTAGCACCGGCTTCAAACAGGTCCTACAGATTGTGGTCGACGGACAACAAGCACCTGCGAACGAAAAGGACACATGGAAGTTTTAACGTACACAGCAACTTCATTGGACGGATTCCGTCTACTTACCTGACGAAAGCTGAGCTACGGCCACAACGAACAGAAGTGCTACTAAGAAGTGCTTCATGTTGAGCAGACGTTGGTTGTGAGTATAAAATGATAGTTGGTGCAAGATGACTGAATGATTGCCGATGGAAAAGATACAGCCTTTTATACGGCTGACTTCTTTGTTAAACCATTTGCTAAATATGTTTAGGTATCAGAAACGGATCAGACACAAATGTTTTCGTTCCACAGATTGCTGACTGTGGAAAATTCGCACAATGATGCGTCTACCCTTTTGTATACCAGTAGATAGTGACTTTTTTGTAAACACGTAGATCCAGCACCAGCTCTTTTTGCTTCGCGTCTTGCTGCTGGCTGGACTTTTAATTATAATAAGCTAAGTTTATAGTATCAAAGTTTATAGTGTCTAATTATTGCATGTTAAAGCACATTGGTTGGTATACATGTTTCTGTTTATTGATTTACATCGCACAATTCTCAATGGTAGGCGTCACGTGCTCTGTACAGCTGTGTGTAGAGAGCAGGTCTGCATTTCAAGCATTCGCAGTTATTATATCCGTGGTGTAATCCTGCGTACGGGTAAGGATAAGCATTGTGATGCAACTCTTCTAGGTAGCCCTCTGGATTCCGCTCGGTGAAGTAGAAACTCTTTCCACAAGAAGAGTAAGATACTGAGCGATGGAAGAACAACAATTATTAGTCGATGAACGAAGCTTTTGTGTCTAGTCGCTTACCACAATGGATCTGTGCAACGCAGGCAAGGAACAGAGCTAATACGACAATCGTCTTCATGTTGAGATCTGCAGTTCGGTCAGTTTGGCGTTTGGTGATGGTTTATCGAGCGTTGGATGCTGTGAACTGATCCTCGTTGTTGCTGCTGGATGTATTTATACGACATATTCCAGCTGAGCACTCATTGTTAGAAGTACATCAATAAGCCTACATGAAAATGGTCACGTTCATGCGATAGAAGATGAATATGTTGTTGTGCAATGTCTATAAAAAAAGTAATTGTTTTAAGTATCAAATAATAATAAATATCTCGGTCTTTACATTTGCCTATTCCTTCAATGACCGATCACTCTAACAAAAACGTGTTGGGGTACAGCGGGAGAATTAGAACGGGAGTGTATAATTAGTGCAACCTTTACTAGTAGGTTTCTATTCCATAGGACGCAAAACATTCATCCAAACAAACGTAAGTAATTGGATAGTATATCTAGAAGAATATCTCAACATGTTCAACAAATTGTACAAAAGCTTGCGAATACACGTGCCAGTGCTGACCTTGCAAGAACTAGCGCCGCGATTGACTGTTTACAAAAAAAGACCCACCACTATACGAGTTACAAAAAACATGTATTCACGTATTATTCTAGATAGTGTGTTGCAAAATAATGCAAATTTGTTAAATAGCTCGCAAAAAATTATCTTCATATTCACACTAAATACTATGAACGTGTTCGATAAAATACATTAAGATAAGGTATTTGCATATTTTTCAAAGGATGGAAGAAATTTAAGGCATGTTTGTTGTGATTTAGATACTTCGCTTGGTTTGGTGCTCCGTACATGTATGTATGTAATCAACATGACAAACCCATACTGAAAAGTGAATTTTATCTTATTGCGTGTTGATAGGTAGGTGATGCTGACACCAACTTAGCTAAAATACCTTTATTATTTATTCCCTCGATAGATGGAGGTAAGTTCAGTTGAGTTTGGTTTAGTTTATTTACTGCGCTTAATTCACATTTCACAATTTTACTTTAAGCAATATCGCACTCAAATTGGCATTAAAAAAAACTATAGGGAAGAGGATACATCGGTTAGTCAGTATTTCCGTTGCGTTAAACTCTTTCCGAATGGAATTATTCGAATAACAAACTTTTATTTCATTCTAACAGCGAAATATTTACTCTAATAACTTGTTTGAGGGACTTTCTACGCAAATTTAACAAATCAAGAATTTTTACTTCTTAACACGGCCTGGCCGTTTTTAACAAGCAAAAAAAATGAATTTGAACTGAAAGAGTTTGTCTTTCTTTCTCCCAGTGAGTGCATGTTGAATTAATTAATTATCTTCATTTCAATTACAATCTACGCAACACATGACACCTGGACAATCACCATAGCCGAACTGACGCTGGATCTACGTGTTTACAAATAAGTCACTATTTACTGGTATACAAAAGAGTAGACGCATCATTGTGCGAATTTTCCACAGTCAGCAATCTGTCGAACGAAAACATTTGTGTCTGATCCGTTTCTGATACCTAAACATATTTAACAAATGGTTTAACAAAGAAATCAGCCGTATAAAAGGCTGTATCTTTTCCTTCGGCAATCATTCAGTCATCTTGCTATCCAACTATCATTTTATACTCACAACCGACGTCTGCTCAACATGAAGCACTTCTTAGTAGCACTTCTGTTCGTTGTGGCCGTGGCTCAGCTTTCGTCAGGTAAGTAGACGGAACCCGTCCAATGCAGTTACTGTGTACGTTAAAACTTCCATGTGTCCTTTTCGTTCGCAGGTGCTTGTTGTCCGTCGACCACAATCTGTAGGACCTGTTTGAAGCCGGTGCTAGAATATCGAGAACATTACACTGCTCCCATCGAACGTTGTTCGTGCGAAAAGTGTTGTCCAATGGGCTACAACTACGATGGATGCCAATGCGTCAGAAAGAGCGTTTGTCTTAAAACGATTGCCAGTCATTACTGATGGCGCACTGGCAGTATGCCTCAAGAGAATTGATGTTTAATCTGTGAAACTAATAAAGCAATTATTTGGATTGGAAATGTACAGAGCTATTTGTTTCGGTGTTACTTCAGCGAATCTTACTACTTCAAGATAGTATTGAATTCTTTTGACATACCTAAAACGTAATCGTTACTAAATATCAAAACACAAAACGATGTATATCAAATAGATAATCAAAATCGATGAGACTGAGAGTTATTAAAGGAGGTGACGCAGAGAACGATTCGGAACACACAGAGCGATCACGTTGAGCAATGTCGGCGCTTTACTGTAATCGAGCAAGAAGGAGGCTGGATTGGTCATGATAGCTTCGATCTTCGAGGGAGTTAATACCAAGCATCTTAATTAAAACTGAATGCTGGATATATTCTGAATCGAAATATCACTAAAACTGGTCATGTTACTTTCTTTAAAACATACCCTCAATTGAACTGATAATTAGAAACAATATTTATATCAAATCGTTTCATTCCTTTGTATAGGACATTTAAACCCCACTAATTTTTTATTTTACTTTTACATTCGTAATATGAAGGTAATTAGGTTTTTCGAACTGAAAATTAAACTTCTTTTCGTGAGATGAGACAACTAAATATTTCTCGATAAAAAAAGAATCGTACAATTTGACAAAAAATAATGATATAATGAAAGATACAACGATCATGGTTAGGTTTGTTGTAATTATCATTTATTATATTTCGAGTATTTCATGAAACTCCACAGCACTTTACACACGCTTTGCACATAGCTAGCAGATCAGTACCGGGTGACCAGCTGTCGGATACAGGCACAATCTGGAACACAGTGACCTCCCTCCTGCTTGTAGCCCATCGGGCAACACCTCTTCTCACAGGTGTTACATGTCACTGGCTCGACATATCCTACCCGATAGTGCACTGGCAATGGGCTCATACAACTCGAACACGATGTAGTCAATGGATAACAGCTTCCTGCAAATCAAAGAAGAACCAACGATCGTTAGAATATTTTTCCAATTCAAATTCCGACTGTTGTACACTAACCCTCGGCAAGCTGAGCTACGGCCACCACCAACACAAAAGCGACTAGGAAGTATTTCATGATTGGTGTTATTGCGTTGGGATGTCTGACTTCTATGAAACTATAGTTGAAGGTGTGTCTGGTTGAATAACGAATGCATGATGGCTTAAGCTTTTATACAGTGCGTTCTTTGTTCGATCATCGGTCACATGCGCACGAGTTGAAGACACGTTCCCATGGGTTGTATGTTTATCCGAAGAACGGCCCGTGACTTCCGATAGAAGTCAACAACCATTGCATAACTCTGGATTGGATCGTCCAGACATACGCGTGGCCTCATGTCAAGTCATAGTAGTCGATCGCGTGTTGCTACATGAATTTACATTGTTGCCATTTGGTTCGGATTTCATAAAACATCCATTCCGTTGGGGGTTTTTAGCTGAAGATGAAAAACAAAATGAAGGAAAATCGCTATTTTAGAGTCTAAGTATAAAATATTTTAGATTCAAATATTTCATACCTTATAAATAGCTTATTATGTTACGAGCACGAACTTTAAAATGGGTTATTGAGAAACGGAGTGGTAACCAATTCAGTGTCAGCCAGCGAAGCAAGTGGATGTAAAATAAAATCTATCTAATGTAGAACTCAAATGCTACATAAGGCGGAAACGATGCACATGGGGTCAATCATGGGTTCTAGTAAGAATTACATTCTACATTTTCCAAAAAGAAGTACTTCTTGAGCTTTCTGTTCGTCGTCGTGGTTGCCACAGATCGTGATTGTCACACACAGTGTGGTGCACTATGTCGAAAAGAAGGTCTATCATGATGATTGTTATATGACCACTACGTTCAAACCTAGTCCACTCTTAAGTCTGCGTGCTACTGAGAAATTTGTCAAAGTTCGTTATAACTTATCCGATTAAATGAATTATTTAATCTGAAAATGGGGCGGTCCGGTGGTGCATGTGATAAACGGCGCCGGTCCACACGGCAGGACCGGGTTCAAATCCCATCCGGACCGTTCCCCCGTAACAAGGACTGACTATCCTGCTAAGTGGTAAAATAAGTCTAGTAAGCCAGAAATGGCCGGCGTGACCTGTAAGGTCGTTAAAGCCAAGAAGAGAGAGAGAGAATCTGAAAAACAACAAAATTTCAACGAATGCTGTCAGTACTGTTTGGGTAACTTTAACGGCTTTTGCTATTTCTCAATTTAGTTTCTTGGTGGTTTCTTGTAAAGGAGCTAATTGACCCAGAGTGGCTGCATTCAATTCTGAACGAAAATGACCATTGTATCATCCATCTATTTTTCATGTTATTACAATAATTATAGAAATAAATGTATTGAATAGAAATAAGTGTTCAGTTCCCACAGATATACTTGAAACACTACTTATCGTAAGCTAATGTTTGTTCCGATTCTACACAGATCCCGTAGAAATGGTAAATACGTCTAATATGATCTACATCTAGTTGAATAAATTCTAAATATATCATAAATTATATCAGTACATCATCATGATCCTATTGCCTGTGAAACCAGCATCAACGACAACTACCTTAATCGCCAACGTTCGATTCCAAAGTTCTCCCATTCTTAACACCATCAGTGTTACCGATTGATTGTTACCGAAACCTTTGATTGTTTGAAAACCTTGCAGAAAGGAGAAGTTGGTACTTGCGGCCCATTTGTTTTTTGACTGACACGACGATGTTTGCCTGTCCCCCACGCTCCATTCTGAAGATTATTAATAAATACAACTAAACCACATTGACTTGAGTTGGTATACATGTTTCTGTTTATTGATTTACATCGCACAATTCTCAATGGTAGGCGTCACGTGCTCTGTACAGCTGTGTGTAGAGAGCAGGTCTGCATTTCAAGCATTCGCAGTTATTATATCCGTGGTGTAATCCTGCGTACGGGTAAGGATAAGCATTGTGATGCAACTCTTCTAGATAGCCCTCTGGATTCCGCTCGGTGAAGTAGAAACTCTTTCCACACGAAGAGTAAGATACTGAGCGATGGAAGAACAACAATTATTAGTCGATGAACGGAGCTTTTGTGTCTAGTCGCTTACCACAATGGATCTGTGCAACGCAGGCAAGGAACAGAGCTAATACGACAATTGTCTTCATGTTGAGATCTGCAGTTCGGTCAGTTTGGCGTTTGGTGATGGTTTATCGAACGTTGGATGCTGTGAACTGATCCTCGTTGTTGCTGTTGGATGTATTTATACGAAGCTTCATAAAGAATCTCTTGATTCTTGAGAATTAAAGCCCTAGAATTGAAGGCTCGTGTTCGAGAGCGTCACGTTTAAACGATAAGCGTAGGCCCATTAGTAAGCGTAGAATTGTGCCTTTGCAATGTTGTCACATCATCATTTCTGGCCTGCTCATGGTCGAGCACGTCGCGAAGACATGGCCAGGTCTGGAATCCGTTTCCAGGAAACTCGGTCCAGAGCAGCATTCCGCCATCCACGGTTGCGTCCGATCTTTGAGAGGTATGACTCCAAGTGATCCATCCAAGGAGCTCGCTGTGCTCCTCTACGTCTCGTGCCGAACCGGTCGCTCACGACCCATCACGTGCCCCAGGCATCGCATTTACAACCATCAGGATATCTGCACCGCCAAACAGCTCTGCTAGCTCGTAGTTCATTCTCCTGCTCCCGATGCCCTGCTCGCACATACTGCCAAAGATGGTCCTTAGCACCCGCCGTTCGGAAATGGCGAGTACATTGACGTTCTCCGTTAACATAGTCCAGCACTCATACCCGTAAAGGACTACCGGACGTATCAGTGTGCGATATATCGTGCTTTTTGTATATTGCTGAAGTCTTCTGGTTCGCAGGAGTTTGTGGAGCCAGTAGTAGGCACGATTTTCCTGAGCTATGTGCCTTCGGATTGTGCTGCTTATGTTAAGATTGTACAAAGATAGCAGAGCTTCTCTACCACCTCGAGATCGTCGCCGTCAACTGATACTCTGCTCCCCAGTCGGGCTCTATCACGGTCAGAGCCTCCGGCAAACAGGTACGGGTGAAAATCGTGCCACGGATGTCGAAGACCGCGCTTCGCATGACACCTTCCAGAACGAACGGCACTTTTGTTCTGCCAAATCTGCCGTGGAGTAAAGATTTGGTCGGTGGTCGATTTCCGTCCAACAAATCCAGCTTGGTAGCTTCCGACGAAATCTGTGGTAAGGTGCACTAGGCTGCAGAAGAGTATTCTGGACTGGATCTTGTAGGCAGCATTCAGGACTGTGATGGCTCGGAAGTTAGCACAGTCCAATCTGTCGCCTTTTTTGTACACTGGGTGTATGACTCCCAGCTTCCACTCGTCCGATAGTTCTTCCTGCTCCCAAATCCTTTCGATAAGATGATTCATAATGACGGCCAACCTCTCCGGGTCTATATTGAAAAGCTCTGCCACCAGACCATCACTGCTAGCTGACTTGTTGCATTTCAGCTGTTTGATGGCACTGATGACTTCGTCTAAGGATGGTGGGGGCACTTTTAATGTTGTAGAAATCATAAAAATTTGTAAAAAATACTGCTGGAACAGAAAATTCGTTCAGTATGTTTTTTCAATTCAGTTCAACACGATGTAAAAGAGTTTCTCTTGATTGAAGGTTTTACAACTTCCGTTTTTTGCACACACGCAACAGTAAATTTTGTAACATTTTAATAACACAATACTGTTAACATTTTAATAATACAATATCATACATCTATCTAACACCGTTTAGTTGCGTTCGTTTATGTCCTTTGTGAGTTTAAATTGTTCATAAGAAAGTATTTTCCAAACAGCATGTGGAACACATAATTGGATACTTCTCCTAAAATTTCTTGAGATTTAGTCGTATTTTCTGTCTATTTTTACTGAATTCTTGAAAGTCAGGACTGCTTAAGGATGAAATAACACGATTGGTATTTGGTATCAATCTTCCCGGCTAACAGTGAAGAAGAGAGAACCGAAAAAACCCCCAATTTTACTCTTGATACATTCTTTTCTTGAATAGCATTAATTTCAGTTCTTTATGCTAGGTTTTATACATCTATGTATCAGCTACAGTTAAATAACTTAAATTTAGGTTTGGTTTACGTTTTGGGTTTCACGAGGGCATTGCTACAAAAGTACTACAATATTTAAGAAACTAATTTCTTACATTCTAACATGTAAACTAAAATAGCATGTTAGACCAATTGTAGGGTTTACTATCTTTTTAGTATGTCATTCTATTAATAGGTTTATGGTTTATATATCATCACCTAGTAATTTTTTAAAAAATAATCAACTCTGCGGGTATGTATGCTGGTAAACCATGATCAAACAATACATTACATTCGCATTCATATCAACAGTAAAATGTGGTCTCTGACTCATAGGACTTGACTATTTAGCTACGATTAAAATAATTTAATCACATCTGAGCCAAGACGGAAGAATAATGCTGTTTGTCTTATTGGTATTTCACCTTCATGCGGTCGGGGCCTGACTGTCTGGCTTTCTTTGGCTGTATTCACAAGTAGTTGAACATCCAGCTTTACATACATTGTGAGCGCCTTGTATAAAGTAAAATAGTAAAATGAAAGACATTAGGCGAAGAACAAGAACTTTATGTTAGAAATTTGAAACCATAAGAAAAATAAACGAAAAACAAATTAAATAATATAAAACAAAATAATCGTATAAAATAGTTTGTTATAAGTTTCACTTTATTCATAATTTCGTAACATTCGTATCGTGCGTCTCTTAGTCGCGTGTTTTAATGATTACATTCGCACGGTCCATGTTGTCTGTACGGGCATGGGTACAGCTCGCTGCTCTTCTTGGTCTTGCAACTCTGACAACCGTGGCAAGTCTTGCACGGAACGTGAGGCAGATAATGGGGGCGAACGTGGTGCGATACCAAACTCGGGCAGCCATAATGATGGCTCAGGTAGTTGTTCTCGTAACCCAACAAATCATGACCGGCTACATGATGAGGAAGATAGCCTGTAACTGCAAAACGAAAGATTCCTTTATTTGAGTGAACTTTTGTATCGGGAGAGTAATCAACTTACATGAATATGCCTGAGTGGCACAAACGACGAGGAAAACCAACGTGGCTAGTGACTTCATGTTAGTTGTGTCTTAGTGAGAGTCCTTGCGAGGCTATCCACTGTACGAGAGCAGAAGATGTTGAATGGTGCCTGATGTAGAGCGGGAATTGGCTTTTATACATCAACTGTATTGTCAACAGCCTCTCAGTGGTAATGAAACACGTTTCAGTGATAAGGTTGGTTGCCGTGCGTAGTACGAAAAAACCCGAAACACCTGTCTGTGCACGTGTGAGCAGCGGAAAAGCCAGAGCAGTAGGAGATCAAGCAAAAGAATACAAACGTCTATTCAATCTGCCAACGAATGAAGCATCTATTAGTACAATCAATTACTAACATATCAGGCTCTTAACTACATCCTTCTGAAAAAAAACAAGTTCAAAGCAAAACCAAAATAGATCAAAGACAATAATACACAAAAAGCCATCACAAACCCATCACAAACTCATAACATCCCTAAGAACAACTGGATCAACAGTAACAACATTCAGGATCGCATACAGAATTCAAAACATTAGCAGAATCTTTCTTGAACGTTGTGTCGTTTGATTATGATGAATCCGTAATACATAGAACCAGTTAAAATGAATTTCAATCCTTCAAATCACCTTTTATTATTCTTCAACTTCTTCCTTTTAGTAGCACGAAGGCATACGGGTGGTATAGTTGCATTCTTCAGCACAGAAATATCCATTCCAGAAGTATCCATGAGGGCATTGCTCCTCCTCATATGTATGTTCACAGCTAGGTTTGGCCGTAGTGGTCACATAACAATCATAGTCCACCACACAACTTGGTTTACAGGTCGTTGTCCTTGTGGAACACTTCTTGCACAAGGGAACTTCACAATACTCATGGTGTACCTCCTCTTCGACGTAAGGCTCACAGCTAGGTTTGGCCGTAGTGGTCACATAACAATCATCATGATGGGCCTCCTCTTCGTCATAGTGCACCACACAACTTGGTTTACAGGTCGTTGTCCTTGTGGAACACTTCTTGCACAAGGGAACTTCGCAATACTCATGGTGTACCTCCTCTTCGACGTAATGCTCACAGCTAGGTTTGGCCGTAGTGGTCACATAACAATCATCATGATGGGCCTCCTCTTCGTCATAGTGCACCACACAACTTGGTTTACAGGTCGTTGTCCTTGTGGAACACTTCTTGCACAAGGGAACTTCGCAATACTCATGGTGTACCTCCTCTTCGACGTAATGCTCACAGCTAGGTTTGGCCGTAGTGGTCACATAACAATCATCATGATGGGCCTCCTCTTCGTCATAGTGCACCACACAACTTGGTTTACAGGTCGTTGTCCTTGTGGAACACTTCTTGCACAAGGGAACTTCGCAATACTCATGGTGTACCTCCTCTTCGACGTAATGCTCACAGCTAGGTTTGGCCGTAGTGGTCACATAACAATCCTCATGATAGACCTCCTCTTCGACGTAATGTTCTGTGCAGGTTGCTTCATGGGTCATCGACGTACACTTTTTGCATGAAGAAACTCCACGTTTTGCAGTATATGATCCAAGACAAACTGAAAGAAGTACATAACTTCGATTATCGTTGCATTTATTAAACGCAATCTATCGCACAGTACCTGTGGCAAACGCGACGATGAACAGGATCCTCAAGATGTACTTCATCTTGAAAAATATAGAATGAGTTGCACTTCCGTGATTCTTACTGGAACCAATGATTGAAGCCATGTCCATCGCTTCCGCCTTATATAGCGGCTTCCCTTCCTGTTTTCCATGCTTACTCCCAGAGATCCAACGGAAGAAAAAATCATAATGAAATGGCAACAATGTAAATTCATGTAGCAACACGCGATCGACTACTATGACTTGACATGAGGCCACGCGTATGTCTGGACGATCCAATCCAGAGTTATGCAATGGTTGTTGACTTCTATCGGAAGTCACGGGCCGTTCTTCGGATAAACATACAACACATGGGAACGTGTCTTCAACTCGTGCGCATGTGAACGATGATCGAACAAAGAACGCACTGTATAAAAGCTTAAGCCATCATGCATTCGTTATTCAACCAGACACACCTTCAACTATAGTTTCATAGAAGTCAGACATCCCAACGCAATAACACCAATCATGAAATACTTCCTACCCGCTTTTGTGTTGGTGGTGGCCGTAGCTCAGCTTGCCGAGGGTTAGTGTACAACAGTCGGAATTTGAATTGGAAAAATATTCTAACGATCGTTGGTTCTTCTTTGATTTGCAGGAAGCTGTTATCCATTGACTACATCGTGTTCGAGTTGTATGAGCCCATTGCCAGTGCACTATCGGGTAGGATATGTCGAGCCAGTGACATGTAACACCTGTGAGAAGAGGTGTTGCCCGATGGGCTACAAGCAGGAGGGAGGTCACTGTGTTCCAGATTGTGCCTGTATCCGACAGCTGGTCACCCGGTACTGATCTGCTAGCTATGAGCAAAGCGGATAAAGTGTTTCGTTTGCAAGAAGCGGAAATTAGATCAATGCAATAAACCTCACGACAACCAAAATTACTTTAAACATAAATCATTGTTGTATTTTTATTGTATCGTGGTACATTTTAGAGAAGTATCTGATTTGTATACATAAAACCTGGAAATTTCTGCTGAAGGTATAATAATTGTAAGGAATGGTGATCTATAGCGATACTTATTGTAATGAACATTTTTGTGTTTTTCACAAAGTTGAAAGAAATTTCTTTAAATAGTGGGCTCAGTTCAAATCAGTTCACTCCCCAGTCAGTATTTTTAAAATTTCACTTCCTCCGATCGGTTACACTGGATCAGTGCAAAATATAGCTCGTTGATTTAAGTTTATCGACAGTGCGATCATCCATAGCTTTGGGACCCCATTTACCATTCCGCTAAGGGCATTCGAGGAGCTAGATCCGCCAATGGGGAAGGTATAAAAAATATGAAAGGATTTATTTATACGTTTTTCTTCAAAGACAATACTAATGTTATGATGCATTCGCATTAGAGCATAAACAAGCTGTCTGAGCTATGTTTTTGTATGCTATTATTTGTGGCACGAGTTTTTCGTGTGGTTATCTGTACTGGCACGTGTGTACACAAATTGTTAAACAATTTGAAAGACATTGTTTTGCCGTTAACTAGGCTAGGCGATTAATCGAATTTATAATGATTTACACAAAGAAGATACCTACACCAGGTGATTTTCATTTATGGGAAGGCTAGCATTGTGTTTATTTTGTTTGTTTGGCTTTGTTTAAAAGGAATTTTATTGTCCATCTATATTTTCGATTATGAAATTCGGTCGGCGCATCTGCAGCTTCTTTTTAATAGAATAGTTAAATTGATTGAGTAAATTTGTTTGCTCCTTTAGCAAACGCAACAGCAAGGTGGTTTCACACTAATTTGGCTCGAATAATCCTGCATACATTTAGCGCCATTCCAGGTAAATCCTTTGGGACATTGATGCTCATTGTGGTGTTTCATCTGGCAGCAGCAGCCCAACGCTTTACCACAATCGACGGTTTTGCAGCTTGTTTCACATACAACGCATTTATTGCGGCACGATGCATCGTGATCGGTAGGTGATCCTTTTATGAAAAACACAAAACTTTAAGCCAAGTGGAAAATTTTTCCGAGACTTTATTCATTTACCTGACGCATTATGTACAGCCAGTGCAAGCACAACGATCAACACTAGTAAAAACTTCATTGCGTAGTTTGCGTACTTCAAATTCAACCTAGAGGCCAAAATTTTTGATGCTTATGTTATACCATTTGCTTATATAGTGGATACGGTTTTAATGAGATTGAATACCGCTGGCATAATTGTGCATTCTACCGACAATCATTGCAGTGGACAATCGATAAAACGTGCAAAATGCACAAACACATTATGTTTATAATCATTTTAAAAATAGTAACAATTCGAGGCATTGTTTTCAGAGTGACACAAGTTCTTTATTAGCTGTTTGCAAATGTTCACGAATGATCTTCTCCACATTCACACTTCGGGATGTTCGATTCGCTCTTCAAACTGGAACTCGCCGGTTCCTTCGTTAGTGTTTCGCATGGTTCCGCTAGGCAGAACTCTTTCTCCGCCGTTTGACTTCCCTGTCCATAGTTTTGATAACCTGTGCAAGATGATGAATATGTTTTTTGGTGTTAAGTTATTTAAACAAAAGAAATGGATTTCAGCACATTGCTTATCAGACGCTATTTCTTACCTAATATCATATGAGCGAAGACCACCACAATGATAGCGATGTACGAAAAGAATTTCATTCTTCTTCCTTCTTTGAATATTCCTTTGAATAAAATATTTTATTTAAAACTCCGTTTTCTTACTAATGGTGCTGATGTAGATTTGATCCTCCCTTTTATATGGGTGGTCAGCAGTCGCGTTGATTACCTGTTGGCAGTAGGCTGTTAATCATCACGTACCTTGCAGCAAAACATTTACTCCTTCTGGTAGACGATGCCAGTACGTTTGTTGAAATTGCATACCTGCTTATGACCGGTTTGAAGCATTTGTAAAAATTATTCGTTTGTAAAAAATGTATATATATTACATTGTTGCACATATTTCATTACCAGTTGTTGCGCGAAGATAAAATTACTTTGTTCTCTGGGCAGACTTTGTGTGTCAAATTATGTTTCAATACAGTGATACGATTTAAGGAAATTCTATAAACGCTGGAAGATGTTCGATCTTCGTTGATATTGAAAAAAATAATTAGCAATTTTATTCATTTATTTATTTATTTTTGCTTCTTAAGAACAGCCAGGCTGTATCAAGGCTTATTTTTATCACGTAGCCGGATAGTCTGTCCTTGGTACGGGAGGACGGTTCGGATGGAAATTTAGCTATTTTAGTTTTAGATTTTATTTTAGAAGACGAATAAAAACTTGTATTAATCATCGACCATCAACAACTCTTTGCGCCTGTTTGATTAGAATGCCCATGTGTCCCACAATAGAATTATGGTTAATTTTCCAATTGTCCAATTCACTTTACTTAGTAATTAAATGACCTGGGTGGTCCTGTGGTGTATGTGATAAACGGTGCTGGCCCACACGACAGGACCGGGGATCAAATCCCATCCGGACCGTTCCCCCGTAGCAAGGGACTGACTATCCGGCTGCGTGGTAAAAATAAATCTAGTAAGCCAGAAATGGTCAGCGTTACCTGTCAGGCCGTTAAGGCAAGAAGAGAGTATGTAAATCTAATACAATTATTAGACCTACGCATCACAAAACAAAAACCTCTGAAATATATTCTAAATATTTTCAAAAACTGAATTAACAAAAAAAGATAGTCGATTTAACTTCTCGGTAATATTTTGATGTGGTAATTTTATGAATATCAATGGGAGCGCCGTTGTTGTTAGTGTATACCAGTACTCCCTTCTGACTGACTGACCCCGTAGTAGTAAGCAGTAACAACAATGGAGCCGCCATTTCTCGGTTATTATTATTACTCCTCTATGGGTAAGGAGTTGTTATTATTATTATCTAGGTGATTTACATTTACATATGCAGCTAAATCTAATTGTGTTGTCTACTCAAAATTGTTCCGCTAATAGGTAAATGAAGTTGTGTAAGGTAACTCGATTGACCCTTTTCCCGTAGAAGTTAAAGACTACCCAAGTAAAACTGGACAAGTGAACTACCTATACCATAAATAACAGATGTTTCGCTTCTAGCGATGGTTAACTTTTTTTACAGTGGTTGAACACACACAGGCACACGCTCTAATATCTAGTACCCATGTTTTGACGATCGATTCAATTTGCAGTGTAACTTTGTCATCCAAATTGCATACTTTGCGGCGGTTCGTTTGTTGAGCTTGTTCGATATACAAGTTGGGCTAGGAATGAGATTGGTCGGTACAGTTACCACTGGGAAACTTACTTTAATTAATTACAGTAGAACGTCGATTATCCGGGGGCGGATTAACCGTGCGCCAAAAATTGATAGCTGTTCAACCGTTCACATTTGAACATTGTTGTAAACGATATATTTGAAATGATTTTATTTTACGTTCTAAATATTAATTGTTATTTGATAATAATTTGCTTGCTCCAGATTCAATTTTAGCATCAAAAGGATCACTATAGTAAAGTATATAGATACTACATATATACACTTTATCTAGATATGTAAATGAACTTGATATTCTAGGGACTATTATCCGTGGAAATCGTTTAACCGGCATCAGTCCGGTCGCGAACACAATAGTGATGGGTAAATCCGATAAAAAAACGGAATCGCTTCCGAATGACTCCATACATTTTGGAAGCGGCTCCGGAAGGTAGGTGCAGTACTCCGAATTCGGAACCGTCCGGAACCGCCCGGAGCCGTCCGGAGCCGCCTAATCGGCAGCCGGAGCCGTCGGAATCGTCGGAGCCGCCGGAGCCGTCGGAGCCGCCGGAGCCGTCCGGAGCCGTCGAAGCCGCTAGTTGGCAATGATATAACCTAGATTATTGCACTATTAGCAACATAAGCATAAAAAAATAAAGCAATCTTTATTTAAAAAAATTAAAAAAATAAAGTGCTAGCAATAATTAGCGGCTCCGGAAGGTTCCGGACGGCTCCGGCTGCCGACTAGGCGGCTCCGGACGGTTCTGAGCGGAATCGTGGTTTTAACCTAGCCGGAATCGGAGCCGGAGTTGCTATGCTCGGAAGCGGTTCGGAGCCGTGGGTGCGATTCCGAGAACCCATCACTAGAACACACCGTATAATCGACGTTCTACTGTATTTTTTTCCTACGCGTATACATTGTTTTAGGACATGCTCTTGTAGCGATAGTTAAGCTCACTTATTTCTGTATACGCCTAAAGGTATGCAATTGCTTTTCTTCTACTAAACTATTGAACTGTTAGCCTGTCAGCGACACCCACACAGACAGTAGTGCAAGGATGTACCATCAATGAATAAATGATACGAACAAAGTACTACTGCGAAAACCGAAAACCGATTCGTTCGAAATGAGAAAACAAAATATGCAGACCGCATAACAATGGAACGTCTCTCGCTCGTTGTGTATCTGTCTCTCTCTCTTTTACTTGTGTGTTTTTTTAAATTTTGTTCTTCAAACGAGATCTCGTAATATTGTTGAAAAATTGTTCCGTGTTTGGCAACGATCGTTTTTTGTGTGAATTAAATGAAATGAAATGAATTTCCGTGCATCATGATCTGAGATTGTAGGCATAGCAACAAAGTGGGTTCTTGCCTTACGTGATAATGAAATCGTACACCACACGAAAAAAGCAAGGTCAAATGTAGAACGGGCAGCATATACAGCTGTAGAACTGAATGGAATCTGTTTTTTTTAATATCATTTCCTTTACTGTCAATGGCGCTACACCTGTTTCTGCCTGTATGGGTAAATGTTGGAATTATTCCAGTCGGCAACATGACACCCTGACACAGTCCAAGGCAGCATGACTTTGGCTCAGGTCAGCATCGTAGTGCATGCAAAGGACACACCTCTCACACACATCACAGATCAGCCGGCATCGGCCTGCTGTTTTGCAATTGTATTGCACCATGCCCCAGGAATCCCGTCTCCGACCTGCATCTTTTCCTTGCCTTGATTATACATCACAATCGGCATTCCGGAATCAACGCGCGTTGACCTCCAAAAGATTAGCGCAAAAAAAGGTTCGCTTGTCATTCGACACCACCATCGTCAAAGCATTGCTCGCTGATAGCACATGTTTGCGGCATGCGATCATTGCAGTCAGCCGTGCGTTGCGAACGGACAGAGCAACACAGCGGGGACTGTTTGCCTGTGACGTCATCACAACGTCATCGTCGTTTGCTGCGGTCCGTCTGGTGTGGGAAGATTGCAGGAACTGAGCCAGACACGCGCGCACGCCCAGCTCTCCCATTGGCTGGGAACGCAATCGAACGATGCGGTCACGCAACGCACACTCAACGCGATGCCAGAAGAAGCACGCGGGAAAAGAAAAGATGGTTCTAACAATGATCAGATGGCTGCGGATGGATGATCGTTTTGCGTTAAAAAAATTTGTCTTCTTTTTTGTGTGAGCGTGTCTGATCGTGGTTTGTGTTCTGTTTCGAGCATGATCACGATGCTAGAAGCATGGGGAGGAAATAAAGTGATCGTATGTTGTGACCCAATGCACTGATTATGATGCTTGGTTTTTGCTGTTGCATTTTGTAGTCGAAAGTAGTGTAACAAAATAATATTCTAAGCCAATACATTTATTTAGTTTTTAAATACATTTCCTTACAATTCATATTTTTTACAACTTTTTCGTTACAATAAGAACATTCAATAACTTCATTTATTGACTTTTAGGTCACATCAGAATAATTTTAAATAATCTTCTCAATTTTGTCTGCAAATATTTATCACCCAAGGTAGCTTGCACTGTCAACTTTGAAACGAACTCAATTAGTCAACAGACGTTCCAAAGGTCACAAAGAAGGTTTCCTGTAAAACTGACTGTCGAAATGATGCATCATCGATAAATATACGACGCTTATCAGTGTACCGAACCGCATCGGTTCACTTTTCGAAAAAGCACCTAAAATGGGACAGCTTGTGTGTGATATCAACTGGACAAAGCAGATGTGTAGCAATTAGACGACCCTCGGACAAGGGTGTGTATGCTACGTACCGCCAGCTCATTACTAAACGTTATTTCATGATTAATTCTACGCCCCACTTCCTACATGTTGGCGAAATTGTGCTGCGAGTAATAGTAAAAAAAAAATCGGCTCTACCGGGTTAAGCCGGTAACACCGATGGCACTATGCAACTTGACCGAATTTTGACGAAATCCAGTCCGCTGACAAAGTGCTTGCGTTTGCGTATATGTTGGCCGTTGCCCTCAGAGGTCGACTCACCTGCGAAACACACACGCCAGTAAGCCAGTGAGCAATGTGGCGAAGGGAAAGCCAGATGGTAACAATGACAATGAAAGACAGGAAGGAAACAAAAAAGATATGCCACGAATGGTGTTATCTCTAGTGCGATTGCTTTCGGTGAGTGAGGCAAACAATCGAACCACGATTACAATATTGCACGAGAATTTTCTATCGAAGACGCAATAATGACCCTTAATTACGCACTTTACAAGCATTCTAATGATCGACCAAAGTGGAACCTGTTGCATCGTTGAATGGTTTTGCTGCGCGAGAAAAGTACATCGGATCTGATTTACTACAGCTTCCTTCCTTGCTGTCAAAAAAAAAAACAAATCCCGTTCCGTACGAATAGCAAATAGCCAAACCGATTCAACCTATACGCAAAGGACAAGACAGCGTGCCAAACGATAAACAAAACAACGCGCACACCCGCGTACGGGCGAAAAAGGGATGCACGATGCGTTAGAGAGCGTTTAGATAAAGCGCATGCGAAAGAGCGCGACAATACCATCGCAAACCTTTTCTCCCTAGAACGAACGCACGCAATGTGAACATGCGATGTGGTGCTGCAAGTGTATGCGTTACCGCGGTGTACGCGATTTCCGTATAACGCTCTCAGTGTGCCGCATGGTAACGCTCATTCATTGTAAGCAGCTCAAACCGTTCGCTTCGTGGAAGCTGCCGGTACGTAGCATCGTGTGCGCGTAGTGTTTTGATCCTTCCAAACAAACGCGATAAATAAAAGAAAAGATACAAAAAACAGATTGTGATACCAGAAACGTGAAAATTAGTCCCGCAGTAGGCTTAGTGAAATTGTTGCTCTCTGTCTCTCGACGTCTTTTTTTGGGGTGAAAATTACGCACCATTTTCGTGAGAGCGAGAGTATGGAGTGAGACAAAAACAACAACAAAAAGCTACTAACCCCTCAACAGTGACAGAAATCATATGCGCGCAGTACCGAACGAAAACAACGTGTGACCATAGTGGCTGGTGTATTGTGAACCTTTCTCACCTTGCCTCTTCGCTTGGCGTGTTTGGCGCGTGTGTTCGTGTGCATAACAAAACGGTCTACTTCGATGAGTGTGAGTGGAAAAGTGGAAAATTCTCTCTGCGTGAGGAACGAATTTTTGCAACAACGCGGTCAGTCGTCTGTGTGAAACGAAACCCGAAACTGTCAAGGTGTCAAGTCAGTCCGTTCCGTTCCCGTAGGTGAGGACACCTCCAAAGATACCTCGGGCAGCTTATATACCTTATCCAGTGTGGTTTAGCAAATCGTACCGCACCTTCACTAGAATAGTGGTGAACGCATCGAGTGTTTGTGTTTTTCGAAGTTGAACCAGTGACCCTACATTACCCGTAACCATGCCATCGGAACCGGAAAAGGTTTTCAATCCACATTCGGATGTCGCCAGCAAGGCGTACATCAACAGTATGCAGCAGTACCAGGAGTTTTACCAGCAGTCGTTGGAAAATCCGGCCCAGTTTTGGTCGAATGTGGCCAAACAATTTCACTGGGAAACGCCGTACGATCCGAAGAACTTTTTCTCGTACAACTTCGACATCTCCAAGGGACCCATCTTCGTCAAGTGGATGGAGGGTGCCTCAACGAACATTTGCTACAATTTGCTGGATCGAAATGTAAAGAATGGGCTCGGCGACACCGTTGCATACTACTGGTAAGAATAGGTTCCGAATGAGTCATATGCGATAAGGATTTGAACACCGCGAGTCCTTGCAGATTATGTAACTCGCAGCCAACTTTGGTTGTAATCCTGCACACCAGCGTTTACATGCAGTTTGTAGTAGACGAGCGAGATGGACTGTTCGTTTTGTGTGCTTGAAGAGTGCAGCAGAACGTAAGAGCACGAGTAGAACGCGTATAGCGAATGAAGATGCTTTGTTTCGAGTCCTTCGGAAGTGTGTGAAGGATGCGCATACACGGTCTATGGGGTGCAACACCCAATTGATGGAGCAAACGAGCAAGCGGAAGGGAAAGCAAAACCGAAGGTCGAACCTGTGGGGTAGACTAACCACAAAAAGAACACGAGCCATTGCAGGAACGAAAGAACACCTGCAGGCTTACGTCAATTTGATTCATCGATTTTTTCACTCGTTTGTTGTGCTCCTTGGCCGCGAGTTCTTTGGGAATTTTCGGGCACAAAAAAAATCTATCGGCGTATTACGTGCACAGCAGTGGTTTCGTTGTTGCCCGGTGGTATGTTCGATAATTGAACCACCTCAACCTGAACTGCCATTTGCGTAGGTTTGGATTTCCGCAGGACTTGCAAAACCTGCAAACACGGCGAAGTTATCGAACCGAATGGGTACCGTATCGGGGCGGATTGACCGCACCGTTCGGTTACAAGAGCGTCAAATGAATAATGGAAGGAACGCGGTGTTAATTCAGGTCGATTTAATTCGCTCTCCTCCGCACGTTGAGGTCAAGCGTGATACCGTACCTCCGTATGCGGCCAACGAAGCACCCCATGGTGGAGGTGCCTTTCGTTTGAACTGCTGCAGCACTGAACACAAAAACAGTGGATGCGAAAGTTCAAGTCAGAGGCATACACCAGGCCTGTGACGGTTTTTATCGACATAGGGCTATTACTTGTGAAAAGAAAAGTACTAGCACCAACCAACTATACTATCACTGTCGCGACATGAAGTCCGTTTGCATGAGCTGTGTGCTCTACATATTTCCTCGTATGTAACTGGCCAAACGAGAGAGCTTCCGGACATTCTAGAAGCAATTCCACAACCAGTACTTCCATTCTCGTCCAAATGTGTATCCAGATATATAAGAAAAAGTATCCAATCCAGACAACATGTAAACTGAAGGCTAATGGTTAAAAATAGACTTCTTCTGTTACATTCACCGAATCTTTGAACTTGCGGCTTTACTTCCTATTGGTTCTTGTTGCACCAGTTCACTGAGGTCGCCAAGTTCTATCGCTGCATAAAGTGTGGCAAATTGCATCCTTCAAAATGTACCAACAACAGAACAAGATAGCAGCAACTGCAAGGTGATACTCGTGCAAATGCACGATGCAAAAGTTATGCATTCTTCGCGTGGAGGAAGTAGAACAAAAAGAAACACTCCGCACGTGCATTGCTGAGGGGGTTACCGTGGCCATCAATAGTACACGATTTTCAGAACTGCTAGAACCAATAACGAGATACAGGTACAATCAACAGGTGAATGGAAAAAGGCATTCAGCATAAATTTTAACGTACTTCGTACTTAATCCGTCTTAGGAATTCTCTCATCCGTGAGTCGTGCAGCTGCTTGTCGCGTAAATGCGCACGTACACACGAAATCAAACTGGATTGAGCTGATTGTTAAAGTAAATACACCAACGATCGATAGAATACCACCCGCTGTGAGTGGTTCTCAGGGAAAGTGGAAATAGACAAGCGGTTCAATTTGCTAACAAGCCGATTATCAGGGCTATTATGAAACGCAAACATCTTTTCAAACGTCACACAAAGTTGCCTTTCGTATTATGACTTTCCGTTTGGCTCTCCGTTTGGCACATTCAGACGCAAAGTGGGTAAAGAGACTAGGTGGGCTTATCCCTAACGATTTGACACCTGCGCTGTAGAAAAATGAATTAAAATTTGACGTTTGTGGGTTCGATTTTTTGTCAATGTATGTGTGCGAATCATTCGGAGTGTGCTGTGTGTGTGAGTGAAAATATACGTATCACAATCGAACCCATAAACGTCAAATTTGTTTTCAATATGTCTACCGCGTCAAAGCTATAAGCCCACCTAGTCTCTTTACCCACTTTGTTCAGACGTTTCAAAAATCAATGATAACTTGATGACAAACGGAAAGTAAAAAATTTGCATTACCTGTGCCAAACGGAAACCCCGTTAGAGAGAAAATTTTCCGTCAGCCGAAAGCAACGGAAAGTACAATTTTCTTGAGAATTGATTATAAAAAAGTGAATACGGAGGTGTCCAGTTCTTTTGTAACTCATTATTAACACGACATACTACAGTGGGGATAAGATTTGCGACTTCAAAACTCAAATTTTGTTAAAAAATCATACAGTTGCTTCTCTCGACGAACTGCTATTTTGAATTTTGTTTATGGTTTTCATCTTGACAGATTGATTGATCCAAGAAAGAAGTCGATGAAGCTTTCATCGACTCCAACGAGCAACCATAATGCAAATTTGCTTTCCGTTTGAATTGTGACTTTCCGTTTGTGAAATTTCCGTTTGCGTTTCATAATAGCCCTGTATGAGCGTCTGTCGTGGACGTTGAGTGTGCCGGAAGCAAGATTTGATGAAGCATTGACGTTTATTGCTTCGTTTATTCACAGTTACGTAAAGCTTCAAAATTCGCAACAACAAAAAACTCGTTTTTTCATTTGCTTACTTTTGCTCCACTATTTGCGTCACCTGCGATGTTTATTTGTTGATCGTGTGTAGTTAATTTGCTGCTGGCACACTTGCTGTGGAGGTGGAATTATGCCTCGTTCTGCCGAAGCTTTCAACAAACAACCATCTCACGTTCATCTCAAGCTTATAAAATTCAAACTTGCAACAACAAAATTTTTTTTTGGCCGAATAGGAATATGGGATAAGAAAAGACTATGAAAAAAATTTAACACCAAACAAGGTCATGGTAGTGCGCCACACAGACGGGGGAACCGGTATGGTAACGCTTGAATGCCATCGGCAAAACATCAAGCGCAAGTACTGCTTCTTCACCGTGGAGAAGAACGCGCAAAAACCGAATTAAGCACGTGACCGCGAATGTTAGAAGAATGATAATGGCAGAAGTACACACTCAGCATTTCAAAACCAAGTGCCACCATCCTGCCGTCACTCGACTTAATGTAGTGCAGGGAGGGTGAGTCCTCTACGAGATGCTGGTGGTGTATTTTATAAACCTTCACACTGACGATATCTTTTTAGAATGGCCTTTTTTTAATTATTGGAGACTTCCTTTTAATAGCAAATAATAGCTTTATTACAAAAAACACGTGTCGTTACGGTGTTGTTTAGGTGTAAACATTTTAGAATGAAATATTCATCACCTGCCTGTCGGATGGTAGTTTTTTTTTAAAAGGGTAGTGATTTATTTTTATAACTCCAGTCGGTGTAATCGAGCAATACTTTTCCCTTGGTGTGTGATGGAGCTTTGCCATTGAACGGAACCGCTATTTTCCTTCGCATGCACACCACGAACGTGATTACGTGATTATGGTCAATTTGTGCAATTTTTTGTATCGTTTTCTTCTGTTTGTGTTTTTCTACCCTCGTCCGATCCAAACACTATGTTATCTGTCCATTATCTGTTAATTGTTAAATCATACGACACGGACATCTGGAATCAGTAAGCGGTGGTCTTTTGGTTTGCAGTTGTTGGCTGTTGTGTAAGGGAGTCTGTTACCAATTGCCTTGTTCAACCTTGCCTGACCATCAGTTTGACCCCCACTCCGTAGATTACGGCCGAATCAGCAATGGATGCGATTCGAGACACTCTAAAATGGATGTGTGTGTGTGTGATTAGCTTTCTTTTATTGATCGCAATAAACGCACTTTCGGTGGTATGATTTAGTGATTGCAACGCCGGTAGCGATCACTTGTACACAATAGCACTTATTAGCTATCCAACCGCTTATCCTGAAGTTCTATTACTACAAAAATCTAATACAAAAATCTAATAATAAAATGAGACAAGGAATAAACGCAATGAAGCTTAATGTTATGTCCCGAATGAAGCTTAATGTAATTAAATTGAGGTTTGAATATAAATTTTAAAAATATGTTCAGCTGTTGTTCTTTTATTTAATACTGGTTGAAGTTGGTCAGTAGTCAGATTTAGGATAAATTTAACGTTCTATTGAGAATAATCCAAATTTTAGTAATTGAGCTCTTGATATACACATCTTGATATACACAAGATACCAAAGGACTGACAACAGTTCCATAGGGCTGTGTAGTGCGTCCGAACAATAGAGTCGCTGACGTCAAACACACCTTTCCGCCCGTTCGTTTTGATTTTGCATAAACGAAAAAGTTCCAGCAATAGAACAACACTTCATTCCGGCAAAGGGAAACAAACAAAACTCCTGCTGGGGTACGTTAACGTTAAACCACACCGAAACGATTGACGTTGGTAACGCTTGTCAAACAATGTCCGGTCAACACGCGTACCTTGTTTCCCCCTGATCGCGACGTTGGCTAATCGAGATTTGCAGCAAGGTCAGCGGGACATAAAATATCTCCCGTTCCCGGTGCCAAGTTTTCAAACACTTACGGTGTGCAAATTATCAAAGTTCAGCCAGTCAACCTCTTCAATGCCTTAACAACATGACCAGTTTGAACTGGAAATTGAAACTTCTTATCATAACTACACTGCATGTCTGGATGATGACTGATGTACTTTTCTCCGTGACTTTCTCCGTGACCTCGTTTCTCTAGGGAAGGAAATCACCCGGATGACTACAGTCGGCTGACGTACAGGAAGCTGTTGGAGGAAGTGTGCCGTTTTGCGAACGTGCTGAAGAGCCATGGCGTACAGAAGGGTGACCGGGTATCGATCTACATGCCCATGACCATGGAGCTGCCGGTTGCTATGCTGGCGTGTGCGAGAATCGGTGCCGTTCACTCGATTGTGGTAAGAACATGAGACAGCTGGGGATAACTGAAATATACAAAAAAGGAATACTCGCACAACCTTCTGATACAATTCCTTTCTATTTTGACTTTGACTTCCAGTTTGCCGGCTTCTCGTCTGATTCGTTGGCGGAACGTATGCACGACTGTCAGGCGAAGGTGTTGATCACCGCCGACGGTGCCTGGCGTGGTGAGAAAATCCTTCAGCTGAAGGATATCTGTGATACTGCAATGGACAAGGCGGAAGAGCTCGGCCATCATGTGCAGACCTGTATCGTAGTGTCGCACATCAACCGTGTCACACCCGGCAAAGAAGATTGGGACGGTTCGTTTGATGTAGGTAGCAGAGAGATGGTTACTAAAATCAAACGGCTTCACTAACCCTTTTTGATCGCTGTATGCATTGTAGACTCCCTGGAGGGATGGACGTGACTTCTGGTGGCATCAGGAGATGGAAGAGGCAGAGCCGGCATGCTATCCCGAGTGGATGTCAGCGGAAGATCCACTCTTTATGCTGTACACTAGTGGTTCTACTGGAAAACCAAAAGGCGTGCTGCATACCACGGCCGGCTATTTGTTGTACGCGGCTACGACGTTTAAAATCGTGTTCGACTACAAACCGCTCGATATTTACTGGTGCACGGCTGACATTGGTTGGATAACCGGACACACGTACGTTCTGTATGGTCCGTTGGCAAATGGTGCTACCTCGGTCATGTTTGAAGGTACACCATTCTTCCCCGATACGGATCGTTACTGGGAGATTATCGACAAGTATAAGGTGACACAGTTCTACACTGCACCAACCGCCATTCGTTCGCTGATGAAGTTTGGTGACGAGCCGGTGTTGAAACATGATCTTTCTACGTTGAGGTAAAGAAAAATGGGATAGCTTTCGTGCGATAATGATACTTAACCAAACGTCCTTTCCTATCGTGGCTACAGAGTTTTGGGGAGTGTCGGTGAGCCGATCAATCCGGAAGCGTGGCTTTGGTACTATCGCGTGATCGGCAAGGAACGTTGCTCGATTGTGGATACCTTCTGGCAGACGGAAACAGGTGGACATGTCATCACGCCACTACCAGGAGCAACACCGATGAAACCGGGCTCTGCCGTACGTATTATCTTGGCATGTCGAGCTTGATGGTAGAAATTAATTGAACTGATCTTCCGGATATTACAGTCGTTCCCGTTCTTTGGTGTGAAACCAACACTGCTAGACGAAAGTGGCACGGAAATCAAAGGCGAAGGTGAAGGATACCTCGTGTTTTCGCAACCTTGGCCGGGAATGATGCGCACCCTGTTTAACAATCATCCACGCTATGAGTCGACATATTTTTCAAAGTTTAATGGTTACTACTGCACGGGTGATGGTAAGTAATAGAAATGATCAACGACATCCAGAAAAGAATGAGCCATTAATTGTTCTGTCTTTTTCTCCAAAGGTGCTCGTCGTGATGCGGACGGCTATTACTGGGTAACTGGGCGTGTGGACGATATGCTGAACGTGTCTGGGCATCTGATGTCCACTTCGGAAGTCGAATCGGTGTTGACCGAGCATCCACGTGTTTCGGAAGCAGCTGTCGTTTCACGGCCACATCCAGTCAAGGGTGAATGTTTGTACTGTTTCATCACACCGAACCAGAACGAAGCGTTCGATAAAACACTAATCAGTGAGCTAAAGGTGCTGGTGCGGGAACGCATCGGTCCGTTTGCCCAGCCAGATGTTATTCAGCATGCGCCGGGTTTACCGAAAACTCGGTCCGGGAAGATTATGCGACGAGTACTGCGCAAGGTGGCAATCAACGATCGTGATGTAGGCGACACATCCACCTTGGCGGACGAAGCGATCATCGAACAATTGTTTGCAAATCGGCCTACAAACTAAACGACACCGAAAATCATTAATGCAACCGTTCGTTGCAGATCGTCGTCGTCGTCGTCGTTGTCGATGATGCTATAGTTCTAAGCAAAGGGTGCAGAGTTTCGATGGGAATGGAACTCACATCGATTGTTTTAGGTATCTCACTGGAAAGGATAAGTTTCTGTCGGCTTTTTCTGTACCATAACCTACCTGCACATTACACCGAAAGGGACAAATACGCATACAACTTACGCATACGCATATCGAAAACTAATGCTGGACATCGGGGAACAAATGGAAAACAGAGCAACAAAGCAAGACGCGCAGATAGCGAAAAGCATCCTTGAAATTCGAGAATACGTGCATTTGGGGTAGTGAAAACAAATGGCATGGTGCAGGAATACCATGCATACAAAACCACACGCAGCAGCTCGAATTTATCGCGCGAAGGTACCGAACGATGGTATCGGAAAACAAATCTTCCCACCAGTGGGAGATCGTAAGGATTTCAGTGCTGTAGCTTTAAGAGATGCCAGGTGGGAAGACGGTTAGATTGGCTCTGGTTGATCTGATTGGATGAAACATACTTTAAGTAGCTGTTATTGCATTCTAACATATTTAAGGCTATATTTGTTTTAGTATTAAATGTTTGCTAGAGCCACGGTGCTCATCTGTGCTGGGTGGAACTATCTGCCGCTTCTCGTTTGTTGGCAATCTCAAAATGGAAAGCAAATGCTTCACTTTTAAATTAATTTTGCATCGATTAAATCCAGTCACAAGAAATGTTACACTGTTAGACAACGAGAAAAGCGGGAATATTTAGACGAGAGAGACAGAAGGGCGAAAGTGTTATCAGAAAACCTATTTAGAAAAGGGTTAGGAATGTCGCAGAGCGATGTTTTGGGAAGAGACACACAAAAACTAGGTCAGTGTGGAGAATGCGAAGCATACTATGAGTTAATGAGAAAGTGCACGAATACATACAGCCACACAAGAACATTTTCCTTTTCCTCATACTCCTTTTCCCATCCTCCCACACACACACACGTACGTTATCGTAAGATGATAGCATTTCTTCCTTTTTTCCCAGTGTGTAGTTTCTACCGCCATACTATACATACCAATCGCGGAAGAGATAGAGAGAGCGAGTAATACCATGGATATTCAGTTAATCATTTTTATTATTTTCACTGCTTTTATTTTTCGCTTATAAGTTTTACCACAAATAAACACTCACAACGCTTGTCTATGGCACCGTACCTATACACTTGAAACCGAAACCATCCTCCATCATTATGTACACATGTCACTCACGTGTTATTAACCATCTCAGCCACAGATTCGATGACGATTCCATTGAGCTCTACCGCAAGCGTCTGGCAAGGGCGTTACCAATAGATCGCCCGAAGGACGAACAGGAAAAAAGTAACTAAATCAACACATATCATTTTCCTCTTACCATGAATTTCCTGGTGGGAGGAAAACTAAAACCATTTGTAGAATTAAAGAAATTTATGCCACCATAGCATTGTATTAGAAGTTTATCAACTGTTAAAACTGTAGCGCTATATATCTGTTCTCGAGGGCCGGCAAATGATGGTCCTGAGAGTTGTTATCTGAGCTGGAAAAGAGAGAAAGAGAAAGGTTTCTTTTTTTGGACTCGCGCACATGTTCTCCAAAGCCATCATATTAAATGGGGAAAGATTCGAAAACCAATCCATAGTTCCAATTCTTATCATCATCGCCCAACAACGATACATATCATGTAGCGTGCCTACAACAGCACCCTGCCACGGGGAAGAAGGTCGGGTAACGTGCGTGCCCCTTACCGACTCCAGTTCCCCTTTTGCGGTGACTATTTGTAATCGGTATACTTTTGATAGTGGGCACGTGGTGCAATGTAACAGCACTGCAACAGCTGTGCATGGTTGTGCTTGTACGTACCACTTAGTAATTTTACTATACTAACAGGCCTTTCGCAGGACTCACTATTTGCATGTTGTTCGTTCTCGTGAGTCTATACAACTTGAATGATGTAGTGCTCATTCCAGATATGACAAATTAAATGAAAAAAAAAAACATCTCAAATAACTGTACTGAATGAAACGATACTGGAATAAATATTCTACCAGAACATATCAATGTTATGCAAACGAAAAGTGATACTGCTTCTTCATAATTATTTCCATAAATGCTGGTTAGTTCAGGATGTGGTTTGTTCATTCAATGAAATTGAAATGAGCAATGCGCTCTTTATAATATTTCTTTATATCACGCAAAAGCCTTTCGGATTGTATGTGAATAGAAAAATGCCCTAATTGCGTTTTGAAGCATTATCTTTAGCATTGCTTGAACATTGCTTATCATGGTTCAAACCACAACCATAAGCAATTGCTTTTAAGCACAATTTTTCTTCCAATTTAATAGAGTTTACAGTTGGTGCTATCGTTAAATGATTAAATTATTATTATGTTTGTGTGAATATGGCAAAAAATAACAACATTAAGATCAATTTTCTATCGAAAATTGGCAATGTAAATACAATTTTAAATTTAAGCAACGGTCGGTTTGTATGACAGTTTAAATTTCCCGCATTTTTTTTCGACACGTTCTGTGAATTACAGGAGTGTCAAACTCCTCATCCCAATGTAAATAAAATTATTAACAAAATGTTCTGTTAATGCCCTAGAAGGCACAATATACTGTACTCAAAATCACTTTGTATCCACAATACAAACCACATGAAAAAAAAATGTTTTTGTTTTCCAAATCGGGTTTTACTGAACAAATGTTTCGGATTTGTATAACAGTATGTTGCTTATACACCGCTGGCTGTCATGGAAATTGTCACAGATGTGACATGTTGTTTACCAACATAAACGTTCGACTCGTGATAAAAGATTAGAAACAGTGATTGCAGGCGCATATTGGAAGCATAGAAAACATAAAAAAACCAGCAAGAGAAACACCCGAATCATTCCGAACAAGTCCGACTCAGTTCATCGTGCTAAGCGTGCTTTCTTGGGTGGCGCGATATGTTTATTGGTCAGTCCGTTTGAGGCATAGGAACAGTAAACAATAGCAACGGTGAGGGTGGTTGTCTTACCTTACCGTACTAATTGATTGTGCGTTAGTACTTGAACCGTTCTGCACACCATCAATAATGGCTCTGAACTTGGACGAATGTTACGAGCATGTTCTCGGACTGGTGGAAACAGCTGGAAGCGTAAGTCTCAACACACTATTCCTCAAAACCAACTTCTAATCGATAACGTATTATATTGATCGGTTTTGGCTGTTTTTTTAGCTTATCGCTTCCAGAAATTCCCAGCGGAAACGCGTAGTAGAAAAGTCAAGCAATATCGATTTGCTGACCGAAACCGACCAACAAGTGGAGCGTATGCTGATGGAAGGAATCACGGCTAACTACCCTGACCATAAGTAAGCGCAGGAGAGGAAAGCAAAAAAAATCTTGTAGCGAATTAAAATCCATTTCTCCCATTTGTAGGTTCATCGGCGAGGAAGAAACGAGCGAAGGGAAAAAGGCCGAATTGACCGATGCACCTACCTGGATTATCGATCCAGTGGACGGAACGATGAATTTCGTGCACAGTTTTCCCCATTCCTGCATTTCGATCGCACTGCTGGTGGAGAAGGTGGCGGAGATTGCCATCATCTACAATCCAATCGTAGGACAGAAATTTACGGCCCGCCGTGGCAAGGGAGCATTTTTGAACGGTAACCCAATACGTGTGTCCGGGGAAACGGCTTTCGAACGTGCTCTTGCAACAACAGAATTTGGAACGTCCCGAGAGGAAGAAAAAACACGCGTGGTCCTGGAGAACATTGGAAAGCTTGTGCGGCAGATACATGGGTAAGAGTAGTTAAACCATTACCGTTTCGTGATGCTCACGATGTTCTGCATTTCTTCCCACAGCTTGCGTAGTCTTGGTTCTGCGGCCCTAAACATGGCTATGGTGGCACTCGGTGGGGCTGACTTTAATTACGAGTTTGGCATTCACGCGTGGGACATTGCGGCCGGAGATTTACTGGTGCGGGAAGCGGGAGGTGTCTGTCTTGATCCTGCCGGCGGCCCACTAGATCTAATGTCGCGCCGAGTGCTCTGTGCTAGCACGCAAGAACTTGCCGATAAGGTGGTGCTCGCACTGACGCAGTTCTATCCTGAACCAAGGGATTAGAAGAATCAATCATAGTGCTACTTGGCCGACTTCCATCTCCCAAAACTATCAATTGTTACCGTACTTACTGTCCGCAATAGTAGAATGTGCTAAAGTCATTGCAATAATCAACCATATAAGAGCGTTAAATAAATGTTGTTCGAAATCGACATCTACTGTGTATCGAGCTTACTGAAATGGTTTAACTCTAAAACATTCGCATTTTTATTCACGTTGCATTACACTCTCCATATCGCGTGTTATTATGTCCGACCTTCCTACGTTCAACGCTTACACAACGAAATGGCTTTCCTTTTATGCACTTTATCCCAGTCAGTTCCGAAGTGCGTGCTCCATACCTAAACGGTTATGCATATACGTTACAACATAAAAGTGACAGTGTGCGGCAAAAAACTTAACAAAAGCACGGAACTGAACACGCACGCACATAAACATACCCGCAACGAAATCCATCCGAAACAGATAGCACCGAGCACCGGGATTTTAGTGTGTTACCGTTTTTTTTTTCTTCACCTAATCATTTCCGTACAGTGCGCACCATGGCGTGTGCATTATTTGCACCTCACATAAGGAGAGCATAATAAGGAGGGGGGATCAAATTGGCTAAAAGGACACTAACGCTAATCAAAGGCAACAATATGCGTAACAAAATATGTATACGTGTATAGATGTATACGTTCATTTTCAATATAGCTAAATCGTAGTCTCACTTTCTGTCCCACAGGGAGTCTTGTTTTGTTTTTGCTTCCTCAATACGTGTAAAATTGTGCCAATGTTCTACGCATATAGTGTGGAGTGTAGTAGTCCTCCTAGCGCACAAACGCACAACGATATAGAAATAACAATAGATAAATAGATTGAATGTTACGCTTACACTTTTGTTGCGTATTCGAATGAATGTAAAATGATTTTCGTGTATGTAGAAAAGGGAAAAAAGGAAAATATTTTCACAAACATATCGTTTAGCAACATCTTACAGGGTAGCAACAACAACCCATACTTTACACTTAAGTAAAAGCGAAATTTGAAATTGTTTTATCTATGATTCTCTCTCTCTCTCTCTCTCTCTCTCTCTCTCTCTCTCTCTCTCTCTGTTTCTGTTTCTCCATCGGCCAGTGGTAAAATCGAATATATTCGATTAGGTAATGGGATATTGAACAACCCTGGAGCTATTTGTCACGTTGTGAAGCATAATTTAAAACTAAACGGTTCCGTACGCGACGAACATCGAAGGAGAGGAATGATTTAAAATCGAACCTTATCGGACAGTAGAGTACCTGTGTCTTCTTGCCGTAGAGGAAAGTACTACAATATGGCTTAAAATTAGTATCGTAAAAATTACAGCACCAGTTTGTTCACTTAATTTAAAAAGTCTCAATTTGCCTATTACGCTTCCTTCTCGCCTGTCCCGAAGGTGTCGATGATTGTTTTTTTTTCTTCAATGCTCTTGCCCTATCCTGCTGTAAAATGATTTAACGCTAATGCTATTATCTACTCCAGTAACACAGGGCGGGAACTTGTGGCTACATTTCGCTACTGCTATGATATATTGCTCGAGTACAACTCCATTGTCACAACTCTGGAAGGAAGGATGGAACAACGTTTGACCCAAATGGGCAGCATATACACATACACACAAACACGCACACATCGAGATTTGCGTAGAAGGAGAGCACGAACGATAGCTATTGTAATGGCCGCTACTTGCTTACTTATCATCTGCTGGTAAGATGTAACTCTGTTAGTCTTTTATCTTAAATTCCTATCTTGCTTTTGTTGTATCACCGAAAACGCCGATCGGTTTTTGTGGTTAGCCCAGGCGTGGCGTAGATCTTCGCTACTTATTGCCATCGTGTCGTGGTACAGCTTATCGGACATATTCACCGTTCAGCTTGTGGGTCGGCAGAGTACGAACAGCCCAATAAACCATCCTCTATTGCTTTTACTTTAACTAACACCACAACCTTCGGGCCTGGACCTTCGTTTTTTTGTCTTTCACTGAATAAACCGTCTTATCTAGTTGATGCTGCGAGTAAGTGGTAATGGGGTGAAAAATTCACATCAATATTCATGATATGTGTCCAACAGTATAATGGTATGCCTATTTGTTAGCTAATCTGATGTGTATGATGTCACTGATAATGGGGTTTACCTACGGGGGTATGTGGGTACTTATTTTGAATCAACGTTACTCTAACATCATCATCATTGCCTCTTGTGGCGATAGTTTGTATTACCAAGGTTTTTCACTCATTCCAACTGGGAAGTGTTGCGCTCACTGTAGATCTTCCTCGCACTTGGGTACGTCGAAGATTTCTGCAAACAGTGGCGGCAATCGTATGGTGTTCCAGTTCGTACGGAACCATTCCAGGTGTGCGGAATGTTTCTCACCCAACATACGCAGCTCATGCACTCGCGCTTCCAACGCGGGCATTATCTGCAATGCACTGATGCCATTGTTCGCTCTCGAACGTGTGATTTGTACTCGCAGTGCTTCCGCAATACATTCACGGGTTTTAAGGATCAGCTTCGTCTCGACCAGACCGGGCCGGTCGGAGAGTAGGATGAGGGCCGAATACAGCCCAATCTCGGTATCGCTCAGGCAGCAACTGTTGAGACCGGCGGTAAAGTTAAACAGTGCATTGGCGTACTCCGGCTGGAAGGAAACAAACGAACAGGCGATTAATATTGCTTCGGTTGGACCAAACTTTATGGCACCGTTCAACTTACATCGTAGATCGCTTCCAGCTGCTGCCTCGTGATGTACACACCATCGTCAAACGTTAGCGTGGAATCGTTCGTCGAGCGGGCAACATGTGTTAACCAAACTTCGAAAAATCCAAGCTTGATCAGGATCAGCTGATCGTCCTGCAGAAACTCACCAAAACCCGGTACCCGTTTGGCAAACTCTACAATCCGCTGTACGGCCGGTGTCATGCGCATTGCGTACTGCTGCCACAACCAAATCCGCTGATCTTCGAGTGATTCGAGTGGCTGTGGAGGAAAAGCGAACACGATCGTTACTCAACAGTAAATCACTGCAATCCCAGAGTAAGCCACTTACGTTATGTTTCTCGCTGCAGCTGACCAGCGATATCCGGTTCTGCTCTTTGACCAGCTCGCTGGTGTAGGTACAGTGACCACGGTGTGCCTGTGCAATGCACTGGATGATATCGTACACGGACAGTTCCGGCGGTGTGAATGTCAGCGAATCGGGCAGGATCGTCGTTGACGTGCTGATCTCGGCACAACTATTGGTGGACATGGCGGCGTTTGGCGTGCTGTTGTTGATGGTGGTGTTGCTGCTACCGTTACTGCTACTGTTACTGATCGTAGTGGTAGTGGTGGGCATCCCGTGCGCGTTGTTCGTGTGGCCGTTTCCGAGCGAACCGTTCAGCTGTGTCACCGAAGGAGTCGTCGAGTTGACACATATGCTCATGTTTTCCTCACTACAACTACCCGCTTCTCGTGACTTTTTCGGCACGCGACCATACCGAACCGCTGGAAGCATAGCGAAAAAATAAAGTTAGTATTGAAGCAGCGAGGTCAAACTAAACATTTCCCCAACCATTGGCACACGAGCGTATATATGTTTCTGTCAAGTCAAGTTCCACCCTTCAAGTAGTGTGATAGCGGCAACTATTTCACCCTCTGCACGCATATAGTGGCCGCACCGTACCGTATTGGCAAACAGAAAGCGCAAACCATAATTGCATAGCGCCCACACGACGAATCGATTATGCATCCCCTGCCTGGTACTGCAGAAGAACTAACCCTATCTGCGAGAAGCGGGAGTAGAGATATGCAGCAACTAGCATACATTTCACCCCAGGCCCTTTGTACCCTTTTGTGCAGTAAATGGGTCGGTGCGCTCCCTCTCGGACCCACTTCAAACAGCGGAGAGAAGAAAATTGTAAATAAATCGAAACCAAATGCCAAGAGAAAAGTGCCCAAAGAGAGAGGCAAATACTAGACACCATGTTGCGTACCTATGATGCAAATTTTGTACTTCCGCCTCGCGGTGCACTCGAGTTGCAGGATTTGTGGTTCGTTATTTGAACTTTTCCTTTTACGGGACGAGAAACCCCCATCCCCCCACCCTGGCCCGAATAAAACGAATGAGGAATGAGGATGCAGGTTGGGGTCGGACTTTCAAAAAAACGGAACGATGATGATGGTTTCACGGCGAAAAGGGCACTGTAACTGCATGCGGCACCACACTTTACACAGATGTCTTGCGAAATCTGCACCAATCTAATGGTGTGCTGGAACTAATGTAGGTTGTTGGCTATACGCCGCTCTGAGGCATGTGTAATGAATTTGATATTGAGTCATTGTAGTAAAATTAAGTTATTTCAGAACAATTTCGAGGTTGTGCTTTTTTAAATAGGGAGTTGAAAATTAGAACGTTGGAAAAATGTATCACTTTATATTGGGGTTATCAATTTACTAACAATAAAATAAATATGTTATACCACTTGAATTAGTAAGCGCAATATTGTTCGTTGCTATAAATGATGCTAATTTAAATTTTCAAAAAACCAAAAATAAAATATTTGACAATTATTTTTAATAGTAAATTATTTAGTTTTAGATAGTTTCCAAAAGCAAAAGGTAGAGAAGAAGCACGTTTATTGATTTTTTTTAAGATGAAGCGGAAAATTTTCAGGTAGATGTGGATTTTTTCTACCCTTGTTAAGCTTCTACAAAGTTAAATTGAATCTGCTTAATTTTTTTTTATTTTCCTACTTGAAAAGCTTTTTTACGTATTGAGTGAGCCTAGCCGTATTCATATTCAATTTTATTTTAACTAAAAAACAAAAAAATAGGAAAAATTCTTCGGCTTCGACACATTCTAGTTTAACTTTAAAAGAAAAGGCTAGAAAGAATCGAAAACCCTATTACCACATTCGTTTTACGGAAACGGTAATGATTAGGCACGCGAATTGATAAATGTTTCTAAATTGTAACCTATGTCAAAGCTAGAAATATTTATATTTCTCCTTTGCAAAACGGAAATTCCTTCATCAAACTCCAAACTGCATCAAGCATTTCTCTGACATTATGGACCCTCTCCTGCATGAGGCACAGTCCACTTCCGCGTTACAAAAAGTGCAACAGCGGCAGAAGAGGGAAAGAAATGTGTCACGATATTACAGACAGGAGGAGAGTTCAAAGAACCCTAGCGCTACAATTTCCACAAACCTGGGAATGGCCGCCGGTGGTATCATAAATTGCGGAAAGAAATTTGCACAAAGCACCAAGCAGTAGTAAGGCATTTATACTGGAAGTACAACCGCGGGCAGCTTTGTTGTTGTTGTTGTGGTGGTGCATTACTTCACCGATACAGCACGACACCTTTCCGTGGGTGTAGCAGAAGGCAAGCATAACAGGCGCCCCCGTGAAGCGCGTGCAAAATTATGCTACGATAAGCGACCGTCCGACCCGTTCCGGCTTCCACTGTTCGGAGGCTACCGGGAGACGACAAGAGTCATTTTTTCACAACAGTTCACAACGGTAACGAGCGTGTGGAGGATGCAATGCAACAAACTGACTGCACACACGTGCAGTTCCTGGTTGCACTTTTCTTTAGGTTTGTTTTTTTCAGCTGCGTTTTAATCGAGTGACACGCAAGCTAGTTAATATCAGTAACACGGCAGCTGGAATGAAATGGATAGTTGTGTTTCGTTTGTTTCTCTTGTTGCTTGTTGGCGTACATTGGGGTACATTTAATTTCCCTGAGATCCTCGGCTTCACTCCCATCGGGTCACCCTCAATGTGAGCTAACGGCCATGCAACAAAGGGGTGGATCACCTGCACACGCTAATGGTAAGCCCATATCAATTTGCCAAACATTAGTGAAAGGAATGAAAGAAAGGGGACAAAAGCGTTTAAGGGTGATGTTATCGTAATTTTCTTCTAGCTCCTAGTCTAATAGTAAGTTATAATTTCTACCTCAAGTAATTGTGTGAAATGTTACGGTAATCGGTTCTACTAGACATTTGTTTTTGATCTTGAAATGATCAACACGAAATGGCGTTTGTAAATTGATAGATTAAGGTAAGGAATTAATTAGAAACGTAGTTTTGTAGTTAGAACACGAACAAATTTCGAGAGTTAAAATAGAAGCCATTTCTAGATATAATTTCTGGATAATTTGGAGCCATTGCTGGATATTTTCAAATTTGATTGAAATATGCTCAGGGAAGATGTGGATTCTTTCCCATTTTTTGGATGTAGTGAAATTTAAATTGATTCAAATATATTTAATTCTGTAAAATGATTTCCCAACTGCAATTTTGGAAAGCTTTACAACCTATGTGACCTAATGATGTTTTCAATTTAATCATTTCTTTAAAAAATCATTTCAATAAACAAATGTGCTTTAAGAAGCGTTTGTTTCTTCTCTTTAACAATGCGGGTTAATGTATAATTAGCGAAAGGAAAAAAATTGCATCAATTATCTTGGCAATAAATTAAAATATCTGTTAGATATACCAAACAACTTGACTATCAAAAAATATAATTTAAAAATGCACACTCTAATGATTTTAAATATTTGAGTTGTTAGAATGAAATTTGTTGGTTTCTCTTTTTCTATTTTTTACAATCAGACCACCTTTTTAACAGTCAAAACGATTTTTGGAATACTATTGCATCATAAAACAATCACATAAACAGCAGATGGAAATGTTATGAAAATACTCCTTTGAATGAGCAAAATCACGTAGTATTAACACTTGAGTTCCTGGAATATTTTCCAGAAAACTGAAAAATTCTTCAACATAAATGCAATTTTTAAAAATCCTGTAAATGAGCTTGATCATTTTGAAAAGTTTGTTTAACTTTTGTTTCATATAAATTGTATGAAACCCTTCCGCATAATGAGTTTTTCTCGCGCAACTACTCAAGCACAGGAACGGGATAAATTCGTAATTAGATGATTGATGACAGTAGTTGGGATAAACAGAACCATCCAAACGGGATTTGTTACCAATTCTGCCGTGTGACGATCGACACCAGTATCACAAAACCACCGAGTCACACATATGCTGCGTGCGCTTATTTACAAACTGATTTGGACCGCTGAACAGTACGGCGGACATTTGTCATGTTTGAAACACCACCACGCATAATCACAATTTCACAAAAATTACTTCTAGATTTTTTTCATTAAAACATATTTTAATTTTAAACAAAAAAAAGCATAATTACTCGTTAGACTTTGTTGCACATTGCACTGCATTTTGTTTGCATAATTAAGCTGGCGCGAATTAATACTGATCTTTAAAACATAGTTTTATCACACGTCGCAGAACACTTTCACTTTGCTTAGCCAAAGCTTAATGCTGTACTTGGTGGTGCTTTAACTCATCAATCATCACTAAACACTGTACTAACAATAATACTTTGCTAAACACAACACAAAACGATTGTGTTTAACAACGCTCTAAACACTGCTTAACGACAATTATTGCTTAATTTTGATCACTATTTCGTGTTCCAATCGAACCTACCGTACGTGCGACACTGGACCGTTGCACTAAACTGCATACACATCGGTTGCATCTGCGAGCTCAAAACTCCCGAATACGGTTTTGCAGCTTTTTTTTGTATCGTTCAAACCTTCTTCCCTATAGGAAGGGAGCCAAGTACTGTGTGTAACAACCGCTTGGAACACCGATAAGAGAAAACTACCGACTGTCCGGGTGGAAAATAAAAGCGAAAGGTAAGCAAATGCAATCCGGAAAAGCGTGCAACTGCAACCGGCATTTTTTCTTTCTTTCTCTTCAGTTTCTCCCTCCCAGTCACAGTGTACACCACCGCGCACTATCACTTTTCTTCCGCCTTTTGACCGAACCGCTTCAACGGTGGGTGGAGAAGTGGGAAGGAAAATGGAGGAGGGAGAGGAGGAAGGATAGTTAAGGGTGTGTATGCACTTTTGCTGCAAAACCTAGAGACGCAACCGATTGCAACCGATTGCAACCTAACCGAAGCGCGTGATACGATGGAAGGGATTCGCTTCCGGGCACGGTTTGGGTGTTTGTCGGGTCGAAAACGGAACTATATCGCCCTACGAGTAGGATACTGGTGCTGGTGCTGCTGCTTGCCCTTTCATTCCAGGTGTCCATTGGAAGCGTTGAAAGTGCTTCCGAGTGGACAAGTGGAACCTTTCGAAAAAATGCCAAATTAAACCTGGTCTTTGAAGCGACAAAATGGTAACTGTTGTGAGTACGTCGAAATTGAGCGGCAATGCAATGTCGTGTGGTTGCAATTGCACTTTGCAGCAAAAAGGGGAGGACGATTCGTGTGCTCGAAGCAGGAAGATAGGGAAACAAAAACTTTCTCTCCCTCCGATTACGGAAACACATAAGCCCAAATACTCGAATACTCTCTCACACTTACGAGATGGAAAGAGGAAAGCAGAAAGGGAAGGAGGGGGAGGGCTGGGGGAGGGGAGAGAATGGGAGGAACAGACAGAAAATGCACTTCAGATGCAGAACCCCTTCCAACGGCATGCCAGCAGCATTTGCGCCATGCACGCTCGGGTATTGTTGAGGGAAGAAAGGAAGGCTGAGAAAGAGGAGGTGTAGGAAGGGGGGTTGTTTGTTGCACCCGGGATTGCAGAAGAAAATCCCACCGTATCGAATAGAGGGAACAAATTTCCGAACCATGTAAACGGAAAGGAACACAAGGAAAAGTGTAGTTGAAGGGCCCAGCCGCAGTTGAAATGCCCCCAAAACCGATTGGAGTGCAGTTTCGGGCAACCGACGGGCGAAATGCTAAATCTCTTTTAGCGCACCTTTGTATTTTCTGCAGTGTGCGACTCCCAACGCCCCAGCCCACCTCAAAAACGAACCGTTAAACAAAGAAAGGAGCAAAATTGGAACCACAAAAGAGAATGAGAAAGAAAGGGTATTCAAGGCAGAAGAAAAGTCACATTCGTGAGCCCTTTTGTGAACGAGGAAATGCATCTTATTGTGTGTGTTTGTGTTTCCTATTTCTGTCTCTTGCTCTCTTGAAAGAAAATACGTGAAGTGAAATGGAACTACCAGGCAAGGCACCCTCCGCCACCCCTAAGGCAGGAAAAAAGCAACCCCAAAAACTGCATCATTGTGCAAGTGTTGCATTTCTTTTTCCCATTGCGATTCTTCGTGCCGATGACGGTTGGCGGAAGTGTAAAAAAGCTACAGTTTAGAGGTTGTAATGAGTTGTTTGAGGTTTGTTTTGGTGTTGATTTCTTTATGCCTTCCTTTTCGCACTCCATTCACTTGACCTTCGGTAAGACGTTGAAGCTTTCAATTAATATAAACACTGTAAGGAAGGGGACGAAAGAAACGGAGTAAATGTTGGACTCATATAAATATTTAACCCTATAAAACAGAAGTAAGAAAACCAGGCTGAGATTGTAATTATTAAACTGTTTTTGGTGGAATTTTTAACCGGTCCTGTTGTGCGAAGACCGTCGTCAATATCACTACATCACGATGATGTAAATAACATCGAAAATAAACTATTACTTACATAACCTCAACATATGATAAGACTTGGATGGAAATTTTAATTGTAAATGTGAGAAAAAAATCGAATATCTTTGCTTTATCATTTTTTCGAAGATTCAAGAATATCTAGTAAGAAATTCAAAACAATACACCGACAAATAACAACACAAACAATACAATAGTCTCCAAAAACTGTATATGTTTAATTTTCAAAAGTTTTCTCAAAACTATGTCCTGGCAACCAAAAATTAGCAAAAATTTGTCAAAATCCTGTTGTTTTTCACATAATTCACTAATTTATATGCATCAGATTTTTTTACATTTATTTTTATTGTAAGCAATATGCTGATAAATGAACTAAAGCACTAATTAACCATAAAAGTTTGCGGTTTGTTAAAAAAATTATCTCAACATCTCTTTTCTATTTTTATTTTTGTGCTGGTATCATCAAAACATTTTAACTTTAAATTACAATTTAGCATAGTTAGTTTTGATGTAAAGCAAATTAAAAATTTTAAAACTTTAATTACATTATTATAATCTTGGATAATATTTGTATTAAACATATAATTCTAATGATCGAAGAGAATTGTACAAAATTTCTTTAATTAATCACATGATCAATGCAATTTGCATAAAACATTTTCTGTATTGCGAGATTAGCTCTAATGTTAACCCTATTTAATATTTGCTTAATGTATAACAAAAAATTTATCTAAACAAAACCAATAGCAAATTGGTTCGATCTTTTCACGGATTTTAAAAACCCGGATTGCATCTAATTGCAACATATCCATTGTCGGGTTTTCCTATTCCACAACCCCTTAAAAGCTTCTTCCTGCGGTTCTCAGCCATCATCGACTCTATTTTAATCCTTCCATAACGGTACAGCATGCATTAATACCGTTAGAAGGAAATACACAGCAGCCACCACAATCCTTAGCATCCTCCGTACCATCCAGGGCTATTTCCACCCAATTACAGTGTTTCAAATTAAACCTACTGTCCACTTTTCCCTACCGTTTAAAGACAGACCACTGTAACCAGCTGGACGAGGAACCGTTTTCCGAAAGCGAAACAACGAAACAACAACACTGCTGGCCAATAATCATTCCCATGCAAACTGGTTCACATCGTGCCAGCGTGCAAATCAATAATAGCTACGTTTTGTTTTCGGTTCAGCAACATTGGCCATGTGGACAGGACCTTTTCTTCTCGGTTTTGGAGGAGAAAGAAAGATAAAAAGCAAAAACTTCCTGGTAGCAATCGACCCGTTCCTAACTAAGTGGGACTGGGCCTTCCGTTACTGGTACCTCTGAAGGCCCGAAAAGCTGGTGAAAATTATGCTGAGAAAATAGCAAGGAGAACACGGGATGGGCTAAAACAAAAACAACCGCAACCAAACGGAACAAAACCGGTGTGCAATTGCAGTCCTAACCTTTGGCAGTTTGGGGCGCTCTTGCATCAACAACCGTCCAGGCAGCAGCATTGGATTATCTCGGGTGGCTCATCGTGCAAGAGTGCATTCGCCTTTTGTCGGTAGCCGAGCGTAGCACCAAGCTTCCGAAAGAGCCAACAGATACGGCCACTGTAGCGGTTGGTGACTGTAGACCACCTTCAACATTTGGTCCGCTGCTCAGCTTCATCTCAGCATCTGCCTGTGACTAACTTTACGTGGACAAGCAGTAAAAAAAACAACAAAACTAAACTTTCTCATCCTTTATTCCATTTGCTAAAAAGCGACAGGAGAAATTATTCGCTGTAAAACAACAAAAACATACATAGTACAATTCCACTTACATACTGTTTTCGAAACGATTGGAGAAAAACTCTTAAACAAATGTCGCATGTGCATCGGTCCGGATGCAATAGGGGTGGGTTAGGAAAAATTGAAAGTTCGAACGCAAACAACGCATTGGGGAGGCTACACCAACTACAGCTCATACGTAGAAAAAAAAGGTGGAATTTCAAGTTTTTCGGGTTCAGCTTTCCCGGGTTTCCTCCCACTCATGGGGACAAGAAGTTTGCGGATTTCTAGCCGGTTGCGTCATGCTTTGCAACTCTCACTCTCGAGATAAACACGTTGTTCGTGTGTGAGGGGAAAAAAGTATGAATGGAATGATCTATTTCGAAGGAATGTGTGTGTTAAATATTTGATCAACAAAATTTGAACGAAATTTTTTTCAAACATACTAAAGAAAATGCATAAATCGTAGGAAATGGATTGGAAAGCTCAAGGCAACACAACTTGTTATCAAATTATTTTTTTATTCATAGACAATCCATCAAGAGAGATGACTAAAACATAATTGTTTTACGTTCGGCATGTAGTTCAAGGTATTTACTTAACTTAATATTTCACCGAAAGAATCACATTTTTCAGGCTCAATTAAAGTGAAAAACATATTTAGTATGTCTGTCAAAAGCCATATGAAGGAATTACCGCAATAGCATAAGTATGCTAGCATAGCAAATAGCATGCTAAACCACTTAACAATCACTGAAGTAGAAATAGCTCCAGGATCAACAATTGTCAACAGAATAATTTAATTCAACCTAGCTTTGAAACTCAGAAGTAAAGGATTTGTCTAGAGAACGTCAAATATTCATCATATCACCGCTTGAAGACCGTGAGGTCGTGATGGTAC
Organism: Anopheles funestus; assembly: GCF_943734845.2. NCBI lineage: Eukaryota > Metazoa > Arthropoda > Insecta > Diptera > Culicidae > Anopheles > Anopheles funestus. Next base: position 35,786,926 of record NC_064599.1, read on the forward strand.
TTTAAGTTAAACCATCTATAGAGAGTGCCCGAGCTATAATGGCGCATCTTGGAGATTAAATGTAATTTAAACATCTGAAGGAGGATATATATGTATATCATCACAACATTAACTAAAACTCCCATTCAGAATTCCAACGGATACTTACAATCACGGCTCATGCCCACCGAAAGACATTTCTTGAAGCGACAGTACTGGCAACGGTTGCGGTTAAGCCGTATCACTAGACACTTGCCATCCCGCAGACATCGATACTCGATCTGCTTCTGTATGCTGCGCCGGAAGAAACCCTTGCAGCCCTCGCACGACGTAACACCGTAATGGTAGCCGGATGCTTTATCACCGCACACACGGCAGGCGACGAACGTTTTCGCGGTCGTCGTTGAACTCGCATCGGAACCGGCACACGGTGGGTCTGGAAGTAGCAAAAATAGGAAAATTAATTAAAAAGCAATTAGATTTAGTTTCCCGAAAAAAAATGGCGGGGAAAAAAGAATTCTGAAAATAATTTCGGACAATGGAGCTCCAATTAATCAGGTACTTCAGTTTAAAAATAACCTCTTGGATCAATTTAAAGCATTCATCCAGAGACCATTTAATTCTTGCTCCCGTTCTGTGGACACCTACTTAGGGCGTGTTTGATTAGAATGCATCTTCAGACATACATATGCATCCACTCGCCTTAAAGTGTATGCAAGTTACCAAGCACGTTCTTTCGCAGCTGGAAAAATTATTTGCCCCTTGACCGACGAACACACAGAATGGACTTTGAATATTGTTTTCCAATCCGTTGTGCGTAAATACGATCTCTAATGTACACAAGCAGGCAATGGGAAAGCTTGCTAGCGAAAAGCATAGTCCCAGAGGGATAGGTTAGGGATAATGTTGCATACATTTGCGCTGCACCAACCCATCTTCAGTTACACCACATAGGTCAATGTTACGCGAACGCAATTAGCATAGAACAGAAGGCTCCCTGTTTTTTTGTTTTTGTTTTGTAGCTCGCTTTTGCTCACACTGATCACGATCACGTATCTCTTCCGAATGGTTCCACAGATGCAGATGAAACTTCCCTTCCCAAGGGTGGTCAAATTTATTCACGCTTGGTCGCATGTATAATAGCACTCGAATGTTTACTTGATTGTATTTTAAAGATGTTTGTCGCAGGGTGTTTTGGAAAAGTGACAGAACTTTTATTCCTCCATAGAAAGGAATTTGTGGTTGTTCTATTCTTGGTTCGATAAGAGCTTTTAAGTTTGTTTTATGATAACGTAATTCGTTCTAAATAGAGCTTTAGAACCAAATAATAAAAAAAATATAGACTCCACACTGTGTACTGGGGAATATTGAATACATAGATGTCTAATCAAAATTAAAATCAATTCAGATTTCTTTAAAATAAAGATTCGTTATACCTACATATGTATATGTCATTCTCGACGTAAAAGAAATTGTCTAAATTTTTCTTGTTAAATTGTTTAAACAGTTGAGCCGCCATCTAATGGATGGCAAGAAGAACAAAATTCTATCCATTCTATCACTTTTTACAATAACCAAGCTTCACACCTCGAACATACACTCCTCACGAGCATAAGCACATCCTTGGGCTATGCGGCCATTCCTAACGCATGTGCTATTTATGTGACCATTTCTTCTCCCACCCCTTCCCAGAACCTTTCCCAATCCGATTGCATTACAATTGCAAATATTTCAATTTAAAATCCATTGATCAACACGATACAGTGAGTGTGCGATGGGCCCAGCCGTAGTATGTTGGATGTACATGTTCACGTCCAACCAGGCTGCTCGGTTTGCTGCTACTTCCTTGCTTCGGTGCGCGTTTGGCGAATTCGAGCACCATAAACGGTCCCAAAACGGCGCACGATAACCGGCTACCCGCACCGAATGGGAACGAAACCTCCGGCAGCGACGGTGGTCGCGGACCAGTTCGTTGAACTTGGTGTGCCGTTTTTGTTTTGCTCCCCGTTCGTCGGCATTTTTATGTGGAGCGAAGAAATGTGCGAGCAGTGGATGAAGGTTTTCGCATCAGAAAAACAAAAATACATTAAAGTTCTCGAGTCGGTTGGCCGTGTTTTGAGCATAGCTTGGCGAAAAGAGAGACACCGGTGCCGTACAAATGCGTGATCTCGTTCGTGGACAAAGCTGCAACATAGGTACCCCATTTCATGCCCCAAGCCTTCTACCCTCCGGACGGACATCGTCGGGCGCGATCGTTCTCCAAAGTAAAAGCTCGTGTAACTGTAACGGCCGAAACTGCAGAGCTTCGGAAGCAGCAACAACATCGGACAACGCATTGCGCTGTGGTTGCGTTCGCCTGAACGGACTGATGATCTTTCGTTTCTTCTGCATTGATTTTCCGGCGGGAATACGCAACCATCGTGTACGGCCGGTGCGGGTGCAGGAATCGTGAGGCAATGCGACAGCATGGTCGTTGTGTAATACCACGTACTGCACTTTGGCAGGAAAGCAAACGGACGGCGAGGACCTGCAGTAGGTTGTGCCGATTTACTTGCAATGCTGATTGGCCCGATTGTCGTATGAAAAATTAGAAGTGTAATGTAATATGTAATGAAATTACTTATCCTTATACTTATTTTTGAAGAAATTAAAAAAAACTATTGATATATGCAGTTACATTGATAAAACTAATAATTATTTTTATGATTTCTGTTCGCACAGTATTAAACGAACATTTGTAAAAAATGATTTTTTCGATATGAATTATCGTTCAAAAATTCGTTCTCACTTTATGATTTTTTTTTAATAAAAAACAATAAAACAAATTAAATCTCTGTAACGCTACGAATTAACCCTACAATCAATGAACATATCTAATAAGAAACATATCTAACTGATTAACTAAAAGTTTTTTTCAAAAATACACATAGTTCTACGCCATCGTGAATCACATAAATAGATATATAGAACAATTTTGTTCAAAGACCTGACGAGTTCTTCCACAAAAATAATTAGGGTGTTGAGGCAAAATTTTAATTTTTGATATTTTTTTCAACACACGATTTTTTTATTGTTTTGGTTCCAACGATATTTGCCTCAGTGCTGAAGATAATATTTATCCACATAATTTTCCCGCGTTAAAATACACTTTTCATTACATCAATCAAACGTTTCTCCAAACGAAATCGTGTTCAAGTAGTACAAGCTCTCGTTACTGTTACAAATCCGTTGTAATATTCTTAACACTAGCACGAGTTATACTCTACTTAAAAAGCAATAAACAATATACAATTATTCCAATAAAAAACAATATACAATATATATAATTCCTATCAATGTAAGTTCATCCAACATTGTTTTTTTTTCTATCTGTTCTATTGTTTCTTTTGTTCTAAAAAACAAAACGCCGGATAGTGAGGAACTGTATCAAAATTTTAGCAAATCTTTAAAAAGGGCCATTAAAAACTGAACTCTGCAAGGTATTCCAGCGTACAGCGAAAAACCATCCCGTTGACCGTTTGCTTCTTTCATTCGTTTGAATGTTCCACCGTACATCCATCAACCGGCCAAAGCTTTCTAGGTGACCTACGGCAACATACCGAACGAATGGCTCGATCGCGATCACGAGAACGAAGGGAATTATACTTATTAATAAACTCATAAATGTATAACGGTACACCGCTCTCCTAAATGTAACAATACGCAACGAACGCAGCATAAGGGAATGGGGCAACAAAACCTAGAAAAGAAAGCATCGGCGAAAGAAATTTGCAAAAAAAAAAAAAACGTTCCTACAGCATTTTGCGGAAACACCATGGACACGGTGTGCTAGAGATATTCATCAACATCATCAGGCCGACGTCTTTCACGGTGTGTACACGGCGCGTATACGCTCCGAGTCACACGTCCACCTCCACAATCGTCATCGACGCAAAAGGGGGATATATATAAAAAAAAAAACAAACAAACACAACAAGGTGAACTTCGTCTTCTTCGGTCAGAGAAAAGTGATTGAGAATGAGGTTAGAGATGGAAGAGACAGCCGAACAAGAAAAAAAACACACATGTACTCAATCACAAAGCGTCTTTGGTTTAGCTTCTAGGCATCGCTTAACCTCTCCTTAACCGCCTAAGCTAAACAAGTCTTACGACACGCGGCCACGACCCATCACATGATATTGGTGGCATCTTTTTATATGCCCTCCGGGCACAAGATCGTACCTCGCTGCGAAGCCTTTCCACTGATAGAAGCAGAATCTTCAACACTACAGCATAAGGCTTTCAGCCCTGTTTTTTTCGTGCCATTCAGAACTCACTATAGGGAGCCCGGTTCATTGTACATTAAATCTAGTGACAAGTAAGTCGGTGGAAGAGAACGCAAACGAAACTTTGGATCGGTTTTATTTTTGTTATTTCCTATCGCTCTGTACCAATTCCGCGCCATTGCCTTCTCCAGATCGCTTGGGGATGACTTTGATTGCGACGTACACACACGCACCATCCAAACATAGTTCGCGAAATGAACAAAGCCACTACAGGAGAAGAATCTTTGCTCTTGTGGCAATAGTAAAACTAGCGACATAAAAAATTCCGCTCATTCGCATCTGGTCCGAAACATTTGACTTTTTTGGGGGAGAAGAAGGCATTGTACCGATTGGCACGATCAAACCCCCAAGAACCCGTTCCGCGGTATGATGGTTTGACGGAGAGTCTCCGGTCTCCGTGACCCCTTAGCCGTGTTGCTTCCCAGGCCCACAACGCCACTGCTGTCCCGTTAAGCGTTCGATCTAACAACGAATCGATCAGCGGTTTGTGTGCTGTGTGTTCGTCGTTCCCCATTCGCGCGATATCATCGTGATCCAATCAGCACAAGTCATAATTAATGAGCTATGCTCATGTACGAATTCTGACAGCAGCAGCCAGAGGGCAACCATTTCCTTTCGGCCATCAGATCCGCACATACACACATATTCGGGCGGGTTCGTCGTCTGCGTTGTTATTATTCGTACGCGTGTTTTTTTGTTTCTAGGTTTTTGTTTTGTTTTTTTTAGTGCTGTGCCTATTTCCCTGATGAACGTGCGCTTCTTTCCTTGTCACTTGTTAACGTATCCGAAAACGGCTTCTTTCGCTGACGTAAAGCTTTCTTACCAAGCGCATGCCACATTAGTGTCCATTCGAGCAACCCAGATTACCTAATGGGGCTTACGAATTCCGTGCGTTTCATTAGTCTCAATCAGGTCGGATGGCAATGGCTGTGAATCTTCACGATCATACAAGCGTTTAGCATGGAAAACAATCAGATGTACGGCACAAATACCAAAATTCGAACCAGGCGTAGAGTAGGAACGAAACTCGTCCAACACTGCTTGCGGTCCATGGGAACAAAAGTGGAAGGCGAACGGTTTTTCGCGACCGCTGACCGCTAAATTTCGTATGCAGCTCCGATGCTGCACGTGAATTAGCATCGCTTCATTCAGGTCTGACATTGGTACGGGTGTACACGTATTTCTTCCTTTATCCAATTTACTCACCATAAACTATGCAACTCTGCTTTACTGTGTGCTCTAGTGTTCCGAGTGATGTTGGAGTAACGGATGTCAAACCCCACTTCCCATGTTTCAGCACACTTGCCCAAAATGGGGTTTTTTGTCCAAAAATTTCGAGTGCAAATCTCGAACGAATTTTCATCTGCTCGCAATCTTTACCGCACTTGATAGTCATTTTATGCAGCTGGTTTTTCTCCCGAATGAATGCTCCTAACCGTGATTTTTTTTTGTAAGAAGGTGTGTATCTTCCGTGATATTAGTCATGCACATAAATTGACACGATCCGTGCGGAAAGTGCGCAGAAGCCGAATTTTAAGTCCGTACGATCGAAACCATTGTACCGAAGTGACCAAAAATTTGTTATTTCTTGCGTATTTGGGGTTCTGTAATTTTGGTTATTGCTGACAGGGCATTTATGCATGCATCAGGGCGAACTTTACAGCGAAGTAGACAAGTTCAAGCCGAAGTTCAAGAGTTCATCTTTTGCGTTTTGTCCTTTTGTATGTCCATGAATGACCGACCGTTTTTTGGTACAATTTAGAAATGAACAGATTAAGCATGAGACGAGATTTTTTGTAGCTCCCCAATGAGACAACTAGGAGTTAATAATCCAATAATATGTGTGGCATATCTCGAGGGGGTCAGCGTGCTACAGAATAACATATTTTAAAGCTGTAGTATTACAAAGTGATCATGCTCAAAAGTGCTCATTAAAACGATTTATTAAGGCAATATACAGTGACCAGTTATAGGACCTGTTTGATAGAAAAATTCATCAATAATTTTCCATATAATGAATTATAATGGCTGATTCTTTGCACATCGTGTTACATCAAATGCTTCGATCGATGTTATTATCTCATCCCAGTTCAAATAAATTGTATGTTTGAATAATTATTGTCTCTTCTTCTATGTTTAACGACCATGCAGGTCATGCTGTCCATTTCTGGTTTACTAGACTAATTTTTACCACGTAGCCGGATAGTCAGTCCTTGCCACGGGTTAACGGTCCGGATGGGATTTGATGCCAGGTCCTATCGTGTGGAGCTGGCGCCATTTACAACATACAGCACCGGACCGCAGTCCCAAATATTATATTGGTAAAATTTATAAAATCTTATTTTAGCATCCAAATAAAGAATATTAAAATAAACTCAGTAAAGCTCTATTGTTTGAGACATCCTTTTCACAGCATTAAGTTGGATTGGACTTGTATATCGAAACTATTGAGAATTTGCTGGAATGATATGTACTGAAATATACAGAAAAGATCTTTTGTTTAAAACCCCAATCGAAATACTTGATCTTACCTGCTCGTACTCCAGCACATGATCTCTGAACGCCACCGTCATAGCTCGACGAGGATACTTTCGTCCTTTCCACAACGGTGTGTGCCGTCGAACTGATCAGTACACAGTTACCAGACCCGACCGCAGGCATTAGGCCACTACCGGTTGAATTGCTTCCGTTTATGTGCTGTCTCGAGCTCGGTAATATCCCCAGTCCGGTTCTTGTAGAATTGCACACCGGACTGGGTGGTGTGTCTCGGGCGGGCGACTCGCTCGACTCATGATCACTGAAGCCGCTCTGCGTATTCGAGTCTTCCGGTGTGTCGAAAAAGTGCAAATTAAACTCTGACCCGGCATCAAAGTTTACCTCCGCCAGGTCCTCGTCGATTTTGGCCAGACTCGGGCTAAGCCCGGTACCGGACGGATCGAGCGAATAGATATCCATGCTTTCTCCCGCTATTACACAAATATATAAAAAAAAGGCACAAAAGACCACTCACAAACGCACTGACAGTATCACTAGCACACCATCCCGTCCGGTGGCAGACGGTGTACAATTAACTAACCTTGTAACTAGTAAACTTGGGGCACTGGGTAACATGGCACTTGGGTTTCGCAAGGAAAGATTTACAGCTTTCGTGCGCTCGCTTGTTGAATTTTCACATCGCTACGCTAAACCGTGTCACGTCGATCCATCGAATGGGTGAACAACGGATTCACCACGCACAGACCATGCACGCGACATCCAAACAACGAACCAAAACTCTTTCGAATCGGGGCGGGGAAGCGAATGGAGCAAAGCAACCGAACGAAAAAGCTCGCCCAGAACTCGTTACGCTTCGGTACGATCGTCAGCGCTGCGCGTATCCATTCTGGCGAGAATCTTAACGCATACTGGCCGCGCTGGTAGAAAGGTAAACAGTCAACATGTTCCCGGTTGGATGAACCCCATTTGCAGACCACAAGAACCGCTCCGAACCAGCGAGAGAGTGTACGTTCGCAATGCTCACGGTCGGGGCAACGGCATACTTATACAAGGGATGGTAACCTGGCGGGAACTCTTTCAGAATGGAAGAGATGCGCCTTTACCGTTTGTGTATGGCTATCGGTGTTCAAATACGATCTTTGGAGAGCGTTCCGCAGCATACAGAAAGAAAGTATGTGAATGCTGGATGGTCCAGAAGGGTGATATGTTTTTTTTTCTCTCGGATGAGTGCGTTGTCCCATCGATGGAGAGATTCACAAAGTGTCGCTACTGCAACGTGCATATGCAAAATTGGTACTATTGTTAGCAACAACGGAGTAGAACGACAGAACTTCGGAAAAATAACTTCTGAATATTTGTCGATCATTACAGATGCTGGTCCGGAAGATGAAAAATTGGGAAGAGTTTTTATTTTAGAACATAGCGCTATTTGTAACAGTTGATAAAATTTGAAAAAAAAAACACTCACACACAATTACGAAAATCAGAATTATCAAATTAGAGTATAAAATTACATTTTACATAAACTACTTCAACTCGAAATCTTATAACAACTTGAGCACAAAATGATTTTTTTTGCATTTTTGAACATATTTTTACTGCTCTACATAGCTATTTGAAAAATGCTTTTATTTAAATTTACTTTCATTATTTGTACTCATTTATACTTTCATTAAATCTTTCAATACTAAATGGATTGCACAATGCAACTAACAAATTAAAGTGCGTTATAATCAATTTAACAGACAATTAGATAAGAGGTATCAAGATTAGTAAGGGTAATTTCGTCTCCAAATTCGACTCCACAAACAGATGCTCGAGTGTCACAGAACCCTTCTCCAACGGGCAGTAGGAACGGGTACTAAATAAATCAGTTACGCCACTGTCGATCACCTGCCCAACCTACTGACGGTCTTCCTTCGTTAATCTGCTCAAGAAACAGCATCCGACCTCTCCCGTTCGCAAGGGAATCTTCTTCAACGATCAAGTTCAATGCTGCACCGAGCACAGCTTTAAAGTCAACACCGTGCCAAAACCTACCCCGATGGGCGGGCACACATAAATCGCCAAAGAATGAACGATGCAACAACCGTGGCAGTGGTGGGCAATCGGAAAAGTGCACTCACGTTCGGTGCACGCGAATGACCGGGCTTAATGCAACCGGTGCCCCGTGCCCGGCAAACCCCGGGATGGGATTGCGGTCATCGAACGCGGGCACAAATGGCTCGTGCAGGATAAGCGGAAGGAATTGCATCTTCCCAGAATTGAATGCATCGAGGGAGTTCCTACTTCATTGGGTGAGATGTAGCATCGTTAAGCCAACTCGAATGTGTATCGCTTCAGGTGAGCATAAAACGAAACGCTTGCGCGAACCTTTTCCGCAGCCGATTTTCATCCGTTTTGCGTGTACACACAGCGATCGAATCTTCGCACACACGCACCGGACTGATAAAACTGGGCGCGTGTGCGCCTGCTGGAAGCTGTGCCGATGATGGTTTCGGGCGGCATGAGGATGCCATGGCAAAGACCATGGTTGCGGGATGATGACAAAACCGACAAACGCACAGTTACGGCATTGGGTGATGATGGGTTCGAAACTAGGAATGGGACGACACGAGGAAACAAACAGCATAAACGGGCGATGCTTATAAATGGGTACACAAACAAAACGTAAAAAAAAATACATAACGTATTCCATTCCGTGGCGGTGTGGCTCTGCTTGCAAGAACACACTGAATGTTTTGTAAAACTGGCAGGCGAGCGAAAGAGCCAACAGTGGGAGGGAAAGAGATAAAAAAAAACACCGGGAAGATCGGTCACTGACCCCCCCAGTGGGTGCTTAGCGGGATGCGATTCGATTTTTCTTTTTCCCGCTCTCTATCTAGATAGAAGTAAACAATGAGATTTACCACTCTTATCAGACAGTTAACAATCTCATCTGTTTATTACACAAATCTAAATAATAGATTATATTTTTTTCACTTTTTAAATTCGTTTTAGTATCTCCAGCATCCCTCCTTTGCACAAACTTCGCAAAAAAAGCTGCTGACATTTGACAGGAGTTTTGCCAACAACGCTTTTTTGTGTTGTAAAAGTTTACTAGCGCAAAAAATTTAAAATTATCCTGAAGTGAAAGCCAATTAAATGGGTAAACGATAGATTTGTTTTGGATAAATTGTGTAAGTTAAAATTCGCTTTCAATTTTGCCGAAAGATGCTACAGCCCACAAGGATACACAGGACAAACAGACTCAACGTTGCTCAAAGTTGATTGATCATGAAATCGGAGTGTACCATGCCGATAAAGTGGGGGCGAACCAAATATACGCTAGACAGAAGGCTTTTCTTTGAATTGTTTGCACGAAAGTTAACATAAAGAACCCAAAAACTGTCTCCTTAATATTCCTATCCGTTCCATTAGGTCTCATCCAGGTGGGTGGAACTATTGTGCACATGTGGGAACAGGAGAAAGTCCACAAGGAAGCGTTAGATCGGTTAATCAACAAGTATCGAGTCTGATCGATGGGCCTGCTACCATTTTGAACGCGACAGGATTTACACTTGGTGCCAGAACAGCACTGCTGAGTGAGAAATACGCCATGGCGTGTACGGTTGCTGGTGGATATGTAATTTTTGAATATTACTATGATCGGCTCATCTCAAGTTGGTGAACGATCCGATCTTCACCGACAATTCACCGACCGGGATGAGGCATCACGATACAGGACGAGAATATGTTACAGAACAGGCCCCGATCTCGATGTAATTAAGTTGGGGTGCCGTACAGCGATCAAGATTGCAGAGAAGGTGTAAATACTTCATGACGATCTTGTCCATTTAGAGCTATGTTCCATGTATGTTCCATGCAAAATATTTGCTGTTTTTATCGTGTATACTAAGCAGACAATTTGGGCATGTTGCAGCATTCTGACTAAGAGCTTAGATCTAACTGAATGTACATCATGTATACACTCTATCATTGGAATCAATTTTCCGAGTCCAGTAATTGCTATACTTAAACAGGAAAGCTTAAGAAATGCTGCACTAGCTGGTAGAGGATCGCTAACTTCTGCTGAATCGAGTGATCATAAAAGTGATAAATGTAAATCACCACACACGATTTACTGCGGCCATAAAGGAACATGCACAACTCTCCACCGTAGCTAAAGCGAAAGTATCATGAAGCATCCGTTTTATTGCACGAGATAATCCGGGCAGCTGATATTGCCAAAGCTGGAAGCTTTTGACGGATGATCGCGGGAGAAAATCCATCGCAAGGGAAGTTTATAGTGTCAACCATCCCATTTTGCATATCACATTCGTGCCACAGACGGAGGTTCCAAAGCTCCACCAAAAAGACGTCACAATCCATCCTGAAATGACAGTTGCGCTTGTCATCATCGTTCTAGAGGCATTGGTCGAATAGTTTTTGTAGTGGAAAAAAAACCATCCTCCTATCGTTAAAATAGAATGAAGCACAGGCACAAAAAAGGAAAAAGCGTCCATTACATTATTTGATAATTCATGCTTCATTTGCAGAGCCCCGTAACGATAATGCTTCAACCATCGCCTCGTCGGTTCCGCGTGGAAGACTTTCTGTTCAACAAATGTGAACGCCTTGTAATCCATTTAATACGCTCTTTAACCTGAATACCTGATGCACACACGCCGGTATTTTGGTATCAAGATTTGAGAAGAAGACGTCTTAGAAGAACTGATGGATTATTCGTGCCTTTACCAGACCAGAACCAATAAATCACAAAATCCCCACACTCATGCCGGGGAATCAACCAATTACTGTGGCGGTCCTTTGGGAGATGATAAGAATGCGCATATCAAATTCGTGCAAAACTCGTGGGAAAATCGACCAAGGGCCATTGACCCGCGGACAGAATGCGAACCACCCCATCAGAATACGCTCATGCGTAAGTACGTGCGAACGCGTAAGGTTAGTTAGAAGGGTTAGAAACAAGAAGCAGGGTAGAATCGATTCGCGCGGCCTGGAAGGTGGTAGTAGCGATCACCGTGTGCCATCGTGCCGTTCGCGATCGTGTGTCCGTGCGTAATGAGGCTTAACGCGCGCGAAGAAAGGTGAACGAACTTTGCGGGCCCATCGCAGGCATCGTCTTCGCCGTTGTGTCGTTGCCGTCGCCCGTCATCGCCCTTTTGCCTTTTGGTGCTTTCTTTCTGCTGCTGCTGCTCTCTTCCGTATTCTGTCTTTATTTTTATTATTTTTGGAACGATTCTCCCGGCTGCTGGGTCTTGCGCATTCGGAGCCACTATTTTTTTCTCCTTCTCCTTTTATTGGGCTCTTCACCGTTTAATCGTTTCTTTGCACCTTTCTCCACACGCGAGAGCAAAGATGTTAAGATTTTTTGTTGTTGTTGTCTCGTATCTTTTGGTGTTGTTTCGCTTAACTTTACTATTCCTGCGTCCCGCATCCACCCGCAGAGCACCCAGACTGTCGGACAATTAAAATTTAAAAGAACGAAAAGAGCGCAACGCAATGTTTGACATCTTGATAAGGGAAGAATGGGCCGTTACGAATCGATCTTTGGCGATCGACAAAGGTTTAAGGGATACGATGTGTAGCAAATCTGGAAAGTTGGAAGATGGACATAGTTTGAATGGAAGAAAGTGTACGAAGGTGGATGGAATAACAGCTTTTGCAATAACAATTCTCGTTCCATCGAGCGAGGTATACACATCGCGTCGAAATGTTTGCCAAATTATGCGGCAGATCACATTTTCAACGCACGAAGGCAAAAGTGTCAGCGAAGCGGTGTGTATCCAAAGCTGAACCACAAAAGAGAATGATGAAAAATCGGCACAGGCCAAAGCTTGGCAAAACGATCCATTTTACCATGGCGTAGCGGAGTGTCGCAATTATACGACGGTGCTCATTTCGTTTGCTACATTTAGCTAATTAACTGCTATATAATGAGACTTATTTTGTGATTACTTCCAGAAGCGTGGTTGGTAAATGTATCAAAAAACTGTTTAAAATAGCACAACTTAAAGCAATGGGGTTTTTTATGCTTAATATACAGTTTATGAAACAATTGGTAAATTTTGTATTTTGCAAATCAGTTGCCAAGTTGAATACAAATAATATCCATAATAGTATGAATAATATGAAGTTGGAGACATTTTGTTGTTGACAACCATTTTGCGGATTTTGCTTTCAGCGCTTCTTTTTGGCAATAATTTACTTAAACACTTTTGGTGGTCCGGTGTTATTCTCATTAAGTGAACATGACGGTCCAGTTTAATAAGCCGTAGCTCAACGTTCATTGAGTAGATTGGTTCAGCTAACCGCTCTTAGAGTGATTTATTTATTGACCTTTTTATTTGGATCCCGAATACTTTAAAGCACTTTTGTCCCGATTTTGGATTGAAAACCTTTGCTTACTGGAACTGTATATTAAAGCAGAGTAGAGCCTGTAGAAGATCATTTTCTAAAAGTTAATGATGAATCGTTTTTATTAGCAACATTGTTTTGCTCGATTAGAACGGACTGGCCGTATCAAGACTTATTTTACCACGTAGCAGGATAGTCAATCCATACTACCGAGAGACGGTCCGGACGGAATTTGATCCCCAGTCCTGCCGTGTGGGCCGGCGCCGTATATCACATGAACCACCGCGCCGCGCCATATGAGAAATAATTGTTGTTTACAGTTTTTCAAGTTTCTTCATCTGGTATCTTACGATCACGTCTTATCAATTGAATTCAATGAGCTTTAAAGTTGTGGAATATGTTTTCGTCTTGCTCTCTATCTCATCTCCTGCTACTTGGTGCTATAACTTTAGAAAATATTGATCCATATTTTCTGTCTCTTCTTAACATTTTAAACCGTCGTCTAGATAATCATGCACTCTTGAAGGGATCGAACACCGTTCCTAACGAAATGAGATTCCCATCAGCAACTCAACCGCTGGGAGTTGCGTCTCCAGAATTGGGAATCGTTGTTGATAGGAGGTCTTATTCTCTATTTATATATCCGTATAGTTCATATAGTATATTAGAATAGTCTGTTAGTATATTCACACTTGATCTACAATATCTAGCGATACTTTTCCGCTTTGTGATTTTTGTCTGCTGTAGGAATTCTTTAAATCGCTCATAATCGAGCATTGTCGCCTGCCAATTAAAAGTCCCAGCTTTTCTGGTGGATGCATCGGCATTATTACACTATTTCAGTTTTGCCATGCTATGCCTTTGTTCAAGTGGACGGCATTAAAAGACCTTAAAAGGCGTGTCTTCGAGTGTCATTCCACTAACGTGATCAGCTCAGCGGAGAAGAGTCAGCCAAAATACGTAGCACGATAAGGAGTCATCTCATATAGCTCATAATGACTTCCACATATACGAAGTCCTTCTCTGCATTTTCATCTCTAGCACAACTAAGCGATTTCGTAAAATTGGGAAAAAATCCTTATCTCTGAGGCGTTTCTACTATAAATATCCTTAAAACTTTGGAGGATATATATAACCTTTTATATGTAAAATGGAATTGAACCAGCGAAGTCTTCCCAGTGTACTAATTAGACATGCTTATCTGATGAAGTATAATTTTAGAACTCAACGTACCAGCCAGACCTAATAGTTTATGCTCAGTAATGTATCCGCTTTCCACTTACCTTCATTTTTAAGATCATCCAAACTTGAAATCGACGATTCGGTTGCCGTGTTGATGTAGCCCGGGGATGAAACCGTCTCATCTGCCGAACCGACACTGCACGTCGAGGATACTTCACCGACATTAACAGTGCTGCAGCTACTATTTCCGCCGGCCTGAACCGTACCGTGCCCTACCAGGCTGGCCGTGTTGTGCAGAAGGGTCGTAGTCGAGGAAGCAATTGCCGAGCTGCATTGGGTAAGAATTAACCAGATATCAGCAAGCAAAGAACGATAAAACAGAAGATTAAAATTAGCGCCAAAGGATGGACAGTTAAAAATGTAGATAAACAAAAAAAAATGAGGTCCCGTGAAAAAGAGCGGATTTTAACCCGGATGGGGGAGAAAGGCATATAATGTCACACTATCTTCTCGTCCGTCTCGATCCTTGGTTCTTTTTCCTCTACGAATTGCACTGACCCCTTCCCTTTTGACCGTTCTCCTGTTGGCCGCTTGAGTTTTTTTTTTGCTACCGAACTGGACGAACTCGCCAGCAACAGAAACAAAGAAATCGTTGACCTATATTCAGCTGATCAAACCAGTGCAAACGGGAAATGACTTTTAGCACCGGGAAAATGGGGTCAGCACCGGTGCGAATGCCTGCTAACCGCTTCGTTGGTAATGTTGTTGCAAATGCAGCCGCTTCAAGCAATTGGTATCCGTACCTTTCCGAGCTGTTCGAGTTGTTGGAGAACAGCGAATGTTCCATCTGCTTCGCGTCCCGGTTCCCGGGGAATATTTTTATTCGTAGTTAAAAAACACACACATACACTTCACATTTCGGTACTTCCGGGACACTCAATGCTGTACGTTCGGACTTTTGGTCTGGATTGATATTAAACACACGGTAGCAATGTATGGCAACCTGTAGTTATTATCTAATCATCACATGCTGCACTTCACTGTCTTCGACGACGCACAACAAACACATCACAACACCGCAGGAAGTTCAATCGAAATCACACAACGCACTAAGGAAGGAACATGTCACCAGCGAGCGTGCGAGCGAGTGAGCGCCGTGGTGTGTGCGTACTCGGGAACGTGCGAACCAGGACGACGATTTGCCGTGCCAGCCAAAACACTTGACATCCTTTTCCGCGTTCTTTCGAGTGGTTCTTCTTATGCTGCACACTACCACAATGACGGGAGCAGCACGCAAAGCCGCCTTCGATGAAGTTGCCCACTGCCAGTCCGGGAGAGGTTTCTGTGTGTTGGCAGGCTTCCTGTATGTACTTGCAAGTGAGCAGACCCATATGCTCGGGACATTTTCTTACCGGTGCAAAAGGGCACCACTTTGCTCTCCACTGGAGCCTGCAACTTTCGGACAGGTGTGCGAATCGCAGTAGCTTTGCGGGCTACTCTAGCCCTATCCCATGGTTATGGGATGGTGTTGTTTCTTTTTTATATGTTTCACAGCCTACTGGAGGAAACCAATGGCTACCTGCATTACGCCCGGTTTTCCGTTACTGCACGGAGTTAATTATCCGGGTATGGTCCTTCGGTCGGTCGGATTCTTCCTTCCCCGCGACGCATGACATTGGGTATCCTCTCGACAGAGGGATCTCTCTCTCTCTCTCTTCCTTTCTCTCTCGCGTACGTGAAGTGTTCCCGCGAAAGGGACTTCGTGATGCATGGGAGAGAAAGAAAGAGCATAAACTGCGTAAACTTTGTTCAATCGCTATAGAACCACCAAGCAGGAAGTGCACCGCGAAATGTTACTGCAGGTCATGGACACACTGCCTTACATTGTGTACGAGAGCGCGAGAGCATGTACCGAAAATCGGGAGCACTGCACTTATTGGAAGGTGTTGCAAGTTGAGAAATTAGCAAAGAGATGCACTTTGCAATACAAAATTGAACAACAAAACAAGCAGAAACGGGGTCTTAGCAAAGAAATTGATTGATTGATCTAGAAAATCTCGAAAGCATACAAACATGACGTTGGTTAAATGTTTGTTTTATTACTTGTGTAAAAATACATCGATTAAGTCTAAATAACTACAACGCACAGTTAAGATTGTTTAGTTGCCGTGAGAGTTACTTCGCGTCGACAAACGATTACAACATAAAACATTTAAAACAAAAAAGAAAACACAACGAACACCATCATGAGTTGAAACGTAACATTTTCGAACCCGTTTTTGTGCTTCCGTACCGTTTTTACGCTTTGTCTAAACGTGAGAAACGAAGATGTAAATATTGGATTCAGTTTCGTTACACCTGTGTAATACTTTCCTTCACTTCTCGTTTGTTTTTGTTATAGTTAAGGCACCGTTAGGGAGTTGATGGAAAAAGGATCGATTAAAAAGGATGTTTTAACATTCATTGTTGCTTCATTTGCAAATTTGGCATATGGAGTAGAAACATTAGGGAGGGAAATAAATAATCCTTCAGGGTTAGTTCTCGTTGCACACGTTGCGTTCGAAAGGCACTATTGTCACAAAGAGGCTCACACACTGGTGAAAAGGCACAAACCGACGAATGTATCGTTCTAGGCAACGATTTAACGCTTCATTTTGTCGAGTATCGGTATGATCATGTCGAACGTTGGGCGCTTGCCCGGATCCTCATTCATGCAGATTTTGATCAGCTTCGCCAGATGGGGCGAAGTGCCGGGCGGAATCGTTACCCGCAAACCCTCCGTAGCGATCCGCATACCCGCCTCCATCGGTGTCAGATCGGCGAACGGAATCTCTCGCGTTGCCAGCTCCCAGATGCAGATCGCAAAGCTCCACATGTCGCACGCCTCCCAGTTACGTTCGCCACGCTTTTTCTGCAACATTTCCGGGCTCATCCAGGCGGGCTGATAAACACGGCCACGCTCCTGGAACGAGAACTTTGCGTCTGCCATGTTGATGCGTGCAGTTAGATCATCGTCGATCTGTAACAAAGTAAAAGAAATAAAGCAAATCAATATCACACTTCTTATGCGATCGTGTAAAAGCTTAGCTATACGTACCATAACGTGGAAACTGTTCAGATGATATTCCGGAATTATGCGCTCGAGTGAGTGCAGGTACGCCATACCGCGCGCAATGTCGAGCGCAAACCGGACAGCTTGTGCCGTATCAACCACAATCCCTGCCGTACCGTGGAGCAAATCGTACAGCGATCCGCGTGGCATATATTGACTGATAACGATCAGACTTGACGGTGCATTGCACGCTCCTAGTACGGGCAAAATGTTGGGATGGGAGAAAATTCGTAGCTTCGGAAACTCTTCGTTAAAGTCGCGTGCCACCCGTGCGGTACACTCGCGTATCGCAAGTATCTTTGCAATGATTTCGTTGTTCTGCCAGCGGCCACGCCATGTTTCACCGCCGGGCGTTATCGCTACCTTGTTGTGCAGTGTCAGCTCCTGGATGTTGATACCCTTGAAACGGGACAGCGTAGCATCACGGGAGCGCGTTTTCATACCGGACCAGCCCTGATCCTTGAAACTGATCTTCTTCAGCTCCTGTCCACTTTCTACCGCCAGATTGTGCAAACTGCAAAGCAAAAAGTAACGTTGATTGTACGAGGGATGTTCGGATTACGGATAATTCTTACTCACCGTGTAGCTAGTAACGTTTTTGCCTTATCCAACGGTGTGTCGCCGTCCTTGTTGGCCAGCGAAATCAATGCCCCATTATTGACCAGCTCCTCCGCAATGGCCTGATAGCCCCAGAAGCATGCATAATGCAGTGGCGTGTTTCCATGCTCATTCGCCGCATTCACATCCGATCGATGGCGTACAAGCTGTAGTGGGGACAAGAACAAAAAAACTTGCTTATTCCCGGTTCTCTATTAATTTTGCTTTAAGTTTTCCTTACCATCTGTACAATATCATAATGACCATGGGCAGATGCCAAGTGCAGAGGTATATCGTCGCCCATGTTCGTTGCATTGACCCGTGCTCCACGATGCAACAGCATCTCCACCAGCTTGGTATGTCCTTCCTTCGCACACCAGTGTAACGGGGAAAACCCGTGATCATCACTGAAATGGAAAAGAAAATACGAACAACGGCATTAGTCATGTTTGCTAAAAATATTCAAACGCTTCACAGCACGCCCCAATTCAGGCCTTGTGAGAATGAACATAAACAAACGAGTTTACTATGAGCAGCGCGTAGGTTCATTTCATTCATACTCGCCTCTCGCTACCGTAAAATGAACGATCCCTTGCACGATCCAAATCTCAACCCTCGTAAACACAACATGACGTCATATTTTCGTCGCCACCAGTAGGCGAATCTCTTTAGCACACATAACTTTTATCTTAATCGTGGTTGGTGTATATTTGGATCGATTATTATACAAAATGATGCTGCTTTTTCATTTTACACCTGTTGCAATTTTCTTCCGTTTATGGGTATTGCAAGCAACACCCCATATGACAGCTGGTTCTGGCGACACGGAAAACTTACCCCAAATTCATATCATGCTCGGTATCGTCCAGCCACAGGCGAACCTGAATCGAATTTCCTTCACGACACCAATGGAAAATATCTTCCATTCTCCTATCGTATTTTGCTGTTCTTTTATCCGAAACAGATCTTTTTTATCGCGGGTGGTTTACGGAACTCCCACACGTAAGAATGACTGCTTGGTGTGTGGCTCTATAGAAACGATTTTCTAGACTCTCTGCCGTTGGACAGTGCTGAATAACTGTTTAAAACACAACTTTACGAGCTAACGCAACTTCTGCCAATAGTTTTGGGCAGTTTTCTACGTTTTAATGGCACATTTTTGATGATTTTGCTCTCACTTGCACGGAATTGGTGTGTTGATTTTTTTGGCCGATGAACACTGTGTGTGGTCATGCAAGCGTGTAGCGGACATGCGTGTGACATTTAACGAAAATGGAATTGATGAAATATTTAAAAATATCAAGCGATCTTAAATCGGCTGGAATATATTTTAAATGGTATAGAGCGTTTAAAACTTAAGCGCTTCGTTATAGAAACGCGAAATATTTAAGTTTTGTTTAAATAAATAATTGCGTAAATCAACAATTATAATTCTTAGAATTCACAAAAAAGAAACAAACTGAACGAAACTTTTTGACAGTAGTCGAAGGGTGGATAATGACGTCACCGATATTTATAAACATAGTTTGTATTTGGATTTTCCCGCAATTCGGCTGTTATGTTTTCCCGGACGCAGAGCGAATTTGAATTCCAACACAATAGTGCAATACATAATACCAAACTCAAGAGGGTTTAAATCGTTCTGAAATGTGTGATTTCGAAATGGAATACATAATTTAGCTGCAAATAGCATTTGTATCAACGTGTTCAATTGCCTACCCGCATTCGTTTAGCATAAAACACACACTTGCAGTGCATGTGGAGTCCTGCGCAGCCGCATAACATCACAAATCCCCTGAAACACAACACATCGAAGCATAACAATTTCATTACTCTGAGCAGAAGCGTGCAGTGAAAAGCATGTCCGAGCAAATGGACCAAATGGGGTTACCGCCCGGTTGGGATTGTAAATACGATTCGAGAACAGGTCGCTAGTAAGTATGGCAGATAGTGTGTTTAAACGTTTTGTGTACATAAAATAAGATAAAGGTACGCGTCCACATCAGCGTGAAATGCGTACGAAAATGTGTTGCGTGGAAATCCAACATGGCGATAAGGACGTTCCCTGGAGCGTATCTTATCTGGAAGCCTGTGTGCGTGCGTGCGTGTGTGTGTATGTCGGGTGGTTGTGTTGTTGCATAACTCATATGCGCTTGTTATCTGTGTCATTTCGTGCAGCTACTATGTGAACCTGTTCACCAAAACGACGCAATGGGAGGACCCCCGGGCCAGGATCCGTCAGCTGCAAACTGGAGCACCACTTCACATCTCTAACGATAGCATTTCCATGCAGGTAGGTGGCGAATGTGTGTCACCATGCTCCGTGCGTTTACAACGATCCTTGAGCAGATGAAGCCCAACCAATGCTTGGGGCGTGCTCGCGAGGACCCTTCCAAGCTCTTCCCGACGCGAATGCGTCAAGTGGCCAAGACCAAGTTAATGAGAGGAAAGGCGCACGGGAAGGGTGATGTTTGTAGATGTATCAAGTTGCAATTTTTGTTCCATCCTTTCTAGCTAGTCTGTCTCGATTAGTGTATGTGCTGTTCTATGTAAATGCTCCACTTCAATTCATTTGTACGCCTTTCTCTCGATTTCTCTTTCTATGGCGCCTATGTATCCGTTTGCCCGCTATATCTGACTGTCCTCGGTGTCATCATCCGTTGTAACATTGTACTCTGTAACCGCATTTCATACGTCGCCCGAAAAAAAACACAACCCCGAAACTGTACTGCCGCTATCTAATGGCTGCCCCCTCCGTAAATTGGACCGTGCCAACACGATTCCGTCAAAACATGCCTCCGTAGCCAGTGCATGGTTCTCCCTATCATGTGTACCCTTCAAGTAACTCGTTCTATCCAGCCCAGGCCGCCTTCCAGAATCCACCCTCCGGTGTGCCTAGCCTCAATGCTAGCCCAAACCTTGCCCAAAGACTGCAACAGCAACAGCTTCAGCAGCAACAGCAGCACATCGTAAGTACTAAGTATTCACCATGCGTCTCCATCCATCATCATACCTGTTGTTTGTGTTTTGGTTGATTTTCTTTTCCACCCCTCCAACTTTTGTGCTAATAAGATACCTTTTTCGACGAGTCAAAACTCAAAGCAAAAAGTATGCCAGCCAACCGAACCAGCTGAAGCTTTCAACCGTTTTAGTAATTTAATTAATTTCCTTCTTTGGCACAGGAAATGTCTCCGATGGTACGTTCTAGCCCGCGTATGGGTCTCGGCCGTCAGGGTATGGTAGAGACAACGTTCACTACGAACGTGACGGCAGCGGAAACCGATCTGACGGTGGCTAAAATTAACTCCATGTTCCCGACCGTACCGGAAACCCACATCCGGATGCTGTTGAAGAAGTGAGTACAGTGAGCAAGCGTTCTAAGTGAACGGAACACTCAAATGGAAAATGTCCACCATACATACATACACACACACACGTACACACCACAGGCATACATAAAAAGCACCCTCGGGTTTTGGGCACAAGTTAATTGTAGGCTGTTATACAATTAGGCACTTCAAAAGAGTTAAAAGTTGCTTTAAAATTTGTTTAAAAGAGATATTCTTTAATGGATGATATGCAGAAGATTGAATGACGATTTCGAATATGTGTCGTTAATTCAATTTCATAGTCATTTCTTTAATTCTTATTGTTACACAATATAAGAACAATAAATTGTCACAGATTCAAAATGACTTCGGATCTGAATGGATAGATAACAAAATTAAGGGAATTAACACACTCTGACGGGGGATTTTCGCGATTTAGTTAACTATAAATATCTAAAGGAAATGGAATGAACATGCATATTTACGTGCTTATTCTTCCTTTTTGCTGGCAATAAAAATAAATGTTTGATCTAATTTCTTATGGTACGTAGAATTTTAAATTATGAATGTAATGGGATTTCGGACATAAATATCCATATAATTTTTTTTATGTACGTCGGGTAAAGTTAACGATGAATAAGAATATATATTTTTTTTAGTAAAGTAAAAGAGTAAAATTATTTGAAACTTTGCCGAGCATACCTACTCCCTCATAAAAGCAACTCCCAATCAGTAACACGAAACTCCACGATGCCTTCCGGTGTCCGTGCAGCAAACTAGACACGTGTGTGCTTTGACCGTCTGTTCTCGTTGTTCGTATAATGCTGTGTGATGCTTTATGCCACCTTCCGTCAACATCAAAGCACATTTTGCTTTTTTTGCTCCTTTTTATTCTATCTCACTGCTGTAAGTTGTACAATGCCGTCCGTTGGCTACACAAGCTCTGCGCCTGTCCTTGATTAGCTAAGCTTTTGCTTTTCTTGTGTTCTTCTTCTTCTACTACTACTGTGGTTCATGGCAATGTTTCCATACAACGAGTGCGCTTGCAGACTGCTGCTATCTTTGATCTTTGTTTTTGGCCTCGAAGCAAAGCAAGATGGGATGTGGTGTGATCTGTTACTATTTTTAGGGCTGCTATCACGGCTGTCGCTGGACAAGCTTGTCGTTGGTACAGTGTTCTTACACAACTGTTATCGCTTCATTTAACGTCTTCAACTTTATAAAAGGTTTATCAAACTCACGCATTCCATTGCTTTGTTCGGTCATGTTTTACTAACACACTTTACACACTCACAATGTTTCCCCATTTTTCCCAAAATTCTAACTCGCACGCTAACTCTTCCGTATTTGAATAATTCTCTCTATCCTCCGATGCGCTCTCTAACCGTGTTAATCGAAAACAAAACAAACAAAAAAAAAACTCCTGCTTGCCTCACGTGTTTGCAATACTTGTGCGTGTAACAACTCCGCGTCGCAAACTTGCGCTTCCTTCCCATCCACACAAAACACACGTCCATACGCAACCGTACACGTACGGTGGGTGGGCAGGTACTACAACCGAGAAGCGGTCGTAATAAGCGCCCTGCAGGTGGAGAAACATCCGCTAACGACACCAGGTCCCTACTCAACCCCGCCGCTCGGTCATCGTCCGTTCCACAACACGGCCATGGGCGTTGTGTCCGCGTTCCAGATGACACCGGTACTGGGAGGACGCAGCGAAATGTCTAGCTCGCGGACAGGCAGTCCCGTACCGCGGCCAGCTAGTGGCGCTAGCGGTAGCTATGCTGGCGGATATGGTGGCGGATACGGATCACCACGGAATGGACCGGGGGACGGTTATCGCAGCTCGCCAAAGCCACACTCGTCGCCGAAGATGAAGCTGAGGTTCCTAACAAACGCGTTCTACTTTACTTGCCTGCTTGTGGCTGCTAGTGAAATGATTTAGTCGTTGTTTTACGTTCTGTTATGCTTTCCCACTCTTTGCTAGCTATTGATTTTTATTTTACTTTACATCACACCTGTATGGTTCTTTTGGTTATGTTTTGTTTCAAATTACTGTGTGAGCATTTTAATATTCTTTATATGTTTCAAGCCATATTGTTATTTTCTCTTCCTGTTGCATGTTGTTATATGTGTTGAATGTGATATTCCTAAAGAACATTTCTGTTCACTCTTATTTTATTCGAGTTTTGCTAGCTTTAATCCCTTTTTTTAATAAAAAAAACCCCTTATTATTTCAGAGAAATGTTTCATTTTTTATAACTTACATACAAGTTTTTCTTTTTTCTTACCCCTCTTTTTAGATACATGAAAAGCATCTTTCCAAAAGCGGAAGAAACGCTCATCCTCGACGTGCTGGCTAATGCGGACAATAATGTACAGACTGCTTCCCAGCAGCTGCTATCGATGGGTTACGATAAGCGCGAACAACCGATTCCGCAGCGTAGTTCCGCATCACGCAAAGGTACCGGAACATCACAAGCTACCGAAGATGACAAAAAGGAGGCACAGAAAACACCCACACCGAAGCTAAAGTCACCGGAAGAAAAGAAGAAAAGTAAGTTACGGGGATGTGCTGCGAAGCGAATTTATATTAAACGCACCTGTTTTGCATTTTAGTAAAATCACGCCTTCAGACGAAGTACAAGGATACGCCGGAGAAAATAATTTTAATGGCGCTGGAAAGTGTGGACTATTCGGAGGAGCGCGCTAAAAAGATACTGAACATTGTTATCCAGGAGGATAAGGATAAGAAGAAGAGTGTCAAGATTGAGGCACCACACAAATCTGAGGAAGATAAGGAAAATGCCCGTGGTGGAGGAAGCGCTGGGCCAAGGTAGGTACAATGGGTACATGCAAATGGAAGATTAAAAAACCGTGCGAATTAACAGCAAAACCAAAACAAAACTTAAACACTGATTGCATTATGTGCTAGGGAGCTCTATAGTTTTTTCTGATCTGATCGCTTGACAGAGCTGTTAAAGCAAAAATTTAATCTCCATTAGAATGACAATCAGGCTTTAGCGTTCAGTTTCGGAAGTATATTTTAGGAGCGATACTATGACCGGATAAGCCGGAACTCACTAGCGTGTGTGCGTGTGTGTTTTAGTGTCAGTAGAGTAATTTCCATTGCAAAGCCGCTTTACAAAGCACCACAGTGCTGTGTGTTTCTTTTCTTTTTGTGTATGTCGTATCGTTTCCTTGTTGCGATGCCGCTCCTAAACGTTAAAGTCCCTAGTTTCCATCTGCATGTGTCTCATGCGCGCTTTAGTGACGCTATCGCTGCTGTCCATAGTCCATAGCTGCCAAGCGAAGGTGCAATTACAAACGTTGCGCCAATACTATCGCCCCACATAGCGTAATGATTAGAAAGCTTGATCAACGATCGAAGATCGTGCGATCGTGTGCGAAAGCATCATCGTTACGAGAGTGTCGTCACACAACATGATAATTGCTTTGGTTAGGTCTGGCCTAACTCAACATACCATTTATAGATTTATGTACGAATCTCGACATACGGAAAAACGCAACCTTGTACGTTCTTTCTCTGTTTCTCTCTTCTTATCTTCTATCTTCATTCTCGTTCTCGTTTTTCTTTCTTTTTCATCCAACATTGAAATCATACTCGGCCCGACACACATATTGTGCGAAATTATTGAAATTTGCTCTACAAAAAACAAAACAAAATTGCTTCAAAACTGGAAACCATCAACAACAATCTTGGCGCCGATAACACAAAAATGATCATCCCAATGTCCTTGACAACGTTTTTGATTCCCCGGTGTTTCCCTTTATCCCTTAAACAAATGATGTCATCAAACGACGAACAATTAAATTTAAATGTGTTTTTTCTGTGTGTGTGTTTTTTTGGTGGCACGCATCACATGTGATATAACATCACCGTATCACGACGATCATGTTCGTTACGCCCCGTGCGTGTTTGTGTGTGAACTCTTCTTCTCTCTTTCTCTCTATTCGTGTGTGTCGTTGTTGCTTACCTTCGTGCACCAATTTGTTGCAGTCGAAGCAATAGCACCGCTTCGTCACAACCCCGCACACCGCTGACCAAACGTGCTCACGATGGAGGTGTCCTTGTCGGTGCCCCATCGTCATCGTCGGCAACAGCAGGAGCTTCCCAGGAACCAGGTTCAACTACGGTGGATGGTGCTAAGTCAGCCGAACAGCAGGAGACGGGAGCTGCTACTACAAGCACAACCAAGGGCTCCGATCCGGAAACGAGCCCACCCGGTACAACGGAGGAGTCATCCAGCAGCGATAGTACACCCGGCGATGACTCATCCCCTGACTATCCGTCCGCGAAGGTGCGGGAGAACGGTGCACGGAACGGTACTGTCGGTGTTGGCAAGCAGAGCCGCCCGAAAGCCAAAACCGATCACGCAAAGTATGATCTTTTACTTCCGGTAGTGTGTTCCAATACTACCGTTTTCATATTTTCCTATCTTCCGTGTGTGTGTGTGTATTTTCTGTGTACCTAATTGTGTGTGTGTTCTTTTTGATATGCTCTATGGTTTATATTACTTTGTTGTTGATTGTTTCGTGTACCGGTTTTGTGGTCACGCTGAAGCGGAAAGGTTATATTTAACTGTACTAAAAAGAGTTCCAACTATCAAAGCTCATTCAGATGATGCATTTCTCATAGCGCGTTAGTGTAGGCTTATTGTGTGTGCTTTAGATTCAACTTTGTTTTACAATTTGCTAAATTTGTTCCGGATAACTAATAGATTACAGGAACACAACAGATGCTAATTCTTACTCCAGCTCAAGTTTGTCAAGAAGCGCTATAAAAGAATGCCAATTTTAAAATAATGGACCCGCACCTAAAATCCTAGTCGGAATTGCTAGTAATTGTTTGAATGTTCTCATATAAATGGAACTCTTGGTCAGCCGGGCCATATGCCATTTGTCATTCCCAAAAAGGGTTTTAGCCTGTTTTCCGTTAATAGAATGAGCGTTTTCATTCATTCATTCAGCCGGTCGTTTCGGTAACGTTTTTCAGTGATGGTTTCGTCCAATCACTCATAGTAGTTTATATCGATCTGGTCCCACCCAGCTTTTCGTCTTCGAACGCAACATCGAAAATGTAGTTTCAAAAGTTACATTGTTTCGATCCAAAATGGATATTAATTAGTTGCGGACCAAGAATGCGGATTTCAATCGCAAGTACCCTAATTTAACGCTAGCTCCATTGAAACGTTCCGTTTCTCGTAATCCGTTGTCTATAGTAATTGGCAAATTGTCCAAGGATTATTGTTGTGTAAAAAAGTAAATGAAAAACTTAAATATAATTCACTTGAATGTCATTATTCGATCAGAGGTCGAGCTCTCGTATCGGCATCAGAAACTTATCGTAAAACCCTTAATCGATTTCTAATATGAGTCTGAAGCTATCAATAAGCCAACACTAACATCATCATACGCGCGTAAAACCCCTATCAGTTTTCTGTTTTTTTATCATTCAACCATATCCCAAAATTCCCTTATCATTATGCACGTTATCTTCGCCTTCACCGAACGCAAACCGCTGGTATGTGAGTATTTGTAGTAAAGCATAGATAATCATTCTCCCCATGTGCTGTGTATAAATCGTGTTTAACCTTTTTTCTCACTAATCATGGTTGTTGTTTGAGATACTTTGCACAGTTCAGATCGTTTCCGGTTCCTAACATCGTGGGACACATATACTGGCGGTGTTTTTTGGAAGATTTAGTAGCCTCCCCGTGTACATACCTTAGTAGTAGTACTCCATTAGACGCATGCAGAAGTTAGCACCAAGGGAGTGTAAGAATGTTTAAAAACCCTCGCCTCTGTTTGTCCCTGTCCGTACGGAAAGGATTATCCCGTGTTGGACAAATACACGTTTACGTTCCGTTTCGTTTCTTACCACACACATATCCTTTGCTCTTCCTTATGTCCGTTTTTGCTCGATCGTGCGCGATCGCCCTCGCTCTTTCTCTCTTTCCCCTCTCGTGCTCTTTCGCTCGCCTATCACTATCATGTTCTCTGTTCTCTCTTTACTCCACTGTCCTTGGCATTACATTTTCTGGTGTCCGTCCCCATGCGGTGTAATGTTTAGGTATTCTATTTTTAGAACATCCTCCTCGGAAGACGAATCCAGCGAACAGCTGATGGCAAGCAAGGGCTCCGATGGCAAAATGGATAGCAAATCGTCCCAGCTAGCGTGCCGCATACCGACAAAGGGACCGAACATGAAGCTGTTCAAGGGACCGAACGATGATTTGCTGCTGTAAGTGTGTCACCAACATGTGAGCTTTCCTGTTATAAATATACTTTAACCATTCATTGCAGTACCGACTACGTCACCTGGAACGGTGCCAATCCGGATCTTGCGAAGGGCAGTCAAAAGAAGGCAACCGGCCCAGATCGAGCGATACGCACGGATCGTACGTACAAAGCGCACGGCCCGAATGCGGAACTTTGCAAAGGTCCGGTCGGTTCACTAGCGAAGGGCAGCATGTACTCGCAGCTGATGAAAGCGGACGTGAAGTGTAACTAGTTGTGGAATGCTTAAAATGTTCTCCCGGCGCGATGGAACCGATTTCACGCCCCCCCCGGGGGACATTTGTCCTTTTTGTAATCTCCCCCATTTTCAAAATCCATCCAAAAATTAACGTGATGTTTTGATAGATGTACCAAATTGGCTGATAGGCACATGTGTGCGCACGTGTGCGCACGCTGTGTAGCATTAGTGTTGGAGTTCATTCCTAGTTGTGACACTGTTTAGATGAAAATTTGACTATACTAAGAGAAGGTTGGATGTAAGGGAAGATAAATTGGTCCGATACGATATTGATTTCATACCGACTTTGCCGTGCCATTGTTTTTTTGCCATTTTTTGCATTTACACCAATAATTCCATTCAAACAAAACGGGTGCCAATTTTTGTATGAAGATAACGTTCTTAAAGACGATGGCCTAGTTTTTATGTGTGACCTTAGTGTGTATTACCCGTTTTTTGTTTACTTACTACATTATACTTATTCATGTACTAAAACATAGGTTCGTAGATGCGTAGAGATCGTACGCGTGGCTGCCACGTGTTTATTAAGCTATTACGTTGCCATAGAGACAGGATCAGGATGGCTTTCGTTACGTTTCTCAACCGTATGAGTAAATCATTCCAAAGAGAAAGATAAAACAAAAATCAAAGCACGATAAACAATAGTAATGTGCATAGGGACACAGTTTACTTAGATGAATAGCAGCGACATTTAGCTACCGGCTAACCTATTGATCCTGGCACCATTGTAGTACGCACCTAGTACGCCACACATTTGCGCATAACACTAGGGGGGTGAAAAAGGAAGAGAAGCTCGCACATTTGTTATTGCATACTTATGATAATCTATAGAGACGCGATAATAGAGGTGCAATATTTTTCTAGCAACCGTTTAAAACACACAGCAAAGAATATTATAAACAAAGGTACTTGTGTTTGTGTGTGTGTGTGTCCAGCCGGTCCACACAGAGACACAAAGCAAATCAATTTCAATTATTATACCATCAACACAGATGTAACGAGTTTACACTAGCATCATATATTCGATAGTAGACGGCGAAAACCAGGCGAATGTTTGTTAATGGCTAGGCTAGTTTGTTGTTCGCTACACACTTATTCTGCACGGCCGCACAAGAAAACCCTAGCAAATGAACAATACAATCAACGCGTATTGCTGTACGTACCGGAGGGACATCAAAAGTTGGCCTCGTATCCGTGTTCCCTCCTTTTGATAGTACGTTACGTTTGTGCCTACAATTTGCGATGTCACACAGCTGATACACGTACCGGATGTACTGTTGGGATAATGTTAGGGAAAACAAAATTATCCAACAATTCGAAACGTTACGTACATATGCATACTAATGTTGAAAACGAATCATTAGGACAAAAATAGGTGTGAGTTTTATAACGATGATGTCCTTTTTTTGTACCCTAGCGAGATGAAACCACATATTATCCAGAGCATGCAATCCACCAAAGATCGCTATCAGAGTCTATTTTGTACAAAACATTAGCGTTTATCCATACTTTGGAACGGGGTTTTTAATTTGTTGGCAAACGTGTTTGTTTGTATGTTTTTTTTTTAATTTTTAGTGCGGTAGCTTAATTCCAAAAGCATATCGTTTATACTTTTGTCCAATTTGACCATTAATTGCGATACGATCGGATCATATACGGTGTGACAAAAATGTACCTTACTGCAATGAAGTAACTGCAAATCATTCGTCCTTTTTCCACGCAATCTGCATGAGCGTGTTACTTAAACAATACATACATACATACCTTTCTTCCAAATGTTTGATGTGCCGGACGGACGGGGAAAATGCGTTCAATGGTTCACTATTCATAATAAAGAACAATAAAGCAACAACAGTTTTCGGCAATATTGGAGTTGATTATTTAACTGTTTTGGTTACATTTTTTTTTGCTCGCTTGACTCAACAATCGTACCTGCTGCCTTGCCTGATTTGCTATCACGTTCCAATCAAAGCGTTAACTCAAACGAACGGGCATTTTTTGAAATCGTTTACAAACGACAAATACTATTTGACCAAAACACACCCGAACAAATGTTACGTTTATGTTACATTAGCTTACACATTACCACATAAAGAAGGAAAGCGAATTGAAATGCGAACACCCCTTAAACCTCATCTTCATTTAGCAACATATTCGGTACACCTTTGTTGATTGGAAAAATGCGTCCCGTTTCAGGACATTCCAGTGTCCCCTCGACAACGTCTACCTCCAGCAGGATGTGGTGAAGTTTCTGTAACGTTTCCATATCGTTCTGGATATCGGTGGGCATGGTGCTGGGAATCTCGGAACCAACCTGGCGAAAGAAGCGTTCGGGAAACACGAACAAGTTGAAAGCTTTGCTATACGACTAATTACATGCTAATCTTACATTAGCTGCGGCCTCACAGATTGCACTCCATTCCAGTCTTGGCAGCATTCGGGTGATGAATTCCGAGCTAAAATCTGCATTTACTTCTTTCTTCTCTACGATCTGTAGGGCGTAGTGGAAACCGTTCGATAAATATCATTCCAGGCCGGTAACTTTAGGCGGCAAACAAATACTTACGTTCAGCTTTAGTGGATATCCAACTTTTACTCCACGGATACACTTGGAAGTGAGAAAATTGTACGTTAATAATTTCATGCTGAAGCACGTTTTTATGTATTTTGGTGCAGCGTTATTCTGTGCGGCAGGAAGCCCAATCGGACGTTTGGAATGAACTTCGGCATAAATTTCGACCTATATTTCGTATACCGAAACGTTTGGCGAAATTTGTTCCGGAAATCAGTCGATTTCGCCCAAACAGCGGATTTTTGCTGTCATCGTGCGAATGTCTAGCAAAAAGCTCAATTTCAAAATTAAAGCAAAAAAGCTTGTCACAGCCGTTGCCACAACACTTTTTTTCTATATGTGGCGGTCGATCGTCTTTTTTTTCTCTTGCTTGCTCCTGCTCATTCTAGTATTTGTTCGATTCGCGAGTTCTGTTCTCCGCTGGTGTGTCTTGCATCGCGTTCGTTCGTTCTGCCTGTGGCTTGTCGGTTTGTTTCGTTTTGACTAGTGGTATAGGATTAGACCGTACTATTATTTCATGGTTAGGGTATCCTCGCGCGATGTGCGCAAGGGTAAGTATGATAGTCATATACGGGAGTGATATTGCCAGCTCGCCCATGTGTGTTTTCTGCAAAGATAGTAATGGTAGGAAATATCGGGAATCGATCCCAGACTTACATTTGGAGGTGGTGTTTCAGGCGTCCGCGAACCGATGGTACCAACAATTTGGCGCCAAAAGGATTGATACGGACCAGGTTTTGTTCTACGTGCAGTGCCTCGAACGAAGTACCATCAGCTGTTCTATTATGGTTCTATTGTTGGTGATGCTTCGTGCGCGATGCATCAAAATGTTGTGCACTGATCTGAGCAATAATGATTTTTAGGTTGGTGTTTTTGTACGAGTGTTTTTATTTTTGAACATAGAATGGTGATCCTCGCACACGGACCGTTTTTACGTAGCTTTAGTTTGAGGATTTTACAATGATATTTGTTGAATTATGTATGGGTTTGTTGTTAAAATAAACATTCCTTTTTTCGTAGGCTTTCGTGACATCTAATATGCAAAGCCATACCAGAACATTATCAATCATACATATTCTTGGCTCTTGCTAGATACCGAATAGGATCATTACAGATGTCGCGAAGTACGTTCATGTACAGTGCACTGTTAAATGTTTCATTGCGTTTCAATTCCTACACGCGCCTTTTAATTTAAAGTGCCTGAGCATCTTTTGCACGGCATCGATTGCGCTGGTAAGAACAGAACGCTAGAGAATGTTCCGTGTGTTACGTTCAGCTGTGTTGTGATATATTTTGCATATTAGTTTTCCAGGAAGTGTCGCTACGGTCGCACCCTACAGAAACAGTTTGGCTCACGGACTTAGCTGGTGCAATGCAATGAGCAATTGAATGAAAGGATCGATGGCAAATGAAATGTTGTGATCAGCAACTCTGGCTGGTAAAGACAAGCATTAGAAGAATGCTTCGCGGAACATCGGCCACGCAATCGATTTGTATTAAGAGAAATGCAAACAGAATTATTATTCAAATTAAATTGATAGAACTGTTTATCTTTCACAACACAAAAAAAGCTGTAACGTGTTCCAAAATATGCTATGAAACATAAACATATAGCTACATTAACACATCATAGCTGTGTGTTATTATTACAATTCACAATCAATTCCAATGTTGTTTTAATTGTATTGTTCAGTCTATTATGACTAATATTCCACAACCGTGAGAAGCTGCGGTACGTTCTTCAGAACGCCTTGTCACAAATAGTTTGCGCATTATTTCATCGGTTGATCATTTGACGATGGGTCTGAACGACAAGCCATGCATACATTCATTAAGATAAAAATATCGTTTGAATCAATGGGATCACGAAACACTATTGTTTTTCGTTCCAGTTTTTGACTACTCACGACTGTTTTATCATCATCAGCTTCCATTCATATGATACGACGTATACACATGATACAAATGTTGGGATAATTCTGCAGTGTGAGCATATAACGAATTAGTACTTTGGGGGCTCTTTATTTCACGGTACTATAATCAAATCGGATTCCAACGCCCAAAACGTATATTAGCTCACAACAAAATCGTGATAGAAAACAGTAACATAAAGAGGCTTCGATCATGTTTGCTGTTGTTTTATTTTTGTATGATGTCTTGAACTAATAATTATGTTATTAATAATGATAAAAATTAGGAAAGCAAACGTACAGCGATTCTGTATACGATCCCGCGAACAACTCGGGTAGCATCGATTTGTTGTAAACCAATGCATTTGTTGGTGTTGTTGGTGTTTGGAGCAGTCTGACAACCGCACGGATTGTACACTTTTGTATCGACGGTAGAACGAGCGTGAGTACGAGCAAGAGGGCATAACCCAAGAGAAGCGAACAGCATGAGAAAACTCATCAGACTCGACTCGAGCTTTCTGACCGACTCTCGCTCAGTGTAAGTGCGAGCAGGCACGGGATACTGTTTAGAGGGAGACATTCCGGCATTTGCTTTTGACAAGTCGAAACTTTTTGCTTGGGAAGGTTTGTTTTGATATCGATCGTAACATGCGAGAACTGTCATTGGTTGAGGGGTAGGAATGTCATGTTTCCATGTAAACAGGCATTGATGAAAACAAAACGAAAACACGCGCGTTTTTAAATTGTACAAAATTGTACAAAAATGCTTATTTTGCTTTATCCAATTTTAATGAGCAAAACATAAACATTTTGAAATTATTATTTAACATGTTAGAACTCTTCCAATTGGGTACAATATGCTGGAAATGATTTGAAAAGTCGATTGTTTCTATTCGGTTCATAAATACATGTTGGAATGCTTTTGTTTGCATATCATTTAATACTTTATTGAATTATTTCTTAACCATGTGACGCTTCATAAAAGGGTAAACAACTTCCGGTAAAGGAATAAGCGTATACATGAAACGTAGCAACATTATGTGATATGTTTAAAACCTTGAAACCCTTCAACATGTTCGACAGAATTACATGCTTTCTCTTGCCTGCATGCTCTAAATCACTTCAATCGGCTTCACACCCAAACGTTCCGACAGCTCCGTGCAGGTTTTAATTTGGTTCACATGATAAGGCAGTCCACCGTCCTTATCCACCTTAGCCATGTGGAGTCGCTCCGGATCACCCGCAACCAGTACGGGATGGTTTGGATCAGTCTAAAAATGGTAACAAATCAGTTTGTAATGCTGAGATTTTATATAAATACCCGAAAACCACCTACCATTGGCATATTGCGCAGAATACTATTCAGATCCGATAGTCGTCCTTCGAAACCCGGTGCAAAGCAGGCCGGATTGATGGCCACAAAGCATTGTCCCAGATCGGCTTCCGAATCTGCTCCGGCATGTGTCCACTTTCGTATCTTCGTGGCGTAATTTGCACCGGACAGAATGCCACAAAATACTTCAACCATCGCGCCGAGACCGTATCCCTTGTAGCCGGATGTTACTTCCGTACCACCGAGCGGCATTAGGCAAGCTGTGTCGAACGCAACACTCGCATCCGTTGTCGGATGTCCATCGGGTCCTTGTGCCCAACCGACCGGGATGGGTTCATTTTTACGCCGTTGCATTTCAATCTGTAACGAGGCATGAAGATGATCCAATGAATAATGTTTGTCATTAAAGTTCCGGACTATGATTGTTACCTTTCCGACAGCAACAGCCGTGGTTGCCATATCGAGCACGAATCCATCACCATCCTTTCCTGGAGCACCGACCGAAATGGGGTTCGTACCGAGGGCTGCCTCTTTGCTGCGGGTTGGACTTGCCAGCGGTGAGGTGTTCGTCATGGACATACCAATACATCCCGAGTTCATCGCCCGAAGCGTATACCATCCCGCAATTCCGTAATGGTTCGAACCTAAATCATGTAAAACCAACATGTCTTAGCAATCCTTCACAATTCACAAAACAACCACCGGTACTTACGCTTAGCACAAACCCATCCCACACCAACTTCCTTCGCTTTCCGGATAGCTAAATCCATGCAAAAGTTACCGACAACCGCACCGAGACCATTGTTCCCATCGACCCAAGCGGTAGCGGGCGTTTCGTTGAGAACGGTCGGGACCGCTTCACCGCTGCAAGCATTCTTGTGCAGATCGTTAATGTACATCTCGAGTCGGTTCATGCCATGGCTAAAGTGTCCACGGTAATCCGCTTCCAGCAGTAAATCGGCTTGCTGTTTCGCGTGGGCTACGGGTGTCTTCGACTTGACCAAACAGTCCACCATGAAACGGCGTGCCTCTTCCACGGCCACAAGCCCTTGTTTGGCGGCAACACTGGAACTCATATTTCGGTGCTGCGTGTAGGCAAAGGGTGATGGTTCTGCAAACAACGGAGAATACAATTAAAGATGGGACACGATCACGATCGTTAGAACGTTGTCTCCATTAGCGTGGTAAAATATGGACTGAGAAAGTGATACTATCGAGTCCTGCTATTTGGGTGTTTGTTACCAGGTCAAACCTTATTCTGATAAGAGAAACTGAACCCGACCGGACCGTGTATTTGTGTCATTCGTGAGGGATTTTCGGTTATCTCGGCACTCGTAAGCAAAAGTGCCAATCGCTATCTACCATGTCGTATTAACTTTGCCAGTTAGCACAGAATCTTCCCTTTTGGTGGTCGCTTCCGATAAGAACGCGGTTTCAAAAAAACAAAACAGGTTTTAATTGTTTACCATACACGAAGAATGTTGCAAATTGGACCTGTTTGTCTTTGTGGCAGCGATACCACTTTTGAATAAAACAGATCTCCTTGAAGATCGTTTGCCTTGTGATCGCGTCTTTACGATCGATCGTTCTTACTTACCAAAGTCTTGCCTGCTTGCGAGCCGACAGTTGGACAAATATTTCCGTTTCTGATTCCGCACAAGCACAACACTGGACAAGCTGTTGGACGCTGTTGTACTGTCGCTGGTGGCGCTCAACTGACGAATAGCGAGGCCGGTGCGTGCGTTTGCCGCTATTGCCCGTACCGTCGATGTGATCATCATCGTGGTCGTGCTGCGTGATGATGTTTGCACAATGCTGGAAGATGTGGCAAACCCGCGGCGCGATGACGGTGGTGTTGGTGCCGCACGTGAAATCAGGTTCTGGAAGCAAACGAGCACCGATCGGATGGAGCGTGCCGTTTGCATCGTTCTGAGCGGAGTGCGAGAGAGAGAGAGAGAGAGGATTGTTTCGAAACGAAAGAAAGATTGGATATTTAATGTTGAGCACCAGTAAGGGAAGGTCACGTTTGTTGTGGCCCTTAAGTGACAATAAAATAAAAAAAGGCTGTGTGGGATGGTTGAGTTACGACACCCAATTTAACAGAGTTTATTTTATAAGTAGTGGAAATGTAGCTTTTGATATTGTGTTCGTATAATAAAATAAAATAAAATTCTCTTTTTTATGCTATACAATTTGTAATAATTGATTTTAACAAATGAAGAAAAGATTCAATTGTTTAGTAGGAAAGTAATGATGCTTTCGCCACACCTGCCGTACACACAACCACACACAAACTTCTTATCAACCTATCTCTACACACCACCAGCACGCCAATAATCAAACGTATGCTAACTGATCAAGATGTTTCTATAGTTCCTAATCTTATCAATCCACCGGGTAAAACGGCTACCAAACGCTTGCAACACACTTTCTACTGTGCACGCGGAACAGTCTTTTGCGGGCAACTGCTGGTTGCAGTGATTCGCGCTCAACGAAAAAAAGGGAACCGACCTCTACGCAAGGTTAACACACTCCCGACGCTAGAATGTGCTAAAAATATGCGATTTTTATCCGCTCTTTACACTTATTTCGATACAGTGCTCTGTAAAGTCCCCCGTGCTGGTGCGGTAAGAAGGTTTTGTTTTTCTGTTCGCCCTATTCGTAACGTGTCTTAATTTCGTGCGTGCGTATTGCGGTGCTGGGAAGTAATCGATAAAGTTACAATGGTGAATGTAGTGCCGCGTTACCGGGTCGTTGTGGCTTTACACCTTTTCTTACTAGCTAGTTTTACTTGATAAATAAAGTAAGAACCCGAAACGCGCCGTCGCGGAATGTGTTGTTTACGGAAATGCACCAACACTACGGCACACGGGCAAGGAACGTGTTGTCGGCAAGGGGGAGGGGGGTTGATACGCGCGCAAGTGCGACGGTTCCATTGATGAATTTTACGCTCGTTACAGTGTGTGGTCGATGTTGAGCGTACGCGGTTGGATCGCAGATTTCCGCACTGTTAATTTCCGCGCTCTTTTTTATCCGTAAACTTTTCCATCTCGCGCAAGAGACGTTCTGCATCCTTACGCAGATACGGTGGCACACGGGGCATTTTAACTGCAATAGAGAAAGAGCCGTTAGAGCCGTTCGAACAGCGTTTAATATGGCAAACGTTGCAAGAATAAACTTACTCGTTATATTAACGATCATATTACCACGACCTTCTGGCGTTTTCAAGCCTTCACCATTGAACTGCTTCACCAACGGATAGACGGTAAGGTGCATTGGGTTTATATGCGTCGAAATCGTCTTCGAATCGATCGTCTGCACCTTCAGTTTTCCACCTAACAGTGCGGTGGACAATGGTATGGTGGCGTTGCAGATGAGATCATCGCCGGATATGGTGAAGAAGGGGTGTGGGTTTAGGTTCAATACCACCACTACGTCACTACGGATCTGATCGCCCTCGTGCCCGAAACCCTTCATTGCGAAGGATCCCTGATGGCGCATGTATGGTGTAATCGGAACATCCAATGTATGCATTATCGTTGTATATCTGCCGTTATTCATCACCATGCGTGGATATGTGATTAATTTCGTAACACCTGCAAATAAATCTTCAATATCTACTTCCACTACAAATACCAACGTTGGAATAGTAGCAAGTGATTCCAACTGCAGAACTGCAGGCTGATCAATGCATTCCTCGGTCGGTGGTGGTGGTGCACTCGTAAATGGAACGATGTAAAACTTGCTGCATGCGTGGAAAGGACACAAAGAGGTCAAAGAGAGCTTAGTAGTAGGGAACAAAAATAGCAGACAGAAAAAAATCAATTACGTTCTAATGCTTACTTGTAAATTCCAAGACAATCGCCGCTGAACACATACTCGGGAGGGTGAGTCTTCAGCGAGCCAACATTATAGCGCGCCCGCCACTCTGCGTTTGCTTTGAGTTTCGGAAGTGAAGTAAAGAAAAAACAAAATAGATAATGCAATGTATGATCAAACCAGACCAGTATGCAGGAATGTATACATACTTAACACCTCACAAGCTTCGTTAACCAGTAGCCAATAGTCCTGCTGCGTGAGATCCTTAATCGGGAACATTATTGAACTATAGAGTTTCGAATCCGGATGGCAAAGTGGTGCATAATATTGATAGCTGGCGAACGAAAACATCGAAAGCGATTTACATTATTTCAATGGTTTCCACATTCCAATGTACAAATTCGGGCACATCACTCCACATTTATGGGCAGTTCGACTTAACTTACGCACGACAAACTTCAGTCATTGGCGCGTCAGCGCACACTCCCAAAGCAGCATAATAATTTTGTGTGCTCATTTTAATTTATATAATGTTTTTGTTTTTATTTGAGTTGTTGAAAAGAAAAACGTCGCTATTTGTACTGGGAGTTAAACGCAAACGTAGAAGAGAAACACTTTTCTTGGTAAAAAGCACAATCGCACACGTGCACACACACACCCTCCGGCCTACTGTGACAAGTAAATTTTTCCAAATGAAGGGTCCTTGTTTCCGCTGATTCATGATGACATTAGAAAACTATGCCCCCCCCCCCCCCCACCTCCTCCACAATACACCGAAAAACGCATTCTTTCTAGTTTAGTATGTTTAGTTGAAAGCTGCGCATGTAGCTGAAAATTGCGCCAGCGGCGTGTCTGTGTCTATGGGATTGTGCGTGCAGCGGATGCTGTCCGCGGGCTAAAATGGTTCCCTTTTCGAATAAGATAAGTGAATATAGGCAGCAGCAATCAAGCTCAGGATGCTAATTAGGTGGGTGGATGGAAATTTATTAATGACAATTTTAATCCATTCGTAAACAAAGCCCTAATCTGTCACAATGTCACAAACACAATCAATGTGTTTGATAAGTGCGTGGAAATGGTGTTTGAATTGATCAGTATCAGCAACATGCGAATT
Organism: Anopheles funestus; assembly: GCF_943734845.2. Taxonomy (NCBI): domain Eukaryota; kingdom Metazoa; phylum Arthropoda; class Insecta; order Diptera; family Culicidae; genus Anopheles; species Anopheles funestus. The sequence goes on from NC_064599.1 coordinate 35,825,613, forward strand.
TCACCGGATGTGTGCGGGTGCGTTTGTGTATTTTTATCATAAATTTAAGCTTGTAGTTTAAGTTTTTTTTATCGATGAATGTGGATTTTTACAGTGAGGTCTTTCCATTTGCCATGTTTTCATCACACGTTGGCTACCATGCCAGATGTCATCATCCTTTTTCTGCGAAATGAATTGACATCCATTTCGCTCACACAACAGGGATTCGTAAACCGTGCGCGAAAGAGACGAAATTATGAAATTAAAGAAACGTTCATCAAAGTAAAAGTTAGAATGTTTATTTTACTGTTGATTTGGGTAAATGGAAATTTTGCTTCACGAAAAATTATTCTTTAAAAACTTCTGCTGCGTTTGTTCGTACGTGCTTTTTACATCGTAGAAATAGCATTTCGGATGCTGCGAGGCCGATATGGTTCGTGTGAAATTGCTACTGCTAGAACGAATCCGGCTTACTTTTGTGTTCTTGTTGGCTTAACTCTAAAGGTCATGTTTACTGTACTTATGTTGACCGCGCAGCCGTTCTTTGCTTCCTTACTACGGCGGAACGGTCCGGATGGGATTCGATACCAGGTTCTGTCGTGTGGAACCGGCCTCGTTTATTGCATACACCACCGGGCAGCCCATCTGTCGGATATATAGCGGAAAATAGCTTAATATGTTTACATATTGCACAAGAATGAGGCAGCCAATAGGAATGCACACTAATTTCTGTTCTTTTCAAAGTCCCTCCAAATAGATCATCTTCATTAACACAAATTTCACACATATATAACTATACATGTTCACTATTGCAGCACATACATCTTGAAAACGCCGTAAACATAAAACTACTGCTACTTGAACTCAATTCGGATGCTCGCGAACGATCAATGACACCCAACAGATATGAAGGAGATCTTGGAATTCGCAGATCCTTTAAATTTGTAAAGGATTTTTAAATCCTCAAAATTGGAGCTCCCGGATTCCTCCTGGAAATGGATTGTTTCAAACTTGAACCAAAGCTAGGAGATTACCTGTAAATGTAAGTAATAAATTAAGTTAAACAACATCACTCTTAAGTACATAATTAAAAGCCAACAGTCAGTAGAATTGCACAACAAAATATTTATTGAACTCGTCAATTAACTAGATTTTGATTGAATGGTTTTTGTGTCTGTTTCCTTCTTTTATGATACACTTTTTGCATGTGTATATGTGTGTGTGTTTGTGTATTGTTTTTTGTTGTTGGTTGATTTGAACTTGTTGTTACATGTTTCAATTTGAAAATGTAAATGTTTAAAATCACCTTCTCCCGGTTTTATCATTAAACAAGTCTTAAAAACACCCCTCCACGGTCACAAGGTGAATATGTCGTGGAAACCAGTGCCTGACCAGTGTCACTGACCTTCCGGTTTTTTTTTGCTAATAATTATAAGCCTTTATCCTAGGGCTATGGGGCGCAAGGAGTTGTCCAATTCGGAAATGGTGGAATATTGTTTGATCACACAGAAAATAAAAATGTACCTCACATTCGTAACAGCATTCCCTTACATCGGAGGGATTGATTTGCACGTTACTAACGTTGTTCGTTTCGTCCACTTTCCCCATTCTTTTTTTCTTCGTTTAATACAAGTTTAGTTTATGAAAATTGGATTTATCAATGTAGTTTTATACGTTTGTGAAATGTTTGAATTTGTTTTTTTATGTTTCGAGCATAAATTCATTACCTTCGTTAGCCGATCATGGCCATTGGCTGTTTCCAGGTTGTCGCGTTTTGTTTTCTCTCTCTCCTTCTTGTCTCTTTTATATAGAATATCGAGTGTTAATGTTCAAGAAATTGGATTATCTTTTTTTTTTTACATAGACTCACACACACCCTCATGGACATGTATTTCGCGCGGGTTGTGTGGATTATAATTAATTTGATCATTCTTCCACATCCATAGCTCGATTGAAAAGGGTCAAATAAAAAGGAAGTAACAAAACAAACCAAAAAACAACAAAAAACTACAGTAAATTTATTGACTACAAACAGTACCGATTTTGTTTCCTTTTTTCGGTATCCACACCATTCAATTCTTCCTGTATCACCTGTATTTTAGAGATCCTGCGAAACCGTTACAAGACTGTTACTTTTAACGTTAATTTAAACTACTATACGTTCTAAAATGAGATTTTCTTCTTTGTATCGTACGTATCCTTGCACAGGATGTCTGCTCGTTTCGTCTGGTCAACCATCCATTTGTATCATCAATACCCGAGGAATGGGGTGGCATCGTATCTTATTAAAACATTCAAAAAATCTGCTAATGTATACAAATCTCCTTTGGTATATCGTGTCGTTTAAACATACTATCGACTATTAGTCAACTGATCGGAAGAAGTTCCTCGGAATCGGAAGAAGGTTAAACCTAGTTTGGTTTGGTTTGTTTTCTTTTTTGTTTTGTGGGGTTCCGTAATGGGTGTTCTTTAAAATGTTTACCATTCCGGATCTACAACTCGGAAGGAACGGTGTAAATAATGGTGCATTCCATTTGAATAAACCATATGATAGGAACAAAAAAACGAAACAAACTAAACTATACTATTCATTCTATGCTGTATGTATAGAGACGTAAGTTGACTTGTTAGTAAGGCACCGTAAGATTCTTTGTTTGTCTTAAATTTTGTTTCGAAACATGGCCTAGAAATGGTTCCGATGCGATTCCCTTTTTTGTGTGGCTGAGTACCAAAAGCAAAACAAAAAAAAAGGAAGCCGACATCGCACTATAAATGGAGTTCCCGTTTTATAATCTATCCTTGCGTACGGATGTGTAATCGCGAAACGAGTAAAATTGGAACAATGAACCAAAGCAAAATATCTTTAGCACTGTATAGACGTAAGGGGAACACCTTAAATAGCGGGAGTTCCGGAAAAAGTCAGCGGTTGTAAGTTTGGATGGATAGAGCTTTCCTTTCGCAAGGTGACGGTTTGCCATCACTATCACCTTTGTGAGCTATTAATGTTTCCTAACGTTTGTTCTTCGAAAGCACGTGCTTGCAAATGCTTTGGAAAGTGTAACAAAGATTATTCTGTTTTTGAAACTAAGTTTGTAGCAGATTTTGGTTTAAAAAATGTTACTTAAATATATTTTGTAACCATGATTTTGGGAAGCTTTTCTCGTTGAGCCGTTGCTCATATTTGCTCTTTCCACTGGTTTCCCAATAGTTTCCTAAGCTGCTGGATCTGTTGATATTTGGTAGAAAAAAATTAGAGAGCCTCTAAACCAGCGCCATTTTTGATTCGTTCTCTTCGTTATGGCTGGATGATTCATTCGCTTGTACCTTTGCTTACACCTGTGGTAATGTGTGGTTTTTTCCTCGATTATGTTTTCTTGCCTTTCGATTGGTTGGATGATCGTTGTATTCATGATCGTCTGAAAGAGAACAGTGTATGTTCGCTTGTGCACCGCAGGCAGGGCATTTTTGTTTTGTTTTGTCGTGTTTAGCCCTTACCAAATGGTTCCACACCGATCGGTTTAATGCCTCTTGAGCCATTGGACAAACCAGCCTACGCCCTAGAAGCTTAGCGCGCAACGCGTAACGTTAAAATAACTACGGAATGACTGTACCGGGATAATTATGTACAAAAACACGTACGATGTCTGCTAACCGACACCGGTTTACAGTATATGAACTTACGCATGAATTTTAACTAACTTTGGCTTGCATCATTTCACTCTGCAGTTTTTTTTGTTTAGTATTTGTTATTCTGTTTTTAAGTAATCGATAACGTTTTGGGGGGCGGCCAATCCTCGAGTTTGACACCCCGTATGTCGCAGGTTTTTTCAACACCCCCGAAGAATATGTTTAAATGCTAACATACTTTCCCGCTCAATTCACCATTAGTTGATTTGCCTTTGGCATAAAACCGGTTTTGATTGATTTTGTGTGTGAGACTGTGTTGAGTTCGTCACCTAGCATCATCATACCTGTTACCGACATTTTACCTCCTCCAGCACCTGGCTGGCTAGTCTTGGTTGCTACCTTCCGGGATATTTCCCGATAATCGATTTCTCTAGTTCACAAACTCGTTGCATGTCATTTCGCTAAAATAGTTGCCCAGCGGCGAATCGACACCATGGTCGGAGTAGGACGACGATTCGTAGTACGACGGATGGAAGGAAGTTCCGATCTGCAGGTTGTAGCCGTTCGTACCCGTCGGTCCACCATTGTCGTACGTCTCACCAACCGCAGGATTCCCATTCGTCTCCCATGCCTGGGATGGGCTAAGCGTATCGACATCGGATTCGTACGCATTGAGCGATTCCATCACCAGCTGCTGCATCGTGCCATGCGACTGGGCAGGTACTTGCTGGGACTGTTGAGTTTGGGGCTGATGTTCCTGGAGCTGTAGCGGATGGTGATGATGTTGCTGCTGGTGGTGGTGGTGGTGGTGGTGATGGTGTTCTGGTGGACTATGGTTCGCTGACGTTGGACTACTGTTGAAGAACACCTCGGAGAACTTGCCAATTTCCGTCGAGCCGAATGCTTGCTGAAAGCCCGGCAGAGGTGTAATATTCTAAAAAAAAACACATAAAAATTAATCACGATGCGATTTCTGTTTTGCAAACTTCTTTCTGCACAGTTGCGTGACTGAATGGTTCCGACTGGGACCACGTTTTTGGACATCAAAATCAATATGTGCTTATAAATAGCAACATGGGCAGTTTCCGTCTTACATACTTTGTTTTCTACCGTAGGTGTTGTCGGTGTGGCCCGATTCGTTTGTTTCTCCCTGCTTTCGGCGGATAATTTCGTTTCCTTCAGTTGCCTGCTGGTAGGGGTTGGCTTTTTCGTGCGTCTAGCAGGACCTGCACTACGGCTGGGGGACGCTACTGTGGCGTTTTCCAATTCGTTGCTTTCCTGCAGCAGGAAGTGAAAATATTGTGAGTGATTTGGTACATTGGCGGTGGAATTTGGTAAAGAAGAAAACATGTTTTACTCTTCACCATCCGTTAAAAGAAAAAGTTTTTGAAACGTTCATTCATTTTCTTGTTATATTTTTTAACTCCTTTGGGGTTCAAACCATCCGATGAAAGATTGTCTGAAATTATTGAATTTTTCTATGTTCTGTTCTTTTCGTTTTTAAAATAATTTATTAAATAATGGACAATTCATATGAAATTTAAACAATTAATAATTACAATAATTCCAAAATATTCAGTATTTCAAAACGAAATTGAAGATAGCTAAAATGTATGTAGTTCTAATAGTTTAGGTCAAAATTATTCATCGAAAAAAATATCATCTCATTAGGAGTAGGTAAAAAACCTATTCTTTTTCGTATAGTGCATTTTGGAATGTTTTAGGAACAATTAAATTTTATACCATAATTTTCAACAAGGTACAACATTATTGTTAAGAACAAGACTAAAAGATTTCGATAAGTACAGGTAGTTTCGTATAATTTATATTTCTGTAGAATTTTATTTAAAAACTCTATTAAACACTGACGACTTACGTACCTTTCTACCATTGCTTCCATCTTTCGATTTCATTCCATTGGCAGTTGAGTATTTTCTCATACGTCCTGAGAACTGATCTTCGTCGGGCCAGCACAGATTCTAAAACAAGAAGTTCATTTATTTCAAAATTTTGTTTGATTAAGTTTTTGCATTTTTTTTTTTTTAAATTAACAGCAAAATGAAAAAAAAACAACCAAATAATAAAAAAACAAACACATCTAGATTTGGAAATAAAATAAAACTTTAACCGTATATCGTAAACAACCTTTACGTAAACAGTAGCAACGCATCGACCGTCGGAAGTTGGTACTTCGGTATTGTACATATTTACTTCCTTGTCTAGCGTTCAACTCTCTCGCAGTGCGTGCCACACGAACGGAGCAACAAGTGTCTTGACACATGCAAAATAAGTTTATGTATTTTTGTATACAAACAGTGCGCATTCCTATGTTGGGTTAGTAGCAGGTGTGGGTTGATATCGATGCGAGAGAGAGAGAGAGAGAGAGAGAGAGAGAGTGCGTCACGTCATTCCGATGAGATGTTTATCGAGTAATACTCTTGCGTGATTCTACTCTCATTTGTCCTTAACATAGTTTTTTTTAGCAACACGAACCATTTGAAACGATTTCCTTTTGGTTTGCAGGGTTAGTGGTGCGATTTAGCAGTTTGATGTATTTGGTTAGCAAACATTTTTCATTTAGTAATTTTCGTATTTTTTATAGTTGCAATAACATATTGTATTGATATTTCTATATATTTACTGATCTAAAAGAAATATTTAAATGATAATTATAAAATGTATCTCTCTCTTCTTGGCTTTAACGACCTTACAGGTCACGCCGGCCATTTCTTGCTTACTAGACTTTTTTTTACCACGTAGCCGAATAGTCAGTTCTTGCTACGGGAGGACGGTTCGGATGGGATTTGAACCCCATATTATATATATATAAAATATCTAGAAAGCAATTTTTGTTCCTACATGAAAAGATTTTACAAATGTTTAAAGTTTTAAAACAAATTACTGCAAATGTGTAAAAACAACATTCTCCATTGGTTTTCCGGCTAAATTTAAACTCATTTATATTGGTTTCTTTTGAATTTTTTGATAAATGACTTAATAGGTCATCTCTGCCATATATCATGCACTCCATAGTCGGATAGTTAGCGTTGGCCTGTTGTGGCCCTATCTAGGTGTGATTCGATCTACTAACCTCGGTTTATGAATGTCGAGACACATGACATTACGAACGATTCTTATTAACGTGTATCTATGATAACTGTAGCTCCTCAACTCCACTAGAACCGTTTTTATCAAAAGTTCAATTAACATTTGAAGTAGCTTAGGTTTTGCCTTTCAGAAAGTAATTTTTCCTTGCCTCTTTTACGAAACATAATTTGTTCACAACTCCTTCACACGAAGGAACTCCCTATGCGAACGTCAAGGATAAAACCGTCGCGCTGCCGAGAATTGCATGCAGCAAAGGGAACACGAGGGAAAAGCGGCTCGATTGGTGGATGGGCGACACTACAGGGACGCATATGTAAGCCCGTGGCTGCCCATGTCCATACGTGGGAAGGACAAAATACGCCAAAAAACCTACGCACGCAGTCTGCTCGATCGATCCGAAAGCCAAAAGCTTTGCTGAAGAAGTTGCTTGCAGCCCGGATCGATCCGGCCCGATATGCTTCGAGGATTGGAAGGCGATTACTGGTTAGCTGGATGAACGTTTTTTCCCCTAGTTACACAGGGATCCACCATTCCTTTTGTACATACACTGCGGGTGAAAACCCAACATGCCACCAACACCATCACACGCGCAACATGGTTCGCGTTTAAACAAACAAAACGAAGGAAGAATGTAAAAGAGAAAAAAAAAACATTCAAAAAGGACAACGTTTCGCGACTCCCCGAACGGCTTCTGGGAGTGTTTGTGTTCTTTATTGCTGGTAGCGTCGAGCATCCTGGCCGTGTGGAAGGCAGCATGCTGGTTTGGCCCATTTTTACTGCGCAGGATCGATAATGATTCGCCGATCCGATCCGAAATTCACCAGAAGTAGCAGCAGCAGCACCAGCAGTAGCAGACGGTGTTGTGATGTGAAGCGCAAGCATCGAGTGTGCCTCGACGACAACAGCCAACGGACGACATCCGCAAAAGGGGAAGGAAACATGGATCGATCGTTGCGGAAAATGGAAAACAAAAACGGAAAACACTCACCGAGACGTGAGTGGGGAAAGCACGGTGGGGAAAGTGTAGGTAAAACGAAGATTTTCCCGCTTTATGCCTTTCATTGCTTTGATGGTATTTGTGTGTATGGTATGTGTTAGTATTAGTTCGACTCGTTGCCATGGAAGCTTTGCCGGTTGAATATTTTCTCTCTCTTTTTCCTCTCACTCTCATATTTTGTTCTCTTTCATTGGTTTGAAAGGATCCGACAAGCTCGCGTGGAGCGTATTTTAAGGTACATAGGAAAATGCATTTCCGGTTTACGGGAATTTCCACTTGAAGGAGCAACACATACCTGCACATTGGTCCACCCGTACGCTCTTGGGTGATTTCAAACCCTTGTCCATCGCAAACAATAGTCCCACATACAATTGCTACCTTGCCCTGATTGAAGTAAAACTTCTACCACCGACAGGTCGAAATGCTGACGTCCTGAGTAGGAGAAAGGTGCGACGAATGGAATGGAAGAGTGGGAAGGTGGGAAATGTGAAACCCTGTATGCCAAAGCGCGCCATTCACCGATTCATCGGTGGAGACGCGAGGTTTTCCAACTCGTCGCTGGCGTTTAATCGATCATGTGTCGCTGGTTCGAATATCGATCAACAGGAAACTGAAGACAAGCGTGCCGCTTTTATTAGTGAAACGAGTTGATTGCAATAATGGGGCGGTAGTGCTGTAATTCATTCTTAATATCTTAATCATTTAGTCTGTACGACATGGCCCATGATCATTATCAAAAGTGAAAAAAAATGCAAAATGTCCTTAATACCTGTCTTTGATGATTGAATGAATTTTATCAAAAGGACTTTCATATTGAAAAGTAATAATTTAGTAGTTGCTGATTTTAAGTTTCATTTTCCCTTTTAAATTAGAATTATAAAAATCTTTAAAGTGTAAACTACTTTTTCTATGAGGTGTTCCAATGGGTACCTTCCAAAACTATAACTTGCCGCACCAGGCAATGTGAACATAGAGAGCCCCGGGAGCAGACGGCACGAAACACGGTACGTTGGGCAGACTTGTTGAAAATAAATCAATATTTGACAACGTTCTCTTTCACCGTTTGGAAAAGGAGATTCTGTTCGCAAACAACCAACATCGCCCGTTCACAGGGTTTTTTTTTTGGGTGGTGAAGTGAAAAGTGGAAAATAAAAACGCAACAAAAAGCACACACACACACGCAGACACAAATACATGAAAAAAAAAACATACACAAAAAAGCACCCAGGCCAACAATCTGCATCTCACAGCATTTATACGTGGACAGTATATACTTACTGTAAGTGCATCCAGTGATTTCATCCCTGTCGCTGCAGCTGCACCGTTGCTCCCGCTTAACCCATTCACGCCAGCTGGAGCAGGGCTGCTGGTACGGCTACCACGGCCACTGCCACCATTTCCACCACCACCGTACGCTCGATGCAGTTTGCGCTCTTTGGGCTTTCGCATACGGTTGTCCTTTGTGCCGTGCGGGAACTCTGCTGCTGCTGCTGTTGGGCGTCCATCCGGGTGATTTTGATGATGCAAAACCCGAGCAACGAGCAGGGAATGCAGAGAACATACCGAGAACAGAGAGAATGAGGAAAGAAAAAAAAAGAAACAACAAGAAGTCCTATTAATGAAAGAGAGCGCAAGAAGGAGTGTTTCGACGTTTTCGTTGTGTTATTTTTTTTTTCGGGGGGAGTTTTAGCGAAAATTCACCCATTCGTTCACCGTTGTGAAAGGGTTTCGCGTGGGCCATGGTGTGACATGGCAAGTACATAGGGCAAACCTTCACCCGTGGCTTTTTCGGAATCTCTATCGGCAGGTTTTACGGTCCCCCTGGTGGACACGTTTCCCCATGTGGGAAATGGGTGGGAAGGCATATAAGATGAACTAACTGAAGGCTTGTACATAAGTACATGATGAGAAGATGTCACCAGCAAAAGGGAAAGAAAGCACATTACCAAAGAAGCTGTATGTTGCCACAGCTACAGTGTATCGATTCGAATGTAATGGAGATTTGAACAAGGGGGCAAAAAAGCGAGTCACAAACATACGCAAGGGATACATTGGCCTACCGGACAAATAAATCTACTGCTCCTGCGGATGTTCCAGATTGACAACATTTTAAGCTGTGTTTGTGTGGCAGGTTTACAATTACGATTTTATTAACTTCTCTTCTGTTGGCACTGTATAAATTCTGGAGATCGCCCTGTGGTCCTGTACTATTCTTGATTTTATTAACACGTAACGTGTTATACGGATTTAAGGATATCCGAATCCGTTTCTGTCGTGTGAAAACTTGTGTTTTTAGTGCCATACTATCGGACCATGATGTATTATACGGACCATGATGTATTGGAAATAAAGAGCGATCGCGATATCAACAGTGTATATTTGACACAACCTGCACTCTGGTTATAAATGTCCAAAATCCAGTAGTATATACAGTTTTATTGCGGGCATGAGTAAGTTTCTGGAATATCACCAGAATGGAAAACGATTATGCAAAGGAATGTCTATCAGAAACTTCATCATTCTCTCTATTTAAATTTTGAATTCCAGATCAAAATAAAGTGCCGTTTTTTGAGCTCAGCAACAATTTCACGTCATTTGTGAATCTTTCGACTAAAAAAAAACAAACTATTCTAATACGAGCGTTAAGCATGAACCGAAAGAAGTTGTAGTCGATATGTATCAAATTTGGACCAAAATGCTGGTAAAGTAGAACTTCCCATTTACTATTTTCCAAATCCAATTGAATCTCATCTGGACAGTATTCCCGTACGCAGAATAGACTATCCTGCGACGGGTACATAAAGGCAAGCAAAGCCAAAAAATGGCAGACCTCTTGAGGTTGTAGTACCACGGAAGAAAAGGAAGATTCTCCAAGTCTTCCTTCTTTGGTGCGGTCTGGTGGGGGAGATGGTAGCCGCGACGGTCTCTACACGACAGGACCCCGGGTATAAAATTCCATCCGACCCGAACCCCCGTACAAAGAGTTGACGAGATTGAAAACTAACCGATAATAGATAGATTCAAACCTTTTGAAAGAATGGGTGATCTTGGTTTGGAACTAGATCACTAGGCTTCGATACAGCAAGATCTTCAACTTTAGGTCTACTGCGATCTTGAAGATCAAGATTCACTAAGCCTTTTAATTTTTTTTTTGCGTAACTATGAGTAATATTTTTATGTATCAATAGTTTTTAAGAGTTTTGATTATAGAAAAGATGTATATAACTCAACAACCTGTAAAATTATTCAACGTAAAAAAATTATGTCAAAAGATTGAAGCGTATCAGTCATAATGATTAATCCGGTAGTTCTAGTGTTAATATGTTAAAGAAATCGAGAAATTTCTCTCTCTCTCTCTCTCTCTCTCTCTCTTGTTGGCGTAACGACCCTTAAAGATCATGCCAGCCATTTTTGGATTACTCGACTTATTTTACGACTTAGCCAGTCCTTCCAGTCCAGTCTTTCAGGCCAGGTCCGAATGTGATTTGATACCCGGTCCTGCCGTGTGGAACCGGCGCCGTTTATTACATACACCATTGAGATATGTACGATCATGAAATAACAAGGAGTGAATAAAAAAATAACAGGGAATATTTTTCCTTATGCATGAAATAAAAATTTGATAACCTCTGCCTTGGTATATGATCAAAACCGATAAATTAAAATTTCTTCCATGCAATTCTCCGTACACAGAATTCATTATCCTGCTATTGGTACAGTCCAAGATCTTCTCGGAAGACAGACAACTATTTCAATTCAAAAACTTGATCGTCGAATAGCTCATTTTAATAGTTCCGCAATATTGTTGCAGATGAAAGGTAAACTCACCGATATACTTCATCGTAATTGCGTTTCGAACATAACCACACCGACGGTATGTCATCGATTCGTTCACATGCTAGTGTGGTTTCTTGTCTGACAATGTTCCGACTGCGTATGATAATCTAATTGTAGGCAACATTGTGCCGATCGGTGGGGTCTCTAGGATGTAAGGCTTCCCGTGCCCCAAAACGCTCCGGTTGGCAAATTTTCACCAGCTTTGGTAGAAACGAACTGAGCGACCGAGCGGGAGCGTGAAAGTAGAAAAGAAAAAAGAAAGAAACCCCCCGTCCCCACCTCACACCTAAACCGTAATATTCTCGCCATCGTTGGTTCCCGGGGTTTTTGGTGTGGGGCGTGTTTCTATTGATTTTTTTCCTTTTTCTGCTCCACAAAAAAAAGTCCCAGGGTTGCGGTCGCTCAGTTCGCTGTCCAGCAGCAGCGTAAGCGTCATTTCCCGCTAGTGGAGGCGTTGAGCAAAACAAAAACAGCACTCCCCTCCCCATCTCATGTGGTAGCTGCTGGGCAGGCTCCAAGATGCTTCCACTTGCCTGGTGTGAAACACACGTGGAACACACACGCACACGTAGGGAGAGAGCTGGTCCCCGACGGGTGACGGACCAAGCCAAGCCTCTCTGATTAACTTAGAAACGAAGCACCTAGTGGTAGTGGTAGTGTACACAGGATCATTTATTCACAACGGCCCGTGTGTGTGCTGGCTTGGGGTTGCTTATTTACTAGCATGGTGTTCTCGTTTTGGGGCGACTCTCGTAACGGAAATGCTTGGTGAAAGAGTCGTCGGGTTAATGCTATCGATTTTGTGATAGGATCCAACGGAACTACCCAGGGCTTACCAACACCCATGCACGTTGGGTAAGCTGTCAATCTAGCAGACGGGAAGCTTTTGCACGAGTGTGGTGGAGACGCATTGTTTTCTTTTCTACCGATCTACTTAGCACTGTACCGGATCGCTCTCACCAATACACTACACACGTCAGCAAAAACCGTGCCGGTTGTCAACGGTAACCATGATAACGCGCTAGCTGTACGTTGCATTGGTAGTGGTGTGCTCGACAGCATAAAATGCTGCTGTATCTTTTTGTTTTTTCTCTTCCCCAAAATGACGGAACCGGAGGAAATGCGTGTTACAGCGTGCAGAGAGTGAGAAAGCGCACGCATTGAATTGGGCGAAGGGAATGTTAGAAAGAGAGAGAGAGAGAGTCATACATGCGCACACATACATCGAGCGTTCGAGATTCGTGGAATTCGCTCCTTCGTACATACCTGTTGCACCGAGTAAAGCCGTCGATGGAGTGGGTGTTGCGGTGGGCGCTTGAGTGTCCCCTTCGTCCGCTAGCGGATGCTGTGGACTATCAGCCGAGCTGTAGGATGAAGTCGGCAGCGTGTAATCGGAACTCGGCGACGAGTAACCATTCTGCGCACTGAACAAGGTCGACGACGGTGGGGATGGATGGCTCGTCGTGGTGGTGCCACCTTCACTCCCCACACTACCGGTCATGCCCCGCTCGTTGTGACTTCCGGCGAACGTTTGCTGTGGCGGATACGGTTGCTGATGCGTTGGCTGCTGTGGATGGTGATGCGATTTTCCACCAGGATGCTCATGGGTAGCACCGGGACCCACACCGTTACGGTACGGTGGTAGATGGCCGTAGTTAGCAAAGCTCGAATACTGCTGCTGCTGATGGTGTTCGCGCTGGGCATGGTAGTAGGACGATTCGCGAGAACCGAAGGGATGTGCAGCGAGTGCAGCCGAGGAAGCTGGATAATGTCGTCCCGGGTACAGGTAGCTAGCACCAGTGGCCGATCCGCCGTACCCGTGTGGTGCAGCTCCACTAGATCCTCCGCCACGTGCGTACGGTGATTGCGACTGATGGTAATAATGCCCGTAGCTTCCATAGTCACGATAGGATGACGGATAGTTACCATAGTAACCGGTCTGATAGCTCGATGATGCATGATGGTAGCTGCCGTAGTACTTATCGTACCCATCGTACCCACCGTGATGGTGATAGCCGAGCGGAGAAGATCGATAGTCCGTACCGTATCGGCCGCTGCTGGCCAACGGGTACGGGGACGCACTGCGCAGCATGTTGGGCGAGTACGGATAGCAGTAGTTGCCGTTCATCGAATGATGCCTGTAGTCTACGTAGTTGCTACTGCTGCAACAATCCATACTGGTATATACTGGTGCTCTGACGTCGTCCTCACGTCGATTGCGCGTTTCCTTAGCCGGAAGGAAGCGCCGGCGCGCTATTTTTACCCTTAACGCCCAAGCACTAAACCAATTATGCACTATTTATAACCGTTTCGGGTACAGTGGCCACCCGTGCGTGCGTGTGTGTGTTTGATGGTGGAGAAATGGCGAAAGAGCTTTCCCCCGCAGCATGGAAGCTTGAAAGGTCCCGGACGGGTGGTGTGAGATGGGTCGCGCCTTAACGGCGCATCCGGGAAGCATCAACCGATCGGTGTCGTAGCAGGATAGTAGTGTTAATGGGTGGTTACCATGCTTTCCGGATGGGGAAACTCTGTCTTTTGCCGGGCAGGCAATACAATCACATCGTAGAACAGATTTTGCTGATCGGGGCCTACCGATATTCGAGCACTTCGTGCAGGGGTGCCGATTAAACACTGGTTTAGTAGTTGATCGTAGCGATCAACATACGATACACTTTTAGTTGACTGTGCATATTCTCACTTCGAAGAGGCTTTTTTTTTGGTTTACAAAAATCTAACGAAGAAAAACACTGAAATAAGTGTCACTAATATTACAAATGTTATAAATAGTGACTACTTAACAAAGGATTATTAACTTAAAAAATTACACAGAGGGAAGAAAATACACTATAATGTATGAACACAATGGAATAGAATTTCCATTGCAAACACGTGGAATTTTAGCTGGTATTGCATGGATTTCGATGGGTTTACACCGTATACGAGTACACTTATTGTTTGAACTTAGTACACTCCTTTAGTACAGTATATATCTTTCGCTCTCTTCATCTCTGTACTGTCAAAAGTTCGCCGTGTTCTAAGTGTTCTCTTCACATAACTTACGATGGTATACTAAGCGACACGTATGTACTAAAAGTGAAACAAGAAAGCAAACCTGCACCTTTGATGAAATGCGTAGTGATCATTAGTTTTATTTGTAATTTTTTTTTAATGAAAAATATATTTCCTAATTTTCATTTTTCGACGTTTTTCGATAAGTTGCTTTAATATTTTAATTTTCAATCTATACATTCATAAAAATAAAATGTTTGTTTAGCTATATTCCAATTATATGTAGTACAAAACGAGCAGCTTCACTGAGATTATCGCACAGAACACACAAGGACACTGGTTGATAAGGTCAATTAGGTAAACTTTTTAAGTTGTGTAACGCAAAAAATAAATTAAACACGAGTTGAAACATATGTTTAGAAGAAGTTTTCACACACAAGTCCGTTAGTTAGACTGTTCCATTCGGTTTCCGTTCCAGCACTGGTTTTCCTTTACACTGACGCAACTCTCCCAGCTCCCCAGTATGTTGTGTCCGAACGATCCAGCGAGCCGCCGTACTGACCTTCCCATGTCGATGGCGACGCCTAGTTCGGGCTAGCCGAAAACTTTTCCATA
The DNA here is from genome assembly GCF_943734845.2 of Anopheles funestus. Lineage (NCBI taxonomy): Eukaryota > Metazoa > Arthropoda > Insecta > Diptera > Culicidae > Anopheles > Anopheles funestus. The sequence continues at coordinate 35,840,785 of NC_064599.1, forward strand.
AACACACACACACATACATGCTCACACACAGAACCACGCAACTGAAACTCTCGCACTCTCCGGTGTGTGCCTACTCGCGCAAACCACAACGGCACGTTTTGTTAGTCCCAGACGCAAGCAAAAAGGCAAGGGAGGGTTTTTGACGGAACGGTCTACCCATCCTGAAACCGTCTAAACTTTATCGATTATGGAATCGTGTAGTGCAACGGGAGCAATACAATAACTTTTTTCATTCATCATTTTATGGTTCCGATCAACCGAGACATTTCTCCTGGAAGCAATTTTCGTTGAAAGGTTTGCTGTGTGTGTGTGTGTGTTAGTAACAAAGGGGGGCAACATTCACTATAGTGTCAATGTAAAAAGAAGCATACACAAAAAAAAGGCCACCTCACTGTTAATTCTTGGTCGCTTTTTTACAACATAACACACGCACATCGTAGCATAACTCCTTTCGCAGCAAGCGAAACAGTGTGTGATTGTATTGGAGCAAAAAAGAGAAAGAGAGAGAGAGAGAGAGAGAAAGGAAAAACAGGGAGAAAGAATGCTACACTTTCCCCGGCGCGTCCACTGATAAGAAGGAAAATCAATTTTCACTCCGTGTACGACTTTTTTTCGTCTTCTTTCGTTAACTTGAAATACGCGCGCGTTCGTTTTGCAGAATGGTTTTTGTGTGTTGTGGTTTGCTTTTTGATGCACATTGCACATTACACTTGTCACACAATCGATTTTTCCCCACTGTTTAATCATTTTGCATTTGGTTTACAACACAGTGTTTTTGCGGTAGATAGATCACTATTTTGGTAAACTTACTGTCGGAATTGTTTTCGTACCCAAACGTTCCTGAATCCGGTAACTAGTTAGATTAAAGTTCCACGTGTAGCCATGATCACAATCCTTTTGTCGATGCACGTTAGAACGGTCAGGCCGTTTATTTTAATGCTTGCAGTTTGCCACATTTTCCATATTGTATTTGCACGGCTGCCAGAGAGAAACTGACGCGCGAAACGGAACCCTTCGACGAAGGGAGTTTCATAATCATATCGAGAGAGTATTCGCGAGAGTCACAGTGAAGAGAAAGAAGGAAACTAGAATGTTGCAGGGTTAGTCAGCATGTATAGTGAGGAGATGCTTATTAAATTGTAAAATCAAAGTTAATGTGATAAGCTTTAAATATTTTTATAATAATTGATTTTAAATAATGTGTAACATATTACTCTCCCCATTAAACGGCCCTTGGTGTGAATCCATAATGGTGTGTCTGAATACATCATTATTACCTAATTCAGCGGATTTTTTATCTTAATTTTCTGTTTTAGTTCATGGTCGTGGAGCTGCCGCATACAATCGTGGTCTAGACAATAAGAAAGAGTATAAAAACAACGTTTATAAATAACAATTATGTGAAGAGATTTGACGAAACATACTGTCAGCCACATGCTTGCATAACAAAAATTGTGACCACGATCGGTGGACTTCGTACCAGTCGTATGTGACAGAGCTGTGACCAAGCCTTATCTAAGGCAAACGAATAAAAGTAAACCGAAAGCAATACGTTCGTAAAACCTCCATTTGAATTTCATTTCATAGGGGTAAATTATTAGATGAAGTGACTTAAATTAATTTAACTTATTGTATTATGGGTGATTGTAGCGCCGGATAATTAAGTAAATAAGATCTTTAATTATTAGCCCGACTGATCTCGTTATCTTAAGTAGTTGCATAGTACATAAATGTCGAATATACGTTGGTCCACTGGTAACCACATCTAGACAACAAAAAATTTTTTTGGTTGGGTGTAGTACCCCTGCAAAAAAGGAATTCCGCTCAGAGAGAATCAATAGTAGGAGCAAAAGAGTCCACGAGCCGAAACAGAGCCACTTGGTAGGTGTTCATTTTTTTCATTCATGAAATGAGATTTTCTGAATCATGAAAAAAAAACAATTAACCACCGTTTGTTCGTATAATACGCTTTCATTTTCGCTGCACCTATGGACGTGCTCATAGAATAAACGAAAATTAAAATCGGACGATCATGCGATCATGTAACTCTCCCGGTCTCATCGAATCATCTCGAATGAGACACAACGTGCATCAGGTATTGCACAGGCACTCGATTTTTTTCTGAAGGTGTCTGCACGTGTTAGAATGATTCAATACTGGTACGTCTAACCAACACCTGCGGCCTGGATTCAAATCTTCTATAAAGCATACTGCACGAATGCTGTGAGAGATCATTGTCGAATGTAGGAAATCACTTTGCGTACTTTGCTATTGATGCAAAATCATTAACATTGCTTGGAGAAGCTTATTTTAACCTTGGGTAACCTCCGGTGAACGGCGATCCGTAGATGGGAAAATCGCCATGCATGTGAATTAATATGAATGAAACAACAAACCAGTTTTAATAAAAAGGATCTCAACCAATAACGGATTTAAAGCTAGCAGGTTACCGCCAAGGCTCCCTTTGATCAGGGGGCCCCCGGAATACGAAATTGTTTGATAATGTTCTTATTAGAAAAAAGGTTTGCAAACTCGGCATTGCAACTCACCCGGGGGTGGCATCGTGGTTTTGGGGGAACCGAGGGTTGGCAGTTAGGGACTTCAAAGAGAGCACTTTTGAAATCAGTTCATCCCACCGGTCTGTTCTTTCGAAATTTGGTCCCTCGTGGACCGATGCATAAAATAAACCTAAGTTTGTCGACAGTGCGATCATCCTTAATTTTTATAACCCCTTTTTATCATTCCTCCTAACTTGAGAAGCTTGATCCGTCGATTGATCTTAACAGACGACTTAAATCTCAATAACTTCAAAGTAAAAATAAAACAATACAGAATAGAAACTAGAAATTTAATATAATAATCAGAAGAAGCTCAGTCAATTGCGCATTTGCATCTCGTATTATTTCTTTTCATTTCCTCTCGCCTTGGGCTATGCGAGGTGGCCAAAAGATATTTATTTCTATTTCCACTTGCAATTGTTCGTATTTTAGGAGCTTTCAGTTGTTTCAAAATCAGCTTATTTTATAGTTCTTTTAGTTTTGGGACTAAAAGATGAATTAAGAGTATATTTATTATATTTATTGTATGCTGTATTATATTGAATTCGTCGTTAGAGTTTTTTTCGTAACTTTATTGTATACTTTTATTAAAAATAAGTGTTTAACCAAGTGTTTGATTGAGTGTTTATTTAAGCTTTAAATACGCATTTTATTGCATCTTTAGTTCACAAATTTATTGGGAAAATAAAGATGTAGAATCGATTACTTTCGACTGTTGGTTTGCTCTAACCAGCTCTGGAAATTGCAAAAAAGTGCCAACCAAAAATCAGCAAACGCCACGATATATACCGTTGCGGTCAAATCACCAGCAAACGATTGATACCGTGTATGTACACATAACTATGTGTGTTTTGTGTGTGTGTGTGTATATGCAGGATAACAGAACGGAAATCAGTTTCCAATCAACTCATCCTTCGAGCGATGGCAGTAAATTAATCAATGTCCTTACCACCGCATGGTCGACACATGGCCAAAATAATGCCTTGAGAGTGCTGCCCGTAACCCGATAGTTGCGGTTTGATTCGAATTTCTGTCCCCATGTCCTTCACGATTACTTATTGAGAACGATCCACCAGCATAACTGGTCAGGATCGTTGGAAAGCGTTCGATAGCTGGAAACTGTTTTGTATATACTACTCGCCCATACACACATATCTTCACGCTCGTTCGCTCACATTTCACGGATTGGTCACACACACACACACACACACACAACCAGGAGCAAAGGAAAAATTATGGTGGAAAGCGTAAAGAAAGGTAACGGAAAAAACCCGCCACGAACGTTGTGTGCACTTTCCCATTTTGGGGACAATCCTTGGTGCTGTGGTTCGATGATTGTATTTGCGTGAGTTTGTGTGCTTTTTTTTTGTTGTGTTACTCTTTTCGAACAAGGATCGAGTTTCCTGTCGCGCGTTTTCCTTTTCGTTTGGCGCCTTTTGAACGATGCTTGTCGGTGCTGCAATGGACTTATTTCATTTTGGGACACGATATGTGCTTTCCTACAAATGATCGTGAAGATTGTAGCTATGCAGTGAGGGATGTGAGAAAGGTATGATGTGTTTGAGATGGCGCCATGACGAACTTTGTTCCAGTGTTTAATGGCATATGGATTCATGCTTTAGCTATTTTTTTAGAGAAAAAGGTGTTTATTTTAAATTTTGTAAAAAAAGGTTATTCAGTTCTTCAACTTTTACCCAAATACATGCAACTTTGTTCCGAATTTCATCATACAGAAATGCTCATAATTGGTAACCGGAGATCATCTTTCGCAGATAATTGCTGTGATTTCGATCCCGTGCAATTCCATGTGTGGCAAACGTGCCACAGTCACGAATACGAGCCAGCCGTGAACTGTTTGATGCGATTAATTATTTTCACCGTTGTTAGCTGTGTTATCATATGTGCGACAAAAAAAAAAAGAATTATAGAATAAAATATGACACCTTTTTTCCTCCTTTGTTCTCGGACACATTTTTGTGGGCGAGGCACATACATGTTTTGTCTGCTAGTTCTACCATTTGTCGCTACATAATTTATGAAAAGAAATTTATTCTTTACCCTTTACCGCTTTTTTGTAATATTATTATTATTATTTATTAGCGTAGGGACGGCCAGGCCGTATATCTTAGAGACTATCCTTATTATCTAACATTGTAACGCTACTTATAATTATTAGAATAAGGGACATTTCCTTCCCTTATTCTACGGTTGCACCTTATCCCGGGTGAACTCGGTAATAAGTAAATGTTGCGGCATAATAAGTATGCATTGTTGTGCTGCGAGAAACGGATTTTTATGTTGGAGATCATCAGGAATCACGAGGACGAACTTCGTTTTGTCCATTTGGTTCCCTTTTATTCGTTACGCTTCGTTATTTTGCTTCGTGCCCATAGCTCTGTTGATTGATTCCATGTAGCCCGGCGCAGTTCTGGTATCTTCTCCATTCTGTCCAACCTTCTGGACCCAGGGTTGGTTGACCAGTTAGTTTATTGCTATTCTGTCAAAATGTCTTAGAGCTATCAGCGACAAACAACAATAGCACAAACTACTGGGGTACAGACATGGAAACATATAGTAATACAGCACACAGAAACAGTTATGAAGACGATAGTGCGTACTATCTACAGGATGGGAAAGCAGGAAGGAATCACAGGGTAATTCCGATCTCTTTGGCGAAGCCGAAAAGAATCCGTGCGTACACGTAGTCCTTCTGACCCAGAATGTCGCGCATCGGCACAGCAGGGGTTCTTCCTGATGCTTTTTTGTAATATGTAGCACGCCAATCAATTAACTGTTAAAAGCGTTAATTACTGTTAAAGCGTAAGCGTTAAGTTAAAAGCGAATCAATTAACTGTTTATTTTTTTAAACGTGTTTTAAATATAAGTTTTTAAAACTTTCTCTATTTTGAAAATCAAGATATAACAAATTGAAACATCGACCACATAATCGTGAGCCTTCATACATTTGACCGATGCGTTCACACATTTGTCTGTTTTTATTCCACTTGCAAACCCATATCATCGATCGTTCTCGGTACGACAAAAGACTGCCCCGGCTGTAGGCTTCAACAGCATTCCTTCACTCTGTTGGCCGAATGTTGCATACAGGTGGCGTTTGGAAGTAGATGATGGACGGAAGAAGGAGAACTGTGGCGAAAAGGTGTAAATATAGCACCATGAAAGAGCATGAAAATGCGCGTAGGGTGTTGATGGTCGGTCGGTTCATGTCGTTGCGAGTAAACCATGCGGTATGCTCTCGCGAGTCCGTTCCGTTGCGTTCGTACGACGCATTCAGCCCAGCTCAGTGTTTGCGCTGCTCAATGTGGAACGTTTTGGTGGTGTATACAGAGCGTGAGATACAGTTTCGTATCGATTTATGTTGAACGGTGGCGGGAAAATGATCGAATACGAAAATTTACCCGACAGACACGAAAGGTTTTTTTTTTTATTTTAAGACCTTAATTCTTGAAGAATGTATAAAAGAAATGAAAGAGTTACGAATGTGGTAGGTGCTAGTTGTTTTTAAGCTAAAGCACATTTTTATGCTACATTTATATTACTTTGGTTTGTGAGTGCACAAGAGTTCGTGTATTGCTAAATAACTTTCTTGAAAATACCACGTGTTGTTGTTGATTCCGATTTGCATTCGAACATATCGCGAGAGCTTGGCTTAACATTAAAACATTGAGTTACAGAAAAAAATCAATTTAGTGTTTTGTTTTACTTTATTTCCAAAAAAAAATGTAAATTCGCCAAAGATAATTCAGTTTCAATATACCAAAATTTAAATAATAGCACGTGGTTCATTCCAAATGTGACGACACTGGCATGTTTTATAGTTAAAATCAATAAAGCAACAATACGGCTGTCACAACTACATATTTATTTCTTTTATTTAAAAGAATCAATTGGCGTATATTGAGAAATTTATCATATTGTTTAATAGTTTATTTTTTCTCATTTTTCAATTGTAGAAATCTCGACATTATGCCCACATCACATCACACTGTGTGCGTGTTGCAGCTGAAGGGCTTTTCAACACCGAAAGGCCTTTTGCGCAGCTGTTTTTGACACACGGCTCTCTGATGCATAACAATAACAAACCAAATTCCCGTGCAGTGAAAATACAAAATTCTTTTGTGTGAAGACGGCTTAAAATTTTAAAGCATATTGTCGCCTCAAATGTCCACCTAACTTGTGCTCGGTGATGTTCGATTTGTTCGGTTTCATAAGAGAACTGATCGGCAGCATGTTGGCGATATTTTCCTTCGGCAAAAAGAAGCTCTCCAATTCGCTGAGCGTGTACGTGAAGACAAATACCGGCAATACGCTGTCCGTCGATCTGCAGCCGCACATGGAAATTAAGGACGTGAAGGAAATGGTAGCACCACGTCTCGGACTTGAACCGCAAGAGCTTAAGATCATTTTCGCTGGCCGAGAACTTTCCGATACGACCACGATTAGTGTAAGTGTGTAGTGTTGTTGTAAAGAATCATAGCTTTTCCCTTTGTTACATCACTTATTTCCTTTATATTTGATCGCACAGGAATGTGACCTAGGCCAACAATCAATTATACACGTCGTGAAAAGTCGACCCATCTCGGCACTGCAGAAAAAAGCAGCAAAATCAAAGCTAAACGGAACTATTGCGGAGGAACCCTCACCCGATGAACAGCAGAATAAGCCACTGTCGGAGACAATGTCCGAGCTGACGGTGTTAGATGAACGGAATGGGTCCACTGCAGCAGTACGAACAAAGGCACATTTTTTCGTGTACTGTTCGCAGTGTGAGAAGGTCTGCACCGGGAAGCTACGGGTGCGGTGTGGAATCTGTGGCAGTGGTGCATTCACCGTTCATCGGGACCCTACCTGTTGGGACGATGTATTGAAAAGAAAGCGAATTACTGGCCATTGTGAAAACTATGAGATTCCTTGTGTGGTAAGTGAGGGATTTTGGGATTGGATTTGATCCTCCATTAAACTAACATCGTTCAATTGTTTGGCAGGAAAACGATGAAGGTGAGCCACCCTTCACGGAGTTCTACTTTAAGTGTGCCGAACACTCGTCGGGCGGGGAGAAAGATTTTGCGGCCCCACTCAATCTGATCAAAACGAACCACAAAAGTATTCCTTGCATTGCCTGTACCGATGTGAGGTAAATGATCATAGTGTTACCAACCTTTTTTTGGGTTTCATTTTAACGTCGTTTTCGATTTCGTCAGTGAAACGATTTTAGTCTTCCCGTGTGTGGCTGGCCACGTGTCTTGTTTGGACTGCTTTAGCCAATACTGTGTTACCCGGTTGCTGGAGCGCCAGTTCGTAGAGCATCCAACAGGTGGTTACACGTTGCAATGTCCGGCTGGATGTGAAGCTTCCTTCATCGAGGATGTGCACCACTTTAAGCTGCTGAACAAAGAGCAGTACGATCGGTACCAAAGATTCGCCACGGAGGAGTTTGTGTTGAAGAATGGTGGAGTGCTCTGTCCACAGCCGGGTTGTGGTATGGGGTTACTGGTGGATCCAGAATGTCGCCGTATCCAGTGCCAGAATGGTTGTGGGGTATGTGCATTAAACTTTGTGTAGCGAATATTTCAATAAGCATATGAAAATCTCTAATCTTTTACTTTTAGTACGTTTTCTGTCGTAGCTGCCTACAAGGCTACCATATTGGAGAGTGCTTCGAAACGCCGACACCGTCAACGCCCGGCAACGAGCAAGGATATGCGATTGATCCACTGCGTGCTTCGGAAGCGCGTTGGGACGAGGCAACAAAGATTGCGATCAAGGTGACAACGAAACCGTGCCCCCAGTGCCGCACGGCAACGGAGCGTGATGGTGGCTGCATGCACATGGTTTGCACACGATCGGGCTGTGGCTTCGAATGGTGTTGGGTATGCCAAACACCTTGGACGCGTGACTGTATGGCTGCACATTGGTTTGGATAAGCGATTGACTGTGTATGTTGCAAATGTGGGATCGAAATAAACGAATTGTTGTATATTGCTGTTATGAAAGTCCATGCGAACGAACTTGATTTATTCCATCGGAAGAAAAGGTGGACAGTAGTCCAACGAAATACATTCTTCACCTTCCAGTTTTCTTATGTAGCCCTGTCCACAGAAGCACCCTGCGACGCAATTTCCGATGATTTCCTTTTTCGGTGCGAAGCAATATTTTTCTTTAAAAGGTCCACACTCATTGTAGTATTCGTTTGGGCCACATTCTTCTATGATGCCAGAAAAATTGGGAAATAATCATTTGAAATTAAGACGAAATGAAGTTTTCAAGCAAGAAGCTTACCAGAGTAAACGCCAAACAGGGCAAATGTTATGAGGACTATAATGAAAACAGCTTGCGCAGATTTCATCGTCAAAGACATTACACGAATGCGTAATTCGCTTTATTGCTTTATTTTAACACAATTTTGCCTCATAAGTAGGTAAACGTAGTAAGGTAGTCGAGAACTAATGTGACCAATCTAAAATATAACTCAATTTCGAACGGTGATTGTAGTACCGTATTTGTTGCTAAAGAAAACGAGGTTTCTTTATGAAGAATGATTCGTGTATGAATTAATTCCAATCCTTTGTCGAACTTGGTAATTTCCAACAACACCGTCTGGACGTGCTAAGCTTCGAGATGCCGAGTTGACTAATTCAATATACCATAATTAATATTTAGTATTTAAAAAACAAACAAATACTAGTTCAATATATCAGGACCAGACACCAATAGAGTATATGACCCATGGAAAGTCGGAAGTATAAGTATAGTTTTAATGATGAGCAACAGCTTAAACTACAACATTGTACATGATAATACCTTTGCGCTAATGTAAATTAATTAAAATTCTTCTCAAACAGACAAAAAATCAGATTTTTTGGGTTCATTAGGAGCGATTTGAAAAACCTTTCGGTAATGCTTATTACTATTTAATTTATTTTTATAGAACATAAATAAAATAGCGTTTATTTCAAACAAACGAGGGACATTCTTTTCTTGTGACGCACGTTCCACCTTCAAATTCTCTTAAAAAGCCCGGTTTGCAGAAGCATCCGGCAACGCAATCATTCGGGTCAACTGGAATATTACGTACAGCGCAGGTTAGCTCATTCTTGGCCCCACATTCAAGGAACTGCTCGTACTGGCCACATTCTTCTGAGGTTGGTTCGAGCGAAATGGAAAGACAATAAAAGATTCGAAACAATTGATTTCACTTCTCTATCAATAATCTTACCCGTGAACACGCTGGCTAAGGTGAACGTTAAGATGGTAATAACCAAAAACATCTGTGAAGAATTCATCATTACTACAGGTTGAACGCTACGAAAAGACTAAATCAGTTTGTATATGAAAGCCATTGATATAGACGTAGCGAAGGGTAGTGAACGTGAACTAATCAATCCAACGGAATGTTACACCTCGATTTAGTATGGTTAATATGCATTACTTTTTATATTCTGATAAATTATCGAGAAAAGCTTTTTAAATTGTTTTATACAATCAACTGATAAACTTTTCGACTGTTCCATGTGTAATGACTAACAAAATCATATGGATGTGTCGACTGCTGAATGGACGAGTCTGATAAGTAATGATTTATATCTATTGTTTAAAAATCTAACACGATTCAGTTAATTATAAAAAGGTTAGCTTTATTGTATGACCCATTCATTATAGTTAAACTTATCATTAACCTATAATTATAATAAAGAAAAATAAATCATAAAAATACAGCTTTTTAGATTGTTTCATTACGCTGACTTACTTTAAATATGATTCTTAAAAAACGCAAAATGCTGGAGTGTTAAGAAAGTTTTTCTGATGCGTAAGATTAGATTTTTTATTTTCCAGTATGACAAAAATATGCTCATTATGATTTAAGTTTTGGGTTTTCAATACGTGTATGATGTAAGACTTATTTCAAATCACCGATGGACAACTGCTGTCATTGATACAAATTCCATCTTCAAATCCTCTTATGTAGCCCAGTTGACAAAAACAGCCCGGAATGCAATGAACGGTGTCAGTTGGATTATTTTTTATGTTGCAGTTCAGCTCATACTTGGGCCCACAATCATCGTACTTCTCGTTTAGGCCACACCCAGCTTAAGTGGCCGATCGAAACGGGAAGTTAAAAAAGGTTTCGTAATAATTGATCATATCGCTATCGTAAGAATCTTACCAGTGAACACGGTACCAAGTGCAAACGTAAAGATGGTAATAATCCAAAACATCTGTGAAAAACTCACCATTATATTTAGTACACGTTTAACGTTACGAAAAGATTAAAATCGTTTCATAGTATAAAGCCATTTTATAACCAAGTGTAGCGAAGTATAGGGAAAGTGAACTAATCAATCCAGCTAAATGCTAAACGAATTAGTACGGTAAATATGCAATCATTATTATCGATAAGTAAGTAAGGCAAGGGTTTTTTTATTCAAAGAAATAATTAATGCAGGGGTCCATTACAATCAGTTAAGAAACTTTTCGACTGTTCGATTTTTAATTGTCTAACAAAATCCTTTGGATGTATCGAATGTTGAGTGGACGAGTGTGCAAACTTTTCTTAATACCAAATATTTGAAAAAAGTCTAATATTGATTACTTTAATACTAGGCGTCTAGAGAGTAGGAGAGACCTTGCAAGACACTCCCAATACAAACGCAAACGAAAGGATACGAAGAAATTTCGAATCAGATTAACAGATACCGTCCCAGGCAACTGAACAAGGACTACGATTGGAAACTCGGGACATGGAATTACAGATCCCTCACAGCACCCTCAGACACCTGCATTCTTTCGGGCGTAGTGAGGGCCCGCGCTTAGGAATAGTACCAGTTCAGGAGGTACGCTAGAAAGGAGTTACGGAGCGCTTCTATCGCAATGATCGCATGATCTACCAAAGCGGTGGAGAAAATCATGCACTGGGTACAGCGCTTCTGGTCATAGGTGAGATGCGAAAGCGAGTGATCGGATGATGGTTGTTCAACGAACGGAAATGCAAGTTGAGGGTTCCTGGAAGGTTCTTCAAACTGAGCCATACCAATGTGCTTAGTTCGTATCTTGGAAGCACCGATGAGGAAAATAATGCATCAGCTATCCCAGTAAGTTCTACAGAATGTTGATTGCTAAACGAAGCGGTTTTATTCCCATGACCGCCATGTGTCGCAACGAGGAAGGAGATATCCTTTCTGAGGCAATGGGACGGACTCTCCTGTTTGCTGTTTAACATCGTTCTGGAAGGTGTCATGCGAAGCGCGGGCTTCGACATCCGTGGTACGATTTTCACCCGTTCTCTTCAATTTTTCGGCTTCGCAGATGCCATCGACATCTGCGCACACGTCGGTGTGCGACGTGCACACCCGACTGAAACGTGAGGCCAATAGGATTGGATTGAGGCTCAATGCGACAAAGACAAAGTACCTGCTTGACGGAGGCCGTGCTGACCGTGATAGCGCCCAACTCGGAAACAGAGTATCAGTTGACGGCGACGATCTCGAGGTGGTAGAGGAACTTTTGCTACCTTGGTACAAACGTAACTTCGGACAACAACATAAGCAGCACAATCCAAAGGCACATAGCTCAGGGAAATGCCTACTACGGGCTCCACAAACTCAATCCATTCGCAATCCAGAAGACTCCAGCAACACACAAAATCCACGACATATCGCACACTGATACGTCCGGTAGTCCTCTACGGGTATGAGTGCTGGACTATTTTAACGGAGGACGTCCATGCACTCGCCATTTCCGAACGGCGGGTGCTAAGGACCATCTTTTACAGTGTGTGCGAGCAGGGCATCGGGAGCAGGAGAATGAACCACGAGCTAGCAGAACTGTTTGGCGGTGCAAATATCCTGATGGTTGTTAAAGCGATGGCTGGGGCACGTGATGAGGATGCCGGATTCATGCTCCACCAGGAAGGTGCTCGTGAGCGACCCGTTCGACACGAGACGTAGAGGAGCACAGTGAGATCGTTGGATGGATCACGTGGCGTCATACCTGTCGGAGATCGAACGCAACCGTGGATGGCGGACTGCAGCCGGGGACCGAGTTTCCTGGAAATGGATTTGAGACCTGGCCATGTCTCATGGTCTCAGGAGAACAATTGAACAATTTGAAAACCATGTAAACCAGTTGACAATAGTAAAGACTGTCGGTAACGTATTAGTAGATATTAAAAATTAAATTTCTAGCTTATCAGAAAATTCTAATACCCTGTCCTGGCGGGTGGAACCGGTGTCGTTTATCACATACACCAACGCGCCGCCCTATTACTCTTCTAAGTCCATTTTGACACCGGGAATAGCATTGTCCGTTACGCGGCACCATCGTGGGGACGGACGCTTCTTCAGAAGGACGTTCACCGGACCACGGTTCAGAGGACGCACCGCACAGGAGTTCTTCGAGTGGCCAGTGCCTTCCAAACGGTCTCCTACGATGCCGCTTGCGTGGTCGCAAGCACTATCCCGTTAGTCCTTCTCCTAGAGGAGGACATCCGCTGCCACGACGAAAAGGTAGCGAGGGGAAGTCCTGGACCAGACATACGAAAGCGGCAAAGGGAAGAGACCATGGGACGCTGGCAACAACAATGGACAGCCGGAGCGGGGCAGCCGAGATCGCCGGGGATGAGGACGAGGAGAATTATCCCGGACATTATGTCCTGGGTAAATCGCAAGCACGGAGAAATTGATTTTTATCTCTCTCAACTCTTTACAGGGCATGGGTTTCTCCGGAGCTACTTCGTCGAAAAAGGCATTCTCGACGGTTTGCCAAACTGCCCGGTGTGAGAACACCAAGTGGAAGATGTCGACCACGTAATGTTCCACTGTCCACGGTTTGCTCGAACCCAACACGAGATGCAGCAGCAGAGCCACACCCGCTTGACGATAGAAAATCTTGCAGCGGAAATGTGTGCCAACAGCAACACATGGGAAGCAGTCCGGACCGCCGCAAGGACCATCTTCAGAAACCTCCAAGTGAGATGGAATGAGGAAAGTCCACCTACGGCCAGACGGAGACGACAACAACGACGGCGGAACACGGAACAAACGGGACCGCACCAAAGAATGACGACAACGGAAGCAGCAGCAGCAGCAACGAGTAACCAGAGCAGCAGCAGGAGCTAGACCCCACCGGGAGTAGCGGCTACGGACGGGCGGAATTAAGCAGCAGCAGCGGAAGGAAGGCACGAAGCAGCAGCAGCATCTGAGACAACTAGGACGGATGACGCAGTAGCAGAATTGGAAAGCAGCAGCGCGTCAACAGGATGGGTGCATCGCACAAACGTTCCTGCATGGAGTACTACGCACATCAAGCGCATCGGCAGGGTTCGGATCAGGTCGAGGAGTGGTTTAGTTAGGGTCCCATCGGCTGCCGGGTCCGCTTCTCGGGCCTAGCGTCACGATGAATCCCACATAACCCATCTCGGAGGGATTGGTTTGTAGCCGCAAGCCGCCCTTCGAGGTGGGTACCTTTTGAAGGTTCCCTCCCCGTTAACAAAAAAAAAAAAAAAAAAAAAAAAAAAAAAAAAAGTCCATTTTGACACCCTAAAAGGATTTTACGGGCTGGATCGTCCGGTGTCATGAACATGGACATGGACATACCCAACCCATCTAAGTCTAAAGAATCTAAATTCACTGTACGAAAGTAAGTTCATCGTACAAGTCATAGAGCTCGTCATTGTATTCACTCCTCCCTTGTCCTACCACACATACGGGTCAAACAACCTTCAGAGCATCTTCCTCTCGAACACCCAGGGTCGGGTATCGTTAAATCAGTTTCGAGAATGTCTGCTGCTTTCCGTAGTCAGTGAAGAAACTTGAGACAGGGTGACTGGTCATGCGCCAAGCGGAACTGGTCCGTATCCCCGGATATACGGTGGCATTTACACTATGCGCAAACGAAGGACGTGGAACACTATGTGACCTTTAAGAGACTTCGGATTCTCTCCCATTGCATATCATAGCAGAGCATATTATTATTAATTCTAATTAATTAACTATTTTTATTGTACATACATCACGTAAGATTTATTTCACTGCTACAATGGGCAATTTGCTGCAGAAATGCACATTCCACCTTGAACTTCTCTTATGTATCCCGTTTTACAGAAACATCCAGCGATGCATTCATATGTGTCAATGGCCAAATTCTTTTTCAAGCAGTTGAGCTCATACATCGGTCCACAATCACTGTAGTACTCGTTTACATCGCATTCATCTCGCGCTGCCGATAGAAACGGAGAACGAATATATCGTTTCAATGACTTATCATATTTTCAATGGCATAAGTCTTACCCGAGCACACGCCTGCCAGGGCGAGCGTTAGGATGGTTATAACGAAAAAAATCTCTGTACACTTCATCGTTATATTTAAAACAAGTTTTACGTTCGGAAAAAATTAAGCCAGTGCCGTAGCTGAATGCCGTTTTATATGTAAGGCGAAGAAAAGCAAGTGTGAAGTAATGGAACCAAACCACGTGCTACAACACAATTTAGCATGGTGAATTTGTGATACTATTTGTTTTTACATCTTTTTTTACATCATCCAACAATCATAGGGTTGTTGAGTACTGCAAAACAATTGTGTTTATTCCTTTCTAAAGGGAAAAATGTAATTCAACCAACAATACATGGATTTGTGAGTATCTGGATCAAACTGATTTTTTAAAAATTAAACTAGGTGTGTATTAAATAAACTAGGCATATGAATACTGGAAATCAAGTTATAAAATAATGTTGTTACAGTAGCTAAAAAGGTTCTACTATAGTACATAACTATGCAGCTATTCTCAACAAGTCAAAACACTCATTGAACTGGAGAAGTGAAGTTTTTTTCATTAAATGTCTATAACTATAGTTTTATTAAATGCTTTTGTTAAATGCTTCCCGAGACTATTTCAGAGCGAATATTTCAATGATTGAACCAAAAATTATACACATTTGAACATTGAGTGAAAAATGATCTTTTATGTTCCCACATTCGCACTAAAGATTTGTGGAAAATTAATGTACATTAGAGTGAAGCAAGGTTTATTTCAAGCAAATGGTTGGACATTCGTTTCGAGTGACGGGTTGAGTGTAAACTAATTCAATTTAGTGTGGTAAATCATTAACAATAAAAACAACAAAAAATAATAAAACAGGGAAATAACATTCAAACGTAATCATATCAAATGGTATGCTTCTAGAGCAACCCAAAAAAAAAGTTCCTTATGACCGTACTTTGAATAGGAATAACAAACAAACTTGAAATCGGATCGAGTGTCACATTTGCATCGTTCTGAATAACAATATACATATAAGATTGTACAAACTATAAGATTTATTTGTAAGGAACGATTGGACATTCTCTCGCAGTGATGCATTTTCCGCTTTCAAATTCTCTTAGGTATCCCGGATTGCAGAAGCATCCTTTATCGCAACCAAAGGGATCATCAGTTTGACGATCACGTCTGAAGCAGTTCAGCTCAAAGATGGAACCACATTCACTGTAGTACTCATTTGGGCCACATTTTTCTGGGGCTGCAAAATGTAGAAACGGTAAATGATGAAATCATTCGTAGTAATTCTAATTTTATGCCTAAGAATTGCAAATAATATTACCAGAGTAAACGTAAGCCAGGGTAAACGTTAGGATGACTATAAGGAAATAAACTTGTGTAGACTCCATCGTTCTTATTAGAGTACACGCAAAGACTTCGATGATCAAGCAGAGAAAAAAAGTTCTATATTACATTTGGAACCGTAAAGCAGGTGTAAACTTCTTCTTCTTCTTGGCTTAACGACCTTACAGGTCACGCCGGCCATTTCTGGCTTACTAGACTTATTTTTACCACGTAGCCGGATAGTCAGTCCTTGCTACGGGGGAACGGTCCGGATGGGATTTGAACCCGGTCCGGCCGTGTGGACTGGCGCCGTTTATCACATGTACCACCGGGCCGCCCCCATAAACTAATGGAACTAATTAGAATAACCACATTTCAGTTGTAATTGTATTTGTTACGTTGTATGCTGCTGTAATGTACCTAATCAATTGTTCGTATAAAATTGTTTGCTTTATTTACATTAGTTGTAAACTGTTAAATATCTGCAGAAAAAAACGACTGACAAAAAGCAGTTTAATAGTTCCAGTTGGAGGTTAAATAAGTGACCTAATATTTTTCCACAATTTGTTCAGTAAATGATTTGTAAATAGTTTCGTCGTAGTCCTCTTTATAGTAGTCTTCAATGATTAGAACGAGGTTTCTGTATTTTGGTTATACATACGCTTTTATTTCGCGTTGTAGTTTGCTCTAAATTGTTTGATTTAGTAATTTTTACTTTAGAGTATCGGATCATAAATCGACTGATGAAATTAGACTGTAATGTAGGGCGTGTGAAAAGTGAACTAGTTTTTGATGTTACGCGATCTTCATCATGTTGTTTTTAAATATTTTAACATATCGACTCCAGGAAAAAGGTCTACCTTTGGACAGTTTTGAGGAAGGAAATGTCTCCCAACTATTGTTATGAGCAATACGACCAGGCGGGTCGTTACGTTTAAATATTCGTGTACTGTATTCGAAAAATAAATATGTGTTGGAAGCATGTGTCTACAACGTTTAATGTGCCTCCCACAAGTGACATTAGTTGACCACTTAATGACATGATCACCATTGGCGGATCAAGCTTATCGGAGGCCCCAAGTGGAATGCTAGTCAAAGTCCAAAGCTAAAGAAATGTTGTTTTAGAACATTTCTGAAATAACCTGGAGTTTTATTCTCGTCGCGAAGAACTCTTGGGAAATAGGTTAATCTGCCACTGATGATCAGGGCACCAGGGCACTGAAAGGTTCCCGTGGGTGTCTTTCTTCTGTTACAACCGTCGACGAGGAGGGTATAGTATCGTGCAGCTTTATACTTTAACTGTTTCTATTTCACCATTTGTATCGTAATTTACTTTTAGAGTAAAAATTTGTTTAAAAAAGAACACAACAATATGTAATGTGATATAAAGTATATATCAAGCGTTGAACATTTCGACACATGTAACTGAGTGGTGTATCAGGTGTGTTGCTATTTTTCAAAATACTACAATTATTATACATGCTGACACACTATTGGAGATACACACCTTCCGCCGGGCGCAATACGAAGTAGTCCAGGTTTACAGAAGCATCCTTCATAGCACTTATCATAGCTCATATTAAACGGGTTTTGGCATGTTGCTTCGTGTGATAGGCCGCAATCATCATACTCCTCACCGGGAGGACATTCCACATCGTCTAGCATAGAGGATGATTTAACGTACTTTGAGCTTTCAAAGTTTCAAAGAAGAACTAATTAATTATTGAAACATTTACCTGACTGATAAGCCATAACTGTCAGCACCATCAATGCCAAAATCAGAAAAAATTGTAAAGACTTCATTGTGGAGTGTTAATGTTACTGGAATGATTACGTTCAGTGATACGAGGGTGTTGAGCCATTTTATAGTAGAACCCGACCTAATTTAACCTTTTTTGAACGAATAGGTGGATGAATTTCTTATGTGTTTTTGTAAGTTGGGATTTGTCAAGATTTGGCCACATTAGTCATACGACTTTTTTTTTGTTGACTTCTTTATCGACAGGATTCTGATCAGCCGATCAGTAGGAAGAAGTGAGTATAACAATTTTTATAGTAAAGTAGAAATTTGTAAACAATTACTACAATTCTTTCTTTTTGCATTTTTGCACGTATGTAATGCATAATAACAACTGTTACAAAAAATACAAAAATAATATTAAAAAATCATACTTTGTTACGTGATATAAAGTACAGTACATTTGTTGATTATTTTCACAAAATTATTTCTATACCACAAATCCTTAAAAGGACTTACAAAGCCTAAAAGGTATACAAATTCCACCTGCGACATCTCGGACGTACCCTGGCTTACAGAAGCACCCTGCATGACACAATAGGTCGGACGGTTGTGTTCCAGAGTTGCACGTTGGCTCGTATGATAATCCGCAGGTTTCAAATTGTTCACCAGAAGCACATTCTTCAGCAAAGGGTAACGTGTCAAAGGTGAACTAATTTACTCAAACACTATCGACAGATATACTTACCCGGATTAACAGCCATGACTGTAAGGGTCAGCAGTGAGAAAATTAAGAAAACAAATGAAGACTTCATTGCAAAGCGTTTGTGCGTCATATGACACCTTGAGAATGATTACTTTAAGAACTAGCAGAGTATGAACCGTTTTATAGCGGACGATTAATTGCAAAGTAGCGAACGGCATTCAATTTCTGCTTTCCAATCCATTTAATCCATTTAATCCGTCTAATAAGCCATGTGAAACTAATTTTTTTAACTTTTTTCCAACCCCACAAATAAAGAACAACATAGCGCAACTTAAACATATTTTTATTTAGCAAAGTTCGTAAGGGATGCATACGCCACCGGGCTTTTGACGAATCAAACCTGCGTTACAGAAGCATGCTGCATTGCAACTTTGGTATCTTAATACCGGAGTATTAGGATCCTTAAAGCATAACGGTTCACTTGTTTCTCCGCACTCGTCAAAGTGTTCACCAGCAGGACAATTGGAATTCCCTAGCAGAGACAATGGAGGGAATTTATAATTCACATAAATTAAAGCAATGTTTATTTAAATATAGTCTTACCAGAAGAGCCATAACTCATGGCTGTGAGCGTCAACAGTGCCAAAATGAAAAGAACGATTGAAGACTTCATTGTAAAGCGGTTATGAGTAATATGAATTCTTGAGAGCTACGGGACTATGAGCCTATTATATGGCGGACGGATGATTGGCAAATGACGAAACGATATTTGATAAACTTTTTATTTATTTGGATTTTATTCCAACGAGTGGTAAACTCTAGTTTCACAGTTAGTTATGACGATGTTTGACGAATTGGTGAGAAAAGTTGCGTAAGTTTGTAACAGCAGGGTTATTGGGAACATGTTAAGCATTGTTATGAACAATTAATTTCATACTAATTGCACATACAAACAGTTCCATTCTTAATTCGGTTCACCTGCAAACGTTGAACTTGGGCATTCATATAAATTAATCGGTGGGCTGATAATCTATTTGAACAAACTGTTGGCAACACATGATAGGCCGTCCTATTTTCTTACATAAGGCAATTGTACTAATACACTTAATAATTATTAGTTTCAACCGAAATACGAGATGCAGAATTTTGTTTTTTTTTACGGGAAAATTGTGGTGGTTGATGCTCATTTGTGTTAATTTTTGTTGATAATCATCTTATTTTCTACTTAATGAAAAATTGAGGACGATCGTTCTCGTTTGTATGAAGGGTTATGTGATTACTTTCAATGTTTCTGTTTGCGTCTTTCCTGTATTTAAAGGGTTTTAATAATATGCGAATTTGTCTCGCAGAATATTTGTTTATTGGAAGAAAATACCTCTTTTCACGTTTGTGAGAGATTGGTAGGATAATATTTCACAAGTTTTGCTTGTTCAAAAATAACAACAAATTTTATGCAACAAACATGACATTTATTTTTGTTCAATGATTATTCTGTTGCGGACACTGAGATTTGGGAATGCATTCATTGTTGTCGTTTCGCACGTATCCATCGATACAGACACAACCCATTACACATTCGTCGGAGCAAGGTATAACATCCACGAAGCACGTTGCTGGACAGTGCGAACCACAGGTGTCATATCTTTGATTCTCAATACATTTTTCTGCGTACGGATACGGGGCAGATAGTTGAGCATATGACAATAATTGGAAAACATAACAAGAAAATTATTTGATTTATCTTATTTATAACATTTGTAACTTAATTTTACCTTCAGCGGATGACACGGATACGATAAACAGGAGCGCCACAATAAAAAAAATCAACGAAGATTTCATTGTGAAAGATTTGTATTGTGCATCAATTCCCGGGAATGATTACGTAGTGTGCCACTGGAACATGAATCATTATATAGTGGACGGATGGTTGGCATTCGTTATGGCCTTTGTTTTGATTCGTTCGCATACGCATTCGTTATTAAGTGGTAAAATCTAGTTTCCCATTTAGTAATAATAATGTTTGACGAATTGGTGAAAGAAATGTTGTAAGTATTAATCTAAGTACATTCCATACATTTGTACATACATGTTCGTATGTGCAACAGTTTCGTATTGTTCATTCTTAATTCCATTCAAACCAGAACGCAGAGGGAAAGTGTTTGAGTAGTTCGCGTGCTTATGTTTTATTATAACAACGTACTGAACAAAGGGGCGGCCCGGTGGTGCATGTGATAAACGGCGCCCGTCCACACGGCAGGACCAGGTTCAAATCCCATCCGGACCGTCCCCCCGTAGCATGGACTGACTATCCTGCTTCGTGATAAAATAAGTCTTGATACGGCCAGGCCGTTCTAACCGAGCAACAAAAAAAAAGTACTGAACAAATCACGGTTCGTATGGTTCGTTCTTTGCTGTAAACTGGGCATACAGAGCTGGAATCATCTTCAGCAATGGGTAATTATGCGTGACTTAAGTTTGCACCCTTCTAAACCAGCTTACAACGATTTATTTTAACAAGACTTAGAGCGTGCAGAGCACTACGAACACGTCTAACCACCGCTGCGTTATCGCGATCAATCAACCCCGCTTACTTCGAGTTCACGTTTTTATAATTCTCTTTCTTTTATACCGCGGTACGAGTACAGCGGTATCTTTAAGTAATAAAATTAATTCTTACATATACTTCTTCAAGAGATCAATGAAGGAACCATTTATTAAATAGAACAACCAGCTCCTTCATTGACGAATTTGACGTCATCTGAAGCATACTGATATAGTTGCAGCTGTGACAGTCTTCAACAATCTGTTCAATATGATGTGTTCAATATGATCTTCTTGTGCCCTTATTAATTGCATCCACAATATATAGTTACATGATTGGGTATCATGAGTCACCAGCACTATCGATCGACCCCAACACCGTGAGCCCCTCCTTGGAAAGACCTTCACACATCGAGAGGGATAATGTGTGGAATGCAGCTACATCCGCGATAACAGAACTCCCTCAACATCGCGATCACCCTACAGGAAATAACCGTCGTGGAATGTGGAGACATCCCTAGAAGCTACAAGTCTCCCCCAACATCGCGATCAACCCTAAAGGAAGTTACTGTTGTGGAATGCAGAGACATCCGTAGAAGCTAGAAGTCTCCCCCAACATCGCGATCACCCCAACGGAAGCCACCATCGTGGAATGCGGTTATATCGGAGTTCCCCCTCAACTGATAGCAAAGGAGATAGAATCATCGGCTAGGGCTATATAAGGCAGAGGTTAGGAACAAACAGTGGCTTATTTCTCAATTGTATCTCGTAGACGTTGGTGATAGGCTTATGCGGAGTCTTAACAATTATAATAAAATTTTTTTTTATAATAATTACGGGACGACCCGCGTAATTATATGTTTTGGCCTACGTTTTCTGGGTTTCCTCGATTTTCTTATTTACCCATAGCAGCATAGTCAGTCCTGCGTACGGGGGAACGATTCGGATGTGATTTAATAGAAGGTTCTGCCGTGTAAAAGTCGGTGCCGCTACCATATACACGGACCGGTTGTATCCCTTAAACTCAACCCACCTTGAGTAAATGTTATGCTTGTTTTTATTGAAACTCTTAATAGGGAGTTGTTAGTTGCTTAGCATAGGATAGTAGATATTACTTTACGAGAAATAAAGGTCAACACAACTTCGTTAACTTCGTTCACACAAATAATAATAAGCCAATTTGTGCAGAGTCTGCAAAGATGTGATGGAGAGCTCTTTACTTTCCTGTTGTTTCGTTTTTAATTTTATTGTTAAATTGTTATTATTTTTCTGTATCAGATTGTTGTGCGTGGAGGCGCCCAGTTGTTTTACCATTAAAACCGGGACGATACTATACACACTTTGATGAACATTTTAACTGAAATACTTGTGCCTCAGCAGGTTTTACTGAAGGGCTACAATGATGAATAAAGTCAAGGCGTAAAGAACCAATGATGGACGTTCAATAAGGTATTTTTTTTCTCCCGGATCCATTATCCGGGCGCCCAAATCCACTACATAATGGTATTAAGGGATGTAGTCTCGTTAGTCACACAAAAAACAGCTTCTTCAAATCCAATCCAAGTCGTTCCTCTCACATGGAAGACTGGCTATCCATCAAAATGGTTTATTTATCCAGCAAGGAAAGCTACAAATGGTCAACGAGTAAAATTCCCCAGTTTCAAGCGAATGGAGGCGCCCGGTGCTTTTAGTGAATAAAGTCAAGATTGATCTACATTTTTCTAATTCTGTCTTTTTCATATTCCATGTGCAGTACTGTTCCGGTAAATGCTGTGTTTCGGAATCTCGAACTTCCTTAACTGTTATTTTTAAGCTTTAAATGATAAAAATAAATGAGAAGCTTTGCTGTGTGCTAGAAAATCTTTTTATTTGAATGATCCAGTTTAATGTTGGTCGATTGTTGTAGCGACAGTGCTAATAGCATGGACATTCACATTCCGGGATGCATTTGCCATGCTCAGATTCGCGTACGAATCCGGGCTTACAGAAGCACCCTGGAACACACTGCAAGGTGCAAACTTTGTCTTTTTCGTCCCCGCAGGTTTTAGGACAACTTGTACCACATTCTTGATATTCCTCGTTCGGTCCACATTGCATAGGATACTTGGATGCATATGGATGCGCGTAAGGGCAAGCTGTGGAGATGGGAATATAATTGTTTCTTTTTTATCACTTTTTTCATTTTTCACGGACGCATTACTTACCACATAGTACGTTCTGGAGCGATAAGATCAGCACAATCAAACAAGCGATCATCGAAACAGGTTTCATCGTCACGGTATTGTATTGATACAATGAAAGGCGAATGGTTGATGTAACTATGCTGGATAGTACTGGAATGATTTTACGTTGCTTCAACGAAGCTGATTATATAGTTGCGCAAACAAAGATATGGTTCGCACTGGAAGATCATCGAAAAACTATGCAGATACGTGATAAAATTGTGGAATCTGCAAAGCTGCGCTACAACAAGGTCTTTGTGTACGGTGATCGAGCATACAGTGATCGCGGATGGACAAGCTAGCTGCATTATGGACGCATTTTTATAACTGGGTCTTGGACCCGTAAAACTTCATTCCTGGCATAAGAATTCCATACGGAAAAAGATATTCCGAAAAGCTACGGGACGACTCTTGGAAGAAGTGGTTTGTGTGAGGAACCTTTTTTTTCATGAAAACAAAATATTTACAATGTTTATAATCTCATTTTGATTTGTTAATATTTCAATTAAAAATGTATACTTCATTTTCTTGGATCCAGTAAACCCTATATTGCCAACACAATGTTAGGTTTATTCAAATGTGCGTCAAATTTGGGGTTTTTATTTTTCCAATTTTTAAGTTCAAACGATCATTTTATAACGAGATAATTTATCTTTTAGAATTCTTCTATTTCTTCTATCTCCTTCTTCTATTCGTCTTTCTAACAGTTTCTTGAGATCTTAATGTACTTTTTATTAAATTCCAAACCTTTTTTGTTGTAAGTTTCCGAACCTTTTTTCATATTTTGTGATCGAAGCACTTGTTAACTGGTTATTGCAAAAGTGCCATTGAAGATAATTAAAAGCAAGAGTATGCATTACAATTAATGTACTGATTTCAAATGGTGATAAAGAACACCTAATAAAGATATTTGAATGCAATATAATTTGCTTGAATGTTATGTCAGCTGGCCAAAACATTATCAAATGCAATTTAAAGCTTATCTTTTCAAAAATCGTTGTAATTTTTGACGTTAGTTAAGTAGGTTCTACGTAGATTATTTATCATTTCATTTCGAAATGAATAATAGAAACAGTTTTAGGAAAAGTAATCATAAAAATTACTGTTTTTATTCATAAGGAACGGCTTGAACCTATATCATATAAAAATTGGCTAAAAACATAACACCAAAATATAAAGAAGAAATAGACAATAATATAGTAGTAATTCAAAAAAGAAAACAAAAGTAAAAAATTGATCTTTTAATGTAGAACAGAAAAGAAAAATAACAAAAAACTTGGAACCCTCGTAGTATCCGTGAAGTTTGCAAAATGCTTCCAAAAAGAAAACTTTCCCTGCTGAAAATAAAGAAATAATTTCGAAAAACTTTCTGTTTTAATAGATAAGTATCAAAATGTATCCATAATAAGATTAATAATAGAAGAAACAGATTGTATCAAGTAAATATCATATAATTCCATATATTTCGTTTCAATAATTGTATTGTTTCGGACACAAACATCTACGAATGCACTTGTTCTTGTCGTTTCGCACGTATCCCTCCTTACAGAAGCAACCGACTACACATTGCTTGGTGCAGTTTTGAATAGTATCCATATTGGCGCATGTCAGTTGACAGGCCGTACCACAATGCTGGTATTCTTCATTCTCACCACATGTCACCGTTGGATATGGATGAACACAGGAAGCTAAACACAACATTAAATGGAAATACAATGCAAAACCAATTAAATTAAATTGTCTAATTTAAAAACATGTTTATCTTTGTTTTACCTTCGCCCGATGGCACCGAAATGGTAAACAGAAACGCTACCATAGCAACTACTCCAAAGGTAACGTGCATGCTTTTGGAGGTTTTTTTTCACTGTTGATACAAACAAACAAGCTCTCGCGGACTGCTGATGTGCGTATGACACTGCTGGAGTAGCGTTGCTCTAGTCTTATAAATATGGCGATAAATGCACGCACAAAGCTTTTGCAGCGCTTTGTTAGTGCTGTGGATTGCGTATGCGCACGTGAATGAAATTGTTGGCGCATCAACGCATAGGGGAATGTGTTCATTGCGTTCCTTAGCTTGCCGTGTGACGATGACGCATCGTGCGTTATACATTGTAACGCAACGTGAATAATGGGTGAGGTGGTGGAAATAGTAACAGTTGGTAACGTAAATTTATTAAGTCGCTTTCGCTGAGGACAATTTAGGCTTAAAACAAAGCGTTGCTAGGTCAATAAATGCTGACTAGCTACGTTATGCTACGCGCCAGCGATGCCCGCTGGTTTAATAAGTTAATGAAAAAACATAGGCTAAGAAGAATATGCTGATCGACGACGGTCAGCATTTTTAGAGTATATATTCAATTGAATAAACTAAGGAAGGGCTTATTTGCCAAGATCCAGTTGGTGCGTTTTATTATTGTGCTTAAGTCGGCGTGTACTGTGCCTGTCTTAAGCTGCTGCTCCGAAAGACACTTTCGTGTGCGCGACAGTCGCTTTAATTTTAAAAGTTTTGTACTACATATATCGTACTATCTTAACTTACCTTGCACGTAAAATAAATCGCAACTTTTCTTTCATTTTTAACTTTAAATTAGAAAAAAAAACACGTATAATCGACAAATATTCTTAACGACTTCAGAACATTGTTTTTTTGTTTGTTGTTGTTGGTTTTGTTTGAGTGTGTGTTTCATAATGCTGCACTGTATGGTATTGCAACCATTTTGTTTGTTTACCTTTTTTTTGCTCTATTTCGTTTTAACCCATTGTTTCCTTTTGTTTAGTTTTCTTCTGTAGCATTGTTAGCCACTTTCTCTCTGATGGGTTGTGCGTAAGTGTGTATTAAGTGTGTCCATGTGAGTGTGAGTGTATTTCTTAATGTTGTTTTTTTTTTACCTTTGTGTACGTGTACGTGTGTTTACATTATCTTTATTGAATACTTAGACATTTCCAAAGGAGTACAAAATCCAACTCAAGAAACTGTCAGGAAACTGTGTTAGCCGTGCCTGTGTACGTTCCACATGTGCGCGGCCACTTTTGGAGCTTATGTTATCATCCTTTCCTGACGTTCATCTTTACCTACACTGCTGTGCACTGTTCGCTCTCGTTCGCCACTGTTTTGCCTTTGTCTGTCAGCACATGTTTCATTGTTACGATGTAGAATGTTCATTGCTAGGATCGTATGTTTTTTTTGGTTTATTTTTTTCTTCGTTTGTTTGTTTTCGTTTTCACATCTTTTTGTTTTCTTTTTTGCCGACTAGCTAGACTTTTGCTTTACTTCGCCGCTCATGTTCGCTTTCTTGCTTCGTGTTCGAGGATTGTTTGCTAGGGTGCCGGAAAGTTCCGGCGCTTATAGTTAGTTTTGCGGGTAAAATGAGTATTTTTTAGTTTTTAGTTGTTTTTTTTTGTTGTTGTTTTAGTATATCAACGCTTATGTCGTCAACAAAAGTACGGACAGAAAAACGGGAAGTATACAAAGAACAGTTTTTTTTTTGCGGATTTCACTCACTTTTTGCTAGGTGTTTTCTTTTACTCCGTCTCTACCATACTATCTCGCTTTCATTATCGCTCTTTCTCTCTCTCTCTCTTATGAGTTGTTGTCTTTTCTTTATAGGAAATTCGTCTTGCGTGTGTTTTATGTAATATGTGTGTTTGTGTCTGCATGTGTGTGTTTTTTGTATGCATGTGTATATTTGCTTCCTTTGTTTGTGTCTTCTGCAAAACAACGTTTGTGGATGCACGAACGTGATCTACTGATCGTGCCGGTTTAACTCCCTTTGGCTTCGTACTTCCGTGTATCATCGCTAGTAATCTTATCAATAATTGGCACAGGGTTTTAATGTAAGAGATGTGGTTCCTTTTTGAGTGTTTGCATCGTTAGACTAGAGTGTCGCATTTCGAAGAAGTCTGAATAGGTACTTATGGGTACGTATGTATGTATGGAAACAACTAATACGGGCACGATAAAACAGAACAACGTCGTTCGCTTTAATTTCGGTGTGAGAAAAACGTGGAAGAGCTTTCACTTTCACTCACCATAACGATCAGCAAGGATCTTCACTCAACCGAAAGGAACATCATCTTGTCCTACCGCACGCTTCTTCTTCTTTTTTTTCTTCTGCTCCATGAAATTGGGTTTTGTACGATCGTGCCATAAACGATCGTACCTCGTTAATCTCATTAAGGCTCCCAACTCAATCAATACAAACACACACACGAACACACTGAACAACAGAACCAAATCGATTGCCGATGTGCTGTAACGTTGGTTTTGATTTTTTTTTGGATTTTTTCTCCTTTCATTCATTTGTTGTTTTGCATTGTGCATGCATCTAGCGATGAAACATCATCGATATGAAACGTCTTGTGTGTATTAAAATCCTAATGCCGTTGCATGTGGGAATGCGGAAATGGCATGTTGGTTGGAATTGCGCAACAACTCGTACCGTTGCTTGGTAATCCATCCCTGACTATCGGTCATGATTTACCTGTTTATTTAACTAATATATTTCTATCAACTGTCAACGTTTTGTGTTGCATTGTTCTAAGTATGTGTAGTTTTGCAAATATCTTAATTGTTAGTGTGTGTTTTGTATTTTTATGTGTTTTTCGTTTTTTTTTTACTTCGGATTGCTCCAAGGTGCAATGGGAACAGTGGTTTGTAACGGAAAATTTTACAGACTTCTTAACCGAAATCATAAAATTAAACATTTATAGTTTGTTTATTGTTTTAGTTAGCGAAAGCAAAAAATGCAATTACTATCATTCTGAGATAAGTAAAAAAGAATAACAAAAAAAAAAGAACAAGAGAAATGAATGATGAAAGAAATCAAAACACACAACAGTAAACGCAACTTCAAAAAAAGTTAAAAAAAAAACAAATCAAAAATATAAAAAAACGTGCCGTACCGTTCTATATTAGCATGTATCACGTTAGTGTTGTTATCTTGTAATCGTCTACACTTTGCAATACGTGTGCGTGTGTGAATGTAGGGTTCTTTTCTGTAGTTGCTTCATTCGTGTGCAATGTATTGTATGTCGTGTGTGTACATGATTGGGAATGTGTGGTAATCATAATAATCATTAGTATTTTAATAGTTTTAGTAGTGTTTTAGTAATTTTGTATAGATTTTTCTTGTTATATTGTTTGTAGGGTTTTGTTTTCATGTTGTTCTTTACCTTTTCTGTTTGCTGCTTTATGATTCGTTTAAATTTTCATTGTTTTTCTTTTCGACATTTTTGTATTTGCATTTCTAATTCGGATCGATTTGTTTGTTGTTCGGGGTTTTTTTTGCGAGCTTTTACAGTTCGTGTATTTTTTTTTTGCTACTTCTCCTCTTCTGGTATGTTTACGTGTAAGTATGAATTTGCGCTGGTGTGTGTTTGTGTGTATGTGTTTTTATGTATGTTTTGTTTTAGTTTCATTGCTACCTGTTAGTTTGGCTTAATTTTTTTAAATTTATTTTGGTTTGTTATAAAATTCAATTCCCTTTTCCATCGTACATGTACGTTTTGTTGATGTTGCTGTTGTGTGTTGAGTGTTCTTAATTTTGGCTTCCTAACACTTACATTTTACTTCTGTGTGTGTGTTTCTTTTTTTCTTTCCCATTTGTTGCACGTACACACAATCATCTTACAGCCATTAACGAATGGTTGTTTACGCTGCTATTTGTTTATCGTTAATTTTTGTAACGATTTGTGATTCAGTACGATCAGTTCGTCATTGCTTTACCCTGCTGTGATCGATCCTCGACCAGCAGGAAGATATAACAAAGAGCAAGTGTACGGCAAGTGTACGGGTTGAGAATGTGAGCTCCATTCGTGCAGATAGTAAGACATGCCCTGTTTGCGCAAACACCACAAACAGACAACAGAAACACACTAAGTAAAACGTTGTACGCACTTCGTTACGCACAACGAATCAGCGTTTTTAGTTTTAGGTTGCGATAGAGAGTGTAATGTTTTTGTTTGTTATTTTATGTCCTACGGGGAGTTTTTTTTGTATTCGTGAAAGGTATGTGTGTGTGTGTTTAGTTTGTGTAGTTTTTAATTACTATTCTGCCTGTTTGTTTCTGCAGTGGTATTTCATTTGTAAGCCGCTTGCATACGCTAGCTTCTCAATCCGAAGTCTAGTCATTCTTTCACTCGATTATACAGGTTTTATATTTTTATATTCTATTGGTTTAGGATTAAAAATGATCGAAAAGGTAAAACAAACTCTAAACAATTTCACTTTTCTTCCCATTTTTTTCTTCTTCTCGTAACACACGAACACACACACTATCAACGGTATGTTCGGCGCTTTATCATTTTCCCCACACAAAAGTATCTTCCGTGTTGACGTTCATTCTCACCTTAGCACGTAATGGTTTTGTCATGTCTGGTTTTAGTGTTTAGTCATGCTAATGAAAGTGTGTTTGTGTTAATTTCATGTTGCTTGGTGTCTAGTGTAATGCTTACTAATGTTCTGTTTGTTTGTTTGTTTGTTTGTTTCATTTCATATTTCTGCTTGTCCTCGTTCGTCCGTGAGAAGTTTTGTGTGGGTGTTTTGTGGGTGAGTGCCGTGTGAAACAGTAATTTCTTTTCTATCGCAATTTGCAAGATAATTCATGCACTATGTTTCTATAGATCAACGCTGCTCATTATCGTTCCATTATCGCTAATACAAACACGTTTATGGATTTTCTCTTGGTTTTACTCGCTGTGTTTTTGCTTTGTTTCTTTTGACTACTTTTGGCCCTCGTCCAGGCCTCCTCACACGTTCACGATGTTTAAACCCATCTCACTATTGGTTCGCTTAACAAAGAATTGGTTGCCAGCAGTGTGCCACATTTGCTTGACGTACGTACGATGGGGAGGTGTGACAATCGTTTTTTTTAATGACCCGTTCCCTAGTGAGATTGGATTGCTGTGTCTAACACTGTTCAGTTGATATCTCTTTTGCGTCCTTAGGTCTCAGGTGTTTGAGTGTAGAGGTCGATGAACTCTTCGTTTTTGTTGTTACATTTCTGTGTCCTTATAAAAAAGAGAATGATAGCTGGAAACGGTCGTATCTATAAGAGACACCGTTTACTTAGGAAGTGTACTAGATTTGCAATTGAGTTCAAGTTGTGTGTTAGGGCACGGCGACCACGTCATGTCCATTCCGTTTGGATTGATCTCTTAATATGGTAAGAAAACACACTATCAACTGCTGTCGTTTTGCTTCTATTCGATGGCAATGATTATTACAATAACCATCACCGTCGAACTTAATCTGCTCAGAGAATCAGTGATATTCACCTACCATTATGCTTCGCGTCCAACTGTTTTCGTGTTACATCTTTGTGGCGGGAATTTCCAACTCTTCATCTCTTCTACTCTTAACTCTTCCAAGAATCTCGGCTATTTGTAGTACTTAAAAATGGCTACGTGCGCACACATCGTGCCAGATGCAGTAGTTTCATCTTGCGGTACAGTTTTATTTTGCGCACCTCCCCTCTAACGTCAGTATTCTGCACAATTCTGCCAACGTTCGCACTCTACCTAAAGCCTTTCGCAATCCGTTACCGATTGCGTTACAAATTGCAATCCGTCACGTGACAGTGTCCGCATGCTATTGCTCTCTATCTCTCTATCATTCCAACCGATTTGAGCTGCGATCCTTTGAGTGTGCTGCCATGGAACTCGCAAACAATTCGAGTCTTACGCTTAAGCCCAAATACTCAATCAGGATGTTGCAATGCAAGGGCGGGGGTAACGAAGGGATATGGAAAAACGGAGGAAAAGGAATGGATTTCTTGTAATGGTTTTTCCGTTTTGGTTTTGGATCATTGGCATGTTTTGCATGGTTTTTTTTTTTGCTTCGAAAGATGGGTTGAGTAACGAGAAAAGTTTATTTACTTTCATCTTTACGTGATGTCGACGGGGCGTCACTTAAACTAATCATGTCTCTAGGCTTCCACACCGGGGATCCTACAATTAAAAAAGAAAAACAAATGGCCAGATTTAATGACATTGTTCGAATGGTTGTGTTTATAAGAGTAGGTTTGATTTTGATTTGGTTGTTGTTTTGTATTGGTTTGGTTGTTGTTTTTTTTTTACATTCTTTTTAAATCAAATCATTGGAAGCTTTCGCTTCTTTACTTGTGTTGATATATATTTATTTCTTTTTGGTTTTGTGTTGTTCAATTTAGTACTTTTTTTTCAAATTTGTATACATCCAATTTCAGCTAACTTAACTTAAAACCTACAGTAGAATAGTTGCGGGAAATGGGTTAAAGGTCTTTAATATTGGTAGAGGAAAGTTTAACGAAACGACCAGCAGGTTCTTAAAAATTGGTAGAGTGAATTTAATGAATAAAATGAATGAAAAAGTTGTTTGAAAGAAAATGAATAACAAATTACTTATTAACTATGGTACAAAAAATAAAAACTCACAAAGAAGTTAAAAAAAATCAACAAATTACGATCGGTATCGATTCATCACCGAATGGAAGCAAAATAACAGGGAAGTAGTAAACGGTAGTGGGCTACAGGGTTAAAAAGGTAAATTTCTATATTTTAGCAAAGATTGAAGTAACCATTGCTCACCTTCAGCTCGTATGCTTGTTTTGCTTGGTGGCTTGCTAAGCAGTGAGTATTGTACACACACGCATACACATACACGCACACTTTGCTGATGGGGGAAGTTTTGAAATGTGGTGATCTATATTTGGCTAAGTTTGATGTGAAATGTCAAAAGAAGTACTTTATACTGCATCAAGTAATTTTTAGTGAATAATGCTACATAACGCTAGGTTCGCTAGGGTTACGATCTAGTTTGCACATTAACGTGTGCATTGGGATTGGAAACAGTGGTTTAGCTATTGTTTTGCTAAATATGTTTTGTTTTGTTTTTGTTTTTGTTTTTTACAATTAAGGCAAGTACAGTCATGTATTGATCAGTCTATTAAAAAAACTATTTGGTATACTAAAAATGTACTAGTGTAGCACTATTGTTCTAAAATCTAAAATTAAATAAAGTATTTTACACAACTTCACTAAATAAGAATTTCAATAAAAAAAAAGATTGAAAAAAACTGTCACTCATATAAAACATATAAAATGGGAAAATATTGTTTAATAGATACAACAAAAGTAGCGAGGCAGAAGGACTGCATTAGAGGACAGCCAATTCTGTTAGGATGGAACCAGAAGGAGCTAACGGTAGGTACGTAATACAGGTGTGTTAACCATAGGACACTTTCGTGCAAGAACCCTCGTACGTTAGTTCGGTTTTATGGTACTGTTTGGCTAAATGGCTTTTAAAAATTTTCGTTCAAATTTAATAGAAAAAAACAGGTCTCGTAACGTTAGACTGACTCTCAGCAGCAGACAGGGGAAAACAAACACACAGCACTACATTTCGTTACATTGGGCATTGGTACATCAGTATTACCGGTTGTTTTTGGGCTGGCTCAGTGTTTTGGGGTGTACTAGTGAGGTTATGGTAGGATTTGACATTTGCTAGGACGACTACTGCTGCTGCAAAGCTGTCAGTCAGGGTACATTCGCCACGTATACAACTACTCTGCTAATGGCTAAAGTTAACGGGGGGAAGGTTTGAGTGTTTTCTAGTTCGGCAAATAACAGTCGTTTCGGTTCCAAACAGCATGAAGCTGCATGTAAGGCTGTGGGCATCGGTTTCTGCTTACTTATAGCTCTCTTTCTCTCGTTTTTTTATCTATTTTTCTAGTGTTGTTGTTCAGTTTGTTACGTCATTGCGAAGAGTCAACCGTATGCAGCTACATTAGTCTCATCTCGCATCATTAGCTTAACATGTTTCGTTCGCGCGTGTGGGTATGTGTTTGTGTAATTTGTTCTTCCTTGTCCATGTCTTGTCGTATTACAATACCATGCAATACTAGCACCTAGCGAGGAGCGTATGGCTCGTAGTAAGTGTTACTGTAAAATGTATTCGTGTTTAAAATCGTATTCCGCACAACGTTCAACTGTGCTGACACTAGAAAAGGGATGCTATCGTTAAAAGACTTCGTACCATTCGGGATGGGATGCAGATGGAAAACGAGAAAAATAGTAACAACGCATTAGCGTGCCTTCGTTCCATTTCGAAAGTTCGTACTTAGTTGACTAAAAGCGAAAATAGTCTAACAGCAATATGAAAAACTCTCGTTGCCTAACTAACTAAAACATCCTTTCAACCTAGTTCCTTTATCACGGCTACGTAACACCCGGCGCCGGTATGGATTGTGTGTCAGCGAAAAGTGTAACAAATTGTTCATAATTTAATTCCATGCTTTCGTTAAAATTCTAGCTAGCATTCCACCACCATCACCACTACCTAAACTGCCAGTTTGACTTCGTCCACGCGTTCTAACCGTCCAAGCGATAAAAGATGCATTGTAGAAAAATAGAATTTCTCATAAGATATATTTGTTTTAAATGTTAAACGGTTTTGGTATCCTTTTTTGCTCGCGCATACGACCGCACGTGTGTGTGTGTGAGGGAGAAAGAGAATGAGAGAGACAGACAGTGCTCATGTACATTATATAGTATTCATAGTTTAAGTTAAAGATAATCAGTGCAATTGTTTTTTTTTTTTGGCTTAAAATTTTCCGGTACAGCAGCTAGGTGCATGAAGCTTTAAATCGGCGAAATCGTTCGTTTTGTTGCAAATGGTGAGAAAACGAAGCGGAATCAGTGAACGTATCGTTAACGGGTCTATCTAACTTTACGATGTCTTTAATGGAGTAAGGAGTACTTTTATAAAACGTTGTTTTCGCTGTTCTTAAGTATTAACTATCATAATAACGCTATCGCCCATTAATGGTTTCGTTTCAGGCGCCATGTTTCTTTTTTTCATTTCATTAGAGTCGACTAAAATACGACTCAAATAGATATCGAAACTAGAAATTAATTCCACACAACAAGTAAAAACAAAAAAAAACAACGGGTCATAAAGATTACGATCATAGTACGTTACATCAAACGTAACAAACTGGTAACGCAAAACTGTAACGCTCGCTAAATGAAAGTTCACCATTACGGATCGGTGACGCATTTTACCTTGTGGCACTTGAACAGCCTAACAACGAACGAGCACGTAGGGGAACGCGTGTTCTAACCGATTGTCGTATTGTTTACTGCTTTTAGTTTTGTTAAAGTCTTGCAACAACAACCATCATTTTTCCACAACGGTACTTTTTTTTGTTTTGCTATATAAAGTTATAAGAAAAATGTTTACTAACGATCGAAACATACGAATCGGGCACCCTAAGTGTATTATTGAAAGTGTAGAAGAAACTATCCTCTAAACTAAGGTTACGTGTGATACTGCGCAACGGGATGCATTAAACATCGGCATGCGCGTTAGCATGCGCGTTGCGTTGCCTTCGCTTAGTATTAAAATCGTTTCACTTTTTTTATCATATCAAATACCGGTAATCAATATATCGGAATGTATCGCCCTGGCTTATAAGATAATTGGCACAAAATCACAACATTTTCATAGAATATTCTCGTACGCTCGTTGACTGACGTCACTAGCGATGTAGGTCGCGCACCAGCGAGTACTAACTCTAAGAGCAATCTGTTGGCGCCGCCTGTTGGCGTTGTTATTTATCCCGTCTCGCTTCCCTATATGTAATATGTGACCCAAAAAAGGCATCGAAGGATCATTTTGGTGGAACTGAAAAGAAGTACCTTGAAAATCACCTCATTGTACAGACGGGAGATGATGGCACTGGCTTACTGGCATCATCCACATCCATCGGTTCAATTCCTCGGCCATCGTTCCTTTTAGGGAGAAGGGTTCTATTTTTTTGGGTTCTTGTTGTTTTTGTTGTTCGTTTTCAGGGTTGCACAACTTTACTATTATTGTTTGACTACGTTAAGTACGTTGATTTAATTTTGATGTTACCTTCTTATGGTATTCTACTTCCTACATTAACACGGTATTGGCTATAAGAGCGCGTTATGGTTTGTTTTTACTTCGTTTTGTTACACTTCATTATCTTGTATAAACTCACCTGTATTACAATTGTTACCTTGTGTATGTATATATATTAGTATGAATATTGGTTGGCTAACACTTTCCCTAGATATTGTGTACGTTTGCTTGCTTTTGTTAGTTTTGTTTGATTTTTGTTGTTGTTGTTGTTGTTGTTCGGTTACAATGATTCCTTATTGACTTGCATCTCTATTGCTCTATTTGCAGTACATCTCAGGAGAGGGAAACTTTCACACTACGATAAGATTGTGTATATGCTGTATGGTGCTGTATAGCGGTAGTACTTGATTATGAGATATTTTGGTTAACACGGGCTGCACTTGTATTCTGTTGCGATAATATATGGTGTATGTGTGTCTGTGTCTGTGTATGCATGTATATATGGGTACGTATACGTATTAGTCATTGGATTTTCCCTAAAGTATTCTACCTTCACCTTATCCTGTTGTTCACGGTTTTTGTTAGCGTTTGTTTCGTTCGTTTCGGTACATATCAAGGGGCCGGGATGATTTGAGTGTGAGCTAAACAAGGAACTTAAAACAACACAACAAGGATCATCCCTAAACATACGTTTGGGATTGTGAGTGTGTATGTGTGTGTTTTTTATCGGACAAGGAACAGGGTAATAATTTGGGAACAGTAGTCAGGAAGGGAAAAACAACGTGTCAAGTATGGATGGTAGCACCGACAGAGGCGACCCACCATGAGTCAATCGTCGACAGTCGATCGGGGCGGTTGCGGTTTCGTTGCAGCCCGTAATTGAATTCCTGAGTCCCAGTTACGGGGAAAGTTTCCGTGGTCATTCGATTTTCTCTCGCCATCTCTACAATCCAAAGCCAGTCTCTGTCCAAGGTTAGCACAACAAGAACTTCCCGTACAGCAAGCTTGCGGTTTGCCGGTAATTTAATTTTGGAAACGTATTACCCGCCCGGGGTTGCTGTGCAGAACAAGTGGGGAGACAGACCGGGAGATAGGCAGCTTTCGCATCGTTTCATTTGGTTGCCTGGTGCCTGGATGGCATGGACACGAGCCGTGGAATGGTATGGTGTTTGGTGAGGATGAGGAAAACAGATTGTCCACTGACACGCAAAGCTAAAAGGCGCGAAATGGAGTGGTTTACTTGTTGCAAATTTGAATATTTAACCCCATCTGGCAAGGGGTCTTCCTTGCCTAATGTGCATGAACCCTCGTCGAATGTCAGTTCATCGTTCACTGGGTGGAAGGGACATTAGAATGTGCTAAAGTAGGGACGTGTAGTGTGAAACTAGTGTCACTTTTGAAACAAATTTGAATGACTCGCTTCAACTTTCTCTCTCTTCGGTCAGGTGGTAATAGTAACGCAAGATGGATATCATGGATGGTCCGAATCCACACACGGCTTACGGTTGAAATGGTACCGAATCCAGCGAAGTTAGTATGCTCAGGGTAGTAGTGGTTTTGATTTGGTGACAGTGTTTTGATTACATTTCTTCACACTCTTCTGCTGTACTTATTGCTGCTACATGCTGAGGTTAATGTATCAGTTTGGATCGTTCCAAACTGTATTGTGGGTAATATTTATGTATATGTAGTAATGGTAATGTAGTAATCTATTTATCTTTTTTGTTGTGGATTTTTTGATCTGCTGTTTTGCTACCAGTGTGTGGTACACCGGTTGATTCACTCACTCTCGTGGTTACTGTTTTGATTAATTTAAGTTTTTGATTTTACTGCTACAAAGCCATAGGAGATTACGTTGCGTGGATGGAACAGAAGGGATTGGTTTAGCCGTTTTGTATGGGTTGTTGTGTAGTGTCTATCATGCACTGCTTATGTATATTGCCAGATTCCAGGGGTTTTTTTAAATTTCCATTTCCTTTTTGTATCATTTCCATTTTGAGCTATGTTGCACCCTTGATTTAATAAAAAATAAGCTTAAACGTGAATTTCATCGTGATCGAACGAGGGTGATTTATCGAAGCTTGCCTGATGGTACAGTCGGGCCCGGGATGATTTCTTCCGCGCACGACTCTGCCGTGCGCGGGCTTTTTGCTATGGAGGCTTCATGTCCTGCATGATGCACTCCATACAAGAAGCGTGCGACTGGGAAGCGTACTGCTGCTGTTGCAGATGGTGTTGGTGTTGCTGCTGATGCTGCTGCTGATGCTGCTGCTGGTAAGCGCGCCGATCATGCTCGATACGAGCGTAGTGAAGGTTCGGGTTTTGATCGTAATCTAAGAAGGAGGAACTATCAATGGAGCGCGAGGGCGTTAAGCGGTACGTGCGCTGTGGTGAGGCACCCCGGCTATGACTTTTCGGAATTGGCATTGGACCGCGCGGACGCTCATAGTGCCGCTCGGGGGATGGTACACGGCTGTAGAATCGTTGGGGCGATACCCCTCCACGGTGGTGATCTTTCGGCGGCGAGTAATGGCGACTTCCACGGCGCTGTGGAGACAATCCTCGGGGATAGCTGCCACGGGTTGGTGATGGACCACGGCTACTGTAGCTTTGCTGGGGCGATAAGCCACGTCCATAGCTGTGTGGTGAGGTACTTCCTCGATAGTATCCACCGCGCATCGGCGAAGCACCACGGCTCGTATGTCCGGAACGTTGTGGAGACGGACCACGGCTATTATAGCCACGCTGCGGTGAAGGACCTCTGCTGAACGAACTCTGGGGTGATATTCCTTTGAACGAAGATTGGGGCGATAGGGAAAGTCCTCGCGTCAGGGAAGTTTGTGGAGAGAGACCACGTGCATAACATCGGTTCGGTGAAACATCCCGGCTGTACACGTTGAGTGGGGAGCTGGAGCGACTGTACGACTTCCGGTAGTCATTGTTGGAACGTTCCGAGGAGATGCTGTAGCGCTTTTTGCTTCCCTCCACCGAGGAAGCGTCAAAGCTAGTGTTTGGCGAGTACCCACAGGACGATTCGTATCCCTCGATCGAGCGCATCCGTTCGGTACTGCCGACGGATGCACTTCGCTTCGCCCGACGCACCTTCTCTTCGCGGGTATTCTGATAGATATGTGGATAGTCCTTCTCGACGCCAAGATACTCGGTGGATAGCGAGAGATAGCACCGATTACCCGTAGCGGTTTGATATTGCTCATAGTCGGAGGATAAGTTAGCGTCCGTTTTTGACGCGGTACTGTCAGAACTTTCCGATGGTTTGCTACCAACGGAGGGACTGGAGGAACGTTTCAATATTCCACCGACGATAGCTCCACCGTTCGGTTGCTTCTTCTTTAGTATACCACCTTCGGATGCCTTTTTGCCGGATGTAGTAGCACCCCCATTACCAGAAGCAGCAGCAACAGCAGCACTTGGGCTGGAAGCACGTCTTGCCCTGTCGGGACTCTTCTCGATACGCACGTGTCGCTCGATATCGATACTATTGCGCGGAGACTTAATCTTGATGATACGTATTGGGCTCTTTTCGCGCTCTACCGACTTCATGCGCTTGGGCGATTTGGTTTTCTCCAACTTCGGACTCAACGTACCATCTGGCGACGAGTTCGCCGATGATGCACTCAGCGTGTAGCGCTGCTCTGGATGAGAACTACCGTCACCCTCGGAAGAGCTAAGCCGTTCTTTCGTAACGCCCGTGGGTGACGGTTTCTCACCCGTATGTTCCGAGCAGCTGTCATCGCTTTTGCCCGAACCGGAACTGGATGACATGTCCTGTGGACGAGTGACTGGGTGGTCGGTGGAATCGGTCTTCAACGATTGCGGTACGTCGGGGTGGTGGGATTTCTTCGGGGATGGGGTGTAGGAAATATGGGGCGGGGATGTTGCTGTGGCTGTGAGCTGTGTGGTTGTCAGTTGTGTCTGTGATGATGCCGTAGTGTCGGAGGAGGTCGGAGGTGAGCG
Organism: Anopheles funestus; assembly: GCF_943734845.2. Taxonomy (NCBI): domain Eukaryota; kingdom Metazoa; phylum Arthropoda; class Insecta; order Diptera; family Culicidae; genus Anopheles; species Anopheles funestus. The sequence continues at coordinate 35,880,003 of NC_064599.1, forward strand.
TGCTAGTGGTGGCGGTGAGGCAACTATTGCCGGTGTAACACTACCGGCATGTGTTGGAGGTGTGCTGTCACTACCCTGTACGGTCTGTTCGCTTTCTAGATGCTTTTCCTTAAGATTCTCCATGTACTCTACTATGTCCGTCTCTATCAGACTGTCGAGATTGAGGTTCTTGAGATGCTTATCCATTGCATTGTCCGCTTGGTCGGTTTGGTTCGGTCGCTTCTCGGTGGCGCTTGGGCCGTTCGTCGGTTCAAACATCTCTACAACACTCTTATCGCTACTGGGAGAAAGTCGCTTACCTAGATCCTTCATCAGCACCGGATGGTAGGTGGCCGGCGGATGTGACGACTGTATCAGGCGCGCCTGGCTGCCGGTGCTGCCCACAGATAGCGTCGAGGTGGTGCTGTGAAGAACGAGAAGCGGGAGGGTCGAAATGTTTTATCGCATTAGTTCAAAAGTAAAGTTTCGTATGTCGTTTGGTGAGATAAAACACTTACCTCAGCGTTAGGTGATTCGGTGTTTTGCCTAGGGATGATTTCGGTTTAACCGTGCCCTGTTGCGAATCATCCTCCCCTTCCGATTTGGTACCGGGATCCGGTTTTTCCTGTTCGCGCTCGCTCATGTTTCGTCTGCATGCAGCAACTTGCTCTACATAGGGGATAGGAAGATTGGACCACAAAAACAAAGAAAAAAAAACCGAAACAAAACATTACAACAGTTTGTTTTCCTTGAGTGATGCTGGTCTTCTTACCTCCGACATCGCCCACCGTCTTGCTGCGCATACGGAACTGACCACTGTACTGTGGTACCGGTGGATCATCCGCTTCCTGGCTGCCCGAGGTCGTATTATCGTAGTCGATATTTCCAGACGAGTGACGCTGATTGATCTTGGATTTCTTCGGCTTGCCAAGCGTCTGAGACCCCTGCATGATCTGTGGCTACAGCAAAATGGAGGAAAGTTACGATAAAAAACTTTACACCCTCGTACAGGAAGGAGAAAGTTTTGCGAAACAAACCTGCTGCTTCGGTCGCTCGAGAGTTTGCGAATTTCCGGAGGAATTTCCGACGCCCGTCATCGAGTTCGTACTGCCGCCCATACTCTTGAGCGACGGTATCGACATGTTGCGAACGCTTTCCCGTATGATCTGTCGGATTGTCTTGAGGAACGCGTTACGAAACTCGGCGGTACTGTGGATGGGACGGTATGTGTGTATGTGTGAGTAGGTTGAATAAATAAATTCCGGATAAGCAATAGCAAACATGCTGGAATGCTGAACGTTCATTCGATGGAAGGAAGTTAGGTTAGTACGTAAACGGTTTTGTTGGTACGCTGTGGTAAAGTAGTTTTTTTTCTTCAGTTTTCTTTAAAATCCCGCAACATCTTGGTAGAGGCATAAACGAAACCTTCATCCAATACCAACCGAGACGAGTGAAACAATCGTCGAATCCCTGCACTGAATCCCTTTTAGCTTCTTTGAATGTCTTTTAACGGTTTTCTTCATCCTTGCTTGGTGTGTTTTTCATTAGGAGCAGGATAAAATGATGTTTGTGTCTACGATGAGTTGAATCGAGCAACGAATGTCAATTACTGAAACGGTACCGGGCGGGTGAGGAAAACAAAAATAGTGAAGTGAAGTTGTTTTCTTCAATCATCGTTTCGTTCGAGAGCTATTACGTTAACTTAAAAAGCTTCCCTGCTAATCCGCAAAAATTGCGGGTACGGTAGCGAACCGAAGCGAATGAAAAGGGAAAGCTCCATGTAATGCATCGATCTTGGCAAAGCAGTGCATGGGTGCACTTTTACCAGTCCTTTCTTCTAGTCGAGTTTACAGTGTAGGAAAACATGGTACAACTGGATTGAAAACTTTTCCCAGGCGATGAGCGAAGATTTTGCAACAGAGTGTACGATTGTGTCCTTGCAAAGCGATAGGAAGGGCGACCCGGTTAAGGAACCCGCTTACCTTCGCTGCATTGTATGCCGGTGCATAAGGATGAGAAGCATCGTAATCCGATTTAAATTAATAGATTTCTGTTATTCCGTGCACATGGTTCGGCACTGAGGAAAGTGTACCGCCAGCAGCTTAAGTGCATATGTGTACGTGTTTGTCTTGGGAATGGGGTGGCGAAAAAATCTATGCTTTTATCCGACGAGACGCTGAAATTGTTTTTCGTCCCGTTACGGATGAGGTTTCTTTCCGTTCAACCTGGTTGAATGTGTGATTGAAACTTTCCATCCATCGAATGAGAAACTTTCACGAGCTCGCTGTATGTGTACGCTGCCCAACGCCAGTTTAGGAGATTAGGAAGCGCTTACCTGTTCGATAGTACGTAGACTTTCTCCGATCGGCGTTGGAGTTGGGATCGAAGGTGTATCAGCTCCCAGAGGAAGTGTGAGTCCATGTCCTTGGCGGAGGAAGCCCTTACCTGTACCTCGGTGACCGGTATCAGCACCTGATAGCGGATGATTTCTACCTCGTTCGTAGCATTCTTGCTCGAAACACCCTGCATCGAAAAGAAAAAAATATCGCGTCGAATTAGGAGTGTTTCTTTATTTTCTCCTTTTAGCTGATTTCGAAAGGGGAACATCGTGGTACGTACCATGAGTTTTTTCTTCTGGCGCAAACGTTCCTTACACAGGAACACCACAGCCGACTTGAAGACGAAGCACATGGCGTGCAGCTCGAGACCCTTCTTGATCTTGCCGAGGAAATCACTGATGTTAAGCCACTCGACGCCACCATAGTAGAGCAGATCACCTAGGTCGTTTGGTGGGTAAGAGAGGGCAAAATTGTAGATCTGTTATAATGCCAACAACAAATAAAGGATGAATGGTTGAATAAAGTAAAACGAAACCAACAAAAGAATGCTAACGAAAGCCAATCTGAGGGAAAGTTTATTTAATAGGGGACAGTTTGTGTCCATACTACCAGGGCTGAGATCGATCGGTTGCTTGCAGGATTTCTGATGCTGGCGGAAGAGATGATCAAAGATCGCACCGTACTCTTCGTGGATGCGCTGCATTTCGTTGATGTGTTCCGCCACCTTTTCCATACCCTTGAGTGCTTCGACCAGATGCAGATGTTCGGCCGCATTCGGGTCGGTAAGATTGCGCAGCTGTTGCAGTAGCAGCGGATATTTTAGAATGCGCTGTATCGGTTTGATGAGGAATGACTCGAGAGTGCTGCTGTGCTGTTGCTTAGGATTTCTGGCGGCCAAGAACTCCTGCAGTGCTTGATTGCCTTCGTCTGTTTTTAGAAGACAGGTTAGGAAATAGGCAAAAGTGGAGTCAATGTAGAAGGTGTGTGACATTTCCGCAAGATGGATCATGGAAAACTTACTTGGATGCAACACTTTCTGTGCCTTGCTGTGACTGGCACAGAAGGATGAGTATAGCTTGAAGTGGTTAACGTAGTACAAAAATGCAGATCCAATGGCAAACAGTACATTCTAATGGACAAGGTTGTAAAATATACGAATAATGAAAGGACTGGGAAAATAGATAAGAGTGACCTTTTTGATTTACCTTAAACTGACTAGGATGCTCCAGCTGATGGAAGTCGGGCTCAAGATCTAGCGCTTCCTCGAGGTTGTTCAGGAACTGGCGCTGGAATGTAACAATCTCTTGGATATTGCCGAACAGGGCGGTAATTTCGGCATTCGACAGGAATGTTTCACGTTTCAGCGGCTCCAGATAGTACTCCAGCAGATTGTTCAGATGCTATTCGAATGCAAATAGGGACGAAATTAAAATAAAATAGAAAAAAATCCCCTTGGAAGAGCATTTTTCTTAAAGGACACTCACCTTAACATACGATTTCTCGGTATCGACCAGTTCGAGAATAACCTTGCGAAGCTTCTCGGCATCGGTTAGTTGACGTGATGGTGTCAGCATGACGTTCGACACGGATGAGGCGACCGAACCCGTTGGGCTAGATTTACGCGTTTCCTGCGGTGACCGGCAGAACCCAGTTACCTGTTCAGCGGACTTGAGCAGATTCTCAATCTCGAAGCTACTGGTACGTGACGATGGTTTTGAGCGATCCATCGCCAACAGATGCGGATCGTTGGAGGAAGGTGCTGGAGAGCTTTCAACCTCGGGCGAATAGACCTCTTTGCCTGCAATACACGAACGTCCTTTGAACGTCATTTGACAGAAGACAAAACAGGTAGGTGATGTGATTTGGCGTAAATAAAATGCAAACGCATCGGTTTGCAGCGACTAGCGAGCAAGGCGACAATCGGAGGCAATGAAATCGTTTTTTTGCGATCGATACTTACGCCAACCTGGTGCGGGAACGATTAGGCCTGATATCATCTCCTCGCTGATAACCGGTGGATCCGATGGTGGTGGAGGACACACCAGCGATTCGATGATATCGTCGGTAGAGCGCATGATGCCGACCAGATCCGGTGGTTCCGTGCGGGAAGATCTGGTGAAAGATAAATGCAAAGTTGTACGAAGGTCACAACGTTGGACAAGCAAAAAATGGAGGAAAGAATTAGATAGAAAAAAGGTAGAAGTGCTTACCTCATCATCATGCATAAGGCTTGTTCTTCCTGAAGCACACTTTCCAAGTACATCATGTCCAGGTCGGAAACGATTGCACCGTTTATCACAATTATTTCATCACCTTTAATGACACCTAAAGCGAAAGCCGATCAGTAAGATAAGACAGGTTCGTGAGTGTTTCGTTAGCCGAGCGTGCAGCGTCCAGATACGTACCGTTCTGCATGGCAACACTCTTGTCTTCGACACGGCTCACGTAGCAGCAGAGCTCGTCCTGCCGGTCAGCGTTCTCGATCAGTTCCGCCTCCACCGAGAAGCCCCACATTTGCTCGAGCGTTGTTCGTTGTAGTTCTACTTGATATAAAATTTTTGCGCACACTTCCACTACCTCATGGGTGTGTAGCTGGAAGGGAAACATGAGAATGCGTAAATCGGAAGGTGTTTTTTTCCTGACATCTCATACAACCCGTATACTTACATATGTTTCAATCAAATCATTTCTGTGAGGAACAAAGTAGTTGTGATCTTCCATATCCCGGCGCTTCTTCACCCGCACAAAGTGTTCCATCGGATTCAAATTTTTGCGACTGCACGCACTGGCCAGAAACTCCTCCACCGACATACCCTCGCGCAGATACACCGTAGCGAAGGTGTTTTCCGGCAACGCGACCTTATAGCTCTTTTCCGGCTCATCGCGCGAGTTGATTTGCATCGAGCGCCGGCTGGAACCACTGTTCGACCGCGACAGTATCGGTGGCCGCCGTTTGGTTGCACCACGGCCCGCTAGCAGATTGTTCAGCAGCGAAGGGGACCGGGCGCAGATGAACGCGTGGAACGACGAAACCGTAAAGACACCGAGCTTGTTGAGCGTATTCTTCGTGGGACGTGATACGTGCGTTAGCAGCGACTTCGGATTCGGAAGCTCGCCGTTCTGCAGCGAAGCCATGTAGCAGCGCAGACGGAACTGTTCGCAGTGCAGACGTTCGAGATTTTCCTCCCACTGAAGGATCTGCTGCTGGATCTGGTGACGTGTGTCCGCATCGGTGACAACGCTCTGCTGCAGATCAGCCATGTGCTTGAGCTTGTGATCCTGTGTGTATGGCGAGATTTTTTTTTACATTATTTGTAAATGGTTTATAATAAAGACGAAAATTTTAAGACATTTCTTGAAAAAAGTGCATCTTTGTTGGCCAAATGAGTATTTGAAATTCGGTTTGTTTGAAAGTAAAACTAATACGTCCAACCAGAAACCCCAACACGACTTACCGATTCTATTGCTTTCTCGAGGCGGAATATTTCCTCCTGCAGCAGATGCAGCGTACCAGTCTTGCCGCGATGTCTGGCGAACGCTGCAGCACAGGCACTGTGTATGCTGTTCACCCAGTTCTCGAGCTCGACCTGACACGGCGCCTGAAACAGGTACGCATCGCCGAACGCCGTGCTGAGGCAGAAGATGTAGTCCCGCTTCGGATGTTCCGGTATCGGTTGCATGATCGCACCGTCCACTATGATCAGATGTTTCGGGGCAGCCTCGACCGAGCGGCCTTCGCGTGAATCGCACGGATAGAACAGCAGGGTCGTACCCTTCAGGCACACCCAATAGCCCTTCCAGCCACGTTTGCGGGCCAGCTCGATCTGATGCTTCTTGCGCAGCAGCCACTTCTTTACCGACAGGAAGCTATCCACAAAATGGTGGCAGCAAAAAATGACAATTGTTAAGAACGTTGTCGATAACAAAGAATGAATGTTTATCTATCGCTTACCCAGCCTTGCGTACGGCGCCGGTACAGTTGAAGGATGCGGCCGCCGTACCGGTCGCTTTCGCTTTGTACGGTGAGGCCATCACGCTTTCCCCGTCGTCCTCGTCCGAAACGGCCGTCGTAAGGCTCATGCGATCGTCATCGGATATCTGTTTGGTAAGTAGGAGTAAAGCAACAAAGCAACAAAGCATGTATTATGGATAAGTTGAGTCGGGACATGTAACGATTAACCATAGAAGGAAAGCCTATTGGTAGTAATCCCATCCAACCGGATGGGACAGTAACCCGTCACGAATATGGTAATACTCGTGGCACGAGTTATGCTGCCATTAAAATGTGAGGTGAAAGTGAGCACGATTCATTGCAATTTGTCACCATCTGTCCTGCTTGTGCTGCCAACCGGGATCAATCTACAGTAAACGTGACGTAGAGGGCGTATGCATCGAAGCGTGAGCATACATTTGCATTAGCGCTTTTGCCCGCTGGCGATGGAATGATTGATTAGGCAGCCGACGGTGGGCCCGGCTGGTTTGTTACAGCTCGATACAACAAAGCGTAAAGTGTGTTGTAAATTTGCACACGCCAAATCGTTGAGAAGGTTAGAGACATATGCGACGCAAAGGGACGGTGTTAGTGATCCGTGCAAAATAATGATGCCCGTAAGACTGTTAACGATGTGTAAAGCACGGGGTGCAATCTTCCCCTTTTTAAGGGAGGGGGGAGGGGGAGTGATAGAAGAGAAGAGAAGGGAGAGATCGGGTGGAAGAATGCATCCAACCGATTGCATATTGGTGCGGCTGGTGTGCGATTGGAAAATGTTGTAGAAAATGATAGTTTTGCCAGTTTCGCTGGTTGATTAAGCACGTAGTAACACGCTCTGGCAAATGATATCGGCCAGAGTGTTGAAGGATTGGGTTTTGATGCAATGTACCGGGGGATAGGCACGGACGTATGTGTGTGACCGTTTAATTAAATCCAATCGTGTGTGGTGTTTTAATTTCATTCGAAATTTAATATCCATGTTGGACGGTTTACAATTCAATGAACATTTACCACAGCTAATATTTTAACATTTGAGGTATATGATGTATGGTTTGGTGCTGTTGTTGCAATTATTTATTTTTGTTGAATGGTTGAAAATAAAGCGCCACTAAATTATACAAGCCTTTATGTGCTGGATTTCATAAAACAAAGGGAACTAAAATTATGTAACTTTAAACCTGATGTTATTTCAATCCTCACAAATACCAAAGCTACAAAAATTTGAAAAAAGTAAATTAAAAAAATGGAAAAACCAAACAACGCGTCCCAAAAGGAAAGGAAATGCTGTAACCTCTATTTCCTAAAGCTTTCCTCGTGAACAATGAAATTGCTCCCAAAATGTTAAGCTGTTTTCCATATTTTCCAAGAAAATGGAAGACAATGGGCTATTGCTTTAAATGTCAACAGCGCACAAATAAAGCACAGTAAAGGTCAAGCGCACTGAAGATTGCATGACAACCCGGAAACATTTCCACCGAACCGATCTGTAAAACCTGGTGCAAGTTCGAAGGTGACATCGAGATGGATGCGAATAGCATAAGGCAAGTAAGCGTATTTGAAAAATCTCATAAAACGGGTATCCTATTTCTACATCTGCCCATGCTGGGAATGGTTTGAGTTGGCACATCAAGTGGTCTACAAGGTGCGCAATATTGTGCGATTAGGATGGAACCACAAACACATGCGCACCGTACCACACGTTGCGATCAGGTGCTGGAACAGGATGAAGGATTTATTTGTTTCTTGTCCGCCAACCGCGAACGGGGTTTGGGCCGTCGTCGTTTGCGTATAAGGGTAAATATAGTTAGCCCACGTTTGCATCTGCTCACATGTGATTTATGTGACGGTTTCGCGGGATTGTAGTAGCAAGAATAATGTGCGAACGTTGCACATCCCACCGCACAGGCCGGGTTTCCTCCAGCAGCGATGGTAAAAGTGCTGGCAAACAGACCGGGAACTGGGAGAGAGTTCCGTGTGGAAAGTAAAGCTGTGTAAACAAGATAATAGTCCACTATCTTTTGCATGACCGTTGTCATCGTTGTTATCCTAGCGTCTCGGTACCGGGATGTACAACGGCATATCATGTTGACGACGTTGACAACAATCCTTCTTCATCTGGTGTATCTCACCGTCATTTCTCTATAATTCATTTCTGTTCTTTTTTTTTTGTTTGGCTGCTGTTTTGTTTGCTCCATCTCATAAACCATACAGAAATGGTGAACGACGATGACGATGATATGCACGGAGGTAAAGTTCTTGTTGACAAACTCATTGGCTGGGATACGTGTATGGGTGGCGTGCATTGCGAAAGAAAAACAATATCCAGCACACTCAACCCGGGGCTCAAATCTTGCTTATGTTGCATGGCCATACCGAAGGCTGCATGCTGCACATTCTGCCATCGTTTGTGAGGAGGCATTTTTCATACGGGCCAGGGATGTCAAACACTAGTTTCGCAAAGAAAGTGTCTTTGGCATTGACTAATTGCCACTGTTTCTATTCCACATGTTAAAAGTAATAAATTAACAACTTTATTAGAGCTTATATAGCCAGTCCAATCAGCTGAATATTCTTTTAAATAACCTATAATTGGAGGAATAAATTAAACGTCAATAAATTAAAGATCCGTTGTCGAAATTACAGACATTTGGGCAGTTAAACATTTTAACATGGGTGTTTTATAAAATTTTAATTTCTACATCAGCAATGCAATGAACTTACTGGAAACTTCATATCACAATATTAATAAATATTAAGAACAACTGGAAATTATTTTCAATGTATACAACAAAATATACAAATTCCTTTCCGTTCATCATCACATATGAGAAAGGTACAGTATGACAAAAAATAACTGTTCGAATCGGTTAATTAACAGATTACTTGTTGGCTGGGATTGATTTTAATCAATTTTAAAGAATATAGTTTTTGACGGCATTTTTTTTCTTCATGACTAAACATTTTGAATTGTGTTACAATTTTTGTTGGGCCATGCAAAGTACTCTATTTGCAAATACCCTACCACACAGAATAAGGTAACCATTTCCTGATAGGAGTATAAATCAAGAAAAGATTGAATAGTTCTTTGTCCAATCTTACACTAACTTACGACCTTAGTAGTGTGCGAGCTTAAAATTTACCTGTCAATCACCTTATGGAAAATTTGTTTTCGCGAACAAATGTTGTGTCAAAAGTTTAAATTTATAATTTATAATTAGTCTCTGTGTGAATTGAACGAACGGTGTTGAATAATCATCGTTATTCATTAAAAACCCTTTTCTTGCATCAGTAATGAGTAATTATTCACCATTTTAGCATTAACTGAAGTTTGACGCCCCTGGCAAAAAACCAGTTGCAGCTAACAGGAACAGGGAACGTTGAACAAAATTTTGAATACAAAAAAAAACATACACGCCCACATGCATGTACGTGAAGTTTCCCGGTTGTGTTATGCAAGCGGTAGAAAATTTTCCACCATTAATTTTCACTTCATCCAGTGAGTGAGGTTGCGAGTACGGGTAAGACATACAGTGCTGTCCCAGCAGCGTTCTACAACGCCGTGCTCGCAATAGTCAGTTCGGAAGGTGCAAAATTTCGCTGCGCACGTCATCACTTTCGGTCCGGGTGGAAAACAGTCAACCCAGGCTAGCGGGAAACCCCAAGGAGGCAGCCTGTTCGGGCAAAAATTGGTCCACATGAAGCTGTGTTATTTTTGGTGTACCATTACGCCGGAAACGCACGGTGCATAGTACTTGCCCAAAATCGGGCAAGCTCTTGGTCCGGTTTTTTCTGTCTTTTCTGGCAACAATGTTGATGAAGCATGGTATATATTTGTGTGATGCACCTGCTGCTACTGTTCTGTTCGGACTGCTCACTGGGAGCTCACCCATCCTTTACAGTAACCACCTTTGAGGATGCGAAAGAAGCGCGGGTGTTGTCAAAACTTTACCCAAGCTCTAGGGGTTTGTCGTACTGACAGGGATGGGGAGAAGGAGGTGAGCGAAAAGCGGGAACGGCTAAATCGAGATTGCTATTGAATCTGTGCGCTGGAGGAATGAAGAAATTCTTCCAACCGTACAACGTGGCCCGCACCCCTTCTCTACCATTGTCAGCTGTGGTTGGGTGCCCAGTTCTTAGCAGAAACGGGTACAGATTGAAGAATGAAAAAGCCCATCCTCCGCACACGACTACACAACGCGTCTCAATTCTCGACACAGAAAAGAACACTCTCGGTAGCAAAGCACTCCGGCATCCGGTTCTCGGCATTCTCTCTGCCCGGGTTTTCCTGCACTACGCTGCACAGACTCCAAGATGCTACTTTAATTAGCATTGTGGGTACGGCAATGTTTTCCTACCGTTCGTTCCACTCATTGTAGTAGCATTATCGTCGTTCATCGTGTCACTTGCCATAGACCGGCAGCACAACTGCTTACGTATTTACAGAACGGATGCAGATGCAATGGTTGCAGGCTTTTGTACTACCGTGCTTCCCAACTACCAGCAGCGGGCACGCCGGGAACACCGGAAAGAGTCGGCCTACTGTGCCAATTTTGCCACCCCTTCGCACCCCCACCGGCTACCCTGGCAAAGCAGTATAAAAAACGGGTCACTTCCGATAAACATTAGCATATCTGGTGCGAAGGAGCAGCACGATACCAATGTACCAGGACCGTGCTGATGAAACACAATGATAGATAATATTTGCAGTATGCAGATTCGGACGGCCCTCTGCTTTAGAGCGGGCGTTGCTTGCATTTCCATCCCACTTAACTGCATGGGTACGGGTAGACGTCATCTTTTATTTATGTTATGCAACAAATCTTGTCCTTACTCTTGCCTCCTTTACCGCTACCGGGCACAAATAAGCTTCCGAAACCTTTTCACCTTATCGGCAATGCATCTCCCGGCAGGGAAGGTGGGAGCTGATCTACGATACGGATAAAGGTGTTACGGATGATGTGTTTCAGGGTGCAAACAATAACAGTCGGCATTCAATGGTAGAAGAGCTTGCGGTACTTCGAAAACGGAGTTTGTTTTGTTTCAATAAAGAAAGCTAATGTAAAAATGTCAAAGTAATGACTAACTGCCGAAATAAGAAATCTTCAATTTACTTAACATGTTTGTACAACATAGCACAGATACATAGTGGAATTGGATACAAAACTGGAATGAGGTACCTCATTCCGATGAGCTGGAATGAACTGGAATGAGTTACTCATAGTTTTCGATTTATTACATATCTGAAGTGATACCATATGTTGATACATGAGGGCAAATATTATTTAGTTTGCTTCTAACTATTGCTCAAAATCTTTCTTAATAATTTGTATCTAATTCTTCCTAGTGATATGTTAAAGATGTATGTAAGAATTATGTTTTGAGAATAAATCAGCGTAGTAAGCGCATTAAACTACTGCCATTCAGAATACCCGAGAATTGACTAAGATAAATACAACACTTATCGAAACACTCACTCTCAGTGTAGTTGTATAAAAGCATACAAGCATACTTGAACATTTTCACATTCGTTCTCGCAGAAAACCCCCTAACGACAACGGCGAAGACAATGGCAAAAAACAACCCCAATGTTCCGATCCATACGGTAACAACGGCACACGGTGCGTGAATTAAGCCCATATCCATTTTTCGAGTCGGTTAGGTAAAGCTACCTAATCCGTTCTCCACAAAATTGTCGCAGCCAACATACGCAACCTCTGGCATTCGTTTGGCATTCGAAAACCCAGAGAATTGATTCGGTTGATGGAATCTTGAGCACTCTAGGAATTGACAGAAATTCCCAATCAAGGAAAAGCTTTCAGCTGATGATGCGTGCGTCGCAGCACGGAATGCATCGTTGTCTTTTGGAACCGCTGGCGTTTGCATCTGTAGTCCGTTAGCTGTACTTTTCGCTCGATGTTCGATGTATGGAAACCAATCAAAAATAGCGCACGAGTTGATGCGTAAAGTGCATGCCGGGTAGGGATTTATGAATGTCCTTGTACTGCGTACAGCGTGCCTAAGTGGGATAATTGTTTTTTCATCCAAGAAAAGCATCTTAAGCACACAATTTTTGTGGCGCATGGACAATACTTGTCCAAACATCAATTTATACTTTTTATAAACAGATGCGCGTGAACAGCGTGTTACTCTGGTTCTGTCTAACTTGAAGAAGAAAAAAACATCCTATTAAAGGAGCTAGAAAAAAAAAATTCACATCATACAACAGAAATGACAACCGTTGATTGACATTCATTCATGTATGAAGAAAACGAGCCATGTCAGCGACACATACTGAGGTGATCATTACGATGGGCAAATAAAAGCGTGTTCCCAATTTCCAACATCCGGCTAGAACAGGTGTAACCATCAATCTATATTTTATGTGTGTGTGTGTATAGGAGTTTTTTTTTGTATGCGAATGTGAAGCTCTAAATCCAAATCGTGAATCGATTTTTATCATTATAAAATCCCATTTCTTGTACGATTTTTTCGTTTTCCTTCTTGTTCTTGCTTCTCTCGTCCCGATTCGTAGGGTGCCATTCTGTCTGTGAGTTTAATGTGGATAAGGCATGATTTATTCCTGATGTGAGTTTGATTGAACGTTACGATTATGGTTCTTCTGTATATGCGCATATTCCAATTGCTACACATCAAGTGCTGGGTGCTAGGTCAAACATTGTACTCAATCCATGCCGACTTCACTGTTTCATCTTCTGGATCACGAGCGTTTCAATTCCGTTGTTTAAATCAGGCATTCTGAAGCTGGTTTGCGAATATTTCGATAATTTCTATCTTCGGAACTATACATAGTTCATAGTATGCATAGACACGAGAAAGGAGAGACGAAGGGAACCTTCGCAAAACCGGAACTCGTACCGATGCAATTCCGTTTCAATCTGCACTGCATCGACATTCGAATCGTTACAGCGTCGAAGATGATGTCATATATGCCCTCTGGGTGGGTGGGTGTTCGATTTTTATTATACCTCACCTCCATTATTCGGTCGATGTCAGGGTGGCATGAATGAATGGTTTCCGGTTTTTGCGAAAGTGAACATCGTTACTCATCCCTTGACGTATTTGCTGCCGAACGATTTGTATTCCTTCGAGCGAAAGGTTCTTCCCCAAATGGGCATAAGCTTTGTGGGACGGTTTCGCCTTATCATGCCACATATGGACGCTCGTTGGGAACGGTCTTTTAACAACTAGTACAAAAAATACTTTCTGATTTGTAATATCAGTTTGTACTTAAATGGGGAAGAAACACTTAAATCCAAATTTTAAGCAAAAAAACTATTAAATTGTTAAAGATTGCATACGGAAAAGGTTAAATTAGCAATATGTAAGAGAAGTTAAGTAATGTGAACTTAAAAAAATACTAACTGAAACAATGGTTTGAATTTCTTTTGAAGACACGTGAGCGTGCAAAATACGAGACTATAGTTGCACCAGGATTTGTCGTATCTTTCTGGGGACAGGGGTTTTCTTGTTTTTTTTTCTTCTTTTTTACTTCACATGCAGTTCTCTTGGCCATTTCGTATGGCACGCTGTTGCTACGAGATTTTTTTCTATTCCCAACTTCCCATCCCGAGGTACAAGGTGACACCTATCTGATTTTTCCCTTTTGCGGGTTTGATTTAGTACCGACTGGAGCAGGGTTGGGGGGTTTGAAAAGGGGTGACGTGAAAAGAGGGCCACACAGAAGAATAAAACACAGAAACATCCTTTTTCGCCATGTTTTCTGTGCTCCGTTGCACCTAGTGTTCCTGTTTGTTGTCAGTTCATCCATTTCCGGATACTAACCGGATAGCACCATTCCCAGGTTGAGATATTCTTTTACCGTGCGATGAATCGAAACGATGAAAATGGCAAGAAAAACAGGACAGGCATGATCGCTCGAAGGATGCTTCTTGTGAATGGGTCTGGAAAATTCATTCGACAAAATTGCAACCAATGGCAACGGTTATGGTCCGCATCGTCCGCACGGTTGAAGATATGTATGACCTGCCAAAGGAAATGTGAAAGATGATGGAAAACATACTGCACACAGTACCCTTATCGCACTGCAAGGTAAGGGTTTGTGCCACTCTGCCCGACAACCAATAAGGCTACTCTGTACGGTATGGGGCGATGAATTAATTCCACGTGTTTGAGTTTTTTCCGATTCACCTGTCTCGATGGCTGTAAATTGTATTATAGGTCCAATGTGTCAGGGTTGACTTGGCAGCCTAGAGCCTCGAGAAGGGGCGTAGCAGTTGGTGTCGGATGCGTTCCGTATCGAAAATGTCGATTTTGCCTTAGTGGAAGTATGAGGTTTTGGGAAAAATAAAATAATGGGTAATTTATTACTTTTGATCATATAGACCGGGGGAAATAAGTAGAAGTATAAACCCATAAAACAAAACAAAAAATTCAACCTTAAGGATAGTAGTAGCAAATGCCATAATAAAAGAGAAAACATCATGGCAATTGCGAAATTTTTATAACAATTTAAGAGTGTATGAGCAACTGTTGAAAAATAGTTGACTACATTGAAACCCTAATATGTTATTGATAAGTTAGTTTCGAGAAAACACATGAAGAATGAAACAGATTAAGGTCTGTAGGATTTACAATACTTACTGTATCGTATCCAAGACTTTATAATAGGTTGGTAGTATTACTGAATATCGCAACTTACCATCGAGCTAAACTTGACAGAATACTTTCATGGAAATTCATTAAGTAAGAGAGTAAATGAAAAAAAGTCAGTGAATTGAACGATTCATTTTCAGAACATCTGATATTTGGTAAGAAGTATTACCATTCGTGTAATGTTAGGAATTTGAGAGTTCTTTTAATAAGTTTTTTTAGATTTCCACATCAAAATTGTTATCACCAAAACAATGGGAATGATGAACATTATTGTTTTTTTTTTTTTGCTCGGTTAGAACTGCCTGGCCGTATCAAGACTTGTTTTACCACGTAGCAGGATAGTCAGTCCTTACTACGAGAGGACGATCCGGATGGGATGTGAAACGCGGTCCTTCCG
Organism: Anopheles funestus; assembly: GCF_943734845.2. NCBI lineage: Eukaryota > Metazoa > Arthropoda > Insecta > Diptera > Culicidae > Anopheles > Anopheles funestus. Next base: position 35,895,343 of record NC_064599.1, read on the forward strand.
TTTATTCCACCGGGCTGCCCCAACATTATTGCCATTATTCTTAAAATATTTTCAGTGTTTATAAAATTTCCCAAAAAAGGTGAACGACCACAATGTAAAGGTAAAAAAATCACACAGAAGGCACCTCAGCCATATTTAAACTAGTCTGGTTCTTCTTTATGTTGTGGCATTGCATCCTCAAGAAGTGTCATTTTCTGGCTTTCCTTGACTTACTTCCTGTACTTTGTAAATTTATCTACTCAATATTTAATAATCCTTCAAACTCTTGCATCAAAGAAAAATACTCGCACTTCTGCTGCGAACAACGATTATCCAATGAATTTTCTGTTCCAACTCATTTTACGAAGTGAAAAAAGGTTGATAAATCGTTTAAATTGTGACTTTAAATTCGAAACCGAAGTTCAAATCGATTCAAAATGACTACCACAAAGTGGCAGTCACACATGTAATAATTCCTGAAAGTTCAATGCCGCCAGAGATCAATTCCTTGGAATTAAACCCTTGTAGCGCTTGTTCTAAGAATAAACTCCATTATGTAAATTTCGTGGAAAAAAATACTGTCTGGATCGCAAGTATACTGAACAAATGTCAATTCGATAGACATTATTGTCCGCACTAGAGAATATTTCTTAGGCGAAGGGAGTAATTTTCAGCATAAATAAAGAACGCAAAGGTACTTACTTGGACACATTCCGAACAAGAAAATGGTCTCCTAACATCTCCAGGAATCATTGGAAAACCGTGTTGCTGTTTCGCCTAAATGAAAATTGCATCTAACCGTAAAATGCAATCCGCCACACACTCACGTCCTTCGTGCGAAAGTTTTATGAACCGATCCTAGTTCATCCGCCTTCATGATTTGGCGCAACAAATACAAACAGTTCAAAAGTGGTACAGAGCGGATGTGGAAAAACGGCTAGCCAAAAAGTTGTGTCCGTTCCAGGATGGCCAGAACACACACCAAACCGTAATGGTAAATGTGCATCTAAATACGTGTGGATGTGTATACGAACGCGCCAACTGTTCATTATTAAAACATCAAAGGTTTACTGGTTTACGAGCGTGTGTGTAGGTGTGTGTTTTTTGTGTTTTAGAATTCAAATGAGACAAATCCGTAGAAAAGGGTTAAAAAAGAAAAAAAACGGTAATGCGGTCTGCGGCAGGAATGGTACTGCAAGCAAGTGTAGCGAAAGCGAGAGTACTAGACTCTGTTCCATTCCAGAGACCGGAAACGTAAAATTGCCGACTCGTAAAATGAGAGATTCATCAGGCACGCCACAGCAAAAGGCGTGCAGATTTGCTTTGGATTCACCTGAACGGTGGACGAGACTTCCGGGCCAGCAAAAGCGTTATCCCTCCGCTTCGTAGGGCGGCGAATCCACGGTTAAATCAAAATGCACAAACGATCCGCAGGCAGCATCGGAAGGCAGTGGCACGCACGGTGTAAGGAAACTCAAGGGTCCTGGATCGGGTCCAGCCCGTACGAAAAAAAGTGATTCCGAAAAAAAAACACACACACACAAATGGGTTGGGGGAAAACTGATGATGGTGCAATGTATGTCAAGTAAGACAAATATTTATAGCCCGAGAGTACACGGTTCGGCTGACGAAAGGATCACTTGGGCACAGGAATTGAATATAATATGATGTTTGTACCATCGCATGTTCTTTCTGCTTGCTTTCCGTAGGCGTACGGGCTGGTTTCCGCGTAGGACTTCGGGAACCTTTCGCAACCATGTATGCAAATATATACGGAACGGAAATTTCATGCGCTTCTGCGGGACGCCCAAGCCGCCTAGTATACGCCGCCGCCCACCGTAGATAAGATATTCATAGAACGCACGGCGAAACCGACCGGCTGGAGACTTGGCGACTTACCGACGTACAGTGTGGTACAGGGACCGGTACACAAGTATCCTTTTCCCCCTTGGAGATGGAGATGCAACGGAGAGTGTGGAAAGAGCACTGAGAAAAATTAAAGAACGACAGCACATGGGTCCGATGGGTGGGTGGGTGTAGTGGAAATGGGAGAACAAAAAAAAAGTAAGTAAAAAAAGAAAAAAAACATCTTCCATCTTGTAACGAAACATCGCTCCGGTGCATTTCTTTCACTTACATTGTTTAGGTAAGGGTTTAGGGCGTTTGCCTAAACGTTGTGCCACCACCCGAAGCGATGCTGGCGCATCCAAGCACGAAACGGAACATCCGGCCCAGCTGTCATACTTCTTCTTTCCTACCCACAAACCGCTTGCTGCTTGACATGATACGGACAAGGATGAGTACAAGGTGTCACATTACAAACCGTCCGACGGTTGACTGACACTAGCTGACATGGTTTCCTGCCATGTCCAACCGGGTATGCAAACAGGTCTTTTAACAGGATTTTTCATAAATGTCAGTATAGCTGTAACTGTGAGGTGGTGCGTTTATTCTTCACAATAATAAACAACAGCACCCAAAGGAGAATTTCGATCCAAAAAAAGGGGGTGAAAAGATGAGAAAAAAGGAAACAGACTTACTTTGCAGTGCCTCCAACATGTTCATTTTTCGTGTCCCAACATTTCCGGCCGCATGTTTTTTGGATACTTTCTTTATAAACTCATACAAACTCACGCAACGCAGACAATTGGACATTGGTGCTGAAATAAACACTGCACTGCATAAACATTACCAAGCCATGACCCTTACACACATCCGTGACCCTTACTGGACAACATATACAACGTTAGGTACAATACATTTGATCCGCACTGGATGTATGTGTGTGTCCTTGCGCAACGTTACACACAGTTCTTCCACAAATTGTACATTCATGTTTTGATTACAGGTTACGGTTGTTGTTTGTTGTCTGCGCTTTAAGTTCCTGTTTGAATGTTAAATGAGTAAGCATCGCAAAAGGGTAAGGGCCATGCATCAAGCTTTTAATTTCTGCCGCATTTGTTGGGAGGGTTTTTTTTTGGTTTCGTACATCTGCGATGGAAGCCACCCGTTGGGATGAGTTTTGCAGTGGAAGTACAACTCCCTAGGACACAGTTTTTGATTGCATTACAACGAACAAGTTGGAAAGGATACGGTTTGTTTGTTTTGTTGTTGTGTTGAAATTATTTTTCTTCAATAACATTTTGTTTTCCATCTTGTAACGTCGGAGTTTATCAAGTTGTTTTTTCTCCATCTTCGTATCGTTGAAAAATGCCATTAAAAGCTCGTTGGGTGAAAAAAACTGGAACGAAATCCCATTCACAACTGTTCAATTTAGCTTAGCGCTTAGTTTCAGAAAATGTGATGTGAATGTTAGTAATTTTTTTTTTTAATTTATTCTGGACTGTTGACGCATTAATGGTGAAGCTAACTCATCGCTTTGCACTTTGGTACATGCATTTGACGCAACAGTTCAACCACACAAATGGATTTTGTGTGTGTGTATTTTGTACCTAATTGTTCACCTTTATTGCTAACTGTGAATGCAGGTCCATTTTTTCCCTTACACTTGGATAGCAGCCGTTTATATAAATTAAATTAATTATTCACAATTTATTTTGCTTCTCCTCTGTTTTTGCTATACGGTTTGAGCTAATCGTTCACATTTAAATTGCATTGGAGTTATATGGAAGATATATTTTTTCCAGTGATGGCACAATTAAATTAATGATCCACAAGTTCACGTAATTAATTGGTTGCGTACTGGAAATATAGCAATCGAATGAAAATCATTCTGTCCACCAAATCGGGTATAGATTAAACATCGATTGAAGTACTTCGTATGATAGTGAAAAATCGTTTGAACCTTTATTCAACACATACCGAATGTTAAAGTTTTAATTCTGCTGCAGTTCCATTCATCGCAGGCGAATCATTTGCACCTTTGTGACACTCCAACAAAAAAGGGGGAAATCTTATCACCCTCGTATCAAAGTGTCTATTTTACGACCGAACTCCGTTGTAACTTTACAAAACCGGAAAGTTTGAACAATCGGTACAAATCTAATCTACACATAATCCACTTGTTCGATATGCACAACTGACACACTAAAATGGGGACCTCCACCCAAAATGGTGGCAAAATGATTGAATGTGTTTGAACTTTGGGTGAACTTTTAGCAAAATGGCATATTTGACAGAGGGGTTTAAGCGCATTACACAAGCTTATCCCCGGGTGAAATCATTCGAATCGGCACGATCGTACAATATGATTATGGTTCTGTATAGTTTTTTCCCCCTTTTGCTCACTTGCCACAATTCATCGAATATGCGCATGCATTCGAACGGAATGATGGTTTGAATCGTGCAGGAGAACAGTTTCCCTAAACCGTGGCACTACTTAGCCGATTTTGCTGTTACAACCGTACCCGGTGTAAAAAGGGTCGTCGGAACGAAGTCGGTGAAAAGTTTTCGACTCGTGTGTTAGGGCGGCATGCAGACGGTGCAGAGCGGTGGAGGTAAGTTTATTACACCGCTGCAACTATCGACAGGGAGTAACTTTCATTAGTGCCAACAGTCCGGCAGCAAAACTTTACTGCCGTAAATCTTCCCGTTGGTAGGGGAGAAAGGCCACGAAGTCTATTGGTCGACTGGAAGAACGGTGCCGATCGATCAGCCTTTTCACTGTAATGATGTAGTACGGCTGGCAGCAAAGCTCAGGTGGCATGTGTGAATTACATTAGTTAGATCAGTAGTTTTTCACTCCCCCCAAAAAGTTAGCTGACTTATGGTTTGTGGTCTTTTTGCGTTAGACTGGGCGAGAAAACGAAAATTGAATTGAACGCTTTCCATTTAACGTTTCCCCAGCAAAATACATTATGACAGCTAGTGAAAGGATTGTACGGACGGGTGTTACTTCGGTGTAGGCTTTCGCTAGGTGACAACAGGGTACATCGTGTGATGATTACGATCCACCCCGAGAGTAGCGTTAGATAATTATCATTAAATATCTATTATGGACCAAATGGTTATTTAATACTGTGCCATTTGACCTCCACCGGATGGGGCCATTTGCAGTCCCCGTTTGTGGGTGGAAACATTTCAAACGCTCGTTTTACCGGTTCGTAAAGATGGTACAACGAGGTGTGAAATGGTTCCTGGTAAAAGTAAACACTTTCCTTCAGATTTTCGTTAGGTCAAACCTCGGTATGGGGGATGCGGATTTTCTTCACCTTACTTCAGCGTTTTCCTTCATTGCTTCATCATTTTATCTTCCGTCCCAAAGGTTGACGCAGTGCACTATGGGCAGGCACAGCGTTGTGTGTTTTAATAAAAAATAACTAACAGGATTAACTTTATGTTTTGGTAAAACATATTTGAGTTGACTTTTGTTAATTGGACTGAACTGACTAGTTTCTATAAAATAAAAATTATTATTTTCAAACTTGTTTAATTACAAATCGAATTTTATAGTACAATGATATACACTTTCTATGCTAAATAATCTAATTTGATGGCACATCCTTAAAAATTAGACAAAGTTAGTTTTGTTTTACCATTTCCAAATTTGAAGATTTTAAATACGTCTGAATACAGTAGTCTGTAAGTAGTACATTTTCTAGTAGATCATTTCAAGATTAACCGAAAAGCCAGGACTCTCAATATTTCGGTCGATCGCCTGAAATCTGTGTACTCATAGACTGAAAATCGAACCGCAAGCACTTCAAGTTCAACTGAATCTCCAATTACAAATAATTCCGTTCCTTCGTATAGGGTCATTCGTTTTGGTCGGTGAATTGTAATTCCACTCCGTTTTCATTAAAATCAAGCCTAGTCTAGGAGGGGAGTTCTGTAGCAGTACATTCATAATAGTCTTCTATTGATATGACAGACGATTTTCATTATTCATAGAACTAGACAGAGCAAGTTGCACAAAGAAGTTAAACGTATTAAGATCGTCAATTGTTGAATACAGTGATCCTAGGATCAAAATGACAAAAGTTTTACAACAGGTTAGGCAACAAATGTTAAGTTCAACTGATGTTTGAATTCGTTGGTCCATTAATACGTAGTAAATACCTAAACAAGGAGCATCATAATTTTAAAGAAATATTCTTTTTCCAGGTATATGATGGCGGAATACTTAACTTGAATGTATCTTAATTAGTTAAATAATTTATTACAATAATTGTAATACATACAAATAATTACTTTTGTGGTTAAGTTTACAGTAGCAATAATGGTTGATTTTTTTTAATTTTACCATGACGAGTTTTCAACGTATTATCATATAAAATTTTTTATTATGCTTGTTGTCTTCAAACTTTTTTTAAAAAATATTTTAGTTAAATTTTTAACAGTTATCTCCTGACATACATAAGTTGTGCTCCAACACTTGACCGTTTGATCATATATTCCTTCACAGTGCCAAGGTATATATCATCCGGATTAAGACAGCACACATGCTGTTGTGAGTTAAGAACTACGCACACAAACAACGACAAAAAAGATGAAACACCCAAAAAACCTCAAGAAAAACCCTTTTCCCGCAAGGTCTTTGTAACGCACCACTCGTAACGAAACGACACGAAGCCAGCCGGCAAACGAAAACCTGGCCTGTTCGTTTCATTTTGTCCGGGCAGCATATTCTCGTCTTCCGTCAGCCGGACCACGTTACTGCGCTCGTTCTAATTACTTAGTCAGAAGGCAGTAGGCATCCCCGAGTAGTGGTACCGTCGGTGGGTATGGTACCATGATTTAATTACACCCGGAAAGGAAGCATTTTCTTCCACCCCGGGTTTGGCGACCAGTGAAGCTTTTCTTCGGGTGTTCAAGCGTATAGTGTTACAATTTTCCATTGCCTCTGTACGGTTTAACGCTCGCACGTACGGATTCTGCGTTGTGTTTCGGTCGGTCGACGCATCAGCTTCCGTACAGAGGCTTTGCTGAAGGTTGAGAACTCGCTTGCTGCACAGTAATGATATGGGGCACGAGGTGAAATCGTTTCGCGGAGAAGTAAAGCAAAAGACGCGGTTAAAGCAGGAAAATGATGGGAAGAAATCCATGTTTGCTGATGATGGTAGACCCTTGTATGTGTGAGTGTGTTTTTTTTACTTCCCAACTCTCCGCCACCGCCAGTAACAACAACAACAACACGTCCGACAATCGTTGGCTTTAGGATAAATGCGTCCTTCTTTTTCCGACTGGCAAAAAAAGGTTCGTCCCTTGCCGACCGGATTCGGTGTTTTGTATAACTTTTTTGCGCCCTAGAAAGCTTCCAAACCAGCTGCGTTCGCTTTTTTGTTTCACGCCCCACTTATAGGGAGCCGTGCTTTGGGGGCAAGGACGAACCGGAGGTGCGATGTGCAACATTTGCCGAAAGGATATTTGCCTCATCCCGTTTGCGCTAGAAATCGCCCTCGTTTCAGGTCGGATAATAGAAAGGGATGATAATTTATCTCGTGCAGGATGAGCAAAATAACTCAAACGAGCTGATTTTCACGCTAATATAATATTTCATGAATATTTATCCGCTTACGTAGGATTGCTTTCGTTGCCCGGTTTTTGGGAGGAAACACCGAATGGGGATAGTGGATCGAGTTGTCTTCGGTTCCGAAAATTTCTAGCATTTCTATGATTCCTAAACCCCACAACAGCATGATGTGTTTTGAAGGAATTAGGGACAGGACGGGGCACGACGGTGCCAAATGTTATGGGAGAGTACAGGGTGTCAAAGCAAACCGAAATGAAGAGGAATTTATTTGCGCTTCTTGTTAGGGGAACCGGTAAAGATAGATACGGCAAAGCTTTCAAGGGTATAAAAATCATCGTCCTACAACGTTGTGACATGTTTGTTGTACACTGCTGGTAGTAGGTATACTGTCAATCTTGTTTTCAAACATTTTAATACAAAACGATGCAGAACGCAGCTGCATGTCCGCTCTGAGATACATTCACATCCTAACTCTACCATTCGTACAAAGGATTACTTTAAGCTAATACAACTAAGAGCAATCTAAGCTAAGGATTATGAATGGTATGTCAAGAGCGATAACAAAAAAACTAATAGGGTGATAATGAAACATTTTCAATATATATGTAGAGCTTTATATGCATCAAGAATTCGTCAAATCACACGGAAAGATTAAACGTGATAGTAGAAAGCTTTGTTTGTTCTGTATAACTATCTGGGTGAAGAATTATAACAGAAAATAGAACCAATTGTATTTGATCTGGTAATCTTGCTTTTCTTCAACAATGTAACAAACACGTTAATCCGTGCTTCTGCTGTGCAAAATTTAAACATTTTATTTACATAGAAAGCTCTCGCGTCGAACGCTCTCACATCTGTCAAATGGAATACGGGAGCGATTTATAAAATAAAGCTTTTGAAACAAGCACTAGTCCTTGTAAAAGCTTTACACTACAGCCTTAACGTTAAATCCAGCACTGTTAGTTACTCATTCCAAAGAGAAGCTGGCCTGTGGCAATTGGCATCAGATAGGAAGGCAATACAAGGCAACGATGGGGATTGAAATCCGAACCGATCCGCCATCTTGGGTCAAAGTATTTGCGAGTTTGTGAAGTTTGTGGTTAAGAAGCATGCTAAAGAGAAATATTTTTGCCATGTTTTTTTTTTTCATTCTTCTCACTACACATCATGCTCACTCTCGACCGTTGTAGGTACCTTATTTTTTATCTCCGTTTTGTGGATACCTTCACCGAATCAGGTTTACGATCCCAAGGTGAAGCTGAAGCCCCATCTCATCGGCCCCATCGCAACTAGCTCGCACACAGTATGCCAACTCTTTCTCATTGGTCCTCCCAGCGGACAGTGGTTGGCAAATTGTATTATTTCTTATTCCACAAGAGGCACACTTCCATGCTGTTCGTACGAAGGGGGACACAAAATGAGCTAAGGCAAATGACATTCGGCCCTCAGCCTCGTACGCTTCACGTTCACTTCACGGTAAAGGGCGTGGGAATCTCGTGACAAACTTCGTACCCGTGAGGCATTCCCCGACCCAAAAGAGGTGAAAAATAAATATAAAAAGAAAATGAAGTGATCACGGTGGGTCGCATAGAACACGGGGCAACACAAAAGAAAACGGGGGCCACGACAAAAGTGAACAACTTCAAACTGTAGAGGACAATTCCTAGGCAGAATGCAAAAGACTTGAAGCAGTAGTAGCGATGGACAAAAAAAAAAGAAAAGAAAATCCAAAGCACGCAAAAGGGAAAGAAAATCCACAAGAAAAGCTAGCAAAAGCCAGCTGGTTGGGAAGGCAGCATAGGGATGGGGAAACGCGTGTATGGGAGTGCAGAATGGAGGATGGTAATTTTGTTCCGTCCTGTCCCAGACCCAGTCGTGTACCCAGTGTATCCAGCACACGTATCCTTCATACCGTTGATAAGTGTGCTTTAAAGGAGTACTTGCTCTTGTTTCTCGATTATTTTTCCACCGTAGCTTTTTTTTTCCTTTTCGTTCGGCGGCCCCTTTTGCTGTTTCGCATGTTTCGTCCGTGGCGCAATTTCGGTCCGGACGGTACGGGATTGGGGATTTGCTGTTGCTGTTTGCTTTGTTGCGAATGTTCACACCGCCCAAAAGAACCGTCTGAAACCGACGCGAAAGCTACGGGCCCGGACACCGTTTCCGGTGTATAATGATATTGTTTGCTTCCTGTGGCGGACGACCCCGGAGTTTGAAGGACGGTTTCGGCAGGTCGTTCTCCTTGGTGCGAGAGGATGCTTACGGGTATTCTTCCAGCTCCGGCAAAGGCAAGTCTCCCATAATCATCATTACCGTGAGCGGAATTTTAATTTTTTGTGCCCCCGTTTTGCGACAAGAGGTCGCTCGGTATGCAGCAAACAAAAGGCAACGGTGTGACCTCTCGGTTTCATGGCGAGCGCTGGGTAATTCGTTGGAAAATGGTGGACATTCTGGCTGCTGGAGACGTCGTAAGTGTTACACAATTATACTGATTATGGGCCCGAACGATGCGTTCTGCTCTTCAGCGATGGTAACGGGGTAAGGTTTGCCGTGCGAAGAAGTGAACAGGAAAAAAAAGCGCCAGAAGGCTTTTCGAGCTGATTGAGTTCTTGTTTGAATGTGGAGGAGTTTTCGGTTTCGGGCATCAGAAACGGTTGTGAACCCTTTTCCGTGTAAGGGAAGGCATTATTGTTTGGTTGGTTGGGTTGAAGATGGTAGGTTCATAATTTGCAATCATAACGATATACCGAAGCCCTTGGGAATCTGTTATCTGCGCGAAAGCTTTCCACCCGTTGGCGATCTTCGTTCGTTATCCATCCTAGATGCCAACCAGAGCTGATGAACAAAAACGGACGGATATATCAAGCACGTATTTGAAAGATTATTATGCCTGATTAGAGAATCTACCACCGGCGGGAGCAAATCATCCGTCGTTATTTATAACATTTCTTTTAACCAAGGTAAGGGTTAAAGCATGTCTTCTCTAGTGGTGGCCATAAATCACACGAAATCCAGATAAGAACACCTCTAGCAGGGAACTGATTATGGGAAGCGATCGGATCGTACGGGTATGGAAATTAAATTACATTTTCATCAAGCGATGGTAACTAATCTCCGGGCGTGGCAGAAATGATGTTTTTAAATTTGTTCCCACATAAACGCAACCAAGCAAAACGCGGCGGGACAGATATGGTTTCAAAACAATGCCCTTATTTGCATAAAGGCCTGGTACTTTACGTGCAAAAGTGTGAATAGAAATCCATTTTTAATGCCACCGCTAGAGAACGGTTTCCAGCCGTGTATCAATATTTGATTTAACCATTAGGCGCGTCTGCTGCGGTCAGTCAAACTCTCTGGGGGAAGGTAGGATGAAAGATGTCCAGAGCGTGATTAAATATTCAACACAAAAAACGCATAATGTTGCTGCAGGTGTGCGCTTAAAGCACTCTTTAAAAGCTCATCTTTTCAACCGTAAAAGGGCGGGCTTAAAGTGATCACTTTGCTTGGGGAGTTGACTTTCATCTTCAGACGTATTAGATCATTGTTCTTATTGCGTTTGGGGTGGTGGAGACAAAAATAGCGGAAGGTGATGGTGTGCAGGAAGCATGAGAGCGAATAATTATAACTCAATTAATGTCGACTGATTGCTCAAAAGGGCTTGAAAAAGAATCAAACCTTGTGCGGTGGGTTGGAAGAGGCAACTATATAGCCGAAAAGAGGTTATATGTATAATGCTTAATCGGAAGTTTTGATGAAATGCGAGATGTAAAGCACCGAAATTGATTATTTTCCTTAATAGTCTGTTTATAAGAAATCGTGTTAAACTTTAGTTACGTAGTCCAATGTAAAACATAAACGACTTACTACGAGAGTGGATGAAATTGCTTTGAAATGAGGAATAGATTTTTTAATTCAAATGTATGGAATACCCAATGCCCGGGATAACGCAAAATACAAATAAGAAATACCTTGTGGCTATTGTAACCATCAGAACAAGCGGTGCTGATAACAGGGCAAAAGTCGTAAATCGTAAGAATTACGACTTTACGTAATTACGACTTTACGTAATCGTACGTAATGAAACAATAAAAATGTGGAATTCAGCTTTTTTTCTATTATAAAGAGTGGCACAAGAATATTAGGCTCGCTTCCGTTTAAAAAATAAATTTCCAACCAATAGGATGTTGAAAATAATGTAAAACAAGTGAAAGTAAACTAGATCAGTAATATAATTAAATTTCATTGAAGAATACTGCTCTAGTTTTAAAATTGAAAATCCTTATTAGCCATAAAACATTAAATCTTGTTGAAATATAGACTTTTAACTTTTCTAAAAACTTTTTTTTTTGCTTCCTAAGAACGGCCAGGCCGTCAAATATTATTTTTTCACGTAGTCGGATAATCAGTCCTTGAAGATCCTGATATGTAAGTAACTGTAATTAATGAAAACTGAATGATAAACATTGATTTATTAGTAGTTATTATAGTTCTTTGACTTTTTTCTTGTTAAAAATGTAACCTTGTATAATCTCACAATATTGTTATACATACACAGTATACAGTATTGTTTATCTAATGTACATTTGTTCTGTCGATCATTTCCTTTCCGTTGAATTGGTCTAATTATTTAAACAAATCCTACGGCCATATTTTGTTGCTTCATTAGCTTTTGCTTCTCGAGCAAATGGCAGACAGGGGCTTCTAATTATTTCTCTCCACTTCATGCGGGAGGAGCGAGACAAAGCATCAACCAGGAAGCAAATAATTAAATGCCCTGTTCAAAAATCACTCATCACCGGACGTAGAACAATGTATCGTTCGTCGGTGTGGAAGACAGCAGCAGACACTCGAAAGCGTGCCCGGTAGCCTGACGGCACTGATGGTGGCTGTGAACTCAATTAGGGTCCATCTCGTAGCCAGGACAAATAACGCAAACGTCGGATCGTCGCATGAAAACGATGGCAAATGTCAAAGGTATCATTACGGAATCAAATTGCAGTTGCTTTACGAATCGTCACGCTAAAATTTACCTCTTTGGCGAGTAGAAGCGAGAAAGAATCGAAAAGGGATAGTGAACGATGTCCTGGGGCAAGGGATGGGCACCGGCGTGGCGGTCGGTTGGCGGCAGGTGGTTTAGTGTTCATTCTGCCTTAGGTACGATGGACGAAGAAAATTCTACTGAAGTACATCGCACGGTTCACTTCGCACAAGCACACACCACATAGCACACACAGCACGGACCACGGACAACACCGGCTTTGATGTTTGCGATGTTCTACCGAGAGCCGTTTCATCCTATTCGTTCGAAGGGTTTTGACGTACAGACTTTACCAAAGGTATCGATGATTGGCCGTTGATTAGAATGGAAATCATCGATTGATCACAGGCCTCGGGAACACACAAGCACTCGGGAGATTTTGCTTCCTCACCGAGCTGTTGACGGCCATCCCTCCCTGTTTAGGGCCATAGAATGACGGAGCCGTTTTAGCCGTGTCTCGGGTAATTAATCTCACCATCTTTTGCCGTCACACCGTTGTGCTATTTGTTTTGTTCGGGCACGTTCCTTCGCAACGGTAACTGTCGATAATTCCAAGAGCAATAATCACGGCGATGGAGATTATGGATAGGGTTCCGGGTTTTTGGTCCAACGGACCACGCACATAGTCCCTTTCGCTATTAAGTGCGCCTGATAACACGACTGTCACGACTGTTGTTGCGCAACGAGCGTTAAAGCTTCCGCAAAACATTGTGAACATGAAACAAATAATCAATCCATTAGAAATGGGGAAAATCCAGTTGTTGCATGGACAGAATGGAACCAACCACTTGATTGTGGTGAACGAACTTATGCTGTTCGGTTGGTGGGAGTGATGTTTTCCGATTTACTTTACAAAGCAAAACTTCCCTTCTCGTGTTTCAAACACCCAAAAACCCTGGCAGCTTTTATGAATGCTTTTGTGTTTCTCATCAAATAATCAGCAACAATAAATGTGGCCCCAGCTAAAAGTTCGCCTTTCTAGCCTGGCCTCGGTCGAGATTCAAAATGGTCAATAAAAAGGTACACCGATTAGGCTTATCGCAACACTGAAGGAGGTTGCTCTGGAGACAAACGGTTTTTCCGGTTTTGTATATCCTACATCAAAAAAGGGGGGTGGGCCGAAGGATGGAAAGAAGATGGGCCGGAAAGAAGCAACCGAAGTGGTTCTGGTTTAGCCAGAGTGGCACTTTTAAGGGTACGACGCCCTGCCCAGGTTCGCCCGCCTATAAGCCGATTCCATAAATAATTTCGATTCGCTGTGGATTCGGCCCGTGAAAAAACCATCACACTCGGGGTGAGCAAATTTGCGAAAAGTCCACCTCTAAGCACATTTTGCGGTCGAGAGCTCACAATCGCAAAGCTTTGCGTACGGCACAGATGAAACACAACGTTCGGAGGGTTTTCGTGAGGAAAATTGGGTTGAAAAAAGAAAAGCGGATAAACCGCGTCTCACGCTTCACGATTTGTATGCACGAAGCACGCGTAATGGTGCAAAAGGATGCGAGGCAGCGCGACAGCATAACAATCCATTCAGGTGGAATAAATGTTGGTCGGTCGGCTGCTGTCGGCCGTGCCGCAATAATTTTGTCCCCACCGAGTAACAGCCCCAAACACACCACCAGCAAGCGTACAAAAGCAAGAGGTTTTTAGTAAAGAAAGGTTTTTGTTTTACCTTTTGCTCGCACTGGTACACCTCGGCGACCAGGTTAGTTACGAAGCCAGAGCATTGTGTCGGCGGGGACTGTTTCTGGCATTGAAAATTGTGTGTTACGCCGAGGCATCGTAACGCTTGCGGACGCCTATTGTCTATGGCCTACAGCCGTACTTTGTGCTTCGTGTCAAATTTTTGGACACATTTTGGTGCTCTCGTTTGCTTTTTTGCGTTTTCTTGTATTATTTTGCACACGTTGAGGAATTGTTTTGTTTTTTGTTCTTCCGATTGTTACGTGCCGCTCAAAGATGAAAGGTGAAATGTGTATGAAAATGAAACGCAAAATTATAAATTAACGGTCGCGTGTCGTCATAACTGCTGGCGAGATTCATTTTTTTTTTGTTTTAGCATCCCGCAACAACCAGTACGATTCGGGAATGGCCTTTATTTTCATGTGCAAAATATGAAAAGAAGCATCTATCAGTTAGCACGTGCTGTGACGTTTCATATCGCAGTCGTGGTTCGTTTTATTCCATTTTCTCTTTTCATCATAATTTTCCTCTCCCGCATACGAACTTCCTGGCCCGCAGGTATGTGGGAGCAATTGGTAAAAATTTCAATTTCCACCCAACAATACGAACAATCTCCGACAGCATACGAGAATCGGATGTGGATCAAAAGAGTAGAAAATAAGTAAATAAAATAAAAAAAAATTGTCCATCGTAAGTGGAAATGAAAAAAAGGTCTCCGTGCACACTTGTGCACTCGAAACACTCTTATTGGGTAGAGTGAACCGAAAGTTTCGGTAACCTTAATACTGCCAAAAACCCTGGGCGCTACATGAAAGAGATCAAGCGACTTCTATTGCTACTGCCCGATAAGCAAATGAGAAGCTAAGTAAAGGGAGCACAAAGAAAGTTAAGCGACCGGTACTGACAGATAGTTATAGGAACACACAAATACATGCAAAAACCCCGCATTCGCTTTAAAGCACTCGCCGTAAAGCCCGACAGGTCGATGCGACAGCAAAAGCTTCCCGCGGTATGAATGGCAGCGCCAAGGCGCGACCGGCAAAAGTGCTTCGTGCAAATCGAAATAAATTGATATTTGAAAGCGGAACGATGCACGAAATAGAGTTAGCCGTCGTCTTCTCGAGTGTTTTTGCGCGTTTTGCTTGCTTCCACTTTCAGGCCACCAAGGCAAACAGCAGCGAATGTGGGAAAGCTTTCGCTGGCTGTGCCACAACGGCTGTGTGAGACCGGAACAACGGTTAACCTCGCTTAACCCACCAACCACGCTCGAAGGTAGGCAATATACAAGAAATCGAAGGCGTTGCCGGTGAGCTGGTGAAAAAAAAAGTTCATCTCCCGCAAAAGCCACTTGAAGCGTTCATTTGCCGCAGAAAGGATCCACCCAGGTTCGTCAAGTGGAACCGTGGGGCACTGGTACGGGCATCAAGTTACCCGAGCGAACGAACGAACGAACGAATGGTGACGATATGAAAATCATCGTCACGTACCGGATCCACAACGATTTTCGTATGCCTTTCGATTTTAATGTGTACGGAATTTTAGCAACAATCAGCAACTTTTACGCGGTAGAGACACGAAGCCAAACGCAACATTGCCGTGCGCTGGTGTCGTGTTGTGCCATAAATCGCAAATTTTCTTCCCACCAGTTCAAACCATCCCCACGCATTTTGTCCATATGTCCCAATCGAGTAAGTGGATGGGTGGGTGTGTGTGTTCATAGTGTGCCTAGTCTGCCGTACTCAGTGAACCCCACACACACACACACACCGCCGGGGGAAGAAGCTACCCCACCCGGGTTGGTCCCGAATTGCGCGAAAATGAGTGTGGCGGTTTTTAAGGGCGCCTTGGAGAAATGATTTTGGCAAAGTTTTAACGATGCGTAAAATCAAAAATAGCACTCAAAGACGCACACAACCTCCAAACCCCAACCCCAACCGTTGTAGGGCGTGTGGAGTTGCGTACGCGTGTGAGAAAACCAATTTTACTTTGCTTCCCAAAAACTCTGCCGGCTGATGGAAGGAGTTGTTTGGTACCGTGGCCACCATTATTGGATTTAATGTGTGAAGCATCATAAAGCTTTATAACGTTCGGCTCGACCCGCGCTTACATGCGGAATCCTTGCGTGAGTGTGTACGGTGCCGGAGTGTTGGGGTTAAGTTTCCCAAAAGCAATAATGCTGAAATGAGTATTTAAAGGGGAGTTATCTATTACACGCTAATATGTGCGGGTGTCACATACTACCCGCGGGGTATATAAAACAATAAAATGTTTTTACAAAAAGAAGAGAACAAAAAACATAAAACCTTTCAGTGTAGGGTAACAATTTAATTTTTGGGCAATGGTACTTTGCAGCAGGCATTCTTCGGACGAATATGTGCGCCAATTCACATTGGCAAATGGGTGTGATGAAACTTTTCACCCGAAAACGATTCTTTCCACTCACATTCGTAGAAATAATTTTCTTTCGTTTCTTATTTCTTTTTTTTTTTTGGTTTTGTTTTCGAAGGGCTTTGCAATTGAACTTTCTGGCAGTAGGATTGTTGAAAGGCAAACTTTTCCACGAAAACAGAACAGGAATAAACGCCACAACACGAAATAACGCCTGTAACGAATTGATAAGCATTCGACATTCAGTTTTTTTTGTTGCGAGAAGCTAAGCAACAGCACCAAAAAATAAAGAAGCGAATGCCAAATTAAAACTTTTCATTCTTTCTTCCGGCCTGATGCTTGAACTTTCTGCGGCAATGTACTCAAGCAAAAGGTCACTTTATCTAGGCAAATGTCGATGCTTTTTAAGCGGAAGATTTTTTTTCTCGATCGTGCCTGTTTACTTTATCTCGGTGAGAAAGTCTGCAACATGCGTTCAAAGGCAAATGTTCAGTTTTTCGTTTTGTTGATGTCGGTTCTAAAAATTTATTTCTCCCCCAACTGATTGCTTTAAAGCACACCTCCGGGAAAAGTTCAGTGTCCCGGTTTGGCCGATGCTTGGCGGTATGATTTTTTATGTTTTGATGATCGGAGGGTTTGGGGGGGGGGGGGAGGGTAGGAGCGAATGTTGCGTGGAGGGCGGGTGAATTTCAGGGTACTCTAAATTTCCCAAACCATCCAAAGCGTTCAAAATAGAACACATCCTACGGAGAAGCTATTTTCCGGTTTTGCGCACAACCGATGTCTTCATTCGGGTGAGTTTTGCTCCTTTTTTTGTTTTTTTTTGTTGGAAGTAACTGTTGTTCCGAGTTGCAACGTATACCGATCGCTCTGCCCCAGAGAGATAGACGACGGAGCAGTTCCGCAGTTCTCAAATTTCTTCCACTCAATTTCTGACCCATCGCAAACGGAGAGACAGTGTACCCGTACCATGGATATACGAAACCACCATCGCCGCAGGGCCCATGGTCGTTGTTGTTATTGTGGCTTACCGGATTCAGTTACAGTCAGAGTGTTTTCCGTAGTGCTTAATTATAGTGAGACCCGGCATCTTGGTCCCTTATTTGGCCGCCCCCGGATAGGCGGTTGTTGATGGCGGGGTGTGATAGGAAAATAGTCCGATCTAATGGTGCGATGGTCTAAAAAGTCCCAGAAACCTTTGGTTACAGAGTAAATAGCATTGCAGTCAAAGGCTAGGGGATGCTGGGTTTGGGTTTTTTTATGTTTTTTTTTTCTTTTGTAGAAAAGATATCAATGTCCTGAGAATGATAACAATCTCTTTGCAGTGTGGGGTAAAGGTTATACGCCCTTCTATCGGAAGCCCTTTTACAGCACATCGAGGTTATAATGGGCGTCGGTTTGGAAAGTGAAAGCTTTTAACGCTGACTGCAGTCAGTTTTCCCTTTGTTAAGCGCTCTATCTATAAGCGTGTTGTTAATTTTACTGCTGCAGAAAAATGGAAAATGTAATTTAAACGTAGAAATATGAAAGTTACGATTTTATGAGCAAATTTCATTGAACTCCATTTTTAGCTGAAGACTAATTTTAAATCGCTTAATAAACGAAATTGTAACGTTAGATTTTTTTAGTGACAAAATTCAATAGAACGGGAATCAAATAATGTGATAATGTGATAAAAACAATTTTTCAATTATTCATCCATTCGTTTATCCATTCAACCGAATGAAGCTCTAAAAAGCTTCATCAAGCTTTTAACAGAACACTCGTCCCATGGATGTACGAGAGCATCAACATTGCGATGAATGTGTTCTATGTATCTGTGGACCAATGTGCAGTATACAAGTGTAGAAATTCCATTTGAAAGAACATGCTAAACTCGTGCTTTTGAATTTAAAATCAAATCAAACACGATAACCATCCACATTCAGATTTGCTGTTGTTGTTGTTGATATTGCCATTCCCAAGTGGATCGAAATGCAAATCGAAATCTGTTGCAAATGCTGTCACCTTCCATTGATGGGTTGTGTTGAGCAGCTATTTACTTCAACTCTTCACCACCGACCACTGTTGTGTATGTGTTCTGAGGTCTCAAAAAGAGAAAATAAAAATAAAGTTTTTCCTTCCAAAAACCATCGCAAAATCCCATCTTTTTGTGGGTGGAAAGTGATGAAGTTTCAAAGTGAAAAAGATGACTTTAGAAGACGGACCAAACATGTTAGTGACATCCATCCATCTGACGTGTTTTTTTTTCTACACTTTCTCCCATCTCAACCGATTGGCCAATTCTGTCTTGAAAAGGGAAAAGGCAAGGGTTCTTTCTGTTTGTATGTGTGCGTGTGTATGGTTGGGCGCGTGATGTATCACTTAGCACCGTGAGGACGGTTCATCTTCGATAGGGAGAAGAAATACGATTAAGAAGCTTTAATACGATATAGTCGCAAGTCCTCTTGCGAGCTTTATCTGCCTTCCGGGAACGCAAAACCTTCCGGTACAGTACATCCCCGGTGTTACTGGTGTATTCGGATCGACCCCTGTCACTCAAAGTTTGCCGGGAGAGAGAAAAAATGGAAACGATTTGCGCACCACCGGTACACTCGAGACACCGGTCTTTTGAAGCTTGTTGAAGCTTTCCTCAATCAGTCGCAACGGCACCCATAAACATTTACGGCCAACCATCGTTGGGAATGCAAAAAGATGGATTGGATTTTCCCACCGTTGTTCGACTGTTGGTGAAAACATGAGGGTTCCGGTGACATGGGTTATGGCAACGGGTGACCTTTTGCGAGTATCGGGAGTTTCGTTTCATCGCAGTACATTGGTACATCAAACATCCGGAAGCGGACCGAGAAAAGAGGCAAAAATAAATCAACACCTGATGAGGAATGGAATGTGTTCGAGGGGCGATTATTACGATGTGGGAATCAAATTTCGATCGTCAATATGATTCAATTCGTCAATCGCGCAGATAGTTAGCTTGAAGCACTGCCTTTGGTCCTTTTCATTCGCTATCTCTGCCTCTTTCTTTCCAATACCCCGACACTTTCGTTCGAATCCGATCCAAGAGTCCGGGATTTATCATCATCACTTCCGACGAGGTCAGTAAGGTGATGACTGTGGGCGATGATGGGTTTTGCCGGTGCCCAATTTTCGATCGTAATTGCATTACGCGCGTAGGACTAAATATCAAGGCTACAGGGAATAGGGCTACGTTACCTGATCGAATCTTTAAATCTAATTAACTAGTGTGAAGCTCGACTCCGAAGGTCGAACATCGGGTACCATATCACCTACCTGGAAGAAGAAAGAGTGAAAAGAAACGGAAATAGAGAGAAAATGTATAATTAGTAAATGGGGGCCATAGTGACATTACGCTTGCTGCGTGATAATTTGGATGTTTCGAAGATACATTTGCTACTTGGCACTTGTTTTTTTTTTGCTAGAACTTTTGCGAACAATCCTTAATTGCAACGGGTCAGCGATTCTGCCCCGAAACATAATCGAAGCTAATCAAATTGAACATAAGCACTAGAACCATTCCGGCTGATTCGGGTTCGATCGCGCTGTAAGAATGTCGACGGGCGAAACAAAACGGTCTTGGAAGAATTAATTCATAGCAGGAAACATTTTCCATCATGCCCAGTCATGGAGTTTCCCCACCCGGCGGGACTAAGTGATTACAAATGGACGGAAATAACTAAGCACAAACTGACGTTTCCAAGGAATCACGTAACGTGCTATATCGGTGGGTACCGTTTTGCCCACTCCAAGCGCGTACTCATTAGAAATTATTCCAACACGCTCGACAGCTGTTTGATCTGGAGAGCGTAAAATTCCAATCGGAAATGTAATCAGCAGTCGTTTTCGGAACGACTTCTAATTTCCATTCCCTGCCGTTTGCGGCACGCTTCTCTCGAAACGTACCAGCGACCGTGCCACAAAGTTTCACAAAACATTGCATCCGTATCCATTGCTGTCCTGTGCGCACCGTGCGAAGAGCCGCACGCCAAAATGCGGATGGGGGACAGCAGTCAGCATCCTCGACCGTCGACTGTCGAAGTTTGCCCAGCTGCCGTGCTGAAACTCATTTGAATTCCGAATTACAATTAGACACGCTGAGGCACGCTTACGCTCACGTTCCAGCAAACGGGCATGGCCAAAAACACTACCAAACAAGAAGAACGCTGATCCAAACACCAGAATCGAAACCCCCCTCCAAAGCCATCCACAGTGAAGGCACCCATCACACCTACTCGTTTCCCCTGTACGAAGCAGTTCACAGTTGTTAGCAAATCGTTGTAAAATCGTTCCACCGACATGAAGTCAGTATGGGTCAGATGGAATAGGACGGTGGGTAAGAGTCGGGAAGGTCGGCTCCTTACATTGTGGTGTTGTTTTGGATGGTCAGACTATTTCATATGGACCCGGTATCATGTAAATGGTGCAACTGCAACAACTACACCACGAGGCACTGTGATAGAGAAATTAGGAAAACAGCAACAGACCCTAAAAATCTCACAAAAGCACAGTTGGAAATCTGCGGTGGTTTATACGGTTATATTTTCAATAAAATATTACTTTTAAAATATAACTTATTCAGAATCTTCAATAAAAGGGCCTACAAATTTGAAAAGGCAACATTTTCAGACACATTTTTTCTAGTAGTTGAGATGATTGGGAAGACGAACATTGGATAGCTTGTAAATAGAATTAAAAATCGTTGAATATATTAATTTTAAATTGAATATTTTCTATAACTCTTATAATACAACACTTTTCTGAGCATTTCTGAGTTTAAAACGTTTTTAAGGAAAGGCATATCTTACGTGCAGGAATGTATTTTTAATTGTTTGGACATGTGTTAATAAAATAATAGCGTTATAATTGGTCATTTTAAATAGTTTCGTTTATTTTCCCGAGCTTAATCATGATCGATTTTCAGTGTAAAAAGCGTCATTTGTAGGAAACATTACATTTATTCTGTATTATGAACTGAAATGCTTACGGGGCAAAATTTATAAAAATTCTAAACACAGAAAAACGATACACCAGAAACTGAGCAGGTGAATTATTTACGCGCATAAAATCATGGTCTATTTGTGGTGGGACCAAAAGCATGATATATATTACGAGCATCCTATTGGTCAAACCACCAGAGAAGAATGGTATCAATCCTAGCTTATTTGTTCTACGGTAGTGTTCAAAAAAGAGCAGACGGAATATGCGACATATCCATCGCGACCATGCTTGGCCATATTTTGTTACAAATATTTGTAGAATAGTGAGTGAAAATTTCTTCGCCAATTATATAGTGAGTCCACCCTTAGCATTGACTAGCACTTGTTTCAATCAATTTAAAATGCGACTAGTTTTTGTGCTTAAAAGAGATTTTTTTTTTCATTTGGAATGCAAAATTTGGCCATAAGTTTAGACAACTTCGCAGACAAAAAATTGCTCACAACAAATACTCATTTCTTGAAGACAAAACAACGCAAAATCATATTTGTTCTTCCAATATTATTTTGAAAAGCTTACAAAATTTCACAACAATTGTGAAGTAATTCGCCACAGTTGTCGTGTACATTACATTAAAATAATTGACGTGTAAACACGTGTTATACACTGTCAGGATAATGATTCATCTTACGACCATTTATACATTCGAAACATATGCATATAACGAAGCAGTATAAACCGTACTCCCACTGTGCCGTTGCATCAGAGGTGACCGGTGGGGAATGACTGGACATCAGCAGGCCGAAGGTGGTAGCTGCTAGTTTCCTGTCCACCATTGCCACACGGGATGAGAAACCGGAAAAGTCAGCAAAACGCACCGTAGCAGACGCGCCTGTTGTCCGTATTTCCGTACACAATGCAATGGTGCGTTCAGGGACAGGTGTACCAAGAGGTGTATGGGGTCGAAGGGAGGAAAGTCATGGTTCTGGTGTCGAGATAAATGTGTACATTATGCGAACACGCCTCACTGTGCTGGCTGGCTACTGATAGTGGGGATAGTGGCGAAGGTGGTGTTGGTGATAGTATGTTCTCCCGTACAATGTACAACCGTTCGCTAGCCGTGTGATGCAACACTTTAGTTTGTGGAAGCTGTTCTACCCATTGGCCGACCGACTCCCAGCAACCGAAACCGAGATATAGTCAACGTCGTCTCGGTGTGAGATAGGGCAGTGTCAGATGCTGTAGCATTGTCGATTTCTCTTTTCCTTTCTGCCGTACTGAAGTAGCAGTGTCGATCTACGTCATCGGCTACCAAGCCGAGGCCAGCGTGTGCATGCGCCGTATCGCTACGTAGCGTATGACGTAGCTTGGCGTGGTTCAGCGTTGAATAGTTCCTCCTTCCAATGCCACGAGACTGGTGTGGCAGGAGAAGGTGGTTAAAAATCGGGTTTCGCAGCATAGCGCTATTTTGAACCGTGTTTTAACGTGTGTGGCCCAAATCTTCCCAAATTATCGACCTCCAGGGTAGCATGAATCAACGATTTCCTGCGGGGAAAACGATTTCGCTAGCGGTTTTTGCAGTGGGCGCACACAAACAAAAACGAGCGAACGAAAAAAAGTAAAAAGAAGGCACGACGCAAACGTAACGAGCCTTCGAAAGTTCGATCCATTTTGAGCGTAACGTGTCCCAACCGATGGCAAACATGGTAGAAATGGTTAAAAAAAAACGGAAACTGCAACTGGATTTCATGATTAGAACAGGATACGAAGATGTTTCGTTACAGAAATCTGTCTCCCATTACATCCGTAGCGGAGAAGGCAGAA
The DNA here is from genome assembly GCF_943734845.2 of Anopheles funestus. Taxonomy (NCBI): domain Eukaryota; kingdom Metazoa; phylum Arthropoda; class Insecta; order Diptera; family Culicidae; genus Anopheles; species Anopheles funestus. The sequence goes on from NC_064599.1 coordinate 35,918,637, forward strand.
TCCCGGGGTTTCGCTTCTTTTTTTTCGTTCTGTGGGTGTGTAGAGCCTTGCACAAACAACCGACCCATGATGGAGCACCCGCAGGGCACGGATGGTTTTCTTCGCTTCACACGAACCCTTCCACCATGGCGATGGGAAATATGATACAGCTGCCCAGAGACTATTGGAGGCCCGGCCACCACACACCAGTCACGGAGCTGGAGTCAAGGTTTTTCCAGGTCGTCGAAGCTTAATTAGCTTCCGGCGAAGTTAATGAAAGGCGAGCACTGTCTGACGGATGGTGCAGTAGCGGGAAACGGGTACGTACGGCAAGCCTTCCGACCGACAACCCAAGGTCACACCCGGGGAGATAAGCTGGGATTGAGTTGTCGTGCAATTTTTGTACGATTAGGGTGAATTAAACTATTTTTAACCATTTGCCTCTAAAGCCATCTACATGGGTAAGCAAAAGAACTGCAGCAAACCAAAAAAAAAAACGCAATAGGCAACATTATACACTTTTACACAATCAACCGGAAGCTGGGTGGATGGGATAAGGGTAAGTGGAAATGTTGGGAAACATATTTGCAATGCTCTCCTTTCCACCGATCGCAATGCGACTGATGTACAACAAAATATCTTGGCATTGAGCCTGATTGTGAACTACAACGCAAACGGTAACGATATTGAAAGCATTTCCATCGATTCAATTCTGGTCCATCCTTTGGGCGGTTTCTGTGGTTCATGTTTTGCAATTGGAAAAGCGTCGTACGAAAGAAATGGAATAAAACATATAACATATCTTTCCGTACCGCTGCATCTACGGTGTTCCAGATTTGGTCCTTCGTGGAATAGAATCGCAATTGAATTCTTCCATTCTTTGTCGGATATTGAGCGATGTCCTACTTACATAAGGCAAGGCGTTCCAAGAAGGCCGATTTTGCCATTATAAACTGACGAAATTCTAGAGCGCCCAAAGCGTAGCATGAATTCATAAATTTGGAACATCAAAAAATAGATAATGTGCGAATAATCTCAGACAATCTGGAAATATGTTTCAAACCGTACGTTTGAACAAATAAATCTTTGGCAAAGCTTTGTTGTTATGATATTTGAGTATCGGACTTTAGCTTATTAGTATTTTTTGCAAGAAACAACAAACTACCTTGCGAAGAAAGCGCTCGTTGCAGTCCTTGGCCGTACCACGCCAATGTCGATGCCGGTACCGTGAGTTACCGAGCTTGGACGAACCCTTCAGCTCGGCGGCCTCGTTAACGACGCGCCGTATCGTTTGGAACCGTGCCCGATTGCACCGGTGCATCGGCTTTAGCACAGCACCCCGCTCCGGTTCCGACTCCGGACCGGACTTGTTGGGATCATCCTCATCGTCAACCCAGGCACTGAGAACACCCTCCACGAAGTTGTACAGCATCTGAATATTTGGCTGCAGCGGTGCCGATCCGGACGGGGTTTCCTGTAGCGGTTGGATTAGCTTTCGATTTTGGCACACCTCGCGCAGCAAATTCTCACCGAAGTGTACCGTTTTGTGGCGACGTCGGCGCGAATTGAGCGAAGCCGCCGACAGTGACTTTGTGAGCTTCGAACCATTCGAACCGGATCCGGACGCGGACGCGGAACGCTTTTTCGACGACTTGAATGACGAGCGAGGCAGTGAGCAGCGGCTTTCTTCGCGCGACAACCGTCCGGCACCGCGTAACGCCGGCTGTGGTAGCTGCTGCTGGTGTTGTTGCTGTTGCGGTTGCTGCGGGTACATGTAGCTCTCGACATTTCTTGGCAGTGAGTTGCTCTTCGCCTTTGCGGACGGGCCACCGAATGGGGCACCGATCTGACAGCGCGCGTCAGTACAGCGGGGCAGCGAGTTACACTTGTTGTTACATTCGTAGCACATGGGGCCACACTTGGGCGTGCTCTTCGGGAGCACACGGGGCAACGAGGCACACCGGGGCGTATCGTAATAGCTGGTGGTGGCGACAGTCGGCTGAACACCTTCACCACCAAACATGTAGCAGTTCGGATCGTCACACAGTGACATCACCGAACAGCTTGGATCCGGACAGCGCGTCAACGAGGCACTTCGTTCGGCGGAACGGGAATGGGAACCGGCGGCCGGTACGGTACCGCCACCGCCGGGACCGCCACTCTTATGGTATGCTCCCACCGCCAGGGAGGACTTGTTGAACTGGTTGATATCGCCGACAGTGGCTGAACGCTGCGTCCGGTGTCGTCGGGAGCGTTCCTTCTTGGCGGACTTAATCGGCGCCTGAGGCACGAATGTCGATGTCGACGGTTGTGGCTGCGGTTGCGAAGAAGGATACTGGAAGTGTTGTTGCTGATGGAGCGGAATCTGCGGCATCGAGTGTTGCCGGTGCGTGGTGGTTACGGTGGTGACCGGTGCCCGATCGCGTGAATGATACCGGAAGGTTCGTTCCGGCTTCTGAGGTGCTATGCGTGTTTGCGACTGCGAGTGAACCGGCAGATCGGACTGGGACGACGTAACTACCTCACTGGCCGAATGGCGTAATTTACGCTCCCGGTGACTATGCTCCGTCCGGACTTCTTTGCGCCGTACGTCCGTGCAGCTCGATTGTGTTGGATCGAATGTGTGCTTCTTAAGCTGCCGCAGCGGGTACTGTATCCAGTCGGTAGTCGTTTGCTTATGGAAGAACTCCTCATTCGGTCCGAGTGAGTGACGCTTTAGTAGCTTCGCTGCTGACGAGCTCGAACTGGGTACGGGTCCCGGTGCAGCACCTCGCGATATTCTCGACGGATCGTAATGGTGCAGCGTGATCTCCTCTTTATCCTTACATTTCTTCGTCGCACTCGTTTCCTCATTGACCTTGCTGAAGATCTGCTGCTTTTTAAGCCACTCGAGTATATCGTCGCGTGTTAGCGCGATCTCTGCCGGTTGCTGCTGAGCAACACCCCGATCGACAGTTCCGCCCGATATCTGGCGCTGCAGCGGTTTCTTCGCCAACTGCTGCAGCTGCATCTGTAACTCCTGTTCTTTCTCGTACTTGAGCTGAGCACTTTTGGCCTTCTGCAGAAACTCGACACTTTTCTTAAGCGGCAAATTCAGCAACCACTCGGAGATGTCCGACTTTAGCAGCTGTAGATCGCTCGGCCCGGATGAGTGACGCTGATGCCCGTTGCCACCATCCTTCCCATACTCCTCTTCATCACGCCGAGCGGTACTAGCATCAACCGATCGTGATGAATGTCTCTGTTTGAGGTTGCGATCAAAGAATTCCGTTTTGGAGATGGCACCCGTACTGGTGCTTCCGGCTGTAGCTGCCACGGAGGGTAGCATCGGTTCCGACTTTGGCTTCCCGAGATGCCCATTGGCGAGAGGTAGCTGGGCAGTGGTAACGGTCGGTTTGTTAATGTTACGCGCATTTGTTTTGTCGGTGGAGGTGGACTTTTCGATCTCGTACTTGTACTGCTGCAGCTGCTCAATCCACTTGATATCGGCATTGATCTGCTGCAGGAACTTGATCAGCTCCTCGTTCGAAAGCTCCTGGCTTTGGCGCGGCGGTGGCGGTGGTGGTGGTTGTCCTGTCGAACCGGTGTATGCAAGCGATTGAGACGAGTGTTGCTGTTGCAGTGGCTGATGCTGCCGATGCCCGGTAGTGGACGATTTCGCCAGTATGCCCTGCAACGGCGCAGTTCCGATGGCATTGATGGCGCTGGTGGAGGATGACTGGACATTGGAGGTGGCTAAAGTTTGGTGTTTCTGCTGCTTTTGACTTGCGGCTAGTGCTTTCAGATCTTGCAGCTTGTACTGCGTGTTGCAGCGACAGACGGGTGTCCGTCCGCTCGTTCCCGTTCCACCTCCTCCTCCTCCTCCGCTTCCCCCTCCGCTGGCGCCACCACCACCATCGTCACCTATGGTGGGCTTTTTGGCCGACGCCGTCGTTGTTACGTGACTCCGGCCGGGTGCTACGGGAGTAATTTGTACGATCACGCAGCAACAGTGTAGCAGTAGAGTGTTGGGTGACTTTCCTGGGGTGTGTTGTTGCTGCTGCTGCTGTTGCTGTTCGCTATAACCCGCCCGACCGTTTTCGACTGCGGAACCGTTACAAACGGTGGCCGTATCTTGTGTCGAAGGTACGCGCTGCTGCTGTTGCTGCTGCTGATCCGTGGAGGTGTATTGCTGTAACGCTGCCAGAATGAGCAACGGTTCGGTGCGTAAGGCGGTGTAGTAGCTTTAAACAACGTGCCGCGGCGTAACGTTCCGCGCCAAAGGCCTCCTGTGCGTTCTATTGCGCCCTGCCTGCCGTACCGTACGGAAGGGTAGTCCGTATCTGCCCGTACCGAATGGGGTTCTGCGGGATGATGCAACTGTACGTACGGATGCGGTGTGCGGTTGGGTGCGAGAATCACTTCACTGCCACTGCTGCTCATGTCATAGCACGCTTTATGTTGCACTGGTTGAACAAACGCACTACACTCGGTTCGTTTCGCCGTTTCGAAAATTCGAGCTGCTTCTAAACAAAACGAAAAATCACTTCAGCTTTTTTTTCGCCCCAAAGCCTCATAGAAAAGGCTTCACCTTTCGCAGCAGTAAAACAAGGCGTGTCGTTGTAGGGCACCTTTTCCGAGATGTAAGGTGAAGATTGCATGCACAGTAAACTCACTCCACCGATATGGCAACACTCGAGCGGATCCAAAAGGACATCCTGCAACCTAGCACTCACGCAACGGACAATGTCTCGATAAAGCGCATTGCAACCGGGGCGTGTACGAAAATTGAACACTGTCATTCACACGACGCTTTAGCTGTAACATGCCCCAAAAACCGTTAACGGATACACTCGGGTAAGGAGGGTGAAATATTTTCGACTTCTACACTGGAAAGAAAATACAAAAACCGTATCAGCACCACTGGTTTCATTGCCTCTATTTTCAGCTTCCAAATTCCACTTTAACTACACGATGTACACGATGCTGGAAAGATTGAACACAACCTGCACAACTGCATGGGGACACTTCAGCGGTTCTGCTGTAAGGAATAGCTGCTTGCCGCGTGCAGCTGACATCGTCAGTCACATAATTATGCTTCGCTATTATTCGTCCACGCGGTAGCGGTTGGAACGGATTGCGGTCCCAGCAGCAGCAGCAGTAGTAACTATTTCGGGGGGGAAAGTCGTCAAGGCTACCAAAAACCATTGGCACTAAACCGCAATGGCTGCATGGTTGCACTCGCTGTCAACCCTATTCACATCCCTTTTGGAATGCTTATTATAAAGTGCCCTCGGAGAAGTGCTGTTGGCAGACAGGTGACGTAGAAGCAAAGGTTGGTGTTTCATTCGGGGTCGGAGCACAATTATGTAAACTGATTACCGCACACAGTGCGAGGTGTGAACAACAGTGCGTGTAGGCGTGTGCATCTCTTTCTCTTCCCGTGTGTATTTGTATCTGTGTATGTGTGTGTGTGCTTGTGTTGTGCGTGTATTTTGTTTGGTGTTGTAAAAGCACCGGACACGCTAAGGGTGGTACGCGACCGCGACGACGGTTTGTCACTATCACGTCACGATCGTGGATGGTCACGAACACACTTGCGCGCACACTTGCAAGCTGGACGAGCTGCTGGCGGGAGGCTCGCCAGCAATGTCAACAGCAGTAGATCTTGAAAATAGTAAAACCCTGCCGAGGGGCCCAAATGTTACACCGAAACGGTAAAGGATTGGCTGTGGTGACACTTAATTAGATTTTGCAGGCAAGTTCGATGGTGTGGATCCGGTTTTTGCTCTTTAGCGCCCCGTGTGCACGACGTGTTCTATCGCCCTACACAGAGGGTTTTGCTTTCGTCGGTGCCACACACTTGGTCGCCCGCTTTATTCGAAGAACCGCACCAGCTGGCACCAAATGGAAGATGCGGACTACGAAGTGTGTATGGATAATAAACCTTGTCCTTTCCCGATTCAAAAGTGAAATGCAACAAACACTGCCACCGCCTTCGCGTGGTGTTTCTCTTTCTTTCGTGCTGTTGTTGATAGCCTTCCACCATCACAAGCGGATACACGCACGAAATGCGGACGCAGATTTTGTGTTTGTGTGTCCTTTTGTATGTGTATACGTGTGTATGTTGTTTGCCGTCTACTTTTTTTTTTGGTCACAATTTTCCCGTGGCCTTCACAGCCATGTTTTCAGCATCCGTGTGCGTCTTACACGGATGGACAACGCGTTGGGTGGGCCTGCTACACTTGCTGGCTGCTGGCGTAACACTGCACTGCACAACTACGTCACACGTACGACTAGCACGTGAAGCAACGGTGGCACCATTGTGTAGGAAAAATATGCAGCCCGCTGGTACGGGGTTTTTTTTCTTTCCAGCCGGGAAAACCGTGTTTTCCCGTTTTATTTTTAACTTTTCATTTAATGTGAAACAATCGAAACACGCACTTGTCTGTGGGGCTGTGAGAGTGGCACAAAGAAGAAACAAAAAAGCAATACGACACGGCACGGTTATACTGTACTGGATACCGTATAGAGGCAAAAACAGGGTGGTTAACTTTTGCACGTTCGTGGAGGGAATCACACAACGCGAGGAACCACACAGGCCTGGCTGTCACACTGTCAGCACAAGTGTGTGTTTTTGTCTGTAGCCTGGTATAGAACCGAACAACCGAACAGCGAACCGTGCGTACGGGCGCGTATAGGCTACTGCAGGAGGGCCGCTATAAAACTAAACGTTTGAAAAAGGTGGTTTTTGGAGAAGTTGATTCACGGTTATGATGACATGACGCCCTTATTCGCTGGAAAAACAAGTACGCTCTCTCTCTCTCCCTCTCTCTCGCTCTCTTGCTCTCTCGTTCATTGAGTATCTCTTTGCTTTCATATGCTTGTTCATTCATCCTTTCACACTCAACTATAAGGAACGAAGTGGTCAGAGTGCAAAGGAAATAGCGATACATCTCCCTCTCCGAAAAGCTAGTTTGTACAAAAACTCTCATGGGTAAAGTGTCAGCCAGGCAGCATCAGCATCACTAAATGTCCTTGCCTTTTCATTCCTTCGAGATGTTGCGTTCCTTTTGTAACGCTCACACTCGCTTGCAAAGCTCTGCATCTCACGGGCGCGTAACTTTCGCAAGTGTCCTTGCACTCAGGTCGTTTTAGCTGCTCTCATCATCTCTCTTGCGTTGGGTACCGTTTCTCGCAGCATACGACCAAGGTTACTTCGGGACGAAATACCTGCTCCGTGCTCGTGACGTTTACTCCCTGTGCATGGGAAATTCTGTGCTGGGAGTTTGCAATTTTTATCCCAGAAATTTTATCTCAAACTTGAAACGGTTGAAGGTTGCGTGAGAGAGAGACATCGGTGCTCAGCATGCTAGCATGAAAATAGAGCTTGAGGGAGAATGTGTGGTAAAAGGCAGTAAGCTTTCGCGAGTATCATAGAGATGAAGCCATTCTGGCTATGAGCGGGTAACTTTTGATAGAAACATATTGCAAATGTTCGATCTTATCTTGGGTCGTACACACACAGTTCGAGAGATCAATGACAGGATAGTGGGGTCAGCATTGTTGAGAAGCGAGGTGATTTGATTGGAAGTTCTTTTTTTTGCTAAACGTTATCATAGGTTGAGTATATTCTGTCCGGTTTTGTAACATGATATTTATTTTCGCTTCAGATCAAAAGATGGATGCAATCCTATGAAGAACGATTGAAATCAAAACCTTGCTCGAATGTCGTTTACAATTTTGACGCGTTCCCCATTTGCGTTCAGTAGAAAATAATATTCAAAGGGAAAACATATTCATGAAAACGCTACTGCGCAAAAGCTCGGCTAGTAGTTGCAAAATAGCACAGAAGCATGGAAGCTGGACTAGCTCTAGTGTGCTTGTGTTGGTGCACACTGTTGGCTGCTTACAGTGAGTGTTTCAACTGCAGCAAAGCTATTGCTATGGGAGGAGTTGAATGCATTGAGCGATCGGTCGAACAGCTTCCAGCAGACGGGCGAAAGGACGCAATGAATGATATACTTCGCGCTTCCAACGCAAAGCGATTGTTGAATCATAGAAAGAAGAAAGAAACGGGTGCTTAGAGGAATGTTGTTGTAAAAGGTTTGTACAACGTGGTATTCTCGTCATAGAATTTACTAACGTAACGAAATAGATGTGCTATTTATAAAAGCTTATTTTTACTGCGCTCAATGTGTATGTATTTTGACTGATTTTCACTTCTTTTGTTTTTATACACATTCCAACAGAATTAGATTTTAGAAAAAAAGCTTCTCGGAATATTTTAAAGAAACATAAGAGTGGGTTTTGTTGGCGGTATGATAAGATGGTGCTTATGTTAGAATTTATAACTCTAACACGGAATTTGTCAAGCTATTACGAAAAAAGAGAGTCTTATAATTATACCAGGTTGTATTATTTCCCTTCTAAAAGATGAAAATTTTTGATGACAAGTCAAAATATAATTTATTTGAAACCAAGTAAATCATTGTTTAGGTAAAATGTTTAGTATAAGTTTGTTCACGTTTCAAGCATATAGCGATGTCTTAGCATATTTATACTTGGGCACTGTTTTTTTGTAATTTGTTGTTCATAATTTGGAAGAAAGATAATTTATCGTGCGATTAGTAAGCTTATTTCCCCTGCAGATTGATCGATAATAAAAGTTAGATTTAAGAACGTCAAACTACATATTTAAAAAACACCGACCGAAGATATCTTGGGATTCAGTATTGGACATGCATGAAACTCGTGAAACACCATGCGCCTCCTTATCTCGCCATATTTTTAATAAGTGACAATTATAACGGGGTTTTTAAATTTGATATTTTAAGTAAAGCTGTATATTTTTTCAATAAGTTCAGTTTTTGTGTTTCAAAATAGTTATTATTTTTCATAACAATTAGGTTATTCATTTATTAGATGTTTTGATGCATACATTCATTGGTATGAACAACCAGGCGTCTCCATGAGAATAATCCGAGGCTATGATTTTCAGTTTTTTATTGTGCAATTGTTTTATTAAACTATATTTAGATTTGAAAAACAAAAATTAAATAAAGTTGTACTGCATAATAATAAATGCAACAAAACTTTCCCATTTCCCATAAGTACGAGCGATTTATTTTACTACGATGTATAAAGTACCAGGCGTCTCCATCACAATGAGCTTTTCAGTTTTTTGCAAGATAGTACGATATTATTTTGAATTTTCACTAATACACCTACATATTCAATATTGAGCGGTATTATACGATATTCTAATGACAAACAAAATGTTCGTTTACGATAATACACTAGCTTAAAATAACTCCAACGACACCAGCTTTATGGGCATCATCCATCAAAATTCGGAAAGTGATTGCTCTGTTTTGATAGAGCATGTGGTTCTCGGGTTAAACGAGAGCATGACCGGGCGCACCCGAGTGTGTCTCGTAAAGTGCCGAGATTCATCTCGAATCCGCTCACGTGCTTTTGCAGGTGTGCGTAACGACTCGATATACGGTGCTGATGCAGTACTAGTAGCAATCACAGCACAGCGCTCTAGCGCAATTCGGACACAAACAAAGCTCAGATACGACAGTAGCAGCTATCCACCAACACCAACACACAGACAGATGCAACACGCTCCTAGTGGTAGGACGACGTGTAGGAAAAATCACGTGGTTGATATGGTTGTGTACGAAGCGAAGCACACAGCATTTGTATTGTAAGCATTGTGTGTTGGTAGTACAGGCATCTGAAATCCTTTTCTGTATAAGACACCCGTGCATAAGTGTTTGTGATCCTATGGCACCGGAGTAAATGTACGCTTTGCGCTTACAATGTTTGAGTAATGAGGCAAGGAAAGCCTCCGATACGTGTGTGAAGAGTTTAAAGACCTTATTTGTTCCGGGAACTATTGCGTACCGAATATTCGGTAAACGAAATGATGTCACGACTGCTGCACGACACATTGTGCATTTTTATCAACTGATTAATTTTTGTGGCTTTAGGAATAGCACAACAATAACGAAGAAAAAAACCGTTTGACTGTACCGAGCAATGTGGGTCATAATGGTGGCAGATAAAATTGATTTACTTTTTTGCGGCTTCCTGCTGGCAGCGAACGGCTACGGCGATGGTCGGTCCGGGGATCGTGGACGGGCGCTGAACTGAGCGTTCCCTCAACGCTACGACCGTTGCCTCGAGCGGGAAAAGCTGCTGAACTTTCCGAAACACTTTTTCATTGTCCTTTCCAATCACCGGAACGCACACACGGCACGAATTGGTCTGCCTACGGTGGCACTGTTTAGCTTCTAGGTCACGCACGCACGACACACGGAACTCTTGGTACGAGAGTTTGCAAACAATAAATTGACAAAATGGCACGAGCTAACAGTAAACCAAGCAGATTACTACCAAGCGGTACATACTGGATAGCTTTACCGTTTTTGTTACACCCTTAACATCTACCCAATACACGGAACTAACGCTTGCGGATCCAGTTTGCCTGCCGGAAAAGTTGCAAATAATGCTTCATAACGCACCACTATCACGATACTACGCACGCACATTCACGCACCATCCGAACGCCGAGCGGAAGCGTTTCGCAGAGGAAATGCGTTTTCGTTTGGTGTCACTGGTATGGCCTCTTGACGGCTCGAAAACGCACAAAAAAGCAAAGAAACTCCACGACTTTCACCAACACCGAACAGAACGGACGCGCTTCGAAAGCCTGTCGTTCTCTCGCGTAACGTCTCTCATATACATGCATCACATTCGTACACCCACGCATACACCCGCAAGAGACGAGTTCGCTCGTGTATCTGACCCATTTGCTTCGTCATTCCCTCTACTGTTGCTCGCACACACAAATTTAGGCTTTCCGAAAGTGAAACGATCCGTCACGCACACAACGTTAGTAAAAGCGCCTACAGTATGCAATGGCGGGAATAGTGTGGCGCAACTTTCTAGCTTATTATTTTGGCGGAAGTAATGTTTTGAATTATTTTGTTAGTAATTTATCTTCACTATCTCCACTCAATACATACAATTGGTGCGACATGTAAATGAACTTTCGTAGCAACGATCTCACACACACTATTGTGTTGTATTTGTTTTTCGCTTCCGCATTCCTACGCTTGTGGCTTTTGTTTCGATCACCGTCACAGAACACACTGGCTACGCACGTTGACCCACATACAAACGCACGATCAAAAATGTTTCCACGGCCAAGGTAATAATGGTACTAAACCGGTACTCTAATTGAATTGTTTCCGCTGCGAGCGATGATTTATGATTGGACTGAAGCACCTGAAAGCACCCACAGGCCATGACCATGTGGACTACAGCATTTCGGTCTGCTCTGTCGGTCACAACCGTTTCCCGTAGGCTTTCCGATCGATCCTGGTCGATGCCTTTTTTTCGTGCGGGCAAAACTCAGATGTGGTTGTGTGTATTTATAGGCTTTCTCCTATGAAAGAGAAAAAAGCGACCAAACACCATTGGCTCATCCTGACGTCCAGCGACAATGGGAAAGGACATGTCAACGGCGTGCTATATTTAAACACCTTCGCCTCAAGTGACATATCCTGTTTCGGGAAGGGATAACTTTCAGTATGAAGTATGCGTGTGTTTGTGTTATCAGCTCACACGAATCAATGAGAAACGTAAAGCAAACAATGTTGATAGAAACATATGAAGGTTTCGCTTAGATTTTTTTCGTCAAGGTTTTAATTTAAAAAAATGCTTTAAACTAGTTGTACCTATGAGTCAAGACAATTTACTGATTGTGTGTTTTTCTTCTTAAAAATATCGTTAAGCAGAAGCGTTAATTATTACTAGCAAATAAAATTACAATAAATTAATTATGAATGTTGACTCTATTGGTGTTCTATTATTTTTTAATGCTATAAATTTGGTGAATATTTTAAACGGTATTGGTAAATATAGAGCATCAATTCTATACTCTCCGTTAACGAGAAATTTGTTTAAACGAAAAACAAGTTTAAACAAAAATTATCTGCAGATAAGGTTAACAAAGATTATAAATTTGCATAGTGACGTGTTTTTGTATTTTTTTTATGTTCTCTTCTGTTAGTTACGCATTCAACTGTATAGTAATTTTTTGAATAATATGCTTTATTTAATACTTAAGCGTATTTATTAATAATTTATCAAAAAAGGAACGAACATTCCTCAGAGTTTTTTCCCTTATTTACAGAGAGTTTAATTGATCCAATTATTAAACTATGGACAATTACAACGTTTTGTGCATCTCGATTATTATGTTTATCCGTGTTTCAGTGAGCAAGATGCAAACGTCGACAAATGTCAAATAGCATTTCCATTTCTTTCACTGGTCTACATTTTCCCTGCACAATTAGCTCAACACAAAGAACTGTCAGTTATTCTTTTGTGAATTTTTCCCGCCCAGCAAAAAACACCCGCGTACACACACGGACACAGCTTGCATATCAACTAATACTAATACAGCTCATTGTGACATGGTGTCCTACTTTTCGGGACGAAACGTAATTCATCGTCCTTCTGCGAGTTACTTATTTTTGTTCCGAATGCACAAGCTAAGAGGGAGACCATTGTGTGCATGCAACAATGCAACCGGGAGCCAATTCGCTCGGATAAGCATCGGACAGATGCAGCACGGCAAGGCTGGCCGTAAATGTGGAGAGTTGTTTTCTCGCATCATATGCTCCAGTGAGCTTTTCTCTCATTTACTCTCTCTCTATCTCTCTCCCGTGATGTGCAATCACAACAATCCCGTTGGTTGGTCTTTCGGGATCGATCGTTGCCTCGTTGCTAGGATACAGATGCACAGTCCCGTATGTGTGCTGTCATTTGAAAGCGATCACTGAAAAGGGAGTCTGTGTTGCAAAGGACCGCACAAGGACAAAAGACATAGAAGAAGAGTGCGGTACCAACATGACAGCATGCGTCAGCTCTGTATGTTGGAGATAGAGAGAAAACTGCATTCGCTCTCGTTCATAAGAATGCACAAAAGGCACGCGGTACCGAAGACCCGGCTGTTGCATCATCAGCTAGCACAATGAAGCTGCACTATATTTATAGCTCTCGTTCCATAAATCGACACCGATCATCACCTTGGAGACGATGGGCGGGAGTTCCACGGGGCGATGATGCACATTTTTCTCTCATTACTTTCAACTCTTCATCGATTACGACACGGACATGACGGAATTGGAGAATGCGATTTGCAGGGCGATGGGGCTGTGGAGTAGATTATAGCGAGCAAATGATGGATCGGGTCGAGCTATCGTTCACGTGCTTCACAGATTTTCCAGGGACCTCCGGGTGTGCATCAATCCGATGATTGATTGCTTTCGAATGGTTTCAGTCCGCAGCGAAAGTAATAATCAGCAACTCACTTACTAAAATGCAGCCACGTGGAAAATTATTAACTTGTGAATGATTTGTTTGCTAAGCGAAGGCAATGTGTTTTTAAGCAGAGATTAATCAGCAATTTAATTTTTCATTGAGTACGATTATACTTTCTTGTCATTCAATCATGAAGGCGGAGCTATTTAAGTATTACTCAATATTGTTTCAAGTCCTTTTTATTAAAAATTGTTGAACAATTATAATTTAGAATAAAAAGGAAATGTTATACGACTTTTTTCAATCAATGTTTTAGATAAGTTTCATTTACCATGCATCCGCTTTAAATTATTTGCTTCAAGATATCTCACAGTTTATCTAAAAGTTATATACATTCTAGATCGAGAAATAAGTGGGAATTTAAAGTAAATTAATTTTTTTAAATTTTAAGAGCATCTTCATGTATGGTAGCTATTAATACACTCCGCCATATTGCTTAATATCCGTACTCGACAAACCATCGCACATAAATCATAATTGATATTAATTATGTTAAACCATGGAAACATAGATTGAAACATGAATCTCCATCACTGGGAAAGTATTATCTTGTTTCCCTTCCTTCCCATCCGAACCACAAACGAGAATCGGTGAGCAATCAATTTCATTGGAATGCTCCCGGCAAAACAATGCCAATGATTGATTATCAACATTTCACAACTTTCACAAAATCCAAAAACCCCATCCCAATTGTCGTGCCCTGCGGGAAAGGATTCCAGTTTCATCGCACTCAACAAATGTAAAGGCAATGAGATATAACAAAATGAAATGAAATGAAGAAGAAAAAAACTAAACCTGCCCAAACACAGCTGTCACAATGGAACCCGCACCAGTTCATCAAAGTGGTGTCAGATTTGTGTACGTTTGCTGTGGTTCTTTTTTGTCCTATTTTTAATACAGCAGAAAGGAAGCAAAAAACACTCGCTCCCCACACTTAGACACGAAAAAATGTCATTGGTCCAATTCATTCTGTAACGCGATGAAGCGTAACCACATCCGGTTTCTATGCCCGCTTATACTACACCAATGGTATTGGAGCTTTTAAATCAACTTTTACTGGCACATAAAGGGGTGGTAGGATCAAGCAAGAAACGTGAGCAGAGGAGAAGAAAAAAAAACACATACACACAAGCCTGTGAAACCAATTTAAAAACAAACATGGTTGGTGCAATAACAATGGAACAATATTGCGTCGCATTCGCAAAAGGGTTCGCCTGTCTGATGGAAAAAAAGCATAGAGGAAGACCCCCCTATTCATCTGTACAATGGTGAAGAGCAAAAGTTGCCTGATTTCACAATGAAATATTGCCATCAATAAAAGTGCACACTGGTGTCGAATGCAGCTGTGTGTTTTTTGGTGGTGGTTGTTGTTTTTTTCTAATTCTCCTTCCCTTACAGATATTACTCATCGTGCGGTGATCCCGATTGGTACGGTGCAATTGTTTCTGCGTTTCTAATTTCCCGCTGCACAATCTGTGTCCGGGTCTGTGCCCGACAGATCCGACAGTTTATGCAAGCTTTTCGCACTGGTTTTTTGGATTTTGAAGTGCTTAAAAATTCTGCCACTCCACATGCTGTATCGATAAATGGTAGAGAGAAAAAAACACACACACACAGCATTGCTAAGCTTAATCTCGAACTCGTTTGGTGAGGCTTGATGAAAATGCAACTGCAGCCTGTTTGAGGGGGAATGGAGTGAAACTGGAGGAATAGCTGTTTGTTGGCAAGTGTGCAAATATTGAAGATTGCGATTCAGGCGTATACATATATGGCTGAAAGCTACCGAGAAAAAAAAAACGAAAAAGAAAAGCGAACGCACCCAAGTGGGACTGCCTGGTTGAAGTGGTTATAAAATAAATTTGAGCAGATATATTGTACCATTCGGGCTGTTTGGCTGACACTCGAGCACCATTTCAAGTGCTTTGAAGGGGAAAGCTTTTTCGGGAAAGCACACGTGCGCGCACACAATTAACGCACGCTTTACCGGTCTTTCAGTCAACTCCCGCTTAAGTGGGACCGCACCATTCCCCCGAGTGGAACATTACCCGGTTCTATTCGACCAACAATACCGGGACCGACTAATGGTTCACGAAAGCAATTTGAATCTGCGGTCAATTATGTGTTGTTGTTTGGTTGCCACGATTCCACAGCATCCGTTTTAGATTTTGGGTGGAAAACTTAACTGGCAAACCGAGCTTTGCCCACACACAAACACACACAGCGACACACTCCACAAGGAGTGGGAAGAGGGCCGGAAAGGATTATAAATTAATTATCTTAAAATCAACATCCAACCAACCGCGGAACGTACGCTTCACCGGTACCATACCCGTCATCTGCACGATGGTGCGTGCTTCCGTCATCTGTTCGGAATCGATGAAACTGTGCGTCTCCATTACGTATACCCTTTTCCGTCCCCAGTAACCGCAGTTCCGTTAGCAAATTTTGGTGTGGAACAAATTTAGATTCCCACAAAACTGGCTCCCAGCAGTCAACGGCTTTTTTAGCCGCGATTATGCAACCAAACCCCTGAGGTCGAATCGATAACTCTATCTATAAACCCCGAGCAAACTGTGGAGAAGTTTTTTTTTGATTGGTGCTTCCTTTGCAATGCTGTCATCTGTCGCACAGTAAACATTGTCCAGGGAATATTGTGTGTGTATAGTAGAAGTAAAAAGATGAAACTATATTTAAAAGTATAATGAAAATAAATTTAATTGTGTAAACTTTGTTTTTAAAGTCATTTGGTAGTGACAAATTTAGCTCAATTTTACTATCAGGCTGAGATGTAAGATGCGTTTTGCTACAACTGTTGCCTGTTATTAAAATGTTTCACAGTTTTGTATATGACATCTGTCACACAGAACTAAAAAAGGAGGGGCAAGTGTGAAGCAAGTAGAATGTTTACTATATTTATTGAATGTCTCAAATGTGTTATTCCTACTTTTTTGTCCCGAGTGGCAAGATTAAGTTATTGAGAGATTGATTAATAATGGCTGCATGTTATTGTTTTTATGTCAATGGATAGTGGTGCAGGAGTCACTTTGCTGGTATTTCTTATTACTACTAACATTATTTTAATACAAAATTTGTGGTCGATCGAACGCTTTATAACATGAGCTGTTTGTGCTTTTTTCTAATATGCACTTAAATATACAGGAACTTACAAAACTTTTATAAATAAATAGAAACGGAAATTGAACTTTAGTTGAAAAATTTTCAAAATTAAAACTACAACTATTAAATGTAATTGTTAAGAAGTACACTCGCTATCATAAACGCATCACGATCCTCATCTCGCATGGATGGATGGATAACTGTAACCTGAATGTGATGGCTGATAAGAAATAACCGATGTAGATCAAGCAAACAACGAACAAAGATATTGTACATCCGGGATCTCTTTCGCCTCTTGAGTTGTATTACATGGTCTCGTAGAAGGATCGATAAGGAACAAATTTCTCTTACGGGAAGATTATCAGTGAGTATTAAAAAATGTATGTATGTGTACATCAGTTTTATAAATCTGATAACTAACTAAAATATTATCAAATCGATATACCTACTAATAACGAAGTTCTAGCCGAGGGAGGAAAATCTTGTCCATTCGAAAACCCGGAATTTATAAGAAATCTTTAGACCGATTGACTGATTTTTATAAATTATTGTTTTTTTTTGTTTCTACTCGTAAAAAATGAGAAATTTTCATTCAAACCTTTTTTTACCTAATATAATTGTTGACCAATTATATCTAGCTGCCAGATTATGGTATCTTTTTTAACAATAATTTTAAACAGTTGGATTTAGATGTTTTTTGTAATGAATTGTGGATTTAACAAGATCGATTTGTTTAAAGAATGGAGATGTGCTGTAAAATCATCGTTGCAACAAAATATTTAAAAATCATATTATATTAATGTCGAAGTTTTTGTATGAAAATGTCCCTAATTGAATATTTGAAGTAAATCTCCTTACAAAAAACGTTGACAATATTTAAGCTTCTTCATCGTTACTTAAACACCACGATTTTGTAGTAAGAAAAAAGTCATTGCGAGGGAAGATAATGTTTTTCATAATTTTTTGGTTAAAAACATACAAAAACCCTACTCTAATTCCATGATATTTATGATCTTGCTTTGTTTGAAAGTTCCTCATTATGCCACGGAGTGCAAGAACGTAGAAAGGGTGTTACTAAAGAAATAGCGTCATCATAGCATGTCGTTTACAGCATACAACCACCAAGCCCCAACTACCATACTGACACGATTGTTGTCGAAGGCTGATTTATGTACATATTTATTTTGCGCTCGAGAAAGTCGCAGCAGCCGCACCACGATCGTGCCTACAACCGCGAACTATTATTTGTCCGTCACGAATTCGTGCCACCTCCAATGCTCCCCGGCTGGGAGAACCTTAGCGAACGGCAAACCCGGAACAATAAATAGATGTAGATTTATATAGACCGTGTACCGAGCGGAACAGGGAGTTAGTGCTGTGACACTCGGGCAGGATAGACCGATCTTTAGCGCGAAAGCAGCTAAAGGCGTTGCGGATCGGTTCGGAAGCACTCTGGCGGGGCACAGTGTTGACATTTGTCAAAGTGGATTTCATCTCCGCGCGGTCGGAAGTACGGTGTGTACAAGTTCGATGATACGCTCGGCTTGGCGTTGACTGGATCGCTTTTGTGTGTGTTCGATTCGAAGGGAAGTTGGGCTTTTTTCCGCCCTTTCTCTCCCTGTCTCTTTCGCTCTCTCTATCGCCCTCCCTTTGAATTTGCCGGTTAAAGCGATGGAAGGAAGGAAGCAGCGAGCGGAAGGAAGCAGGAAGAATATTAATGTACTTGGGAATTCGACTGCAGCATCCGAATTCGATGCCTGCGGAACGATAGGCAGGCCGGATAAATAAACATTACTACGCCCCGAATCCGATGTTCGACATGCAGATTGATGGTTCGGAATTATCCAACCATTTCTGTGCTACGGATGCAGACTACATAGTGTTCCTTTTGCTGGAGCAGTTTCTATTTTCTGCGTCAGCTTGAGCATATTCGAGCAGGAATATTACCACTGGCCAACAAGCTGATGCTTATTTTAATGGAGCACTTGGTTGCACCAAAAATTTGCATTCTTCAAAGTCAATATTATCGTTTGCCAGAAAGTGCGTTTATAGTTTCCTGATTCCACTCATGAACACTTACTGCTAAAATGCCCTTATGAATGCACTCAAAAAAAAAACAAAAGGAATTACTTTTTTTTCGTTAGCTACACCAATGTGCATAAAATAACACGAATTATATGTACTACTCAGTAAAACATTAAACTCAAAAGATTCATCTTTGGAGGTCTTGTTTTTCGAGCCGAATCGTCAGGTTGTTCGTAGGAAAGTTACGTCAGTAATTGGCCCTCAATTTTCAAACTACCAAACAAACAAAAAAACGAGCAAAAGCACACATCTTACGGCACCTCTACCATTATAATATCGTTACGTTTGCTTACTTGCTTCCAAGCACCCGGCCAATTCATAAGTTAAGTTCACTCGCAAGCGGATGTGCACATTCTCGGTACTTAGTTAAGTTTGGTGAGGCTTAGCTCCCGGGGAAACGGGTGCCGAAAAAGATTCGTTTCACATCAATCTTTCTCCCTCCAAAGTCTACGTCACTGCAACATTGCTACACATAGCGGGCAACACCGCACGATGTACTCAAACAAAAAGCCACTTGCCGCCAACTTCTCGAAGCGAAGCATTCTTTTGACATTTGTCTACACTTGCTGAGGCTCCATTAGCAGTAGAGCAGTGTTTGTGTGTATGAAGAAAAATCGTTTCTACCGAATCTCAGCGGGAAACAAATTATTAGGCAAACTCCAGAAAAGTATCAATACAAGAGTTTTGTTTTTAACATTTCTTTATGGTTAGTAAAGTTTTTTTGTATAGGCTTGTTTTCTTTTTGTTGTTAATCTTTAATTATGTATGTTAGGATCATTTGTGGCTGTTTGTGTATATTTTAGCATATTAGTTAAACAGAAAAAGAAAAAAAAAGCTAATAAAGCCTGTAAATATTTTATGTTTAAAAGCCAAAACTCCCAACTATTGTGACATAATTTTAACGCAAATTACTTTACTCAATAAGTGAAATACGAAAAACAACTTACCACACTTCATAATCAACCCAATACTACAAATGCTACCATAAAGGCGCACGAGAAAAGCGAAGTAAAACTAAAAGTAAGGAAAACAAATGGCAGAAGAAAAATGGAAATCCACGTCAGAAAAAGACCCAGCTTACGACGGGCACGTGACTTGCCATGGCTATCCAGCAATCAGAGAAAACTGCAAATACACACACACACACACACAAATACCAACAATAGAAGAACAAAAAAATAGCAAAATAAAACCTTAAAAAGGAGGAAAGGAAAAAACACGCAAATCATCCAATGAAGCACACGCGCCCTCGAAAAAAGAAATAAATTCCGCACTTTCCACGTCCAATTTAACCATTCCCTTTTTCGGGCTCCCACAAAAAAGGCTCATAAATGGTTGAAGAAAATTTTGACACAAAAGGAAATGATTGTTTTCTGCTTTCCAGTTCGTTAGTTGCACCATTTTTGCGTTTCCTTCTCACGTCGCAGCTATGAACCGGAATGGGCCCGACCATAAGGTTTTTTTTTCTTCCCTCTCTCTCTCTCTCTCTCCCGATTTTTTTTTCTTTTCTCCACGTGCCATATGCTTTAAGAATAGGTAGGTGTAGTAACCTGTCCTGGTAAAGTTGTGGTGTGGTATGATCATCGTTAGAACAAAAAAACACACAGCACCAATACTCTTCGGCCTGAAGTACGGCCGGCAAGAAGTGGGGACCGAGTTTGTAGGCACCAACGCACGATTTTGCGTGCCATTAGATACCATTACGCGGGTGGTTGTTAATAAACGCTGATGGAGAACAGCAAGTAAGCGGATATCTGGCAGCGTTAGCATCCAATCGATGTCTTTACCACTGCACGCAGATATACAGGCACAGGAAAGAAAGATACAGGCACGTTTTCTCATCGTGCAAATACATAGATTTGTTTTCGCTCCGCATCATATGCTTAAATGGCAAAAGTTTACCCAAGAGTCTGTTATTAAGTTGGTCGAAACTACTTTTTGATACTCTCCTCGTCGTTCGGTTTGCAAGTATATTTCGTTGAACAAGATGTTAATGAAATGAATGAAATATTTCGTTGAACGAAATGGTAATGTGTTATTTTATTGCTTTACAGTTCGAAATAAAATTGGCTTTAACATTAAGCATTTAAAAGCGTTTTAAAATTTAATGATGTCTTTTATGTAATCTTTTGTGTATCTGTATTTTTAGTCTATTTAAATGTTTCTTATTTTTTTATTTTAGTTAAAAATAAAAAAAAAATTTTAAATCAATTTTAAAAATTTTTAATCAAAAAGTAATACTTTATATAAAATTAAATCGGCTTAGGCTTGGTTTATAAATAAAAGTATGGATTTCTTTTAAAGAATTTGTTGGCCAAAGAATTATAACAGTCTAGAATAACTGGATTTTTTAATGCGAAAGTTAATAAAATTTGAAATTCTGCATGCATTTAACGATCAAACGATCAAGCATTTAATGTTTAATAATTATCCGGCTATTTAATCAGGATTACATAAAAAAAAAGAAAAAAAAATGCAGTTCATAGCTCATTTAAGTAAATCCCATCCGAACCGTATGGGCGAAGACTGACTATCCATTTTTAAGGTAGAAATAAGTCTAGTAAAAGCCTAAAATGGCCGGCATGACCTTGGAGATCGTTAAGCCAAGAAGAGAGAGAGAGAGAGCTCATGCAAGTTTTTTCCCCAATCTATATTTCTCAAGTATCAATCATCGCGGCACGGGTCTTGATAAAGCTCCTATGGTTTTTAGTCTTAAAGGATAAAGGTAAAAGGATTTCTATAGGAAATGTTCTAGACTTGGGTTAAAACCGTTTAAAATTACTTCATAGAACAAATTAGAAGTTGAGCTTGTTCCTATCGCAAGAAAAGATAAAAAGTTTAAGAGGACCATTCAAGCAATAGATGATGGAGAAACAAAGACTTGATCCAAGAAGGAGTATTTCACTGAACTGTGTGATAACTGTTTAATTTTATTATGTGATCGACCTCAAGTTGTAAACCGGATGAATAAAGTTTTTAGTTAACGAAACCCAAACTGATCCTAGGATTTTTTCCCCTGCGCAAGAGCAGTTGTATCTCTTTTAACCAATTTACCACTTGACTAAAAAAAATCCTTCATCCAACTGAAAAAAACCCTTATCGTACACCTTGCCGTGTGACCGGGTCGATTAATTATTAATTTAAAAAATTAAATCAATTGAAACAGATACTAATATGGCAAGAACCAATATTTAATGAGAAACAGCACTTGGTGGTTCATGAATTAAAATGCTTCTTAAATACTACATTAGTTAGTGAAAGATTTAAGATAAAAAAGGGGTTATAAGAGAGAGCAAGATCATATTATTTGTATAAAATAAAAAGTAAACTCATTTTAAAGCATCTCTTGATCAATTAATGGGATCTTTAGTGAAAAGTCTAATAATTAAATTTTAAATCAAACCCCAAACATTTCTCCACAGGATTATCCCACAAATTCTTCTAAAAAATTATCTTTCAATGTAATTACTAGTCCAGTCATCTTGACGAGTACGCCATTTTGTCCAGAATTTTACTAAAGCTTGTCCAGAATTTTACTAAAGGTTTTTCCAATGTACGAGACGACAAAGCGCCCACAACGTTCATGCTCACAGGAACTTTCTCACTGGAGCAAATGTAGGACATTGAAGGACAAAGCATCAGAATGAAACTCCGCCAATAAATCGTTCCTACCAAAAACCGATATCCATTTGGCGGGAAGGGTGTAAATGCGAACCCTGGTAACCTTCGGTGATCTCTGGCACGAATCTTTCGGTGCGGAACTTCGGAAGCGAATGTTCACGATGGGGTGAAAATGATGAGCCCTGCTCAGCTGGGGTTCAGCTGTGCCACCGGGTACTGTGGTAGTTCATTAAATCAATTAGGATTCCACTCCGGTCCGGAAGATCGAACACACAATCCGCAAAGAGCGATAAAACCGGCCAAACTTTTTCCCCGAAAATCCCCGTTTTTACTTTCCTAGCAGGACAAAAGGGCGAAATAGAAAAGCGTTATTCTATTCGTTTTTTTTGGGTTAGATTGGTTAAGAGCTTGCAGAGCATGGTGCATGGGAAACGGGTGGAGCAAATAAAAAGGATAAATATTTTCCCACACATCTTTGGCCTTTTCTTCCCTTGGAGTGAAAAAAGAACCAAAACGAAAAGAGAAAAAAACACCAAACCATTTACGATAAGCGATCCGTGGTGGGGGTTGTACGATCAGAAAAACGAATGGCTTCCATTCGTGGGGTGGCAAAGCTCATCCGGTTGGAAAAATAAGGTTTGGAACAAAACATGCTTAAGCAAATAGACATGCTTGTACACTCGGCGGTACTGGTTCCTGCCACCGAACGGACTGACGTAAGTTTAGTTATAAAACTTAATTTGATCCGCCCTATGCTGAACGGTCGAAAGCGGCCACAGTGAGGTAGCCATAAAGCAACCGGCACCGTCACCGCCATTGGACTCCGGGACAGCTCGGGACATCTCCGCAGGTCAGGTGGCAAAGTAAATATTTTCACTCGATAACCCGAACATGGGTCGGGTTCGCACAAAGATGTTTTCCGTTTTTGCTACCCTTTTTTCCCCGCATTCCCGTTCCCCAAACCTGCCTACCTTTACTACGCCGGTCGGTAAGACCAATTGAAATCGGTAAATGGTTATCCATTCCTGCGTGCGTTCCTTCGTTCGGCAATCCTTCCGAGTAGTGGTGTCCCGTGTGTGTGTGTGGTGGGTGTTTGCAAGGGGAACGTTTTTTTTCTTTTCTTATTGCTTTGTTTCCTCGCAAATAGCAGAGAGCGAAACGATTTCATTTTTTATTGTTCTGAGTAACGGATCGGCACACACAACCACACACACGCAGAGATATAAACCACGGAGAAGAAAAAAGACTCTACCCGATGCAAAGACAAACCAGGTTTAACGAATTGAAACGGACGGATGTCCTCGTTACTGGATGCGTTCGTTATTTTGGCGCTGGATCGATTCGGTGCTTACGAGGAATGCTGCGTCCCAAAACGTAAATAGCGCACCCATTTTTGGCACCTGCCCCATCTGCTTGCCATTCAGCCCGCCCCTCATTACGGCTCCACTACTTAGCGCTAGCAGTGGCAAACAATTTGTGGCTCCCATTGCAAATCCAATCCCATTTCGTCTCGCCGAATGCGATGGCGCGTCTCGTTGCTCCGGTGCCAATGAGGATGGCGCGTGTCGTGTGGTTAGCATCGTCGGTAAATGGTGCGAAACTCGAGTTTTTCAGTTGGTGAGAGAGAGAGACGAGAAACAAAAATCACCCACAACCAACGACAGTTGAAGCGTTTAGTACACCCAGCCAATGGCGTTACCGGTGTTTGGGTAAAGCGCTCATCAGCAATTCAATTTATCTTTCCAAGAGCCATTTGTTATCATTACGTGGGCCTTACGAATGTGTACGATTTGATATGCATTGTTTTGGTGGGTACTTTTTGTATTTTTATTTTTAATAAATTTCAATTGTACTCAGAATGTATGAAAAACGCGAATGCGAAAGATAAACCAACATCAAACGGTGGGAAGGTTTTGTTTAGTCGCCAAATTTTTATTATTAATTCTTTTTAACATTTTAAAACGATATTTTTAACAATATCAGTTGATTGATGATTTTTTTGAAATATTATTAAATGAAGGTTATACTGTTGAACCTAAGTTGCTACTACCCAAGGGACTGCTGGAAACGAAACAATTCTAATGGTTTTAGAACAATTTTAGTATAAATGCTGTTAGCACTACAATTTAGCATATTTGTTTTTACATTCTTTATATTATTTCTATTAAGAAAAAAAAGCAATAAGATACGAAGAAAATTTCAACATTCTGCTACGTTTGAGAGATATCAGATACTTGTTTTATAATGTGAATATTTCACCCAGCAAATCACTTTCTTACAACGGAAAACTTATGATTTCCACCATGAGCCCATTGTGCCCATTGTTCTTTTATCGTTTTAATTACACTTGTTTCTTTGATTGCGTAGTATGTTTTAAGCATCACATTAAGCACAAAACTGGGTCGTACAAGCTAAAAAACCATTAGACAGTCTCTTACTCTCACTCAAACTTCCACCATCTCCATCCCCATCTACCTTACCGACAATGATACCCTTACAAGCGGATGAAGAAATAAAGAAATCTTCATTAGTGACGTAAATGTCACTAACTTTAATCTTCTCTCGCTTTGTGATAAGCTGTGTCTGTGCGGAAAATTGGAATATCCCATATTAGTGGCGCTGAGCTGAGCTGAGCTGAGTACGGGCATTGCGCGCACACACCATAACAGAACGCGACCACTTTCGTAATTGGGAAGTCAGAAGTGACCAAAAGGCAAAATAAAAGTGTGGAAAAAATCCTCTCCATTCCGTTTTGTTCTGTATGTGTGTTTTTGGCACACGTATGTATGTGTGTTTCATAAATCTGGATTGTGAACGCTACCTTCTCACAAACCGAGTTTCGTGGGGTGTTGTTATCCGTAATAGATATTTCCCTGCGCCCTGAGCTTCATCCTCCTCCGTGGATCCCACTCAGTCAGCCAGTCGGGCCAACCAGCAAAAAATGCAACAGGAGTAAGTGTGCTGGATGGTTCCACGGTCGACGCGCTAACACAACAAGTCAATTTTAATTATCCAGCGCAAAAAGTCACTTCCACTTTGGCGCGCGCGAGAGGAAAAGCACTTCAACTTCCTGTCGACAGGCGAGTGCCGCCATCGTTTGAAATGCGTTCAACAGCCCGGTCCCGCTAGCGCTTTCGTGCCCACTCGTGCCCTGAGACGCCCGTCAACAATGGACGGGCATTGAAGCATAAAGGTTCGCGGTTCGTGCCATCCCCTCGCCACACGCACACACACACTTACACACTGGGGACAGCGTGGGATAAGCATTACGTCATATTTTTATTAAGCTCTGGCTCGATGTAATTATCTACCATCAGTGCTGAAGGAAGCTTTACAAGCGCCCCCTGATGGCTACATAAATGCCATTTCGGTGTCTGGCATGGAAGAGCTGAGCGGTCTGGCGAGTAAGGGAAGTCGCTGTTGTGTCGAGAGTTGAAAAGTTATTTTAAATTTCAGCTTGCCCCGTGTTTTGTCTTTTTTTGTTTATTTGTTTGTTTTTGGTATGTTTGTTTTGTTTTGGCTGTCTGATCCACGATGATTAAGTTACCGAACTGTGTACAATTTGGATGTGCCCGGCACGATGGTACGGCTTATTTGCTGTTACAAGATTTCGATACACTGATAAACAACGAAGCAGTAAACAAAAACCGTCAGGAAGAAGATGATTTGTATTTCCGTGTATTTCCATAATGAAAACTAGATTAAAAATCAGCGACTATCACGGTACACGGTCGAGCGGAAAGCGGATCGAATCTTCTCGCATCGATTGATTTTTCCACCAAGGGCGTCCTTCTGGCTGGCTTTTTTTGAAATTAAATTTCAAAATTAGCAATAAATTAAAACCAATGTCCGTAAAAATTCCATCCGTCCGTACTGCCCGGACCTTGATGTTGGTGGATCGACCAGGTCGTACTTGCTTCTTGCTCTGCTTTTGTTGCAAAAACGGGAAGCAACAGCGAGTAAAGCGATCCCGAAGTATTCCCGAGACCACGATGTGAAATTTATGGTTTACACGCAGCCCAGACTATGCGCATTTTCATTGATATTCAATCAACGGAATATCCATCTTCGTTTTGGTTCAGGTTTTGATTACGTTGATTAATATTATACCAATTTAAATGGAATCGTGCCTTCTTGTCTGCTGGGAAGCATATTTTGATGCTAAAAACAAGGGCGGGGGTTAATGTTTTTCATGCTAATATTTCACTATCGTTTATTTCTCGTTTCAATTATCTCGTACCATATTCAGGGCTACCCAATAGAACTACGGCAAGTCTTCTTGCCGCTTGTTTGACCTTCATCTTTGCTCTGCCGGTTTGCAACAGAGATTCGTCATAGTGATTAAGGTTTTTGACGGTTATCAAGATTTATATAATAATTTTTAACAAATGATCGGACAATACATTCGATGTGACTTTAGTTTCTGACTTTAACTTATTAAATCTAACTTGAAACCGTTTTTCCCATAACCAAGAAAGACTCTTTGACTTTCTACTGGGTACTTTAATTAGCTCTCAGTCAACTGTGGTTTGGTTATTATAACTCTCCGATCTTCTAACTCACTTCTCTAATACTATTTTTTGTATACTTGATATAAAATAATGGATTTGAGTTACTCGATTTAGAATTTTTTAATTGAACATTACTAAACATTAGCAGCATTTGGATTGATTTCAAGGGGCGGCCCGATGGTGCATGTGATAAACGGCGCCAGTCCACACGGCCGGACCGGGTTCAAATCCCATCCGGACCGTCCCCCCGTAGCAAGGACTGACTATCCGGCTACGTGGTAAAAATAAGTCTAGTAAGCCAGAAATGGCCGGCGTGGACCTGTAAGGTCGTTAAAGCCAAGAAGAGAGAGAGTGGATTGATTTATTTAACCGTTTTTTTTAATTTGGTTGCATTTTCACGATGTTAACATGTTCTTCAATGAAAAACAGTTCGTTTTTAAAGTGCAGGATGCTTTTAAAAACATTTATCAAACGAAGAAATGAAGAAAATTCAAGAAGAATTGCATATCAAACTGTTGAAAAATTCAAGCAAACTTACTGCAAAATTTCTTAGAAACAGCTGAAAACCCTGCATTTTTTACATTTTCCAGAATCTTTAATAACTTCGTTATTTTTTATATAATTCTTGTATTCTTACATTCCTTAATTTTTCGGTCTCCAAATTGACATTGAATTATTGCACACTATTTCAAATGAAATAGGGCACTCTCTTTGTCGAGCTACTAAAACGACTCCGCGACATGCTTTTTAGTGGTTTGCAGTATTTTTTTTAATTATTTGCATTGTTGCCAAAGCTAACAAGTTGTTTCATATTTGTTTTATCCCTTATGACCATTTTGCCCCTGATGGTGCCTAGATTGGCCTGCACTTCATCAAAGGCACATTACTTCACGCACAATAGCATTAATTATGTTTTATCTGGTCAATTTTATTTATTGGCCCAACAGTTTACCGTGTGCGGACGGTGCCCACGAACCATTATGCAATTTACGGTACATGTTATTTTAATGCAATATTTTCTCAACCGGCGTCCGCAATACCGGATCGGGGTCGACCCACACCAAACGTTCTCGCTATAACCATAAATTATTTTAACACAATTTCCGTATCCGTTCACCGTATTCATGGCACTCGACAGCCACATCCATCCGGGGACGTTCACAAATCGGGGACACAAGCACGCTTCCCTGCACTAGCCGGGCCATATCAAGTGAAGTACACGCGTATACAACCTGGGCCTCATTAATCAAGCCGACTTTGGGCTATAAAATCATTAAAACAGCCACAAACTTTCGCCACACTAATTTGCATCCCAGTGTGGGAGTTGTAAGGTGCAGAGGAAGGTAGAGGGGTAGGTATGTTCTCGTTTTCTTTTTCATTACTACTTCAATACCGCTCGGTCACAATTTGTTACGCGTGAACGGAACCGAACGCGGTGCTTGTTTTTCTTTAATTTGTTTTATTTACTTTTTGCACATTTTATTTGTTTGCCATTTTTTTGTGTGTTTGTGTGAGTATTGCTGTTATTCCACGTGTCGTTCCAATTTTGCAGGACAAACGAGAAACGCTTGATAAATGTTACGCAACTCTATCGAGCTTTTCTTGGTGAGTTTTTATTTCTTTTTTTTTTCTCGCACCAGCGCTCTCGGCCACCAAAATACGTCACGATTGAAGACGACATGCGGCTTAAAAAGGAAAAAAAATGTACGAAAAGACCAACACGAAACGCGAAAGTGGTTGCCATCGAAGGTATCCTCCTCCATTACCGTCCAATATTGTCTTCATCTTATGGCCATTTTTCAAGCTTTACGCATTCACCAGAATCGTGTTGTTTTATTGTACGACTGTATCGCGAAGCGTGTAAGGCTCTCAAAACACCCATTTTATCATGGTTCTTATAGCTGCTTTTCTGTGATTAGGAAACAGCACCAAAAATAAAAAAAAACGATCCCGCCTTCATCTTGATCGTTTGTCTATTCTCTGCTCTACACATTCTTCTTCCCAGTTTTCTACTTCTATCGTTTAATGTAGCTTTCATTTTCTTGGTGAAAAAAAGGAAACCATCTCACTCTCTCTAGTTAGCCCGGCCAAAACCGTAATGGGAAGTAAAATTGAAGCGAAGCTAATTTTTACCATTCCATGCATTAGTGACAAAGACAATCGGATATGGTGTTGTTGTGTTCGTTTGATTTTCTTTCCACATCGAATGGAAGCTCCCGTCAGCTGAAGGAGCACTCGTCGTAACGGGCGCTTCCAGCAGTTCGCATCACATTCGGCAAAAACATCGATGATGGATTGGATGGGAAGCAATTATAACTTTAACACGGCAGTTGTAAACACATCAAAAAGTCCAAACTCAATTACCGCTGGCTGCACTTTGGTCTCTGCCGTATCGTCTTTTTTTTTCCTCCTTGTAGTAGTTGTTTGCTCTCCATTGAAACGCGTTGTGGTGTGGTGTCCATTTTCTTTGTTCAGATACGAGATATTTGCCACACGGAACCCGAATCAGAAACACGCGTCTTGGACAGAAACACACAAAACATACACACAGTACGGACAGTATCCGGGACGGAACGAGTCTCGATTGTGCTTGAACACCACCCTTCGGAAGTGTATTTCCAGCACTAAACGGGACCATCAATCAGCGGCAAGAAATTAGAAATGATTCGCCCACGTAGAAAGAAAAAGGGATTCGTTTGGATCCTGAGTCGTGCAAAACTTGAAACTGGCCCGACTTGAATGTGGAGAAACAACGAGACAGTAAATGCAAGAATGGCTAAAACTTTTCCTCGGACGATTGGCATCCGGGAACGGCTTGGGAAGACTTGTTGGAAAACTGGGAGTATTGTTGGACGGTTTTTTTTCGTCATCTTCACCCGACACAAAAGTTGTCCTCTATCGAATGCGGTAAACCCGCGGATGGGTTTGACATGTTCGAGAAGCTCTGGTTCGGAACAGCGTGGAGTTGCACGTGGAGTGAGTTCCGAATTTTCGAAAGTACCCTGTCAAGTAAGCGTGTTTCAAGATGGATCATTGTGGGACGAACTTCAGCGATGTACCTTCGGTAAAAAAGGGGTTTTGCAATCGATTGGATTGAAGTTGTACAATGCGACTATCCGCAGGTGAATGATGCTTCCAAGAAGGTGCTCCAAGGTACTATCTTAAATGTTCAAGGTACTTCATGTTGGTGAATGGAGTGCGATGCTCATACAAAACAGTTCCTTGTTATCTTTAGGGTGAACATGTCAATTGAACCTTTTTTACGATCATATGCTGTCTTCCAATTTCCAATTATTCTATTCCAATAAAAAATCTTTACATACTCCTTACAATGTAAATAAATCAAGCAATCATTAATCTTAAAAACCTTTTTCATTCCAATACAACTCCTCCGATAACATAAACCCTTAATATTATTAGATATTTTTAGAAATTCAAGAAGGAAATGTTTTTCCACTGATCCAATTCGTAACGGTGTGAAAACACATGGAAAAGGGTTGCCTTTACACACTAACAGCCAACCCCCGGAGTTCAAGTTCTCTTATCTTACCGATCCGTCAAGTGTCTCCGGTTCGACACCCTTTCCAATCCTTCCGTTTCGGTGTGTATGTGTGTGTGTGTGTTCCGGGGGAATTGCTTTTCAAGCCGTCGCATGATAAATTTGCTGAAGCGCCATCACGAGAGCGCACCGTATCCGATCGACGGGTTTGCCACTTACATTTTGGAACACCTTTTGATTGCGCTCGCTGAACAAACACCAGCCCGGGTGAGCGAAATCACTTCACAGAAGTCAAGATACTATTATACTGTTTCAGCCGGGTACGACACGAGACACGGAGTCGTAGAAATTCCCCGACAAGTTCCCGTTCTACAGTCGCACACGAGATCTTATTCTTTTCGGTTTCACCATCGGACTGAAGTTGTATCCGCCGCCCACCGGAAGCATCGTTCAAGTTGTGGGAGATCCTAAAGATGGGATCCCGTAAGTATAAAGTCAGCTTTTTACAGGTTTCCTGTGCTTCTTTTCAACCATCCTTTTTTGGTTGTGGTTTCTGCCTGTGGTTCCCTTGTTGGTTTACACACATATGTACGTTCAAACAAAGAGCTCCTGCACACCATATGCGCCATACAGCACTTGGACAAGGAATGACAGCCATTGGTCTTTTGCCTTGAATCCAATCCGTAACCAAATCCGTAAAGGAGTGCAGGAGAAGAAGAAAAAAATCATTCAAAACTTTTCACCCGTTCAACCGCAGGACGCTGAGTGGTATGGATCCACCACAACACACGGAACAAGCATCTTGTGAAGAAAAAAACAGATGAAAAACAAGCGGCCATGTACAGCACATACGAGATAAAATGAAAGAAAATTCAAAATTTCAAAAGTTGTCATAGATTTGTAGCTTCATCCCAGCCGACGGTTATGTGGCTTTGCCCGCTTACATTGCCTACCCTCGTCCGCCACACATTCCCCGTGTGGTACCTTTGCGTGATTTATACTCCAACGGGCTGACGGTAGGATTGATAGCTAAGGCATTGATGTGACAAGGTTTCACTCAACTGCGTCGCCGACATGTGCCGGTCGCATTCTGGTGCTTCCCTGGTCACAAACCCTTCATCGAAACGATACCTAAAACGGGGTTTACCTTCGCAAAAGGGATATACACCGCTACATACATATGGCCGTCAGATTTGCGCCTTTGTTGTGCAGCAGTATTTCCGTACATTGTCTTCGAACCACATTGAACGGGTTTCAAAAGCATTTCCTCCCGCCTGGCTGACTACTTCAAATGTATGTACGTTCGGATAAAACATGTTTTAAAGAGTCGGTCGGTCGGATGTTTTTTTAGTATTTAAAACAAACTCTTTAAACCAACCCATGAACAGGAAGCGCACATCTCTTTAACGTAATTACATCCCAATAGATAAATTAGCACAACTTTAATTTACCCATCCGAGCGTCGGTTGGTAGCACTTTTTACATAATGCCACGGGGGAGAAAAAGTGACACAAATGGTAGAACAGCTTACTTCCGTTTATTCGTATTGAAGTTATGATTTCGTTGTTTTTTTTTTTTTGTTGGTTCTGTGTGCCTTTTTCTTCTTGTGCTTGAACGAATATGCCGCCATAGCATGAAACGTTCGACACATTGCCGCATTAACTTTCTGCAGACAAACTTCCGATCCCTTTTGCACCGTTTACACTCACCTGTCCGTTTGCTTATCCACCTTATCCCATCCTACATTCCCGCAACTCCAGCAAAAGGTTTGTCCGGATGTGCAACCGGACCGAATGTTCGAAGGTGAAAGTTTTTTCGCTCATTAATTATGTTACATTTCATGGAAATTATTGTAATTAGATTACTCGTTACCAATCCTCATACCTCGACCGTTACTCGATGTTGTGTCACAAGTTCGACTTACATCGCACCGTGTCTTCGTAGTGCGGGACCGCTTACGGCGCAACGAAAATGAACGGAATTTCGACAAAACTTTACTTGCTAAACTGCTTGCTTCGGTTACAGTATAGCACTCCGGTGCAGATTGTTCCGTTCTGTGTGGCTTTACCGTACAAAAGTTTGATGCGAAACTATTTTCGGCACACGACAGAAACATAATCACTCAATCGTTGTAGCCGGTGGCAAATTACATCAATATGCGTCATGTAATGAACCTTTATAGTTTTAATAAATACAGTGACAGTGAGGTTTCTGTGGCGGTACAACATGGAATGTTTCTGCCATTCTGGGTGCTTAGGATGGGAATTTTATGAACGTTCAACAGTCTCTTGATGAGATATTTATTCCCCCCCCCCCCCCCCCCCCCCCATCAAAAGAG
Source organism: Anopheles funestus (assembly GCF_943734845.2). NCBI lineage: Eukaryota > Metazoa > Arthropoda > Insecta > Diptera > Culicidae > Anopheles > Anopheles funestus. Next base: position 35,951,167 of record NC_064599.1, read on the forward strand.
TTGTTAAACTCCTTTATGTGATGCTGGGGAGGATGGGGCTGAAGTTTGTGGTAAATTGTGTAACGTTTTATTACAAACTACTTCCCAGAATGATCGGTTTTATTCATCTGGCTTTTCAGCCTCGGAACACACGGTGGGTATGGGTACTTTCGATTGAATATTCCCCCTAATCTCCTGATAGGATTATTAATCGCAAATCCTCCGATCAATAGCACACTACCCCACCGTGTAGTGGCCCGTTATCCACACTGCTGGAGGAAGCTCTTTTCTGTTGTGGTGTGCATCATCTCTCACACCAGCTACAAAACAAACTCTCAAGTAAATTACCGCAATGCCCATACGGCCCAGTGGTAGCAAAATTCCAGAAATTTCTCTATATGCACACCTTCCACCGAGTATCCCGAGTGCTCCCAAAGTACTGTCCCATTCGGGCGATAAATCAACGTGAAGCAATCAGCATTGGAGCGCTTTTCCGATCGAAGCCACACGCGAATGCCCGTTGACATTGGTTGTTGCAAAATAGTTTAACGAACAGCTATTCAGCCGCTAAGCCAGGGGCTGATATGCCACCCGAGAGTCGCGAGCTTTCCCACGAGACGCGCTTTGGCAGCAGGCTGTGCACGTGCGCGCCGTGCTGCCAATGGGAAGCGCCACAAACACAAAATAGGATTTCGCTTGCGAGTGTAAGTTTATCCGGCGAATCGAGCAGCATTTTATCGGCATTGGAATGTTGTACGGATTCTGGTGCCGCTTGTTACGATCCTGCTCGAAGTTAATCATACAATATGTACAGGGTTTTGCGCAATAGCTGCAACAAATTCCTTTCGCGGTGGAGGTAAGTTTGCTGAATGTAAAAGCATTGCCACCCATCCGCCTGGTGACGTTGGACTGTGAAAGGTACAATCGAGTCGTTGGGTTTTCTTCTGGGAGTTGAGTAAAAAGCATACACGATGCTGGGTAGAGATTATGGAAACGGTGCGGATAGGTTGCGATCGAGAATGAATGCAAACTTGATTCGCTGCTCAAAATGGCTTTGAATAGGGAACAAAATTGCATTGCTCCGTTCCAGCTGATACTAACGGGGACATTCAATTGAAGATTTGTCGGTATTGGTTAATTTAAATTCATCCTCGAAATGGCATTGCCCATTTGTTTCGACGGGAATGTGTTTTGTATTTGCATAAGCATAAATATTGTTCCGTTTTCAAATTCTATCATAAGCGAAATTCATAACGATTTGGTTCGAGGGAATTCCATTACAAAAATTCGTGTAATGAATAGTAAATTTCGGATAGTTCAACGTAGCAATGTAGTTGGAAGAGAAACATTGAATTTGAAGTGCACCTACCTCGGATGACGTCAAGTAGCATAAGCGCGAATCGGTGCTGTCGATCGATGCTTGTTGAACAATTCCGTAGCGTGGCTCTCTATCGCTCATGTAGTCGGACCGCAAGCTGTCTTGCCTATCGAAGACACCTCTGTAGTTAACGAAAAAATGGATATTTATTACACTTATACTCTTTCTGATTCACGTACTTAAAGCTACAATTTACATTAGCGGAAAATGCATTTAAGTTGTCAAACACGAAATTGATTTACAAGATAATTTAATAATTTTTTTTGAATAATTAAATCCTTTTAATTTAACCATCGTCGTCTCTGATTCTGTAACAATTTAATTAAATTAGGAAGGATCTTACCTTTGCTCGAACGAATCGGCCCGATTACTTTTGTAGCCCGAATCGTTTAGGCTCGAGTCTTGCCGCAACGATGGCAGAGAGTCCCATGGGGACCGTTTGTGACCACCACCGGCGTTGCTTTGCGACGAAACCAATCCTGGTCCAGATCCGGACCCAAACGTGGAGCTTCCCGAACGCCAACCGTCCGAGTGCCGGAACCATTGAGCTCGTGCCGACTCACCAATGCAGGATGCGCAACGGGTTGTCGTTGAATAACTGCTACAGAAGTAAAATGTAAGGACATAATAAAAAATGCCAGTAACCAATGAATGCTCTAATATTCAAGCGATAAACTTACTTCGAGTTATGGTCACTGAGATAACCGCGGTCTCGGTCGCGATCACGCTCTCGCTCGCGTATCAGTTCATTGCGATCGCTGTAGTATCCATCGCGGTCACGATCACGTTCCCGAACTGTCACCGGACGCTCGTTTCCGCCCAGTCGGTGTGGCAGCGGAAGTGTCGATGATTTGGCACTGCCTGTAAAGCGACAAAGACAAACGGAAAACGTAACAAAACGCTTAGGAAACAATGGTTCAAAATCACATCACCAAAGACGCTAACTGGTTCGGTGCATTAGCAAAACCACGCTTTACGAAAATTAATTTCCTTCAAGAAAAGCTCCCGAGAGTTTTTGCCTTTAAAACGGGAAGCATTTCCACGAACTAATCCGACCTTTCCTGTGTGGGATACGGATGAGAAAAGACGTTGGGCAAATTACCTTTCGCTAGCGGAGTGATTTCCATCCAACCAACTCACTCCAAAAACCCATCACTCATCGGTAACAAAATGTCAACCCAAGCGAGCTATGTCTATGGCCGTAGACCGTTCAAATCAAATTTAATCAATTATTCAAAATTTTCTACTCCATTTCGTTCACACTGGGCGCTTAGTGACAGTGGCAGCCAACGGTAACAGGTGCCCTTTCTTGTTGCGTTGCAGTTAAGGTATTTCATAGGTGAATGAAAGTGGATGTTTGTTGCTGATTAAATTGTGTCGTTCTAGTCAATACTGTCGCTGAAGGATCCCTAATCCTTTTGATGCTCCTTAATTAAACGCTCGTGCCTCACACAACACATTCTATTTTCAGTGCAAACAAACCAAAGTGTCAAACACGGTAGGGTTTGGGATTTTTAGTCTATTTTTGTACATAAATTGAACGATGAAGGTGATGGGACGCTTAATTTTTAATCAGTTTATCGATATGACGTCATTTGTAAATTCTATACGATGCAAAGATGATTTTCAAAAATATTATATTTTATATAACGAACTATTAATCTACGACAGGGTAGGCGTTTCAAATTGATTTTGTTTTGAAAATTTTGTTGTAGCTTAAACTTATATTCAATTATTTACAATTTTCAAGTCAAATTATAGAAAATTAATATACTTATTTGCACAAAAAATAAATAATACATGATTGTATCTATTTCCTTTCAAAAAGAACCAGGATATTCCAAACAAGAATCTATTTCCTCTAGGCAATTCATTGAAACAGTACAAATCTAATTGAAACACGTTTTGTGTAGCATATAGTTAACATGGGTCTATATTTAATATATGGGTGCTGCATTCGTATAGTACTATTAATGTCAGCCATTTATAAGACAGAACTAGTATCAAATTCCTTCCGGAAGAAAGAAGAATATTTGTTTGATGTTTTTTTTTGGTTGAACACTTAAATAATTTAAAAAACAAACATAACTCATCAACAAGTTAGTCATTAAAACAGTATCGTTAACAATAGAATATTCAACTTTTTTTAGTTCTTTAAGAACGGTCTGGTTTCGAGACTTATTTTAGCACTTAGCAGAATAGTCATTCCATTCAACGGGGAAATGGTCCCGATGGGATTTGATACCCAGTCCTGCCGTGTGGACCGGCGCCGTTTATCACATACACTACCGGGCTGCCTAAGAATATTCAACATAATTGGAGTCAAAATTTGACCTCATCACATCACATTCGAGATACTTTATTTATTATCTGAATACAAAAATACCGGATATGTCATTGAAAAGCACTTATAAACATATAAACGTCAACATTAATAAACATATAGGTACTAAACGTAGCTTGGCTTATTTCGACAGTTTGATCAAGTGGCTATCATTAATTATTAAATTTAATTTTGTCCAGAATTGTGTCCAGAATGTAATTTTCAGGTACAAAAAAAATTGGTCATTAGAAAAAACTGCTTTCTTATTTCAAAGTATAAATATTTTTGGCGGCTTTTACTGCAAATATGAATATTATTGGTTTCCAATATTTTTGAATAATTTCTCTCTTCTTGACTTTAATTTCTGGCTTACTAGACTTATTTTTACCACGTAGCCGGATAGTCAAATCAGTTCTTGATGTGTGGGGACGGTCCGAATGGGATTTGAACCCAGTCCGGCCGTGTGGACTGGCGCCGTTTATCACATGCACCACCGGGCCGCCCCATTTTTGAATAATATGGTAACTAAATACATTACTGGATATTTAAAATTGATACCAGTTATATCCGTAACGCATGCAACGTTATTGTAACAATAAGTTTATTCTCAATTTATTAAACAAAAAATGCAATAAAAGTCCTGTACAGCAAATACAACAGTGCTCATTGTAACGCTGTGCATTACTGCTAGTACAAATATTACAAGGAAATTATACAGCGACAGCATTTTGATCATCAAGCGAAAATCAAACAACAAACTTTTTTTAAAACTATATTTTAGGATTTGAGTTCGGGAAACTTCTCCATATTTTGTGGCACTATAACCTTCGCAGATTTCAGCTTGTATTTTCTTACTTTCCTAATCTTTATTTAGCTGCAGCAAGCCACTCAGTCATATGTACGCGGTAACGATCCGGATCAGATTTGATACGATCACCAACAGACCGCACCCAACCAGAAAATCAACATTGTATGTTAACTCTGTTGTAATAGCGTGACTCTGTTGGTATTGGTAAAGTTCTAGTCATAGTCGGTGTTTAGTAGTAGTTCGGTCAGTAATGCATGACTCAACAACACATCCAGTATTAATTAAAAATCCACTGGACGATGTCTACTAAAGTTTATGAAAGACACAAATAGAAGTAAAGCCCTTAACAACGAAGCAAGTGTGGATTACGTCCGTCACAAAAGTGACAAGAATGCCGAAGATGACATTTATCTGCTCGGCAGTGATCAATAGTGACATACCATTAATGTTTCCCCTCTACTAAATTATTCTCCATATACTTACTTCTACGAATGGGGTACGGGCTACGTTGGTTAGAACCTGGCAAGCTCTCAGCTAGCTCCAAATTCTCCATGCTCTGTGACAGCAATGCTTCAAACGTGTGCAAGCTGTACGACTCTGCATCCATACCCTTTGCCAGAGTATTTCTCAGGTGCATCTCGTACTCCAGCAGCAATCGTGAAGTCGGTGAACCCGGAGTAGGAGTAACATTCGGGGGGTTCTAAAAGATAGTAGACGTAGTTATGTATTTTAGTAATGGTTGATTTTTTTCTTCCAAAATACATTACCTGATGGTGATGCGAGTGTCGTCCACTCTGCCGTCCGTACGGTGGTTGATCCTGATCCGAATTGCCATTGCTCGAACTGGGCGTGGTTGCGTAGCACTGATTGTCGAACATCACATTATCCGATGGTGGCGAACCCTCCACACAGCTTCGTTCACGCTCCAGCTCTAGATAAAGCCCACGTCCGCCGTGCTGATGTCCTCTGCCTATTTCGTGTGACGATCTGTAGAAGATGTGCAAATGTATCAGCATCGATTCATACGATTACAATTGGTTGAGAATGGATACCAACCTTGAGCCAGAGAAGCGGGAGCTCTGACTAGCGTTACGTGAAATGGTGCCATTATTGTTTAACATATGTGCATTGTGAATAGTGTGCTGATGCGTATGAGGAGTGTTGGTTGCGGAGTTATAGTAATTGTAACGACGTCTGCCCATCTCCGGCGATGTCACGGGACTTTCGGCACTTGGCATCGGTTTCAACATGCGCTTCATTGTAGATGAATCTGAGAGTGAAACAAAAAGAAGCCGTTACGATTACACACAATACTCGGATGTTGAATTCGCACACAGAACAGTTCCCAAAAACTTTCACACTAACCAACATTCATATCCTCAGTGCTTTTGGATTTGTTTCGTCTGGCCGTGTTGTTGTTGATGATGTTATGATGCATATCGTGTTGATCACGAGGCTACCGAAAGAAGCGTTGAAATTTAAATATGAAGAGCAGTTCATAGCATCAGGAGTTGGTAATTTAACTTACCATCTCTTCATTGAAGTCCTTCGTTCTAGTGCCGGTACCGGTGGAGGTGGTTTTGGTTGATCGTTCCGGCTGCTGCAATGTGCCACCGGCCTGTGTTCCCTCCGATTTGGATGTCTCTTCGGGACGCTGATTGCCCATGTTGGGACCCGACTCATCTTGCCCAATCTGCGACCCGACATGATTCTGCGTAACGGCTGTTCCGGTGACTGTGCCAACATTGGTCATTGTACTTGTTTCTTGGGACTTTGTCTGTCTGTGGCCAGTTTCTGGGGTAAAATACAAAGCAACAAATTACTATCGAAGTCACCATATTTTAAAAAGAATTTTCAATTTCTCCACACCGCCAAAATACGCCTTTGGTAGGGTATGGAATGTGGGTAGGAATCTGGAGAATTCCTCAATATTTTTTGTGGAAATCTTTTACATTATAGTTCACGTTTTTGTAGATGCTATTCTTACTGTTTCCTATTTGCCTTCATAAAGCGCTTTAGCTACACATATAAATACACTCATACGGAGAGGACACGATCTCCATACCTTGACTATTGATGGTATTTCCCTGAGTATTGTTTGCTCCGACATTGTCGTACAGTGAGGTGCTGGAGGTGGCCGTCGCAATCTTTTCACTACGAAGTGTCTCCGTCTCGGTGGCCCGGTTCGTAGCCCTCGGTAGTGTTGATGATCCTACAAAGAGAAGCGATAGGAAAGCGCATTAGCATGTTATCATTGATCGTTGCATTTCTTCAACTGCCACTTACCGCGATACCGTGGATCCTGGGCCCGAATTCTCGCGTACTGTTCGGCGGTCATGCACGTGCATTGTGGTTCGCGGGCGCGCGATGGACTCGCCGGTGTGCTGAGCGGTTTCCTCTTCGTCTTAACCTTGCCCTTCCCAGGTGGATCAAGTTTTAGTGAATAGCTTGAGGAGGCCTTTCGTGAAAATTTGAAAGAAGGCGACTGTAAAACGTCGCACTATTATTAGGGTGATGAATGGCTATGGCGGGAAGACGGCGCAACGGACTGGACACGGTGTTTGAAATGTTCGGGTGTTCGGGTGCGGGAACGTGAGACAAGGAATTGCGGGAAGTGTGGAGCGAGTGAGTGTGAGGTGCCCGTAGTTGTTGTACACGCTAGCTTAACCAGGTACCAGGCAATGATGAAACATTTTGCATGTGCTTGCAGGCAAACCATCACTAGTGTGATTCATCTCTCTCTCTCTCACTCTCTGTCTTGGATTGGATTCGAACGAGTGACACGTAGGGTTTTTAGATGAAGTTAAATTGGAACGTGTTCCGGCTAGCGTATTCGTGGTGGGGAGATGCTCATTAACTCACAAATAATAGTGCAACATTTTATAGGCAGCATAGTTTAGAGATAGGACAGTAGTAGTAGGTAGAAGTAGTAGACGGGAAAGGTGTGAAGATAGATACGGGCAGCAGTAGTTGATGCGGTTCTCGTCCGATTACGGAGTGAGTTGCGAGACAGTGAGAGTGTGTGGTTTTTGTTGGAAAGCCATCGATCTTGTGATCGTGACCCTCACAGTGTGTTAACATCGATGTTTCTTACGTGCACGCGCACAAACACACATACAGACACACGTACACAATCAAGCAGGATAGTTCGGGCGGAGCAGAGCAGTGTGTGTGCGATCACACGAACACTCCTTGTACACATAGAAACACACAGATCATTTGAAGTGGTAGTAAGAGTAGTAGTAGTTCTAGTAGAAGAGTGGTAGTAGTAGTAGTAGCAATAGCAGTAGAAGTAGTAGTAACAGCGGCAGAGATAGTAGCGCTCTAGATGAAAGATCGTTAGCTATACTTACACAACATTCACGGAACTGTTTGGCATCGATCGGGGATGTAAAGTTCAGGCCCCAGGTATCGTTCGTCATCGGGTCCTTCCAGTAGATGAAACATTCTGAGGCCTGTCCGATGCGTGTACCTAAAACAAGAAACGTACTCTGTCAACCTGGGCGTTACGGTTACCATCAGCGATCGTGTCTATTACCCGGTTGCACTAGTCGCACGTCAAGGATCTTATCCACCTGGCTGTTGTATGCGGTGATGTGGAATACACATTCGGGCGAATCCTGAATGCAGGTGATGTTCACCGGTACCAAATCCTCCGACACCTGCTGCCATTTGACTGTGCCGGCACCGCTGGCCGAAACGTGGAACACTTCCGCCCACAACCTGTAACAAATGAACGGACACAGGCCCAACAGAAGTAAAATCAGTCACCCTTCCTTTTTTTATGCGTCCACTGGGTCAGTCGGTAGTGTGGCAAAGATATGGATGTGAAAAGTTTTGCGCTTTTCCATATTTTTCCAATCTTGCCAACACGAAACCCTTAACCATCGAACCGTACCTCAGGAGATGGCCGTCCCGCCTACGGGATGCTTGCCAAGGAGAATCTTCATAACGATATGCCTTCCGCATAAGCGGTGCACACGAGCAGCTTAGTTTATTACCCATAGCGCAACTTGGGCACCCAGCCTGTCCTCCTGCAAAAGTGATGGGCGAGAACGGAAGCGACAATGAATACAGATTCGAATGAGTTCACGGCAAAGCGGGTTTTTTTCCTTTTCTCCCCCTCCGGTAAACACGGGATGGGCTTGGAATTAGTGGCGTTTGGCTAGCTGTGAAGGATTACGAAGACGCAGTGGCCCGGTGGGAATAGGGCCGGTTGCCTTTTCGCATCTTCGCATCTGCAGCGCTTTGGTCTGGTACGAGACGGTTTCGTTACCTGAGGTTCCTTGCTGTCACCACATCCCACTGACATCGGCCCGTGAAAGAGCTTGGCCTCGGTTCAACGACTGGGACCGCTGATTATGTCTGTGGCTGTAGTGACGGCTGCCACGCTATAATGGAAGAAAAACGCAACGCAACGAAGTGTATTAGTACGAGCCGTAGCTTTTCCAGTACGGGGCTTACGAGTAACCACCGGGGAGTGTGCACACATTTCGGGACCATTGGTTGTGGTGCATTATTGAGGCGTTACGGGTGCGCCTTAAGGGCGTAGGAGTTGGGATGGAACCTACACGAGGATGTACGAGATGAAGGGAAACTGTTGTTCGTACGTTCAATTCATGTCCCAAAAGCGTACAGCATATGCCAGCACAGCAGCAGTATGGGTGAATTTAGAAACTTAAAACTCCAACACGGAACACACACAAACTGCTGCTTACAATGGGAATATTTGGTCGAACGGTTGCAAAGTGCAATTGCTGCTTTCTTGTGAGCTGAGCATCGCTCACTCGCTTCACCATTGGACGCTCGGAGCGGCTACGAGTTGACCTAAATTTATATTTAATACAACTTCCTTCGTTTTTGGCATTGAGCAGTCATCGACAGCAGGAAGCAGGATCTCGTGCGTGAGATTAGGAAGAATGGTTTTGCGGAGAAGCCATTCCTGCTCCACACGTTTGGGAAATCTCACTCAGGAAAGGCGTATGTTTCGTAATTGACATTAAGGTATTGGCGCTTTTGGGTACAAATTGAACGTAACAACCAGCCTGTGAAGGTGGAAATAATGGTGGATTTTGGACGAGGAAGCAGAAGGTTAGTAGGATTAGTGTAAGAATTGCATGCTTTGTGGGTTTTATTTCCTCTTTAGATTTCTGATGAAGTTCATGCAAGGGCTTAAATCAAAATACGGGAGAGGAAGGTAAAGAATGATTTTCCAATAATAATTTTATTTTTAGATGAGTTTCTTTCTTTTAATATCGTTATCATGAGTTAAAGTATGAGATTATAATTCGGGCTACGTAGACTACGATGAACTGTACAATGTACTGCACAATCGATATGAGAATGATGATATAATTGAGCAATGATATCGGTACATGAACACCTCCACCAACAGGATTATGGCCGATCTGATAATTGAGCTATTTACACGAGATACGAGTATACGTATGAAAGCGCTACCGAAAACTACCAAAAAACGCTTCAAAAGCTTCAAAATAAAACGCTCGGATAAAGAACGCAGAACTCAATCGCACAATGCTACCACCTGGAACACACAGATATATGTTACAAAAAATCTTCGCGGAAGATGATTATTGTTTTGCGTAAACATGAAGCAAAATGAATGCAAACGCTTGCAAGCGAATTGCGCTAATATGAAAATGGTGGTAGAAAATGGTTTGTAAATGTTTGAGTAATGCTGTACGCACTAGCTAGCAATAATTGGTAAGAACGAAACACGAAACCAAACAAAAATCGGACTTTACAGTTTAAATTGAGAATAGAAAATGCTACAATAATACAGCACAGCGGGCATTACGCTTTCCTACGCTAGAACAAAAAGTTCCAAAACTTAAAACAAAAGAAAAACAGACAGTCACACCAACACAGCCGCTTTTCAAACTTTGTACACTAGAGATATAGAGGCGAGAAAACAACAGAACAAAAACAAAAAAAAAACATTCGAAAAAGCTGTACAAAACCTGTCGCGATGGTAGGCGCTGAGTTTCCGTTCTTTATTTACCAAAGCTCATTCGCACACTGATTGTTTCATCATTCTCATAGTGTAGTGTTTACTTATGCACCTTTTTAAACTGTCCACGGAGATTATTATTGTAATCACTTGTGTTTTAAGCGTATCGCCAGCAAAACAAAAAAAAAATAGATGTGTGTAAGTACTGTTAAAGTTTTAGATAGTTTGTATTGATTGTCTTTTATTTAGAGCAGCATTTAAGCACCGTTTTACGTTTCCAACTGAGCTTTTTGCTTTTGCTGGCATTTTGTTCGCTCAAAGGAAGTTGATTTTTTGTTTGTTTTTGCACATTATTTTGCTGATTGGGCCGAGTACAACCAAAGGTAAACGTACGAAGCAAGTTGCAGCCCTTGTAACCCTTGTACATTGGCGAAACCACCAAATTTAGCTGTTCTGTTTATAATTTTGTTTTATTTGATTGAAACCAAAAAAGCAAAACGGGGCGTAACGAAATAGTTGTGGATTAGAAAGAGTCAGAAATAAAACATATAAAAGTCAGAATATTGAAGGATGCTACGGTGTGCGTCCTGGACCAAATAATAGCGAAAACAAAACAAAACCAAAAAACAAAAATTTCGTATCGTAAAAAGACATACCTCGAAGTGGCCCCAGCCATCGGCGTTCATCTTGGCAGCCTCTACACTACCCTTAGCTCCCATTTTGTCTTACGAGTGTGTGTCTGTTTTTTTTTGTTTTTTGTTTGCACTGTGGCCCGAGAACGCTCTAACCGGGATTGCTTCTTCGCACCGTTTTGGCCACCGTTTTTTTTTTTGCTGCTGCCAGTTGAAAGATTGCTTTCGTGTGTTTGCTATATCTTTTTTATTTGTTTTTTTTTTGCTTCTTTGTATATCTTTTGTGTCGTACTTGTCACTGTAATATTACGTTTGCTTCGTAGCAGTAGGGTTTAATCCTTTGGAAAATGGCACCAAATGGGGAGCGATTCGGGGTATAAAAAGTTCACTAACTTTTCGTAAGTTTTATATACAGCTAAGGTATGAAAAAATGAAAGTTTTCCCTTATAGATAAAGTAAAATTTTAGCACTTTTCAATCACACGTACACACACGCACAAATTCACACACACACATACACCCGTTCGCCCTCTCTCACTCTCTCGCGCGCGCGTGCTTGTCTTTCGTTCGCTCTCTCGTGGCTTTTCTGTCTCTTTCGGGCTGCTCCAGATTTTCCCACTCTCTCTCTCTCTCTTTCTCTCTCTATCTCGATGGGTGTCAGGGAACTGTTGTCAATTAGGAAAAGGAAAACAAACGAAAATTAAGAGGAAGAAAGCTATGCGTCAAACACACCCATCTTAAAGGAAGCATAGACTGAGAAGAAAAGTCACAATTTCGTAGAAAAATGCCTTACGAATGGGGAAAAGTTATTACGATACAAATGGTATTATTTTTCCTAGTTGGCAACAGAACAATCCTTCTCCCCAAACGTTTCAAATGTCTTCGGTGATAGTGTTCTTCTTCTACCCGTCGTACGTTCTTCCATACTCCTTGGGTACATGTTTCATCACACCGACGGGAAAACTCCTTCTCTTCACTAGGGCGAGAACAAACCAACACCCCGAATACGTCACGGAAAAGGATCTGCATTCACAACGAATGGTTTTCCCCACAAAATGGAATCTTCTCACGCACGGTTTCCCGGTTTACAAACCCTACTAAAATATCAATAAAAATCGCCTACCAAAAATGTCAACGAAATCCGTTTTTTTCTCACATATTTGTGCTTGCGATTAACCCGCACAAAAAAGTAACACACGCCTGTACGGGAAACACACCACACCAAACAGGCTCTCGCGCAACCACTTTCAATCGATCGATGAGTGCGTGAGAAGAATACGGCCGTCCATTCACACTCATCTCACCGTGTCATCTCATAAGAGTGGTACACACACTGTCACAACGCACGCTCGTACGCAACCATATCGGTCGCTCAATCGTAACGGCTCACGCGTGAGAAGACAGGGAGCTATCTCACTGCTCACCATTCACCATTTCACATGCGAGGAAAAGGATGCTGTGTGTAATGATGACAAAACTGTTGTGATCTCGATTGACGTTTTGCGGGAGTCGATAGCTGTTTGCCTTGCTGACCTATCGATTTTGGGGCAATAGAACCTACACGTTACACCACGGGCTCGACAATTGCTTGACGATACGAAAACGATAGGCACCGCAGCAGCTTCCAAGATGAGCTGTGCGTGTCCTAATAAACGACTCACGAGCGACTGAGTTCGTATCCTCACTGGTGCCCACGGGGGAGCAGCACAAACTGTCATAACCTAATTTCCGCCGAGCAAACAAAACGATCTCCCCACGCAATCTCAATCCGCACCAGAGCTAAACACACACGGGAAAATAACGTGGAACAGGGTAAAAGCAAACATTCGCTTACTTCTGCTTAAACACTATGCACTAAACTAGCTCTTCAGCGACTATCTGCCACATTCGCTTTGCTTCGTAGTGTACAAACTTCTATCAAAAAACTCCGCACCGTGTTCAACGAGCTGCTGTCTTCTGAAAAGCCCTATTTTTTGTCATTCCTCACTGGTGCTCACCACACTGCCACACGTACACTAGTACACAGCGTGGCATTCCGGGAGCAGAAGGAAATTTGCTTTCGAATGAGATTTTCCACACTAACACAAGCTTACGGGTACGGGTGGAAAATCCCGTCCGGATGCTGCGCTAGCTGTACGCACTCACACAGCCGTGTAAGCGCTCTCAATGCGAGAGAGAGAGCGAGCGAGAGAGTACATCGTGATGAGAGCCACCAGCAATAGAGAACGTCCTGGCGAGATTTGGCGAGTCTCCCCAACCGACCCACCCTTTCCGTTACATATTTCACGCAGGCGAGGGTTGCTATGGTGCCGCGGTGTACAGAGATGCTGGATGCACTATACTACCATTGAATAAAGTGAGAAGCAGCATCATTCCTTCCCATGCTAACACAGCTACCACACTACCTTTATGGTCATGTTTCGCGAGCTTTCGAGAAGTGGGGCCGCCAGAACCAAAAATGCTATAGTATTTCTCCCGTATGCATCTATTCCGTGCCAGTATTTTTTTTTCTCTCTTTCTCTCTCCATCTCTTTCGCCATCTCATTTGTGGCCCATTTTGCTCTCTGTTACTATCGGGGCACTATCCATCTATTATGCTCTTACCGCTGCTCTCGTCATCTATTTTGTATCCTGCAGTAAACAAAAATTTCATTCACGAATTCGCCAAACGATGACGATTGCGATGGATGGATGTACTTTATGCTACAAACGCATCCTACATACAAACACGCACACATGCACGCATGTACATACGAAATGTGAAAAAAAAAAATTGAACCACCAGGTTCAGTTACACTATTTATCTGTTTGCTATATTTTTCATTGTTTGTTTGAATTCTCGTTAAAAGATGCTCAAACAGCTTTTTAACAGAAAGTGTTAAAACATTTGAGAAGCTAATTTTGAGCTGAATGTTTAAAGAAAGGATTGAACAATTGATAAAGAAAAAAAGAATTATGTTACAGAGTCTCTTGCCTAACTTAAAGACCTGTTATTTATTAGCAAAATAGAAATACTACGATTTTGTTTTTGTTACTTTGCGTGTGATTACGTGTGAAAAAACAATATTTTTTAAAGTTTTAAAACATAAGACGATATCTTCTTTTCATTCTTGACAATACGGCGACCGTTTCAATTGAGTTGTGGCTAATTTTTGGTGTAAATTACCAAAGAACAACTTGTATTTTGTGTGAAAATTTAAAATGAATATATAAACGTCTTATTCGTGAGCGGCATTTAAGTATTGCTACATGGACTAATGGGTAACACGCAATAAAAATAAATTGTTTTATACAACTTATTACATTCAAATATGAATTATTAATTTTCTTTTTAACCTTATCTGTTATTCTCGAAACACAAATAAAAAACAAGTGACCCTAAAGTTATGTTACAGATTGCTTTAGGAAAGGACATTTTTCTTGTGAGTTGTTCCTATCTTTTTCATATTACTTCTAATGGATTTCTTTTTAATTTACATTAAAACAAACCCTATAATACAATGGAACTGTACAAATTCTTTGAAAAAACCGCGAAAAGAGGACAATTATTTACAAATTAATTTAAAATAAGAAAAATGGCAGTTTCCTGCAGAATACAAAGCAGATTGAACGGAGCGAGTAGCATAGTACAATGTTCTAGAACATACCAAAAACGTAAAAATATAATTCTTACACTTTCATCCCACCTGAACATCCTTAGTACAATCTATACTTATGTATAGTTTAAACTTCCATTAAAGGTTTGTTTAGATGATAGATTTATCATCTCATTAGAAAAATTTTCAAGTCATATTTTCCTCACTATTGAGATTCCCGAGTCACCGTTCTGAAACGTCATCTTACCTAAACTTGCCCCAATTTCACTCACAATAGCATTATGGCTCTTGTACAAACTTTTATCAAACCTCACCATACTGAGCTGATTGTGTTGTGGTCTTAAACAATCACTGCAATAACCAACACTTATCTAAACCAGCCAAGACAAAGTTACCAAAAACATAACAATCCACTTCGGTGCTCTGTCTACTTCGAGCTAATGGTGAAACAATCCGTTCCCTCCGAAGATGAGTATTGCTTTCCAAAGAAAACGAACACTAATTGTGTGGTATGACTTTCACCGACGTAAATCACGAACGAACCCTGGTTGTAGTTTATTGTTGGCTGGTGGTATTAGCATTGCAGCTACCATCACTTCAATTGGATCTATTTTTATGATCATTTATTGTTGTGCCCCTTTTTATTGCTCCACCCAGAACTAACCAGCACATCCATTTTCATTACATCACAATAAATCGTACATCAAAACGGTGAGCGTGCGAAACCACCGCGAAACCTAAACCACCATAAAGTGATAAAATCATTTGTCCCAGGAGTATTGTGTGAGACAACAACATCAACAACAACAAAAAACCACTCTTCAACAAAAGTAAAGTCGAAACAGAAAAAAATACCCAGCTCTCACTTGCGGTAGAATTCTACTTCGTGCAATGGTTGGCAAATGGCAAGGACAGCAAATCAAAAACAACTCTATTACACCGACTCTCAAACTCGGGCGTTTTACGTCTCTTTTATTACATCGTAAGTAGCATCATAGTGGTGATGGGACGGCAGTGTAAATGTAACTACATTAAACAACAACCGAAAAAGATCCACCACCACCATCACTCGTTTCCATCGACCCCTCGATTAGTTACAAAGTTACATGGACAGATCTTCCCAAAAGTTGGATGGCAGCCGTAGAAGAGCAGCTACTTAAGCGCCATTACATTTTGCCTGATTCAGGCACTTTCAATCCAGAGCCTCGCGAGGAAACGGGAGCAAGCATGGCAACTTCAGTTAACACGCGTGGCAAAGAAAACACACCGAAGGAGCACATTTAATCATGCCGGCACGGTTTTACGGCCGTTGCCGGTGAGCAGAGCTTAGCCGATGTCCTCAAGGCTCATCAGTTTGATTATTAATATGTATGATGGGATGGAGCAATTTTGTGAAACGCATTGTTCGCCGGCGATCTTGACCAAAATCTCTTCGGTGGCTCTCTTCAAACGCGATGACGCGGTGCTTCTTCACTTCGCCCAAGCCAGTCGAGGCTACTTCTCTTTCGGGAGAACCGTGACGCTGCTTGGAGCCTGCTTCAAACTGTGCACTCCAGAGGACACTCTGGGTTGTGGCATTCAAGTCGCATCCCTGCTCAAGAGCCGTTTTTGCTGTAACTAACTTAGGATGAAGTTTGAATGGAACGCTGTCGTTGGGGAATAGAAAATTGCTTATAAATATCTGCCATGGAGAACGCGTATTATGGCATCTTCGGTAGGGATGACAACATTGATGACACGATTTGAAGGACACTTAATGTATTGTTTGATTAAAAGTGTAAAAATCCAATATACATACATTGAATATTGGTTTTAATGAATATTTTGTTTGCTGCTCCATAGTTGTGTTCAAGACTTTTCTTTATGTAGACACTTGTGTAGTTTCCGGCTACACTTTTCACTGTTGATTATTCCCTTTATCGTGTTTTCTTTTGCAATAAAGAGGCATATTTGCATGACTAGCTCTATCTACATTATGTGCGCCGTAATTCCAAACATTGCGCATCCTCAAACATAAAAGAAACATATTCATACACATCCAATCAAACGGAACAAACAATGATTACTTAAACACACAAATACTAGGCACTGATTACGCTACGTTTACACGGTACGAAACATTATCGCAAACATACAACATAAAGATGGGAATGGAACTAGATACAGATGAGACAATTCTTTACGACTTCTTTTGTTGTTGTACGTGAAAATATATACTTTTCGTAACATTTTTATAATTTTTGGAAGCTTTTAAAATCTCATCTACCAACAACAGTTTGCAAGAGAGGATTATAACAACAGTTCTGAATAATGCAATATGTTGATCGGCTTGAAGCCACTTTACGGTATTGTTCAAGATTTCAAGTTAAAAAAGTTTCAAACAATTTCAATATTACATACAATTATTATATTTTCTAGCAACAAAATCTCACTGACGAAAGTATGTAAAATCGATGCTATTTTCTGTATTGTATTAATTGAAACTCAACACTAAAACGCTTCCCTAAGTAAATAACGCCATTACAATGAAATTCCCATTGCTCGTTTATCCACTGGCACGACTATAGTCTAAGATGATGAACAAAACACACATAAACGCACGTATATACACATGTCATTTGGAACATAACACACCTTTTCAGATATCGAGAGAAAGAGCGAGAGAAACGTAAGATAGGGCAAAACGGATTAAAAATGTACATTCACAAACAGGCGATGGTCACTACTTTGTTGATGAAGTTGATGGAAAGGCTTCTAAATGCGTCGAACGTTAGCGAAATGCATCGCACGATGATATCGTAATGATATTATTTTGTTGTTGTATTGGTTGATGAAGAACAATGGTTTTGATGTTTGATGATAGGACGAAGACACATACGCACACACAACACACATAACCACAATAGTATACCAAAACATACACCGAATGGCACAATGATAGCAATCAATAGTGAAGTGGCCCAAAAAACAGGTACGCGGATACGCAATTAGTAGCAGTAGTAGTAGTAGTAGAAGTAGTTTTGATGATGATGATTGCCGTTCGTAGTGGAAGTAGCAGTAAAAGAACGAATCGAGAAAGAAGAAAACGAGAAAAGAAAAAGAAGAAAAGAACAAATCGCAATCAACAGTATATCAACAGTAAACGAACACTTATAAAGAACATTTAAAAACGACCAAATAAAATTAACAGTAAACATTCCTTTATACGTTCCAAATAAAAAAACAAAGTTAGCAAAACTAGCTTCAAAATAAAAAAGAAAACAGCAAACAATGAACAAAACAAACAAACACAAAAACAGTTAAGAAAAAGTAACGAATAAAAAAACAAATAAGCAACCGGAATTGACTAAACGAAGCAGCGCAGATTGCTTTCAGCGCCCGAAACAAAATCAATTAAAATGCTGTAACAACAGCCGAAGGCATTTGTGGCGCCAGTGCTTCAGCGCTAGGATGATGGACGATCACTTACGGGTTCAAGGTGTATACAGGAGTTGAACAAAACAGAGCATGACGATCTATTACTGCAACAGCATCTCATGAATTGGCGGGTGGTACTGAAATGGGAAACAAGTGGGAAACACACATTAGCGCGATTGGACATTTCTGGTGTTCGTGTGTCCCAATCCAAAGCCTAATCGAATAAATAAACGATAAAATGATCACACCCCCCGTTTTGGCCCAGAACCGGTGAAAGGGAAAATCATACAATAGGACACATTCGCATCCTTAATAAGTGAGCTTAATGTAGCATAAACGAGATCAAACACTGCCTTATCTGTCCGTTCTAGTGGGAAGTTGAGATAAAATCCACTCCAGAGCTGCATGCTGGTAGACCATGGATGGGACGGTTTTCGTTCTTCTTCCTCTAAATATTTGGTTTTACTTTTGCTTCTTCAAACACAAAAGATACGGTTTTATGCTTTTAACGAGCATCACGCCGCATCACACCAAATCGGGGAACGATGGTGGCATGATTTGTGCAACCATCAGTCCAGATCGTGCTGCCACAAAATCCACTTCACCGGCTGCTTGTGCATGCACATGCACATTATTGCATAAGCGAATGCGTTTCCTTCAGACACACGCGCGCGTACACCCACACGATGCATTCCGTACCACACATCTCTCGACCTAGATTTGTGTGAGTGCTTCTTCCCGACCTTCCATGTCCTGCCCGACCTTGAGCATAATTGAAAATAGGCTGATGACATGTATACACTCCGATAGGCAGCGTGGATTTAAAAAGTAGCAAGAAGAAACCGTTGACGTGACCGAAGTCACCGATGCAGACCGTCCGGATCCTGCACGCTGCAACGAGTGAGTCAACAATGAAGTGAACTATGGTTTATTTGTCCGTTTTTTTTGTAAAGACCATTGAATATGACTCCAAAGAAAACTGCCAGTATAGCAGAAGGAGTTTGGGGCATAGAAGAAATGGAAGGAAAGGACGATCACAGAAAGCGCAAACAGTGCAGTTTCAACATGGAACATTGGCAAACGGTGCTAGGACATGAGCTTCCCGTTAACCTCTCGACACAATTGACTTGTCGTCGCCGTCATTGTAGTCATCGTTGTCGACGTCGTCACCGTCGGGTCTCCCATCGTACGGAAACGCGAAACGATAAGAAACCGGTCGCGAACCATTCACCACCCCCTTTTTTCGGGGTGAGACGTACAAACGTCGGGTGTGGGTGCCGGCTTAACGATGTCCTTTTTTTGTGCTGTTTTTGATATTCGCCCTCTCTCTCTCTCCCTCTGTCTCTCTTGCTTTCATCCCTACAACATTAGTCGTACGCTCTTGCTCTCTCGCTCAACGAGAGTGGGTCGCGTGTTCCAAAGTGCCGTGAACCGCGCCCCATAATAGTCACGGAAGAAGTCACACAGAACTGGCGCTTTTGGCGGTAGAGCGCTTTAATGTTTCAAACACGAACCCGGACCTAGTCAGCTCCATTCCCGTACACCTAGCTCCACAAGGTACCCATCCCCGACAGCAAACCTTAAAACACGGGCAGCACGGTGACATGTGCACGCGTTGGTGCTGACAAATGAATGCATCCTGGATGGTTGGTCGTGTTGCAACGGAGTCTTGCTGGAAAGGGAAACAACCCCGTTTTCAAACCTCACAGCACAAGGAGGTTCGTAGTTCATAGTTCCATTTTTTGTTGTTGCAAAACGATATGGCATACACTCGTGCAGGCTGCGAACGAGCATTCTAATTAGCTGAACCGACTTGCCTGATCACCAAAAGCCCATCAGCTCAGCTATCGTACGGGCCGCTTGACAAACAGGCAGGTCCTGTACGTCTGGGTCTCCGTGGATGGATGCGTATTTGTCCGTTTGATGGACTCTGACCCTTGATTGAATGATGAATGCATTCCGTTTGTAGCCACATGCCAACCGTGACCATTGTGGTTGATGAGTATTGCTTGTGATGATGTGGCTCGTACAAAGGATGAATGATCTACTACAGTGTAGTTCGCTCCGATGGTAGGAATATTCGCTTGGCTCAACAATGATGAACTTCATAGAGATTAGTCCGTTTTATCCACGGTAGAAAATGTCTAAATTGATTGGAATTTTTCTTTAGAAATATATCTAAAAACACTATCATCTCCTGTCTACTGACTTCGGTTTTGCAATGCTTTCTCGATGGCATGTCCTTATTATTTAAAACGAAATGTGTTTAATCCTAAATGGGTAGAAATCTTTTTTTTCCCAACTTTCTATTGCAAGAGTTACACATTTTGCTATGATTTGATAGAAGATTATATTTTTCTAAACAAAATATAGAAACTGTAGTGCATAACTTCTTTTCGTTATTTTAATAACATTTGGGCGATATGAAAATTACAAACAAGCTAAAGATTTAACGTTCCACCTGAATGCTTCTAATCTGTTTTTATAGTTTGCCAATTAAATTATTTTCAGAGCATTTTCATTACCATTACCATCATTAAAATAACTTATCGTAAGAGAATACAATTTAAATTAAAAAATGTATTATTAAATTGAACTAAACACGAATTGCCTGACAAACGTCACTGGACTAATCGCCGGATTACGCTAAATATTCATTGACTTTTCAGTTAACCTTTGTTAGGAATTGAGAAGTGTCTGATCTACACACATAGTTTATGACTCAATAATCTATTAGTTAATCTAACAGCATTCACGCTTTTCATAAAGCCATGAAAAATGCAATAAAACCGATTTTTGTGTGCTTGAAACAAACGTTGTTTTTATGTACAGTTGTATGAATTTACTTTCAAGCGATTGCATATCTCGTTCCATGTATGATACTTTCCTTTAAAAAAAAAAAATTAACATTTCATTTTAGTTTCTGAGTTTCATAAAAGTTTACTAACATTTTTATTATTATTTTCCGAGTTCTACCATTTTGGGAAATATAGTCTTAAATGGGTCAGAAATGTTTTGTTATTTGCTTTTTCTTGTTTAAAATAGTTTGTAAAAAAAATCGTTGGGTAAATGCCCCTGTTTTCGGTAGCTTAGTGCAGGTGTTTTACAAGAAAGATAAGAATACCTTTCATTACAAATGATTTAAAGTGAAGTTATTTTGTTTGATAAACTATCGTTGATGTTCATGTTAATGCTTCAAATTAGGAATATTCTTAAAAACGTAACAAAAGTCCTACTTTGGTCAAGCTTTGCTCTTTACTTTCGGCAGTGCAATTAGAGTCGTTTAAAAATAAAACCAACACAAATGATTAGAAAAATATGTTGCTTCTCTTTCGTCACATTTCTTCTCAGATTTAGGTGCATTTTTTAATCTAAAGTAGTTAAAGAAATCGTATATTAATATTGCATACAAAAGCTCAAGCAAAAAGGTCAAAATTTGCCGTGTAGCAATTTTCGGTGCATAAAAAAAAACCTCAAAAACTCTTAAAACTCTTTGGAACGATACCAACTAAAATAAATTTATATATCAATCACTTCACGTTCAATAATTACATTGCCAGAATGTAATAGAGTGATAGAAAATCTGAAATTTAAATGCAAACGCATTTGTTTCCTTTTCCATTGTTTTCCTTTCTACTCGTAATGCGCTTTTCATGCATTTTCATACGGTTTGCTTAAACTTACTCAATGCTTTACCAATGAGTTCTTTGATTTCTGAATTCCGTTTCAGTCCCATCCTCCAATTTCCTCGCACTCATGCGATAACTCTTCCATTCGGTGGCCAAGTGTTTGCTTTTCCTGACTTTCCACCGTTCGTATCTGCTGCCTGCTTGATTATGTAGCCCCAACACTCTCCTCCCCTTCCCAACCCTTCCAACCCCTTCCAAAGGAAGGAAAAAAAGCAAAATGGGCAATAAAGTTTAATGTACACACCAGCACCGGTCAAAAGGAAAGTATCTCTCATTGCTAGAACTCGAACGACATCCTGAATGCTAATGCGGTTCGTTCGTGTCCTCGCCTACGCCTCCATCCCTCCTACGCGTACTACGTGAGAAGGAGCAGAACGAGAGTCATGGTGCTCCACTCCCTGGCACTAGTATTTCCACATGACGTCACCATGTTGCAGGATGTTGACCTGATACCACCATCACCGGGGTGGGTGGAGGGCGTTGATGGTTGTCATGGATGTGGGTGTATTCGGGAGGAATTCGAATCCTAATGCAGTCCTAATCGTCAAGCCATACCCATAAAACCCACCATTTCCCATAAGCTGCAAAGTAACAAATAACAAATCGGACGAGAAGAACAAAAACCAAAAAAACAGAAGGAACAGAAGTGTGCGACCGTTAGCACACAGACAGACCGAATGGCACCACTCACCTCTACGGTTCCCGTCCGTTAACCGAGTGAAAATCGAATTCGAGTTGATCGTACCGTGGATGATGGTGACAAGGTATGAAGGCCTCCGATGTGTGTGGGGGGGGCTAGGGTTTGTTGTTTTGTGATTGTATTTCTACGATGAGGCAATATTCGATATTAGCGGCCGGGTATGTTAATTGGATTATTGGACCGGATTGCCTTATTGCCGATTTGACATCGGCCCTCTCCGTTCGGGTAAAAAATCTCCGTTGACACTATGAACCTCGGCAACACTCACAGCTTGGAGGCTTCTCCTGTCGCCTAGTTGGATTTCCAATTCCCCCCTTTTCGTTGTGGTCTTATCCCGCTCACTGGATTTAGGATTTATTTGTTGGAAGTTGTTTTGTGCTTTTCCTTCCCGGTGGACACACCTTAACGCGTGCTGGGACACTTCCCGTATTTTTTTATGCAACCCTCTCCCGTTCCCTTTACACGGTTTTGGTATTTGTTATCCGTACGAACTCATAAACACACAAACGGACACATACATATCTGCACACTCACCCTTAATTCACAGAACTTTTCACTCAACGATTATCTGCCGTTTTTGTTTGGTTTTGGAAGAATGTTTTAAATTAATATTACAATATTTAGCTTGTATTAGTTTCCCGATCCAGCGTAAGAAAAGCGAAAACACGTTCACTATTAGATTGCCTTTCCCAATTGCTATCAACACACCTTTAGACCGTGCGTTACCAATGTTACACACAGCGAACATGGGCTTAACAGAGTGAAAGAATCGTAAGAAAAAAAACCCATTTTTACCATGACGCCTGCTGCAACGAATGAGGTCCCCAAAACAACTCGGTGGTCTCGGTGTGCCGAATGTTCTTGGTGGCGAAAATTGCTGCCCCACCTGTTTGCATACACCTTTTCTTGCTGTATGGCACCCGATTTCACACCCCTCGCCAGCGCTTCTTTCACAACACCCAACGTGTCCCCTCTCCCCTGACCACTCACTTCCGGACACTCTGTTTCCGTGCGACGATAAAACGGTGTAGTAGCACTGTATAATTTATTACAATTGTCAATTAGGACGAAAATATTATGTAATTTTCTCATCTCCCCAAAAACCATCTTCTCAACTCCACACACACACACACAGGGAAACATTCGCGCGCATACACATACACAATTCGCTCTCTCTCTCTCTTACTCGCATTCTAGCTTACAAAGGTGCTCTCTCATTCTCTGGTGAGCAGAAGGTTTTTCCTACCCCCGTTGTGTCGTCATCGGTCATGATGCTGCTGGCTGTCGTCGCTTACTGTCACAAAACCCGTCTCTTCTAACCTCCACTCATGCATCCCATCGGAGGAGGATGTTAAACGTTTCGATTCTCATCTCTGATCTCGCGATCTCTCACGCTACACGCAACGGCACACTCTCACGCACGCCGAGCGACATGATGAGCAGGAGACGGGAAGCAGCTAGCGAAACAGGGTGATCGAGCATGATTTCGCTTAATAGCAATGCGCGCGTGGCCCATCCCTTTCGAAGGAAGCAGGTGGACCAGGTATGACTGGCTTCCGGTTCAGATCCACGCTAATGGTAACAGCGGTTAATGCTGTTGGAAACTGTCCAACCAAAAATATACGGATGTACTCATGGGGTTGAAGATTTTGTTGGACAAATGGAATGTTTGCTTCATTGCCACAAAAATTAAGAATATGAATTGCGAAAATCATGAAAATCATTTCCAAAAAATAAATGCATCATTTACCACATTTTCTTCAAAATTTATAAAAAAATATAAAATTTCTTAAGAATTAAGTTAAGTTTTAGAAATTTTCCCTTTCACTTTGCTTTTGTGTTTGTGTTGTATAGTCAAATCTCTGGAACTGAAATTTCTTATACAACATTCCTTACATCTACGGCAAACAACTTCAACAAAACCACAAACATCCGCAAAAGTGATCACCACAAGCCACCGCCCACTAGGATGCGCTTCGCTTCTAATGACGTGTCATATCAACAGCTGGATTTGTTCACCTACTAGCCAAAACCACATCGAACACGGTCGTACATCGGAAGCTTCCCCACAATGTCCCCCAAAAACAACAGCGACCAAAAATTCCTTCGCCAGGAAGTGACCATTTGTTCGAGTTTTTTTTTGTTTTTGTGGAAGTTTTTTTTCCCACTCTCTCTTTTTTGTTTTTACACACGGTTTTTTTGCTTCGCTTCGAACTTTTTGGGTGGGTCACAGGCACCGGAAGTTCCAAGGAATGGAATCGACACTCACTTTACATAGCCTTTGGCAGGCGCACACTAACATACACACATACACTAGCACACACCAATCGTTGATGCTCTCTCGATTTCATTTTCAAATATGCCACCATTTTGTTGTTGTTGCGCTTTACAGCGTAATGATGCGTGGATTACGATACATTTCACAACACAAAAAAAAATAAAACACACGCAAAACTACACGACTGTCTCTTCCCGTCGACAGTCAGCCCTAGGAGGGTTACCTTGATATATCTGCTTACACGCCGCGTGCGTGACAGATGAAGTGACACCGCCTACTATAACCTCGATTTCCGTGTACGCAAAAACAACACACTTGCCTTAAAATACCCGTTCAATACACTGCTGCACGCACACATACACACACAGACACCGCTGAGCAGCACCGGATGGGTACACACCGAAGTCACAGCGTGTCCGCTTCTAACTGCTGACGCTGTGTGCTGCCACTAGCTGCTGATGGTGCTGACTAGCTGACTGCCGTTTGGGTGCGTCCATCCACGGTGAGAGTAAAAATAGTTTTATTTATTTAGTTTCGTTCGCTACAACAGCCACTGCGATGGTGGCGTCGCCGAGTACGAGCGCCAACTGACTTCGGCAAATGGAGTTGACAAAACATGAGAGCGAATAGATGATGAGCGCGTGAGCACATCCCGCACATCGGGCTGTCCATTATCACTATAGGCTCTTTTATCATGCCTCGTACACGAAGGGACGCATCCCAAATTTTGCCAAATTGTGGCTGTACCATCTCGTGCCAGAGAAGGATCCAAGCTCTCTCCGCGAGATTGTCTTTCGGGAGACGATGTAATGCCGAAATCGGATACCAGGGTAAAATCGACCTGCCTCATCCGTTTTTGCCCTACACCCCTCTTCTTCCATCGTTGTTTTAGTAGCATAGTGTCCGTATGTAGGTTATTCGACGGGTGCGGCTAACTTTCGGATCGGTCGGAGAGTTTTCATTCTGTTGCAAAAATCTATCGTTTTTTCTTCTTCTTCTTCTTCTTCTTCTTTGGCGTATACATCTCCACGCGTACACATGAACGTCAACTGCGTTTGTTTGGTGCATTCGTATCACGGGAATGAAGACGGCAGGATGTATCATCACACGTTTCATGGCGTTGCTTTCGATCATAATTCAGCATCGGCTAGCTTTTACGATGTTGTTTTCGCAAAGCGCAAGTATAGGTCACGCTACTTGCGTGGGTAAAGGGGGCGCCTGGTACCTCGTACAACGTGTAATTGAAAAGTTTGAAATATTGTTTCTAAACAGGGAATAAAACTGCAAATCTCAATTCTACGTATTTTTCAACTTTATATCTTGCAATTGATTTAAATTTGGATTAAATTTATTAGGAAGAAAATCAAAAATTTCCTTCCATCTTATCCCATGCGTACCTTTCTGACTCGAGGTTATATTTCCACGTAAGTGCATCTTGCCAGTAACTGGCCCATTCGCGTTATGCAACGAATTAACGACCTTCAATTTTTCTCGTTTTCAAATTCTTTACCATCCACTTACTCTCAATTACATAACACCTGCCAGCCACCGTCACCACCGCGTCACCATCCGAATACTTTTAACCCAATCTCGTGCCTCGGGTGGTCCCGCATTTCCGGCCGGATAGCAAAACGATTGGAACGGGAGGGAAAATTGGTAGGAGAATGGATGGTGCGTCACGGCCACCAAGGCAGTGTGTAGAAACGCGTTTTGGAACATCTCGAGCGATCTCGGCATAGTAGACATATTTCGTAGAATGGAAACTTTCAAAACGGACGGCATTCCATGGCAGCTGGTTGTGTGAGGCGATGGGGGAAAGTGTGCCGAAAGGGGGCCGTTCCTGTCCTGTCCTGTCCTGGGTCTCACGATGATGGTGGGTCTCGCAGCACGACAAAACGAGGAGGCCTTTGATCCCGATCATGGGTGCCAGTGAGCGAAGCTTTCACCGTTTTGCACACCGGTGTTACACTAGGCTGGGTGTTATGCCCGTTCGAGGCCCGCATGCATTCTTCTGGCTCAGAGTTTTTTTTCCTTGTTTGGTTTTGACGAGCTTCTCGATGATTCAGTTTGTTAGTGTGGAAATGGATTTGTAACGTGTTGTTTTAATTTAATGTAACGAGGTTTCTTGTTCATCCTTCAGTTTTTGTTTTGTGAACAGTTCAATCAGGCTTTTGTGAATAAAGTATATTGAATATATTGAACCTTTCAGCAGCTGTTAAAGATTTTTTAAATCAATTAGTACGATTCAATTTTTACGGCACTGAGTTCAGTAACACAGTGCGTCCCAAAATGATAACCTCACTCAATATTGTTTTTCTATCCAAAAAAACATAAAGGCCAAGAATTTGTATAATATTGTTTTAATCGTTTTAGAGATATTTTTGTGTGTATCAAATATTTTTTTTTTGCTAGATTAGAACGGCCTGGCCATATGAAGATTTGTTTTACCACGTAGCCGCATAGTCTGTCCTTGGTACGGGGGGACGATCAAGATGGGATTTGAACCCGGTCCTGCCGTGTGGACTGGCGCCGTTTATCACATACACCATCGGTCCTGAAATCCTGAAATTAATTTTGATTGAAAACAAAAATCAGAAAACTCTGACTCAGAAAAACCAGAAACAAGTCAAATTTATGCTTTCCCAAAATGAATTCATTTACGTCTTTATTTCAATTTCAGCAAAAAAAAGCATATAATAATAATTACTATTAGATCCTCTAATGCAAGTTATTATTTCTAAAAGATGCTTAAATCACACATTTTGAAACTTTTCCAATGTGTGAACACAGAACACCCGCCAATTCTCAACAATGACACCTTTATTCTACTCTTGAAGTTATGAATAGCCTCATAACGTTGATTTTTTTATAGACTTCATAAGTACTAGTATTTCCTAAACGTAATCTATGAAATTAGGGTCTTTTAAAACGAGTAGCCAGATCATTGCGTTGATTCTCGATGGCTTGAATGCTCTTATGTTGCTTAAATTACATCAATTACAAGGGACAAAGATCTACTTATTATTTTTTTTTTATATTTTACAAAACTCTTTTATTTTTTTTAAATTTTACTATTTACTTCCGCAGTACAAACTTTCAACGGCAAAGATTTGCCATCAAAGATTCCCTTCAGCTTTATTAAGCTTCAACCTTTTTTTCCGAATTTCATTCCAGCACCATTGACATACTCTTGGGCGGAAAGAAACGAGATTTTAGCGTCTATTAGTAACGATCTCCCATCACTAGAACAGGTTCGGGTACTTATAAGTCGCTCAAAAGCAAATTATTCGTCCCAAACGCCACCTAAGATGCATCACTTCATCTTTGCGCCTTACGCAAAAGCCATCCAATTGGATGTCATCGTGAGTTAACGGGATGCTTCAATATTACCACAATGGGGTATTACAAAATTTGGATAACTTACAGCGAAAACGCGGGAGAGAGAAGAATATAGAAGGAGGGAAATATATACTAAGCACCCACTAGAAGTGACACAGAAAGGAGCAGAAAAAACACATCTTTGAACGGGAGCACACATACACAAAAGGGTCGTAACGGAAGGATAATGATAAGGGTGAAGGATCGAATAGAAACCCCCCTTCTTTGCCCTTTCCCCTCTCTCTCTCTCTCTCTCTCTCTCTCTTTCCTCACCCTTTTTCCTTGGTTTCTCGTAAAAAAGCGAATCATGAATCGATCAGTAAACCACAAACCAAGCCGTGTGGAAGAATGTAACAAGCAGGAACAACGGAATCACTTTCTCTTCCTTCCTTCGGGTGTTTTTTTTTCTTCTCTTACTAACGTGCTTATCGTAAGTTGTTTTTTTTTTGGTTGAGGTGTTCAGGCACACACCCACCCCACCGCTTTCACACGGTGGCATATCTAAAAGGAAAAACGTGGATAATAAATTGGAGATGAAATTATGACTGCTATGGGGGGAAGTGAGTGCCACCCTTAGGTGGAAGGGAACAGGAACCGTCGCGTACGGTATTCATTCATCGGTGTCCCTTGTGAGATGGATTTTAAGGTTGCTGCATCCTGGGTAAAAAATTCAAACTAAATTTATTATTAAGCTCTGAAAGGTGTCACCTGTGCTTCGGGAAATGTGTGTATGTGTGTTTTTTTCTATTTCAATATTAAAAGGTTTTTATGCCATACGATTAGTAGGAACATTTAAAGTCTTGATGTAAGTTCATTAATACCTTAAAGCCAATAAACCGGGTGTAAAAAAGTAATTGTTTTATTGATTGCTAAATAAGAGCACTTCTCATCGTAAATATCTTATTTAGTTTCAGCTCAATTGCTTGTTCATAATCGTATTAAAATATCTAATGGGACATAATGTGAAAACCATTGTTTGAAAATGTTAGCAAAACATAAAACATTAAAAATAGTTCGTTCAATCAAATCGGAAAGAAGTGAGCGTCATGAGAAAAAGAAAGAGGTGTATGATTAATCTAAATATCACCGATGCAATTGTTAAGTACTCTCTTCCAACCAATATAAGGTAGTTATAAGCACTGTTTTGCAATTTTCTAACTAATCCGCTTAATAACCCGCTCAACGATCTAATACACACGACAACCATGAGACGAAGAGCGCATCCACAGAGGCAGTCGTGAGTAATGTCGAGTTTTCCTCTGCACAATTTCCACAGCCTATATGACTTTAAGAGGTCCTTCAGCACTTTACCACTACTCTTCATTAGACGGGGGGAGACGAATGCCACTTCTGGCTCGCATCAAACCCACTTCATCATGGTGATTGGAACATGTCGAGCCTTATCGATGAACGGCTAGTCGAAAAAATTCGCCGAAAGTGACACATTACCGTAATGAAAACTCGTAACTTCCGCTAGGCCGTTATTTTCTTCAGAATTTAATGCGACATAGCATCTTCACTTATGCAAGTGAATAATCCTATAAGAATATAAAAGTAAAAATTGTGGAGGTAACGGATGGTTTTAATGTTGTTTCTGAAGGTGTATAAAAGAAATAGATATTTGCTATTTAAACACTTATAGATTCTTGAAGACTCTTCAGAATTCTTGCTAGTTGGTATGCTACGGATATAATCTATGTATATATACTTATATAAAATTCGCAGTGTTGTTTTATTATGCATATCATTTTGAACAAGAGTGGTAATACCTAGGCAATTTAAAAAAAACTATTGATCAACGATTTTCTCTAACCACCTCACGGATCAAAATTGAACATTTAAACTGTTTGCTAGAAAACTTTAATTATGAAACTAAATTTCTCAAAAAAAAGCTAAGGCCTAGCCTTAGCCTTAAAAGATTTTCAATTATAAAGACATTTTGTATTTTTTTATTATATTTCATTCTTTTTTTATTAAAAGCAGTATTTGAGTGGAAAGAAATTTATTTCAACCAATTCTCATTAAAATACATCAATTTAATAAATTTTGCTAAATTTCCAAAAAATATGCAAAGACTTAGAAGATTTTTAAATTTATACATTTTTTTATTTTTTTTAAAGCATTACATGAGTGGAAAGAAACTTATTTCAACACATTCTTATTAAAATACATCAATTTAATAAATTTTGCTAAATTTCCAAAAAATAAGCAAAGACTTAGAAGATTTTTAAATTTATAAATTTTTTTATTTTTTTTAAAGCATTACATGAGTGGAAAGAAACTTATTTCAACACATTCTTATTAAAATACATCAATTTAATAAATTTTGCTAAATTTCCAAAAAATAAGCAAAGACTTAGAAGATTTTTAAATTTATATATTTTTTTTATTTTTTTAAAGCATTACATGAGTGGAAAGAAACTTATTTCAACACATTCTTATTAAAATACATCAATTTAATAAAGTTTGCTAAATTTCCAAAAAATAAGCAAAGACTTAGAAGATTTATAAATTTTTTATAATTTTTTTATTTTTTTAAAGCATTATTTGAGTGAAAAAAAACTTATTTAAATTTAAATTAAATTTAAATTTTGCTAAATTTCCAAAAAATAAGCAAAGACTTAGAAAATTTTTAAATTTATAAATTTTTTTATTTTTTTTAAAGCATTACATGAGTGGAAAGAAACTTATTTCAACACATTCTCATTAAAATACATCAATTTAATAAATTTTGCTAAATTTCCAAAAAATAAGCAAAGACTTAGAAGATTTTTAAATTTATATAATTTTTTTATTTTTTTAAAGCATTGTTTGAGTAAAAAAAACTTATTTCAACACATTCTTATTAAAATACATCAATTTAATAAATTTTGCTACATTTCCAAAAAATAAGCAAAGACTTTCAAATTTATACAATTTTTTTATTTTTTTTTTATTTTTTTTAAAGCATTATTTGAGTGAAAAAAAACTTATTTCAACACATTCTCATTAAAATACTTCTAGGTATATATATAAAATGCTCGTGTCGCTGAATTAGTGTACAAACTTCTCTTAAACGGCTGAACCGATTTGTATGAAATTTTCGCTGAACGTTCGTTAGGTATGAAAATAGGTTTACCGCTACTTTTCGTTTCGCTAGGTGGCCTCTGGGCAATATTATGAGTTGTTTTCTGTTTTTCCTATGGGAGTTATCAAGTAGGTTAGCCATTTTTTCAACACGAACAATGTTGAAATTCTAACGAATAAATCAATCAAAGTAGGTACACTTGACGATTTATTTGTGTAATTTTATTCAATAAAACGTAAAGTGAGTGTTAAGTAAGTAATAAGCGGGATAAGTGTGTGAATAATTAAAAATGCTGTGTAGTGATTTGCATGTGGAATTGGCACCTTGCACGAAAAGACCTGGTTTTGAATCCTAATCGTCAAGGAAAGCCAAAAATATCTCCTGAAGCGTCAGAAATGGAGAACAAGTGCCACAATTTAACAAAAGAAGAAATTGCTTTTATTATGCATATCATTATGAACAGGAATGGTAATAGGTAATTTAAAAAAATTCAATCAATCTACGATTTTCTCTAATCCCTTGATCAATACGGATCAAAATTGAACATTCAAACTTTTTGCTAGAAAACTTTAATTACAAAACGCATGTTTAAGGGCAAAGCTAGGATTGACGGGTAAGCTAATAGGATTATAATAATATACTTGCATTCAAGTGATAAGATATTACTTCTACGTGTAAATAGAAATAAACTGTGTACTTTTACATATAAATAAAATATTTCTTTTATAAATACTACCTATTTCATTCCAAATTTCGACTTTTACAACTGCTCCCTTCTAAACCGATCTAAAACGCACGTTTTGAAAAACATACGAGAGCGACATCTGTGTTTTTTTCATGGAAGCTCGTGCAAACGCTCACAGCGCTACGCGTGGTCAGCATAGTAAGCTGTAAACGTTCTGGTAGTTCTTATCCTAGCCACCAGAGCGCAGTTTATAAACAACTAAAATTGAATAAAGGGTGTTGTTTTAGAAAGCGAATTAAAATTTAGATTAATTTATCATCACTTTATGCAGATATTGCTCGTTACATTAAGTTTTATTGTATATTTTAAAAAAAGAATATGATTCTGTTTGCTCATTCTAATTAAAATTTAAACTAACCAAATATTAACCTGCACAGTTACACCATCATTACATCACACATTAAAATCTTTAACCATGTTATTAAATTATAACTACTGTCATCAATCTCCTTTGAAATGCTTTGAAGTTTGTATCATGATGTTTTGTAGTTAATATAAATCTGTTTTATTACTTATTTTTTTCATTCGTTTTATTTTAAACCTATCAGTACCACTATTTTTACGAATAAAAGGATATTGGTCATTAATAATTAGGTGTTTCATACTAAACTAAAAGCAACAAAGTGCATCGTTTCCTAGGAAGAATCATTTTGCGGGTGGTTTCGTTGGACAGTCCGCTATTAGATGGTCCTCGCTTCGACAATTATGGCAACGCTTTGGCAGTGGTCCTAACGCACACTTTGACGCAATGTGATTTGCAAACTCTCCACAATTGTAGCACCTGATAGAGTGAAACAATAAAACAAACATATAAAATAGCAATAATTAACACAAAAAGCACATAAAAACGAAAACAAACGTGTCATTTACCTCACTTTTCGGAACCTTCGCTTTTTGCTGTACGGTCGAAAGTCGCTTCCCTTGCACTCAGCATGTGAAGGTCCGTAGACGCGGGTCGCTTCATATCCTTTCCCAGTTAGCTTCGATTCAAACTCAACCTCTTCGTTTTCACCGAGCGAACGAAATCCTCCCATCTGTATGACACTCTGGAAAATATTACAGATATTAGGTCATAGTCGGTGAAAGGGAGCCCACACACATCCTCCGTACTACCTGATGCACAAACACTTCCTGGCCACCGTCATCTGGCGTTATGAAGCCCCATCCTTTAACGACGTTAAACCATTTACACCGTCCTCTGCGTGGTCCTACCAGCTCTGTGAAGCAAAAGGCAAGCAGTAACGATTAGTATCAATATTTTAAAATTAACGGCTTCAAATACAACAACACAGCAGCTTAAAGTCGATCACCCAGAGGTCACAAAATCGCAGATTAATGTCAATCCTTTTCGGAGCTATTCCTTCCGAACGAAACATGGAGGTTCATCAGGATTTTTTTTTCATACCAGAAAAAAAATTAATCATTATAACCCCAACAGCTGGACGTATCTCAAGTGCGCAAATTTGCATTTGCTAACGTCGCGTTTTGAGCAAAGAACACATGCAAAGAAGCATGTATGTAAGGATCAAGATGTGAAATAGATCCTTCGTTTTCGTTTGCTATCCTGAAATTCTTCGCGCTAACGGTACCAGCGTAGGGCTGTGTTCCATGAAAACCATGTCATTTATGACAGCCAGCAATCTCTTGTCGAAATCTCGTTTTCTTTATTTTTGGCGGGGTATAAATCCTTTCACAAGAAAGATGTGCACAAAAAACTCTTCTAACTCTTTTTTTTGTGCGTGTCGCTTTTCTTCAGTTCATCAACGAACCGGGAAATGAGACTTTCCAGAACAAAAAAAACACAGCAAAAACCGGTTCATCTTCCACCGTGAAACTGATTTCTTGCTTTGTTCCCTGGGACGTCGTTGGTTTCAGGTTGTTGTGTGATTTTTTTTATTTCTCCATCGCTTATTAGTCTAATTCAGGCTACGACGCTGAACAAAAACATCCAACGGGGCCTGTTTACAAGCATGTGAATAAATTATGATTAGAAACACATTAGTCCGATCGTGTACGCAACAGAACGTGCGCCAAGCCTGGTACACCGAACCGAATGGCACGAATGGAAATTTTCCTACACCGGGAAAAGAAAACTTCACTTTTCGATTTGCCGTACAACAACTTGTCCCTACTGGCGGGATGGGTCCATAAATTTTAAAGCAAACCCCTTTTCTTAAAACTCAAACACAGCTCAGTACCCTGACAGGAAGGATTTGCACCTCGTGGCCGATGTAACCTGCGTTTTTTTTTTTTTGTGTGTGTGGTACGGGTCCATTTTTCGCGGTTCGAAAGGTTACCTTTCGATGCGGGAATGAAAGGCGGCTCACATCTTCCGACCGGGGGACAGGTTTCTAATTTTCCTAATAAAGGATTATTTAAATGAGGTCACAATTGTATCGCGTTCAAGACTGGGGTCTTTTAATGTAACATCTCGGACTCGTTACAATTACGATGGACAGCGTACACATGCCTTTCCTTTTATTTTTTGTTCATTCCGTTTCATGTCGTAAACAGGATTTTTAAGACTCTCTGCTTCAATTCGAGGCATTCGAGCTGTTTATGTTACGCAAAAAAGGATGCACCGTTTTGGGCAAAGAAGGGATTTCGTTTTTTTGAAATGGCAACATCAAGCACTAAAGAAAAGGAATAATGTGAAAAGAATGTATCTAGTTTTGGTTCTTTGTCGGTAATGATCGAGGCGTATCGTATGTCCAAGAGGTTAATTTATTTCCTGACCAAAACTAACAGCACAGCTTGCATGAAATTGTGATTTATTGTTAGTTAAAATGGAAACAACACAAATTAATTTGCTTTTCTTTAGTAAAGAGCATGGTAAAGTGCGCCTTCCACGTAACAATCATCCGCAAAGTATGCAATTCGCTCGACAAAAATCAAAATATTTGTAATACTTTATTTCTATTATTACTGTTATACTACACAAATTTTTTTTTATATATTAAAAAAAGCAATTGTATCAACCATACATTAGCGTTTATTTAGTGGGACCCAGTTTCAGTTATCTATTATGAGCGTTTACGAGAAGACATAATCAAAAATGCACAGTTTTAAGGATCATTTGGTAAAACAGTACTAACTATTACACCGACAAGTAAGGTGGGTACATCTCAAATATGATAGTAAACTCATCCTCAAAATATCTCAAGTGATTTGAAATATTAACCTAATGTTTTTTTAACACAATTTACCATTGCCAAGACAAACGTTTATTTTACGAGCAAAAAATTTTCAGTCATTAAACTCTTTTTGCCATTTTACAAAAAATGCTTATTGCTTCGTTAGGTACCGAAATATTATACCAACTTTCAAGACTTTCTTCATTTTTCCCTCCGATCCGAGATCATTTTTGACTCTGACTTCGAAATAACGTTAATGTTTACGATTACTAACCTTTTTCCATCTCATTTCGATATTATACACTTTTTTGAAAAAATAAATTAAATTATATCCTTAAGGTGGTTATTATTAACAAAAATCACGGACAATACCTTTTTTGTTTGAGCTTCCAATTGAATATCTCCTCTTAAGCGGTAAGTGGTAATAAAAATTAATCTTTTGTTAAAATTAACAGCAACTAAATGGAGCAGCTAAAGTCCATCTGTTTTTATACAAAATGCCCGGTACTTGTCCGTATCTGTTCATCTAGAGCTAGAACTGCGTGTTAAAAATAAGTCTATTAATCCATTAAGCGACACGTATGACCTAATAAGTCGTTAGGCCAAAAGGAAGAAAAATATTTGAATATCAACTTTCGCTTTTCACACTCTTGTTTTCATTTCTGTTTCCCTAATGCATCTTTTGCGTTGGAGAACATTTTCTAAACAAGATGACACATCACAAACGTGTGCAGTGTAAAATCAACCTTCTTGTGCGTCGAAGCGTTGCAGTCCAAAAATAACAAGAAAAGAAAAAAACACCACGTGCCGGAAATGAGTTCATTTGTGCTGAGGGGGAATTTTTTCCTCCCGTTAAGACGTTTCACTTAGCTGCATAGGGTTCCGTTTCTTTCCATTCGTGCAAGAAGCATCCTTTGCGATATTGGATCGACCTTCTGACCCTTGATCCCGAAGGTGACACCTTCTGTGTGACGATGCTTACCTTCCCGATCTTGCTGTTCTGCTGTCATTGTGACTTCGAAGGGCTGCTCACTGTTAGGCACATCGTCCAAATGATATGATCCGCTCGGGTTCGCCATTTACGCCAGGTACTTCCGTTTGAAGCGTGCTAAAGAACAATTCAATCCTACTCTTTCGGCGTTACATGCCGCCCTGTGCACTTGTGATGTTATAACTGTAACTGTGCACCTTTCGACGAAACTCACAGTTTCTCTTCATTGCCTCGTCAGCTTGCCCCGTCGACTTCACTGGGTCAATGTATGTGATTGGAATGTCAAGAATGCACCATCGCGCACTGCTCTCTTGCACCAGCAGAGTAGTGTAAACAAAAGCCTCCCCTTTCTGGGTGGGATGGGGTACCTTTCACAACACCCAAACCGGACGCACGCACTCTTTCACACACACATATGTAAGACAGACAGCTTTATCGCACGTACGACAGCAAAGTCAACACTATATTCATTCACAAAACCATTTCTTTCTCGTCTTGGTCGGTGGAGTTTTGTTGGCGTGACAATACAATCAAGGGCTGTAATAGGGTATCCCGCCTTTCTTTCCTTCTTTACCACTCCACGTCCCACCGTGTCAAAGATAGTTCAAGCAAGATGGAGCAGTAACGTTTTTTTTTTGGTTTTTGTGGTGCGTAACGCAACGCCAGCCCGATGTTGTCACGATGGCGCGTGAAATTCGAATGCGCGCGGGATCGCTCGCGGAACTACGGTCGGTGCCGAATGTTGGCCACCTCGTAAGTGTGGTACGGTGCGACTGAGATAGCCTACACGCT
Source organism: Anopheles funestus (assembly GCF_943734845.2). Taxonomy (NCBI): domain Eukaryota; kingdom Metazoa; phylum Arthropoda; class Insecta; order Diptera; family Culicidae; genus Anopheles; species Anopheles funestus. Next base: position 35,988,044 of record NC_064599.1, read on the forward strand.
ACGCACTATTTTGTGCGTGTACCGCACCATCCCTGCACACTATCAAACGCAAAGCGCGCGGGCTATAACAGCACGTGGTCCGGCGGCCTTGTGGTGTGTGCGCGCACGGTGTACCGTTTGAATTTGAGGCCGAGCGAGCGAGACGGAATCGTCGCGATCTTCGCATGCTTCAAACCACCCCAAAAACACGCTTAGGAAAAACGAAGGGATGAACTGCGACCCTTTTAAAACAGATTCTGCCCAAAAAGAACCGTTTTTGTTATCGGCGCGAAGCGTAGACGGTTCCGTTTTTGGATTTTTTTTTTCGTTTGTTGTTCTGGTACTCCCCGTCAAGCCCTTTTTTGATGCCGTGTGGGAGGTTTGGAGAAAGAGCCCCACTAGAATTGAAGGGGGGGAATATATTCAAGCGCGTTTGGGTCCTCCATTTTTCCCTTCGTGCGTAAGGAGGAAAGATTGTGTTGCAACGATTTCACCGGAGCGCCACACATGCGAACGCATTCCAAAGTGTTGGTTGGTTGAAAGAGGGGAAACTGAAATAAGGGCACGAGCGGGTCATTGAGGTGACGAGTGCGCCTGTGCAGGGCTAGAATGTGTGTGACAAAAGGATGGTTTTTTAGGAGGGTACTATTTAGTTGATGCTTCTGGATTTTCCCGCAAGTATTATTCGCTCAATAAAAGCGTTCCATACTGCAATGAAATTTATTTATTCATTTACAGATTTAAGTTTTTTCTTTGCAAAATTTTTTATTTATGTTTAGTTAGTCATTACATATGTAAATTTGCATTAGATATCTAAACACATGAACATTAATTTAAATAAGATTTAATGTAAGCAATCTGCATAGAATATTTATTTTGTGTCCCAACATTCGAAAAAACCCTAAAACTGAATAAAAAAATTTAATCTGCGTTTGTTATGATGGATTAGAAAATCTACCACCCAACAAATTTTTTCTTGTATTATTAAAGCGAGTTTACAGCTCTTAAAACTATCTAATGGCAACACTAAAGGAAAGTTTTAAAAACTGGTTATAAATACTTTGACCTAAAAAAAGCTTAATATAAATTAATGTTTCATTCTCCTTGCTAATCTTCATTATTAAATCCTCAAGACAAACCGCAACGCATTTCTATCGAACTCTCCTATTGTACACAAACACACCAAGCAAATCGTTCGTCACACAACTGACCCGCATCTGGACGATCCCCTCTTCCTGGACCATCTTCCAGCCCCTAAAACGCAACCCCCCCGCGATCAACTGGTCAACTGTTTGTTGTTAAACATTATTGCGTCGCGAGTTTTTTTTTTTTGCTTTCGTCGCGTCAATGCTTTGGCGTCACAACATCACACCATTCCAACACTAGCTCAAGGCTAGAGTGCTGCCTTCACTATGCTGCACACTAGACGTTTTGATCGCCGAAATCTTGGTACGGCGGCCGATACCGTTTCACACTAACACTGGTCTACGCTTTGCCGTGTCCGGAAACAGTGCGGAAACACCCCGGAAGAATCGTCGTTCGGAGCATGGCTTCATCGTTCCATCCATCCATCGGTGGCGTTGGAAACGTTGTGTCGTTGTGCTGCTGACGCTTGAGATAGGACGGTTTGCGATACCTTCGATCGCTTTCACGGATGCATCGGTCGGAGGCGGATGTTTTCGTGATTGGGTCGAACGTAAATTAGATTACTTCACGACACCGTGCTGAAGATGATGCTCCGGTTTGCGTTTTTCGGATCGTGTTCCAATTCGAATCGAAAGCGAAGGGTTTGTTTTGATCACGGTGATGATGATGTTGCAATCGAAAATTTGTGATGGTAGAATGGTTAAGTTTATGTGTTTTCCGCGCATCAAGCAGAAAATAAGTAAAGAGGGTTTTTATGTTCGAACAGAACGACCAGATCGAAAAAATGAAAGTGTAGCAATAAAAATCAAGCAAATTAGTGGTAAACATTCCTAAAAGTTGGTCAAAATCAAATAAACAAAACCAACACGAAAAACTCATTATTTTGTAAAAAAAAAATAGTCTATCAAAATATGAATTATATAAAATTAAATATTGTTTTATAAAGTTATATTATTAAAGTTAATTCATAACACCGTAAAATAAACAAAAAAGTTACTTATATAAAAAACAATCAATTTGTATTAAATTAACAAACAGTCACAAAAAGATTTCACTTCAAAATACGTTCAAATTAATTTATTTTAACACGCACAATAAGCCCTCTATGGGTATGAGTTCTAAACTATGCTAACGGAGGAAGCCAATGCAATCGCCATGCAGATATCCTGACGGTTGTCAAATCCGGAAGGATAAGATGGTTGAGTCACATGATGAGGATGGCGGACTCATGACCCCATGTCAGTGACCCGTTTGGCACGAGACGTAGAGGAGCACAGCGAGCTCGTTGGCTGGATCTGGTGGATCCTCTTTGCGACGTGCTCAACCCTGAGTAGGCCGTTAACGATTCATACTCGATAACGAGTAGGGGGACGATTCATTAAATTGCTTTTTTGTGTTTTTGATATTTGAAAAAAAAAATTCAAATCACATGCCTAACGTAAAGAACGCAAGTAAACAAAATGTTTTATAAATTATAAATAATTTTCCGTCTCATCAAACAACTTTCCTGTTTGGGATGAATACAGTGACACAATTGAATTGGTTATACTGCGGCGGATGTAAGGAAATTGATATCGTTCCCCAAAAAGAAACAAAAACATACAAACGTGATCACATGATCTATATACATGCAACTGGTATCAGTATGGCTTTGTCATCAACCATCTCGACAGAGAAATCGATCACACACAACACCTTCGTCGATTCAAACGGAAGCCGGCAGTGGAATATAATATTCCTAAAAAACAGTCCGAAAAATGATACGCGCGTCCGTGCGACGCGTTTCTTTCTTTGGCATAAGCCCGCGCCGAGGTTTTGTTTTTCTCCGTGACCTAATTTGAACGAACCTGAGGGCGACACGTGTAGCTTACAGGACCTCCGACAGTATTGGAACAAACGCTAGACGAATGCAGTGAACACAGTGCATTGAAACGCTGTCAAAACGTCGTGCTCGTTTGCATCCTTGCATTCATGCATGCATGCAAATAAGCTTTGGTCAGAGCTATTTCACACACACTGGAAGGGACCAGGCATGGGATGCCGGTCCTTTTGCTGCTTTCGTTCTAATTGACACTTGAACAGCAATGTAGCAGCTGTCAATCAATGTCCGAAACGTACGTCCACGGGGGTCCCAAAATCCGATAATATCTTCCGATTTCGATTACGATACGTAACATTTTTCTGTTTTTTTTTTGCTTGCTAGGGGGGAGAACAATTAAACACCCCATTAATGTACGTTCACTTTACTGCGGAATGTATTTTTTGTTTAGTTTTGTTGCTGCTTATTTTACGATAGCCTGCCCCGGACAGCGTGCGTTAATGCGATGATATGAAAATAGTGTCGAAAAAAAGGAATACAAATAAAAAATGATCCTCCACGGGAAGTGTACCTTTAGGGTCCGGCATACGCCCGCTACCCAATACAAATCAGCCCGAGGACGTGAATCGGTGCTCAGAAAGGATCGAAATGGATCGAAAATCGGTCAACGGCCAATTTGCTTCTGACCGGTACGGATGAGATTTAATCCGCTTTTGCTCACAACGCAGCGACCGATCGACGTTTGGTTGTTTTGTGGGGTGAAATGGTGAAGGTAGGAATAGGACGGCCGATGGAAATAGCAAACGCACGAATGCACGTTGGACAATCGACACGAGACCAATCTAGCAGCTGGTGTTGCCGACTGTAGGGTTCGATTATTGGTTTGCATTTCTTTGACCGTTTCGGGTTTTTGTTTGCATCCCAGAAAAGGTTCAGTTTAACCTTAAACAGTAGCGCGGTTCCGAAACTGGAGTTCAATGAAGAAACTTTCACTTTCAAAATCATGATAACATGTTGCTGTATTTATTTGTCTATAATTTATAAATTTAACAATATAAAATTGTTCTATATACCTTAAATTTAAACTCAAATTTTTCTAAAGTTATTACATCGTTTTAACAAATCAATAATACACTTGCAGACAATCAGCACTTAATGCAATTAATGCACTTTCAGTTAAGTTAACTATCTTGCTATATCTTCTCTGCTTTTTTTCCTCTTTTTGTCCAATGTATGATGTTACTTTTTGTTAGAAAACTTACTTACAAAACAACACACAAACCCATTTAAAAATGCACATCCTAATAGTAGAAAGTTTTCTTTGAAGAGTCCTGCCATTTTGGTTCGATTATTTGCACGATAACGAAAGGAACTGCGCATGAGCATAAATGAAAATCCAAAAACAATCTGCTTTCATAGTAGTGGTGAGATAAAATGCCAAAAGATGCAAAAGATGTCTTTTTTTCTTCTTCCATATCTGTATCCAATAATTGAAACAAATAAAGTATAATCCTATTCAAAACTACACAATTTCTTTTTACCTCTTGATATACAAAGTAGAATATTACAAAGCTATCATTGAGTTACAAATGGTAATTCATGAAGGCTCTTTTCCACTGCATAAATAATGCATTTTAATGTACTGCATTTTTGTAGCACTATTGTTTAACTTAACCCTGAAATGTCCAATTTCCTGTGGATAAATGCATTAGGAAATATTTTTTTAAGTTGTCTTTTCTTTTCAGAAAAATATTCAGTATCTTTCGGGTTCTCATTAAACAGTGACATCATATTATAACTTTTAGCTACTTAAAAAACAACTCCCATCATAAATGATAAGTTCTTTGATTAATTAGCAAACGCTATAAAAGAAAAAAGTATTAAAGATTGGTGGTGTGTACCTCAATAGAAACAATGTCAGATATATTTATCTGATTTAATTTTTTTAATCTTAATAACTATTCTATGCACAGCATATTTACAGAACTGTACACAAAGATTCAAAGCAGTGTAATCCAGATCAATTCTAAATTCGCTAGCCTTAAATGTTACCTCGTAAACTACTAACATCCAGGTCAACAATCATCATTGTACAAAATTATTTTTCTTTCTACGGTCAATTCGAAAAGGACTTCTTCCCATCTCCTAGCTGTCACGTGCCCCTTGCATAATCTGTCGTCAGTTGTTTTCGTTCGTCAACCTGAACCTTACCTTTCACTGACCGCAATGCAAACAACTAGCCTGATTCCTGTTGACAGGACAAAATGTGTTCGGATTAAGCAATGAAAGCACTTCATGGGCTTTCTTTGTCGTGTCCTTACTGCCGTCACTTTCGCTACATCTTCATCCATCATTTTCCTCACTCATAATCGATAATGTGAACCGAATCTTGTCCACTTGTGTCACGTTTTACAATCGGAAGCCATTTTGTTTCGTGTGTTTTTTCCCCGGATATATCCTTGTCCAAGTCCGCTAAAAAACGGGGCGTTGAATTGTTTCGATAAAAAAGCATCGGTTGATGTTGATTGGTCGTTTTTTAGCATCGCAGCTCAAAATGCAGCTCTTTCCATTCCTGCATGCGTACCGGAGCAAACAATTTCGAAACTACGACCGTTGGGTGTACGTGTAAAATTCGTCCTGCCGCTATCGGAGGGGTGCGTTTTAGTTCACCCTCCGGTTGTTGACTTGAATACGAACAGCGAGGATACACGAATGGTCGTTGCCTGCATCTGCAAACCGTGTAAGGGGGAAATCGGAAATGCATCGCGTGCTAACAGCCGGCCGGATAATAATGGACGGAAAGCGGCAGGATTAAACGAGAGGGATGCAAATACACCAATGCAAGAGATCTGCGGCTTTGGTCGGTGTTAACGTTTGGGTGCGTTCCCTACGAAGAGGGTGCATGAAAAATGGAAAACATTTCTAGGGAACGCATACTACTGCTGGTAATGATGGTGGAGATGGTGGTGGTGGTGGTGATAGGAGAAGATGAAATAGGGTCAGGACGGTAGGTCAATGCCGTTTTGCACCGTATGTGGGTGCGAGGATTGTTGTCAAATTTTCGATTCGATTGCCAGTATCGGCTTCATGGAGCGATTTTTTTTTGTAATTTACATGATTTTATTTACAAAATAAATCAAAACTTTATATTTCTCGAGGTATCCAAATATTGTTGATTGTTTTTATTTCACTCATTAAAACGGTTTCAGTATTTTAATTGATTGTTTTTATTTGTCATTAAAAAGAACAAAATTCCTTTAATTCTATCTACCCTATGTCATGCTATATTTAACATTTATCTTGTTTTTAAATCGTGCTTTATGTTTGTCTATCTCTTTATTATTTCAAGTTAATCACAAAGAACAAGGCGTTTGTCTATCTCTTTATTATTTCAAGTTAATCACAAAGAACAAGGCGTCCATAGAGTTGTGTAAACCGCTGTATAACCTCCTAGTACAGTCTATTGTTATTTCGAATGATGAAACTGGCCGCTTGTCAAAGCAAATCAAAAACAAAATCAGTTTAGATTACATACAAATAAAGCAAAGTTTCTGGGTAAATTTGTAAGAAATCACTCTGATACTATCGTTTAACATAACATCACGTCAAACGTATCGAACAGTTCTGTTAGTATTACTCGCATTAAAAGTAATGCATCTTGTTATTATATTCGGATGCCGCAAATATTCACTTTAAACTGTCGATTTATAACGACGTTAAAATTCGACTATATTTCACTACGGTCCGAAAGCTAATACCCCATCTCCTAGTCCATCTTTCTTATTTATCAGCACGGTTCGCTCCCGATTCCTGCCAATATAAGGTAAAGATTTGCATTTATCAGTTATCTGCGATCGGCTCTACAATCGATCTTTTTTGGTCCCCCGCACTATTTTTCTCCTAATACAGGATATCGTTAAGCCAGATACAGGGCCCTCTGTTGGCCGCTAGCTGCAATCTCTCTATTCTCTTTCTTCTTAGAACCTACTTTTCCTACTGAACCGTCGAACCCGTCTACTTATGGTTGACAATTGCCATGGCAAGACCTGTTAAAGTCCTTTTTTACTTGAATGGATGTTCTGGAGGAAGGTGCGGAGCTTTTGCCTTCGCCACTTTTGACAGCCATGTCCCTTGACTACGTTGCTGGACCTATACATTTTTTTCCAAAATGACCTCTTTTGCTGTACTAAGTGGATGTTCTCTTGGTGTCGAAGAATCGTTTGTGAAGATTTTTACCGGGCCATTATGGGGAATTTCACGAAAGGAAGGAGTCGAACAATGCTTTACTTTTCGCCTTACTTACTCACACCATAGCTGGCATTTTTAAACGCCTGCATTAAAAATGCAGAATTTTAGAAGTGCCTTGCTTTATTTTACCAAATACAAATTTGAATCATTCCCTGCTCCTCTCCGCTACATAACGCTGATCCCCCTTCCTCGTTCCAGTGTTACGGAATAGTTGATTGATCCCTGATGCTGCGAATATGAGAATGGTTGTATAGTTAACCCTTATGTCTACACCCAAATATCTTTCTGTGGTATTAAGTGATATTAATGAAATAGTTATTCGTCCAAACATTCCAATTTCATAATATAGTTAAAATTGTTTTACTGCTTATGAAATAATAATGATAAAATTTTTGAAATAGTAAATCTGCGACAGCCACTGAAGCATCATACGTATGATATTGTACTTGTGAAAAAAACGTAATATGGAAGACGGAAAGTTGAACTCTTGTTAACATTTTGTTACATGAATTTCTCCAGATTTTCACTCAATAGATTTTAAGATAGTGCTAAAATGAGGCACATTTTTTCTTATCAGTACTAGATAACAAATTATTTGCTGTTTTAGTTCAACAAAAGTCTGAAGCAAAAGGAGTTAATTGCACAGCTTTTGTTAAAGAAAAACACGAGAACTCATATTTCTCGTATGTATTGGAAGACAATTCATATGAAAACTCTACATCATCACATCATCAAAGATGTAAACCAAAAAAACAGCTACGGTTACGGAAAAATATTTTCGTTTTCATAATTACACACCTTACAATTCCGGTTTCATATTTACACATCCTTTCTTCGGATATTTAAAAATGTTCAAAATTTATGTGATCGTTATGTTTGCCGATATCTTTGCAGTAAAGATTTTCTGTATTTGTATAAATATTTCCACTCGTTTCCCATAATTACGCACGTGCACATTCCGGTTTCATATTTACACACTCTTTTTTCGGATATTTAATAAAACCCACAATGTATGTCGATATTTTTTTTCAGTAAAGATTTTCTGTATTTTTATAAAGATTTCCACTCGTTTCCCATTCACGCACGCATATTAGCTGACGCGGACACATTTGTCCGTTGCCCAGGTTTCGCACACTAGCATTTTTCACTTACGACTACAGCAGTTAATTATCCTTTTAGTCTTACTTCATATGTTCTTGTTTGTTTAAATTATTATCAGTAAGGTAGCGTTCGTATTTGCTTCATCGGCGTATCGGTTAAGGATTATTTCTTTTTCATTCATAGTTTTCCTCTTCCTTCGTTTTATTTGTGTGTGTGTAATACATAACATATCCTTTCCTTTTCCAAGCCCAGCTGCGAGATGCTGAGTTGCTTCTATTCCATTTTTGTTTTTCATACTATACAAGCACAAACGGGGTTTGTTATACTCTCTGTTATCAACTATTCGAAAAAAGTGGTCCTGCAATCTATGTTAAGCTACGGGTTTAGCAGTTCACGCTAATGCTAATGCGCTAATTATTCCACTCCTTTGCGTTGCATTCCTTTGCTCCTTGCTTTAGGACAATAATAATGATAGTAATAAAAAAAACAAACAAACAAAATACACATTTTATCAGGAGCATTTCCTCACGCCCGTTTTACGGTGGCTCTTAACGAATTAAAATGCTTGCATCGTGTGTTTCAGCGTGCCCGGTTTGCTCACCTCTTTACCTTGCCTCTTTTCACTATCCTAGCACGATGTGAGATGCAACATAAAACGAGAATAAAAAATTAACGCACTAATTCAATTAATCAGTCAGTTTTGTTGTTTTTCTTCTCTCCGGGCAATGAGAATCCTACGGTCAGATCCCACCCCATACATGGGATGGCCAACCAATCCCGAAGTGCTCTTACAATCGTAAAAAAAATAACGTATGAAAAACGTGATGGAAAATGATCAACATTTCTCGGTTTTCAACTCGTCGTTCCGAGTGTATTTTTTTGTTGTAATTTGATAGTGCGCGTATCATTGTATATTTATCTGTATATGTTATCATGCTAGTCCTTTTCTCGCCCTTTTTTTTCTCCTTCGCTTATCGTAGAATATCCTGTTATGGTTTTGATCTTCGCGAAGATCGCAACTATTGCAGACTTAATGGCTAACACAATCGCTTTCTTTTCTAACCTCTAAACACAAAAGGAAACGGGGGGAAAACACAAACAAAGATCAACGACCGGAAAACGATAAACAAAAACTAACAAACATAAAACGAAGATCTTATTTTTTTAAGGAAACTGAAAGCATGGTTCCGTGACGATCAGGACCGTGACATTTGCAGCTCCAAAAGCCTCAATCGCGATTGACGTTTCGTGTTTATGTGTGAACTTTTCTGCGTGTGCTGATGTATGCGTGAGATGGATAGGTTAAGGTTTTACGGAAGGAATACACCGTGTGCGGGACACAACCCGACGTACATCAAACAGGAAAACAGGATGAACTAAAGAATGGAACCATCTGTAGCTGGCTAGCTGATCTGGCTAACAGACGGGAGTTTGTAATTTTTTAGAATCGGTTTGGCCACTGTTTCAAGCATTGATTGCCATTTTCATTTGCAATTGATCTCTCCCTTTTATGTCTCTATCCTGGCGTACCCTAGAGTTTTGGATTGAGTTACGACTACATGTAGAATGCGGCTTAGATTCTGTACTTGATTCTGGTTGGAAAAAAGAGCATCCACAATTCTAGCGATTCCTACGCGATTTAGCATTCTGATTTGTTTGTTTTCTCTTACGGTGTTGCAATAACTTTTATTCTGTTTGTTTTATTTGTATAAACTTTTCTTATGATTTTTCCTTTTTTTTGTTACTTGATATTTCTTATTTTCATTTTTTGCTTATTTTATTGTTGCTCTTACAGAGGCAAAGGTGTTAAGGGTAATGTTTGTGTTTAATCATAACTGTAATATCCTTACTCTGTTGTTCTTTTCATCATGTTTTTACTCTGTTCACTGTCCGTTTAATATTTCTTCCCCTTCCCAGGTTTTAGCACCAAACGAATAATTCTGTTTTTCTTTTTATACATGTTTTTTTTGTTTTCATTTTCTTTTCTAAACGATTTTCCACACATTTTCCCCGTTCCATCTCTTTCATCGCACTTCACTCGCAATAAAGTTTAGTTTATAAATGTTTGTTTTTGCTGTTACTTTATCTTCGTAAGTTTTCTTTTCTTTTTTTTTTGTTATATAATTTTATTCATTAATCTAAATCTTAACTCTGAGTAATAGTATTAGTACCGCGATCCACGACAAAGGGAGTAACCCTTTGCGGGATGTGCACGGTTTTGAAAAAGCACCGATCTTCAGCTAAGTTGTGAATTGTAATTTTCAATTACATCCGTACACCTGTCTCTGTCCTTTGTCTGTCTGTTTGTGTGTGTGTTGTGTGTGTATCGTGGTAGTACTGTAGTTTAGCTTAAGGTTTTCTTAATAGTAAACATTTTCTCTCCGCATCGCTTCATCAAATTCACTCGTATATGTTGCTAAGGTCACCGCCATCATTCTCACCTAACATCTAATCTGTTTTCCTGTTTCGGGGGATACGAATCATACACCAAAACACAACGGAAATGGAACAATGCGTGACAAACCACCATGCACTAGGTAAATGTATGTTACAATCCGCTTCCCAGGCTGTGTGTCCCATCGCTCACACCCGTTCACGAAGGAAAACTATCAGTCAGTCGAGTGGTTCGAGCGTTTTCTGCCGGATTCGGTACCGAACAACGGCACACCAAACCGGTCCCACACACACACGCACACAAAAAACGAGCGATGTGAAACGAACGAACAACCTAAATATCCCTAATTGCTATCAGACTTCAATTTTGATCTTTGATGCGTTTCGGTTTCCTAATTATGTAGATCTATATTATATTTAGATTTATATATATTTCTAACGGTAGCCCTTCGTAGTTTATTTTTTTGCACGCATAAAACGCTGGGAGTCTTATCATGGGGCGTTCTTAGTATCTACGCTTCTAAGCGCCACACATCATGCACACGCATTGCAACACAGCAAAACAAAAACAAACAAACAAAAGGAATTTAATGTTCCGAAGGGAGGATAAACGAAAAAAAGAACAATTTTGATCACAAATTCGAACCTAGGTGGGGACACCCGGCGAACACCCCACGGATGCTATTACAGCCATTATATACATGCGCCAGCCCATGGATCAACAAACTCGTTACATGCTAACTGGATAAGTTACGTTTCTTAAGACCACTTAATAGTATCGCCCAACAGCTTATATGCGAGTGATGCACATTCGTTAAAAACAAGATGATCTACATTTCCCGCACATTTCGGAACAATAAATATAAATATATGTATAGTGCAAAACAGGTTTGTTTCGACGACGTGTTTTTTTCGGCTCAATCTCATTCAGTTTGAGCAGCGGGGTTTTGTTTTTCCTTCCCTAAGAGTCGTATCACACCGGGCTACGTACATTCGATCACCATCGGTTGGCTGGACTCGATCACACTCGGGCGGCTGGTGGGTTCATGCTGGGAGGCAGATGATCCCGATCCACCACCACCACCCGTTCCGTTCGTGTTCGGTTGCACCATATGTCCACCGTAGTGTAGATGCGGTGACGGTAGATTGTGGTTGGTACTGTTGGGACTGTTATTGTTGCTCGTACCATTACTACTTGGGCTCGCGCCATTCGTGTGCTGCTGTTGGATTTTACCCGCCGACACCTTGTGTATGACCTGCTCGGAATGGTGATGCGACATTCCGGCGTGTGGATGATGCGGGTGTGCTGTCGGTTGGGCAGAAGATGTGGCCGTCGTTGTCTGTACCACGCCCGGTCCCGTTCCATGGTGCGATGCTGGAAGGTGTGACATTTCGTAAAACTCGCGACCACCTTCACCGTCCGGTTGACCGTCCTTATCTGTACGGGAGAGCAAAACGCAAATTAGATATGGCGAAGTTCACTGGCGCAGTTAAGCAACGCGATACCTACCTAAACACTCGGACGTGGCCGCTGCAGCCATTGCCAGTTCCTCCTCCAGATTGTTCGGTTTGCAGCTGGTCGTCTTCCAGTGCGTACGCAACCCGGACGCACTGATGTACTTCTTATCACAGCCCTGGCACACGTACGGCCGATCGTTCGTGTGTAGCCGCTTGTGCAGCTTCAGGTGCACGAACTGGGTAAACTTCTGCGGGCAAAGATCACAAGCGTACGGTTTCTGGCCACTGTGCAGACGGAGATGCGTCTTCAGGTTGGACGTGGACGAGAAACGTTTCTTGCAGATGTCACACTGATGTGGCTTTTCGCCCGTATGCACCAGATGATGCTTCTGCAGGTGGGCCAACTGGGTGAAGGATTTCGTGCAGACGTTACACTTGAACGGCCGCTCGCCCGAATGCGTCCTCAGGTGCACCTTCAGGTTCGACAGCTGACCGAACGTTTTGCTACACACGTTACACTCGTAGTGCATCTTGCCGTCACGTTTCCGCAGCGGATAGGGCAGACTTCGGTAACCGCGCGAATTGGGACTGCCCGGGCTCATCGGGCTACCGCTGCGAGAGTACGATCCACCGTCCGGGCTGAGACTGCTCGGTGGTGACACGCGACCGGGCGACATATGCGTGAGCGGTGTTAGCGGTTGCATCAGCGGATGTCCAAGCGGTAGCTGACCTTTCGATTGCAGCTGTACAAATCCGGACGGTTGGGTTGGACCGGGTGGACCGCTCGGTAAGCCCGGTGATACCGTGCGCATCGGGGTGGTCGACGATGTCGTCAGTCTCTCGTAATGCCCTCCGTTCAGCGGCGGACTGTAGGTGGAGCTGGAAGCGCTATTGATCACACTGGCCGATCCGTTCGATGTCGTGTAAATACTGCTGCTACTGTAGCTCGGCACTGGCGACTCGTACGGTACGGGCGAGTGTGTCCTGTGGTGATGTTGCGGGTGATGTTGCCCACCGTGATGGGGATGATGCGGATGCAGATGATGATGCTCACCCGGATAAACGAGGGGTGAGGGTGAGGGCGATGGGGCCGCTTCCTCGCGATCGTGCAGCCGATCGTGCCCGAGGTGGTAGCTGCTCTGGTGCGGTTGCTGATGCTGCGCATGATGCAGATGATGATGGTGCGGGTGATGGTGCAGATGGTGATGGGGCAGATGGTGGGCGAGATCCGCATGGTCCGCCTCCTTCGGTTCCTGCTCGAGCGGCTGAGATCGGGTGGTGGGCTCGGTTGGCTCGGGTGCCGGATTTTGAGAGCTCGAGTCCGGACTGCAGGCCGTTCCGTACCGTTGCGACTTCTTGTACGAGTAGGCCATCTCGGTTGGTGAGGTCGGAGGCGGTGTTGCGTTCGGTTGCCGCCGGTGTGGATCATCTACGGACGGTGCCCGATTGCTACCGGTCAGTATGGTCTCGAGGATCGAGCTCGAGCTCGGCGGAGTGTAGCGGATGAAGGTCGCCGGTGAGGTGGACGTCGGTTCTGCCTCGTAATAGCTCTTCGTCAGCGGGACCACAACCGTTTCGGGCGTTGTGTCCAGCACAATCACGGTACTCGTAGCAGGTGTCACCTCGCGCATACCCGGTCCCATCGGTTCGGCACTGACCGGACCAACCGTTGCCACCGCTTCTACCTCCCGTTCGGTTGCCTCCAGCTCTGGTTCTACCTTGAAGTTTTTGCTGTTGTTCTTAAACTCGTACTTGAGCGGCATCTTCATCTTAACCTTCCGGTACTCATTCTTGTCACACGGCTCGGTCGTGCTTACCTTGTGCTGGCCTACGCTCGTTTCCTTCGGTTCGATCGCCTTCTTCGAACAGTCCAGCACATAGTTGTGTTCGCTTTCGCTATCGCTCGAATCCTCCGGTGGTGTGAATCCATCCTCATGGTACCCATTGCTGTGGTAGCCCTCATCCGACCGTACCGAACCATCGTTCGGTGTCAGTTGATGTTCGTACGCCGTTTCCTTCGTTTGTGAGATTGGTGAGTCGGCGTCCACCTCTTTGACACTTTCCCGCAGCAGTGGGCTTTGCTCACGGATCACAATGCGTATTGGAGATCGATCGCGTAGCGATTCTTCTGTTGCGGCAGTCGCACCAACCGCGGCGGAACCCCCGTTCCGGGGCTCCCGCAGTACGGTTTGATGCAGCGCGTGATGCTTGGCGGAAGGAACATGACCATGACTGGTTGGTGGGGCGGGCGGCGATGGACTCGGCGTAGGCGTACTGCGTACCATCGCTGGTAGGTATAGGCCCATCACGTGCTTCACATGATTGTAGGCTACCTCCGGTGGGACGGGTTGCTTGTACGTCTTCTTTACCACCTCCTCGCGACAGATGGAGTAGGTCGCACGCTCCGGATCAATGTCGTACCCGAGCCGCTTTGCGAAGTCGCGACAGTACCACACCATCAGCTCCTCGTTCGGCATGATGTCGCGTATCGTGTAGAAGTAGATGTGTTCCTGATGCTGGCAGGCGACCAGATTCATCACCGAGAAGCTGTACGCGGACGCTACGTACCGCATCCAGTTCGACTGTGCTGTATCCGACCCGTCCAGATAGTAGAAATCACTGTCCTTAAATATCTAAAACAAAAGAAAACCACCCCGAGAAAAGAAGGTTCGATTGAAGTGGATGCCTTTTACGACCAGCGCCCAGAGAGAGTGAGCGTTTTTGGGGACAATCATTCCTCTATATTACAAATCGTGTTCATAAGTACCTTGATATTCCCATAGGAAACGTGTCGCAGTTCCTGCACCTGCACGGGGTTTAGTTATGGGGTTAGATGGCGATAGGATGACCAGTTGAGGGTTAGAGGTTCAGAATTAGAGTTGATTGTTTGGTTTGTTTTTTTTCGGTTTTTTGGTTTGTTTGTACACGTCAGTCAGACACGAGAAGCAGGAAGTTGATGTTATGGAAAAAGAAAGAAACATAAAGAGAAAATATAGATTATAGACAAAAAGTTCTCTGCCAAAGGCGCATAAGGAGGTTTTCTTCTGTGGTTCGCTGTACAACTAGGAGTATGTTTTATTTTCTACTCTATTAAGCGGGATGGGATTTCGACGAAACACAATAATTCCTCTCCAGACAACCGACAACAAAGGCTACCCTTAAACGGTAGAGTCACAGCATTAAACAAACGTCTTCAGCGAAGACGATCGTCCCTTTTTCGCGACAACAAAGAAATGGCGGCGAAAGTTATACCTAACACCCCCCCTGAACATCGCGAAAGAAAAAAATCAACATCGTCTGCATTATGCTTCAGAATTTTTCAGCTCTCCATTCATTTGTGTCGCTCTCTTTCACGCACACCGAGTTGCGCGAGAGTCGGGAAAATGTTTCCTTATTGTCGCGTTATTAGGAGAGGGTGAAAAGCTGTAGTTAGAGGAAAGAGAACGGACGGCCGCCATCCGTCAATTGACATAAAGGAAAAATCGTAACACTTTTCCAGCGAGATGGATAACTGCAACACCCTTCCGAATTTAGATTG
The DNA here is from genome assembly GCF_943734845.2 of Anopheles funestus. Classification (NCBI taxonomy): domain Eukaryota; kingdom Metazoa; phylum Arthropoda; class Insecta; order Diptera; family Culicidae; genus Anopheles; species Anopheles funestus. Next base: position 36,003,727 of record NC_064599.1, read on the forward strand.
GGGTAAGGTCAGTTTTGCAGCAAAAAGGGCATCGAAATTATTTATTTACATGAAATAAAGAACTGCAGACGAGCGTTTCGGTTTGTTTGTTTTTTTTTTATACAATTTGAAGGGGGAAAATATTTTTTTGCATTTTTATAAATACAAAGAACTCTATTGAGTGCATGCGATTGGAAAACAATTCATCTATATTGCGTGCGCTTTGAGCATAACTTTCCCGTTCGACAGGATGCTCATGCTCAAAATCATCTAGCATCAATTTCTAGAAGTTAAACCACCACCAAATCATGGAGAAAAAGTGACCAACAGACAGAGAAAGGGCCAGCAGGACAGAACGAAATTCCTTTGTCTAGTTGTACTAGCTTGCTTATGCATACGGAGAATTGTGGTTTCAACCACGAACAGAACACTTACCCTCCAAAAGTACCGCCATAGCTGTTTGTCACTGGGATGGCTCGGTGTACGGACACCCTCGAACGGACCGAATCTGGTACCCCGAGGGATGACGCCCGTACTCCACACACCTTCAGTCTGTGGAAGAAAGACGAATCGTTGTTAGAAAGTTTCCACTTTTTTATAATTTCCCTTCCCAAGTTAGCGCGTTTCAGCGCGTTGGAGAAAACAACGTACCGTGGATGTGGGCGTCGAGAGGACGAGGGAGGGTTTGAGCGTCAGGCTGCGGGGTAGTGTCTTTTCCGCCCGTCCCGGTACACCCTTCTCGCAGGGCATATCCGGCACGATGTAGACGGCCAGCCGCTCGAAGTCTTCCTCTCGCATACGCGTAACATCGTAGTCCTGCTGCGCGTTTGGCGTAACGCTTCGAGGGGGATTCGCTCCAGACATTTTGATTAACTGCTGCAAAGAAGAGGAAACAGAAGACAACAAAGAACAATAATTAGTGTACGTGTGTGCATGTGTGCCGCGGGAGCTTGTGTGCCCACAGTAAGCAGGGTGGGTTGAGACGAAGTGGCGAAGCGCTCAGATAAAGGCGTCACACACTAGCAAGAATCGATTGCAACTTTTCCACCTGTACGTCATGCCAATCCAGCTACCCAGTCCTCGTGTTAGCAATGGGGGAGAGCGATAGGGTGGTGGAAAATGCATCCTCCACACCTTTTGCTTCGCTTTGTTGTCTCAAGGTGAAGTGCCAGTGAAAGGATGCGATGGCGATGAGCGTACGATGCGGATGTCCAACCCCGTTGAGCGTCCTTGCAGAGAGCGGCGCGTATATAGGTTGCGTGAGATGGGATGGTATCGGAGGACGGAAAGGACACGGGACAGGGAATGAAAAATCCGACTCAAGGTCAGCACCGAACCACCGAGCACCGAGTGCGTGTGTGGGTTAGAGAGGGAAATCCCCCATTAAGGTTCGTGTGTGTGTGCGTTTGAGCAGGAGTGTGTATCCACCAGGAAGCAAATGTGTGCAAGCGAGCAAGCATCTAGGTGCAGTTATGCAATCCCTTCTAATCCTGATGCAGCAGCACGAAATGTGGTGAGCGCGTATGCGCTTCTCGAGTGACGCTCGGATGCTCCATGTCCACCCATATTCACCAGCACCGGTCGTACATATTTCCTTCATTTGTGGGACGGACGGACGGAACGGAACGGGTTGGAAAATTGCAGTTTTACTCTTTCCCTATTGTCCGTGGTCGCGACTGTGCACATGACTTTCGGGTAGAGAGGGAGGGAAAGTGACGAAGGCTTGACGGAATGGAGAAACCCATCCGTTACGTAGCAGCAGCCCCATTTTTGCGTGGTGAAGTATTCACGGCGTCTACTGCAGAAGCGTCGTAATTTATCGATTCGGTACAATTTCCCAACAAGATTACCATGGAAAACGGTGCGCTGCTTTTTTTTTCTTCTCTTTCCTGGCACCCTCGAACAAATAGGTGGCTTCCTATTGTTGCAAATGGTATTTCCCTCTTGTAGAAGTATGTGAAAAAACTGACCACCCTTACACGACTGCTACACTCGTCCTGCGTGATGTGTGTGTGTGTATGTGCTTGTGGAGAACTTCCCATTTGCTTCCATTGCTAGTTGACTGATTTACACCAGCACGAATGAAAGTGAAATATCAAAGGTCATACCAAATTAAACTCGTCCCCCTGTTAGCTCACGACCCCACTCACACGTTCACCCACTAAACAAATGTCCATGGTGTCCAGGTGTGTCCGTTTTTAACTTATCGTTCTTTAGGTGTGTGTGTGTTTTTTTTTATCAAACTGTATGGAGTTTATAGCATTTCAAGGATATCACGCAAACGGACCTCTCCGGCACCATCCAACACACTTATGCAACGACACTGCAGAACAAATGCATCAAACCACATTTCAACGGTTATTCGGTGCTTCTACCGCACACAAACATCGCCGGTACCAACCTAGTGCCGAAAGGATGACCGAAACATTGGACAGCGTAAGCGTTTTCGTCACACTCTTAGCAGTACTTCACACTTCTCCAATCAGAATAAACTCCTTAATGCCTTTTCTAGCACATCAAACATTCTTCAAACGGAAGGAAAAACTATCTGCTTAAAAGGAAAAAGCAGTCACCACGGTACAAAATGTCACCAGTTGTGGCAGCATCCACCTTCGCACGATCGTACGTACGCACTTTTAAAAACTGCCAACAAATGGTACAGGAACAGGCGTGAAAGGCGTACTAAAAACCTAACGTACTGCTTCATCACGGAAGCGGTAACGCTTTAAAACACCCATCGCCCGATTCGATCGATCCACACACACACACACACACTTCCGAGGACCTTCTCGACTGCCAAGGGTTGAGTGAGGAAACATCAAACCCTGGGACGGATGGGCCGTGTGGGACGCGCAAACTGTCTTGCTCTCATTTTGACGGAAGCGACAGCTTCGCAAAGCTTGACAAGGAAGCGGATGCCAGGACAGTGGTGTACACTCCCAATACCGACCGACCGACCGACCGAGAGCCGAAAACACCTCCACTACTGACCCAGTTTTCACTGCAAAATCCTTTTTGCTGTTCCAAAATGTCGCTTACTGTCCCTTTCTGACGCACGCACATTTTTGCGCTTTGGCGAGAGTGTGGTGCATAGGTCGGGAAAACGTTGCACAAAGTTAGTTGGGATAGGTCCGGGATGCAGACATCCTCTCAAGCCATCAGCTAGTGTACTATCGTGCCATCACGTTCGTTCCTCCGAATAAGGATATGTGCACCGGAGATGAGATTGGAATCCTCTCGGAAAGTGCTCTCGATGCAGCATCCGAAACTTGAGAGCGACAGATAGAGAAAGAGAACCAGAAAGTGTGTTTTTGTGTTTTTTTTTCACTTGCAAAACCAGTGCTCCCAAACATGGAAAGTGCTCCCCGAAAGAAACATCCGGAAGTGGTTGTGGTGGTTGATATTTTTTTATTATTATTTTTCCCCCATTTCACTCTCGCTTTGGATGGATTTTCCAACTCGTTTCAGCATCTGCAAGAAGGATTTGCTTCTCTTGCTTCACAGCAACAATCCGTTTGCTGCTCTGCGCATAAACAATCGTCAATTGAAATGAAAACCCTAAAGAAAAAAAATCTTACCGAAACTCTTTCTTTGTGTCTCGGAATGTTCTTTTAGCCTGCCAGGTGCCAGGAGAAAATATAACGGGTGCGGGACGGGGGAATGCATCAACGAAAACAAAACAAATCACACTTGTTTTGCTGTTGCTAGGTTAGGTTTTACTTTTATCCCTGCTGGTGCTTAACCGCATCGTAAAGCGTTGTTACCTGATGCCTGCCTTTAAGTGTCTTCTAACCACCAAAAATACATTCACCATCGGCTTTTCATTCGTAACCGAACATGGGGTGGGAAGGCAAGCAGGCAGAAAAGGGCGTGTGCTTGTGTGGGGGTGCGTTTGTTAAAGGGGTCGTAAAGGGTGCAAATGCAAATTGCGTCCAAGCGGTCAGCGGCAATTGAGATTCCTAATAAACTTTCATCACTTTATTTTTAGCCACAACCCGCTCACCCTTGCGAACAAACATCCACCCTTCGTTGCAGTCGCGTTAGTACGCTACACTACACTAGCTGGGAAGTAAGTGCATCGAACGAGAGCGAAAGAGCACGAACGATGCCTCGCAGACAGTCACGAACCTGCGGCCCACACGTTCGACATCGGCCGATCGGTCGATCGTACATTAGCTAGACTTTTAAACAGCGAGCGATTTTTGGGAAGCGCCAACTCGCTGCGTGGGAAAGCGGTAACGAAGGGAAACCACCCGGCAATGCACCCGAAACTGTATGCCAAACAGGAAAAACCTTCACTGAAATTCTTACCCCTTTGAGGCGTTCCGTACCGTCCGGAGATCTCTAATCCGCGTCGCGGTTTCCCATCCAATCCCTTCAAATCTCACCGAATGGGACAGACTTTTCATTACGAACCGTTGTGTGCGTGTAGAAATGTGTGCATCACGAGTTTATATCCTCCCAGTCGCCATCTTGACGTGGTGCGAATTTTCATCACCTCCCTTCCCTTTTTTGTTGTTGGCGGATGCTGCTCCCCCCGGGAGAACGGTAAGGGTGAGCGGCTTTGCCAAAAAAACGCAAACTACGGTGATCGCACGATCAAGGTTAGGGCGTTTCAAAGCCCTATCGTTGAATGACCGGTTTCAAGTTTGAAGCTGTAGTTTTGTCCCCCCTCCCCAAATTTTCTCGTCCCGCTTGGTTCATCAACGGCAGGATGACAGATAGATGATGGCGGAACAGAATTTGCACGCTGAACGTACGCGAAAAGTGAAGGTTAGCGAACGAAAATCATGTGAGAATGAAAGATGGAGCTGTGGCTGATGGGAGGTTGCATTATGCAAGTGGAAGCTGAAGTATCAGAATGATGAATGGTAACTTTTGGACACATTCATAATCGAATAATCGAATATTAAGAAATGTTTCATAATTTGAGAAAGCTTTGGCAAGTAGTAGAAGCGAAAATGTGATATGTTTTACTTGTAAGGAAAGCTTTCAATCTATTGCAATTGTAATTTTACTAGACGACTTATCGGCATTTAAGTGACAGAAAACTGAGAATCATCGATCCTTAGAACATCCTTTAAAAAGTACATTATATCGTCGATTATACGTGCTCTTCAATACTCCTCAAAAGAAATCATTAACTTTTATTCAAACTTGAGCATAATGATTCATTCACTATGCAATGCACCGTTTCATTTATTGCCGTCATTGTTTTTGCAATTTATTTGTCAAATCGCTTTTTAAACTGTCATTTACGAACATGAAGCACGAATAATCCGACACCGGGTTAAAAATGAAATGGAAAAAAAGGAAACGAAAAAGTATGTCCATGTTTATATGATGCAGCTTTTATAGTCATTTATATGGATTTTTAATATCTTATCTTATCTTATTATCCCTTTCGGTTGCACACTGCTTACCGAAAATAGTTTTTAATTTTTCAATTCTGTTTTCACTTTTTCACGCAAACACAATTGAGGGAAAAACACGTTCTACACAAAATGTAACCTTTTTTGTTGCACTTTTATCCGGTGTTGTTCATTCAGTAATTAATAATAAGCAATTAACGATCATACCGGCAGTCATAGGTTTGTGCCGGTATCATTGCACCATTGTAACGATCGATGTACACACTCACACACACACATATGAACGAGCGCACGATCCGTCTAGCATCGCACTTGTAACTAATCGTCGCGCGAGTCGATACCGTACTGGCAAAACGTATCGAGCCCGGTTGTTCATCCCCCAAACAAGCACAACAACACACAGCCGCGATGCGCGACACACCGTGCGAAAAACGCACCGGCGCTTGATGCGGAAAAGCGAGGGTACGGGAATAACGCATCCCACCTTCGGTGCTGTTTGCCAAAGCGGAAACTCAGCGCAAAAAGCGCCTATCCATCCGGTATGTTAGCATCCGTCGAACCTATCCGGCGGGTTCGCGTACTAAATGGTTCATTTCTGATTTCCATACTGATCACTAACAAACAAACAAATGCACCAAAAACCAAAACATGTACGTCGCGTCTGACAGGAGAAGGAGATGTATCTTCAAAAAATTTCCTTACCCGATACCGGTACGTAGGTTTCGCTATTCTTTCAACCTTGGACGCTCAAATCTGCTACCCTTACTGTGGTATTTGTTATAAGTTCGTGTCAATTGGAAATCTCGGTTCCCACCACTATACTGTCAGTGGCGCATTTTAGAGATCGTCGATCAGTTGCAGTTTGAGTGCATGTACCGCCTGCAGTACATGTGTCGTACAGACAGAAGCACGAGACGAGACGAGAGCGCCTTTCCCACATTGCAACGGTGCAACAGCGGCCCGTACCGTGCGGCCGACTGGTCACTTTTTTATGGGTTATAATTAGGCGCAAGGTTAACCGTCTCCTACTAACGCTGCTCTCCCGAATATCTTGCCCGAATAGTTTCTGCTCACAGATGATGATGTTTTTGGTGAGGAACTAAAAGGGGAACGGCAAGTGAACGATCGCGTCACTACTCGTTTGCGAATGAATTAGAAAATGGAAGTGTAGAAGTGTACGTCAATATGTAAAACCGCGTCGGCGGCAATATAATTTATTTTATTATTTCGAAAAAATAATATAAAAAAAGAAATATAAGATCGGTTGCAATCCGATTGTATGTATGTCGTACTTTTTGCAACCACGTGTGCGATGGAGGCGCCCAGCCTTTTGTTTGAGCAGCTTTTGCAAGTTGTTTTGTTATGTTCTTGAGAAAATAAGAAAAATTTTTGTTTTAACACCGCATTCAAGTTCAAAACTCATATTTGCAAACGCACCTATTATTGCAGTGCAATCATTGAAACAACAAGCGACCTTCATAAAGCGGACGCATTTCATCCACGCGCCACCCACCAGCGGGAGTATTGCATTCCTCCGAACGATCTAATCAGAGAAGGCACGTGACAATGGAAACCGTTTTCTCTCGCCATCGTACAAACACACAGCCACACAGCACAACGTTGACGTTCGTGCGGATGATACGAGATATCGTTATCGAAGCAGTTGCATTTTTTCTCCCCCGTTTACTTTGTACACTGACCTTGAGCATCGATTCTCGCGTCCAAACCATCGGTGGACCGATCATGTTCTGCGTTTTGTTGATGGGAGGTTAAACAAGTACGCTAAATGCACTCGAAGATGAACAGCCCTGCCAGTGGTGACTCAATAAACTGGCCGTACAATTGCTTGAAGATTATGCGGTTGATTAAGGGTTGAGCGTGACGAACGGCATCCACTTACTTTCACTGTCAACTACTCTGTATTGCGTCGCCGTTTTATGACGAATCGCTCAGAATTTAGTCTTTTTACTTTTATTTTCCTTTCTACAAACTATCGTTCACTGGAGCAATATGCAAATGTGTCCTGAACGACATCTTGCCCACAAAAATTGAAACACATGAATAATTGCCACTACGATTCAGGGGACATTTGTCGGACTATTTGCTCATATTAGTAACCGCGGTTAGAAATCACAATCACAAACTAAAAAAAACTACCTTACAGATGTCGCGTAGTTCGATAATTATCATCCAAAAAAAATTGATGCAACGTATAATAATTCCACCTAACGATCTTCGTTACCGCAATGCAACTGATCGCCTGCGCTTCGAGCAGAATGTCGCGGCCCTGGATCGTGAGTGCCCGTGAGTGCCGTGCTCGAATGCATATACTACCCTTTCCCTCGGGGTTGCATATTCCCGGTTTTTGTTCCCATTATTTCTTGATCACTGCTTTTATTTTAGCGTGAATACAAAACATATACTGCCACGGATAAGGGTTTCCCGGAGTGCGTTATCAACGCCGTGGCGAGTGGAACTCAGATGAAGTGATTTTGTTTTTCTTTTTTTTTTGTGTTCACAATCAACGCCTCTTGCATGATCCTCTTGAGTGGTACGGAAATTTACTAGTTCGGTTTCACTTTTTTGCAACCGCACCAACCCTTTCAACACGCTCGAAGCTTCTCCCCTTTCGTTTGCGAGTAAACACAAAAGCCCACCGGCTTACAATGGGTCGCTAGTCAAAGTAGAATGGCGCGTGTATCGCTCACCTTAGGCGGCAATTGATGCAACCCAAGCCAACGGGCTGATAGAGTGCACTTTTGATTCGCAAACGGGGCACAATGTCAACAAGAGTGTTTCTAATATTATTTCCCTACCCCCTTTCCTTCTTCGCGTTTTGTACATCTCATCGTCACGAGTTCTTTCTCTTCTTCTGTCTCTCCGACTATGAAGCGGTTCGACAGTAAAAGGGTTCCAACCGCTACCTTTCGCTATATGCCTTTGTGTGAGATGGCTCAAGCTCTTATCAGTTGCAACAGCAGCAGCAACAACAAAAGCTAGACAAATGAACCATTCCGCACCACATCGATGTCCGGGATTTGCTAGAAAAAAGGAGCGAGAAAGAGAAAGAGAGAGAGAGAGAGAGAAGAAAATGGGGAGATGATAGCGCACGCAGTGTGAAGATGATTAGTGCGGGTGGGGAAGTGACCCGCTCCAATACACGAGCGGTTCGCGACCACTTGAGGTTTCGCCCCGAAGGCCTTGGAGGCGGGCGCAACAAGCGAAAGTAAATATTTTTCTCAATTCCCAGCCCCATTGCATCAGAAGCGCGTTGTTGCATCGACGCCCGCGGATGCTTGCCACCTTCACCATCTCCACCACCTGCAGCTGCACCGGAGGTAAACAATTGGACCAAACAATAAGGAAATGTATTGTGTCCCCCCAAGCACACACACACACACGGGAGCCGGATCGCCGCTCAATGGACACGAGCACTTGATTGAGCGCGACAATCGCGGGAACAGATGATGGGCGATGGGTGGTCACGTTTTCCGTCGACCTACACGTGATCGTCGAATGTCATCTCGCTAGCGCTTGCAATTCCACTTGCCACTCATTGTTTTCTAATGCGTGGCTGTGTGCGTGTACATTTGAATTTACTGTCAGCGCAAAACCAACTGATTAGACCCCTTTTTGTGTGAGCCGTTTCGTAACGTCGTAAATCTCAATCGGTTTTACTCAACGATCGTGGTGTCCTTCAGCTAGTGCTATTTCATATCGTGTTGTGAGGGAATAGGGTGGTGCGAATAATTAAAAATCCCCCCTAAAAATAAACACATTTGCTGACACATAAGTAATTGGTGAAGATGCTGTTTTATGTAATACTTATGTATGTTCCATATTTTACACACTGCAACGTACAAAAGAGAGCTTAAACTAGTTTGCTTAATAATTAAAAATAATTTTCCATGTAACATTTAACTAAATGTTGTGTCTATTCTTGGTTTTTGTTTATTGAGTTCCCAACTCCCATTTTCTCACCCTCCCAACTCTCAATTGTAGCATTGAATTGACATCACCCTTCCCCTTTGCATCACGTCCACCCACACTGTGACATTTCCTTACCCGATCTTTGGCGCGTGGCACCCTTATCCCAGCGAAACTACTGGAACTCGAGCTGTACGAGAGTGTTTCGCGTGTCCGACATATACGGCTGTATGTGTATGTGTATGCCTTAGAAGTAAGTTCTATTTGCCTTTTTTCCCGATTTACAATATTCCTCTCGGGAACAACTGGAATCTCGGGAGCGTCGGAAGTTGGCAGCGGTTGAGGTGAGATCGAGTGTTTTGGTGCATAAGCATGCCGCCTTATATAATCTATCGCACGTGTCGATTATAAATGCATCGATCTGGAGCGCATTATGCAAATAGAAGCTCACTTTAATGTGCTGATTATTAGTTTTGCGCTTTTTTGCAACTCAATTGATTATTTGGGAATATTATTAACTATTCAATCCTGTTATTAATAAGAGCTTTTATGGTTTGGAAATCCAATAAAAATATTATGTTGTTCATTAAATTTTTCTTTTTTTAGAGTACTTCTCGTCAAAAAAATTAATCTCTTTGTGATAAAGTTTAAAAATCTGAATTATTTCTTTTTTCGTTTAATCGTCGGTTTGCATCATTTTCAAGCGAATTAAAATCGGTTTGCAAAACTATCCCGTCCGATGCATGTTCAAAACAATTCACATTTTACAAACAACCGATCGTATGTAGGTAAACAGTAATTAAAATCTCAACTCATTCGGACTTTAGTCCGCACACTGCATTCACTGTAGGCGACGATGCCGTAATCTAATCAACGGGCATTAATCAAACGAAAATGTGGTTCTAATTGGTGCACCTCAATAGCTGGTAGTGCAGATGGAAGTGGATGGAAAATATTTAACCTTTCAACACGATCCGAGCGATAAGGCTGGAATGTGCTGTAAACCTTGGCATTTGTCACTTGGTTCTAAAACCGTACCGTTTGTCGTATTAGCTTTGAGCGTCCATTTTATTTTGGTTTTTTTTTTTGTCAACCCGAGGCAAGTATATACGTCTGTTCCTATTTTGCTTTTATGTGCAATTCAATTTTTGCATGACCAAATGCGAAAGTGAGGAGAAAAGCTCTCACTTTATGTAAAGGTGTAAGTGTTTGATTTTTTTTTGTACGTTACATTTACAACCCACCGCTTTGCTGAAAGCGAAAACACATAATGTAATTTTTGTTTCCCGGAAGTAAATGGTAACGGTGTGCTTACATTACGGAAAATGCATACACACAAACGCACACACACACTTACACCAGCGCACGAGAGTGTTCTCTCGTTCTCTTGATGCCTTAAATGGTTTGTTTTTATCGTGAACCACCATGCTGCTCCATTACTGTGCGCGGCATACATATTGCCTTTCCAATACAACCGCGAGTGAAGTTTTACGGGTAGTTACTGTACGTGCATCCATACACACATATACACAAACCACATACACACGCAAACGAGCGGGCCGGGTGCGCAGACATGGATGCACTTTACAACGAACGCGTTTTGCTGCACCGGAATGGTAGAAAAGGATGGTAAAATGGAAATTATCGATTTTCCCACACCTCGCTGTACGATGGCATGTAATGTAATGAAACGAGAGTTGGAGATACAAACACGCATTACAACGTTTTGTAATTTAAAATTTGCGCAAAATATTACTCTCTTATCTAAAAAAAATATTTTACAAATTTCAAAACAAAAATTTATATATTTTATTTGGGGGGAATTTCAAACATTCTAATCTTTCAAATAGTATTTTATCTAAAAGTAATACCTACTTGCTTTCATAGCCAACTGTATTGGCTCGTGATGGTTGATTTCGATGGATTTTCCTTCTAATAGAAACTTTTCCCCCAAACTGCTTACACTTCCTTTTCATTCCATTCTAGTTCACTCTCACTCATTCACGATCCTTTCCTAAAGGAACGCATACACGCACACACACACACACACACCTACTCCACCAATGCCCCACCGTCGTTGGTGTGCGTGAATAGTGTTTTCACTTTTACCCAGCTTCACTTCAATTTTATTCACGATACGATGCATCGCTGCAGCTCGAAATACGGCAAACACATACCAGCTTACAAAATTACATGCCCTTTTTGCATCTTTTTTGTTTTTGTTGTTGTTGTTGTTGTTTTGTTGCCGAGATTCGGTTTTCTCCCCCCAATTGGGAGTGGGTAGGTAGCCGGCCGGTCCCGGAAATAGCACGAAGCACACCCTTTAATATCCGATGTTTTTTTTTGCTTCGTTCACAGCGCTTCCGGTAGTGAAGATTACTCACTATTTAGCACAAACACACACACCCACCGCACGCATTTCGAAACGTCCCTTTTGAGGAACAAAATAGCAATGAAGTAGCAGCATCCCTTAATGTATTGATTCGGTTTATTCTACCGACACTTTACCACAAAACGATTAACAAAATACTTTTCATCGCACATTTTTGTTTCTTTTAATCATGTCAAAAGCTTCCCATTACACCGAAATTAGTGTTTTACCAACAGAAAGCAATAAAGCACAAAGTAGTAGAACGAAACCCTCGGCACTAAACACACATCTGTATGGCCGAACAGTCCGCCTGACGATAAAAACCGACAACGCAAAAACCCGGACCTACGACAACAATATTTACAGTTCTACTGGCACTCGGTTGGTGTGGTGCAAAGCGAACATTCGGCACAATCATCACCGACCGAATCTCCCTGTCTGCCTGTGTATGATGGCCAACCGTTCTAGTGGTGACCACCCGTGTATTTGTGTGGATGTGTAAGATTGTGTATGTTGCTTCAGCAGGATCGGAAGTTCTGCATGCGACTGAAGGGCGAAACCAAAGCCAAACCAAAACCTACCGCACACGATACAAAGTTGAGGCCCCCCGGTTTCGTATCGGGTCGCATCGGTTCGTTCGGGTATGGCTCGTGCCCAAACCATTTGCCAATGTTGTGGCTTGTTACTCGGTGATGCACACATTCAAGTGTATAGGTGTGTTTCTAAACCGATGACGATACGCGGGCGAAAGCTCTGTGCGCTTGTGTTGTGGCCGTGCTAGTGCTTTCTCCGGCTGCAAGCGAAGATGCGCTGCGCATCCCAAAATGCAAAGGGATGCTTTCTATGTTTCTTACCCAGTGTTCACCCTAAAAGCTCCCCCCGTTCCTCCACCGGTTCCGGATACACTCGTCTTCCGGGTATACACACACAAGGTATGGGCAAAAACGGGAGGACCAAGAGATAAAGGTGAACAGACAACGATGGAGTTAGATTTTCCCACGGCGTCTCTCATTTACACGTCCCGTAGACTGATCCCGTGTTTTACCGCCGACGAACGTTTGCCGATGTCCTGACGATTCCTGGCGACTTTCGTTTTCCGCATTGTAACTATGGCGTGTTAGTGAAGGGGGCGGGGGGTGGGGGGTGGTTTTTGTTTTTGCTGGGATAGTCCTTGGCAGGTGGCATGTCGCTTTTTGTTTCGTTGTAAAGAATGATTGAATTTCCTTGTTTTTTTGTTTTACTTATTCCTTTGCAGGAATGGAGACATTTTTTTTGTGTAGTGGCTTTGTTCACAGAATGAAAGTATAAACTGAATTGTTAAAATTGTTTTGAAATTACTTTGTATATGTTTTTTTTTAAATTACTTTTAATATGTTCACCAATGTCCTTTTTTGAAAAGTTTGAAATATTTCTTAATAAATGGGTTTAATTAATAACTTAATAATTAAACAAAATAATCATCACAGTCATCAAGTGATTAAATTTTCATCAACAAATTTAAAAATTATCAATCACTATCGCAGTGTTCTTAATTCATCACTGCATGTTCATTTCAGCAACACTAATAACTTTTTTGTTCTTAATTTTATAAAACTTTCTTTAAAAGTTCACAACAAGTTTTCTATTTTTATCTTAATTTTCAAAACGCTGCAATGTGCAGAGCTTTCCTGTAATATCTGCAAACACTATGCGACGCTCACGTAAACCGACATTTCAATATTTAATTGCATAGAAATTGCAATTACAAACGGCCGAAGCGACCAACCACTGCTCAGAAAGCAATTTCGTGCATTTTCATCCAGCAAACCAACCACCGTGCAGCACCGAATTCCCTAAACGAGCGTGAGCGTTAAAAAATGCATTACAAAACCAATCCACCCTGACACCCCTGTGTCTGTGTTCCCTGCCCACTGAACCACGATGCAATTTGTTGTTTTTTTTCGTTGCTGTTGTGCCTGGTTTTCCTGCTGTTCTCTTTTTGCAAGTTCCCCATCGCTGCAGGAAAAACCTTCGGGCTGTGATGCACATGTGTGTGTGTGTGTGTTTGTGTTGTGTGCAGTGAGCGGGAAACAAAAACGGAAAAACAAACACACCAGACTTGTTCTTCCCAGTCCACGAAGGTCCGGACCTATCCCAACATGCACGAAAGCATAAAGGAAGGCGTCCCTGTGTGATGGTGGTGGCGTGAAAAGAGCGGCACGGTGGACGGAGGGGATGGGTTGATGCGGAAAAAAACACAAGACTCGACTCGATGCTCCCGTCAGCAAATTAGTCGCTAACCATCGGGGAGGTTTCGTACCCTGCATATTGGTGATGGTTCCTCCATGTCTAGCCGTCTGTCTCCTCTCTCCCGTTCCAACATCCTCCCCCTATCAACGTTTCCCTTCCATTCACCCATTTGCCCCGGGAAAGTACTCCGCAGGACTACTTTAAATGCCATTGACAGGTCTCACTTGATGTAAATGATTTTTTGGGATGGGTTTTATTCTTTGTTTTGGCTTTGTCCAAGGGAAGGCCTTCCGAGAGGCCTAGGGAACGTTTTGTCCCACTGCTAAATGACGCAAATGACGCAGTAAGGCAGTCGGCAGTTTTTGGATGCCAAACATTTAATGCGCATGACCTCATCAAAAAAGGTGCTGGAGGAGAGAGAGCGAGCGAACGTGAAAGAGAGAGAACTTGTACATTTTGTCTACATCACAAATTAGGAATATTTCCTTCTAATACTTCCCGAAAGGAAATATAACCATATCTGACCAATTTTTGGAGACACTCCGACAAAGGGAAAAGTGTAAAAGCTCACAACGATCTCGCAAGCAGACAAGTTACTGAAGCTCGAACGTGAACAATTAACGCTTCGCACATTACATCCCGCAAGAGCACAGGTGCCATAGTGCACTTTGCCAGAGACTTTGTTCCACCCTTGGTTCGTGTTCTTGTTCGCCTTTGGTTTTCCCTTTTGTTTTTGCATGCCAGTGGCGTCGTTTTCATTGTTTTTCCTTGAACCGTTCCGCACACGAGCAGTCACCGTCTGGCCGGTTTCCCCCGTTGTGTCGTTCCGGGCGGAAGCACCAGCCACAGGAACGGACGTTTTCCATTTCGATCTGCGCAAGCGGAATGATGTTGTCCTAGGTCTAGGTGTAGTGTTTCACTGCGGAAATCCAGAAGTTCTGAACCTTTTTTGGGACGAACGGGTAGGAGAAGGGGTTCTAGTTAGTTCACGCCACTACTCGACCGTGTGTTATTTTTAATGTCTGCAGTTCTTCGTTTTTCACCACTCTTTGCTTTACTTTATTTGAAATAACCAAATGCCAAATTGTTACACCAAATAAACACTTTTAGATAAAGGAAGTGGATTCTATCAATGCGTTCAAATCCTCTCCAAAAAAAACTCCTAAGTCTTGTCACAAGTTCACTGTAAGAGTTCGTCTGGTAGCATTGGGCTCCCGACAGTAGACAATGCGGGAAAAAGTGTCTCTGTGTGCGGTGCAATCAATCACTAACGCTTCCGCCTCTAATACCCCTTCTCCACGGAACTCCAGACACAACGATGCATGGTGTCGATTGCGATGAAGCCAGACACGTTAATTAAGGACAGTTTAATAATGAAGCAAAAATAAACACCGTAACCAGGATATATCCAAGGCTACATTCATACCAATTACTTATCGACTATCAAGAAACGGTACAGGATCATGTATTGATACAGTGAAACTGTTCCATAGATGTACGTCTTAATGTTCTTTTTTACAATGGAAAAAGTTCCCTTTATTTATTCAACATTTTACAATAAAATGTCTTGCTAGTCGACACTTTGCCATGTCCACTGTTTTTTTTTTTAGTGCCCGACAATGCATCCGCCATTACTAGCACAACGCTTTTGTTCCCGAACGAAAGCGTTTCGTTGTAACAGGCCGGTAACACCCAACACTACCTAATTTTACATTCCCATTCAATCGTAACGATGGACGGGGTTTCTTCCATTGTCGCCATATCCGGTACAGCGGGAAGAACTTACTGCCTGTTCCCATTTCGTTGCTACTTCCAACCTAAAAACTTCACCCGAAGAAGTTTTACTACCATCTGCCCATTCCATTACATTCTAATCTGTATGGATCAGGTGCACTATTGAGCCAGGTAAAAGAAAAGAAAAACACCTCCAGACAGATGCTCTTGTTGCGGAACTACTTTTGCACTACTCTCACTTCGTTCGTAAAAAAGTACGTTTGAAGAAACTACGAAAAGCAAAGAATGAATTCTGAATTTTTACCATTCTATAACTCTCGCCGTAACACGTTGTATGCAACACCGGGATGCACATGCATTTTACATTGGACTGCATCGTGAGCTGGGTGGTGATGCTGCTGGTGGGAAGTGCTACATACTACATGATGGTTGTTTCGTGCAACGTAAAAACGAGGCAGATGATGGGGTGGACGACGATGAAAGGCGACGCCATCAGTGCAAGGGTTGAGTAGGTCGGTCGATGAACCATTCGTCTCGCCAATCGAGACTTCCGTATCCGAGACGACCTGTCTCGACGGCAGGATAAAGGGATAAGGCAGAGGCAACTTTGGGGGCGTGCGTTTATTTATGACCACCCACTTCCCTCGCTGGAGCTACTACACCCAACCCCGTTCGGTTAATCGTTTCTACACCGACTGATTGTACCTTTTATCCACACTGGATATTCATGATACTACCATTCGGTGAGGTCAGTACCAAGTTCTAAAAGGACTCTTTTCAGGAGGCTTTTGAAATTCTACGAAAAACTATGGGCGTATGGGGCGCAGGTTGTTTGTTTTCCCACCATCTCACTCACTCGCACCGATGCCAATACGTAGAATTTCATTCGCTTCCCTTTACATTTTCCACTATCTCACCCCGCAAAAAAAACAAAACGACGATGACGACGGCCTGTCTGGGTTTACCATTCTGCCCTACAGCTTGTATGTTGATGTTGATTTTGTTTTTGCGAATTTTGTTTCTTTTTTGCGTGTATATTCGCTTCATTTCAATGTACACCGAAAGGGCCTAGGCCTTTTCCAACTACTTGTTTTTTTTTTCGACGTTAGTATTCCTGAACAAAAGGGAAAACTTTTCCCTGAGGATAGAATGGAAACAAGTGATAGAGAGAAAGAGTGAGAGAGGGATAACGAGGAAAAGCGTCTGGGTAATATCGATTGGTTTGTCCGTCGCCATAGTTGCCGCAGTTTTACTTCATGGGTGGTGTGCCCTTCCCTGGTTCCAGCTGGTATTCCCCCCCTTCTCCCCAGTGTGTGGAGATCCCGTGGCTCTGCAGACTGGAATAGAATGGATTGGGATGGGGTCGACGCTACCTGCACACTATTCGGTACCAATTACTGGCGGCGGCTACCATGACTTTGTTGGCCCATTCGTTTACCAGCGAACACTGACCTCGGTAAAGCGCGAAAACATTGCCGTAGAATACGTGCAAAAGAGAAAGACAGACAGAGGGAGCTAGAGAACAAGAATGCAACAGGAAGTAGCAATTTGAAGTTAAAACAATGGTGACTCTAGTGTGTTGTACATTCATTTTAATTGGTTTTTTTTCTATTCTTTGATCACTGGTACATCAACACACATCCCGAAAGAGTGTTAAAGTACTGCTAGAATCAAATATCGTTCCCAAACATTTCCATCCATCAAACGAAACACTTCAAATGCGACAAGCGCTGCATTCTGCAGTATCCTTTTCCATTCCTGTTTCACCCAGTAAAAAGTGAAACTGAATCTGCAGCTTTACCCCACTGCATTTAACCCTTTTGCAGGGGGGTTGGGGCTACAAAGAATAATAGCAACATCCCTAACAACCGTCACGGCCAGGGGTTAATGAACCACGTTTCCTTTTTTTCGTTTTTTATTTCCTTTGCAATAACAACACCACCCCCCAGGAGTGTGTTTTCTCCATTCTAGCGTTGCAGTTCGGTTCCATTCACCATCAGCAGGGTTGGAACAAAAAAAATCCCCCCTACCCATACAGCACGAGGTGATTAAGTGCTTGCGGAGATGAAATGGCAAACTCCAACCAACCACAAACCGTGCGTATGTGTTTTGTTTGCGCTCTACTATGGGGTTGGGTGATGTTGGTAATACTAAAGTGAAGCTGGAAAAACTATGGTCGACGCGATCTTTGTTTTTCTTTCTTTCCATTCTCTCAGCGTCACCGGCAACTTGATACTTGGCTAGTATTCATTCTTTTTACATAAAAAAGATTCTAGTCTACAAACGTGCCGAGAATAGACCCACCAATGGTGGTGGAAATTGTTTAGAAATATCTTACTCACCACACGAGGTTCATCCTTTTCTAACCCCACCCGTTCTGCATTCTAGCAAACCGTCTCTTTAAAGGTTGTTGACACCAGCAGGCGTTAATGGTATGGATTTTCCTTTTCGTCGGTAGCATGCCAGCGAGAGTGAAAAGTGGCTCCCCGGTTCTGTGACCTCCGCAGGATAAGACCTCCAAAGAACTGAGTGCCGCACTTGCACTGCAATCTACCGTTTAGGGTCGGTACTTTCCACCCAATGTTTCACTTATTCTCAAATTAGTTTTCTTTTAGGTTTTTCCTTGCAGAGTGCTATTGCGGCAGAGAAGGTAGGCACAGGAAGGTTTGTTTATTCCGGGTAAATAATAATAAGGGCTGCAGGGAGCTGAATGGCAAAGAAGAGCGCAGGATGCGCATTGGGGCAGGTCATTTTGAATTGTTTTGCCACCCTATTTTCCAGGCGAAGGGAGAAGGGGAAGATGGTGCTAGGGAAATTGAGGACTGTTTAGTGGCCAGTACTGGTTGGTTTCAGCCAGTTTGGGGTAGGTTACGGTCATCGACACGATCAGGGTCTTGCTTGGCCGAGCGTAGAAGGTCAGTGACTTGGAATGCTTCAGAAGTTCTGACCGATTCGTGTGGTGGAAGGGAGTTTTCTTTGATCGAACATGAGAAAAGTAGATTTTCGGAATCAAGCTTACCTTAGTATTTAATTTCCATAAGGGTTAATTGAAATATCTGCAATGAAAAGAAAAAAAGTACTTTATAAATTAACAATGAATACATTTCATACATATGAGTCATTATTACAAATTATGTCTACAGGATATTTTTAAACAAAATTAAACTAATTTATAAATTGATACACTCAATGATAATTAAGTAAATAAATTAAGTTTTCTTCCGTTCACTAGTTAATATGTAAGGAATGTCATAACATTTTATATAGAAAAGAAATAAAAAAAAATGCCGCAACAATTATTTATTGAATAAGTTGCTTTTTTACTAATGGCATTGTTAAAATTTCTAAGCTTTCTGATTTAACTTATTAAACATATTATTTAATTTTTATTTTCTTACTGGATTAAGGAAATGCTTAGTTGTTAATTACATTTATAATTTGTTAATCAATTGGTGAAGTTTTTATATGATTCCCATTTTGGTGTTACTGTTCAACACTAAAAATACGTTTTAAAAATTCATTTTTCTTTCCTTGACTAAATTTACCCATAGTAAAATAGTCAGGCGCCGCTTCCATCTCCACCACCGGGTTGCTTCGGTTTTGTTTACCGTGGGAATAATTATCAGATTTTTTCAGTTGCAAATTACTTCTAAACCTCTTTTTAGTGATATTTTCTTAATCTGAGCAAAAATAAAATTTTCCTTGATTATTTATCCCATGTTTTTGTTTTGATCTTTTATCATACTTTGTTCCAATTTAAGGATGGATTTTTTGCACTTATTCTTTATTAATTTGAAAACTTTAAATAATGCACATAAATCTTTTAAATCGATGAAATATTTATTTTAAGATTGAAAAGCTATGCTGCTTCTCTTGTTGCTAATTTGCATTTCACTGTACATTTAAAATAAAATGCAATAGCCATTGCTTACTTTTTGCAAGTTCTCTATCAAGGTCGTTTAAATCATCATACCTTTAAAAAACCTAATTGTAAAAGGTTTTTTTGTAATAAACTCAAGTCAAAACTAAATTCCTTTTTCTGTGAAAAGCAAAGGTACCATACCTCATAAAGTCACAATTTTCAAGCTCTAATACCGAAATGCGTTTACATACAGCTACACCATAATCGTAGACATAGAAAACATAAATTATCTGCTACAAAATGTTTCATCTGCATGGCAATCCAATGAGGAGAAATAACAGCATACCAGCAATTAGCAAAAAACAAACAATTTGCACACTTTTTACAGCTAGCACCAGTGCGTGAAAAAAGGAAAAATCTCAAGAATCTTTGCTTTCATTTACATAAAGTGCAATCTACCGATCTCGTACCGATTTCGTTTCCGATCTACCTGAGAACGAGCCTTTAAAAAAGGCATTAAAAAAACACCGATCCCAGCGTGCTGGGATGGTTGGGCCATAGTTCTGTGCCGTCCCAGCCGGTCTAACGGGACATCTTTCACCCGCCAGGTAGGCACACACCAGCAGCATAGAAAGCGAACAAGAAACACAACACAACCAAGAAAACATTGTCTCTGCGATAGGATCATCGTAAGCGAACTTCGCCTGGAATGTGTTCTTTCTACAAACCGAGCCCTTCGAGGATGGGAAAGATTCTTTCACCTCCGTCATTTTCCTACTTTCTTCACTGAGAACTTTCCACCGCAGCCGATTGATCGTGCACGGAGTCGTAAAAACCATTGAACCAGCCTCCCCAGGTGATCGTTTTATTGCCCGTGCTTATCTTCTGACCGTTCCGGAAGCGTACGGTACCGTAGCGGGAAGCAAAAAGTCCCGTACTGAGACGGACCCTTTCACCGGCATTCCACCCCCTTACGGTTGGCTTCGGGACGGGTAAAAATTTCCATACCAAATCCACCATCGCTGGTTGGATTTGAATTGCTTTTAAAAAAAGTTCCTAAATTAAAGATATTCTAGACATATATTCAGATTGTTTATATGTATGTTAGTACAAATAAAAACTTTAAAAACATTATAAACCAAAAGAAAAAACCTGAAAAATATTTAAAAAAAAACGAAATAACGGCCAAAAAAAGGAAAATTAAAACGAATTTCAATAAAACTGAAAACTGAACCGTTATTTATATTCGCTTTAAAGGACCTTTAAAAAACATGCACACGCACTCAATAAGCCAGCAATAACAAGTACAGAAAAAAAACTAATGCATCTTTTGATGGTTTTATTGCATTCCCTTCTACAGTGCAATAGACCACCCGACAAGGGGCACGTGCAATAGCAGAAATGTAAAGAGAAAAATAAAGAAGAATAAAAAAGCACACACACACATACACAGAAAACAATCTCTTTCTTTGCTTCCCTTCATACCATAAACGAGTCAACATAACGGTATGCAAATGAAGGCAGTGCATTGGTGTTTGGGAAGGAGTGGTTTTTTGTTGTTGTTATTCTTGTTGTCTTGCGCCCTCCCATAACGGTGGCGACATTCGCTCCCGAAAGCTACCCTCGCACGACAATGTGAGCTTTCCCGAGCGAAAGCTCACTCTCATCTAAGTATGCGTTCTTCAGTTCCACTTTACTCATTCATTCGCCAGCAGCATAGGCCTATTTCAACCTCTACGCACACCATCGTCGGCGCTTCCAGCCCTTTCGATTGCGTTCTTCGTTCGTTCTCGCTCGTTCGCTTTTGCTGTGGCTTTAAACCGCGCGCCTTTTTGTGTTGCCAAATGGCCCCCGGGCCGTTGCGCGCGATTGAAAGAGAGCGGCCAAACCCAACGCCACTCGCAATGGTTTCGTTTCGTTCTGTATAGGCCCATCTTCACCATGTGTGCCCATGTGTGTTCTGTACTTCCTCCACAGTCCGCAAACACATCGGCACCGCAGCATGGAGGCTTGGTGGGAAGTTCGACCGAACGTCGACCGAAAGATCATTGAACCCTTGCGAACTGTGAGTGCGTTCTTCTGAACGGCGGAGGAGACGGACAACGACGGGGGTGCGTTCTTTGGGAGCTTTTGCGGGGAGAAGAAGTGCGCTTGCTTTCGAACGAAATTGAAAACACTCTACGGGCATGCGAGGTCATTTGCTTTTTTTTCCAACGTTGTTATTTTGTTGTGTTTGGAGTTTACAGAGGTCTTCGGGAGTTGTATTTCTGAATGTATTTCGTCACTTTTGCCAGTTGCTTGTGTTTCGCTCACTTCTCAAGTATACCAAAATTTTTCGATATGATTTCTCATTAACTTTTTCGATGTTAAAACAGAGCACCAACAACCCTCAGGGTCGTTTCATTTCACGTGTAAATGAAACCACGAAGTGGAATGTTTTGTGGTTGTTTTAATTTCTACTCTGCTTTCAAACGTCCTCAAATGAAGTGTTCTTACTCGTCTTATCACCACTGGACAGCAAAACGGAACAAGAGTACAAAAATACAAACACACATTGTTCAGCTCTCCATTTCACAGGAAGTGCTAATGGACGACGGGAATGGTGTTTGGTGTATGTAATGGTTTTTCACCTGCATCTCCCCAATCTTCGCCTGCTTTTTTCCACGACTAAGGTTCAGATCAAGCTTTGCTTTGGCAGAATTCGAAGTGCAAAGAAACGGCCTCACCACAAGTGTAAGATCAAATTTTTGATGCTCTGTAATTCGCACCAAGTGTAAAATCCTTTTTTCTTTAAGACTTGACGCTGACACATGCATGATGGATCGTTTGTCAGACGCACTGGAATACGCGTTCATAATAATTCATCCCAAAAGCAAGCACAATACGGCATCGTTCAAACAAATTGTCTTCCCAATGTTTGGCCAGCTCGTTCAAAAATCAATGCCCTTTAATAAATTTTTCCTTTTCGTTTTCCATTCCGCCGAACAGGCACGGTCGTTCAACTTCACCGTTCTATCCGGTTGGTTTGGTGGTGGTCCCGACGCAAAAGCAACAGAATAGAAACACGGATCTCTTCACGGATCGGATTCTACCACCGATCGCCGGCAGAGCGTTTTGCTTCCCTATAATAATTGTTGCTTCCTTTTGCTGCTTTTCCGCTGGCAGTAGTTCGCTTGTTTTTTCCCCCTTACCTATGCTACCCATGCTACGCCTAGACTACTGTGGTATTCCACTCCAGGTTTAAGATGCACGCGAGATGCCTTCGTCCGATATGCTACTGTCGGTTTTGCTGGTGGTTCGATATGCGCGCTTATGATTTTATGCAATCCATCTAGCCGCATGCACTCGATCGCTGGCGAGAAGGGAAATGCAATAAAAAAGCACCAGAAAGAACATCAGCACAAACCGGCAAGCAATGGTAGTGTATTTGCGTTTATGGTCCGGTAGTAGTGGTACCGAATCGGTAAAAATGTCTGGCGACTTATTGCACAGGCAGCCCCCGGTGGAATCTTCAATCACGGGGCAAATGAACTCTTCTCTCCAGTTTGCTCATTCGGTGGGAAGGTTCTTGATGTGTTTCTTGAGCAAGAGGATTTGCTACTAGCTGCTTAATTTATCTCCACTGAAGCGATTTGTGGATGGCGGTACAATATCAAGCAGGGAACGGTTTGCCGTTGCGGACGCTTTACGATCGGTGGAAAATCGTCAAATAAAATTTAATCGACTGGTGATCGGCACTGAAGCGAATAATTTCGTGCCTTAATGTGTGTACCGGGCGGGTTCAATATCATCACACTTGAATCTGTTTATCGAGCAAGAGAACTAAGGAAAGGAACACCGAACCGGTGATGTGTCTAGTAATAGGTTGGAGAACCTAGAACATTGTTCATGCAATTGCGAAGCGAACGCAAAGAACAGGATTTGCGAGCAAAACGTGCGAAGTAAAATCCGAACTCACCCCAAACCTCCGTTTGTTTCAGCCTCCCAGACCTACGACGGTACCATCCAGGCAGGATGATATAAATCATGTATATTCATAGTGCTAGCGCAAAAATAACACAGCTCCGGATCAGCTAGGAATCACGCTAGAGCATTCGCGCGATTCGCCATTCTTGCATCATTCTTTACTATCGCGATCCTTCGGCACTGGAACATCAGGGGAACGGGGGACAGGACGGAAAACCCATCAAAGCCTCACGGTGAGCTTTAATAAGGCTTCCCTTGCAGGCCAGCTTAATCATCTTCACTCTCCTTTACAGCGAATCTACCTCTCAAATGTGACTCCGGACCAAGAAAAAAAAATTCGATGGGATGAACGAACGCGAACGAGAATGGGAAGCGCACGAATTAAATCATTATGAGGCCGGCGTGTATGAAAGTAAAAAGGTAACGAAATCGAAATCGGTTCTAAAGCCATCGGAGGTGCGAGTGCAAAATCGGACTTTTGCCTTCCACCGTGCGATTGTGGCGCACGTTGTCGAGGGGCATCGTTGGACGTATCCAGCGAACCGAAGCACAGAACGCAACGCAACCGAGAACTCACACATAACAGCCGCGCATCCAGAACGAACGAGTGCTTGAACCCGGTCCTCCGCTCGAGTCCCCCAATCCCCTGTTTTCCCTTCCTCTCTCTTCGTAATCTTCTACCCTTATTCGACAAAAAAGGTGAGCGAACGAGAAGCACCAACTTCGCTCACATACACATATGCCCCTTTACTCCATTACTTCCTTTGTGCGAAGTGAGTGGAAATGGAGAGAATGAAAAATTCACATATTCGCCAGTTCCCCGACAGGCCCAAGAACCGTGCTGGAGCAACCGTGCTCTGCAAAAAAAAAATGAAAAAAAAACTACAAGCAAACCCCTTCGGGGCTGAGGGTCACTGACCGTACCACTGGGATAGAGGGGAGCTTTTGCGCAATTCGTACACACACACACGCGAGCCGGTACCGCAGCACTACGGCAACAGAACTCGAAAGGAAAGTGAGAACGGAAAAAGGGCCTTTTTTCTGCGCAGTAGAATTAGCTTGAAGGAAAACAGAAACTGTAAGTGTGCTCAAAGAAATAATGGGCTGAAGACGGGAAAGGAAAAAAGCCGGCTGAAGGAGGGAAAGTTGAAGAAAGAAGGGAATTTTGTTTTATGGTGCTTGACTTTGGGTACGTGATATTCGCCCCTCGGTTGTGGTCTTCTGGTGAGGGCAAAAGCGCTCCCATATATGGATGGTTCGTTGGTGATCTATTCTTGCGAATATGCCCCAACAACGAAACACGTCAAGTTTCGATTGTCTATCATGTTAAATCATCCCCGTACACCCATCATGTGCTTCTCCGTTTCATAATTCCATTAGAATCGGACAACGAACAGCACCAAAACAAAACTGTTTGCCTTTGAAATGAGATATAAGAACAGCGTAAAAAAAGATCAACGAATCATTTTGTGAAGAGAACAACAATACAAAAAAAAACACCCATAGTGCGATTCATCTCACAGAATGCGTACAATACGGTGCGATGATGCCAGCACGAAATGATCGCGTAATGATCGCGCCTGCCCTCTGCGATTCATCGCAGCGATGCTAATGAGGTTTGCCGCTTTACTCGCCAAACTACCCGCCACTACCTCGTCAACCGTTTGACAGCCCAAACGTCAAACGAAAGTGACAGGCTACAGGTACGAAAAATAAAACGGGAGGAATATAAGGATGAGGTCACGCAAGGTCCTATTTCAGCGCAAGTTCGATGAACCTCGTATGGGTTTTTTTTTAAGCAAACGGCATCGTATCGTTTTGCCACCCAACATGTTTGACGAGATATAAAGTGTGTGCTGCCAGATAAACTTAATGTGCCGAATGTGTTAACCTCCAAGATGAGATTGAAAACATTTGGAGAGAATGTGGAGATACCGCACCGAATAACAACCTGTTCGATCCTCCCACATGCTCATTGGTTGCATTTTTAGATCGTTTCGTCAGATTCGGGATGCATTTTGTTTTGTTTTATTTTCTTCCCCAGTAAAATTAAGTTTATTCTGGGAAGATTTAATCGATACACCATCGTAACGTTTGACAGACAGACAAAAATATTGATACATTTTAAGCTTCTGATGATTGCATTTAGTACATTAAATTCGGCCTTCCCTCATTCCCGACGATCGAACGTGCTAAACAATGATCGAACAAACGTTCTCGTCAGCACGGAAAACGTCATGATCGCACCAAACCACAGTAGGCAACAAAATGACGCCAGCCAACAAAATCCCAATTGACAACGAGCGCGACCGGGATGGGTAGATGAAGTGCTCGAGATGAGCGCGTGTCATCCCGGGCCCGTGGAAGCATACACCAATGTCACGAAACGACGATCAGCACCGGAACGGTTACTTAATGTCATTGTCAAGGATTTTCCTCACCTTCCCTACCTACCCACCTATGTAAGTGTGGGGTGAGCAAACTGCACGAGTACCTTATAATTTGAATCGTACTCATCGTACGTATTGCGCTCGGAAGAGTTGAAATAACCGAACGAGAACGAAAATGGTACTCACCATCCTACACGAAACATGGGACGATCATGAACCAGGTGCTGTGAGTGATTGCGACTGAGCAGTGTTTGTAATAAACCATAATTTTATGTACCATCTTAACGTACAGTTTGCATACTTATGTACAATTGAAATCTTTTGCCTAGACACAACCAATAATGCCACCCATTAATTAAGCACCAGCTTCAGCACCCGAGTTTGGCGTTAGACACCCGGTGCCGTATGAGTCAGCAGCTCGTGATGAGTTTGAGCTTTTATATATTACAACAAAAAATCCAATTCCACCATGTGCGCGCATGTGTTGGGGTCTCTTCACTGCACCCTGCCTTGCGCTCGGTTGCGCTTCGGTGATTGTTAGCTCTTTTTAGCCTCTGCCGCGGTGTTTAGCTCTCATTACCGACACCCGCACGGATGTTTCTCGGCAAGACTAATGTTGTTGTTCTTTCCCTTACTAGAACTGCACTGTACGTAGACTAATGGTGGAAGGTGATGGTGTTAATAACTAGCTGTTGCGCAAACCGACTATGGCCAAGAACCTCATTCACCGGCCGCACGAGTTCGCTGGTCGTGATTGCAATCTCGGTGCCCTAGGGTACACTGTCCGCACTGATCGATAGTGATGGTGCGGAAGTAGCGAGGGATCAGAAACGATTTCCGGATGCGCATGGTGGAGTCGAAAATGTTGCTTGGCGTAATAGCTGGCGTTCGTTTCGCTTACCCGCACCAGAACGCTTATGCGTAATGTGAGAACCGAACCGGAAAGTGATACCCGAGCCATCATAGACTGCCCCCAAACATCTCAACATTCCCGGGAGGAGAGAGAAAAAAATGGGATTCTAACCACTCTCTAGACGCTGGCAAACGCATCGGATGTGATTCAGCGCGAGGGTGATCACATTACCTGTAGTACAATTGGATCCATTCTGGAACCCGAGCTAGTGTACCGCCGGCATCAGCCCGGAGTCATCGGGAAAGAATGTCTGGAATTTACCCCCATTTGCAGTGGAAATCCACACAAACTACTAACCCGACTCATCGACTAAATAAAAATTTAAGTCGCTCCGCTCGTGAAACGCATGCTTCAAACGCACCATTCTGATCGTCCCACGTGTTCACCTGCGATGACGTCGGTTTTGATGCGAGCATATCCAGCAAACTCGCAAATCATCTTCTTCACTCGCTCGGCTAGAACCTTGAGCAGCCTAGAACTACCGTGGACTCTCCGCTGATGACGACTATGCATGGTCGTTCTTCACTTGACCCTGACCGCACGATGAATTGGACTTCTGGCGGAGGGAAGCAACAAGGCACAAAGGTAGAACAAAAAAAAGGCAAACTAGAAGTCCAACGCGTCCTTCAGAAGGTGGTGGAGAGGACGGCACGCTCATTAGAACGTGCTGCTATCGCAACGAGTCCTCGAGCTGAGAGCTCTAAGAGTAGCACCGTGAGCAAATCGACGATGAGCTCAACTATTTACCGACCGAGTATAGTTCGATTGGGGTTTAGTGTTTTAAGGTAAACGCTCAGTAGTGTCACAGCAATGTTCACTTACCCGCACGGATGGGAATGTTTACTGCGGTTGGGTTTTCTGCCCAGCGAAGGGAAGGCAACAGCAGATGATATCAGACCGTCGGTCGTATCCACGTGGTAAATCCTTCAGGGCGCAATTATTATGCACATGTTAATTGCCGATGTTGCTCTTCCTTCTGCTATGAACGGGTCACTACAGCTCGCTAGTAAACAGGGCCGAAGGTTGCAGGGCTAAAAACCCAGTGATACGATAACTAGCTGATGAGCTTCCGAATTGCGTTCTAGCGCTTAGATTATACTGCGTTTTTTTTGCTTGCCGTATTGCACAACACTTACTCACTATTTTGACGTTGCACAACTTCAGCCTTTTACAAACGTCATACGCTTTTAAACCACCTCAGTCACACACACGGACGCGCGCGCACATACACACACCCACACACTCATTCACATGTATGCACACGAGGGTACTTTTTGGGGAGGAACTGCTAATATCTCACCAGATGTGGTTGCGCGGGTTGCGGGCACACTCCCGAACCAATCTCACACACAAAACAACAACCTTGCTCGGCGCTCGCACGAACGCTCGCAAGTTCCCGCTGGATCACTTCCGATCACACAACGAACCACCCAACACATATACGCACACAACTCGCGCACGAATCACGCATGAAGAGGGTGGTTTGGCGGGTGAGGGTGAGCGGAAGCGTGCGGCAAGTAATAACTACACCTTCAAACAAGTCGCAGGTGAATTCTGCCGTTCCCTCGGGATCACGATGCCGTCTCCGAAGGTTTCACTTTAAGTCGCAATATCTTCTCTTCCCCGGTCAGACTTTATCCAGAAATTCCCGGTTCCAGAACTTAACCACCTTCCTCTGCTGCTGCTGCCGCCGCTTCCACCTGTAGTCTCCTGCTAATATGTGCTAATCCACCCGGTTCTCCCGAGATGTACGTCCGTTCTTGTTGTGATTTGTTTTCTTTTACTTTTCGCCCGCTTATTTTCACCACCTGAAATATTTTCTAACTGCTTCAGCGCTTTCTGCTACTAGGTTTTATTTTTTGCACTTATGTCACTATTTTGAACGTTGTCTTCTTCTTCTTTGTTTTAATATTTTCCACACATGAAACTTTTATTGTAACTCATGCAATATTCTCCCCACAAAAAAACGCCGATCAGACGAACTGCAGTTGATTGGATTTAATTGACGTTTTGTGTTTGCGAATTTTGA
This sequence comes from Anopheles funestus, assembly GCF_943734845.2. Lineage (NCBI taxonomy): Eukaryota > Metazoa > Arthropoda > Insecta > Diptera > Culicidae > Anopheles > Anopheles funestus. Next base: position 36,032,499 of record NC_064599.1, read on the forward strand.
AACACACCAGTAGCTTCTCCAGCAAATGCTTCACCTTATCACAAACTCATCACAAAACTGATCTCCAAACAGGGTACAGCTCGTCACTTAACAGCGCGCTGCTTGGTTCGCTTCTAACAACAGCGAGTTCGCGTTCTAACCGCTCGCGCAAGTCACTTGCGCTCGTCGTAAGCTTCACTCACTTATGTAACTTGCCACTGTGCACACGCGCAAAAGTTTGTTCAACTCGTCGGTTTGTTCGCGGTGAATCGCGCGCACAAACAAAACAACTGGCCAAAGCACCACACACAGCCTCACTCACAGCACACTGGCAGGCCTGTAAGCTTTTGCTTCATATACGGTGAGGACGCTACGTAGAGATCGTGCGTTCTCCGGCATTGACGTCCTGCTTGAGTTTTGTCTTGGAAACAACTAAATCGCGAAGTACGCACCGAAAGCCAAGGCCCGACTTTTGACGGTCAAGGTACTTCGGAACAATCCTCCACCGCACTCACACACTTACACACAGGTAGCGTATTGTGTGCGCTGAAAGCTTCTTCATACTGAGCGGAAAAGCTCTCTGCGAGAGAGATGCGCTGTTGCCTTATTTTCCACCTGTTCCCTTCTTAGTGGTGTTGAGGTTTTGCGGATAGGTATGTGTGAAGTTGCACACACACATCAGCATCGGTAATCGTAGGGGTAGAATGAGTAAAGAAGATGATCACCAGAGAACAAGCGGCTCAGGTTCAGGTTCAGGGTCTCTAACTCCGCTCTATGCTGCCAGGTCTCTTTCTCTCTTGCTCCGTCCGATTGTGAGTGCTTTGCATGTATGGGGGTGTACTGAGGGTTGAATTGTTCAACCCTCTTCAGTCTGTCTCTTTTCTGCCGGTGGAGTCGAACTATTTCATCTCTCTTTTCCATACGATTATGTTAAGCTCTCTCAGCACACTTGTATTGAAAGGCTTTATGTGCAGGCCAATACACCATAATGCTTCCAAACATTACATTGTCTCTCTCTCTCTCTCGCTCTTTCCCTCTTCTCTCCGCTACATCTACATCTCTCTTTCCATCTCTCTCGCATCGGGAACTGACCTGAAAATAACGGTACAGACCGGGTTTTTCGCTTCGTTCCTCGTACGAAGATCGTGTTTATGTTTGTGTGGCTCGGAGTTCTTTTGTTCTTGATCATACCCCCCAATACCCACCGCCGATCGATCCGTACCAACCATCTACCATTCAACTAGTCGTTGACAGTGCGTTCGTGTGTTTGCCTTTCTCTTACACCTTCTCTCGGGTGTGAGTGCGTTTTTTTTTGCTTCTCCCTTTTCACTCTGCATAGGCAAACATAAGCATCGGTGCGACCATTATTCCATCGGTCGGAGTGAATGTTGCGTGATCGTGACCCCGCCACCTCGCCTACTAAGCGGAAGCGAACGCCGTTATGCTCGATGACGACAGCGAGTAGAAGTTCATGGGAATTACCGCATCATCGTGTATGTATGCTGTCCCGCGCGTGTGTGTGTGTCTGACCTTTCTCCCGTTGGGTTCGCGGGTTCTATTGGGTTTTTTTTTGTTGCGCCGCGGGTGAGTCTACCGGAAGAAAGTCGGGTGAGACGGGATTCGAATTATGAAATCCATTGTTTCCCAAAACAACCCCCGCTCAATGCGGTAATCGCACTACGGCCCAGTGAATGAACAACGAACGGGAATGTCCCCCGACAGCTGTTCTAATGCTCTTCGACATGGAAAAAAGTGGAGCTGCTTTTCTAAGCTCCCCAGTTTTTCTTGTTGCCTGTACAAGCAGGCGAGGTGGTTCGGAAGGGATCTAAATTATTGTAACGGGATTATTTACCCCACGTATGGGACCCAACCGTGGCAGAAGCGTCACGTACCGCTTTGCGCGACTCCGTGTCGGAGGCGACACATTCGCCACACGAACACCCGTGTAAGGGTGGCCCCGGGGTGTGCCTAAACAATGGTCAAATCAGATCCGCGAACGCTTCCTCTACTCGCGCAATCTAAGCTCTCGATCTAATGCACGGTAGTTCTGGGTGTTCTGCTCTACCGTAGATGATCTGGCCTGTCTGGCCGTGATTAACAGCGTACACCAATAGTCGGTCACACCTGGATGTTTGCATTGTTCAGCCTAATTGGGTTCGCATTTGAAGCTGGCCAAAAGGCTACATGCGGTAGCAGTGCATTGATGAACTGTAGACCGCGTATGTGAGGTACGACACGGCACGAAGATTAATCATTACCGTGATAATGTCATCTGTGTATGCGACACTTTGATCAACAATAGTTGATTTGCAACTTCAAAGGGATTTATTCTCAATCCCGCAAAAAAGCTAACGTTATATTTGATTGTGAGTAAGTGTGGTTCATTTGAAAGTCGATTTTTTTATGTTAGCACCATAAATAAAAATATATGATACTTAATACGCTACTGGAAATCCTTCATGATTAATGTCAACTTTTAATAAATTATTCAATAATAGTAAAGCTTAAAAATATTAAAATTCGCATATAAATTAAATAAAATATACATTATTCTAAAAACCATATGGTATTTCTTAACAAATTTTATCATACGATTTTCATAGATATTCAATTCCTTGACTTGTCATGAGAATTTGTATTGAATTTAGTTTATTAAATATGAAATATCTGTTCCATTTATGTTAAAAGCAGATATTGCATTTTACCGATTGTCCTGAAAGTTATGTAACTCATTTCATTTCATTATTAAAATACATACAAAAAAATGAACATTTACTCTAATAAAACTGCTATTAAACTATCTTGATTATTCTATAAACAAAAAATGTTTACTCTTAGTGAGGATGTCAAAGGATTTTCATTCTCACGACTTTGTTCTTTATAATGGAATTGATCGCAGAATATTGCTTATTTATTTATGTATGTTTCATACATCCGGACTGTCCCCCGTAGCAAGGACTGACTATCCGGCTACGTGGTAAAAATAAGTCTAGTAAGCCAGAAATGGCCGGCGTGACCTGTAAGGTCGTTAAAGCCAAGAAGAAGAAGATGTTTCATTACTTAGTAGTAATGTTATTTTTGTCCTTATATTCAAAAAACATGATAACAATTTTTTTTATTTTCATTTAATACCAATGCCAAAGACGACAAATGGAAACTATTGTTAACAATATTTTTAAGATACGCTAAATAACAAAATAACATGACTGGAACTGCAAAAAAAATCATTTAAACTACTAAAATAGTTTAGTTTCAGTTAACGAACGAACTCCATGCTATGGAACAAATCAGTCTCATCAAGAAGTCTATCGAATGAATTTTCAAACCCTAACTATCAACGATTTAATCCAATCGAACATGCCAACTGCTTACTAATGAGTCATGCGAACGAGGTGTGAGAAAATCTTTATCACTTACTCCACCCTGTTTGCCAAAAATTCCTTCGTCAAGCATTCCCGCCTCACCACGTTTTGCACTCTCGCCTCGACCGATCTACATCGAAAGTGTACCAAAACAAACCGAAATCAGGCAGGAAGGAAAACCTTCACACCGAGTTCAACAACCTCCGTAGTGTAAGGAAAAACTAGAGCATCGGAACATCGGAAACTGAGCCACCCCTTCCGAGCGAAGATGCGGTCGTTCAACTCGCTTGCCTCCAAATCTCACTCACCGCTTGCTGTCGATACACAAAAAACTGACTGCTTTGGCACGAAATTGAAAAGAAAAACAACAAATGTGACATAAAAGTAACTCACCATCGAAGAGAAAGAAGCGCCATCGGAAAGTTTCCATCCGAAGAAAAACGATAAAAAAAAACACAAAACAAAATCATCAGCGAGTTGAGTAAAAAAAGTGGAATGGATTATGCGTATGGCCGGGAAGAAACAAAAAACAAAAGCAACAACCATTTCTAAATGCCGGAAAAGCTCCTCTTAATGAAAAGAGAGAGGTCATAAATTTTCACCCCAAAAACGTTCCTGCTGGCCGGAGGGGAGATTGTTGTACGGGTACGAACGCGCGTACACCAGCACCCAGTGCCGTCATCTGATTCATTCATGAAATACGAATGATTTCAATGACCGCGAAAGAGAGAAACCGTGCGTCACGGAGGAGCCGATCCGAAAGGCCACATCAAAAGCGAGTTGATTGACTTTAAACGTTGCTTCCCTTAACTTCCTATCGCTAGAATACACTTCGTTAGGATTCCCTTTGATTAGTTAGAAATATGCATCATATTTCTGCATCGTTCTTTTGCTGATCGACTTCACGCGATCGTAGCTTTTTTTTACCTCGCCTGTTCGTCTTCTTTGTTTTACAGGTGCATTGTTGGTCGATCGAGAATGCGAACTGTGAACGCGTTCGATCGAAGTACGATAGCGGAACCAGGCGGTGAGGTAGAACCCGTCGAAGGTTTCATCATGCCATTTTCCACACATACCTTCCGCTTCCAACAATGGGGAGGACATGGGGACAGCATCGAGCAAGGAAGCTGTATTGCCTTGGCATGCCACAACCGATGCAGCGGAATAAACGCGCGCAGTTGTCGATTTTAATTAGGAGCAATGTGTTACATAAATTGAGCAACTAGCCGAGTCGCAGTTGGCATCGAGTGATGGCGTTTTGCAAAAGTCAATGAAATGGAAACTGGTTCCGAAGCACTACGGTTGTCGTGCAAAATGTGCAAATGTCGTATCGAGCGTGTAACGTGTGGCGGAATCCCATAATAAAGGATTGAAATTCTAATGCAGTTTTGTTCGGTTTCTTTTGTTGTTCTCACACGCTAGCAACTAGAGAGACGCGAACGCATCAGGAACTGTGCATGGAATTTGTGTTATTCAATCAGTCGATCAAACGATCAAAGACTATTTTTATGGCATTTGTTATGATGGCTTACGGTGAGCTAAATAACTGCAACACTTCCTTTCTTGTTCCCTATTTTTAATAATCAAATTATCATTTCTTATTAGCTAGATAACAAAACAGTTATTAATACACAAAAACATTCTAACAGCAATCAATAAAATGTACAAAATTGTTTCGAAACATTCATTATATTCAATTTATTAGATTTGTTAACATTTCAGTAAATCAGCCAACAATTAGATATAAATTTATCTTTCCCGGGAAAAATTTTGAAAAATTGAAGATTTTTCGTGTATAATATATTTAGTACTCCGTACTGTAAAGTAATAAAACGGAGAGATAACAAAAGCTTTTTCGCCCCATAGGTATTTATCATACGCAGAGAACGGTGATTCCACCTACGATCAGTCGATTGTTCAATCCGCTACTTCGTAGTGTTGGCTGTGTTTTATAAAAATAAACCAAAATCCAAAAATGTTCCAAAAATGTTTTTATGTATAAACACAATTAAAAGAGAATCTTTAAACAGATTTCATTAAATTTAAGTAACGTTATGTCAATGCATTTACATGTTCCAATGAGTAAGAACTATTTTCACCCGGTTGCATATTCTGCCTTATCCATACCTTTAGGAACCAGCCACATAACCATCATCGTCCCATTCAAGGAACAAACCATTGACTCACCGCTCACGTCCTATGCATTATTTGCTGTCGTAATCTAGGCCAAGCCGCGTCGCCATACGCAAGCTGACCGGGAACTGCCGGTCCGAGTCCAGGCCAGAAGTTTGGATGCCAAAGACTTTCCTACATTTGCTGCGTCACAAGCCATTTGTCCCTTGCAAGCCACTCCTCAGTACGCACTGCACCGCCGCGTATGTCTCACCGTGGCTCATTATGCATCCGTGCGGTTGTAAATGGCGCTACGTTTTCGGAATGCAAAATCACTCATCATCACACTGGTTGGCCCATCGTGGCCAGTGGCGATCGTGGCTGACAGAAAGACCTACTTACCAGAGCTGTCCCGTACGGCTCTCGTCCCAGTCCCAACGGGATGAGGGAAATTTTTGAGTACCAGCAAGTATTTGTTCGATGTGGAACAGCGCAAGATATATGGTTTGCTTAAAGTGCAGCTCCGAAGTGAATAAGTTACAATCTTTAATGTGTAGCTTACATTCTTCTTCTCCAAGAGAGTTATGTCATCATTGTGTGATCGTTCAAACTAATCAGTGGAATAATTTTAAAACACAATCTCCAACCCCATAAATGCATTGTTTTAATGCATCAGAAAGACAGCATTTATGCAAACCCGATGAAACTGTTAGAACGATAAGTCGCCAGCCAACTGGCATTAGCGCAAACCGTACCAACACGAAGTTCAACGAACTTTTTAGCTAGATTCACCTTCTCTTTTCAGTGTGTTCCATTTATTCCTATCCGCTTTATCGGTTCTTCTACGCTTTACCCACTGGAAGTGTCTCTTTCTCCTTGGCGCACACACATCAAATCAACAAAATCTCCAAACGCATCTCTCCACGCGTTTTCTCTATGATTTTTTCACTCCTTCTCTATGTGCACCACCACCACTGGCCGCCCCGATAGCGGCGGGCGCCTTCATTTTGTGTTGCTCTGATTTTGCGCTCTTTTCTTCATCTCCATCCTAATCTCCACCTTGCCACCGTTTCCTACCCTCTGTCTAATACGCTCCAACTCCGGGCTGAAAACTCGTGAAAAAAGCGCACAGGGAAAAGACAAAATGTACCGTTGGTGTGTTCATTTCTCCATCCTCTTCGATGGTTCTTCGGTACGTCGTGACTATGGCATGGGACTGGCTTGTGCTCTAAAGGTTAGTGCATTTTCTTTGCCCCGTTTGGCCTTCGGCTAGAATAGGTGCTTCATTATGTACTGGCTCATTTAATACTACAATTTAATGCAATTGACAGTGTGTTGCCTCGGACACAAATAGGTTGTTCGGAGGCTTAAAAATATCTAGATAATTTGTAAAACTTAATAAAAAATATTAAACGCATTATTATACAACTACATAACAACATTCTCCACACTTATACAAAAGACTTCAATGAACAAATAAGACAGGAACCTTCCGAATGTTTCTTTTTTAAGCAATATATTTCTAAAAATTAGTTCTTTGGGTTTTTGTGCTTTACAAAACGAATTTAATTTCATTACCCCAACAGAAATTGCATAGAAGGTGAGAAAAAATTTAATCTTCAATAAACCAAGCATTAAAAAACATTCACCTATCACGCATTGGGGAATAATTATTTCTCAAACACGTCCGCAAATGGTTTCAATTACAAACAAAAGTTAAATTAACACTTTTCCTCATAAACTCACCTTCAAAACCACAGATCTATCCTCCCTCTGTACAGTTTCACTGCATCATCCACTACAGTGTTGTTCCACTCTCGACTTGGTGGACCATTTCCCTAAACCCTAGGTTCATTGACCGCGCCAGCCAGCGCATTCACGGCGCACAGAGTGAAGTAGGCTAGTAGTGTTGGTGCCTGGTACGTGCAGTAGCCCCGTACCGGGCTTAAGCTGTATAACGTAATAATCATTTCGAAAGTATGATATGCGCCCCATCCGTGTACCTACGTGAGTTTTTCACTTCCCCGCTGTGGGAGGGAAATTGTTGGCGCAGTAGAGGAAAACTCGAACACCAGAAACCAGAGATCGATCGACACGAAAGAAAGAGAGCGAAAGAGGTTTAAATGAAACGCAAAACCAATCTCAACATTACGCGTCATACAAACCACAATTGCATTGGAGAGACAGTCTTATTTAAAGAGTAATAGAAAGAGGTAGCTAGATAAATAGAAGCAACAAAAAAAAGACAAGATAGAACCAATGCGGTACCTTGCATGTAAGAGTGGAAGGGCACAAAAAAAGAAAAACCAATAGTTTCATTGTAATGCCCTATTTACCGTTTGTTTTATGTGCACATGCACGGGCGCGTATAACCCCATGTCCATCCACGTTGGCTGCGCTCGAAATGGATCTTACACTAGGCCAATTCCATTCCACTGGCACTTCGGACAGTGCTTCGCAAGAGAAAATCATGACCAATGTGCGTAATGAAAAAAAAAACGCTTGTGGCACAACGCTACTATCTCTCGGAAATGCATTTAAAACCCGCCCGATATATCCCGACACAGATGACACGGCCGGTCAAAACGTCCCGCGAAACGGCTAATCAATCTTGCCGTACTTGGTGGATGCGATTGAGTACGAATTTTGGGTTTCCCCAATCTTCTCCACCATCTTCTCCCTCCGTCTTCCTCACAAGTGCCAATCTCCTTTCGCCGCCTCAAGCATCCATTTGCCGAATATACAACCACGGCGAGAGAAAAGTTCATTGACTCGGATGGCGCTGTTCCATATATCAAGTTCACCCCCTGCTTCCATCGCGCTTGGTTTCGTGCAACTGAAGTGGAGCAACGATGGCCTCATAAATGTTTGAACATTTCTTGGGAAGCGACAAGTTGGAGTAGCAGCAAAAAAAAGTACGCACACACATAACCGAATGGATCTGAGAAGAGAAATGAAAACTCACGGAAAGGTTCGTTGCCTGAGGAAGCATAGAAGTCTTTTGCAAAAGCGTGTAGCTTACTTTGGTTTCAGCTCTTACGAGGAAGCTAGTTTCCTGGAAGGTCGACGACCTGCTAAAAAGAAGAAAAAAAACACATCATGTCAACTTAACCGATCCCGAAGGACACACAAGGACGGTAAATGGATCCTTTTTTAAAATGTTTTTTCAACCCTGATCGTGAACTTGAAAAAGAATCCTTTTGTTTACCGCCCTAAGCTACGTCGATCACACTGAACCGCTGTGTTTGTTGCGTGTACCATCCGACGGAAGTTACCTTCTAGCGAGCATGCAAAAAGTCACCATTCTTGTCTCGATAAGTGATGGCGCAATTGTACGCCCGAAGCAAGTGCTCTTAAACCGGCTCCGGACAACATCTAGCCAACGGGGAAAGATGAAATAACAACGGTGTTTCTCGCCATCGCACGATCGTACCGGTTGGAAAGTATGTGCAGACCAACGAAGAAAGGCGAGAAAGAAAAAAAAAGAAAGCAATGCGCGGAGTGGCCACTGCGATCGCGCAACATGAATGCTACCAGCGCGGTTAAAGCGCTACATATGTACAATAGATTTAGCACTAGGTAACTGGTTCAACAGCCGCGAGTAACCTCGTCCCACGATCACGGTGTGCGTGTGTTGAGTCGTTCGGGCTAGCCTTTGCCGGTTATGCTACCGGAGCGAGCTTTCTTCGTTCGGTCGCCCCTTTTCCGTGATTTGCTTTCTTCCGATTCGAGGCGATTCATCGTGTGAAGGTGCCACTGGAAAACGCGAAACGATGCCGGTTTCTCACCAGAAGTTACTCACGTAATAGAAGAAGATTTAACCATAACTTATTCGGTGGGTTGCTTTAAAGGATTAAAAAGATTACATATTTTTATTTTGAGGTTTTGATATTTTGTTTATTTGTTTTTTAATTTTTAATTTTTAATTGTTTAATTGTTTTGTAATTGTTTTCTTTATTTTACTAAAAAAAATCTATTCAACGCTATTTTTCTCCTTCTTTTGTAGTGCTACAACCCCAATAGGCCTACCATTATTGACTTCCCTTGAATCTTAACTAAACGTAGCAGGTAAGCCAGTCTTGCCTACAACAGTTTGGTCCGGATGGGGCAGGATTCCCAGTCCTTTCGGGCACAGAGCGGCGCCACTACTATCTGCACCCCTAGGCCGCCACCTTTTAACTTTTCTAGTAAAATATATTCGCAGATGCTTTCCTTGAAGAATCTTACTTCTTGTTATATTTTATGTAAATTTTATTTCACAACTTGCTGTCCAATCAAATCCCAAATACGTCATTCATAACCAAAAATAACTTAAAAGAAAATATAAAATGAAACAATACTTACGTTCAATTTAGACATTTTATGATAGTTTAATATTTAAATAGTTACAAGTCAATTTTCACCACAAAAAATTCACGGTAAAAGCCTTAATAGTATAGTATAAATATATGATAAATAAAAGCAAATTTTAAGTTAAGTAGTTTTAGAAATATTTAATAAATACAAACCATGAGTAAAACCAGTTTGTTTTCGAATTACTCTTCTGAGTTATTTGACGGTATTGAACTGCGGATAAAAGGTTTCTTGTGGAAAGGACCGTACAGTTCTTTCCACGCATTCCATGCAGTACTTGTATTTTTTCCGTCAATCAATTCACAAGCCAGAATCTACATCGTTCTTTCCTGCATACAGGAAAGTGTATGCTAAAATGTGAAAGTGATAAATTCTCCCTGATAATTGTTTCCCATTGGTCAGTTCATTCATCCCACCACTTCAGTTTTCAGTTTTGGCATCATTCTTGCAAACCCTCTTTTTTCTCGTATCACGTTTCTCCTTTCAAGAACTTTTGACGAGCCAAGAAGCAAACGAACTGCCCATCTCTACACCGTTGAGAAAAAGAAACATATCCACGCATAAAACGCTCCAATATCGAAGGTGAAACAAAATAATCGAAGCCAGGTCCGAACGAAATGGAATGAAACAAGTTCAATGGCCCCCATGGTTGGTGGTGGGAAAAGTGTGCGCTTACCGAAAAATGAAACCAAACCGGCCAACCAAACAAGGCGAATCTACGCGCCCCGATGCGCAAATGTGCGTATTTCGGGCGATTGGGTGCGTCCTCAAACTACGCCAGCATCGACGCGAAACAGGGAAAGAAAGCATTAGTAACAAAAACAAAACAAACTGAACGTTTTTTATGGGTTTTTTTTCGGTGGAATTGGGAACGTAGCGGACAATGAACGTGAAGCAAAAATTACGAACGCTTGCTGAAGGTGCGAACGAGTGATAAACAATCTTTTGCAACAAGATGCGCAAATGTGATGAGAAGCACGAAGAGAAGCGAGCAACGATCGCAACGAAAGAGTTTATCTTACCATTAACATGTACAGGTCATGTCATGCAGGTTCGTAACAGAGAGTTAAAAGCTTTAGTTAGTAAATATATCACACATTAATGGTATGATATTGACTATTTTTAACTTATTTAATATTCTTTGTATTTAACTTATAAACCATTTATTATTTTAATTTAATTTTTCCCTGTATACGTTACGGTTATACGTAACGTTACGGTTTATACGTATTAGGTTTTTCCTTTTATTTGAGCAATTTATTATAAAATATTTTTATTTTTATTAATTTCTGACGACTGCTTGTTAAGGTTATCAAAGGAAAATGTTTGTTTACTACACCTAAACTTATTATTACGAATTTAACATAATAAATAAAACTTTACTAAAGCCAAGAAATATAACATGATAGAATAAATAGAAGAAAAAAATTAAACATAATATCAAACAAAGCTTAGCTAACACTTACCTATCCATATCAATCAAACTTTATATTTTACTAAATCAATGTAATTGAATTTAAAAAAAACGAACCTCACAAAAGATAGATGATAGTAACTTGATAATGATGTTTCGATTGGCGAACGCACTACACAAATTGTACGATCCCTTAGCATAACATAAACACTCCAAAAGAGGCTCAAATGATGTCAAAGACAATTTAACCGGAAGATAAATTGCTTCTCTTACACTCTGCCCAAAAAACCATTACCACGTACAGACGTAACATGCCACGGTACCACCATTCGACATGATCAAGGGATGAAAATTAGCCTGTCACTGCATCCATCATCGTACATTACAGGGCCACCCCTTCCCCCGAACGGGTACCCAGCTGATCTGCGCTGGTATTGGTGGAGCGCGAACGGTTGTGTGCATGCGAAAAGCATACGGGCGCGAATCGCAATCGCTTGCGTTTGCGTCCGCCTTCGTACATGGAAGCCGCTTTATTATACAACCGCAGCTCATTTTTCAAGTTCGTGGCCATTGCGCTCGGCTCGTCCATGGCCGTAACCGTGGCCAGCGGAACTCGTTGCGAATAACGAGAGACAACTCTCCGCGGATGCTCCGGAATTGGCACTCCAGGGGGTGTTTTACTGGAGCCGCCGGAAAATATTTGCATGCGGTTAATTAATTTATTTTAAACCATTTTTATTTTAATATTTAACCATAAATAAATGTTATGTAAATTTTTCCCCATTTTTCCCCTAGATACACAAGCATATACGAACATATAACTCCCTCGAATATTTTTGCTGATCTCAAAAACCTGTCGAGTTCGAAGGCGCAACTCTCGCGAAGAAGACGTCGGGAATGCTACTCGCGTAATAAGAATCGCTCCGCTTCAAACCCGTGCCTTTGGTAATACTTCGGAATGTGGTAGTGGTGCTGCCGGTAGGTAACTTTTGCACAATCTCTTCCATCTTCGGAGAGGAAAACAGAACGCTTGCTCAAAGCATGAGGCAACATTGCACGATCGCAACCAACAACGAACGCGACACGAAAAAAGTTGGAGCTTTACTGGCCCGCAAAACTTCACTCTCTTCGCCTCTCGACTGTCAGGCCACGGTCCTCCCATCGTACCACCGAATGGGGAGAATGTATGTTAGGCCAATGACCGCTGAAGCTTTGGCTTTGTTTATGTTGCGTTTTCTTCAATTCCGTCGATCACATTCACTGCTTATGTTCCGTTCTCTCCCATTTTGCTCGCGACCGGTTTGTTGTTGGCTGAACTGCTCTTACCTGTGCTGGGTCTGTGCGGGAGCTTTTCAGCAGCCATTATTTATTTGCTTCGATCATTCTCGCCACTCGGACTTTTCGGATTTCGGGCTCTTTCGCCTGCCGCGGTGGGGTTTTTTTTTGTTTGTTGCATTCCCCCCATCTGCAAAACGGTGACCATCGAAAGCGTGTCAGAGAAAGCATACGCAGTATTATCGTGGCCGATGCCGGTGAAAGAAAACCTTTTCCTCCACTCCCGAAAGTATCCCACGGTGACGCACGGGGAAATCTGAAACCGAAGGCACACTGGCCCGTGATGTTGTTGATGAAGAACTCAAACATAATGATACTGCGCGTACGGTTCGGTGTCGGCACAGGGGGGAAGTTCGTTCAATTATTAATCAATACATTTTTTGCTGGTTTAACTCACCAGCAGTTAACGACATGGAAGTGGATTATGTTAATTATGTAGTGCTTTTGGATGAAAAGAGATACGTTTTATTTTCAAACTAAGAGACACTCATTTGCAGACACAAAGTGGTTTTATATTTAAATTTGTTCTTAAATTATTCTATTAATGGTTGATAAATGAAATTATTGGGTTTCAAGAAAAGTAAATTATGCTTTTTTCGCTTACATGTTGCATAAGTGCACTCTTTCTATATTTCTTTCGTCTTCTGTGCATTGTTTGGTGCAATTTGAAGTGAATAAATGTTATATTCCCTACTAGTTACTTTCTATATTCCCAAGTATAGACAAGTTACAGTCACAAAATTTATCTGCCAAAAAAACAACAAATTTAAACTGAAAAATAAGCATTGACACAAAAGAAAACATTTTATTTGTGCTGCAAATAAATTTATTCACATCAAACGAAAGTAATTTAATTACTAATTTGTACAACTTAAGCCTACAGGAGCTTCTGCAGGTGCTTTTGCTCTCCACCAGATCTTCTTTAGATGTTGTGGAACTAGTTCTGGCTTGGCGTGGTATTTGGAGTTTTAAATAATAACCTCATTCTTAGCTTTTTTGCTATGTCAAACCTATTATTTAGAATCACCAATCGATGGAATTGAGATGCGGACTTTGTTAAGGCTATTAGAGAGATTAGATCTAATGAGACTTGATCTTCGCGGCAGTGTGTTTCGATTAGTTATGTTGTTCATACTACATTTTGATCAGAGAAATCTCAATTTTTTGCTGCAGAATGTGAATGTAAGAATCTATTGCCATTAATCTGTCGATTTTCATGAAACTCCTCATTTCACCTCTCCCTTGGAACTATTTTCCTAAACGCCAGGGGTTTATCCGCATGCTTCTTTCCAACTTGTTTGCATTGCTAAAAATTTTCGACGACGAATGGTTCGACCAAATACTGCTACCTAAAGTAGATCTGGATTTCGCGGACAGATGCTATCCGGTTTTTCTTGATTTTCCGTTCTTCCTGACGTTCGTTCTCGCGCCTATATTGCGATTCCTGTCTATGACAGCGCGATCCACTACTGTTTCGGACCTTTGAGAAGAATTTTTACAATCGCTGGCTTACTGTCTTGCAAATGAGAATTAGGGAAATTTTCACGAACCGCTTAATTTTTCAATACACAAAAGAACTAACCATATCCATTTTTTTTCAACGGATTTAAAAATTATGACTTATTTATTTATTTCTTGTTTTATATAGGTGCACGTGATAAACGGCGCCGGTCCACACAGCAGAATCGGGTTCAAATCCCATCCGGGCGATCTCCTCATAGTAAGGACTGACTATTCAGCTATGTGGTAAAAATAAGTCTAGCAAGCTATAAATGGCCAGCGTGACCTGTAAGGTCGTTAAAGCCAAAAATTGTTAAAACGGTTAGGTTGATAGTATTGACTTTACTTGTATTATTTTTCTATTAAAATCATTTGCCTTTATTTTTTGATTATTGCTTTATTGCAAAAACAAAAATTTCACAATTTATTAACTTCTTTCGATTTATTAAAAAAAATCAAGCATTTAAATAATTGATTCTTTCATCGCTATAAATCTTCACGCGGCATTCTAATTTGGAAACTTTTGTAGAAACTTTGATCATCTTTATCCTAATCAATTATGAACAATTATTAGACATATTTTTATTAACATTTATAATGTTTTAGTTATCATTTCTAAATCTCTTAAGCGATGTTTTCTTTGAAGTAAGCAAAAAACAAGTAATTTTTAAACACTATATCTAGGTTTACTTATGAATACACATGAAATTCATATATTTAAATAGCAAACCGCCCATTTGTCTCATTAACCTTTCCGAAACCTTATCAATTAAAAACCCATCAGGGCTTAATCCTCCATTTAATTGTGTTGCGCAGTGCAAATGTGTTTGCAAAAATAAACACAGTAAAAGTGGGTGAACGCTCTCCCCGAACATGCCTGAGAAACACTCATATGCACGGCGAAAGGAATCGGCCAACTTACGCCCTATCATAAATTCGCGATAGTGAAGACGAACGTTGCGTTCGGTGGAAAAAAGCTGGCAAAAGAAAATCCTATGCTACGTATTGTACAAAAAGAAAAAAAGGGAGAGAGAGAGAAGGAACGAGAAAAGGAGAGCAAAACAAACCCATTTCCTTCTTTGGTGGATGGATGAGAAAGAAAACTTCATTTCTCTCCGGGGCTTATGCTTTGTTGCGTGTACACCCGTCCCGTCCTAGTGTGGCCGCTTCCGCAACCCGTCGATCGGCTGTTGAATAAGTGGTGTAGTGCCAGGAGAAAATTGTGTCATTTCCTCTGATGCGTTATGTACTACGGTTAGCGGGCCAAACCGGGCTCCGCTCTACAGTAACGCTTGGGTCGATGAACCTTTTGTGGGTTTTGGTAGACCTTGAAATAGTAAGGCATCTCGCGGTGGCGATTGAGGAGACTTTGCGCTGGAAAGATCCATCCATTGCCTGATTGATGACGGCTTGGATGAGAAGCTTTATTGTTCGGGTGCAATTTGTGCTGTTTTTTCCCCATCACTCCTTGTTTGTGTTTCCTTGCCGTTGATTTAAGCTTTTGGTGGAAATTTTGTTTGGAGGTCGTACATTGAACCCAACGATTGCGAAAGTCGCAAAACGGATGAATGCGAGGAGGGTGCGGATTGGTTTGATTTTTTGTACAATTTATTTATACTCAAAAAGAGAGTCACAGTGTATTAATAATATTCATATTATCTAGCTTTAATGGATAAGCAGAAACAACAATAAAATAAAACTTTCTTATATACTTTCAGAAAATATAAGAACATTTTCCAAGAATCGTTACGGTATTTCGCTCAGTATTATCTTTAAATTGGTCAGTTTTAAAGTGCTTTCCAAGGTTGAAATTTATTTTGAATTTTATAAACATAGTTCAAAGCACATGGTACGCATCCTTTTCTACATTGCTACAATTCTTCGAACCAATTCCATCGATCGTGAAGTGTAATTCATCTCCTCCGTTCCTTTTTGTTCACCCAAAATGTATGCAATTGCATATCGATCGCAGCCCTTATTTACGACCTAACGGCATTTGCAAACGATTGTAGTTTCAAATGTTCCAAAAACCCTTCAAGGCATCGAACGAATAACGGAACGGTTTATGACGTAATGCTGCTTCGAAAGGAACCCGAACCCGTGCAAAAAGGATACCACCCGACCCAGTCCAGGCGCTTCCTGTTACAGCTCACACCCATACCCATACATTTACAGCAATCCCTCACAATTACGTAATTTATGCTGCATTTGCTTTCCATTCGGTCGTGTTACTTATCCTGCACCAATTGCATTTTCTACTGCACTTTTGCTCTCGTGCAAGCAATATCGCAAAAAAGGACCTAACGGTGGTTAAAACAACAAACTCGAGAAAGTTATCACTTTGTTGTCCTTTCCTTTCAACTACCCGAAAGGCTGCAATGATAGTGGGAAGAGTTGTAAAAAAAACTTTCCCAAATAGCTAGCAACATGTTGTTAAAGGAGCTGGGCGGTATGGAATACATTAAAAAAAGGACTCTTTCACACTTCTACTTTACATTTTTTAAACGTTTTCTCAGAAATGCGGCAAAACATTATGCTTAAAAAAGTGGTTTCTCGAATTGAAGGTTATGATCAGCCACTGTCCTTGCAAATGCAGCGTTATGTCTGTGGAAAAAAATTAAAAAAAACCTTGCATGCCATACGTGCCTTTAGGACGATGACTGTAACGGTGACATTTATGGTGACCATAAATTGCTCTTATTGAAGGGAAAAAGAAAGCTAAAAAATGGGTTTCGCTAGGTAGCAGTAATGAAACGACTGTCTGAAGGACAAGCAGAGACTTTTTTAACGTTTGTTTTAAAAGGCAACCTTAAAAAATTAGCTTCATTGAGGAGGATAAGCAAGAAGAAAATTGACACGAGTGTTAATGGGTCGGTCAAGGTTAAAAGAATTTTTTACGCGCATACACAAAATGAAGTTCGTCGCTTCATCGCCTGTATCGATTGTTTGACATATTTATATTCATTGTCTAACGTATCGTTTATAAACTTTTTTTAAAATATTTATAAACCACCGAGGGTGGCCCGGTGGTGTATGTGATAAACGGCGCCGGTCCACACGGCAGGATCGGGTTCAAATCCCATCCGGACCGTCCCTCCGTAGCAAGGATTGACTATCCGGCTACGTGGTAAATAAGTTAGTAAGGTCGTTAAGCCGAGAAGAAGAAGATAAAAAATTATATTCCTCATACAACTATATAACTTATATGATTGTAAATTTGTTATATATAAACTATTGTTGTCATTTAAAAAATAAACGTTGTTAGCATAAATAAAATTAAACATTATCAACAATTTAATATAATTAGTAAATTTGAAACTGTCTCATGATTTTTCCTTTGTTTGTTTGTTTTGTTTCTACAATCTTAATAGATCTTGGCCTGCCATTTCTGGCATTTATTGACTTGAATTACCCACAACGAGATAATCAGTCGTGATGATCAATTCGGATGGGATTTGACACTTGGTCCTGCGTTCGACCAGTTTCGCTATCATCAATCGTTATCAAGAAGAAAATACTTTATGAAAAACAATGTAGAATTTTTTATAATTTAAATCTTGGCTAAATTTGCTGTATCGAAATTATCTTAAGCTTATTGCTACTGTTATCTTACCTATCTTTATTCTAATGGGTGCTTTATAACTTTTTATATTAATTCTTAAGAACTCCGATAATTCGCCACTGATTACCTGGTGGTCGCCTAAATATATAAATCAAAACATAATAACCGATGGCAAATACATTTAAGAATCCTGTATGAATCTAAGCCCCTTAACGATCAGTTGAAAGAGAAAAGAAGTTTAATCAGTAAATAACTTTCTTCGGAATATCTGCACCGCAAACGTTTCGCTCTCTATTTCACAACAGTCTAACGTTCCCCACCGAAAACTGTGGCACAGTCTAGTTACTATCAGACAGTTTCGCCGACGACGAACGCACTGCAACGCGAAACCTTCTGGAGATGCACACGTTCAGAACGCGCCGAAGCGCATCGCCTTGCAAGAAGCAGCAAGCCTCGCCACATCGTCTGCTTCCGAGCCGCGAGACATCACCCAACACAAAAGTGTTAATGACCGTCCAGGCGCTTCCATTTCCATGTGAAGCACATGGATAAATTTCACTGAACACCACACACACACGTACGGTGGCCTACGGATGGCACCGATTCCGACGCTTCCGATGTTCCGATTCCGATGTTTGCCCGATGTTTCGATGTTCCTATTTACTTTTCCAGCCTCGCCCATTCGTCCGTGAAGGATCGTCCGCCATTTTCCACTCGGACGGCCATGTCCGAACCGCGATCCGTGAGACTTTTTCCTCGAATTTTCCTCTCGCTTACTCTCGCTGGCCGGCACGAGCAAGTTGGTGAGTTTTTGGGATGGCTCACCACAACCACTCCGACGACGGTCAATGACCCTGCTGCCATCGGGAAAATCGTACACAGCTTCCACGGGGCGGAGGGTGGATGGGATCGGTCCGGTTTCCGTTTCATTTTTCCTTCGCTTCATTTCGATTGCACTGAGCTTAATTGATCGAGCGTTTTGTTTTCGAACGCACTGTGCGGTGTGTCTGGTGGCTTCTTGGCGCGCGGAAAAATGGGCACACGATCGAATGGATCTGTTTACCGCTGCTTGGCAAAACACCAGGAGAATCGGTTTTGCGCTGCTTCCTGCAAAGAAAGTGCAACGGTAAAGCAGTGAATTTTAAGCGCGGAAAATGAGTTTATTTTTTCACAGCAAAATTGCGACGAAGGTGGAAATGGAGTGCGAAAGGAAAACTGAACGCAAATGTAGGGAATTTTGTTGAACATGAATATGGTCGAACTAATAAAACACCGTCTTTAATACACCGACAACAATCTGTTAAGCAAACAATTGAAACGAAAGATTAGCATATTAAATATCAGTTAGAATATGCAAATACAATGATTTAGATACTATTAATGTCATGCAGCTGTGGTAGATTCCCAACATTTTAGAAATAGCTAAAACAAAGAAACATTATCGTGAACATAATACATTAAAACAATAAAACGTTTGTAAGAAAAGAAAATATACAAATTCATGAAATTTCTCTGCAAAAAGTTTATATTTAAACTCATTCTACACGTTTAACTTCAATATAAACTCGTTTTTATTCTTCTTTTAATTCATAATTACAAGGATTTCAGGAAAAAATAAAAAATATTAATAACTTCAAATCAATGTACTGACAATTTACGCAGTTATGGACTAAAGTAACGACCTATGTTCAAAGCTCTAAGCCGTTTTTCTCAAAACAACGTTTTACATGACTCGAATCGCAGAATAATTCGAAGGCCTGTGAAAAGATAGACTTGAAATTTTCATCAGATATTTTTACCATTATTAACTTTTGCCTGTCGAACGCTCAAATTCTTCTAAATCGATAAGTACTAGATTTGAAATATTTTTTAAAATTATTATTAAGTGTTTTTTGTTGATTTGTTAATTTTTATTTTTATTTTTATTAGTTAATTTTGTACAATTTGTTTGCTTTTTTCAAACCTTCATACCGACTTATTTGTTTTATTTTTGATTAAACTGGCTAGTCCGGAAGAATGAAGAGTTTTATAATATGATGATGTTTTAATATAATAATTGACAATATCTAATTTACCGTACAAATAATTTATTTTCCTTCCAATCAATCCCATTGCATCAAATCGAATTATTCAACGCTCTATTGTCCGTTATATTCCCGTTACCTCGCGCAACATATTTACATAACTGCTGCCAGGAAATGGATTCATCTCAAAACCCTTTCTAAACACTCCGTGAACACCACAGCACCCACCCGTGATTCCTTCGATTGTGAAAACCAATGTCGAAAGGATTGATTTCCGGATTGCGTCAGGCAGGATGTGAACCACCGACGCCATCTGCCGCTTTAATTTTTCCATCCCGAGACATAATGCAGCTTTTCTCCCGTGTCGGCCCGAATTGCGTTTTTACGCTGGATGCACCTTTACCGTTGCAGTTGCAAGCTGCAGGCGCACCATTTTTGGCAGCTTACGTAATTGAAGGTTTCTCTTTCGCATCCTGTCCTGGCTGGCAAATGATTCAATATTTCCTATCACACTTATCACGATTATGCTGTTATGCAATGAATCTCGCGTACGGATGCTCATAAGGATGTTGAAGATGAGAGCAGTCCTTAAAATTTGTTACCGTTACACCGCTCCGTAATCTCAGCACTCCACAGCTGCAATAGGCTGAAAAATACCGTTTCGAAGGAAAAGGAGCATTTCAAAACTTCGTATTGTGTTATCTGCATTGCGACCGCATCCTGTGCAAAGGATCATATTCGCCTGCAGCGATGGTATGCTTTTTGTTGCGTGTAGCGGGTTCGGGATTGCAGCAGGTTCGTTATGATGTGGTTTCGATAGATGTGCCAAAGTGCATTCGATGGTACGGTACCACCTTTATCGATCGTATTGCGTCGGTGAAATGTTCCGCAAATGTAACCTTTTTTTGTCGCGGAATTCGATCACATTGCATTATTGGATGTTCAGCAGCATCTGCTTATGCCTTTTTTTAACATCCACCAAAATCACCTGAAACGATCTCAACAATCGATGGGAGAATGAAAAGAAATGTTAGACTTTTTTATTGAACATCATCATCATGTTGAACAACATCAACGAAAAAATATGAGTAAATGTTAAGGTTAAATCATTATCTCATTAACGAATATTCATTCGACCAATCGATCGAACATCTTGTTTCATAGCATACATAAAACATTATAATTGAATAATTAAACATAATACTGAAAAACAAATATTAATTTGAAATGAAACAATTAATAATATGTTAATAAACATAATAGTGAAAACCAAAAACAATTGAAATATAATAATAAATGCAATAACATGATCAAATGATTAAATAAATCATAAAAATAACATAAAAAATCTCAAATAAAGTATAATAAGTTTAGTCACAAATGAAATAAAAATATTGATTATATGTTTCGACGTTCTGATAAATTTGCATGGCAATATGCAGGAAAATCATTCGAAATATGTTTTGTTTTATTTCGATAAGCATTGAAAGATTTTAATTTTTTGAACTATTTTTAAAACAATTATAGCTATCTATAAACACATAGTCTGAATAATCTTAGTTGTTATTTGTTCTATTAAAGTCCCGTTGAAACGCGATCATCGAGCGAGAAGATCGCAATCTTAAATATTCAACCATCAACAACAAACAATAGTATCGACATGGACATTACTACTTATAACAATGAAGCAATATAACTAGCGAACCGAAGACAAATCTCGAGATTGCCACGGATAACGCATAATACAAGGAGGAAATACCTTGTGAAATTTCTATTCAGCCCTATGAGGCTGACAATACTGCTAATTTCGTTAAGTATAAATGAATAACCAAAAATATGGCAAAGGATATGAAAAAAAATTTTACTACTTACTTTTATTATTGTTTATTAGCCAGTTTACTATTACTAGTTAGTCGGTACTTGCTATGAGGGGACGCTCCTTAAGATTTGAAACTCTCTTCTTTCGTGTGAAAGCGGCGCCCTAGGTTATCTTCAAGGTTATACATTTTTATATTGAAACAATTCGGTGTACTGTTCCATTTATCACATATGCAGAACATTAGAAAAAACAAATCTAAAGGAACAACTATCCCAAAAGATTTAATTACATATCTTTTCTGTAATTAATAGTTCGATCTTCACATAATTTTAAAACTAGCGTACCATCCATTAGAAAAGGACCACAACTTGTTTTTCTTCCGCCTTTACGGAAGAACCGAAATCCATTTGATAGACGATTAAAAGCCACTCAAAGGATCATTTATACCAAACGGATGCAGTTTATTTCCTTTTCGCCGGTGTACCTCCACAATCCCTTCGACACTTCAAACAATCCAACGGGTTCAATTACGTACCCTTTGCCCATTGCTTAAACTACTTTAAGTTTCCAAAATTTGTTTCCTCTTCCCACTCCAGTTCGACACCGTCTGTGTTCTCATCATCATTAACGGCGCTTCTATTGCCGTTTGACTTTCCCACGACACCGGCAAAGGACAGCCGACAACAATTGACAGAAGCAACACCCGAACGAAATGCACATCAACCATAACAATGCGTAGGGAAAAAAATCGAAAGCTACCCTTTTTTCGATTTTCCACTACCCTTTCAACTGTAAATATTGATGTTTTGTACCCCGGGAAACGGAAAGAACGAACTAACCCCGTACCCTTCGACAAAAGGATTCGATTCTAACGGTATCACTAAGTGTTACTGTCCTGCGTATCCTGCAAGGATGCTCACATGTGCACACACGAACCCAATCTTGATCCCGTTTCGACCTTCGTTACACCGACACCGGCCAGGATGGTGAAGAGGGTGTTAAATTGACGATCACCGCATGTTACTCCTAGCGATCGGTTTGAGGTTTCAACCTCATGAAGTGTGATATGTTGATGGGCATAGCGGCATATAAACTCCTCCACTTTTTATAATTGATCAAAAGCAAGAAAAAAACACAAGATATCCGTTTTCCCACCAGCTTAGGGTGTGTGAGCATGAGAACTTAATGCCAAAAAAATATAACAGCAAATATCATCGGATGTCCCGATCGGAATCGAGGGTGCGCTTTGTGTTTTGATTGAAGAAGGAAGCAAGCTTTCGATTTTTTTATACGATTTATTCGATGGGAAAGGTAGCGATTCGTACCTAAAAAATATTCCGTTTTTTATGATTGTATCTATAGAAATTTTTTACGCAAACCCAGTAAATATTTGTTTAATCTACAAGGAAACTAGCAGGTGTTATTAAAAAAACTATTCATGAAAAATAAAAACAGGACACAGATTCTATCGAATTATTGTTTGTTTTATTGTTTATAGGCTGTTGTTCATTGAATGAATTTAATAATAATAAAAGATAGTTGAAGAGTTTAATAATAAAAGTTGATAAGAATTGTTGTAACAATTTATTTTATAATAATTAATACTCAACCATATTTTATTTGAAAACGGATAGATTTTTTCTATACAAATTATTGGGTTTAAATAATCTCTACATCCAGATACCGATCTCAATTATGTATAAATGTTTACATAAAAATTGATTTACATTTGGATATTTGGTTAGATTTAAATCGACATTCTCTTTCACCGTCTATGTATTATCACGTACTTTGAAATTTCTTTCTGCGCGCATAATCCTCTAAATATCCTCTAAATGCGGGTTCATAGCCGCTGCACCATACAGCTAATTCATTTATGGTACTTCTTGTTAATCTCTTAAGGATATTATAAAAATGGGAAAGAATAAATTTGTAATTGTACTTTATCATAACCATAATTACCCTGTTGAAAGCCCCTTCACCTTTGGTATGTCGTTTGGCCGATTAGTTTTTAATGATCCATTCTTTTCTTTCTGGAGGATCTTGCAACAGCCAGATCATTCTTATTTATATAAAAAATTATTTTTTTTAGAATGCTGTTTGCGTTGTACTGTTACGAATTATAATTTTTTTTTATTAAAATTCGACAAATCGTTCGTATCAAAATATTTGTCAACCAATTACAAAGTTGTGTAATGAAGTTCAAATACAAATTATAGCAAGAATTTCACATGTTCAAGAAAAAAAAAATTACGTCCTAAATTAAACATAAAAAATAGCTTTAAAAACTTTACGAAAGCATAATTTATATAATAAAATATCTTGTAATACATTCCGAGCAAAAACTTCATGTTAAAAAAATAAATTGTATTTTTAATGTATTTTGTTGTATTTAGAGAATAAATTAAATCTGAGCAATTTTTTTAATAAAACGTCCTTTTCTTAGATATGTTTCTGGTTTGATATTCTTACAAGAAATAAAGAAGTATCTTCCTAAATAACATGATTTAAATATTCATAATTAAAAACAGTTTCAAAAATGATTGTTAAAAAGTTATTTGAATTTTTGACATATTTATTCCCATCACGTACCGTTACATTCCTTCATACTTTCCTTTTCACACATCCACATCCATCTGTGTTCGTCTTCCTCGCATGAGAAATACCTGTTCAAGGATTTGTTTTCACACAGCTACAATTTATTACATTTCTACTTCTCTACCTTTTACGCACCCCCGTCGTCGCTCTTCTACATTCCACTTTGAAAGAAGGATTCAAAACAATTGTGCTCGAAAAACTTCAATGCCTGCGCAGGCGAGAAACCCGAACGCGACCATAGAACAAGACACAACGTTACGAACCGAACATGGAAAGGAATCTCGATTACTTTCGATGCACCTTCTCATCCTCTCGGTTGTTGTTATTGTCATTTCGTCCATCACCGCACTCGTCCAAAAAAGGTGCGCTACAATCGGTACAAGAAAACGAACGTGGATGAATCGAGAAGTTTGGAAATGAAAACGAATTAAACGAAAAGGACGGTAGCCCGTGGGTCCCTTCGAGCGCTGGGATTTGATATCGTTTTTATATCAAAACGTCCCGTGGAACTTGTTTGTTCGGTTGCGAAGGAATAGGTAAACTTAAGGCATTAAGAAAGTAGTAAAAAAAGGCTAGAATAAAAAATACCCACCTAGAACAGGATTTTGTGGATGTGTTTTTTTCTTCCCTTGGTTCAGTTATCTAATTGCTAGGAAGCAACGCGAGAGCATAAAGAGGAACAGGTTTCATGGTTTTGAGGCTAGATGGTTTTTTTGTGCGTGTGTGTGGCTCCTTTCCTCTACAACTCCTAGCATACCCAGAAACAAATCCCTGCGCTATTAAATGTTTACCTTACCTCTGCACCAAGCGTTCTCTAGGATACAACACATCATCCTGTAACGAGCACGAATCTTTTCCTCATTCCTTTTCAGTTCAGTTGATGTTGCATTTCGGTCCAATTGGAGGATAATTCAGAAACCGGTTTGCCGCTTCACTGCAAGGGTTGACCTAAGCCACGGAAAGGATAAGATAACTGCGGGCATCGAAAGAAAAGGTTCTAGAAAGGATGAGTGGAACAAATTACAAAAACCGGTATTTAGGGTTAAGATGGAACATGCGTGGTGGAAACAGTTTCGGAAGGACTTTACTTTTACCAGATATTTCGTTTTGATGAAATTGAAAGCGTTCAATATGTGTAGCTTTAAAATGATATTCGATTATTTTAATATTTTTTCCTAAATAATGATTCAATATCTGGTCATAATTATGTGTTTAAAAAGCTACATCTTCTCTAAAATTTTATTTAAACGAGGTTAATTTTTAACCTGAAATGCGTTTAAACTAAATTGATTTTTTTTAAACTTCTCCTTTTAAGGTTGATGCACCTCTACGACCTGATGTCCCAATGGTTCTAGTGACTATGGCCACTAATAAAGCACACCGTTATGTCACGACAATGCACAAGTTACCTTTATTCCCTGCAAAAAGAACCCGAAGGCAACCGTTTACGTCCATCGCCTAATAGCGGCCCTTTTTACCTTAGGCTTCTTCTGGTTTATTTTCCTCGGCCACAAATATTCCTTACATCGTCCAAATGGTTGTGATGAAATGCTCTAGTATGCCCCCTTTTTACAGCCTGAAATTGATGAAATTGAAGTTTAATCCCCAAATCGAATCAGCAAATCGAGACACAGGCTGCCTCACGGGGTACGACTTCAATGCGCACCACGACAGGAACCCGATCATGACCGTTGATCTTTTATGGTTTATCTTGCCCTGCTGTAAAGCGTTTCCGTATCCCGCTAAGGTTCGAAACCATCGGCCGTTCTAAACCATAAAGCAGCTTCTTACAAGCTATTGCCTAACTCCCACTACCACACAATCCGTACAACAGCAACCTCATCGTCGGCTGGTCGTCGGTTCAGCCGGTTTACTGCCATTCACGAGTGCCACCGCAAAGTCACTGTTTTGTGGTGCAGAGTTCATTGTTCCAGTTTCGCGCGACGAGTTCCACCCCTTTTTACGGGGGGATAGATATACGCAGAGATTGCTTCCCGCAGTACGCAACCGTGCTGTTCGACGGCCGTGTTTCCGTCCGATGATCGGCTACCGGTACACAAGAGTTTCCTCGTTGTTCTCCCATCGATGCCTAGACCACCGCCCGTATCAAGTTCAACCCTTTGGCGATGGTTATACCCCGGCGAAAGGTACCCACCCCTATGGCTTAGACACTGTGCGATGACAGCAGCTACGAGCAACGATCGTGTCGACAACACTAACACTCGAGCAAGGGCACACGAAGGGGAAAGGGGGCGGTGAGTGTTGCGTAGAAAATTGACTTGTGCTTTGCCTTCCCTTGCCGCCAAGCCGCAGGAGTTCATGGTCCATGGTCTCGGTCGCCCCGGATCGTTGTCATGTTGACTTACATTCCGCTCCACACTGTCTCTCCGCACGGTATGGGGGTGATCTGTCTCTGTGGAAGCACCCTCCGGTGCTGTGCAATGACTTCGCTCGGTACATGCAAGCTACTTTCCATTATGTAATCGAAGTACCGTTAAGTTCAGGTCGGTTCGAAATAAAACCCATGGAACCTAGGAACGTGTTAGAAGATTGAACTAAAGTGCCAGGCAACTCTAGGCGGATGCTTCGGTTGCTCGTGCCCCGTACTGTTACAGCTTCTGCTTTCAAACGACGTCCAAGTACGGAACCGGGTGTCGCTTTGTGTACCCCAGCCAGTAATGCGAACTCGTGATGCCTGTGTAAGGAAACTGGTATCCCTGAGACCAAGGAAGTTGCAAGTTGGATTATAACATTCAGAGTTATATAATTGCCGAGTCGTGCCAAAAGTGGTGTAATTTTTCTTTAGGAGAAATTGGTTAACGAAAGATAAGAAAATATATTGTTTAGGCTTTTTCCATTTAACAAATAAATTATCTATTCTTTAAATATATCATAATGTTATATTATTGGCCGGAAAACTTATTATCAAAACATCCGATTATATTTAAAAAATTAAATTACAATTTTAATGACAAATTTTGAATTCAAATAAATTTCTCCTTAAAGTACATAATTTAGATTTTAATAAAGTCACTCTTAAATTCTATATCAATTTCAAGAAAAATATCTATCTAAAAAAAATTCAACAGCTTAAAAAAATAATTTAAGCGATTCATGAATCTTTTTGAAAATGAATCTTTTATAAAATAAATGTAACAACAAGAAGAAATGAAGCAAAAAAAAACAGCAGAAATCAAACGCGCTCCTTCAAATTAGTTAAAAGAATTCAATCATTCTTCCCGGCTGCATTTACCATAACATGATTGCCCACAGTGCTTTGTCGTGTGTCTCATTAAAAGTAATTCCCTTTTTCAAATATCAATTCAATTCAGCATGATCGTTCATTAGCCGATGCTAAAAATTGCAACCTTAAGTGCACAACAAACAAAGCTCCCTGCTTTGTTTCCACATTTGTACACCATCCGGTACGACCAAATTGCGAATCTGTCGAGGTCGATGAACTTATTACCGTGTTCGTTATTTTCACTGTTTCACAATCATCCAAAAGCCGTCAGTGCTAAACGCCATCGGCACCTTTCTTTATTTTGTTCCCCATTCTTCAGTTTGGCAGCTTCTTCTGTTCAACGATCAACCTGTTGAAAGTGGCCAAACACAAGCTTCCCTATAATTTTTGCACAAAACAAAAGCGAAATGCTTGTAGCGTCCGCTTCGTACTGAACGTTGCGCTGTGCGGCCAGAACCAATCGGACCGACCAGATACCGTTCGATTAAGCGGTGGAATGCAAAAGGAATCGAGAATATGGAAGAGAAAATTAAGAGAAAGGCAGCAACCCTGTCGGCTAGAAATTTCGATTTCCTCAGAACCACCAGCGCTTCGGACGGTGATGCGTCCGAAATGAGCTCGAAAGCAGTTCCAAAAAAAGCACCGCACCCAAGCTGCCGTTGCGATGCCGTCGAATTCAAAAGATTGCCCGCAAACGAAACGGAAGATTTCGTTTGCATTGCAACGTTACTTGGAAGATTGCCCAATCTTACCGATTTTTCCTTTCGTTCTTGGTGTACCTCTTTTGGTTATGTTAATAGCTCGAGAACATCGCACCGCGGCGTGCAGTAGCAGATAATGACTGTCGTTCGACCATAATGGCTGTTAATTGCTGGACGAAAAGATACTTCGGCGTACCACGGCCGAAGATGGCACCGGTCCATACGAACGACACTTACCGCGACCAGTGCAAGATAACGGCACCACGGCAACCTCATCCCTTGGCGCATTGTTTACTCCCGCCCATTACTGCCGTCCACCACCGGCCAAACGGTCCCGAACTAAAAACCGTCCATGCTCTAAGAAGGTTCCCAACTTTCCCTTCGCTCAAATCACTCGATACGTCAAAACTTGAGCCAACTCGCTAATGATAGAGAAGAAGACCGTGGCCATGCGTCGGGATGGACGCATTGGATCCCGTGGCACACCTACAGAACCTCCACCGCCACCTTCCCACCCGCGTTCCCCACCGCCCTCGTCACTCCCTTCTAATGAGTTCCCGAGGGAAGTAAGGCCCATCGTCATCTTTTCGGACAACGGGATCCACCTTTCGCTCGATTCGATGAACGATACGCGGTTTATGTTTTTTTCTTCTGTTTTGGTTTTTTAGTTTGCTTCATACCGACAAAAAAACGTGCCACTGCACGTGTGCCTGTAGTTGCGCCAAGACATGCGTGCGTTGATGTGTGTGCCTTTAAAAGCTCAAACACTGAAAGAGAAAAATATACATGCGTTTGAAAGAAAATGAGACCATTTGGTCGCGAGGTCGACGACCGCGGTTCGCGAGCGATTTTTAAATGGGTTTCGTGGTCGAAATTTCTTCCCACCTCTTCGCTTCTCGATTTTCGACGGTTCGCTCTGGCAGGCGAAAGGAAAGAGAAAGAGCGCAGACAACACGAAACGCTTCGGACCCACGGGATGAACTCAATCACGGGACTGAAGTGTGGCCGAGCAGATGAAACTTTATCGAAAACATGTAATTGTGTCATCGGAAGTGTGTGTTTGAAGGTGGAAGAAATAAATCATTGGGGTGTTTTTTTTTTATTATTCTTGGCGAGGCGAATACGCTTGGTTTTACGTTTCGTTAACATTTTTGATTTTTATCTGTTTGCATTAATTTTGGGAAATTTATTGTACGCTTTGGGCGTAAAGATTTGAGTGTGACAACTTTGCTTGACTTTAGTGTAGATTAAAACGTTTTCAATTTTAAGGAAAATTTTCCGTTTTAACTTACGCTATCCTATATGGTTTTAATCACTATGAAAAAAATTGTTTATTGTCTACTTTTATGAACCATACCTTCAAAGCTGATTCGTATTTACAGGGCGATAAATTTTCATTTACTGTTGAATTGAAATAGTTTAATTATTTGTAATGGTTACATATGTGTTTTCCAGATTTAACAATATTTTTCCAGCATTTTTGGTTCCAAATAAACAAACCAAAAAAAGGAAATAGTCCGATTGGAAGCTTTTGAAGAATGTTCAATTGAAGATAATATTGTTTTTTAGTAACAAATTTCAACCAAATTTTTTTTTTCGTGAAACGAGTTAACCTTTAGTTTCTTTTTTCTCCAATACACTTCTGCTTACTAATTAAAAGTGGTTCTCAAAACCAACCAATCAACATTACAATTAAATCGTTTTTACCTTAAGCGTTCAAATGCTGCTCATTAATTGGATGTGTCGTGTACGAATTGATCACCCGATATTGGCAATTTTCACGACACAGGTTGAAACAAAAAATGGAAACAAACTCAAGCAAACAACAACCACTAAATGTTTATTCAATTACACTCTACCCTAAACATATATTTAAAGGGCATCGCGGAACACACTGTTTCAGCCTCGGTGTTCCATCTTGAAACACCTGGATGCAATTACACATTTCTCCGGGCACTACTGTTAACGTTCCATCATCATCATCATCATCATCATCATCTTTCCGGTACCAACATTTTGCTCAACCAAGAACGTATAAACAACAGGTTCTCGCTACGTCTCCATAACGATGGGTGCAGATCATTGCGTCTGCATTCTATTTCCTCGTGCTTTCTCGCTTTCACCCCTTTTTTGCATCCACCATTCGCTCTGTAAGCTGCGGGACGAATTTACAGTGAAGATGATAAAATAACTCACCCCCAGTGTGCCCCAATGTACCCGCGACGACAGTTCCAGAACACTTGCAAGCAATTTCGATTGCCCCCGCATCCATGCGCTAGTGTAACCGTCAGGCCGGGTGAATTAAAACATACTTGCAACCGCACATAACACATGCACGATGCGATAATATGCCGCGTCATACCATCATGATTTGTGGCCACAACCCTTTGTGTCAACCCGTTTATCCCTCCCACTGTATTCAACCCCTCGATCCTCCTTACTATCAAAACTTCGGCGCGCGATCGTTGTTGCAACCGGTTGCGACCATCGACAGAAACGTTCGAAACGTTCGTCGCTTATGCGAGCGTAGAGTACCGTTGGAAATAAGCTATCTCTCACCGTAAGCTCTCACAGCTCACCACACGCGCCTTGTGAGCTGAAAGCTTCTTTGTCAACGTGTACTGATGATCACCAGCAGTAACAAAAATCTCAGCCCACTCCCCAGTCCATAGGCGAGAGCATTTTAGATTCTAATAGTTCCTGCATCATCACCCCCAACACCCAGCTCCACCATTTTGCTCACTCTCTTGCTCAAACTCACCGCGACCTCACCGGTTAACAGGCCGGTTTTCAGCTTACGGTACTTTTCGTTTTCAATAGCGCGCTCTACCTCGGCCGCACCGCATTTAGCCTATTTTTGCACGGACAGTTCATTGACTCGGTGGCAAGCCACACGGCTCGATGCGACTGCTCTTGCTCACTCTCACATTTCCACCGAAACCAACCATCGGCCGCAGTGTAAACAGAAGTGTTTTGCTTCATTTTCACAACCGCTGTGAGATGCTACTACCAGCCGCTTAGCTAGCAACATAAGCAACGGGACACAAATCACTCGCTTACCTTCCGCTTCGATCTGAGTGAGCAGAGGGAATAGAAGGGCGGAAGGAAAGGAAAGGAAAACTACCTTCCTGGTTTTCGATCCCGCGGGAAACTTACGGGAAGTGATAAAGAAAGCAGAAATCTTCGGTTCCGCGTATCAACCCCACTCATCACCGCCAACACCCTTCAACACCATAGCTTTGGTGAAATTGGGAATCAAAACAGAATTTTCTTTTCTGGAGCAATGAACTCGCACGAAATGAGAATAAACGAAAGGGTGCGTACACGAACGCAAAACTTGAGCAGGCTGATGAGAAATTAGTGTGCAGTGAACGCCGCATAGACGAACTTTTCTCGCGCAATGCCGAATGTGATCGATAAGCACCGTGAAAGAAACTTCGAGAATGGAAGCAACTTGGGCCGATGGAAGGAATGGAATGAAGTGATGGAGTGGCATAAAAAATCCAATTTCAATTTCGGTTCTCTCGCGTAAACAAAACGTAACCGTGCGTAGTGGGATATGTAACCAACGGGATCTTTGCGTTTTGGATACGAAGCTCAATCATGTGTTAACGTTCGACTGGTTCTCGGCGGTTCGTCGCTTACATTTATCACCGTCGATGAATCATTTGATTGACAAGTCGATGAAAAAGGCTGGCGCCGGAAATAACGCGCATTTATTGAAAGTGTTGTTGATGCTTGTAGATCTTATTGGCACACTGATCGGAATTATTTTATTTTTACTGGTACCTAAATGATTTGGGAAAAGACTAATAGCATTCAATTATATGAGCTTTCTTTTGAAATTAACTTACTCTCAATTATATTTTAACTGAAGCGACACCAAATAGATAGAATAATAACAAATATTTTTAGACTTTTACATATCTAACTTTTATGGATAAACTTTTAGCTATTTTTTGGTAATCTTACTAAAGACAAGGTAAAATGAATCAATAATTTTATATAGATTCAAAAACCATCAAACCAAAAAAGCAACAAAAATCTGAAGAAGTTACATTATACTATAAAGTTATATTTATTAATGCAAATAATTTTTTTAAAAATGATCTCTTCTTGGACGGATCGTGTGTTTGCTTTTGAATGGATGGAAACTCTTTCATGGAGACGCCCAGTTTTTGCTTCCGAACATGTTCCGAGTCGCATGAAAAAATAAACCTGTTGCATGATTGTTATAAATTGCACGTAATTATTTCAACCAGTAATTTACCAATCCAGTCCTATATTTCTCTCGTAAGTGCAAAGGACGTTGTGTCCTTTTGCAAAAAAAAACCCCTGGAGAAGGTAATTATCTTCTTTTTTGTGCACGTTACACCAAAAAAAGCAAACTTATTTACTTCTACTGCGCAGAACCTTTCACTTCTGCATCCGTACAGGGGGCCCCGATCTCGACCCCACTAGGACGTTCTTCTACAGTCACTCTTTCTTTCCACAACCAGCAAGAATACATACAACCTTTCAGTGAGTTTCGTTCTTCTGCTTCTGCTGCTGCTGGTACGTGTGCTAAACTTGCAGCACGCACCACGCACCACGGCGAGCTTTTTTCGCTCCGTCATTGCGAAGAAAAGGGCAAAGAAGAACGTAGCAGCGAAACGAAAGCCATCGAAAAGTAACTGTAATGTAACAGTGAATTTTGTAACACATTCAACGCGTCCGCTAACTCCCGCGATGGATCGTACGGATAGTGTGTGAAAGGGAGGTAAAGCGCGATGCGGGAAGAAAAGAGACACATTTTAGGCAAAGCAAGTTTTTCCCCCCATTCCAAGGCGAAGATCGCGAGAAGAGCACGAAGATGATTGGAACGGTTGCTTTCCTTCCAACCGCTTGGTACGCAACCGACACAAATCGGAGACACTGAAGCTGTTATGCTTAAGATGTGCTTAGAAGCATGCAGCAGCAAGCAGGAAACACTGGGAATGGTATGGGACGGCTACTGAAAGATTTCTGCTACTTTAGGTCATTGACTTTTGGATCAAATCGTTGTCTCCCGCAGCTCCAACTGGCTTTTCTCTTCCTCGGTATTAAAGGCTGTGAAAAAGCACGCAAAAGTATTTTCATCATCAGCGGTAGGAAGGGCAGTCCGGTGGATGCTGGACGGGGTAAAGAAGCATCCGTCTAGCCTAGAGACGAACCTTCCTTTTGGATTGTGTACCAAAAGCCAGCTGCTTTCGCAAGAGATACCTCAGCACAAAGCGGTAAAACCTTCCGGGAAGTGGTTTGATCTAACAGAACGGTGCACTGCTTAATCGCTGCAAAGCACTCTAGACCTTGAGAACAAAGAACCAAACCAAAATCAAATGGCGATAAATTATCATACTAGAAGCTAGGCAAATTCTCATCCACCATCACACGATTGTGGGTTCTTAGAAAACGTGACCATGGCCGTAGCATCATGGGATGCAAATTGATGATTAATCATTTCCATACAGATGGGGTTTTTTCGTGACGAGCTCGTTGAACCTTCTCCGATGATCCATGAACGTTGACGCTTTCGGATGAGAAATCGAAAACGAACTTCTATGCCTGTTTTTGTTACTGTTCTTCTCTCCCATTCTCTCGATTTGTCGAACAAGGAATGATCATCGCTTTACTTCCTCTACAACTTAAACAAGGCAAACAGACTGATGCAATGTAACGGATTTCTTTAATTCATATGTTTTGCTTTCATCTCGTACCGTTTTGAGGACCAAAAAAGGCGTCATAACGTTCGACCATACTTTCGGTCTCGAATAAATATTCACCTTCCCCAAAAAAAGGGGCAGGGTAGCGAGAACGATTAAGAATAAATTGTTGCGAGATTTAAATGAAGGGAACTTTGAAGTGAATGTGAATAACTAAAGTTGCTTTCATTTTTAACAAAGTTCTTGGGAACAAGAACTTTTATAAAAAAAATTCCTATGATTACACAAATTTATGGAAACCATAATATAAAAACCAATATACAAACTGTATGAAAGAAAATAATAAAAATTATTTTTCTATTAATGTCACAAATGTCGATAACAACGACAAAAATATGAATTTTCAACTTATGGGTTCCGCCTCAGCCCTATGAGGCGGGTAATGCGACTTAACGCCGTCATCACTATATATAAATGAATAAATAAATAAATAAATAACAAACTTTATTTTCCAATTTAAACAAGATATCAAAAATATATCAATGTGATTAGAGTTTTTAAAAGCAGCTCTTCAAAATGTATTTTTTCCATTAGAATAACTTAAAATTGAAAAAAAAGTTGTAAAACTAACGAAAAACAATTTAAATCCTAACACTTAAAGTAAATCTGGTTTTGGATTAATAATTATGTTACCTCATAAAACTTACTTACTTACTCATAAAACAACCATACCAGCTTATTTATTTATTGTCAGAAATGTTATTTCAATAACACCTTACAACAGCAGTTTTATTGCTTTTATTTTACAAAACTGTACAGAAATAGTTCAAACATTCTTTGCCTTCCCAATTCGCTAAATCCTACGCGATTGGCGACTAAACAACAATCAAACGAACAACTTGACACGGTTAACGGTAGATTTTGGCCGGAATCTTTAATGCCACAGCCCACAATCGCCTGGAACCTCTAAGCCTAGAACCAGTTCGCCCAAAAGGCCACCGTTTCTAGGTGAATAGCCGCAATAAAACAACAACAACCAGCCAAAACTTAACCCACCTTTCTATTATATAAAACACAACAAGAACAACCTACTAACAGTTTTGCAAATTCGTCACACCGCAGTTCCAGCTGTGGTTTGGACAACAAACCCCCGGACAGCGGAATAAAGAGACACCAAAAAAACGTCGAACACCTACACCTCACCCACGGGTGGAAAATCCTACCAACTGCTCCACTAAATCTGCTTCCATTAATGCCACCTTAGCATAACCTCCCGGAATCGCATATCGGAAACAAAGCTCAAATCATTTCATCCCGTCCGAACAAATGACGAAATCACTATTCCATCGGCCGGGCAGCTTGCGAGACTGCAACGGTCGTCTGGTGCGAACGAGACGAAAACTAGGGTCCTCGTGCGCGTTCGACCAAAGTCGAGGTCATTAACATACTTTTCGGTTTCGTAATAGAAAACGCAACAGTACAATGATCTGTTGGCCTTCGGTTTTATCTGTTGCTTTAGCGCGGATCACGGATCGTGTTGGCCGAGTGCCGTGAGGGAAAAGTGGTTCATTCGGCTTTATGCATTTTGCTTGCTTGCCTTTTCTTCTTTCTGCGATGCACAACAACTGGAAGTCACTGACCGCAGGGTAAGATGGAAAAGCTGTATCAACTTTTGATTATTGTGCTTATTAAAAGATTTGAGTCGTCATGATAGAGGAATGTTGTCAAATTTTTAGGTAATATCAGCCTATTTGTTGAATTACGGTATGATGAAGGAGGTAGGAATATTATTAGGAGACATTTTTATTTAATTTTTAATCAAGTAATGGAGTTTTTAAATAATTAAAATTACTGTTTTATTTCGTGTATCTCGTCCAAACTTCTAAAAAAACCTCCACAGAAGCCTTAAATTTCCACTCTTCTATTGCTTATCAATGTTTCAAGTCTAAAAGCTTCAAACGCTAATGATTTTAAGCCTCCACAAACCTCAACTCAAGCCCATCTACTTGACAAATGTTGCTTTCATGTATCCAAGAAAAATTATCCACTCTGTATGTGTACCAGTCAGAAACGATTATGGTGCATCTTCACGATCGAAACGCGTGCGTGCACTAATGCACTCGCGATGTTATTGCAGCCACATTACCACACAACCCGCGGGTTCGAGCCCCACCCCATCAACGTCGTGTGAGAAAGTGTGCGTGTCTGGAGCAGGGAAAAGACAGTCTGAGATTCCGCACCTACTATTCCGCGGCTTCCGGAATTACATGTGTAATGTCTCGCTCGGGACGGTGATAAGTGCGCGTTAGGGGCACTACTATTAAGGTCAGTTGCATTATCTACTGCTACACTATCGAGCAGCTAGCGTTTGTGTTTTCGCTGTTAATGAGCGGTTGGTCCTTTGCTGGTGCGGTAAGAAACCCTGTGAAAGGTGATTGATAATTACTGACGCAGTACGGAAGAAACATACATTATGGATAGTTATTACGGGAATGAAGACACACGTTTGCGGCTTGAACATACATGTGTTTTTCATTAGACTAATACTCACGGCCTATGAAAAATTAGTCTGCACTGGTGTAGCGGACAAGAGTTCTTAGAATCACTCGTTCGTGTAAATGGAAAATGTGTTAGCCATTCGAGATGGTATTGGTTTTGATAATTACCATGCAACAAAAACGATGTCCTATATTTCCACAAAATAGTTGAGTATCTTATATTCAACAGGATTTACTTGTTAAAATTATTAAATATATTTTTTAAACATAATTGACCATTTTAATACATTCTTTTTCGTTAAAATTCCAAACATCATAATAATTTATTGTAAATTAGTTACGAAGATTGATCAAATTGATATGAAACGGTTTATCTAGCTACACCTTTGCAACTTAAGCCCCTTTACAACGAAAAACGCAACCTATCAGAAAAGATCATTGACCTTGAAATAGTATCAATTTCAACTCTACTCAACCCTCTAATGCTACCAACAGAAGAAACATTCTTTCCGTTGCATATGTGCTTCCTACGAACGGACGAACCGCAGCAGATGCACCCGGGATGCCTCATGTGTTCTACTCGAATGCACCGGCCTCGCTCGCTCGCTCACTACCTTGACCATCAATTCGTGCACGTTCTGTACTTCCTCATTATCATTGGACGGCGCCTTTACGTACCGATCAATCTATCTCTGTTTGCTTGCGCTAGAACACTGCCGCGGCCACGTTCCACTTGGCGACTTCGTACATCGGCGCTTCAGCGGCGCATCAGTGCATCATCGCGTGCGCTTGCGTGCATCTGCATCTAAGCTGCATTCTCCCATCCAGGCTAAATACACACACACACACACAATGCATCTTCTAGCGCTTGTTTTGCATTTGCGCACAGAAACGCACTACCGTCCGGTTGCTCTAGACACTATTATTAGTAGTTACAAGTTCAAGTTTGTGTTCACTCAACCGTCAAATGCAAACAGACGGAAACACACAGCGACACGGCCGGTATTCATATTTGCACTTGCAGCTTTGTGTGTGAGCCAGCCACCCTTCTGGCTGGAAGACGCAATCGAGAGCAAGTGAGTTCCCGCGGATGTCGGTAGGTTTGGTGCATTTGTGTGCCCCCTTCCGGGCTGCGACATCTTGTCACTTGTGTCAGCTGCTTTCAACTAGTTTGCTGTCATGTTTTTTGTTTGTATTGTTTGCCACACGACGCATGACCTTGCAGTTCAGAGCCGTGCGCAGTGCAGCGCAGTGCCGATATGCAATACTGACTTCCATTATCAGTGTATGTGCGGCGTGCTGCTTAGCACACACTTGTTTCATGTTCTGTCGAAAAACGATAGTAGCTTATTTTGTTAGGAAGCGATCATGTCGGATAGACAAAAGCGATCATTCGTGCGCAATCTTGATGACGTCAATCACTAGAGCGGAAACTGCGTAATAGTCGTAAGTTTGCAACTAAATTCAGTACGATCTTCTTATCATTTTATTTTAAAGAGTTCTTGGACTTTTTTTTCAAAATTTATCCTCAAATCTAAAAAAAATATTTTATCTTGATGACTAGTTAGATATATTAGACTTAATAATTTCATAAACATTAAATAAATTTCTTAACTACTATTAGTTTTGAGTGATGCATCATGTCTTGACTTGCAAGTAATTTTCACAAATCATTGTTTTTCTTTATTTTTAATTCTAAAAAAAGTTATGAGTGTATCGAGTGCATAAAAGTATCATAAACCGAATGACTTCCATGATTCTGACCCACTAACAATCAACAAGCATTCTATGCCAACATTTAATAGTTCTTCCTTTATGTCCAGAATTCCAACGTTCGTATTACCCCATACAACCCGGTGCCACTAATTCTCACAAGGGCACGTGAGGGCATAACTCGCAAAAGCCGCTCAATAACTGCCAACTAAAATGTGTGTTACGTTTTCCCATGATGAGGTATTTTATTATTTTGCTTCCCACCATCGTCCGCCACCGTCAGCCTCGGTTCATCCAAACAAAACTGCAACCACGGCCACAAATGACTTTGTCCTAGTTTTGTGGAGCGTTTTTTTTTGTTTTTGTTTTATTTTCCTCGCATCGATCGTGTCCTTCCAAAGTCTCCCGACTCGCGCATCCCGTTTTGGCCTCGGGCATCATCACGATCTGTACGACTGCAAAAAAAACCTAGCCTACATACATATACAAACTCCCAAATGGATCTGCTAAGGCGCTCGCGTTAGATAATGCACCGGCGAAAAGTGGCGTAAAATTGACGCCGTACCCTACGGGTCTACGATTTAGCTGGCACGAACTGGCACAGAATACGCGCCTTGGAATGTACTGGCAGCGGGACAGCCGTGTTTGTGCAAATGGTTTTGCCTTATCTTAGTTATGTGGTCTGTATCATCGCTTGTTCTATCTGGTTGCGCGATACCATGATACCGCAAAGATCCGAATCCGACCCACAGCCAAACACAGCATCTTTCCAATCCGGAAATCACGGAATCTACACGACACGCGCTTTCGGTCACGACATAGCGATGACGACGTGTTGGACCAGTGGCCACGATGGTCCGATATCACCGGGCGCGAAAGGGTTTCGAGCCGTGGCCAAAGGAAGTGGGTCAGTGCGCAACCGCCGTACAGACGCCAGCTGTGCGCGCGCGAACAAACGTGCGGACGTCATCGTGCGCAACTGACCGCGGCGCTACGGAGAGCCACTCTTTCGGAGAGCCGCAGCTCGAAAGTTCATTGACCACGGACCCGGTCGCTCCATTTTCATTGCCACCAATACCACGGTGTGGATCGACGACGTAAGCAAGCGAGTCTGTGGCATTTCCCGTGTTATACAAACCGGCCAGCCACCGTTGCTGATCTTGATCGACAATGTTTCCTTTTCGCTCAAACAGCCCCTGGGTGGCTACGAAGGAAAAGCTTGCATTTCGTTTACACCCTTTTATGTGAAGTTACTTGAAGATGGTGTTGTTTTGCGCAAAAGGGAGAAAGAGATCGGGAGAGGCATCTATGAGGCACATATTTTTCTCTCTTCCAGTAAAGATGCTGACAGTCTCTACACAGTCACTACACAATTACGAGATTTGTCTTACCCAACGTCTTGCTTAATGATCAGAAAGGGTTGGAAGGGAAATTAAATCAACTACCCCGTACTAAACACGCAGTAGTTGCCATCTTGACTTAATCATTACAGTATCATACAGTGCTCAGTTTACGCAAAATGTGAGTTATTTAATGTAAAAATTTCTATTAAAAAAATGTTATTGAAAAATTAGATACTTTCCAATAAAACATATTTTTTTTTATAATTCATGATGACGGCTTCGGCCGTATTGTCCAATAAAACATATTACTACACAATTTTTTTTTTTTTTGAAAAATATTTTAATTATTATAACACGGCTGCACCTGGAAGCTTTTGATTAAATTTAAAACTTTCATAATATTAATATTAGCTTTATGAAATTATTTATACAAAAATTTAAATTAAATATTTAGACGTTTAAATGACAAAAAAATCTTTTATTTATTAAATAGTGAAGAAAAATTAAAAATGATC
The DNA here is from genome assembly GCF_943734845.2 of Anopheles funestus. NCBI lineage: Eukaryota > Metazoa > Arthropoda > Insecta > Diptera > Culicidae > Anopheles > Anopheles funestus. Next base: position 36,072,252 of record NC_064599.1, read on the forward strand.
ATGTTGAACAATTTTAATATGATTCATGGTTGAGCACTATACTTACAGCAACGATACCAATAGTGCCACTAGTGTTAAAGAAGCAACTTTTTCTGGTACCGTATTCGTTTCTTCCTTTACATCTCTCTCTCTCTCTCTTTCTCTCTCTCTTTCTCTCAATTCGTCCCTGACATTGTGAACGTTGCGACGCAGAGGTGTTGGGAGGCTGGGCATAAACCGATGACGACCACGGGTTCATTCACCTCGCGCTGACGGTTGACCCAATGAACGGAATAGCTTGCACTAGACAGCACACCCCACCACCCCAAAATCCTCCTTCCTCTCTTTTTAACCCCGGCCTCCCTCTCCCCAACCAACAATCCCCCCACGCCGTTCCATCGTGTGGCATTCCCTTCCAGCGAGAGCTTTCATGTGCGCGAAAGAGAGCTTTTTGCGCTCCATTGCAACCCCACCACCATGAAACTTCCCATCGCAACCCACACGTCCCACACGGGAAGGGATTTTTTGTTTTCCAATTCCTTTTTCAACCTTTCTCCGTGACGGTCGTTCCCGGTTGACCGAGGGCGACAAGGGGCCATCTAACATCTGCACAATCCGGCCCTCCAGGGGTAAAACCGGCCCTCCAGGGAAGGAGTGGATTAGTGGCCGGTCGGCCATCTTTTAAGCTTTGCCGTGGTGCCGTCTTGCGATTGCTTGCGATGCCTTAAATGGTTAGGATCAAGTTTGATGCTGTAATCGTCGTTCCAGCTGGGGCTGGTTGAATAATTCGCTACGTGCTTGCCATCCTGTAATGCAGCATGTCAAACTATTACATGAGAATGACACGAGTTCCAAGGTATTTCCAGCTTTAGTTCTTAAGCGTTTCGATTCAACAACCAAGGGTACAGTTTTAGATGAATATGTTGAATAAATAGTTTTTTTTTCATGATAACTAATTCGCATTCCGTGAGTTGGTAAAATCTCATTTTTTATTTCAAATATGAACAATAAAATCCAAAGCTTGGAATTCCACGTTTTTCTACACGTTTTGTAACGCTACACCATGCCGGGACGTTTTCTCTTTTCGCTGTCAACACCTGGGTTCAATAAAAACATAAATAGTGTGATAACTGTATCTTTTCTCGCATGCTCCCATTTTCGCATATTTTATTGTACTTAATTCGTATCAAAGACAGACGAACTAGCCAAAGCGCTCAGCGCTACTTCCCAATTTCTATCGGCCATTTCAACCCGAACGTGCTGAAGGGGAAGGGAAAAAATGCTCCTCCGAATCGTCGTACCGACCAATCCACACATCACGAATTGTGCTCTCATACCCGAAATGCCATCGACCGGCCATCCGACCGACTGATCGCGGAGCATAACATGTTGCATAAATTTGCCTTATTTCTCTCCTCTTTGCCCAAAAAGAAAAACAACCAAGACCCACTAACGTGTCGATGGACCAGGGGCGCATGATGCGAGATGTGGCAAGCGGAAGTACTCAATGCCCGAAATGGTGTCAATGTACGAACTTGAACTCGGCCGGCTTTGGATCTCGAGCGTTTTGGTCCGCGCTGAGGTGGTTCAACTTTCGCGCAATAATACGCTCACCGATATATGGAAAGCTCTGTACGACAGTACGACCAATATGCCGGGATGCAATGAAGATGTCTTTCAAGATCACAGCCAGTACCTAGAACGCTCGATGTAATTTCGTTGGGGGGCGAACGCGTAAAGGCCAACGGTCGCTGTAACTTATTCACCAACCGTTGAATTTTAAAACGTTCGATCTGCACTTGATGCATGTAGCAAACGGATGCCACGTCAGGTCAGAAGCGGATCGGAAGCTGATCCTGGATCGACCATGAATATGCCGCTGATGCATAAAGATGAGCTTTGGTAAGGAGCAGAATAAGCAGCAGAGCACCCGTCGACCGAAACGGGATGGAGGTTGCCAACTGAACCAGAATCGTAAGCTGCAAAAATAATTTATGACCGCTGGTGAGCGCATCGAATCATTTTCATTTCAAACGAAACTGAGCTTCAATTGATTCACTTCGATCGTCTTCCGGCATTACGCTGATAGATCCTCTTTGCATTGATGTGCCGACGAGAATTCTGGCTTCAGAACATTTCACATAACTAAATCTCTTTTGCTTTTGGTTGTAAAAGCGTAACTAAAGAAACTAAAGAAGATAATTTGCTTCCAGTTGGAATTAATTTGAAAAATCCATTCGTTTCACATTTCTTAAACCCGATCTCCAATGTTTTGCAAGAATTCATTGATATTTATTTATAATTTGGTCAAACAAGCAGCAAGTCTGGTCTTAAAGGAAATGTTGTGTTTTTTAAAATTTGCAATTTATGTGCAGTGCCATGATCTTCGATAAAGTCTGTCATATTTGGCATTTACAGAGATGGATCGCTACAGAGCCCAAAAGCCTAGTTGAGATAGGTGCAATATGATAAATATAGAAGGCTATTTTTGACGTTGTTGTTGTGCCAAAACCATTCAAAAGTGTCAGTTGCTACGATTTCACTGTGTACCAAGAACTATTTCTTTATGCTCTCAACGTTCCAACATTGTCTCAGTGTCACTATTTGTGATCGTCAAATATCTGGATTCGAAGAACAGGAACCTTCTACAAATGTTTAAAGTATCCATAAAAAAATAAACGATTTCAAAGAATTAAGATATTCATACATAATTGCCTTTCTAGAACATACGAATTTTTGATATTTATTGTCAATCTCAGAGATGCACATAAATCTTTCTGTCAAACGCCTCGACTTTATATATCTTTCTGTCAAATATTGCGCTCTTTTTGCTAAAAGATTCCTCTTTTGCTGCGCAAATAAAATTTACCTCATGGAGCTAATAATCTCGTAAACTATAAATCCAAGCACAATCAGAATAACATGTAAATTGTTGAGATTTACAATATATCTAAAAAAAAATATTAACGTGATCCAACATTTCCGTCACCTGATCCGGCTTCATCGTGTTAGAGACCTCAATTTGGTGCAGAAAGTTGTGCTCTTAAACACATTTCTTTTGCCCAAACTATGGTTCGTTGCATCGGTTTGTGGCGCCCGATCAATGGACATAGCCTTGGTCTCTAGCACCATTGGATCCTTTCTCTGGGATGGCACTGGAGGATTACGGGTTCCACTTCAACAACTAGCGCTGCCAAAACGTCGGGGTGGACTTAACCTCCATATTCCGGCTGTTAATACGGTCGCACTGCTGGTGAACCGATACGTTGCCGAAAGGGAAAGTCTTAGGGTTGGGTCACTACACATATCGTGTGCTACTAACCCCCCAAATATAGCCTCCATTTCGACAACGTATCCTTGCCTGAGAACGGTGATCCAGCATTTAGCGACATTCCCAAATCAGACCATCATCACCACCAAAACCCTTCGACGGATTATGGTTGGAAGGCTTCCGGATGCAAAAGTAGTCGTGGAGTCACCTTCCGTAAGTTGGCGATGGGTTTGGAAGAATATAGGCAACCACCAACTGTCCTCTGTCCAGCGAAGCACTTTGTATTTGCTGGTCAACAACAAAATCGCCCACGGACTGCTAATGCAGAGGATGGATCGAGCGTCTTCGGCATGCTCAGTATGCTCCCAGGTAGAGACCCTGGAGCACAAATTCGCATTGTGTCCTAGGGTATCTTATCCGTGGAGCATACTATTGCAAAAAATGGCAGTCATCGTTCCGGACAATTCCCTAAACTTCCTTTCCCTCCTCTTACCTGTGCTAAGTAACATTAGTTCAAGTAAGAGGACTCTCATCCTACGTTTGTTTGCAAATTATGTCATCCACATTGTTGGAAACAACAATGCTGTGATTGATATAACAATCCTTAAATGTTCTTTGTAATCCCTGTACGTCATCCCTTTATGTTTTCTATACATTGTCGAAACTAGTATGTAAGTTGTTTTTAATAAACACTTTTTATAAAAAAAATCAGAATAACATGTAAATTGTTGAGATTTACAATATATCTAAAAATTGCGCATTATCTACAAAGGCTATAAAAATGTATTAAAGCTTATATAACCTCGAGAAGAAATAGTACTTCATTATAAAAGGTTAAGCAAAAAGTTTGATGAGATAACCAGAAAAAGGCTGTAGAATAAGCGATACATATTTTATTAATTGAATGTATTTTCTCCTATGTCCTCACAGGTCATTTGTGGATTTGATTGTAGTGAAGCCTGGACTAGAGCAGATGAACTGTTTGGCAAAGCAATAATCCCAATACTAGCTAATGGCGGAAGAAGACGAATTCTTATTGCACTTCGTATTGCAATGCAGAGTTTTCCAAAATGCTTACGAAGATTTCTTAATTCCTGGTGTACAAGGACTAATATGCTTTTGTGCCTCAGTCTACTGTTAGACCTGATGGACAAATTCGGGCAATAGTTTGAGACAATTTCTGGCCAAAAAGCCCCCAAATGATGACTACTAAAGTACTATTTCATGTTTATTTTATCTGTTTAAGTGTCATTTCCTTTTAAGATCACTGAGATGCTTCGCTAATTCGCTATAACCATAGCCTTAAGGATCACTTCCAAGCAATGACGCATGGATATGATTCAACGGTCAGTTTGACTGCATGATCAAAACAAAACGCATCTTTACATTCAACCGACTTTCAGCTGCCATCAGAAAGCTTTATCAAAACATCCCCCCCACCAACCACAATGCGTTGTCACAATCGTTGCTTCCGCTAGCAAACAACAACACGTCATCAGCCGTTCGGTGTCACGCTTTTTGATCATTTTCATTTTCAAAATCCCGTTCTTTGCTCACGCAGTCCAGTCTGGTCTGTTCGGCCAGTTTGCTTAACGAATCACGTTTGACGCTTGTTTTTTTTATTTTTGTTCGGGCGGTGGTTTTATTCTTCACCACTCATTCCTCTTATTGACGCATACCATACGATTAAAGAGAATAAACAGCTATCTGTTTCTTCCGCTCCTATAGACCGGTCCAAGAAAATGGTCAACAGTCAGGTAAGGAAAAGAGGTAGAGGGTCCATTCCATTACGTTTACACTGTGCCTCCACCCACACCACCCACCCAGATGGTTGCCCACAGAGGGAAGATTATTGTTCTTCGACGAGGAGTGCGCGCGCGCGCCCGCGAGTTCTTCGTCAGTCGTCAAAAGTAGGTGAAAAGGTGATTGACTGAGCCGCATCGAAACATAAAGCTTCACGGGCTCGATAGAGCTTCCAACGCCCTTCCTGCCATTCACCGACGGATCGCGCTCGTTCACCCACGAACGAGCAGGAAGATTGTCAGGTTTGTCCAGTCAAGATCGGTTCTGACGCGGGTTGTTTTTGCTGGTGGACTTTACCATGACTGCCCAAGCCTTGGGCCAAACCTAGAGATGACATTCTTTTTCTCCATCTTTGTTCGCACATCTGTTCGATAACGGGCCACGGTGATGGCGCTTGAACATTGAACGCGCACACCGTCCATGGTGGGTCTTATCTTAATCTATACGACGGAACTGCTGCCATTTGCCAGGTTCGCTGACATGTCTGCTGTAATCGATTGTGTAATCTACGATGGCTATTTCTGTGGGTTTTGTTTTCTTTAGAAAGTATTTAATAATAAGCTTGATAGATGAAACTCGATGAAAAAAAAAACACAAAGAATCTTTCAAAGCTTTTATATAAATACATTCCACCAAACAGCGTTAATGATTACCCTGATCATGAAGGGGAATTTAGCGCTAAGATTGAAATCTAGATCAAAGGTGTTATTAAACTGTACGTTTACCAGCTTCTATTTGGAACTCGCTTTAACAGGGAGGTGGAATAATACAAGGTAGTCATTAGTTTAAATAATTACAACTTTCCTTTACAATCTGATTCAATCTTCAAAAACATTAGCAGGTTTTTGTGGAAATGTGTGATTCTTGGACAAGCGTCACAAATTCTTCTAGATAAAATGTTTAAAAATTTAAATGAAATAATAATCATTTCCATGAAAAATTCCAAGATGTAATTTTTTAATAAAGCTTTGTTATTTCTGTTATATTTGTTTAATGATTGTTTTTTTACTTAAATTTGCTATTTTACATGCAAACTTTATCCCAAAAAATTGTTGTTGGTCATTTATCATGCTCCCATACTCAGTACTTACAACAAATTCTTTAGTTCTATTCATGAACTTTTTCACTTTTGTTTACTACAACATTTCTTTCCACTTTCTACCAAATCGTTCAACAAATTTTACATTATTTAATAATATTTATTTGCGAGTGTGTCGTACAACATCATTGTAAATGAGTTTAAAAGTTTAAAACTACTGTTCAAAAACAAAATCCGTCTAACCTCAACCGCTCAGTTCTGCAATTCGCAAAATTCGCTCCGGCAGAGAAATAAAGAACTGAAATCCTTTGCCTTTTCTCTTTCGCTTAACATTTATCATTTGTTTCCAATCACAGCAATTTTTATTTACGTGGTTTCGAATCAGTGGGACCTGTCTTGAGGAAATCTTCAATGGCTTAACTGTACTGTAGTATGAGGTTTTTTTTTTCATTTCGAACCCGACGTATTGCCGAAGAATGGTGCATTGCATATCGAGGTTTAGATTTACATCCAATAATCACCGCACTCTCTACTAGCTCTGTTTACACTGTCTTCTGTCGCTTGTTAGAATAGGTATTAAAACGATTAATATTTTAGTACATACAATGTGCATGCAGGTGGGCCGTTTTAGTCACAAACCCTTCTCGACGACGCCATTTTAAACGCTTCGAGAATCATAAAGTTGTAGAAGGAGAATACTATCATAAATCAGTAGATAATGGATCGGTCAGCGTAACTGACCGATGCCTTATGTCTTAACGCTAGCCCTCGCCTACGGTTTTTAGTCTTCGGTTTCACACGTGCGAAGTATTAATAGCTGAGACGTAGGTAAACATGCAACTAGCTCACCGTTTTACATTCATCTTACACGCATATTCTAAAGATTAAAAAGGGAATAAGTGGAATAATTTCAAAGCATGAGCGTTACACATTCTAACGCCGTGCAATATTTCGACGAAACTTTTGATACAGCATTTCCATCGTGCGGAACTCGGGCTCGTAAATGTCGGGCAGTTCCTGATCGAGTGCGTGACAGTACACCATCGTGACGGTGCGTGTACCGTACAGTTTCTGCTCAAAGTCCATCAACTGCTTGACGAAGGACACGTTGGGTCGAATTTGTGGCCGCTTGTCTTTTATGTGATTGTACGCATCCTTTAAGCTCATCCGATGGTACTTCATCAGGTAAGCCAGACAAAGGGAAGCCGAACGACTGATGCCAGCGACACAATGTACCAGCACAACTCCGCCAGCTTTGGACTCCTAAAATTGTAGAAGTTTGACATTTTTATTATCCACTTCAGATAAGCTTATCGTGGTTTGCTTACCTCTTCGATCATGTCCGCCACCTCGTGGAAGTATCGTTCCAGATTCGCCTCACGGTTATCCTTTACCGGGATTCTTAGATAGCGTGTATCCTCCGCCGGAAGTGGTGTATCAGTCAATTCTGTTACGGTGGTAGCATTAATCACGAAGGTTACACCGAGCTGCTGCATCATGGCTACCGAGGCCGCACTTCCGCCGCATAGATAAAGGTTCCTTAACAACTTCGAAACGCCACTGATCGGAGAAAACCTGTAGAGAAAGTATTTACAATTAGTAAAATATTCTTGCGTTAAATTGTAGTAGGAAATAGATAGTTAAACAAACAAATCATCATCAAACATCAAACAATACAAATTTAAATTCATTCTAATAAAGATTTTTTTTTTGTAAAATATGATCAATTATTTATATTTCTTCCAAAAATTTATAACAAATTAATATGAATTCACATATTTTCCCTTCTAACCAATTACCCATGAGATCTCGAACGCCGTGCCTAAATGTATGCAACACGCACTACATATAAACAGTGGTATACCCTCACGGTCATGATTTCGCGCACATCGTGGTTTCATTAGGGAAATTTGTACAGCGGTACGGAAGAACACATTTAGAACGTTAAAAAATATTTGTTTGTCTACCTTTTGTAAATTCTTTAACCGTAGTGTCTACGACCAAAAAAATACACGTTGTTCTACGACCGCCTACCCGGGTAGGCCATACAATTTGTATGGGAGTTTTCGTTTTTTCGGATTCTGAACCGTATATCTTTTGATCTGCTCGTCGTATTTGCATGAAACTTTCAAGAAAGATGGGTTTTTTAGTTGTCTAACTAATATCATTTAGCTGAGAATTTTAAAAATTCTGGTTTCCAGTTTTTTTGCATTTTTTACAAAATTTTCTCCGTATATCTACGGCCGCCTACCCGGGTAGACCATACGATTTGCATGAGATATTTCAGTTTTCAGATTCTAAATCATGTATAAAGCATATATATCAAGTTTTTCGGGGTTAATTGTAGCCAATTAATAATTTTTAATCATATTTAATTTTTGTGTATTATTTTCGCAACTCTGCGTTATTAAAAAAACAATAAATCCTTTTTTTATAATTAAGAGCTTTCCACGTAAGCTACTATAAACCTCAAAGTTATCATATTATTAACAATAAGTGCTAATATTTCAAATTATTTACATTTGGAGAAATATGTGTTAAATTCAGAACGCGAAGAACAAGCAAGTTTTTTGACATAAATAGCAATTTCCTTTAGGTTTGGTTCTTCCTGAGGTATCTCGACTGAAGGTTGTCCCAGAAAATTTCCGAGAAAATAAAAACTCCCATATAAATCGCATGCCCTACCCGGTCAGGCGGTCATAGATATACGGAGAAAAATTTGTAAAAATGCAAAAAAACTGGAAACCAGAATTTTTAAAATTATCAGCTGAATGATATTATTTGGACAACTAATCAACCAATCTATATTGAAAGTTTCATGCAAATACGACGAGCAGATCAAAAGATATACGCTTCAGAACCCGAAAAAAATAAAAACCCCATACAAATCGTATGGCCTACCCGGGTAGGCGGTCGTAGATATAAGGGGTATCAATCGAATTTTTTTTTTTTAAATGGTAAAAATAATTTTAAAATTTTTCTTTTTATACGAAATGGAGAAAAACATGTTTTTCTAGGCATTTTAAAAATTTCAAGTCTGTACGACTTTCCTATAAAAAGATATTAAGAAATAAAAGTGCAAAACTTACCCAGGTAGGCGGTCATTGACAATAGGGTTAATGAAGTTTACAAAAAGTGTATAAAAAGAAAATATTTAATTCATGGCGTAGCATTTGAAAATATCATTTTTAAAGGGATAAACATTCTTACATCAAATTATTTTAAATACTGCATGTTAAGTTAGAATAAATGCCAAAAATTCTTTACAAGAAAAGAAACCCTTAACTTATCCGTTTTATTCCAACAATTCGTCCATCCTCCATAAAGAATACATAAACAATTAAATGATCATCATTCTTTATCTCTTTCGAAGCAATGTTTCGGAAAACAAAGCAATAAAATGGCACATTAACCTCGGCGACCCAAATATACAATCCGTCCCCATACACCACCCACTTGCACTATCCTTGACCAGCATCAACCCTATCCAGGTTTCCATGCCAACGCCAAAACCAACCAAATGCAACCGATCAACAAAGCGGATCACTTTGCACCGCGAAAGAGCGTTCAAAGATCCTTCACTCCATGAATACGCTCGATCCATAGAAGATACAATCCTTCCCCCCACGCCAAGTTGTTTACTCGTCGTTTATGGCACGAAAATAAATCACATCTGCGTGAAAAACTTTTCCTTTCTTCGTTTTCCCCCGCACAACTCGATCGTTCGCCTCAACAAACATCAACACGTACACAAGTGGAAAAGATGCGGTCGGGGACGGAAAGCTGAAGAATGGAATTTTTAGGTCGATGAGTAACAACCCGACCGTCCAAAATATGCTACATCGTTCGTCTCTAGGGTGTGTGTCCCGTGCGATCCGTACAGTCGCGCACAAGGTTGCTATTTGTTGGTCCCTTTTTTGTTGTAAACCCCACCCCAACCACTTCGCTAGGGACGATCGAGCATTCAAAGTTGCGACGCGACAGGAAATCACCACAGAAAACCGGCCGGACTCGGGCACGGGGTATCCACATTCCGAAATGCCAAAAGTGAAGCGTGACACGACAGCGCACGCGAACACGTTCACATCGCACCGTCGCTGCAATGGGCCACAGCAGCTTGTGATGAAAAATCGTCTCACATGACTCGAACCTCGGCAGCTGGACAAGTGAAGCAAGTAAAGCGTGTGCAGCAGCTCCTTCGCTTTTTCGGTAATGTTGGGACAGTTGAAAAATGGATCCCTTTTTCGCATTGCATAGCGTTGGCGTTGCGAAGCGGTCAGCGAATATCGTTTCGCGTGGTGCTTCTCTAGCCAATTTCTCACCTCAAATCATCTTCGCAGCCAAAAATTCACCAACGATGGAACGCTGCCAATGCAATAATGTAGGTGTGTTCGACGCTTCTACTGCGCTGTATGCACTTCTCTTAGCGCAAAGAAAATGCCCTGTCCCTGTGTGTGTGTTGTGGGAGATTTCCTTTGTTGTCTAAAACCGTCAGACGTTCGTGCTGACTCAACTAAACCTGTCAGCTGCATCAACCTTCCGTCCGTGGTCAGTTCGTCCGCTTTGATGTTTTTTTTGTTGCATGTTTTTGTTGTTTACCATCTCGACCACTTTGCCGACGACAACGGTTCCCTTTTAGAACAATCGGCCACAACCAAAGGGTTACCGCAAGATGACATTTTGCGCCGTATATTACTCGATTGCGCATCGAAAGGATCAAACACAAATTTTGCGACTGTTCGTCTAAAAGGGAATGACACTTCAAACCGAACGGGCCACTTGCAACAGTGATTTATTACGTTCACTTTAATGTGCTGCAGTTTGCCAAAATGTCTTTTAAAAATTGACAGGACATGAGGTAATTAGCGTTCTTATTGACATTGAGATTGGTGAAAAAAAAGTGAAATTATGATGTCCTTGAGATGATTCATTCGCTCTGTGTAATTAATTTTTGATTGTCGGATATTAACATTGATGATTGTATTAAGTATTAAATATAATTAATGTAGTATGAAGAATTGAATTGAGATTAAATTAAACAACTCGAAGTAGTAAAAATTTTCTAAGGACTATGTTAATAGAAAAACTTAATTATATTTTATTATTTTATTATTATTTATTATTTTAAAAAGTAAAAATTCCTCCTTTTTGACTTCAAAAACAATTTGTTGCTTCTATTTAAATAAACAATCAAGAGACGATCTTATGGTCTCGTCCTTTGTGACGTTCGATTTTGCACATCGATCAAATATGATCTATTCATCGTTCATCGAATTCAACCATCGGTAGCAAGGACGGATTATTACTACTTTGTGGATAAAGAGAAGCCACAGTAGATGATAATTATTAGTAGGTCCTCAATTAGGAGAGAAATAATCGAAATGATACACTCTTTACTTAGGTTTGTACCTTTAGCAATAAGAAATCTGACGCCGTTGTTTATTTTGATGATAATTATTTTAAACATAACCTATTCACAAACAAACAAACTTCATCCCACACGTGTACATTAGCCAATATCACATTTTGGGGTAAAAATTGTTTCGTCCCCCTTTTGAATGGCACGAGCCTCCCTCAATTTTCAAATCTACTCAACTCAACGAAAAAAGCCACTCTCTAAATAGCTCATAAATTCCTGTATTACATAAATTCGACACCGACACGAGCAAAAACATCGGTTCTTACTTCCTATCGCTTTATCTTCGCCCCGCTCCCCGCCATCGCACCGTTCTATGCTGTCCTTCCCGAATGGTATGCTTCAACCGAATGCCGCCATTCACCAATCGCACGTTTTCTCGATGGCCGGTGGTTTTATTTTTACCCAGCCCGTTTCGCGACAATTTGACTTTTACCTTGAATTTTTTTTTTCTTTCGGCGAAACCAACCAATTCCAACTGACTCCGTCGACAGATGCGGATGCCATCGCGGCAAAGTGGATGCAAAGCTTTTGCCTTTTGATCGAAACGCCCAGTGGAATGTGAATTTAAGGTTGGTTGGTTTCGTATTTTTTGTTTTATTTGGTTTGTTTCTACATTCTTTCCCCACTTATGTTGCAAATGATCGTTTTATTTCTTCATTCTGCTCTTTTGGGTTCGCACATTCTCTCTCTACGCAACGGGAAACACTTTGGCGTCAGTCATGCATTCTTAACGTTTTGTTTCTTTCTTTTCTTTGAGCAAAAAAAATTGTCCCAAACCATCGAGAAGTTTTCCGCGTCCTGGCGCGTCTTTTAACAATCAAGATCAGCCGATTTTTTGCAACGTGATGTAGTGAAGACGCTAAGTCGCTTAAGAAAAACACCCCCAAGCATGGTCCGTATTACTCAACATGGGTCATAATTTTACGGCGCCGCGAGGCACATGTCACTCAACACGGCAAATGACACATTCACAGATATCATTTAAACCTGCCGTGCCCATCTTTGTCTCATCTGGCAACAGAGCGTATGTCATCAATGCGCCAGCAAAGGGAAAAGACGCGAAGGTCAAGAATCTTGCTGCGAACTCCCACTCAACCCCCAAAACGCCCGATGTTCGTTGACCGTCACGACAAAAAACCCCTCCCGCCTGTTTCGAAGGATTTTTGGCCATTCTCCTTTTTTGTATCCCAAAACTCATGTCATGCGCATTGGCGGTGACACAACGAGACAAAATTTCACCTTTCCTTTCTTGCATTGTTTCCCCCATTTTTTTCCGGCCTTCGGCGTCTCGGACACTTACGTTCGCATTGGACGGTGAAGCGTGGCGCCAGCAAGGACTTCAGGTGGATTTTCATTCCGTTCCAGCAGGGCTTGAATTTGATTGCCTCCTTTCCCATCCAGCACTCCGATTGCGGTTACATCGCCATCCTCCATCGCCTTGGTAACGCCGACAGCAACCGGCACCGGAGGCTGACAATCGCTTAGCAACTCCGAATGATTCACACTGTTTATGTTTATCTCTTTCATGTTTATGTCCACCGTTGGTTGCTGCTTGTTTTAACTACTTAAACGTTTCTGTGCGTTTTCTGCAGAGATTGCAAACAGAAACGGGGAAGCACGCACGCCGCTGTACGTAATGTCTTTGTGTTCACTGAAATTAATGACGCTCAATGCGAAAAAAACACCACACCTCACATACACACACCAGCAACCCGGTAGCTTGAATGGTTGAATGAGTTTGCGAAATTTTAATTTAACGTCTGTCACAACTCTAAATCAACAATTAATCGTACAAATTGCGCACAATCGTTTCACACTTTACTTTTCACAACTTTCACACTTTCAGCACAATCTTTCCTTTTTATTGCAAAAGGATTAGTAAGAAAATCACCACAGATAAAGTCTCGAGCAGTTGCGTACGAATCGGTTAGCGGGTGGAAATACACTAACCATAATGTGCCGTGAGCCGAATGCCGCAGTGAGTCGTCTGATTACCATCCAAATGTGGTTTGACAGATGGGGTTGGGTACGTGGTAGGGGATGATGGTGTCGGAAAATTCTTCGCTAGAGTGAAATGACAACTTCTGTTTCAAAACCAACGAGAAAACGAGAGCGAGACAGAGAGAGGGAGAAATTTAGTGGATGAAATTGTTTAACCTTTACGCTCTCATTTTCTCACTCTCTCGATGGGAGGATGTGGTCCTTTTTGCACAACCTGTTTGTTGTCAGTGATGAGCAGGAATGTTTGCTTTGCTGAAGGAGATGAAAACAAATATGCTTTTTCTCACTCTATTTTCTCACACAAAAAATAAATTCTTTGTGGTATGGTTTAAAAAGGGTGGTTTGTAAGTGTTTTTACTCTTTTATTTTAATTTTACTCTTTTATTTTAGTACTTTTATTACTATCGACGAATACTCGAGATGCTTTAATATTATTATTTTTTTTTAATTATATGTTTCTTTTAATATAATAAAGATGTTGCTTAAAGATGAGATATTTTTCTTGAAAGGTATTTTTAACACAACAGTTGGATAACATAAATAAAACTGGACATAATATACAATTTCAACTATTAGAAATGTTAAATGTTCTTGTATTAATCATAAACTAAAACAATTTCGTCTCATTTTATATTTCCTTTCACGTCTCAAATAGTCAACATTTAAACTCACCCTTTTTTAAACTACGCTCTCTTTCTCTGACGCTTTCCATTCAGCTCCATTCCTTCACACTCCCCACTCATCAACAAAACCGCGCTGGTATGCGGGAAACCGAAACGAATACGAACTATTTTTATCCGAATGCGCATGAAAGGACGATAGGACAGACCGACGCATTGAATCGTTTTGTGGCGTCCCTAGCGATGACGACGAATGCTACCGAGCGCCAAACGGTTAAGACATCAATATGATCGATCGATGGTTTGTGGGTAGGAAAAGCAGGGTGAAATGAACTGAATCAAAACAGCAAGAATGTTTACGAACCCGCCGAAGGATAGATGCGCTCGGTACCAAGAGTCAGAAATTGAGGTTAGAAATGCAACACCACTACTGTACGAGACTGAGTTGCAGTTTTTCTCGCTGCTGTTTTTTACAGCGGCCCCCCGTTGAATCACGCGTGCAGTGGAATGCCGTTTTGAAGAGGGTTTTGCTGTATGCGTATGCAAGGTTGATTGAGTGCTCTATCATGCTGATGCTGGGTGAATTGAAATTGCCACATTCCTGCTCGATTGAGCACAATCTATCATCACCAAGTATAAACGTTGATAAATGAGATGGAAGTTGTAAATATTGCTTCTTTAATATCTGAACAAATCTTTGGAGCGTTAAAGGGATTTGTTATAAACAGATATAAAAAAAATATTTTTTGTACTACAGCTTGCAAAATGCATAGTTTGTTGCAAAATACTCGACAAATGCATCCCAAGACTCAAATATGCAACGCCTGTCATGATCGTGTTAATATTTTTAGCTGCATTTTCCACCATTCATTCACTCAACGGATGGAAAAGTAATTAAATAAACAAACTGTTAGTGCGCGGCACAATTTATTTACTCCAACGACGGTACCATTCCAACCTTCCTACACACAGTGCTTTGAGAAAAAAAAATCCCCCATACAGCAAACATTCCTTACTGCAGTTAATTTATTTTTTGCCCCATCTTGCACTTTTTGTGCATTTTTTTTTTCGTTGCAATTCATCCCAATGGTTGGAAAATGAGTTACGGCGATTGGTTCGCATAAGCAAGAAGGAATGTAAGAAACGCTACAGAAAATGCATTAACATTCTCAATAAGAACAACAAAATTTGGTAAATTTTTCTTCCTCTACTCCTATTTCCACTCTTGCGAAAGCGAAAGTCGATTTTGTGGTTTTTGTACAGCGTCCCATGCATACATTCATCCCCCATCGCCATACTTTGAAGTTTATTTGTTTGCTCACAATTCGTGATTCAATTTACAACGTTTTATACGACCGTGATCGTGAAATTTTATCACACCCACATACACACACAGAGAGAAAAAAAACTCTTCGACGGGAAATTGTTTTGAGATCAACGATCAAGCCACAAGCGTTGCACATTTCACATTCTGAGAGCAAACAATAAATTGCACCTCCATTGGGTAGAAAACCCCGTTTTGTGAATTCATTCTCGAACCAATGAAGCATTAAAAAAGGGATAAAATGCAAAGGCAAACGAAAATTTCTTCTTTTATCGCGTGCTCATCTTATATGCATTCGAAAGGCAGATTGTTGATGCAAAAATGCTATTTTTTGTGTATTTTTCTTTACTTTCCTTTCTGTCCATTGAAGTCAATGGTATCAACAATCGTCGAGTCAATGAACGGGTAAGAATGTTTGCCATCTGCAGCTTGCTGCACACTGATGATTTCGTCAATCAGTTTAAGCTGTATTTTTTTTAAATTAAAATTCCGATTGATTATTATCAAAATCGTTGTTGTTTACCGCATGCGAACTAAAAACATTCAACACAAAAACAACAATAAAACCATTATGTTTTGCGTTACTCTCACTTCTAGGAATTGTTTGATCTTCTTTGCTTTAATTTCTAAACACCGAACCAAACACCGATTTTATTGCGTCAATTAGCCCCATATCGCTATGTTTGCCTGGTTCTAGAAGTGTATTTGTTTTTTTCTCGAAAACCCTTTTCACAAGAATACCCTCTTCACAAAACGTCACATCGTCAAAAGCCGCTCGGCAGCATGGCACGATTTATTCATTAACCTTGATCTAACCAGATCGGAAGAGTTCGCAATGCGGTTTAGCTCTATTTTCTACCATCTTTATTTGTCACGTTGATCCCTTGCCACTTGCACCCCATACACCCCAAGGTACAGCCCACCAACTATTTGTTTGTTTTAAAAAAAGATTGTCTGACCACCCCCTAAAACAAGTGACATCCGTGGTACGAAAATAAAAATGCCACCCTACCGGACAAACGGGGGTAGTTTAAGTCGGCCGGATGCCTCACAGTACTCCTCGCAAATCCCCTCCAAACGAGCCGTTAACCGTTGTACTTACATTAACCACATGCAATGCTACCACCATACGGCCACACACAATGAAGCAGCCGGTGGCGCGGTGGCGAATAAGTGTAGTTAGCAGGTTTAAATAATACCGCGCTATATTTAGTACCCTGTCACAAATGAATGGTTGCTTACCGTTTACATAATGGACTGTTTAAAAAAGGAAACCCATTTTCGTTTGGAATCCCAGGGGGGGGGGGGGGGAAGTACAAGGAGCATAACACTTCACACCGAAAATCATGGCTTAAAATGAGATAAAAAGGGATCGGTTTTATTTTTTTGCACCTTGATTGACGGTTGAGTGCTCGAATCTTTCAAAACGCTACCGATGGCATCTAATAATATGTACGCGCACGCTCTCGAATGACACGAAACCGATGTTTTTTTGGGGGTGGTGATATCGTTCAAAACACCCGATAACGATCGTTCACTCGTTCACTGACTTGAACTCTGACACCTTCTGACATTCAACTGCGTGTGTGTGTGCACATTGTGGCACGCTTAACGTTGATGATTTGTGTCCCTCTTTTTTTTTTACAACAGCTGTTGGAAGCAAGAGCTGCGAAGAAACATGTGTTATTATTTAAATGCGACTGCAAATTTTGCATTTGAAATTGTACCACAGTCGACGTCACCTTTCCAAATTGATCCAACGCCCGTCCGCTCCTGCTCGCAAACACATTCCATTCTAGTTTCATAAAGCAGAAAGCGACAAAAATATTTTGACTTTCACACTAGTGGCATTCATAACACTCCTTGTCTTCTGGTATGTCTCACAAAATTCGCGCGCTCTCTCTCTCTCTCTCTTTCTGGCTCCTTCGCATTAACCAACAATTCCCTTTTCCCAACTTCCTCGCTGGATGGAATTTTAATGTGAAGCAATGCTACGACTCAAAATAGATTGTAATCTGTAAGGGAAAGATTATAACGCAGAAAAAAGCATACTACCGCGTCTCGCTTTGGTCCGTTTGACCGTTACGCATACGTACGCTGATTGCATACCGTGGAGCTACGCGATAGAACGGAGGAAAATTCTCACATAAACTCCTCACCCGCTTAGAAAGGCGCGTGGGGGTTGCAAACCGTGCACTGGGGAGAAGGGAGAAAATAAAATATCACCTTGTGAAAACTCTCGGCCAGTTCACCTTTTTGAAAATGATTTTATTAATACCTCACATAAACACCGCCCCTGTCTGCTCCTGCGGTTAATAGAAGCTTCAAGAAGATTCTCGCAAATAACAAATTTCGATGGAGACGCCTGGTTGTTCGTGGAATGTGTAGTGAAATTCTTTCCACAAAGAGTAGTCGCGAAGTCCGATTATTCTTTTTGGCCATTTAAATGTCCAAGTGGGCAATCATTTCGTTCAATTCTACAAATCCTTTTTTTCCTCCTTTTCTTCAATGTGACAGTATTTCCAAAAGTACGTTGTATGAATCACCAGGCGTCTCCATGTGGATGCCTTTAAACTTTTTTTATGAATGAACGAAACGCAACCGAAATTTATCGCTCGTTTGACGATTTGATGACGGAAACTGATAGTCTGAAAGTTTTATGCCTTTCCTTACGTTCCGCTCCACACATCACAAGCACTCATTTTCGCAATAAAATATAGTTTTGCTTCAATAGAAACACATACCATTTCGCAATCACTTCATAATTTTATGCGACTTTGTTGCCCGTCACAGCACTCGAAAGGCTGTCAACGGTTCTGCAAATCGCGCTCGTAAAGCTGAGCTACCGAATCTACATCATTACAGACACATAAATTAGGCGGTCCGGCGTGTGTGCGTGGCGTTATTAGTTTTGTTTACATCCCGACTAACCCTCGGTAGGCCAAAGAACTTTCGGTTGCTTCGCGGTCAGGGTGGCGCTAGCTCGGTTATAAATTGCTGTCTCTCTGGTGTGGAATGTACACCCACCGGTGTGTGTTAACTGTGTTGCGCTCCAGCATCGCACACTCGAGAGAAAAACAAAAATGAAAGGAAGCCGTACCTAACCTGTTGCGGCCGAATCATCTACAAGCGTGGTAACAAACCCACGATACGGACACAGCTCGGAACCTCCGTGTTTGAGTGTCAATTAATCTAGATGAAATGGAAGACGAATGGTGTTTTTCATGGCGACCAAGTTTGATGGCTTGCCACCGTTCGTTTTGGTTTCCCGTTTCTTACATGTGTATGACTACCGGTTTGGGGGTTTGGGGGTTGTAGACGACAACCATACGGGGGCGAAGGGTGCGAAAAACGGCACCGTCTGTTTATGAGACCGCATTCTTGAGCATCCAAGTCATGGTGTTGATTTCGTGCAATATTAAACCAGTTTTCGAAATTAGTCCATCATGTTCATGTAAACAGCTCGTGCCACGTTACTACCGATGGCACCGTTAGGCACATTTTTAAGGGTGAAAATTATAAAAACTGTTTGATAACCGAGATTTTGTATTCGAAAAAATTTAATACCATTTTTTTTCAAGATGTATCATGCCATTTTAAATTAATGATCACCTGGACGTAAGCCACACAAAAACCTTGACCATGATAAGGTTGTTTGCCTTGCTCATATGAGGAAAAATACAAGTGGCATTAATTAAGAAGATAATTTATCTCTCTCTCTCTATCTGTCTCTCTATACCTATGGCATCTCCCAATGGCCTTGTTCAATTGCACCCTAGCCGGTACTTTCGGATGAATTAAATGGTCATAAATTTTAGGTCTGCCACCAGACGAGTGCCACACAGCGGAAGCAGGCCACCAATTTCTACGCACTTTCATTCATCCTTGACATCGATCTTGTGTTGAGAAATAAAAAAAAAATCACAAGCCACACTTTCTTCTCATGCTGTTGTCTCCTAATCCGTAGTTTCTTTCTTAATCGTGTGTTTTTTTCTTTAGCTTTGTTTTTGTCACTTCGAGCTAAAGGCGCAAAAATTTGTCCCGGTTAGAGCGTGAGAAGCAGACCTAAATTTCTTACGAAAAACACCAATTGGATGGATTGGAATGTTTGTTTGTCTGATGTCTGACGACTTCCGCCCTTGCACGTGGGAAGATGACGGTAAGAAGGGAAGGTGTAAAACGATGGTTAAATTATGCTTTCACTCTTCACTCTATTTATGCCGTAATGTATCAATCCAACGACTTGACTTGTCAATTACGCGTTGCTACAATAGTGGGTTTTTGTTTTCCTTCCAAATTTACTCTATCAGACGTGTGAAAAAAAAACACATCCTTGCTAGCTTTGAAAGACATGCTCTAGAAAACGGATTCCCTATGGAAGATAAATTAGGAACGCTACGAATTGTTCTATTCTTGGCTCACAAACGCACGTAACTCATTCAAACGATTGTACAGATATGCGTCCCACGGAAGTACCTTCCTCGTGCTGCCATCGCCAACCTATGCGAAAAACCAGGGAACAGGGGGCGTCAGATGTCGAACCAAACAAAAGATAATTTTGTGCCATAAGAAACATGACACACACCTCAAACTGTGAGGAAGTTTGGCTTTTTTTTAAACACCCATTCACGTACTCTGCTCCCTCCCATATGACTCAGCTAACAAAGACCACGGTCAGTTGATCAAATAAAACTGACCAACTCACACACAGAGCCATGCATGGTTCATTTTTGCCAACAGGACCCACCAACCATCATCCAACACCGTCATCAAACGTCCGGTCCATTTGGCAAACAGTCTTTCCACCCTTCTCTCCCTAGTGCTTTTCACCCCGCTTAACTTACACGTTGTTTTATTCGTTTTATTCGCTTGTTGTTTCACCATGATTCAAATTTGAACCAGATGTTTTCGTCGATCGTATTGCCGTACCCGCTGGTTGCGCCTGCCCGATCTCTGTCGTCATCGGTTTTGCACGCATTAGAAACGGGGCGTTGAAGTAAAAAGGTTTGAAGTGGAGGATGTTGAAGACCGGTGGTTTGTTTACCATGTTGCGTCTTCATCGCTTTTGGTTGGCAGGGTAAACAACAATCGAACTACAACCGTATTCACACCGTTCGCGTTAGATTAGCTGCGTAGGTTGTCTACGATGCGTTCATATTAGTGTTGCGTAATATATACAATTTTACAGTTTTGTTGGAAACTTTCGTCATCTGGTTGAATGATTGATTATAATATTAGCACGGTTGTGATATGATCAATAAAAAAGTACATTTTTACGATTTTTTACATTGACCAGTTCTTTGCAGGTTTACCAAAGCCGTAGTAAATCCCGCCCAAAGCAAATATGTTAACACATTATTGAGATTTTCTCTTCTTTGGTAAGATTGGCGATATTTATTAAAACGTTACCCCAAAAATTCAAAAAGACATTTTTAGACTCCTCCGTACGACTGAAGGGTTCTATGTCCAAAGGGAATAAAGTTGTTCTTGATCTTCATCTTTGGTTTTTACTGCACTTTTCGGGGATGTCTGTCTGTTGTTGGGAGACCAGAACTAGACTACTGTTTGACTCTCTTCCCTTTCTCCAGATAAGAGACTATATAATAAATTAGAATTCAATTGTATATTGCGATCATAAAATCTTATAAAATGTAAAACTGCTTCCCTCCTGTGTGACTCCTACCTTTTTACAAAAGATCGAAATGAGTTGTCTGCATATTTTCACCATGTGTGTTGCAAATGAGCTTATATATCAACTAAATTTTTATCTGAGCACAATAGGAAAGCTAAAAAAAGAGAAACAATGGAGTGTATCGCTATGTGATAAGGAACTCGTATGGAAAATTGCTAAAATATGTTCATTTTTTTAATGCTTACGTTACTAGGGTACAATTACGAGAGTAACGATACAAAAGAGATGGTTGAAAATATATTTATAATTACATTTATGACATTCAGATTAACAATTCACACAATCGTTAAACTTTGCAGAAATACGTTGATATCACATGAATATTTCACCCATCCTTTACATTCATGCACATGAGCCCGAATCGAAAAACCCTGCAATCAAACGTTTATACAAGCATACAATGAAACTTGCGTACAAGTGCGCGTAATCCGTATGGTATGCAAGCTTGTTTGTGATGCTGCCGAACACGTGGTACACACGGTAAATGATTAATTTTAATCAAATTTTAAACAGTTATTTTATTTTATTGGCATACAATTATAATTTCATACATTAGCTTTTACTCAATATATTAGCTTAAGTTCGCTTTGAGCGCATTGTTTCGATACAGTTTCAAGCACACGTTCGTTCGTTTTTGCAAACAGTGGAGTGTTCAGCCAGATACCGGCCGCATCGCAGACGCTGGTTGCATCTAACCTATACATCTATTACACTTACGTTGGTTTATCTGTACGATCCTTAATCTCACAGCCACACCGTCCCTCTACATCTCGTCCTCCATGCTCACTTTGTTCGTGTACGCAAGACTCTCGATCGGTTTGGTCGGTTGCTTTTCCCGCTCCCGTCGTTCCTGTGCCTCGATGGACCATGGCTGCAGTTCGCCCGATACACCGAACCAGTAGATAACACACCCGACCAGATAGATGCCCGCCGCAATGTAGAATACCGTTTTCCACTCATTGTCACTCTTGTTTGAGGTGATGTACCCCGTTATGATGGGACTCACAATGCCCGGGATGGTGGCAAACGTGTTCGAAATGCCCATCAGTACGCCGGCACTCTTCGGCGACAGATCGAGATGGTTTACGGCGAAACCGGACCATGCAAACGCACCCAAACCTACGGCGATCGTTATACAGGTGATCGTTGGTCCAGGCTCGAGAATGAACGCACCAATGATCATGAACACGGTTTGGGCAAGGAAGGCGCCACAGTTGAAGTAACGGCGCACTTGCGTTGTTGTGAGGTAACCCTTCACCTGACACCAATCCGCTAGGTAACCGGCCACAAACAGAAGAATGCCCATCACCAGGTACGGTACTGCCGAGACGAATCCTGTCTTTTCCAGCTCAAAGTGCATGGCATCTAGAGTACGTGGAAAACATAGAAGCATTAATCATCCAATGTTTTGTTACGATTAAAGCAGGATATTTACCTTTCAAAAATGTGGGAAGCTGTGTGAGCAGTGTGTAAAAGCCCCAATTCTCCGAAAAGTGGGACACAATCAGTGCCCATACGGCCACCGACGTTAGGATACCCTTCCAAGGATGTTTCACCTTTTCCTGTTCACCCTCCTTACGACCCAACGATTCCAGTATGAACTCTTTCTCCCGTTGGCTGATCCATTTGTCCACTTCGGGGGACGTCTTTACGAAGAACATCCACGCCAGGAACCAGATACATCCGATCACTCCGAACACGTAAAACACGCTCTCCCAGCCCCAAGCGTTCGCAAGAATTCCGCTCATCGGCATCGCCACTACAGTACCCGCGTAATTGCCAGCGAACGCGATCGATGCCATCCGTGATCGTTCGGTCGGTGGTGCCCAACGGGACCATACGGCATGGATGCAGGGAAAGGTCACACCCTCGAAGATGCCCTCCACAATACGGACCGCCAACAGGACGGCTACTCCAGCCTTGGCGGCTAACGGTGTCAGTAGCGTCAGGACAGCAGTCGTTCCAATGCCAACTCCAAACACCTGTCGCGCGAGTGTCATTGTTGGAATGTTTATTAATTTGTTACACGCAACCCGGCACCAGCCCAACTTTTGCTGGCAAACGCAACAAACTTACATAATTGCCACCGAATCGGTTCGAGATGAAACCACCGAGGAAGGGCGTCAGGATGTAGCCGTAGAAGAACGAACTCAGCACGTAACCTTGCAGACTCGAGCTCCAATCAAAGTATTGCTCCTGGTAATTGGAGGAACACAGACAAAATGGATAAGAAAAAATCACGCACAAACGGCAATTTCGTCGCGTAGGACGGAACGGAACTAGTGCAATCATGACAAGATAATAATGAAAAAAAACAACAGAAGCTTCTCAACGGAGATTTCCGATACTTACGTATCCGACGGTTCCGTTGTCGTAATGTACGGTCCGATTCTCTGTCATCGCCACGATAGCCACACTCAGGTTTACCCGCAGCGAGTAGACATTGAAGAAACCAAGAAACGCCATAAACACCACAATGTAGCGGCGTCGCTTCCAAAACATCCATAAAGGAGCATCGATGCCATCGCTGTGGTGGAAACAAAAACAGACAGAAAAAGAAAGTTAGAAAAAGATTTTGAGTACATGCGGGCTAAGGATGATTTGTTCGTAAGGAATGATGGATATTCATCTCCAGGCTTGGAATTCCGCACTGAATCAACGTGTTTTGCGAGATACTAAAAATAGAAGTGCAGTACGGAATGAACTTCAACACATAAATCTCATTGCAAGTGGTGCATCTTTTGCGATGTTGAATCATGGCTGTACTGAGGTTACTTCTTGTGGTTTTATTCTCAAGATGACTCAATCTGTTGCTATTGAATGGATGAAAACTATTAAATTTCATAATAATTTTCGTCCTTTAATCAAATCATATCATGGTATATTTTGAATATAATATTCGCATTTTAAACTATATTTACCAAGTGTGGGAACAATAAGTCTCCAGAATCTGATACATTAATTATTAAATGTTGTCTAATATTTCTGGTTTTATCAAGTTCCAACGTTTGTAAGACAAAAATTGTCGTTCAAAAAATGGTATAGAAAGATCGGAAATTGAATAAATTGAATTGAATAAATTGAACTCCAATGGAGCTGTTATACCTTTAAAAAAACATATTTCATTTTCATATTTCTAAAGTAAAAATTTAAATTTTACTAGCTGATACTAATCATTCTACAAGAAATTCATTAAAAATTTGGAAGAGCGTTTTAATACGTGTAAAGCGCTGGATGATAATGTCCTTCTCTTATCCCTCCATAAGGTTGAGATGTGATGCAGCTATCCATCATGGATTTTATTACCATGAAGAAACTAAGACAACGGCGTCGGTTCTACACTACAAGATCGGGTATCAAATCCCATCCGAGCCGTTCTCTCGTAGTAAAAATACGCCGTAAAAGTAAGTCTTGACACGGCAAAAATGGGTGGTCCATGAGGTTCCCCGCAGTGGAAATGAATAACTAACCCAGCCAAAACTAGAAACTTGATTAGTGAGTATCAATTCGTGAGAAGTCTCATTCATATTTCACTTTTTTAATCAATTATTTATGAAAAAATCAAGAAGTTTCCAATTTCAAAGAGAATATTTGACAAATAAATATACAATTGCCACAACATTCTTTTATATATCTCATGTGCATGTTCAACCATAAGATACAGGGGGTAAAAATTTAAATCATCATTTGATTTTGTTCAAATTATTGCTTTAACACTTATGTTTCAAACTATTAAAATATGTGAAAATAATGTTAATACTATTTGTCACAACTACACTTCAATGAGATTCATTTTAAAACATAAAACTAATTCGTACTATTCTTTCGAAAAGTTTACAACATCTCATATTTATTGAAAAAAATAATTCAGAAATTGCTTATCCACACACAATACAAATTGTATTCTCCTCACGCAACTCCACCTCCATCAACAGCAAATGCCCTCCCCACACAGTAGCCATCTATTTGCAACTCATTACCCACCATGAAGGTGCACTTATGCAGCTGAAACAAGTGTCCACCCACATACTCTATCAGTGCAGCAGCAGCTCTGCGTCTGAAGTAGCGAACCGTAGTGCCGTGGCACATGTCAAACAGACAGTCCCACTTTGATTGAGATGACGCAAAAAGCAAAGCATTATCAGTAACGATGAATTATTGCCCGGAATGTTGCCGTATCGGTTGTTTGCAAATTTCCCAGCGAAAGTCGATAAAAAATGTTAAAAGTGCACCACGTTATCAGGCTTATCGGGACAGATTCCACGCGCCAGGTAGCAATCCCCTGTTGATCCTCTACCCGTTGATTATGAAGTGAAATTATTAATTGCCAATACTGTGCCAATTGGTGCTCATAATTTTAAAGTTGATTGGATTGTTGACAGGCTTTAAGCCAATCACTTAATCACCCCTTTAGATTGGATGTGTATTATCACCGGAACGAAAAAAATTTTTGATTAAGATAACCCATTATTTATACCTGATCGAAGGATTACTATTCCAAGAAACACGTTCGATAAGATATAAAAATCCAAAATAATTCTGTATCAATCAAACCGATCACAAAAATATGGTGGTACTAAAGTCGGTTTGAAGCAAAAATAGAAAGGAATTCTATTGTCTCAAGAGTTCTTAATGCTCGAAAAAAACCGAATTAAAAAGGTGAATTCCTTCAACCGGAAACAAATGTGAATGTTAATTTATTTCATATTTCTCTGTTGTTGAAATCGCTCAAAGCATTTTTATTGATTGGTTTTATTTTTACAATTCATGCCTATTGTCCATGAAAGCAAAATAATCAAATCACCATCAAAAACAATTAAATACAGCTGACGACATGGTTAAATTGATAAAACAGATTTCTCCACACAACCGCCATTCCCGCTGAGATAAGCCAGCTCAATTAGCAATTTCCTTCCGAGCACGTTTTGGACTGCTGTCACTAACTACAGATTCACTTTTATCGTTACGCGCGCATTGAAAAGCCCTCTATAATTCCCATCCACCAACACTATCGGGCACGTTTTTATTGCGCCGTCCTTCACAACACATCACAGACTGTGCGCTACATACTGATCTCCCTGTTGCCATGGTTGCGAACCACCGGTGGCCGCTTCACTTACGATTGACCCTGTGCATCTTCATCGGAACGAGGTAATCCTCTTGGGCGTTTGAACTTGACCCACTAATAACTGTTCGCCGCAGTGTATTGAAAAGTATACACGAGGCCCCACAAAAGTGTCTGCCATCGATCGGGATGGGAAAGAATAAAATCGAAAGTGTTTCCCTCCTAACTGGGTAACGGGTTTTGGGTGTGGAATCGTATGGAAAAACTAAACGACCTTAAGCAACGTTAATCTCCCACCCTGTTGGCCGGAAGCTTATTGTAACCTGCTGCCAAGCCTGTTGAATGCATTTATCTGCATTCCTAGGGGTCGGCCCGGTTTGCAGCAATTATTCCTTTCACTTTCTGTTGTTGGCGGTTAGTTAAGCTCCTCAGGATGGAGAATAGTATTCTTATACTTTACTAGGAGATAAAAGTTCCTCCGGGAACAATAAAAACTGGACACAAACATACGCTTCATGGGACTTACTTTACTTCACTGCTCGGCTTAGTATCCATGATGTGTGAGCGTGAATCTTTACCGGATGGAATGCCTTACTGGAATATTACTGTCGCTATGACCCGTTTTTCTCTCTCCCTTTTTGAACGCTAGCTCCCAGTAAGGACAAGACGTTACTTTTGATGTCTGGATTATCACTAAAGAAAAACTGATGACAGGATACAGTCACAAATAATTCCACCAATTGATCCACCACGAAACAATACACTCCGATCAGCTCCGGTATGGAACGCAAACTGGAAACCACAAGCTGGAACACGGTCAAGTTGCTTCACTCTACCACACACCACTCACACACAACAATCACCGGTGAAAAAGAGGGGCAATCGAAAGCAACGTACCCCCGTGGGTACGATACCAATGGCCAGAACTGGTTTCCCGAATGTGTGTTTGCGAAAGTAGGATTTCGCGGCCCCGGAGTGTCAGCCCGCTTAAACACCGATAGGTGTCTGATGCCTTACAGCCGCTACCAATATCGAACCGGATCGTCGTCGATGTGCACGCTCACAAAACCCCTTAAGAATAACGCAGCCGTTCCAGTTGACCACGTTCCTCTAACTGACTGACGCTTGTTGCGTCGATGGAACGGCGAACCCGCGTATGCGATGCTTCGGCCCAGTTCGGCCCGGTGGTACGTTGTTTCGCATTCGGTAAATTGTAGGTGTCATTATCATCAAATTGAAGCGCCCACCACCTCTCCCATTATCATGCCAACTCCAAGAACGCTGCTTGGTGTGGCTGTTTTTGAGCTTTTTTTTTCTTTCTTCGAACCGAACGGAACGATTCGGCTTATCGTGTTTCATCAGTTACTCTCTAGAGATTGCTGCTTCCCTTCAATCCGGTGCTTCTCGTGCCGGTTGGAGGACAGTCGTAAATGGAGATATCTGTGCAACGATAGACTCTCGACTATCGTTGGGGGGGGGGACATCCGTTGCCGTGTGTTGAAAAGATAACTCCGACGGTGGCAGGATCTTACTGCTACTCGCTTTCATGATCAAAAGACCGCCAAGACGATTACAGCTGGTCTCCACACATGTACGAATAATTCTCTCCCTACTTCCTATATTGATTTTGTACAAATATCCGAACACAAGATTTGTGACAAAAACACGTGCTATTGTTGAGACTCATGTGGAACGGGGGAAGATGGTATTCCAATATTAATACCTCACGCGCCTCACTGTGAACCTATTTTGGCACTATTGGCAACCGGTATTTTGTGCTCGGCCGCCTCGATAAGCTGCTGAATGTGGCAATTATTGGAACTATTTTTATTTACACACGAACTGTTCTATGTTCAAAACAAGCAACACGAGATGTTTACACAGCTTTCCTCACGCTTTAATCAACGAATCGAAATTAGTTTCATTAGCGTCAAATTTGGTATGAAGGTGAACGAGAACCGTTGGATTCATTAGCAGAAGAAGAGCACAACAGTCGGCAGGAAATCGACGACGATCATTTCAGTAGATAGCATCGTTATCACGTTTGACTTCATTGACAGAAATCATCGTCCCACTCGTATTGTGATGATTAGCCGCATGCATGCAGCATCATCGTTATTACACAAAACTCATCATAAAAGTCGTTCAGAAGTTGGGAAGACATTTCCATTTGCACTACTGGAGACAATCAGTTGAACTTGAATGCATTTCTTACGTATTCAAGGCACAGCGATGACCTCCTGAGCGATATCATAAAGCAGCAAGAATGAAGATCACATCCTACGACTTTTGTTTACACTCAGGCAAGAATTTATGACAAAAAAATGAAAAAAAAAACCTTAGACTACAGCGCAACAGGTTAACATCATGTACCGTATCGTAAACTCCCGTAAGCTCACTACATGGCGCACATTACCAAACATCTCCGACGGACATTTATCTTTACAATCCCATTGTTATTGCCCATCATCAGCCGTTCGCAAATTGACAACCGTTTGCCGTATTTCTTTTGTTTTTGTTTTGATAAGCTATGATATACCTGCTGCCTCACAGCAACATGTGGCGGGATTTTAAAGCCAACCCGTGATGGTGTTGCGTAGATACTGCTATCTACGTTTGGTGGGATGGAGGATGGTGTGTATTCTTCGTGTGTGGACATCGGTTTTTTTTTGTTTTGTTTTTGATCCATCACACGTACATACCAGACGGAAGTCAATGAAAAAAGGCCTGGCATAATATATAATGACAACATTCTTCTCAGTGTTTGAACTGCATTCAAATACGGTCTGCGCCAATCAGTTCGCGATTGGTTTCGATGGCTGTATGTGTGCCCGGGGGGCATTAACTCATCAAAGTGAACATGACTAAGGGCGCAAGAAAAACATCATTGTCAGCTAAGAGTGTTTTATAGTAAAACAAAAACGTAGGCTATCTTGTTGTAAACTGTTTGATCATTTTCTAATCCACCTAGAGCATACAAATATAATGCTAGTAGAAATTAAAAAAGGTGAGGTTAAATCATATTCACATAGAGCAATTACTTTCTAGAAAATTAAAAATACTGTAACAATTATCCATAGAATTCGAAAAATCATTATAATTACAACAAATAATCTTTTACTTATATTGGTAGTTTTTCCACCGTGGTTTATCTCATTTCCGTACGCTCCCTCTTTCTCTCTCTTCTTGCCTTAGCGACTCTTTAGGTCATGCTGGCCATTTCTGACTTACTAGACTAATTTTACCACGTAGCCGGATAGTCTATCCTTGCTATGGGGGCGGGGGGGGACGATCAGGATGGGATTTGATCCTCGGTCCTGTCGTGTGGAACCGACTCCATCTTAATTACCTTACAAAAGAATTTTAATAACTATTTTTGAGTTTATTAGAATTTTACCGAAAGATAAATGCTTTTACTAAATATTAATATAGATTTAAAAAATGACAATAGTATTTCAAAATTTAAAAATATATTAGATGAAATTTAGTTTAGAGGCAAAATTCGTTATTTATCACTTCTAATCGAATGGAAACCAATCATAAATGAAATTATCTGTTAAATGGTTATTTAAATGTTTCTATGAACCTATTTATTTATTTATATTTCATTATTACGATGATTCGAAATGAAATATGTATGATCATATAAAAACAAGCTACATCAGTGGTGATTTCAATACTCTTCCACAATTTCAACTGACAACAACAAAAAACACTTCAAGTTCACTTTTCATTTACCCCTTAACTCGCTTATCATCTATTCCACAATCCAGTTAACAACGATCAGACGACACTTTTACTTTCTTCCTTTAGTTCAGCGATACGAGAAAGGGTGAAATTAAATTAAACACAAGAAAACAAGAAGTAAGAAACCCCCTGCAATGGAACCTACAGGGCTAGAAAACCGGCCTAGAAAACCAGTTTAATTGCTAAAGACCACGTGTGTTTGCTTATGTTTTTGTTCCGCTTTCGCATTACATCGCGTTCACGTCATGTCTACCTAGCTCTGGTGGCCAGACGAAAAACCAACAAGGCTGACAGATTCATCACCTGCAGCAAAGAATCGGGCAAGTTCGTCCCTTGAGATCGCGTATCCTCGCATCACCTGTCCCGGTTACGCACCATCAACAAGTTCCATTGACGGCAAAGGTTTCACTTAAACGTACCATTAATGACATTTAGAGTTTGTTTTTCACTTGACAGGCGAAAGAAAAAAAAAGCACCGGTACCGTGTACAACCTGCGGATATTTGTGCACAACTGGAAGTATCCGCGTTGATTCGTTGCTTTCATCTAATGAACTCCAGTGGACGCACCTTCTGTCGGAGTTTTTTTATTGCGTTGCACGGTGGCACCGATCTGTAACGAGCAAGATTTGGGAGATGGATTAACTAATCATGCCCATAAATGGTTCATTTGATTAACGAACTAGCTCGAAATAGTATCCAATGTTCTTCGCAAACTCACAATTTTCCTCGACACATTAATGAAGTCGTTGAGGTGACACGTTTTCCGGTCGCTTACAGGCTTGCCGCATGTTAATAAGGAAAAACTCGTCACCGCGAGCAGTAAGCTGTTAACATGCGCTTCGGTCCGGTTTCGTCTTTACTACGTTTTGCGTAATCGCGTTTCATCGTCCTGAGAAGAGATATCAGTTACGTTTCATCTCTCCTCTACGTCACGTCGCTTACATTCTGCAGGTTATGCAGAAAACTGCATCAATTAGTCGTCTTCTATTGCTGATAATCGTTATCAAGAAAGTGTAGATAAGGTTTTTTTTGTTACGGTTCTCTTATATACTTCAAGAATTTCGATTACTCTTATTAACCCTTGATAATAGAAATCCACCTAAAAAATATCACATTGGGAATCAATGCACTCCATTTCGATCGCTGCGATCGACAATAGCGATCAAAACACAATCGTGTTTTACCTGATGCTTTCGCACATGCAAGTATATTATGATAACAGCTACTCAATATGCACATTATCAGCACGAGCCTTTCTCACACACGCCACATTCTTCCAAGTAATGGTTCAAGATGTGCCACACGTCTATGCAATGTCATCGTTCATGTTGGGTTTGGGGGAAGGTTAAGTAGCTGATTGTACACGCTAATATCTATTTACAAACAATCTACCCATCTCGCTGACCATTCGGTTCGGGTTTGTCTGAGTTTCACGACGCTTCATTACGTACTGGTCCACCGGACAGTACGCATCTTCGCTGGTAAGTATATTCGCTTTCTGTGGAATTTCTCAACCAAAATCACAAATGGATGCTACCGAAAGTAGCAAATTAAGGTAGATTACATGCAAATGGGTAAAGATATACGATTCTTCTAATCATTACCCTATAAACACAGTGATGGCATCGATGCTCCCATGTGGATGTTCTGGAGACGGCGCCGATATGTGCTGGTGTTTTTGGCATTTTTTGGATTTTTTAACGTGTACTCGTTGCGTGTTAATCTGAGTGTTGCGATTGTGGCCATGACAGAGAATCGCACCGTACAGTACCCCAACGGAACAGTCAGCTATGTGCGTAGATCTTGAGAAAGAATCTGCACCGTGTGCTTAAGATCAACTCATTTCATTCTAGGAACAAGAATTCGCTTGGGACTCCACCACAAAAGGATACATTCTGAGTTCCTTCTTCTATGGGTACATCTTTACGCAACTTATTGGTGGCTACATCTCCAACGCACTCGGTGGAAACTATGTACGATACATTCCTCAGTGTCCTGGGAATATAAAATAGGATCTCAACCCCCTCTTCCACAGGTTTTTGGTGTTGGCGTTGGTGTCACAGCGCTGTTGACACTCTTGACACCACTCGCAGCTCACGGTGGCTTTGGATGGCTCATCGCGGTACGTGCAACTGAGGGTTTCTTCGAGGGTGTAACCTTCCCGTGCATCCACGCCATCTGGTCTAATTGGGCACCACCGAGCGAACGATCGCGAATGGCTACGATCGCTTTTTCCGGTGTGTTTACCGGTACCGTAGCGTCGATGCTGCTGAGCGGTGTACTCGCGGACACACTCGGTTGGGAGTGGGTATTCTACATTCTCGGTGCCTTCGGATGTTTCTGGTTTGTGGCGTGGA
Source organism: Anopheles funestus (assembly GCF_943734845.2). Classification (NCBI taxonomy): domain Eukaryota; kingdom Metazoa; phylum Arthropoda; class Insecta; order Diptera; family Culicidae; genus Anopheles; species Anopheles funestus. The sequence continues at coordinate 36,104,570 of NC_064599.1, forward strand.
TGGTGATCGTGAAGAAGTCCCCCGAAACAGATCCCTACATCACCACCAAAGAGAAAGAGTTCATACTTGCCACGCTGCAACGTTCAGCTGCACCAGTCGAGAAGGTTCAACATCCCTGGCGTGGCATCCTAACGTCCAAAGCCGTCTGGGCGCTAATTGTGTCGAGTTTCTCGGAAAATTGGGGATTCTATACGCTCCTTACACAACTGCCCACATTCCTGAGAGGTGAACCTAAATCGGTAGATTGTTTGTTCTTCTGTCCCCTGCCTAACGGCCCCCTTTTTTCACACAGATACGATGCACTTTGAGCTGCAAGCGGCCGGATTCCTTTCGGCCCTGCCATACCTCGTGATGGGTTTACTGCTTAGCGTCGCCGGATATCTGGCTGATCTTTGCCAGATCCGGCGCTGGCTCACGACAACACAGGTACGCCGGTACTTCAACTGTGGTGCCTTTCTGGCCCAAACCGTCTTTATGCTCGTGGGTGCCTTCATCCTGCGGCCCGGTCCCACCCTCACCTGCATCACGATCGCCGTCGGTTGTGGTGCTTTCGCCTGGTGCGGATTCGCCGTCAACCATCTCGACCTCTCGCCGAAAAGTGCCGGCGTGCTGATGGGTATTTCCAACACCTTCTCCACCATTGCCGGCATTCTCACGCCCATCGTGTCCGGGCAGCTGACGGCAAGTGGGAGCGAGAACGAGTGGCGTACAGTATTCTACATTGCCGCCGGGATCTATCTGATCGGTTGCGTCACCTATTGGTTCGGGGTATCCGGCGAACTGCAACCGTGGTCGATTGAAGCACGGGAAAAAGAACGTAACCAGCGCAAGGATGGTGGGAGCGGGTATGTAAACGAAGGACTGCAGCTGGATCAGAAGCCCTAAGAAGTGTGGAGGTGTCATAGAGGGGATGGAGGGGGAGGTGGGGAGTAGAAATGGTAGTGAAATGTAATTTAAACGCTCATTGCTCGAGGGCACGAAATGATAGGGATAATTTTAGAATCGCTTTATCTACACAAGCTGGTCTTGAGAAATGTCAAATGGATTTGGTCATAGGCGAACACACAAAAGTCAAAACATAAACTACTACCAAGCTTAACAGCTTGATCACGTTCGAACAAAAATGTATACATCACGAGGACAAAACACTCGCCTATTTTTCTGAAAGAAACCGTACAAGGTTATGCACCTCATAATTATGCTATAAAAATATACATAAAAGGTAAATTACGCGTCTAATAACTCCTGCCCAGGCTGAGCTGTACACATTTCCCATTTCCGTAAGCTCCCGACAAGCGTCATTTGTATCTTCCGGTCATCCGGTCTGACGAAAGCTAATCATACTAACCGTACGCGCCAACCTGGTCCGTCCTGGATGGATGACACAACCGTACCATTAGTCGCGTAAAATTACATCGGAACTAACCATCATCAGCTTACCATCGTTACGCGCTTATCGCTCCTAATCGATGCTTCTTCTTTTGCACCGCGGGTTGAGAATTGAAAAAAATTTTAGTTATAATATTAATAACTACGCTAAAGCTTACCATTAATTATCGACCATGTTTTCTGTTTTGAAATCGACTTAACGTTTCTCTGTGGACGCACTTTCCTGCAAATGATGCGCGTACGAAACGGAAGGGATAAATTTATGTTTTATGTTAATGTTTTAATAAAACACGCACGCGGGAAAGCAATTTTCACTAAGTAGGCGTAACATCAACTGTCACCTGGTAAATCTGTCAATCTGCGGTTAAGCTTAACGAGGTCTGTTGATATGGACAACGCCGAACAAGAAATCGATACCAAGCAGGAGGAATTGAGGCGCAAAAAGCAAGAAAAGCTGCTTGCGAAAAAAGCCGCCGCACGAGAGACACAAAATCAACTGTACCGGGTAAGTGATATTTGGAAGGTGCTGGACCAGTTTATCAATCAACGCTGGCCATCATCCGTTCATCTTTGAGTGCCAGGTAGTAACTAAAATTAATTATGTAATTAACAACAGGACCACCTTCAACGGGAGCGAGAGTTTTCGGACCAAACGGAAAAGACATTCTTCGCCGGGTGGGAAACACTCTGCGCGCAGGTACGCTCCGACCAGCTGGCAGAAGAGCTTCGGCAGCAGCAACAATGTTTCGGAACCGTTTTCGATCGTAAAAACGAAATCATCCAACGATTGATTGGTGTGCGGGATGAGATTCAAGAAATACATACGAAATGTTTGACCCGATTGGGGAACGTCATCGATTACTATATCCGTGAGTTTTAAATATTATTCCCAGCTGAAGATGAATGAAGTCTTGTACTTGTCCATATTTTGCAGGGCTTAAGGATTACCTCACTGCAACAATGCTACAGCGCTATGAAACCGAAAGTCAACAGCTTCTCAAAGAGTTCCGTGAAGAAGTCGATAGTAAAGAGGTACTTTTGATCCAAAACATTGGTCTCTAGTAAATATTATCTTTTTCCTTAATTTTAGAGCTTTAGTAACTCCCAATTGGAGATGTTGGATGCTTCACTGGCGGAACTGTTGTCCAAAATGAAGGACGATCAATTGGCAGACAGTGAATGGCTGCTTGAAAGCAACAACCAGAACATAAGTGCGGTAAAGAAAACCTTTTCATCCCGGAAAATCTCACTTCCCCTAACTGATGGTTGCGTTTCTTGCAGCAAGTGGAAAAATGTGAAATTATTCGCGATAAAAAATACACCGAAATGAGTGCCCTCTATCGGCGGCTGCGTGCAACACTCGATGACTACTTCGAAACCGTATTGTATCCGGAGCGGAAACAATCGTACAATCGGCTTGTCTACTACACCGAGCTTGAACAGGAAGCTATCGAGCAACGCCGCTGTCAGGTGGCCGTACTGCAGCTGAAGAAAACGCAACTCGATCACAGCCTTACGCTTGCGGAAATTGGTGGAAGACGGAAACTGCGTACGCGCCACAACTATCGTCGATTACTCGAGATGAAGGTGCAACTGCTGAAGGAGCAGCAGAAAGAACTCGACGTTGAACATGACCAGTGCATGAAATGGTGCTGTTCTTTCACGCATCATCTAAAGAACGTGCTTACGGAACATCTGTCCTGGGGTGAAAGAATTGCTAAACTTGGTCTTATCTGCACACAGTACGAAAATGAACAAGATCAGAAATATGCCACCAAATGGTTCGTCCAGCAGGACGAAGATGAGTCAAATGAACTTGGCGATATTTTCGGTACTTTAACCAACAAAATTAATCGTGTAGAAGCAATCAATATAATTCGACGTGAAGAAAAGGTCCGTTTGAAGCAAGAAAATAATGATTTAAAAACTAAATTCAAGACTTACTGTGCATTGCACAAAACGACCAATCAGGAAAAGTTATTCTTGTGCGGCCAAGAAATAGTAGTCCCGGAAGTCAGCCGCAAATAAACCACAAAAGGTGCGTTTTTTTAAATGTTTTTATCTTTATTTTCATTTAGCTTTTAAGGCGTGATAGCTTTTAACTTCGAAAGGTTTTTGTCGTTGTAGTGTCTGTACTTAATCACAACATCCTAACCATTAGATTGGGTAACGCGCCTCACGCCATCTGACCAGATCTGCCGGATTTATCGCAACATAAGTCCATCATTTCCCGCAACTCATCAACCTTTAATGTAGCTGAACCGCTTTTGGTCACATTCTTTTCCTTAAAACCCCCATTATCTGTATGGCACACTTTGGGTCTCACATCACATCATTTACTGCCCTGGGTTTGGGCACGCGTACCCCTACAGCTGGTCTGGTTGGCGTGACTATTTATTTTAAATTTCAACACGTTTAGTGCATTTTCTTGACTTTTTAGTTCGGTTTTTAGCAGACGCACGGTAGATGTCTGTTAAACGCGTCGCGTAACAAATGGCATCGTTTTGCGTGCGCATTTGTATGCAAATAGAGCACCTGGTAGGGTGGAATTTGACGTGCAGTTTATGTTTTTGGCGCTTCGTCGCAGCTTTTCTTCGGGAAGCATTCTACGGTGTAATGGATTACACGACGTAACACTAAAGGCAAAGTAGGTGTTTTAAAAGGATAAGATATCGTCGTGACATATTAAAAAGAACTTAATTGCAGTGATTTGATTTCATTCCGTGGGATAAATATTAGACTAATGTATTACTGTTACAGACGGTTTTTACGCTTTTAATTTGCAATATTTAAAAGTGCTTTATCCGACATTGGTAATCATATTTCTTTTTTGGGCTGTAATGTGTATTTTGTCCGGTGGTCTATAGCAATTGTTTCAAACGTCCTTAACTCTCTGATGCTGATGGATGCTGTATCTGAAGAGTCTGAGATTCGTTTGACTGAGACGATTCTCTTGATACCTACGAGGAAACTCACAATGCGTGCGAGAGCAATCACCGATTCAACAACTACTAGAGAGCGAGAGAGTGAGAGAACACAGATGAATTGGTAGACGTAACACTAATCGTACCAAATGGGAATCCAATGAATTTCATCAAACAAATATTGCACATTATAGTATTTACCGAGTATTAGCAGCATTACAATTATGAATTAAAAACATTGCAATTTAGATACATTTTTTCGTTTGATTTCGTTTTCAATGTAAAGAATAACCATTACGTATACATGAGTTTTTTTTATTTTTCTTGAAATGCTTCCTTCCCTCATTTTACTATGTGACAAGATTTCTATTTGCCTTCAATTTAATTCAGTTAATGATAAATTGTTTAATTACTCTTTTATTTAAAAAATAATTGAATAAAAATAACAACTAAACGACACTTATTTAAATCCGAAGTGATTATGATTCGTATGAAATAAATACAAATGGCTTATATTAGCTTATGAAAAATTGATAATAGGAAAAAACTAATTATTCAAGTAATTAAGACAACTACTAGTTACTCAAACCTTCTTTACAATCGGTAAGTTCACGAGACTATTGATGAGTTCACGTTTCATGTAAAATGTTCGCTCAGAGATAGACAACAAACTCAAAAGAGAATGCAAACATTCGTACAGCTCTCACGCAGCCTCTTTCAATCGTCAATCGATTCTCATCCCCTGTTTCCCTAGCAACGCTCGCTTCCGAGAGCACATTGGGTAAAGGCTACCACACAAATACACCACAATTAGAATGAATTAGAACGATTGCTCATACAAATTCAAATTCTTCCATTTATATGTAAGTTAATAATTGCGAAAACTTTCGTTTCTTTTAACAAAACTTACTAGAAATTTTGGAGACAATTTTGTATAAAGCATATTAAAAACATATTTATTTATGTGTGCAATGTTCCACTATTCGCTACACAACACCCAGAAATAAAAAAAAATATGCTAAACAATGTTTGAAAATTAAAGAGCAAACGAGATAATCGGGAGTTTCTTGAAAAACCTGTACAAAAAACCCTCTCTTCTTGCCCACTGTGCGGGTGAGAAAACCGCATCAACCCCGCAGGTCGCGAACTACGCGAGACACACGCAAGCAGCAACAAACGGCTCCAGTTCGTTTCTTTCGTTCCGTGCGAGCGGTTCATCAGTGTGTTCCGCGGGTTTTTTCCGTGTCTATTCCCGTGTCTGTACTACACGTGCGGTGTGTTTTTGGCGGTAAGCAACAAGGGGGAAAAAACGACTGTAAAAATACTGACCCCGGTTCGATGCTGGTAACCGGTTCGAGACGGTTTGCATACGCTGCGTATGCCGCGCACACGGTGAAAGAAAACGCACACATCGATGCGTTATGTGCCCGGTACGGAGATTGAAGGAATTGGTGATAACTTACAAGTGAACGAAAGTGAAGACCCTTCTGGATGGAGATAGAAAATAGTGTTGAAAATCATGATCTCCCTGGAAATGGATGTTATTAGAATTGAACGACCCGATTTGTAGAACCTTTCGCAATCGAGGATAACCTTTGCAGCTAGCATTGACCATACCGAATGCCCTTCAACTGGTACAATTAGAATAGGTGTCATTGAAGCGATTGTTTAGAAAAATTAACCTGTAAGAGAAAGTGCTGACTCGCTGGTTAATGCTACCAAGTTTAAAACAACCTCCAACAGGCTAGCACAAGAACCCAAACACATCGAAGGAGGAAAAAACAAAACAGTACAAATCCGCAACGAAAGCAACAGTAAGTTTATCCATCAAACTGCATCGCTCTCGTCGTCAAGTTCGGGGAAGGTTGGGTTCCCTATTCCGACGCCTCAAGTGCAACCTTTGCCAAGCGTCTGTGTTGTTTGGTCGGTCGCAACCCGCAACTCGCGTTCACTTGTCTTTCGGGTATCAGCAACTCTTGTTCGAAGAGGTTCGGTGGTTCAAGTCCACTTGGACTTCACCCCTTTTTTCTTCGTACCACTTTTTTGCTGACCACGCAACACAGCCGCAACAGCGTTTTAGTTTTTATTATTTGCTTGATTTTTGGGCTTCTTCGCCACCGCACAACGCGTGAAACGCGTGTGAAGTTGGAAGGGAAAACATGTGAGCATGTGAATGTGTGTGCTGGGTGTATGTGTGCGCGTTTGTCTGTATGCCGTTGTGATCGTTGTGCAAGTGCAAGAAGCCTACTGTTTACTGTCTTGTTAAGATAACCTCCAACATCCCGGAATCCGTTCGTCGCCCGTTACCTTGGAGACGGTTCAAGTCTTTCGTTTCTCGCTCGCCAAAGGTATCTCGAAACGCTTGTGGTACGCAGCAGCATCAATCGGTTGTTGATTGATTGATTCGTTTGTGTGTATGTGTATGTATATGTGTATATTTTGGTGGAATAATTTAGAAGGAATCATTTTCTTCAATGTGCATTATAAAAGTGAAAACAAAAATTGTGCATTTCATGTTAATTACAAGCTTGCGAAAAGATCGCTAAACATCGTGCCTGCAGTGTACAATTTATAACAAACTTATCACTCGATTTCAAAATTGGTGCGATTTCTGATACTCCCTTTTCAAAAAAAAAGTAACAACGTAACAAATCAAGAGAATTGTGATTGCAAATTACCGTTACCATTACTATTGTGTTTCTTATTTCGTTTCATTTCTTTCCTCCCCAAAAACAATCCAATCCTAGATTGCAGTACTTTTCAACGCCCAGAAAGTGATACAGATCGCACAGACGACCGCCCGCGGCATGCCGCACCAGGTGGAAACTACATTAATGACGGATTGTTTGTAAATTTCGCTCGCTGAAGCAATAGTGCGACCTCTTCGGCTCAAAAACCCAAAACAAGAAAAGGAGTTACAGTACTAAGGGAACAGTGCCTTTGCCCTCTGCTGCTGCTGCTACCTAGCAAGTGGAAAAAAGTGTTGTGAAAAAGTGCTTCCACCCGTTCTGCGGCCACGCCACGAATTGTTTCAACGAGCGCGTTGCGTTGCGGGTGATTTGTTCCAAAATTGACATCCAACAGTACGCTCTGGCGTGCACTGGGCAGAACTTTTAGCGGGCTCGGCAAAAAGTGTACGCTCGAATTCCTTACACAAGAACGTAAGTTGTTGTTTTCTATTCATACCTACTAGGTTGTGGTTTCGGTGATGGGAACGTCGGATTTTTTCGTTGTATCATTGAAATTTTCAGTTGCCATAGTAACTGTAGTCGCCTTTCAGTGGGAGGGAAATTCTCTCTACAATTAGCACATTTTATCGACGCTACCTTTCAATCAGATGATAGGTACTCTACAATAAAAAAATGGTTCATGAATAAATATTTTCGCTCAATTTTAGTTCATACTTGCGGCTCAGCTTGAGCTAATTAATGACTTTTAAAAACTTATTAATTGTACGCTATCAAATTCTTAGTTCCTAGTTTTTTTTTTTGTCTTTTCCATTTTCAGGGGAAAAATCTGGCTTAGTTTATCATGTTTCTTTGCTATATTCAAGAAATGGTAAAACTGATTCCATTAATTTGTATGTTTTCTTCTAAATTTGATTTTATATTTTCTATCTACTAAAGTGCAAACAAATCACCATCCATTTTATTTATTCATTTTATCCACGTTTACGAAACCAACTCAAAAGTAACATTTTGGCAAGTCTCCAGCTTTGTCTTTGTAACTTTTTTTAAATTTCTTTTTTGGATTATATTTTTACCCTTAAAACAAAGGAACGAAATCAAAACCATAAAAACGAGCGAAGTAAACACATTGAAAAATACATCAGCTCAAAATAGTTTTGTCTCGCATCACAAAACGGATGCTGCCACCGGAACGTACTTCTTCCAATGCATTTTTAATCTTATTCCGCACAAAGCGAATCTATAATTGCATTCCTTCAACTTAAGATGCAATTTTTGCACTCACACTTGTCAGACAATAGTTCCTACAGAGCCGAAAAAAATACTTTTCCCCAAAAAGAACATCGAAAAAAGCCACATAATAAACGAATGTCCGGTAGAAGTATTGCGGCATTATATTCCTGCGAGCAAAAGCGCTGTATAAATGTATGAGATATGGCTTCGATTCCTTCTGCAAGTGGCGAACGCATTCGGGAAGACACACTGCTCCAGGGAAAAGCAGAAAAAAGCTGCCAAACCGGAGTTTGGACTTCTCGACTTTTCCTCACTGTACGTGTGCGAATCCAAACACACACGAACATAACCCGTGGATTGCTAAATTTATTCCACCGGTTGGAGCCGCGAAGCAACATGAACTAACTCGTTCATTTCGCGAAAGAGAATAAGCAACAAACTGCTCGAAACGGGCATCGAGCCCCAAAAGCTGTGCCGCAAAACTTCTCCCGAACGACTACTTTGCAAAACGGAAGGCAAAGAAGCATCGCACACTAGCAAACACACCGAACCAAAGGGTACAGCATAAATTCGTCCATACCACACACCGCCCTGGCAACGAGCCAAAAGGCCACACTGTGTGTATGTTCGGCTGGCTCTTCCCCACAGCATAAGGCGCTAGCATTAATAAGAGGCAAGCGGCAAGAAGAGAAAAAAAAGCATCCTAAGACTTCGAAAAACGAGATCCAGTTTTGCCTCTCCCTTTGGGGAGGATCTCGTCTCACACCCAGCCGAAGGGCTTCCCGATATCCAGTTTTTGATACTTTGCCAGTTTTCCATTCGCTGTTTTGCTGTTTTTTTTTTCTTTTTGTTTAAGCGACCCGGGAAGATCGTGCTGGGGAGGTAACAGAGCGGTTCCGTGCAACATGGCGATGCATGGACGATAACACATTCACCCGATTGCACTTTTGAATCTGCAATCGAATCGATACAACCTTTGCAAAACTCTGCCTGTTACCATCTAAAATTATACCTCTGGAACGTTCTTTTCCATTCTCATGATCGAGTTTAACTACCGGGAGTATAAACCGCTTGTCAGCTTAAAAGCTACACGGCTCTAATTGTCTTATCCTGTCCAAACAATAATTATGATAATTTTTGATCAATAAAAGCACCTCAAACGCAATTCCTAATTGATACACTTTGATATTTTTTTTATTTTAGAAATCGATAAAAACGTAATTAAGAAACAAATTAGAAATTTATTCTAACTAATTTTTTAATTGATTCCTTTCCTTTCTGGATGATGATGATGATAAGTCCCACCTCTTACCCGAACACAGTTTTTAGAAGCACGGAATTATCTTTACGATATTTTAAGTATTATTTAAGTATTCCGTTCATTAAATACACGAATGGACATATCTTACAGAACTTCTAAAACGTCATAGCAAAACGTTCAAACATTTGTGTGGGAACGATCGCACTTAAGAATGAATTTGTTTCAAATCCTTCTTTTCGCTTATCGAACTTACGAAATTCGTCCAGAATGTAGCGAACGAAAAGGTTCGACGCCGTCACCGTCGCATTCCTTGGTGGTCAGACTTTCTGGAAATTCTTTTCGCGTCCGCTTCGGCTCGTTTTGCGGTTCTCACGCAGAAACGTACCGGCGATCTTGCATCTTGCAGACCGGTTTTGTGCGGCTGCTAGTAAGATCCAACGATTCTGCTCCTTGGTGTTCGATGTTGATCGTACATAGCACATTTCCTATGTGTTTCCTTGAGCTCGTAAAAATCTCAGTATGAAAGAAGATAAAGGTGTAATATTTCGGCGTTGGATGCTACGAGTGTGAAGGAATCATACGAAACGAAGGCACATGATGATTGGGAAGCTGCCAAATCGGTCCACAAGATCCTACTCCGATCTCCTACTCCTTCTACTCTGAAAGTAGAATTCCAGCAGAAAATATTTCACAACTATTCGTAACATACGGATAAATTCAACAGCTAAATCTACAAATCTTAGGTGATATCTATATATATAAAATTCTCGTGTCGCGGTGTTAGTGTGCAAACTCCTCTTAAACGGCTGAAGCGATTTGTATGAAATTTTCGCTGAACGTTCGTTAGGTATGAGAATAGGTTTAGCGCTATAGTTCGTTTCGCTAGGTGGCCTCTGGCCAATATTATGAGTTCTTTTCTGTTTTTCCTACGGGAGTTATCAAGTAGGCATAGCCACTTTTCCAACACGAATAATGTTGAAAACTACTGAAAGTTCTAACGAATAAATCAATCAAAGTAGGTATACATGACGATTTATTTGTGCAATTTTATTCATTAAAGCATAAAGTGAGTGATAAATAAGTAAAAAGCAAGTGTGTGAATAATTAAAAAATGCTGTTTAGTGATTTGCGGCTCGGTGGTACATGTGGAATCGGTGGCTTCCACGGAAGGACCTGGTATTAAATCCCAATCGGCAAAGAAAGCCTGAAATGCCTTCTGAGTAGCATAAAAGAAGAAAAAGAGCCACAAAAGAACAAAAATTGCTTTGATCGGGAATATCATTTGGATTAAGAATGGCAATATCTATATATATAAAATTCTCGTGTCGCGGTGTTAGTGTGCAAACTCCTCTTAAACGGCTGAAGCGATTTGTATGAAATTTTCGCTGAACGTTCGTTAGGTATGAGAATAGGTTTAGCGCTATAGTTCGTTTCGCTAGGTGGCCTCTGGCCAATATTATGAGTTCTTTTCTGTTTTTCCTACGGGAGTTATCAAGTAGGCATAGCCACTTTTCCAACACGAATAATGTTGAAAACTACTGAAAGTTCTAACGAATAAATCAATCAAAGTAGGTATACATGACGATTTATTTGTGCAATTTTATTCATTAAAGCATAAAGTGAGTGATAAATAAGTAAAAAGCAAGTGTGTGAATAATTAAAAAATGCTGTTTAGTGATTTGCGGCTCGGTGGTACATGTGGAATCGGTGGCTTCCACGGAAGGACCTGGTATTAAATCCCAAATCGGCCTGAAATGCCTTCTGAAGTAGCATAAAAGAAGAAAAAGAGCCACAAAAGAACAAAAATTGCTTTGATCGGGAATATCATTTGGATTAAGAATGGCAATAATTTAAGAATTTTCAATTGATCAACGATATTCTCTAATCGCCACTCTAATAATACCACACGAATCAAGATTGAACGCTCAAAATGTTTGCTTTAATTACAAAACGCATGTTTAAGGGCAAAACTAGGTTTGCCGGGTAAGCTAGTAGTTGATATTTCCTTCTAAAAGCAAGGCTAATGAGCGATTGGAAACAGAAGCGGGTCAAGTATAGTGCCTATTTGGTGAAAGCCCCAAACGTCCGGATGCTTCCCGGAAGATGGACAGGAAAAACTACAACTTCACCTAACGAGCATACCAGATTGTGAAGCTTTTTATGCTACTTTAGAGTAGTAAAACGATGATGATACTCCCTCCGAAATAGTATCAAGCCTAGACCATCGTCTTAAGACAACAGCAGTAAAAAAAAGTACACAACACATACGCATAAGCTCATGTTTTTAAATAATCCAACTTTTGCATGAAGACTCTTGTAGAAGCGGCAATACCTGTGTTTGAGAAGCATTTATGACCGGTTGTACACCAGGCCGTACCGGACGGGTTTTTGGGTGATGAAAATGAAACAACGGTTGAGCATCTTCAGGATTGTGTCTCTTCGCTCCGGCTGTCCTCATTATCTTTTGCAGTAAAGTTTTGTTTTTACACTCCCTCTTATCCACGCTACAAAACCTGTCGCTCGAAAAACAGTTCAATGCCAGGCCGTTAAGCTCGAGTGAGTCAATGAAGGTGATGGCCCGTAAGCTTCACCGTACGCATGCGTGGAGTTCATTTGCATACCTCATGCTTTTTTATGTCTTTCATCCTATCGTGGCAATTTGCGCCTTGGGCTTCTTGAACGCTTCTACATATTTTCTCGTTCGGTACGCGAGACGAGCAGAACAGGTGAGCAGAGGGTCTTCAACAATCTTAAGCTTTATGACTTGTCGGCTATGATAGTCTGAAAGTTATCACCCAATCTTACCTTTGTCCGCTTTCTTTAGATTGTAGTTATTTTTTTGTTAAAAATTGTTTGCAACTGATTGAAACACACGCACAGCAATGGTCCCAACAAACGAGATCTTTTTTTTGTATTGTAATCAAAACTGTGCCACAAATGTTTTTTGGGCCACGGCATAGAAAATTAATTTGGTTTTATCTTCATTTTATTTTTACATTTTATTCTGCAATCTTTAATTCTTTTTAAATTTTATGCTATGACAGTAATTTAATTGTCTCTAAAAAAACAGTTCTTCACATCTCTATGTCTAACTCGGGCGCAGTGTTTTTTGGCATCCCAGCATCCCCCAAGCTAAAAACCGTTCAACATGGAAAAATAATAGAGCAGTTATCGTATTAACGGAATCGATCGCTTCCGCACGGTGGCAAAGATTCGGTGGCGTAACGACCAGAATTAATCGCCTTCGTTACCTCGCGGGCCGTGGATGTCGCACACTGTGTCCCGTCGCAACACCGGCTCGGTCTCCCAGTTCGCCAGTTCGCAGCAGGGGTTTGCAACTTTCTAAAACAACTATCAAACAACTATCAAAACGACGGACGAAACAATATCATCCGTTCCGTACATGGATGATCGCCACCTTTTCGCCACCGAAGCGGTGGCGTGTATTTTTTTGTTTTTTGTTTTCTTTCTCTGCAGCTCATTTTCCCTTTACTATTTTTCCCCTCACTCGATGGCAGTTTGCTAGTTTTTCCCCCAAAAACTGAAAATTACCATCAATGGTGTGCGTGTGTGTGTGTGTGTGTGTGTTTTTTTTCATCTCCTAATTTACTCCTTTCTTCACTTTCGCGCATTCGTCAGGGTTGTCTTGCGGCTTTTCTTCCGCTTGCATGTCACCCATTTTTTTAGTTGTAATTCAAACCTTTCCCTATACACACGCACTACATAAGTGCTATCCGGTGGTGTTTTAAGGTGCGAAATCTAATTTAATTACCATTTTATTCGATTCCTTTTACGCACCTTTAACGCTCGACAAACCCGTTGTTGGCCCTTTGCTAGTGGTTGGCTGCGTGGTGAGAACTTCGATCGAAGCTGTTCCGTCTCTCGCTTCCCTCCTCACTGGCACAGGTGGGTGGCACAAACGTAAGACATACCCTGGGAAATGACATCAGCAGGGAAGTATACAGTTTTTCCCTTTGCACCCAAAAATTACGCTCCAAAGTCTGCCCGTGTTCGCACACGCACATACGACCGGAAGAAAGCGACGCGTTTGTGTGTGATTCTTGTGCAATTTTCTCACTTTTGTTTGGAAGAAAATTCAGAAACTCATCACACACACACCCGTACGCTAGTTTGCAAATGAGCTAGTGAAAGTGTGGAAAATTCAATTAGGATCAGATCTAAGCGTCTTTCTTCGTCATTTGCGCTTATCTCAATTGTATGTGTGTGTGCGCGCACTTTCGAAAGCATCACCAATTTTGTCATGATTTTCCAGTGAACTTTTTTTCACCTTGTCATGCAAAGGGTATGCATCTTTGGGAAAATTCATACCCTCACCCGATACCCTTTCATTCCCCTCGCTAGATAGTGATCAATCTTCATGCTACGATCATGCCGGTAATGCTGTGCTAAATTAAATGGGTGTCGAAAAACGATGAAAAGAAGTGAAAATTCGTAGCAAACGAACTTTTTCCTCCTTCGTTTTTCTTCCCTTTTCTCTACGAAAAATGTCAAACCATCAAAAGGCGCCTGTCACACGAGGCACCCGCCGTTAGTTTGGCGAAAACTTATTGCACCATTGTTTTGGCCCCGGGTGCAGGCGAAATTAAGCGTCCCTGGGGATGGGATCCACACAAAATCTCATACCATTCTGGCAGGCTGGAACCTCCAATCGACAGCTATGCACCCGCCACCACGGAAAGTGGGTTAATGGTGGCTGTGCTTTTGAATTCCGTCGTCTTCCAGACGCTTTTCTTCTGCGTGGAAGGTTAACCACTTTGCCAACGTGCCGCGAACAATTAACCACCGAGCGAAAAGACAGTATTCGTGTGCATGGCAGATAAATCAACCGACCTTGCCCTCTTCGGTGTGGTAGTTTAAAAAAAGTGTGCCTCTAAAGCGTCAACTCACTCGATTGCTACCGGCCGATAATGGCGTTGGTCTGCATGATCGAGAAGAAAAGAGCTCCATGAGCACATTTTCTTCACCTTCTCCAGCAGCAGAACCAAAGCTCCGCCGAAAATAAAAAAAAATGGAAAGGCTTGATACGTGCTTCGTCACCTGTCTATGCGATAAAATCGATTATCTTTCAATGTCATTTTGAGCCAGAGGGATGGAAAAGTTCACACCATATATAAGGGCTTAACCTTTCGCTTTCGCGGTTCACTATTGTCACCACTAGATTTGCCTTCTACTGTACGGAACATGTGTGTATGGTTTTAAAAACCTGCTCGTTTCCTAAGACGCATTGAGCTCTTTTGATTTTGCACCGCCTTTAATTTACCCCCAGCCCCGACACACCTTATCGAATCGCTTCCCCCCTAAATACAGTGTTGCGGAACAATTAATCAAAGAACTAAAGCGCCGAAAAGTTGCTACGCGTCGTATTAAGAACTGCGTTGACATTCACGGTGTACGCGGCACGATCTATGCACGGGAAGATTTGCATACAAATGATAGCCTTTTGTGCTTAACTGCGCGGGTTCGTCTCTTGCCGCCCGTTGGAAGTTCCGCTGCGAACGAACAAAGGTGTTAATGGGTAAAATGTGCTGCACGTTTGATGCTCCACCGCGATCACCCGGTAACTCCAAACCAGAATACATTTAATACCGCACGTAAATATTGTCTTCAAAGGGTGTTTTTTTTTTATTCGCAAACCATCTGACGCACTGCAAAACAGCAGAGATGACGAATAAACGAACAGTTTGTTTGCATAATGTATGATCCCGAGCACGATTGTTCTAAACGAGACGCATCAAATCCATTCATTCAGCTTTTTTTTCCCTTCCACTTGCGAAACGAACCAGTTTGTGGATGAGGATGACATTATTTTTTTTATTACCATCAATTTGTCTGTCACTTCCGTGCCAAAGGGAAAGGTTACTCCGGGTGATGCCATACGATGGAACAAACTCTTAATCACCTTCCAAACGCACAGCAGCTGAAGGAGCTGCCAACCATCGAAGCGTACCGAAATACATCAATTTGCATCGAATCGAATGCTGCGGGGTGCAGTGTTGCACCTTATTAACATACTCATTACTCTCCGGACCGCGATGTGATTAGACGCAATAACTTATGAATGATGCACTCGCGGTTGCACGGTTGCAAACAGAAAGTTGCAGCTCAGTGCAGCCGTTACACGTGTGTCACTACGGCTAACACTCAAGCCAGTCCTTCCAGCCCATATCTATTGGTTCGATATGCAAATCACCTTTTCTTGCCATGATCAATCGGTGACTTCGTTTGTGGTGGAAATAGTGTAATAATACATCGTGCCGACGAGTGGAAAACCCCAGCCATGGATTGGCGCCTTAAATTATTGAGCGGCGGGCCACATGCCATGTCACTAGGAGTTGCGGCGAACGTTTGTTATAATTGACGAGGTGATTTGTACCGTCAAACATGGTGAGAATAATAAAAGGTCCAAAGTTTAATATCGTTATACACCAATTGAATGTGATTTTTTATTATAAGTCTGCATTTCTCTGAAAACTAAGTAATCGTTTGAATATTTCTGCTGTAAAGTTCCTACAAATTAGTGTAGTACAACTTCAGTGCTCTAATCAACTTTATCAATCAAATCCACAAAAATCTTCAACTCTCATCCAAACCCATTCCACTTAAGCAAAATAGTCGTAAAAATAAATTGTGCCCAACATTAACTTTTTCCGTTTAAAGTCACTTCTCACCCTCGGCAAAATAACAAAAAGGGAAAACCCATCAACCAACATGTCACGTCTAGAATATGAAAAGCGAGAAGAAAACGCAAAATGTAATCGTCCCTTCCGGATGATTTTTCATGGTAAGCTGGCGGGCATATTGCGTTTGCTGCAGTACGTTCTTCTTCACGCCGAATTAGACATGCAGAGGGCGTATGACTCATATTTTCTCAACCAGGACATTTTTATCAAATCGATTCTAGTTTTCTTTTCAGGAAGGAGAAAAAGTATACCAATTCTTCTTCTCTCTTTAAGTTTATTTCGTCAATCTGGGGCATATAAACGCCTTCGTAAACGATTTAAAAAGGAAATGGTGTTCTTAAGAAGTTATACCAAGGTTATATCAACGTGGCAATAAGAGAGTATTTTGGAAATTCTGACATGTATCGATTTTTGTTCAACTGTGTTGCAATACCCCTCAAAATAAAAATATAAAATATATATACCTTTCACTTGGTAACTATTCTCACAGTAATCGCAATTTATTCAACATTGAAGCGCCCCAATGTTTTGACTCATCCAAATCTGTCCATCTACATCCGGAGACCGTGGTCTTGTGTTTGTCGCTCGTTACGTTCCTCTGATTATGGCCGATAATTGAATAATAAACAATTCCATTCTCGCTGGTTGACTAATTGCGAACAGCTTTACCCGCCCGAAAGAAGAATAAATTTGGTACTAAAGCCGGTGGCTTAGAATATTAACAAGCAACCAAATCTTGTAACAAACATGCTTCCTTATATTGCGGCAAGGTATAATTCAACCATCCTAAAATGGAAAAAATCGATAAAGACGGCATGTCACACAGTAGTATGCTAATTCACACCTCGCGTTACTAAGCTACCCTTTTTGGAAGAATCATTCATGAATCATCATCAAAGTCAAATTATTAATTTCAAAACCAACCACTTGTGTTGTAAATTGTGTCGAGTTTCGTTGGGACACAACTTCCAACCAACAAACGCACGACCCATCTGATGAACCATTATGTATCGTGCCGAAAGCATAATTGCATTATCTTCTTCCTGTTTTCACGCACTTCCATCAGACCCGTTGGTTATGCAGCTTCATCCATTTGCACAATTCGCAATTGTTCATGTCTAATGTGTAACCGTACGCCATTGAATAACCGTTCGGCAATAAATGGATCGGACTGTGTTCCAGTTCTCATACGGCCAAGCTTGCACGTTATTAATGTTAGCTGAGCATACATGAAACTGAGCTATAAACACACACGCACACACCATGGCAAGAATATGCCGAATAGTGATGCTGTTTTCCACCGATACACTCCTTCATTCATAGATGCTTTCATTCCAGCTCTAAACCACGTTCAGGGTCTAAAACCTTACAACCCCGGAACCATGCCGTTTACCATCGTGCCACAAAGTGAGAGTGAGATATGCTAATGAGAAAAGTATATCACTTCATTTTCCTCCTTCGTGCCGTACCATCGACACAATAGCCACGGGAGAAGTATTCTATTTAGCCACTGCATAGATGCACTCCGTGCCATTCCCTCCCAAAAAAATAGCCGCGTATATAGAGCGGAAAACTTTACATCTTGCCCTGCAGCGACAGTAAACGATCACGGTGGTTCCCTCTTAAGCTGATTGTAAGCCGCGGGCAAAGCAAAAAAAAGGGCCACCAGAATGTTAGCATTCAAGCCGATTTCAGAGCGTATGGATGGTATGGTGTACGACAAAGTGTAAGGTGAGAAAGTAGCTCAATAGCATGCATATTTATGCCACAGTCTGCAGGTCAAAGCCTTTCTCAATGAGAAGATGCTTTAAAATTAGCCTACAAAAAAAGTTGCTTTGTAGGAAAATTCAACAAAATTGGAACAAGTATGAATTTTTGATTGCTATTTTTGAATGCGTTAATTTCGAAAAAAAAACTTGGTTAGTTGTATTTGCACTATATTTTATGTATAGTTGTTTTTTCTTATGTACCGATGTTATTTAAAAAAAAAATTATTTTTTATATATTATGATGATAAATATTTGTTGGTTTATATTTTTTTTATTTTTTATTTATGTTTAAACCACTAAGACTTAAGTTTTAGTTTTAGACTTAGTTTAAGTTAATATGAATAAATTTTACATCCCCAAACAGCTCATCAATCAGTGGGTTTATCAAGTCTTGTGAATGAACTGCATTGCAAAAGCTCCATTGCAAAATGCGCACTTTCAATAACTAATATCTTCAGCATTTCTCAACCAACGATAACGTTTGCCAATAATTTTCTCCCAGCTTGACATGTTTACGATGATTTTCCACCCCTTTGCTACCGCCGCTAAGCTTACATTATCGCGCCACATGTACGTTATCCTTTCCATCGGTACGGCCATCGGTGACCTTCTCCATGCCGTGGAGACGAACCTTACGCTTTGGTGAGATTTATCGAACATTCGTTCGACTGCGTTCAGTGCCGCATTTCATCTCCCGCTCGCCACGATAATCCCCCAACGGCAACCGGCTGGGGACACATTGCGTTCGCTGTGACACGCATCAAAAAAGCATCATGGCGGCAATATTTCAAAAGATAGTGAGAGTCCCACCGTACGATGGATAATTGCGTCGCGCGCGACCCGCACCAGTTGGACGTGCCGCGTGCATTGAAAGAAAATCTTGGTTCGGCGCAGAAGAAAAGCACGCTTGCGAAGTGGTTCGTTGCGTTTGTTGCACATTTTGTGCGTCTCCCAAAAGCCGTTGATGATTAAAGCAAAGCGCAGCGGGTGAGCTGAAGAAGCGTACCCAGCTGTATGCGTTGCGTACAAACACGAACCCTTTCCACTTTCTTCCCTGCTGCTGCTTTCACCTTCCTCACCGACGCCTCACGTAATTGGTAAGAAAACATTGCATTTTATGTCTCAACCCTTGTGTCAGCATGAGAAACTGTCATCTCTGCTATGTTTTCTTTCCATATTTCCCTTTTTTTCGTTGCATTTCTTCGTGTGTCGTCCCTCGTAGGTTGCATTTGCTGCTACATCACGCATCCACAGTGCATTCGATGTGCAGTTCTGCAGCTCTTTTGCCTCCGGCACCACGTTTCGTTATCGCGACGCATCGCGGGAATCTTTTCTTCCCATAGTCGGGTTTGTTCGCACCGCTGACAACTTGTTGCTCGACTAGCGAAAAAAAAATCATGACTATCATAAAAATAAACCTCCCTCACCTATCGTCTCCATTTACATCGGGGGCCATCGTGCCCAAGGCGAACCGGGACGAATCCATTTTAAGTCGAAGCGCAAGTTTTGCAAATACCGCATGGTTCGTGGTAATTTGTTGGCCTCTCGTGACCATGCACCAGAATGCATTTGCTAGCAGAAGTTTCCCGCTCAAGTGTCGTTGACGTGGTTTCGCCTCAGATGCGGAAGAAATTACTCTATGTTCCGGTTGGAGCTTAAAATAAGGGAAACAAAATACGCCCATTTACTATCTACCACCATTTCAGCCAACGACCGCCAATATCTCAAGATTCTCCATTCGAGGCTTTTAATATGCATTTTATTTAAACAACCCACCTACAACACCACACAGCTAGATAACACACACCCTGAAAAACGCTTTTACCAAAAAAAAAATCAAACTGCCCTGCAAGCCATTTATATTATGAAATTAATTGACCGACCAGCTTGTACACAATTTTCTCCCCCATTTACCTTGAGCCAATAAATTTAAGACCTTTTTCCAGTTGTCACTTTCTATTTGCTAATGACGGTGACGCACTTAGTCAGTGGGACCTCCCACCAATCGGTACGCGATGGATCGAGCCCGAGATAAAACTAAACCGGAAAATTTCGATACCTTTTATTGGACCTTATTAGCGCGGAGGCGCTTGAGCTTGTACGCCTTGTCTGCTTAAAACTACGCTTTTCCTACCATCCGCTTCAAACGGAACACCGACCGTTTGCACAGGTGCACAACCCTTTTAAAGGTGGTGGTGAAAGCATTTGCTGCAGCCCGAAAGTGATGAACCCACGGTAAATCTTACAGCCGCATGAACAAATATTCACCGAAAATACAAATGAGGCGGTTCGCGTTGTTTTTGGGAGAAGATTTATCGCGTGCCTATTTGACGCTGGGTGGCCTTCGTTCGCTAATGCGCCATATTGGGAACGGAAGTTGTTTGGAAACAGATTTTCTGGTTCTGCGTTTGGCGTTTTTGGACATTGGGATAACGATCTGTGCTTAAGAAATCCACTTACTTACCGGCGAGATGGTGTATCACACGCGTCGTAAGACAATTGTCCCGTACGATCTGTTTGCATAATAATGAGCAGCGCGTAGGTTGAGGTTACCGGATCTCTGCCCCAATTGAACCAATTGATCATGATCGTACAATGGCCACCATGAACCGATTATTACACTCCCGAAAATATAAACCCAGTCACCAGCTGTCTTTCAACGACCATCCACTACCAAGTGCCTCCATTGCCAATCCCTCAAAACCAAACGAGGTTACAAAAATGACAGAGTTTCGAAATAAGTTTTTAATCTTATAGTTCACGCTTCGTGAAGGTTCCTTTTTTGCCCGATACCGAAAACCTTACACCAAAGACGCATGACAAAATACAATGTCAGCACACATACGCCGCCGTGTGTTTTTTTTCGATCGTGCGAAATTAACGCACATCAGCCGAACCCTGCAGAAATCAGCCTCTGTACGCTTGTACTATTGTTTTGCTACCGAAACAAGGCCTCTATTCTGTCCTGTGTCTACTGCGTGAAAACCTTGCTGTCTGAGAGTGGTCACACAAAAACCACAGACTATAATCATAAGCGAGCGCACCCAATCGGCCGACTGAAAGCTGTTTGGAGTGAAGTTTACGTTCAATCATGCTCTTGACGTTCGAAGCTACAAACCATGGCGTTGATTTACTTTAAAGCCGGCTCTGTCACTCACTTCGGTGCCAGGGAAGCAGTATGCAAGCGAAAAGCATACGTATTAAGATGAAGTTATTTATTCAATAACCCGTTACTTGTCTAACGAGATACGCTCCGAATTGAACAGTCTCTTTGTACATTGTTGTGAAATTTGGTAAACAAAAGCTGCTGGATATTTAGAACTGCTGCATGAATGGAGAGTTGTTGAAATGGATTCCAGCTTTTGTACGTTTGTAAGGGATTAAATGTTCATAATTATTTGTTTTAATATTACCACATGAAACATTGACATAATGCACACGTTCAATTATCAAGAAAAAAAAATATTGCAACATATTGAGGTTTCATCGGGGCGACCCGGTGGTGCATGTGAAAAACGGCGCCCGTCCACACGGCAGGACCGGGTTCAAATCCCATCCGGACCGTCCCCCCGTAGCATGGACTGACTATCCTGCTACGTGGTAAAATAAGTCTTGATACGGCCAGGCCGTTCTAACCGAGCAAAAAAAACTTGAGGTTTCAATATAGTTCACACGCAATAACTGTCAAGTGTTTCAATCGTTTTCTATGAATGGTTACTTGATAAACAACTTTGGAGAAGTGGACTATGTTTTAATAGTTTTTGGAATTTGAATTACAGAAAAGGATCGTAAAAGTCATGCATAAACTGTTTTTGAATTGTTTACCGCTGAAGTACCGAGACGGCTCGGTGGTGTATGTGATAATCGGCGCTAGTTCCACACGACAGGACCGGGTATCACATCCCATCCAGATTTGACAGCCCCCGGTGCAAGGACTGACTATTTCGCTACGTGGTAAAAATAAAGTCTAAAAAGTCAAAACAGTTCAAAAATAATAAAGCTTAAACTTTAGAAGTGCTTAAGCCAATAAGAAGAAAAAGAACACCAAAATAATAGAAATAAAACGTTCCACTCAAATAACCCTTATGTTAAGTTTGGTAACTCTTTTGTTAAGGTAATCATATACCCGTCAGAAATCGTTCCCATGCCTTTGAGACTCGACGTTCGATTCGTGGATTCATGAACCGAAGATCTTAGATCGAATCGCACCAAGACTCTGCTCCGGGAGTAATAACTTCACTATAGAATAACGTTGCAATCAGTTCATCAGTTCAACGAGGAATCAGTTCAACTAACTGCGACCGACCACTAGCCGAACCTGAATCCGGAGTTCAAATCACGGCTTACTCCGGAGTTAACATTGGGTGCAGCACCAGAGTATTCCGGTGCCAACTCCCGAGTAATTCGGAGTCAACTCCGGAGTAATTACTCCGATTTTTATACATCAGAGCCGGAAGTGGATTCATGAATCCGCGGGTTACTTAAGTGCAAAAGAGTACACACACAACACATACAAATTATTCCTCCATTTTCTAAGCTAAACCTCACCTAAGCCAGATAGTAATCGACCGGGCCGGATGTTTGACATGTCTGCTTTAGAGGATCAGACTGTACATTGACTCAGACTAATGAGAGTGATAAACAATTTTAAAGAAATGTATTAAACGTCAATATTTTTATAAGTTCGTACTGTAAAAAATGTATTGAAAAATCGTGACTGAGGTATAATTGTTAATCACCAAAATATAATGTGATTGACGGGAACCATGCTTACTAAAATGGCTGGATGGTTAGTTCGAGTGTTCAAACGCATCAAATGATCATCGATTATTCGATTAGTGAAGATCTTGTCACTTCAATGCAAACATGCATAACTAATTAACCCTTGCGCTTTCTTCGAGAATAATGACACCACACTTTTTTGGTATTTACACGATCATCAATACGACTGGATCAATTCGTTAAACTTTCCTCCACCGTTCAACGAAAACACGCGGTGAATGTTTGGTGTCTCCCGACACACCAGATCCCACGTTTAATCGAATCTATCCTAACTTTCATCACAATCACCACGATTATCCCTCACAAATCCTTTTACTTCGCGCTTGCCAAACACGTCACCTTGATGGCAATCCAACGACCGGGGAACCCTTCTCGATAATTAATTGTATTAAACCCACCAATGAAAGGGAAACGCGCAACCCATCCTTCCGACAGGTGATTAGCGTTGGAATCTCGCATTTCCCATTCAATACGTTGCATAACAACCCTTTTGCTGTTAACCGCTGATCATCAGTTAGGTGCCAATTTTTTTGTGGCTTGCGAAATTTCTTAATTTTGCTTCAACTTTCGATTAGCGCAAAATCGACATCGAAGCTTAAACTTGTTTCATCGGTCCTGCTCGGTCGGAACAGGGCGGCGCCTTAATAAAATGTTCGCTCACCCGTAACACTCCTCAGTTCCGTGCGGCATCTTTTCTTTTTGCGTCACATCACTCCATCTTCGACACCGCTGGCAACAAAGTTGCTACCGTGAATCTTCACATTGCACAATCCACCCTCTCCCGCTGTTGGAGCTGTTTGTGCGTGTCCCAGCTAAGTGGTTTCAGATTTATTGCCCCCGAAAACAAAACACAAACAACAGCAATAGCAACGAACCCCGCCTACACCTGTCCGGTCCAGGTCGACCTTTTCTCTTCACTTTCAACCGCGCTTTTGTCACGCGTCGCCCTTTTCCCTGATGCTCCACACTAGGTGAAGCCTGGCGCATGTGTAAGCTACTGCAAAACGCCTCCCGGGGGTAGGCACGTTCGGTTAAAGCCCAGCTCAGGTTGCGCTCGTGGAAGTGGAATGCATTTACGTTCACATTCCTTACGCACCGCGCACGTTCGGCTTACATTTTGGAGCATTTTCGAGCACTTGCCACCCCTGCTTGGGTAGGATGGCACCGGTCGGTAAAGTGCACTTACCCAACCCAATCACCGACTGACCCCCGACGGACATGCCAGGACGGTTTCCGTCGTGCCGGTGTCGAGTTTTTCCTTTCGCCGGTCACATCTTCAACCTAAGCACGCCATTCGAATCGCTTCACCTCCATCAACCGCCATCTTCGCTGCTCACTCGTATGATGAGGCGGGCCATCACTACGCTACCTTCTCTTTTGATTCGCCAACCCTCCCGTGGGCTGCCGGTTAAATTGTAGCATCACAATTCCATAATGCTCATTGCATGGGACGGAATCGGAGACGGAAGACACCACAACAACAACCACAACAAATGCCGGGGTGACGACGGCGACGCTTCCAAAACGCGGGGAACGCTGGTAGTGAAGAAAGCTGGGAAGAAAGCTGTAAATCGATCATAATCTTCCTCATAATCATCATTACGAAAGCAGCTGAGATCTTTGCGTGTTTGTCGGCGAGTGGGCTTCCACGGGCTCAGCTTTTCCTCCTTTCGCTCCAGATCGCGTCCCTCGTCACCTTTTGTTTCCTTTTGACCAACATACTGAGTCTGAGACTGAGAACAATCGCAACACAAACTAGCGAATCTCACGGGGTGCTTGGGCTTTGCAGTGAAAGATGATGGCAAAAAAAATAGATGACTCCACTTTCGGTATCTTTTGTCTGGCTTTTGAGCTTTCTTAGATGCTAGGTGAAGGCATGTGTGATATGAATATGGTGTTGATTGTACGATTTTTTGCTACCCAAACACATCTGATCATTTACAATTCGTTATGGCACATTTGTTGGTTGTTTTTTTTGTAATGCTGTAAGATTTTTCTTCGAGTTTCTAGCTTTAATAAGGGGTTAGTAACTACGATTGATTCCGTTTTTCTGTCTTTAATAAATCTTCGTCATCACAATTGTTCCGAAGAGCGATGAATCAAACCAGTTAAATTTCTTTGTTTTTTTTTCATATTTTGTATTTTTCGTATTTTTCAGCACTCTTTTTTCGTTTATTTATAGAGGGTTTGAGACTACTCTTCGCCTCTCAGTCAATCAACACTTTTGTAACGAGGTTATCCTCTCCAGCGTAATATTCGTTATACGAAAGCCTTCTTATGCCGGAGGTTCTTTTGTGTGCAATTTATATGAAAAGTGAAATATAACGTTCCTCACCGAAACATTAATCAATCAAAGTGTTTTTTATCAACCTGCTATAATAACCAAGTCTTTAGTTTATTGGATAGTTTATTTTTAATCGTTGAATAAATTCATTTTCGCGATGGTCAAATTTTCGATTCCGTTGGATCAATATTGATACAAAAATTAGACACAGCATTTGTATAGCCATTCCATCATCAAGATGATGTTTGTTAATATATCAGGAAACAGCATCCCAAGTCATAAACACTCTCAGCTTGACTTTCGTTAATTGAAGATTTCTTAAAGATTGTAGACCACTACATCCATAAGTTTTTCAATAGAAGGGTCTTGCATTTGTTCCATTTAGAAGCTATTGGATGTTATTTTCAATTCTCTTTCTTAAATTATTAGTCAAAATATTAATTACCTTAACTGTTAGCCATCTTACAATCTAATCTAATCCATCAAAGTTATATTAGCATTGTTCTGATGAGCTTCTGAATGTTTCATATAATCCAAAATTTTTATTAAATATTTCAACTTTAGTATAAAAGTATAGTGTTGGTAATTCGGATATAAACATCCTATCATAGGTTTGAAAATTAAAATTCAAGACAATTGTTACAGACACTGTGATCATTCCATCATTTTTTCCTACAATCATCTTGATTACCTCCTCACGGAAGGATCCTTCAATCACCAGCTCCATGCGGTTTTTAAACTACCCTCGTTTCCACTGTTTCAAAGCTTACGGTAATCAATATTCATCAACCAATCATTCAAATATAAGTGAACCATAAATACGTAGTTTTTGCTGGCTTTTAAATCTGTCGAAGGAACGCAACATCAAACATGCTGCTTCACAATTCGTCAGAGGAAATCACCAAACGAGCTAACTGGCAAACAAAAACACTCATCATCTGTAGTGCTTTTGTTTTTCCTCTCACCCTTTTTCTTCTCAATTTTGCCCCTGATCCCACCCCTCAATCGATCTTTCCGGAGTGTGCAGGAAGGTTACAAAAAAAAAACTACACGCACACGCAAACAGCACGTAACACACGATGAGCGCAGATTTGAATTGCTTGATGAGCCGATTCGATTACGCACCGTAATGTGCAGCGTACTGCTGCGTAGATATCACATACCCCTATACGAGTGGTATGCCCATTTTCGACACACGGTTTACGACTCGCCATCCATATGTGTTGGTGATTTTTTACCCTTAAATTGTGCCCCACACCAGGCAGCAAATGGTGAAATGTAATGAAGTTGGGATTTTTAAGGGATGGCAACAACAAAAAATTGACAAACCTGATGAGGATATCGAGTAGTACACGACATGATTGGAGGCGGTACTAATTTAGACATCAATTTTTGCGCTAGAGTGAAATTTCAAACCTTAGTGAAACTGCCTAAATTGGTCGGTCGGCCTTTCATCGAAGGTTTCGATTTGTCCGAACCGTTTCCGCCTTTGATCGGGCTTAATCCAACGAGTGGGTGATTTTATTGCATCGTTCGATTTCTATAAGCCTTGCTAATCTCGACCTCAATCACTGCTCACACCGGCTATATTCGTTCCCAAACATCCTGTGTGCGAAAAGTTTTATGTCGAATTTGTTCCGGTACACAGCGTTACCCAAATATAGAGCGTCCTTGTTGTGCAAGTGATTGCATCTCTTCACGCAGTGTAACATTTGCATACAGTCGTCCCACGCGTACCTGTTCGCGATCTTTGCACACTTCGAAAAAGGTGGCAATTTAATAATCTCGATCGACCTTTACCCGTGCACGATCGTTGCTTTAAAGTGTAAATTTATACGTACGCAACGTCGTACCTTTACGGAGTGGTTTCGCTTACCCAGCACGAGCTGAAAGCCAATTCCAACCGTACTGCAACAACCACCATTACCTCAGCTAAGGGGATTATAATTGATCTTTAATTAGATTTCACAGCTTTTCCCGCCTTTCTTTCGGGCGGCACGATACGCCATTCCCGGGTACAGGTTCCCGGTTCTCAAAAGCCCGGTCGGTGTGGCGTGAAAGGAGTTGAGTGGACCCAAAACATTAAACGCTTACACTATACTAGCCTCCAAACTAAAATGCATGTAAAAGGGAGAAGAAGAATAAGATCGCTTCCTGTCACGCCATGACGAACGGTAGTAATTTTAGGCGATTCAGGTCGTCGTGCTGCTCCATTGACCTTCTTATTAGCTGCACTTAATATTGCTTAAGCAGGATGGTTACTATTAATTTTAAATAATCCAGCTAAACAGATGGCCTTGCGGCGTATTTCATACTACGCAAGGAGCACGACAAGAAAGAGAATGGTGTATCTATTCATTTAAAGCTTTTCTATACATTGCCAAACTGATGGCTATGATCTATGAAAATCTTCATTTAAGAGATGTGCACTGTTACTCTGCACTACGTACCATTGCCTTTAGCACCTGCATTAAAAAAAGTATAAAAGATCTTATAAAACGTTCTTTTCTATGATTTGTTGGAATGCTAGTCAAGAGACGTAGTAGACTTTTATTTTTAACATAGACCAATGCAATAAACTTTAGGAAATTTATGAATTTTTTTACCGATTCTTCCAAGTTTGCAGCAGAAGAAAGTTTTTCGCTCGCTCAACTTTACCCTTTTCGCTCGAATGTCAAAAATAATAATCGCCTTTCTATGGCTTTTTCTTTCGCTGACCCACTCTGACTAATGTCGCCATGTTAAACAAATCGTCTTATTATACGAAGAATTCAATTTTCCCACACCGTTTCCCATGGAGCATGGTCCGACCGGCAAGCTTATGCTGCCTAATGCTCATTGCACTCTGGCGCGTTCTTTCAATTGAATATTATTCAAAGCTCAAAGACTACAACCAAAATTGATATCACGACTGTGCACCGTACACAACCTTCCCGTAACGACGATTGAAGTTCCCGATCATCTTCCCGATTTCCTTCAGTGATGTGGCGGTTTTGTTGACCCCAACCGCTTAAGCGTTTAAACCGATGAAGAACGCCAATTCTGTCGCACGGTCATAGTAGAAAAAAAAACCATTTTATTTCCCTTGGGGGCCTTTTTCTTTGACGTCAACTCTCCAGGCAAAGTGCACCGCAGTACAACGGCGAAACGGGGAAAAAAGCGACCAACCGCCCGACATGACGATATGTAACCACCTGGAGTTGGTAAACACTTCCGAGTTTGCTCGCTTCACCGATCGTGCCGCGGACTGACAGGCGAGCCTTACCGTTTCGGGTCGACCAGTGTCATATTTCGATATGCCCTCCGGGCGTTTTGCTGCGCCTTCTGCCTGTCATCAAGAAAATGGCTTAAGCACGTACAGTGGAAGCCAGATAGCGCTTAGATGGTTGTTTGCTGATTGCTCAAACTGTGGCGAAAACATGACCATATCTAGACTGTCATCATCTATCATTGTGATCTTTGGGATCTTTCTCATGCTCCCTCCCTTCATGCTGAATGGGATTCATCGTTCCAGAAACTAGTTAAAATTCATATAAAATACTAATGCTTGTCCATAAAAGCTACCTACCCTTAACTGTCCTTGAGAAGCATTAAACTCTTAAGACATCGTCGTCCAAATTCACTTTCGTGCTCATCTCTGCAGCGTACGAAATTTATATTATTATTACACACACACTCACATCATGTGTGTGCGTGTGTACAATTTATGATTTTGCAAACACGGCATAAATGACATTTTTTTTACAAAACGGGGAAACAAATATATACCTCCATCATGACTCAACACGCACAGAGCGAACTAATAATCATCATCATCATGTTTGGCGCAGGGCCCATTTCAGACCAATTTCTGTTGCGTGCATTCCAGACCGATCTGCTCGGTAACTACTGCCAACAAACACTAGCACCGTGAGTCACGTGCTTCAATCACGGCAGGAACTCCCATCACAAGTCGTCGGTTCACCGGTTGCAATGTCCGTAAATTGAGCGTAGAAAGTAACGCATCGAAGGTGGTCGACCCATCATCTCCATACGCGCATTTGCGCCATCTCCGAACTAGACACAGCCGGACGATGTCGTCTGCGGCTTCTGTAACGATCGCACAAACGAACTTGCTGGCGCGTAAATTGCAAGTCCCAAGATGCCTTCGTTACCACCCTCATCCGTCGCGTAGTGTCGGTAGCGACTCGTCGTAATGGTACTTGATTCCGCGTGGCCTTATTGGGGTCCCAAGAAAACAAACGAGACGATCCAGAAGACACACTACCTGGACACTGGGTGGAACTGCTCAAAGTTCCAGCTCTGGCGGGCGGTGGTCGGCTACCTTATGCTACCCAGCGCCCAAGATCTAACTATAAACGCTATGTCGGTACTGTTTGCCAAGGGGCACAGCGTGAAAGACTTTCCACGTTCAATCGTACGGATAATTTCTCCTTCAAACACTGGACACTGGAGAGGATCATATACCAGGTGGATAGGAAAGAGTTGGCGTTTGCGTTTCTTCACGCGAGTGCCTCGAGCAAAGCAATCGCTGGCCAACTTCCTGCAGTCGTTTGTTTTTAATGGCCCTGTTTTCGGTCGCTGAATGCTCTCCCAAATGGAAGGAGGCACATTATCTTAAACAAGAAATCATTGTTGTCCACAAATCGCCCTTCCAAGTACGTGTATTGTTAAAGCATTTGCTTACACTTGGTGTATTAATGTTGTTCAGACAATCCACTGCCTAAATATCGTGTCTCTATTTGAGGTTTACCACATTGTTCTCAATTACCTCGTTTCAGATCAATACGGAGAGCGAAGATCCTAGCCAACATTAACTGTGCTTAATATTCCACATTTATTTGAACGAGATCGTTTCCTTTCGGACAACAGACTAGTAGGGACAAGCATTTCTATCGAACTATCTTATTCCATCTTGGTTCACTCATTGGCTGCACGAGTCGTGCGACATTCCTAAGAAATTATGGCACACTCACCGCAACTTTCCGTGCAAGTCACGATATGCGCCCGGTAAAGGCGCATAATTAAATCATGTACGAATATTAAACCGTCGAATTTATTGATCTCACTGTGCGGTGATACAAAAGGCACTCTTTGATAGCCTTCGGGTGTAAGTTGCCAGAGCCAAACATGAGTGTTCCGTAATGAATTTTAAACTGACATTACTTGGACAACAGACAAACGGTACAACAGTAAACTCCCCCATCCGTAACCATTCTGGAAAACGTAAGGATCGGTTACTCCGCAAAAAAGGAACTAGCCCAGGGAAACACTTTTCCGATAGCCACAATGTTGGGGGGAAAACGGCCATTACCCTGTACACACAATAAACCACAATGCGGTGATACACCTTCCCGAGTCTTGTACATTGGTTCACGATCGTCACCGGAACTATTTTTGGGACGGTCCCTGAAATGAGAGGACACCCCTCGAGCATGTCACGCTACGCTTTCGAGCTGGGCGCCTTCTTCGCCTTGGCTTTTGGCCGCGCCTGTCACACACACGTATTGGTGCCTCTTTCTCTTCCATAGAAGGATCGATTCGATTTCGCCCTGCCGAACGGCACAAAGTCGTGACAACTTTGTTTATCGTTAATCGAACGAAATGATGTGCGACGGGCGCAGGGTACAGAATGGGATGAAATTACAATTTTCACCGCTCTGCTCGATTCCGAAAGTACCACCCCCAATTCGTAGGACATTTAGAAACTCGATGCTCTTGTTTCAGTGCCATTTTTTTTTCAATTTCCCTTTACCGAAGATGAATCGCGATGGTAGACATTTGTTGAACGCATTCAAAACTTGTACACACAAACACGCACTAGAGGAACAGTTCTGTTTTTTTTTCATCTCTGTGGACTAATTTCTTCGGTCCTACTTTTTTGTGCAAATTCACCTCTCTTTCAAGCAACAGAGAAGAAAAAATCTAGCGACACGAAAACATTTCTTTCCAATAAAAGTTTGAAGTTTTCATTAATCTAAGGTAACCGTGTGCGCAACGAATTCTGGACAACCGGAACCTAATGCTGCTGGACCCGGTTTGGGAGACGACATTGTCTTGTCTGTACTCTCGAATCTACAAGACACCCGTAACGTGTTGTTCAACTTTTAGTTTGGATGGGTGAATTAATTTCAAACCAGATCTCATTTTGCCACGGTTACGCTACGATGAGGTGACGTATTATGGCAAAAACATGTAGATACACGAACGTACCGTTGTGTGTGAGAAGAAGTTTTTAGCACACTTTACAATACCGCAACAAATAGACAATAGTACGGCATGGATGGGTGTGCTTTTTTTACCTTCAAGTAATTTATTTAGCAAACAAAACTAAAAATCGGGTTCCATCCAAGCTAGATTCGATTATTCATTGTACAAACATGTGCAAAAAGACATTTTATTTTTTTTCTTAGTTTTTTCTTGAAGATTTACTTCATTCATGTCTTTTTGCGTCCATTGATGAAATATTTTGAAAATCTCTAAAATTTTACATTGAAAACATCTTCTACTTATTATAAACGTTATTTTACAAGCAAAAACTAAATAAATTTTTGAGCAGTAAATAGATAAACTTCCTCCTCAAAATAATTATAAATACATCCACCATTAATTATGTGTTTATAAAAGTCAGCAAGTTACAAAGCAAATGACAATAGACGTCTCTCGAATAGTCTTTTTTTAACAAAACAATCATTTAACTAAAACGTAACAACAAACCCTAACAGTATCGCTGAAAGCTATAATTCGCCACTTTCCTAATACGCTCAGCTGCACCAAAAAGTACCCGTCCACCTTTCTAAATACGCCCTCTGTAACCACTACGTTGACGTTTGCCTTCGGTGCTACTTTTCTCTTCCGCTAACGAGACCGACTGTGATCTGGATGCTAACCTAATATCGATTGTGGGAGTAATCAACAAGGTGGTTAATGATCATACTTATCGCCCACCCGGGAACGGGAACTGAGACATCGCTGACGCAAGGCTTCCAGAAAATTGTGGACCTCCAGTAGCGAACACTAGGCTTTTGTGCCTTTGGTCGTCCATCCCTTTAGCAATAGCAGGAACCGAGCGGGAAAGCAAACGGCCACCTTTCCTGGAATGGTCGTAGCAAACCAACATTATCTCGATTTAGCATACTTTATCAGTGAACTATGCAGCGAAGGATGCAATTTCGGTCCATATTCTTAACCTGTCACTATATTTATTTGAACACTTTGTCGTGCTTATCGCGGAAATTGGGCAAACCATTACGGCTACGGTTCCCCTAAAGCGTGTGCCCACTTATCGCTCGTAACTCTAAACACCCTGCCAGTGATTTTATAACCTGCATCAACAACTCCAAAACAAAACCTCCCGCCCCGTACCTTTTTGGAAGCTGTCTCCCAACTGGGACGGAACCGAAAAGCAGCTGAAACGACTACCCCATCACTGTATCACTATAATTTTCCTTTCCCGCCGTGCTTGTTGAAGGGATTTCCATGTGCCTGACAACATCCCACGTGTACCAAAGGCTCGAATACGAGAAAAAAAGTTGAGATGAAAGTGAAGGTTTTCTGTATCATTTTTCCCCATCGCCCATCTTTGCAGCTTCATCCCATTTCCCAACGTTCCATAATTTCCACGCACCAAGCGAGCATCACACCCACGGTCAGTTCTTTAGACAACACCACCAAAAACTACTACCACGGTCGGTAATTTCGCTTGTTTGATCCGCACGTCCGTAAATGAAGTAATCAGTAAATGTGATTTTGGAAGTGTTTACATCACAACGCAGTTCCCAGCGGCCGACAGGCCCAAAGTAAAAGAAGACGTAAAAAGTTTATTGTTTCCTATTGTTTTTCACCTTTTTACGTTGCTTTTTCCACACACACACCACGGGTATCTCCACAATGTATGCGGTTGTTTGCCAGTTTGCTGTGGGCTAACTGTTCTTTGCGTTCGGCGGGAGATTCCGGTGAGACTTACCGGATTTACAACGGAACTCATTTTGCGTGACACCATATTCCCAGTGGTTTAGCTAACTTGTTTCGCTTTCATTCATGCGTTTTCTTGTTTTTGTTGCGATTTTTTTTGACATACTCTTTTGTTACGAAAATGTATGTTATTTGGTTATGAACACTAGCGACATCATCTTGTTTTACAACAATTTTTAGATTTAGAGGTTTTTAGATGCTTATGTGTAACTTGTTTGTTTTAATCATCATTTACATGTATCATCTTTTTTTATTTTAAATTGTTATACTTTTTTTTCTTACAGGAGGAAACAGTTGAAAGATCATAACAACATTTTTTACGGAAAACGACACAAAGCCTACGAGATACCGAACAAGGTAAGATAAATAATGCTTTTCATATTAACTCTTATTTATAGTCTTACTAAAGCCATACTAAGCCTAGCTAAAGCATAATCATGTAAATAAATATCCTCACTAAAAATTAGTTACTGATTAATTTTTTTTCAAATTCATCAATTCACCCGTCATCATAACTAGAGTGAAAGATGTTTGCCTTTCTGTTCGATTGAGCTCCAAGAATTCAATTGTTCCGACAGTGCCGCCTACAATGATCATATAAAATTCTTTATCAGTGGAACGCCGATTAGTCGAGTACCTTTTAACTGGATACTTATCTTTCTTTGTCCAGTTTTAACTTTCGTATTAGACGCTTAATTGTTAATCCCACGGTTGTTTTTTTTTTGCTCGGTTAGAACAGCCTGGCTGTATTAAGACTTATTTTACCACGTAGCAGAATAGTCAATCCATGTTCCGGGGGTCCGGATGGGGTTTGATCCTTAGTCCTGCTTTGTGGGCCGGCGCAGTTTATCACATCACATCACACCACCCGGCCGCCCTTATCTCACAGTTTTCTTTGTACAACAAACAATTCTAAAATTAAACTAATTTTACATTAAAAGCATTAACTGTAAACATGCGAGATTTGTCCGTTTACTAAAAACGTGCGTCAATCGGACCAAATCTTAGACGGACCTTAATGTGTCACACTCGAGGCTTCCATCACCCGCCACTTAAACCCCTTTTTTCTATTTTTCGTTACGCCACTAACGCATTGAATTTCCACCGCAGCGTGCCAGTATCAGATTGCATACGTAGTACGCGTACCCGCGAACCGTGAGAGCATTCGCTTCAAGAAGTCACGTTTAGAAAACCGATTGTGGCTACGAATGGTTGTTCGCGCGACTCGTAATTCTACACCGTAGCCCTTTACCACAGCTGGGAAGGTTCGGTAAGGAATCTGCGGTGCGGGAAGTTGGTCAGAAGGCACTAGGAGAAGAGGAAAAAAAACTTCATGGATGACTCCAATCTGATTCCATCGATGGAGAGAAACAGACAGACTGAGGGATAAAATACCCTACAGCCGGATATAACGATATCTCAATCTTGCCAAACCAGCAAACACAACGCGATAAAAAAAAGTCGGCACCGATCGATCCGGCATTCTGGGACAGCTGGGCGGGAAGTAATTTGTCATGCAATCAATTAATCGTCCGTTTGGGTCTTTGGGGAGCCTTCTACATTTTTTTTTGCGTCGTTTCCTCGATTTTCACCATTCAACGACGTTCGATCGCGAGAAGCTAAATTTTCCACTAATCGTCGGAACGATTAAACGGCGAGTTCTCTTCCTCGCCGGTTTCCACTCGGTGTTAAACTCCTCCGGCACCGGAAATGCAAACGAACGCTAACGAACAAAGCCGCCCGCTGGAATACGCGGCAGCCCACAGGAAGGAAGAAGATTCACGCAAGATTAGCGAACGTCGATACCCAAATCGAGCCAAACCTACCCAGGGGGGAACTGGCGCTCAAAATGCGATCATCAACTCCCGAACGGACGGAAGTGAGTGAAGGATCTTT
Organism: Anopheles funestus; assembly: GCF_943734845.2. Taxonomy (NCBI): domain Eukaryota; kingdom Metazoa; phylum Arthropoda; class Insecta; order Diptera; family Culicidae; genus Anopheles; species Anopheles funestus. Next base: position 36,139,470 of record NC_064599.1, read on the forward strand.
CTTTTCCATTTTAATTTTTCCCCATCCTCGTTCGGACGAAAAACCTAACTGATGGACGCCCTGTTCAACCTACGAAATTATCACAAAGCGCAAAACAAGCCCGATCAACAATCCGATACCCTGCTGGCGGTTCGGAAAAGGGCCCGCGCTCGGTAGGCGTGCTGCAATTCGAATAAAATTGTACCAATCAATCGAGTTCCGCCGCCTGGCGCTCGGGCACGATTGCGATCGCGCTTATGCAACGATCTTCCGGCCCCATTTGTAAGATTCCACCTTTCGATACATTAATCAGAATCGATAAAATTTGATGGCAATCGTTAGGAAGATGGCCCGGGTTCGGTGTCCAAAAATTATACAACAGCGTGGAAATGAAGAAAACAGAAAGAAACAGAGAAACTGATCCATTCGTACAGATTGGTTTGCTAGTTGGACGCGAGTGTTTAGATCATGTTGTGATTTCCCCAATTTTTAACGCTCGTTGTTTTCTCGCTCTTCAATGAGTGCACATGATTGATGAATAACTGACTAGCATCCGATCACCGATCGCTCCATCCCGTGTTTCTACTTAGACGGATTAGAGTGTTGTTTGACTCGTTAGTTATCATGCAAGTCGATCACATGGAGTGGCATTGTTTTTACATTGTTTTTATTCCATGTTGGGTAATAATGAAATGTTAAAAAATATTTTAAAAAACAGACCAAATAAGAGATTGTCTTTAATCCAGACCAATGAAACAAGACAAGTCAATTTTATGTCAGACATTAAAGATCTTTTTGAGGTATCTCTACTTTAGAATTCCCGATTTGTATTTATTTTATCTGGTTGGATACACACGCTTAACCATTAACCAGTTTTATTGGTTGGTTTCACGCAATTTGTTACATACAATGAAAAATAAATATGATCCCAAACCGAACATCGTATGTAGCACAGGAAATACTATCAATAGTTGATTCGTGTTTTGACACGCCAACGACAAAGAAAGCAAGCGAAAACCGCACCGTAAAGGAAATCAATGCGTGTTTCATTAGGAGGGCCCGCTAAAGAAACGCTCTTGTTCCCTTCTCGTACGAAAGTTCACGCACCCCGAAGGAAATGATGATCGGCCAGAGATCGATCCGGTGGGCCCATCCATCTCCGTGCCATAACTTTCGATTTTGTTTCATTCAACCATAAACCCTCAAATCACCTCATCTCCCGAGTTTTTTTTTCAACTCCCTCCCCCCCGCATGCGTAGTGTCGCCACATTGTGGTGTGGCCGCATCATAAAACGACACCGAGTGCGTTTTGTGGCGCATGCTTAATTACGTCCGTCCGCCCCGTTATGCTACTCCCGTGCCACGGTGCCACGGGTTTACAGTCTCGGAAGTGTGGCTGCATGATCTGACCCTACCCGACAGTACCGAAAATAAACACACGGGAACTCTCACTTTCACGAACCTGCCAGCGAAATGGGAGACCCTTAGGGAAAAAAGGAAGTAACAAACGCACTGCGGGTGGAGGGAAGAATGAAGTGAAAGAAAAAGAGTGAGAAAATCGAAGAAAAAAACACAAACACACAAATCCGTGCAAGATCGTGATATCGGTTTTGTGAGGTTTCGTCCATGATCTTGCTGGTCCGACGAGTCAACCCGGTGTTGACGACCGGTGTTAACGCGACCACGAGCGCGATCCAGCCGAAGGTGCTCGTTTGTGCTAAACACAAATCGTATAATTTATTATCTTACTCACAGAGCAGTTTTGATAGCGAACGAAAGGCTTCGCGCAACCGATACTCAAATCAATGTCCAAAACACACCATCACATTACAACACTGGACGAACGTTTTTTTTTTGTGGATTGGAATTGGTCACTCCTGCAGGCGAACTTTCTCAATAGTATCATAGCTTTAAACTTCATTTCCAAGATATGAGGTTTTATTTGATACTAAGGATGAAGTTTTGAATCAACTCTCCTTCTCCATGAAACTTGTTGTAATGGAGTGCGAATTTGAAATGAAACCAATATCAGACGTCATGGAACTGACAAACTTGCGGTTTTGGCATATTTAAGAAAGCGAAGAATTATATAAACCTAGGCAAGAAATTAATTATCATACAACAGACAACTTTTAATCTCACCATTTCAACACGGAGAGACAACTTCACGAAATATTCCCATACATGGTTTCGGGTGTCATTTCGAAAATTGAATTCCCTTTTGGAGTTCCCTTTTTGGAAATTGCTCTTGAACTTTAAGGTTACCAAAATATACTCATTTTCCTTTTTTCCTCTCGAATTAGTCTATTTTTATCATTTGAAATGTTCTTTTTCTGCTTCCCCCTTATAGTTTGATTGTTTGACGCGAACATGTGTTGTGCTCTACGTATGTTACAATCCATTAACTCGTAGGAAAGGAATGTCATCTTCTTCTAAAATTACCATTTTCTCACAACTGCAATACACAACCAAAAGTTCATCTTCTGCCTGATTATTGTTTTGTTATTCGAAATAAATGAATTTCCAAACAACAATCTCTTGCAACCAGCCATCGTAGTGTAGCAATAGAACGCACTCGAGAACGGTTGATGAATCATAAATTTGGCCCCAGGCCAACGAGGGAGGGCTACCCACCCTAGCTGAAAGGGAACGGAAATAAATTGAGAAAAAAAACTGTGCAGTTGCACAAACGTCTCACTGGAGGTACGCTAATGCTGAAGCTGAGCCGACGATGATGCTCATGTCACAGAAGATGCCTTTCCAGAATGAAGCCAAAGGGGGGAAGAATTCATCTATCTTCCGGGCAGAAGACAACGATAGGCAACGTTGTTTGCGTCAGCAATTTATGGGTGCATGCTTGAAACGAATGCAAACAAGAATCGAACTACGACTGTCGCTTAGAAACGTGCCATTTCGAATGCCTTTCGAAATGTTCTGATGTACAATCGAGTTCCTCTGAGTGGTTACGACTTTGGTGGCAGAGAAGGTAAATATTTCTGCAAACATTACAGACAAGTTTAACTCATCGTGGCCCTGTTAGTAGACGACATTGATCATTTTATGATTTTATTAAATTTTATAAGGTACTATTTGTTCTTGTCTGAAAAGTTTGAAGAATTTAAAATATTCTCAATATGCTGAGCTTCAGTATTATACAAAATTATTGATATTACTGTTTATATTAAAGGACATAGAAATATTATTTCATAGAATATATCTCTATATAACGAGTTCCAGCTTTTTGTAGGATTATAGCAAATTTTATGTTTTAACGACAACCGACGAGACATACTTCCGTTCTACAATCGTGTCATTGAAGCGCAAGTGTGTCTATGCTATTTTTAAACCAAGTAAGCGGAATTCGAGTTTATCCTATACTTAAAATGCAGGTGTCCCCTACAACAATCATTACCATAAAGATGAGTTACTCATAAGCAATAGCCAAGTGTTTCTGCCTCACCGAAAGACCGACACATCTCCAACAGCCTGAAACACGAAACTGTCGCCATCCGCTCAGCTCAACAGCATGCATCATCCAACCAGAAATACAACGCACTTCACCACACAAATGATATTTGCATAGCTCTTGCCCACCTCGAGCAATCCAGGCACAAGTCTCAGTGTGATATTCGCGGTCCAAGCGATGGCAACGATTTGCAACTCGCGCACAACAAACAATGCCCTTTCGAATACGACCACACCGAAGGCCGTCGGCGGAAACGACAAAAGTTCTTCGTCACGCCACGATCGCTTCACGCGACGGAAGCCTCATTCAGTTTGATGGTGATGATCTTTTCGGTGACTGGCGGTAAAAATGGGTTTTCGTTCCCGGTTTCCGTTCCGGAAAACCCTTACAGCCCTTACAGTCTGCACCAGCGGTAGATCGGTGTACGAAAAGAGTTATGATTCGATGCGGTGGCTTTATCGCGTATATGCTTCCGTCGCTCGAGTTCAGGCTAAGGGAAGGTAAAAATGAGACTCGGAAGTGTAAAAGTAAAAGGATGATACGCAAAGGAAGGGTGTGGCTGATCGGGAAACGGTCACATGTAAATTAACCGTGTGTGCGAAAAGATGCGTGCGTACGTGCGGTTTTTCTCCCCGTGTTTTGCTCTCTTATACTAAAACCCCCTTTGGGAGACATTGACCCAAAGAAGACGACGGAAAGCCAACTAACCTACGGCGTTGGGGGTTCAGCTCGCAACAAACAACAACAGAAAGGAAGATATACACGCCACGAGTCGTATGTTCCACCGTTCAACCGGTACCGCCGTTTCAAATGCATCCGCCTGGGGTCGAACGCTATCGAGGAAAATTGGGTTAGAGTGTCAGTGGATCAATTTTGCTGTTTTGTCGCGATTTGCATTAACGCATTCACGGCGCAACAACAGTGAAAACGGCAACAGCGAAAACAAATGTCATCCGGTTCGATTTTGCGGGTGCTTACTTTTTTTTTTGTTTCGCCAGTAAACCGTGGACAACTTTCAAAAACTGGTGCTTTTTTCGGATTTTCTTATCTTATTAATGCTTTGTGTCATATTTTGGGCTGAGAAAAGAAACAAAGATATGAAGTAAAAATTAATTTACTGTTCAGCTCTATTTTTTTTCTGCATTACTTTTTAAAAGGTGTGATCATAGTGTTATACATTTATAAAGCATTTCATCGACGGTTTACGCAATTGTTTGCGGTTTTTAAGGCGATTATTTAACGCTGCATATCACGTTAAACTAGATCGACAGCTTGGAAAATTTCAATGTTTCTTTTAAGGGTGTTTATTTTTGATACAACACTTCCTTATTAATGGAACAGTGAAAAATACACATGTATTTCGAATGAAATGTAGCACTTCTATAATGATTAACAATAACATATGTAACTCGATGCAACCCCGTATCGTGATGCGTTGTACCATTCCGGCCCCTTTCGCTTCATAATCGATCCATGCAATCCGATCTTGTTCAGAACGCACGTTAATCCAAAACCACCATTCAGTAAATAATACGCACCGTTTCAACGATCACCCAATCACTTGCCCAGCTGCTGCAGTATATCGTCCGATCAACACGGTACTGTCAGCTGTCCTCTTAGGGCTAAGATCTTTCAAGATTTTATCGATCTATCAAGTGCGTCCCCGTACGTGGACCTAATCGTGCTCTATACTTCACGCACTACATACAGACACTCACACAGGAGGATTCTGTTGCTGCACGCGATCCCGATTACACAACGATCCTGCCGTATAGCTGCACACTGGGACATACGAAGTATCGCCGGGAGAGCCGTTGATTGAACGCCAAACCTCGCATGGACTGCAACGGGGAGCACGAACGAGCTGCATGTCGTTCGATCGCCACGACCATGACACTACCCGATCGCTGAATGTCGTTGAGTGGCCGCCATCGGTGTGAACTTTCGTCGCACGAAAACAACCGTTGCGCTAATCTGGAACCGAAGCGGAACAGGGGCACCTAATCCCCGTCAGGTTGAAAGTGATTTATTGCTTCCAACAGGCGTGTAAACTACACTCAATTAATCTTGCGCTCCTAAAAAAGAACGGAACCTGATCACCCGGAATATCCTTGGGGTGCTGTTGTTGCATTTTATATAGAGCATGTGCGTGTGTGTGTGTGTGTGTGTGTCACTATGTAAAATCAATATGGATAACCAATGACAATTGGAGCAGAACAGAGAAGAAAGGTTGAGGTTGAGACAGTTTTGCCTTCTCCAATAACGGTAACCTAAGCCTCACTGTTGTATTGCTGCTTGTCTAATCAAGAATTCGCTGTAACTTTATGCTAATAGACATCGTCCTTTCATGGCTATCGCGAATCCATTTCAACTTGCGCCATTTTTTTTCTATGCTGTCTTACTAAACAAATACATTCGTCATTTGATTTGAAAGTTCGTGAATCACGCCTGCAGACATGATGAATTGAAACTACATGAAGTTGCCGAAAGACTTGCCCCGATAGCATAGTTGGTCTAATGTTGGAGGCATCTCCATGCCTAATGAAGATAAATAGTCTATCAAGCCCAGCGCGATTGTTGTTGTTGGGAGCACTTTTTCACCCATAAATCATCGTCCAACAAAGCTGAGCTATCTCTCCTGCTGGCGGGTTTTCTTGGTGCTCCATTAGGTTTGGTAAGGTTACTTTTTGCATACAATTCCTCATTGCGGGTTGGTGAATTTTATCTGAAATTGAATCGCCGCTTCGTTGTTGCGAAACACAACCACCACCCAGGGAAGTTTTAGCAATGCGGAAAAAAAACTTTCTCCACCACTTCCTTGTTCGGTCTTAAAAATTTTCAAATGCACCGCGTCAGGACTTTCATGGCAGTGCGGCCATCCTTTAATGAGGTAATTAAGATTTTCCCGACACCACACCGTAGCGCCACGATAAAGATCCCAACTTGTTCATTGTTGGTCCATACACACACAATCGGTTTTGTGCACTCGCTAGTAATAAATCTTTTAGGTGATCTTCTCCAGTCAAACGCGATCCGACACCCAGCCGAAGAACGCCGTAAATTATACGCGCGCAGGCGCAAGATCAGCACCGATCCGATACTCCTAAAGACCCATCCTCTCATTAGGCCAACTTCGGTGTTAATTCCCATTGACCTCGCCAAAGGCTCAAGATGATGCCTTTCACCTAGCCAAACCCCGGGAGCTGCCAAAAACGCCGACATCAAACACACGGGTCAATGATGCTGGATCATCTCGGCCATACCTCCAAAGCGATGGCGTGCCAATAGAGCGCAATCGATATCTGCCGTCCGCGTCCACTGCATGTACTCTAGCCTTCGCATGCCAATCCAAACCACCGCACCGTGATGCGCATCTGCCCCATCTGCAATGGAGCAACCCGTTTAGAGACACCGGCGGTTGGACCTGGTGCTTTCGAAAGTGAGATCGTGTATGTTTGATGAAATCGAAACCACCGGTTGTCGCTCGAAAGGTGGCCCTTCTTCCGTGTACAAGCAGACGAAACGCTGGCCTAATCAATTGGGTAAACACCGTTCCAAGGCGACTGCAGTCGGGTGTCTGAGCTCTTTCATCAAAGGCACGAGGTGCGCATGCGCGGGTGTCTGGAGTACCTACCGAAAGAAGTACCATCTGCATAACAATTGCATGTACCGAAACATTTCTCCACCAGGGATGCTGCTGCTGCTGTTGTTGTCGAGGTTGTATAATTGAAAGCAATGCTAATGAGTAGTTTTGCTACGGTTGCCCACACGGTACACACTTTACCTCCGCACCGTTTTCGAAGTGGCGTCCCGTGAGATCTTGAGCCCTGGTATGCCACCAGGGCTAAGGCATTCCCTTTTTTTGTTTTCCTCACGGTACATCAGACCAGTCCAGTTCACGAGCACGATCACGAGCCGGCTTGTTTGACCTCCGCTTAGCTAAACCACCGGGGCGACCACACGAGTGTTTGAGGATCGTGTTTTCAAGCCGTTCGATCCGATATGCTGATCGTATGTTGAACGGATGCCTTTTACCTCGCGCGATCGAGACCGGTTACACCAATGGGACACGAGACCGTGCACACGCGATTACGGAACAGATGAGCCGTGACCGACCGGTAAGCCATGAGCATTGTACAATGTATGATCTGCTTTTAATGTGCGGCTGAATCAAAACGATCCCTAACGACCTAATATGCTTGAACGTAATTAAATCATAACGGAACGGAGGTTGGAAAAATTAGAACATTATAGTGTCTTCGACGAACCAAAAAAAAATCCCGAGAATAAACATAATTATTTCGTACTAATGGATATTAAAATGTACTTATTTTCTAATTTTGGAATGTGGAAAAAAATCCGAAACCAAATACAGTCACGCTTGTGTGCAATATGGGACGTAAAGTAACTGTAAATGGAAAAGCGCATTTGTTAAGGAGATTTAAATGCGTTTTAATCGATTTATTTTTATTGGAATTTTGATTGAATTTTAAATTTATTTCTGGTACGAACATGGAATGTTTTATACCTCTATAGCTTTCAAAAAAAATTATATTATCAACCAAGACATTAAACGATTCTTCGTCGTTTGATTAGCTGTTAATAATCTTTACGCCCTCCAAAAATTCAACATCACTATGCTAATCTTTCTTAACTTTGCCATTAAAATTTCAAACTATGAACCATTTCAACGGTCCAACTTCATTAGCTAGTTTGTTTTACCCTTATTCATACGTTCATCGACTAATCGTGGGATGCGCATGATGAGCTATAAAACTCCTAAACCGCATACCCCCCTGTGATGGGATCGTTTCAGCCGCTAGTAAAAGCTACTCGAACAGGAATCTCTTCGAAGTAATCAAAATCAAACTGCCAATGATTTACGTTTATCGGTCATCATTTTTTGGTTTCGAACAGTAAACAAATAGAAGCGCTGCTCGAGTTGCTTCTGGGTCAAACATAAACAATTCCTCGCTAGCCATTAAAAATGGCAAGCTAATTTATTGTGACATCGGCACTGTTTATTAGAAACCCTCACCGTCAATGTTCATTAGAACTGCTGATCGAATAACGACTCCGAAGTCGAAAAAATCGACGACGATCGAAAACTCACTTTAACAAATTAATCAAGATTAAATGCTTCTTCAAGCGATTTTGGTGTTTAGTTCTAAACTGAAAACTACCGGGCAGTGCTCCATGGCAAAACAAACGTAGAAGAACGCTTGCCAACTCATTAGTCTTCCGACTGTTATATCCCAACGGAAACCAACGGATGCTAAGCGCAGTATGCCGTTAAACTCTGGCGTTTATTCGACGCATGTACGCATTGCCACGTATGTGCCCTCATTCCCGGCCTCCCGGCTAAAAAAACATCCCATCGATCACCCGCGTCAACGATCCCACGGGCACGAATGGAATGAACGTTACGCAATGGCAGCATTCCCTCATCGTGACTAACACCGGTGATGCTGCCCACCGTACACTACTCCCTTGTACCATTTTCGGGGCGGAAAAAGGGTCATTGGCACAGCACGCTTCGACAGATGCTAGAGCCGCTAGATTGTTCTCCGGTAATTCGGCACCAGACAGACCGTGTCTCAAACGTGTAATAGCTGTCAGAATGCGAAAAGCGCAAGCGACTGACCTAATGGTGGCCCGGGGACGGGCTTGGTAACTTTTATCAACGCTGAATGGGGCCACGGGTACACCTGGCAGCAAAAACACAGTTATTTTTTTACTTTTTATTCCACTGTTTGCCGACCTGCACCGAGGGATATTCCCAGCCCAGTCGGCTGTGGCTTAAACCATTAGTTCCGGAAATATTTAGGTGCGCACACTCCAGGAAACGTCTGGCAAGATTGGCTCAATGGACGTACAAATTCACCTACATTAATGGCAAGTTGGAAATACAGTTTTGGTTTTATTTTTCTCTCTCTCTCGTTTGATACATTAAAATGATTATGGTTTTTTTATTATCTGAGTTTTTTTTCTCTCAGTAATTCTAAGCTTTCCCTGGAAGAGAATAAAGCAAAAAAAAAACATTGACATACTTTTTTTTAATTATTCTACTTTTATCAGAGCACTTACAGATTTCGCATGCCGCAATTATTTAACCACGGTACGTTAGCGAGTGCATCTGCAATAGATCAACCTTTTATCGCAACATGTCAGTCCGCACACCGTATGACAAAACGAAAGACTCGTGTCCTCATTAGAAGATGGATGGATACGACGAGCGTTACTATGCCGTCGACATTTTCAATTAACAAATCCATCATCCTCCGCATTTTGTTGTAATTTTTTCTATCTACTATTCTCACAACAATTCTTCCTTTTTTTCTGTTACTTTTTGTTTTCAATCTTCCACCAGAAAATCCCTTTAACCCTGATTGCACCATTGCGTCTGTGGAACCCACCCGACCGAAACGCACCTCCACGTGGGAATGAGAACTTTTAATCAAAACAAAAGCATTTAATCGTTCCAAGAAAGTGTCGTGTTCCGATTGGAACACCTCTTATGTCTCGAGCGCTATAAGCTGGGACACGCATGTCATCGTTTTCTCGTGTTCAGCAGTACGATGGGAGTTTTACCTTTTTTGTCCGCCGCTCCGCGCGTTGGATACGCGCGATCAACGCGCAAGAACTCACCGGAAGAGAAGCATGACACGCCACGAACAACTTCGAGCTATTGCTGCTGCTGCCGTTGCTGCGAATGGTGATGATGATGCGTTACGGTTGTCGCGCCCTTTTTCTGCCCATTTTTGCAACTGCAAGCCAGGATGCGATTACGAACGAAATCATACGTTGGGTGGCGTTTCGACTGGCGCTGGGAATTATGAGCCAAATTAGAGGGTTTAGCGAACGACAGCCTGAATTCCGTAGCCGCGGACAGCGTTCGGTTTAGCAGGCTGCACAACAGAATAATAACGGAAATAGACTTGTGGAGATGGATCGACCACGTTGTGCGGCCGATCACGTGAGTGTGACAACCATTTTTAGACGGTCATTTGTTTGTTGTGTCAACTGTGGACAACGATTGCTTGCGTTTGACGCGCTTTGATACGTTTCTTTCGGCATTATCGTGACGGACGTGTCGCTGGTTTTTGCTGGGGCGGGAGGTCGCTCCGAGAAAATGGGGCTCCGGGGAGCATAATTGATGATTTCATTAGCTGTTGTGTTGTGGATAAATCGTTTCTCGAAATGCCCATTATTATTGACGCAATCGGACGTGTGCGATGGGAACACGGATGGTAATTTAATCCAAACCGCAAAACATACCTTGCCAAACTGGACGCATATCGTGTATCGGCCATAAGAGAATGCGAAACTTAGACAACTTTATTTAATCCGACATTTAAAATGGCTGAGACCCTATGTTTACTTATGCATGCGTTTTGAAGGTCTATGCATAAGCATTGATGAGTTACACAAAGCATCCTTCTTCGCTGTTTTTAGTTTAGCCAGTGTTTTTATTCAAATTTTGTATAAAAATTGAATAACAATACAATTTGAATAGTTCAAAACGAGTCTCACAAGCCATACGAACACAATAAGACTCTAAATTTCTAAAAGAGATTTCTAAAAAGCGTTTGTAACGCCTAACGAATGTTTTATTGGTTGTAAAGTGATTTTATTTTTGCAAAGAATTTGGGATTCCCTTAACTAAAAATGGTATGCAAATGTCTGAACGGGAAAAAAATCCGCAAAAATTTTCAAAGTCGTTCCGTTTCCCTCCATTATAAACATGAAACGAATTAACTCGATTCGATACCTTTCCCAGTGATGGTTTAGACACTTGAAAGTAATTTTTAATATACGACCGGCTTTTGATTCCACCATTGATTTATATTTCGATGTCTGTTAAGCTCAATAGCCAAATTTTTAGCATATAGTTTTTTGTCTGTAGGATAATTTTTCATTCTTTCCCCTAAATTTCTTGAAGCTAATGACAGACCTAAGCTGCAGTTTTCTTCACTATAAAAAATAGAACTAATCCAGAAAAAGAAGCAAAAAATTGTCTTGATTTCGCTCGTCATATAATATATAGAAAATGCTCAATCAAAAATAATAAATCAATATCTGTCGTTACAAATGTCTCTGTAACGTACAGGCAGCGTCAGCTTTTGATAAATGACAGAAACTTTTTTATTTTGATGTTTTATTTTTATTTCAAATTTTTATTCTCATACTAAATGTCATACTTTCAGGTAACAGTGTTGTGTATACAATCCCCACTTTTATGACCGATTATATCAAGAAAGACACCAAGATACCAAAAAATTGCATGTCTAAACTTGTTGTCGAGGAAAAGAAGAAATAAGACTCATTTTAAAGAAGCACATTTATAACGGAAAAACAATTCTTTAGAAAATCGTTTAACTAAACCAAACAAAAGTTTCTTTTTTCCAAAAAAATAATTAGGTATATTGAAGATGTTTCCAAAGAAATCCTTAACAAAACAAAATGGAAACAAAATCTACATTTTGTAACAAATTAACAAATTAACCTGAAATATTGTTTCACAAAAATGCGCCATCCATAAACAAGTACACTAACTACCATCAGACATCTGCTTGTATTTCCACTCATATGCGAATGCATTAACTGCAATCGATACAGTACACGTGATGCAGCATCAGCAACAAAACCTTCAACATCATTTTTCTGTCGTGTTTCCTCGATTTCCATTCGCTCCTTGCTGTTCCCACTTGCCGTAACTCTCCCTCGACCAACCTCAACCAGTATCGTGAACGCGATCTTAATAGGATCATTATTTTATTAGCTAACGTTTTAGCATAAAAACGACCCGTGCCAAAAAACCGCATACACCACGTAGACCGTCACTCTGGCCGGCTGTAACTGCTGTCCGGTGCGAGATGTTACATCATTACTCACTCACAGCCGGTCCCGCAGAGAACTGTCGGCGGACCAGACCAACATGTGCATTGTGCCGCCGAAGTGCTGTTGCAAAGTGTAGCTCACCTCCCGGTGCTGATGAATGGATCCGTAAAGATCGGTCGGATAACGGGGCCCAGTGTGGGAGCATGCAAAAACAAATTCTACAACGCGCACCATCACATTTCCCCGACAGACCGAAGTGTGTGTTTATTTCTTTTGATTTTAAATTTGCTTAGTGTTGCCGAAAAACAACCAGCTTATCCGGCGGGAAAATGTTGCCCTCATCCATCTCCTTGTCTTCCCAACAAGAGTGGTAACGTAATAAGTAGGAAAACTTAGATCGCATCAGACTGTTAGCTTTTGTACCCTGGAGACATGGTGCTGATGCTGATGGCTAATTCAACCAAATTTGACCCCATACCAGCAAGTTACATTACGCGACCTAGAGCATTGAAAACATCAGCTATCTGAAGGCTCTTCGTAGGCACCGAGACGCTCAGACTTAGCTTCTTAACTGTGCATATCTCAATCAGTGTGTTACTATGCTGCCGCCTTTTTCATCGTAACACACGAGTTTCATGCTGCTGGCTTAAATTGTTGTTCTGTTGATGTGATCATACGTATATTTGGGAAGGAGAAAAAAAAACAAATTGTATCCTCTTTGTTTGCCGTCAACTGCACTTTTCTCATCACCCTTAACAATGCTTCTGTAGGTATTATTGTCATCTGTCGCGGTAACGTTGACCTGCAGCTACGAATTCGATTGAGCTTTTCTTTGCTCATTTTCGGGGTTGGTTTTCGGCGGGGGAACGAGAAGCACATAATTGCGGATCCGTTAACGTCCAGAATGAAAAACAACTTCATTTTAATGAACATGTTGACTCCAGGGTAAACCTTCGGCTATTGTTTCAGTGTTGTTATTTATCAAATACTTGTCTACACTGTTACTAGACAAACATCGATCTAAATTATGTAACTGCTTTTTTTAATAGAGTTATAGGGAAGTCTAAACATTGTACAAATTTGTGTCCACTAATTAGCAGACAGATTAGTGTCTGAGCAAGAATGAACATTTCAGCTACTTACACCTAATTATGTAGATCTGTTTTTTGGGAAAAACTGACAACAATATCTAATTTCATCTAATGTGCCTTGGGACGACTTACTTTAAACATTTTTGTTTTACACTTGAACTATTTTGACTTATATCAATCATACCAATTTGCGAGGTTAAACATTTCCTAATGCCTAACATTTACATTTCAATCATATATATCATTTGTCAAGTACGAACCTCATCAAATTAATTTAAAAGGAACCTCGCAAATGCTAAAATCAATTAAAAATGTTGTGTAATCAAAAAAACTTCTAAATTGTATCAAAACGTCACATTTAATCAAAGATCACATTTATTCCAGGAAAAAAAATCGCAAAACTAAAGCTTGTTAAGGCTCTTAAGGCTTGCTCAACATTTTACTTCAAAATATATTTTTTATTCACATATAACCCTTGCGCTCAGTACTTTATAACAGTTTTTTTTCTTTTCTTTTCCAGACAATCACGACATTGAATGTAAGTATAAACCATGCATGTTGAACATACCAACCATACCAGTGTGCAGAAATTCAAACGGACGTTTCGCTATGAGAAACAATGTGGTGCTTTCTATAACATTAATCATCTTTCAATCTTCGTCATTAACTCCACTCCAGTTGACCTCATCTCGTTGGGTGGATTTAATTTGCATCTGTTGACGTATGTCTAAGCCCCAAATTATTCGATAAAAAAGTAGCACCCCAAGCTGCTGCCGATAGTCCGCTGATTAACGTTCATATTTCAAACCGTGTGCAAGATAATGCTGACGACAGCTTGTACGACAACTTCACCGAAAAAAAATCCCCATACAAAACCATTCATTAAAATCTGTTTTTTTTTGTTCATCAAACACCTCTTCAATCCTAATGCATGGAGCGATAACATCACCTCCCGCATACACAGCAGTACATCAATTCGTCTCACATCGATTATCGTTCATCTGCGAAAAAAAATAGCTCGGTCTTTAATGAACTCACGCACATCGTACCACCACGGCACGTCGATTGAAAAGATCAAACTTAACCACACACCGTCAGCGATGATCTTCGCCTTCACGCAAAATTATGCAACTCGCGTTACAGCCCAATATCGAGGAAACATCTTCGAAACGTAAATTGTTTAACACGAACGCATCCAATCAAGCCACCACTCTGCGGGAGACACACGTGTTTGTGTGTTTGTGATTTTTTTTTCACTTCGAATTCATGCTTTGATGGTTTAAGCCCTTTTGGTTGATGGGTTTTCTCATCGATTCGGCAAGAACTTTGATGCCACACCGTGCCTAAAATGTCAAACCAGCGCAAATGACAATCTTTGTCGGTAGATAAGGTTAAGCTAGCTGAAAGATGCTAATTTCGCGTACGTCCCTTTGGCAATCGTATCCTCAGTGTCCATTTGTCTGGGAGCGTTTTTAGTTGCCGCAAACGAACGGTTGACTTCCCAGCATATAATGGTAATTGTCTTTGTGTGTTTTTTAAAGTAAATGAGAAAATACCAAGAGACACAATGAGATCATCTTGTCTAACAAGTAGAAAGAGTTTGTACTTTACTTTTGAAGTTTTACAGTTCTGTTTAAACAACCTTCAAATTAATTAAATTCTACTTAACAAATTTGTTTATCAACGAAATTCCGCCCAGGTTGATTGCATTCAACCAATACCAAATTCCCATAGTGTCTGTAACACGCCCTTCTATCGCATCACTGATCAGTTTTACGACACTCAGCGCGGTTACCACTTTGATGTAGGCAATAAAATTAACACCCTTCGCAGCTCAGATGAGCTGTACTGCGAAATCATCCCAAAATGTTTTATCCGTTCGGTGGATAAGCGATGAACTTTGCTGCGCGATCATTTACACCCGATGAACCTTTTTCTGAGGTTTCCCAATGGTTTTGCACGATCGAACGCATCGACGAGAGGACGGTTACAAAAACAACGAAACAAACGAAACACACACAATGTCCATTGTGAAGAGACGGCCATATATCCGTTTGCGTGGAAATCGGACATTGGTTCAGTCACGATTTGCTGCCCAGTATCGGTGGTGGAAAATCTTTCCAAAGGGCCTGCTGGTGAAGGTATACATATCCACCCCCATTCCATCCAAGGTTGAGTTAACGAAAAGGCTGAGACGCAAGCAAATATGCCGCAATAATGCAATCAGCATCGTTTAAAACACGCCAAAACTAGGTTCCCTTAGAAGCAAATTAAATATTGCACTTAAAACAAGAAATATTCACTGCCATTTCCATTCTGCCACGTCTCTGCTGGCTAAATGTGTTGAAAACAACACGTGCAGCAGCACGGTTCCTGGGGCGAATCAGGCTAGACACGCTAATTATAAACGCTGATCAGTTGATTAAAATTTATGTCAGCCGGGTGTTGAAAATGGTCATCAGGATTTCCAGGTCGTACGGAACGGGTGCACGAACTGCATCTCGTTGTCCAGCGGGAGATTAAATTCTGCTCGGATGCTCAAACTTCAACGAAACCCAACTTCGTCGTTTCATCGACTTCTCTTCGACTTGCCTTCCTTATTGGTGTAAGATTGCCGCTTTCCATGATCTTGCTGTACTGTTGTTACTTTCATTTGTGCCCTGCTGCCTGCTTGCTTTATCCGTTTAGCTTCCGATGTCCGCGAAAAGGAAAAACCTTGAAGGTCCAACACAACACAGAAAAACACTTCAACTTGATCTCGACACAGAGATTGCATGCCCAAGCGACGAACCCCAAGCAAAGCACAGTATGCCGCAACTAAAGTGGCGCTCGTTTAATCGGGCTCCAAAATACAAGTTCCTCACAGCTCATGTCCACACCTCGGCTGTAGCGGTGCAATGAAGCGAAAAAACTGATTTATTTTTATGATTTATTTAAACACACCATCGGAGCATTATTTATTGTTTGACAAGCGCGAAACGAGCTTCCGAAATGGGACGAAAGAACAAGATTCGTTGCGAGGGTTGGGGAGGAACTAACGATAAAGCTCAGCTACAGCTTTGTGCAGCCCAATTGTAGTTGCATGGAGGTGAAAAATGTCCAACACGTGCAATGATAGATAGAGACAGCGGCGAGTAAGTTTAAGCGACGAACCCCATTACTTCACAGAGGATGGATAGATCTTGTCTCTCGCGTGATAGGATAAAGCGAGCGAAAGCGTTCTGCTCATGTTGTCCATCCCCGGCGAAGAAAGTGAAATAAATTACAGTTGTCAAAAGATGTCACTCGTGTCATAAATCGCAAACCTTGATAGCAAAATAAAGCACGATGTTGTGTGAGAATTTCACTGCATTCTTTCCACTTACAAACGATGGAAAAATTGGCCATCCTTCTCGCGGACATGCATTCCAATTAGTGGAATGATACAGAAATTAAAAGGTTAAAGCTCTCATTGGCTCCGTTCTGTGTGTTGGGCCCTTGCCTTTTCGTTCTTCTCACAATTAGTTTATCTAGCATTTTATTTCCCACTTGGAGAATGATTTTTTTTATCGTACAACGTGAATTAAATCATTCGTACTACTTATTCCAAACAGGCCACAGTTTCTCGTTTTTTCCCCATTAAGCTCTTTAAGGTATGTCAATTACTCTCCATAACAGTTCAGCAGTTCAGCGGGTGCTTTGTTTAGCGACTATCCAACCGACCATTTAAATGCTCATTAAACATACCTTGAGCTGGAATTGTTCTTCACTCCTACGATCAGTGTGGTTCCCCTTGTTCAAAGTCACCATCTCCGCTTCATGCCTGTCATCCCGATGCATTTCCTTTGCTTAATGTACCGTGAAATTGCATAACTGCATATCTTCTTATGACGTTTGCGGGTTGCGCACCACAACCTGTCATAAATCATATGCTCAATTTAACCACTCCATAGCGTCCATGAGAGAGAACACGGTGACAGACGATCGAGAGTCTGTCGAAAGAGGGGAACAAAAACAAATCTCTCCCCATACGTGCACATCACCTGTGTGGCTAAGCGAGGTCGGGCGACATTAAAGAAAATTAACTTCCAGCTCACTTACTGCGGCATTTCATTGCTGAGAAACAACAGGACAGTGAAACAAGACGGCAAAAGCCACTGCAAAGCTGGGGACCCACGTTGAACGATATCGAGCGTAACCTACTTTACTTCTTCACCTGCATGGATCCTTCACCTGTATGTGCTAGAAAAAAAAAATACGGGAACCCTTCACGTTTTCATCCGAAAACGCAACCCACTCAGATGGTGCTGCGGTACCTTGCCGTGGTGAGTTATGATTGCAAATTCCACACGCTATGGCCTCCAAGTCACAGTGAAGCGGTACGGCAAACCAAAGGGACGGCAAAAACACATATTTGTTCGATTGTCAGATCTCAAAACTGACTCGTTCCCACACGCCACGTAACACCGGGGTATGTGTGTGTGTATGCAGGTGGTGGAGGAATTATTTCGATCAATAAGATATACATAAAAAATAGATCGCAATTTGCATACCGATGACAGTTCACAACCACTCCAAGCAGCTTCCTCGCACCGAGCTTACAATTTCATTTTTAAGAAATTGCAGCATTCCACACAAAACCGCAAAGAGGTGCCGGTGAGCGAGAAAAAAACTTGCACATATAAAACGACCGCTACCGAAGCTACCTAATGATGGATGATGAATGGTCGTCCGCCTCTGAGATAGCCGGTGTGAAAATGGTTCGCCGCTCTAGGTCAGGTCCGAGACACAAACCCCATTCGAGTGACTAACGCACAATGGCTATCATTTTGATTGCATCGAGGACAACCACCGAACAGATGATTGTGCAAGCTTGTGTCTACTTTTTATCAATGTATTAAAAATAACGCTAAAACGCAGTTGCGATACCAACTGTGTCCCTATTTGCTGCTGCGGGGAAAATAATGAAGACTTTTCCAATCAATTTACTACCTAAATAAAGTCACCTGTTTTGCTAATCATTATTTGTGTGAATGTGGATTGCTGGGAAGCTTCCAGCTTCCAGTAGAAAAATTGGCTATGAAAGTAAACATTAAGATGGTAACCGATCGATTTTTATATCCCAAAGCCCTTTTAAAGCATGAATCGACAAAATATACACACACACACGCACACAGCTCAACATTGGTTTACATGACTTTTAATGATTCTGTGCACCAAAACAGTCATTGCTGGAGACACAATATTCGAAGCACTCCACCCAGAAAATGTGCCCACCATTCTTGTCATTTTGACCGCTTTGCTCAATTTATTATGTTGCTTACGCCCTACACGCTCACCCACGAGGTCGAGCATAATCTCCCGGGCGACCTTCCGATACCAACTGAAGCGAAATAAATCTATCTACACCAATCTCGAGATCTAAAATCATCTACACTGCCTCCAAACAACAACCGCCAGCTCCTCTAAATACGAAAGACTTCAACAACCGAACAAGCGCGAAACCCAAACACCGCGTATCTGTATGGTGGACGACAACGGTAAAAAACCTCCCCGTTTTTCTGGACCACTTTTTGCACTCTCCATCACGATTGGAGATCATTCTTACCATTCTGTCCCATCGATCTGTCCCACCTGCTACGATTGGGACAACCGTACGGTTGTGCAAGAATTTCGCATTCCATATGTGCGCCGAGAGCGCATGCGAATTTACCGAACGGTGGCCTTTACCGTCCCGTGTGACATGTATCCCACATATTAAACGATGCCCAAAAAACATTTTGCACTCCACGAATCGATCGATCTATCGGCAAAGTGGCAGCAACGTCAGTCTGGGACCAAGGTAGGTCAATAATTCGAATGTTTCAAACATGTTACCGAAGGAATGGCGTTAACAGCTTCGTTCCACGCAATGTTCACCTACGTGTCACGGTAGTGGACCACCGCAATGGTACTTACGGGCGGTTGTAGGGTAGAAGTTGGTTGCAAAATAAGTTGCTCCAATGTGTGTAATTGAGTTGAAACAGATTCAAATCCTTTGCGGCTCAGAATTCAATAGACTTAACTTGCTCCGGTGCGCTGCGGGAGAGCTAATGGCTATGACCTGTTTCTGGGTGTAATACATTTATCTCAAATTTTATTCACAAATTGCATCTCGTTTTCTTTAGTACACATCATTAAACATTCATAAATCAAGAGATAAAAAATGTATTTAAATTTTTTTGTTTTATTGGTAATGAATTGTCATCACTTAGGAACATGATCTTGTCGTTCAAGTGCCATATGAAACTGATTAACTAAAAACAATTCCGACATGTTTTTATAAGAGACTATTCATAAATTATTAATAAATAAGGTATTATTTATTCAGTTTTAATTACGGTGATATTGGCCTTATTGTTACAATTAGCGAATCATTAACACATTCAAGATATTCAATCCTTGATCAATGATTAATAGCATCATTAATAATATTGAGTATTGAAACGATTATTTTCGTTTTTTTCCCGTATCAATTTCAATGGTAATTTGAACGTTTTCCTTTAATCAATGCTTACACTAAGGCCAGCAAATAGATTCAACACACATCAAATTGAACGCCAATTTCGCTCAAAACGGTGTAAAGTTAATGGTTTAGCGAACAGCAAGCAATCACACCAATCATCGATTGATCAGCGCAGCAAGCATCTTCGCACGTGTGCAAATCTCACTCCAAAAACGCTGTATCGTTCGATTAGCATTTGGATTCGCCGCTGTTCCGCACGTCCTCCCTTCGCCACTCGTACTCCACCTGTTTGGAAAGGTATCAAATTTGCAGTTTCCTTTTCCATACACCATCCGCCCGACATGATGGCGCCTTGCCACTACTTACTCACTCACAGTCATCCCGTTTTTGGCTCGATTGTAGCTGCTCGCCATTTTTCCCATGCATCAAACAACGCACACAGGTGCAACTTCAGAGCCGTCGGAAGCGCAACGTTTGTCATGCATGCAATGTCGCGCATGAAGTTGCGAGCGATGTGCAACGTGCACGCGGAAACGTGAGAGATTACAAAACAGGCACGGACCACGTACCGGCCCGTTCTTTGGCCGCTTATTTTGCTGCTCACTGGCTCAGCTTCTGTGTACGGGAGGCAGCATTATGTGTGTTTTCCTTCTGATTGACAGCAACAAGCCGCCCGGATGATGGGCGTACCGCGTGCGTGTTTCTGATGTGAATGTGAGCTCGCGCCCTTCAGGCCGCGATGCACAGGTGATGCGGAAAATGTAGGTTTCGCTGCATCACCCGATGCCTAATATAAACGGCACAAGGTTAGTGTGAATTGGAAACGGAAATTACTCACACGTTGGGTTTTCGTTTATGGGAAACGTATGGGAAGCGCATGGTTAATGATGATCGGGATCGGAATTAAACTTATGCAATGTTTACTATTGGCTTTCTGTTTTCTTTCCCAAGCACTTAACAATGAGTCTGAATTCCTTCAAACGTACGCTTATCTGAAGTGTATGTATTATGCAGATGAAGATTAACGAATAAACTATACTTGCCGTATGTTTTCCTAACTCTACTGAAATAGTATCAGTAATATAACCCAAATCATAAGTGATGATTTTTAAATTAAGTCTAAAAGCTTTAAAATTCAACGAAGCAACTCATCAGCATAGTATTGGTTTGATACCTCAAAAGTATATAAACTTGCATCAATTTATTATCCCATGCTCTGGTTTTTCGCATCCATTTTAACTACATTCTATACTGCTTCCCGCGTGATCTCTAATCTACTACCCTGCAAATGAAAAACATTCCATTATCGCAGAAGGTCTCATCTCCCGCCAAAGAGCCCTTAGTACCCTTGTGCTAAGGTATCGTATATAACCACAAATTACCCACAGCTTTTAGCATGAACACTTCAACCAAACCACCAGTCAGGGCACTAGGTCAAATCCATCGGCGGCAGACACAGTCAACCATCATCAGCTTTCCAACGAACAAAAATATAACCACTGTAGTGCTGCTCAAGCGTTATCAGTGCTGGTAGACCGCAACCACAGACGCTTTAGAAAAAAGGGAAGTGTGTACGTGTTTGTGTGGAGGGTTTCTTTCGAGAAACGATTCATAAATTATTATGTTTATTGCACCTCGATCGAAGGTGCTTCATTGGGAGGGTTAAATAAAAGTGATAATCATAACCTAGATGAAGTGATCCACACCAACTTGTTGCTTCTTGGATGACTTTGTAATGTTTTTTTAGAATTGAAGTCAGTCAATTGAAACTTTGTGTATTGTGAATAATATTAACATCTTAAAAATTCATTTCAGCTTTTCTCAGAATTTTACATCAATGCGGTATTTTTGAATAATTTTATTTTTTTTGTTTCAATTTCTATAATGAGGTAATATGATTTTTTCTCTAAAATGTTAACATACAGCGAAAGCTTTTTTTATTCTAGCCTAAACTCTTAAAGAGAGATTATCCGCATTCGATGAGTCATGCGTCAGATTTTTTCAAAACTACCACAATGGATTCTTCTTCTTCTTGGCTTAACGACCTTACAGGTCACGCCGGCCATTTCTGGCTTACTAGACTTATTTTTACCACGTAGCCGGATAGTCAGTCCTTGCTATGGGGGGACGGTCCGGATGGGATTAGAACCCAGTCCGGCCGTATGGACTGGCGCCGTTTATCATATCATCGGGCCGCCCCCTGGACAAAGCATACACATACAATAAATTTTACGTGAAAACGTAAAAACTTAACTTAAATTTTGTCTTTGTTCAATTAATGACAAAATGGCGGAGGGTTTTTTTTTCATTTTCATTTAATCATTTCAATGTTTTCAATAATTTCAATTTGATTGAATAATTGAAGTATTCGATCCCAGTTGATTTTGAAAGAATAATAACCAGTTTATACATTTGAAATACAAATTAATAGTTTTAAATATTTATCCTATCACTTTAAATAATATACTGTGTGATAAACGATTTAATAATTTCAATTTCCATAACAATTGCAACGAATTTCTAACATTAAAATTTGAACTTTGATCGCAAACAACACCAGATTTAAAAATTAAGCTTTTAAAAAAGTTGTAAGCATTATGTTATTGAAAATGATTTGATAGATATTTAAAATATTTTATACTTGTGCCAAATGTAGAAATGGTCTTTTCCTTAAAACACATTTTAAAGCCAACATTGCATAAGAAACCAATTTAATAAAAAAACGCTCCCATTGTTTTATTACATTGCTGTTACACTATATTAGAATGCTTATAGTTTTATATACTATATCACTATAAAATGTTTACTATATTTATCGCTATAAAAATTGAAAAAATTTAAGGCACCGAATTCCAAAAATATTGAATCGCGAAAAAAGCTTTTGAACATCGTTTTTGCATGAGAAATTATGCATGACTTACTATTTAAGTTGTAGTTTTGTTTATTCTCAATGTGTGACTCTTTTAGCAGATAATTCTGGAAAGGTATATATTAAAATTATAATTTACGTCATCGTCAAACAACGAAACGATCTGTACAAAATATTTCAACGCAACATAGTTTTTCTAGTCTTTTTTCCCTACAAACGCATCAAGCGAACACGTACGGAACACTTTTACTGCCCTAGCTTACAGGGAAACTACTAATAAATCGTTTCTGCAATAAAACTCTAAACCTCCTTTTTGGACAATTGCAATGAAATTCACTCTTCCTGCGCTTTCATTTCATACATACATGCTTGCGCATAATTTCTTCCTCCGTACGGGAAATCCAGTTTGATCTAGCCGCGTTGGCGATCGCGTTGGGTCCATCGCTTCGGCTGACATGGTACCAACGTCACACACAGGAACGCTGCATTGCCTGCATTCGTGCCCGTGAATAAGGTACGATAGGAAAATCCCCTCGGGGGTGCATTTGCTAACCCAAAACGGCCACACAAGCTTCTCACGAACTGCGATGCGCATAATCGTGTGAAACGCAACTTGTATGTTGTTCACTCTCACTGTAGCGTTGTGATGGCGGTAAGAAAAACACAACGGGAACCCCGGAAAGTTGTCCTGAACCAGCACCTCCGGTATTATCGCAGCTTCATCTGTCTTCGTTTGTGGATGATGCGTCCCGATTTATTTTAAGCTTAGCCCTCCGGGCTATCGGTGATCGATAAAGACCAACAGCAATCAGGACGAATGCGGATGTCTCATGCGTGGTTGAATAATTTAATCCTGGTTTATAATTTTAATTGTGTAATCTTTTTTGTTTAAAATGCTAGAAATAAAATTGCTAAATACCACCACTTCTCAAGTACTTTCTTTCATATTCAAACGTATGTACTTGGGAAAATCATCGTTCGTTCCGCTGTATGTCGCATAATCTAACCTTGTTTAAATCCAATGTGAATCTACATAAAAGAAGCAATCAATGGATCTAACATTTTACGTAAAAACCGATCTGATTTCAACGGGAAAGTCCGCTCGTCAACGGGCCGATTATCGTGCCGAGGCCACCCAGTTAAACGATTTTATTAACAACAACAGAGCAGAAAAGCGACATCACAACAACAATACCACACCGACACAACAACACTTTCTAACAGAATTGACCTGGGCAAGGCCGCTAAGTACAATTCAATCACAAACGCGTTGACTACATTTTCGGGTTCCTTCATAAAGGGAAGGTAGAGAGAAGAGAAGAGAAAAAAACATAATTCCGCGTCATCATTTGCTCGTTGTGCAACCGAACGATGAACCGACATGTTTGGAACCGCACCGCCAAGGTGAGGCTCCAAAAGGGCAGTGTACATATTTTTTTTTGTCGGGATAAAGAAAGTTCCCAACATTTGTCACACCTTCATCATCAGTGCGCTACAGCGTTCGGTACGGCCAACAGCTGTGAGTAGTAAATCAACGCACTGATCGAACACGCTGGCAGCGGGTCACATTAATCTATTTTCTTCGAAACGATGCAAACGAGGCAGAAGCCGAAACGGGACGGGAAAGGCACCACAAATAAACACCAACCACGGCGGGTCAGCATTATGCTCCGGCGTTAAAACCTTGGTGACGGAAGTGGGCCTGCCAAATCAAAACTTAACTACGACGACGAACCGGAGGGCGGTAAAGGAAGCGAAAAACATCGCGTTGACGGCCCCCACAATGTGGTCGCGTTTAAATTTGAATACAAAACAAATTATAAACGAATTATGTGTGTGCCCACTACATGTGCTCTTGGGGAGGGGAGCTACATGCTGCTCCCTGTATTTACCCGCTGGCAGTAACGATGGTGGACAGCTTTCGCTGGTTGACTTTATTTATGATCCATCATTTTCACATGTGCCAGACATTTGGTACACGGATTTCGCAGGTATACGATGTCGTTGGTGGTTTTTCTTTTTTGTCCATTGGCACCAGAGACGAATTTGGAACGCCGGAAGCTGGCCCAAGATCGTTCAACTAGATTGACCATTTTGAGAACGGATTTCAATGAGATTGCTAATCTGAAATGTCTTCTGCATGTGTTTTTTTAAATTAACGATTTGCTTTCATAATGAGAGAGGGAGTCCTTTTTGGTTTGCTGCTGGGACTCGCTTCATCTGGCGGAATTGCATTAATGTTTTCTTAATTTAATATCACAGGAAACAAGATCTCCATTGTACGCCAACAAGCACCATTAAAGGCTTTTTCCAAATCGAAAGTAAATTATGTGTTATGTCTTAAAAATTGCTTCAGCACAACCTAATAAAAATACTCTCACGTTTAATTTATTCTTCAGTCGTATAATATATTTTTTTAAATTGTTTGATTAAAAATTTCTTATATTTTATTTCATGAAGTTGATGGATGAATTCTGATGGATAAATTTGCAGAATATTTCGAATTCCTGAATACCGTTTGATTTACAATTTTCATTCGGTGTTCTTTTTTTTTGCTCGGTTAGAACGGCCTGGCCGTATCAAGACTTATTTTAACACGTAGCAAAAGATACCAAGTCCATGCTATGGGGAGACGGTCCGGATGGGATTTGATCCCCGGTCCTGCCGTGTGGACCGGCGCCGTTTATCACATACAAATTAGGTGTTCTTAATAGATTTTTTTTAAATTGATTTTGTTTTGTTTCACAAACAAATTTTAAGTAAAATTTTAGAACTAACTCTAACCATTTCTAAAAGCATTTTTAAGTTGATAAATTTTTTGTTATTGATTGAAAGCGTAAATATCTGCCAGGACTATCACATGTCCTTAATATTATTAATATTATTTTAATATTAATTTTTTTTAAATTAATTTAATTTTAATGTTAATCAATATTAATTAAGATTAATATTATCTTAAGAAACAATTTTTAATTTGTTAAGACGGTTTCAAAGGAAATATCAGTGAGTATCGCTATTTTTTTATTTATGGCAGGTCTCTAATCAAAATGTCTTCTTTTGGAATTTATTAGTTCTGTTTTTTTCTTAAAAAAAACTCAAAAATTGTTTACTATGCTTTAATTAAAACTTGTCTTTAATCTGATTAAAAACGACACGCCATTCTTACGATTAAGAACTTAATGCCCTCATCATAAACCCAGATGAGAATATTATAGCCCTTTTCTCATCAACGGTATACCTTGTTCCAAAACATTTTATATTTCGCTCATTCCATTTCCAATCGACTTCTCTAACAAAAATGCAAATAAAAAACCAATTCATCACTAACAGTACTTTCCATTTGTGGCTAATTTATCCAACCTATCCTTAAAGCCAATACACACATCCGTTAACGAACGCTTTCCAATTCACCCAGCAAACGATTAATGCTATCTATCGTTGATGATTGTGCGCAAAAAACACACACCACAACAACAAGCACAATCCCAAAATAATTCCGATCCTCCTCACGAGCCAATCAGTCAAACGGGTCGTTTGGGAAAAGCGAGAAGAATCGATATTGGAAAATTACCTCTCATTAGTTTGTTTTTGTTTTTTCCCCACTGTTTCTTCTTTTGTTTGGTATTCTTCTCTACCGAAGCCATCTTGCCATTTAAATGTTTTGCTAATTATAAGATCATCTGCAGAGTCGAAACATTTTCGGAATGCCGTCGAACTCCTTCCCACAGTTGCGGTTACGGGGTTTAGGAAAACCGAATAAAACTGCAACTTCATAAAGGTATACCAGCTCTACACCACACATTAACTTATTATTTGCTCAAAGAGCAATCAATGTTCGTTTTGGGAAGTTTTTCACAACGATAAACACTTCCATTTTGTAGCAAACAAGTTGCTAAGAAAATAGCAAAACAAAAATCGTTCACCAAGTGGTGTTTTAAAAATAAATTACTCCACCTTGCAAACGAAAATCGCAAACCATTCCAACGGCAAGGGCACCACAGAAACAATGCCAATGCAACTCAAATGCGAATGTACAAACGACTCCTACGGTTTGCCTTATGGTTCGCCTGACATTTGTGGCGAGATCCAATTAATCACTGTAATCCTTCTCCGTGGCGTCGCTTTCCCAGGGCCAGCAAAACAATGCGAAAATGCACGAAAGAGAGTGTAAAATGAGATTTTACGAGGGTAGGAAATGGGAATAGCACTCCATAAAGATACCAACTTTTTTCTGGCACATTTCACCGAAGGTTCTTTACACCAAAAAACACCGATCCGAAAAGACAATGCAGATAATGTGAAGCGCATTTGGGGAAGCAAAACAAAACAGAAACCATCCCACACCCACACTTTTCAATCTCCTCCATTGCTCATTGCTGCCATCTTGCACACATACACATTGCACCATTACCTCCCCCAAAAAACACTTTCGTTCATAATCAACGAAATTATATAATTGTAGCATAGCTGAGCGTTCGAAACAAAACCGAAATGCCGGTAAACTTCCCCAAAAAGCTCATAAACGAATTATGAACTCACGCTTCCTGTGGCAATCCTTCTGCCAATGCGTGGTAGCCACGTGCGTTTAAATTCCTCGCGCTGTTCCATTGTTCCGAACGCGTTTAATGGAGGGTTTTTCGGAGGCTGCAACTCAAGTACTCGAGCACAAGAAAGGCATACACGGCAAGGAGAGGAAATGACCAAAACAAACCACCCTCTTACGTGAAACGGTCCACATAAGTTCCTATCAAGTGCCACCTACGATCGTTCGGATGGAGAAATTGGATCGAGTTTTGTACAAATTTGTCTACTTTACGACATCCACCAGGCGATCGGAAGTCACTGATAAAGTAACCCGATAAGGTACCGCACATCCACCTAAAAGATTATCTTCTAACGATGATAATAATGCTAACCAAAAAAAGCAAAACACTCACCCCAAACCTGACGATCGGATATGTTTGGCCCACGGACAAAAGCGACATAACACAACAAATAATGTTGCTGCACCATCCGCGACCACCAGCGAAGGCATTTCAATCATCGACCGAATGGGCAATGATAATGGGCGGGTTAATAATGTTGATTGAATTGATCGTAAACATTTGATAAAGCGATAATTTCCACTCCACCCCGAAAAAAAAATCACGAACAAAGTGAATGTTAAACAAAATGCCCTTTCGGTGTGCATGGAGTGCATTAGGGCATCGCGAATGAGTTTGCATTTGTTTGTGTGGTCCATTAATGGCTTAACGTTGCACTAAATACCATTCTGTTGTTGTTCGGTATACTTTGCATGCGTTTTCCAGCCAAAAAAACGCACACTCGTTATTATATTCTTACATAAATTATGATTATCACCTATCTAATCTTATTTTTTGGAACGTTTTTGATGCTAGTGAAAGGACATTTTTTTAAATGAGACTGTGATATACCCTGTTGCAGTAAACATTACCCCTTTTGGGAATAACATTTCGAACACCCATATTGTTCGTTTGCCGGCGTGTAATTAAATGATTGGATAATGGTTAAATGAATTATGCTTCTCTTGCTGCGTACAGTATACCCCAGCACTTGAGCGATCGAATGATTTTAATTGAATAAAAGTGCAAAACGTTATCAGGCACCTTTGTTCGCATTGAAGGTTAGCACGAAACACTGGCGTTGTTGGTGAAACAACCTTGTGGCCTACATTCCTGGAGCAATCAAGCCGAGTAATTCTGATTTTGTGGCAATTTAATTAGGCTTCCAGCCTTCGTGCCGTTGTGTCGCGCGATGCAGTCGAATGCAGTTTCCCAAGCAAATGGCTGTGAAATTCACCTTCGGTGTAAGAAAACCCCTCACACGCCTGATGGAGCGAGGCCAATTAATGTCGGGCTCAATTAAACTTCGACGAAATATTGGGTGGGCTTAGCAAGTCGTTAGCAAGCACCGTGGCATGTATGCAATGCTGGTTTATATCATGAATATAACAGCATAGTGTTATGGACATTCATGAGATTGTAAGCGAAGCATAAACATTCATGAATCGTTTATGTTGTTTTATTTTGGGTTTTAAATAGAATAGTTTAGCAATTAGCTAATTAATTTTTAATTGATCTTTATAATTTTTGATTTAAAAAAAAATATAATAATTTTAAAAATAAAATAAATAAATTCTTTTTTACTTAAAACAAATAGCTTCAATCATACAAAATAGCAATTATTACTATTAACAATAACAAACAACTTACCTAAAAATGAACAAAGAAAAGAGCAAATAAACAATCAAATAGCAGCAGATTTATTTCAACTCAAACTTTAAATAAACTCATCGATTCAAAACTTTTCATAACTTAATAATTTCTCACAATTACCCCCAAATAAAACTGTCCCACCCAAAAAGGTGTACGAACGTTTAGTGAGGTGAATAAAAAAACAATAATCAAACTAAATCACACTCTAATCGGCGGTTTGATCAAACGAAAACAACAACAAAATTAAAAACAATCAAAACATCAGAGAATGAAACACCATCCTTCCCAACACGCCGGGAGGGAAATCAAAACTAAACCCCTCGGGTGACAGACGAACGATCGAAATCGATCACCGGCAGGGTGTTTCCCAATGAATTAATCGCCACAGACGGGAAAGCAACTCCCAGAAACCCACCCCGATTGAATGTCTACCAGCATTGGTGGTGTGTAAAGAAGGTGTGAACGCTCATTAAAATCATCCCTTTCGCACCGAAACCTGGATGATCTCATTCACTTTCCGTCAGCGCCGTTTTCATCGACTCCTAATAAAACGTAACATTTTCCAGCACCAAACACCTTTCGAATAAAAGGGTTGATCTGACGAAAGCTTTTTCTCACCAATATGTACCCGTCACTACGGTTTCGGAAGCTTTTCCAGCCTTTAAACACTTCGGTGCTGTTTTATTGCTGTCTTCCTGTTTACATGGGACTAAGGGTTGATCGTGATTAGTTCGCAGCTCACGTTAGTGACCTTTCGATTAATTTCATCATACAGCGCGGAAAGTTTAACAGCCAACCTAGAAACTAATTGAATCGTTTGTGTGATCGACCTTACCACACCACGTTGTGCCAAAGCGTCTCTGTAAATAGTGATGATCATGATCTTCCATTGCTCGAGAAAGTCTCTCCCAGAGGATGGTGTGTGATCTTCACGATGCGCTTGTAACGAAACCTACGCATACGTCGACGATGACGTCTGCAACCAGTCATTGACCCTTAGCCAAACAAGCCAAAAGGGATCCTTTTGGTCCAGAATTTGCAAACCGGAAATTCCACTCCAACACCAACATACCGAACATCATGACGATGTACGACGTGTATGGATTAATTTGTCCAGCATCATTTTGTACATGTAAAGAGGAGAGAAAAAATACACTTTTAAATGTACTGCTCCCTATCTCCTTCACTCGGTTCATCTCAATATCGATAGCGTGGCCCCTTGTATCGATGGCGCGCATTATTCCCTCCTTTTCTCGCTCCGCTTGAGATATTCGTGTTTGACCATCCACGCTACGCTTCCGTGGGTGTGTTGCAGCTTCCCAGTGGCATCTTTTAGCCAACTCCAAAGAGAGGCGCACTGTCTCGTGCAAAAGTATCATAAACGAATCCCTTCATGAGCCCAACAACGAACAGCGAGAAAAAAGTAGTAACGCAAAGAAGAGAATTTCACCATAAACTAACCATACCACCAACAATCGCGCCCGTGTACCAGAAAGGGGACAACGAATACATTAACCAGAACCTGTTATGTCTTGACCACTCGCGGATGCGTCATACATTGCGAATTTCAATAAAAGTTGATGCTTCTTCTGTAAATCATCGGCGTATCTTCCAGCACAATTGTGTCCAAAAACACTTCATACTCCAAAAGTCTCTTTGCGGGCAAACTTCCAAAATACGCAACCAAAAGAAAAAGTTCCCCACACAAAAAAAAACCTCACATTCAACAGGTCTAGGGTCTTTTGTGGCTTATTTTAAGCACTTCCTCGACACTTATGCCCTGGCCGATCTCCACCGCGGGGGTTTCTTTTGCACACAAAAACTGCCGCCTGTCATTTCGGTGCACCTTGCACCTACACGGCGTGCCATTCGAGCGGTAGTAAATTATGACTCTGTCAGGCTACTTGCTGTGTGTGCGCACATGGAGAACGCCAGAACGACGACGACACCTACGAAACGTGCTGTATGTCGGTGTCTTGCACACCTTCCGGTTTTTGCAGCAACGTGTAAACCCGCGGCAAGTAGAAGCGCAGTCTTGCAGTTTGCATCTGCGTGTGTGTGGTTGAGTTTGTACGTTTGAATACGTCTCACGTCTTCAGCTGTTGTTTTCTTCACTGTTTAATTTCACCCGCCTCCTGCCCATCGCCACCCAACCCTTTTGGGACGAGGGCGGTAATTATGGTGGCGCGTTCAGTGTGTCTCAGCGGAACTGCCAACTACGCCTCTGTAGGAAGGCGAGTTGGTTTCATACTGCGTGTGTGTGTTTGCGTTGTGACATCCTGTTTCGTGCCGACGAGCGAAATCTCCAGTTTGGCGAAGGGTTTAAAGTTTTCATCGTTGTTGGCTTTTGTATGTGTTTTTTTTTCTGACTCTCTGTTTTGTACTTCCACCACACACCAGGTACTTTGCTAAATAATTATCCCAAATAGGCCACTTGTTGAAGAGGTTAGCAGGAGGGTTATTTGTACCCATTCAACTTCTAGCTGCTAAAGAAAAAGGTATGAATTAAGTTAATTAAAGCTAAAACGCACTCGAAAGTAGATGCCATTCTACAAACTCATCAATATTGTGCTCGACTTTGTGCAAGTTCTTTTTTTAGATATAAAGTTAAATATTAATTGATAGAACAGAACAATTCTTCTTTTTATCCAAAAGTTTCCGTGATGCTGCTAATTTTCCTTAAGTTTTCTAATCAAATCTACGAAATGACGTACTCAAAACTTTTTCAAGTATCAATAGCTCATATAATAGACATCCTCCAGATGATTCCACCAAACCGAAAAGAATAATTTTATTTCATGAATATTTAAGGTTGAAGTAAGCTTTTATCTGTTAATTGTCATAAGATATTCTTTTTGGACATAATAAATGTGCTCTTTTGTAGCAGATCATCAGATGCAATACACAACAAATGTCCACATTATCATGGCCTCAAAATTATAGTAGCATCAGGTAGGATGTATTAAAACTCAGGAAAAGGAGGTCTTTAATAGGATTTCTTACCGACAGAGATTCAGGTAATCTATTCAAGAATTCATTTAGTGCTTCCTAATTAATTACTCTGTCATAAAAGTCAAGAGCTTTTTTATGAAATATTGGTTTTAGGAAGACTAAACATTCAAAATGTCGCTTGAAAACTTTCAATATAAAACATGTCTATGGAAGGCAAAGCTAAATTTGCGGACTCAGTTAGTGAACCAATAACAATATTTATAGTTTGTATAACAATATTTTTTCTGCAGCTTACAGTATCAAATTTTATTTATGATGAATAATATTTTCGCAAAACAAGTAACGCATTCGTTTGTTTGTTTGTTTATTTATTTACTCAAACAAAATTAAGAGCTACATGAGCTATACCATACTTCACTTCCTTCAATTATAGGTCACTGGTACATGTTGCTCAACGACTGTACGCTTTACCATTTCCCACTTGTCAAGAGGATCAATATTTTTGTTTACTTCTTCTCCACTGTAGCTTGTACCGTATTGACCCGATTTGGATTTTCCTCTTTGTAAAACTGTTTCCCGTAGAACAACTTTATGTTTCATCGGTGAAAATTTTGTGTACATGAGAAATGAAACAACGCACACATCTGCACCTTGCATCTGGAAACTCTGCACCGTCCCTATGGCGATGCGTTGCCCATGAGAGCAAAAAGAAAATAATTTCCTCCATTCGCCATTACACAACACTAGTGCAAGGTTTCGGATGCCATACCATCAAATAAATAACTAAAACCGAAACCAAAACCACCATCTCTCGGCCGCATTAAACTGTCTCGTCTCGCGTCTGCGAAATGTTACGCAGGAACTAAATCGAGGGGATTTAATTTGAGACGCAAACAGCTAAACAATTCGGTTTTGTTTTTCCTCCGTTATGCGACCGGTTCAGGGGGGGTTTAATATTCGGCCCCCGATTAAAGGTGTTAATTTTATCCGATACGTGAATAATTCACACGGACAATTGGCGACAGGTCGGGATGGGAAAGAGATGCAATAGGCGGTGACCAACTGTCTCACGGATTGTGATATTAATCGGAACGAAAGGTGTCAATTAAAGAACAGACTCATTATGTTGATTTTGTCACCGGTTCATGCCTGTTTAGCAATTTATGAACTAGTTTTCTTTTTTTTTTATTTTGCTTAGTTGAATTCAAGTGAGTTTCTTTTTTTTGATTCTCGATTTAGTTACACTTTGCATTTTTAGGGTAATGTATCTCTAAAGAAATTAACGTCTTCCATCTATACAAACCCTTTAAACTTCCCATAAAACCATAACCAAATACTTGATGCAAATACTTTCTTCCTATACTTTTCATTACTTTACATCACCAAATGGTAAACTAAAAGCCAACAATAATTCAAGGTAAAAAAAATAAGGCAATCAAATCATCGCCCAACCGACGAGCGAAAGTAAATCAAGTGTTTCTTACGGCTGGTTTTTTTTCGATGCTACAAAAACGTTTTTATTTCAACGCACAGCTTAAAGTTTTTATTACAAAAAATGCAAAACACATAACGATCACCATCCCCAAAAATTACATTTTTGCACAAAAATTCCAACCAACCAACTTTGCCGACCGATCATCGTTCCGGCTGACGTATTCTGAGCCCCCGGACCCGCGGGTGATCTTTAATTTTTCATTGCGTTTTTCATGGTTCGTATCGAGAAACCGAGTGGATGCGTTTTTCGGGCAAAATTTTCTTTTCACTTTCGTTACATGTGCGGTGCTCGTTGCGTTTTGTTTTTTTTTTTTATATTTTACCCACATAAATCTACCACCGTATGGGGACAACACGAATGTTTTGATGAATTGGTTACCCGGTCTCGGTGCACCGTTGCAGTTCCATCAATCATACCATAGCCCAATACGTCACATCGCGTTCTCTTTTTACTGTGCTACCAGCAGCAACCAAAAAAAAACAATGTTTTGTTTTGTGTTTTCATTTTCCACCCAGTTTTGGTGCTTGTTTTCCGCGTGCCTTAAACCCTCCGCTTCGTGCTCTCTTGCTTCCACTTTTGTTTCCCTTCCCAAAAAACCTACCGGTGCCGCCTTCAGGTGTGAGACGAATAAGTTGTTGTGTGAAATGGTGAAATAAATTAATAATTTGGAAAGTATTTATCGACCTTCCTCTCGAAAAAAGCGAAAAAACAGCATCACACACAGCGGTAATGGGAGAGCCACAAGAAAAATGAATGCAAACACATAATAGAAGGCGTGATGCAGAGGAGAACTGAGTAGCTGGATGCCGGGTAGGATGGAAACGGATGGAAAACTTCTCCAAAGTCATTATCCTATAATGAGCGCGGATGGTGCGCAAAATTACGCAACCACTGCGCGCGAGCGCCAATCAACGTTCCCAAAAAAGGGGAATCAAAGCATTGCTATTTCGAAACAATCGGTTTTGTTTGGGTTTTTTGTTGTTGTTGCTGCGTGCCCTTTTTTCCAAATTCCATGCTTGATTAAATGAAAAATGAAAATTGTCATGCGGGAAGCAACGATATAGGATATCGAGGTATAGAAAAGAAATATTGCCCTATTTATAGTTCAAAATCACACCGCCTGTGAAAACAAATATTAAAAAACCGTTGAAGAAAGCGGTAAATTGTGTTGCATAAATAAGTTATGAAGAATAACAAGTATACGGATTTTAAAAATAAATTTTCATATTTTCATACACATGAATCTTCATGCCGAAGAATCGCTTTAAGTAGCAAAAATAGAAGATCAATTTTTAAATTCGATAAAAAAAAAAGTTTTATAACACCACGAACATTTCTTTAAAAAAAAACTAGTGATATTACTGTTATATTATGGGTTTTTTTAATTAAATTTTTGTTGAAAAGTTTTTGAAAAGTTTAGTAGCTCATTTTTAACGTGACATAAAAACTTGATATTTTAAATTACTTATTTTATTCATTAGTTGAGTAATTTCAGAAGAAATTTTTATTTATTAATCGTAATATACAATTCACGTTTTATTTTTACACAAACAGCAGTAATGTTGAATCGGAAGCAAAGAAGTAATAATTTATTTTAAGTAAAAAGCATTACAGCAAATGAACTCAATTGAATCATTCTTTCACCTGCCAAGGGAAAAACAACCTTCAACAAAACCCTTCTCTTCTGTTGGGCTTTCGGTATAAAAGCCCGTTTTGCCTCATATCCTAAGTGCCCACTTGCTTGGGTTGTAAGGTTCGATTGCAAACCCAAATCGCCGCATCATTACATAAATCGGTTCCTACGGGGTAAACCGTTTAGCTGGCCACTATCCATTATAAGGGAAGCCTAAATGTGCTACTCGCTACAAAACAAAAAACCACTACCAAACGGATTCCCTTTGAATCGGAGATCCATTCAGGTTGGAGGCGATACTTGAACTAGATCTCGTCACTCAAACTGTTAGCTGTGTGTATTTTTTTTCTTTATTTTCACCCTACCAGTTCCGTTCATTTCCCAACCTCTTCTGTCATGCCCAATACAGACCGATCAGATGGCGATGATCGTAGCAGATTACTTCCGGACGTAATTATTTGCTAACCGAGCGACGGCTAACCGTTTTGCCGTACACAATCCGATCGGTCCCGATTTGTCTTGCAGGCTGTTTGTGTATAGAAGAAAAAAACACTAAACCTGATCGTGATCATGTCTCGAAGCCCCCATCAAGCGATTGCAAACAGACGCTGGCTGATGCTGCGAACGATGATGTGTAATTCTCAACTTCCTTGCCAAGCCTTCGTTTGCTATGAAAAATGTGGAGTTAAATACGTTTTTTTTCTCTTTTTCTTCTTCTTCTTCTTCAGTTCCATAACAAGCGGTAGACTGTTTTGGGACCACCTGTCCGTACGGAATTGTCCAGTACAAGTCCAATAATCAACCGATCGATACCGATATTCCTAGCCGGAGATACTCAACTCGTGTGGCCTTTTCGGAGTGCCCCAATACGGCACTATGAACGGATCAGTTTTCGCGCGTGGCATTCACTGTATGTTACACACATACACACCTTACACGCTAAGTTGTCCACCTGATTGACTTCCCATTTGGTGCAAGGAAATCCCACTCGAATCTCCTCCGTACGTTCCACCGGAACGTGTGTATGGAGTAGCATCCTCGCAAGCAAAACATATCACACAAATCGTGCAACCAGCAAGGTCAAACACAAATCGAGCTAATCCATCCAAGCAAGAGACATCCCCTCCCCCCAAACGCCACCGGGGTGACAGATTTGCCCGGCAATAGAACACATCGCTCCCCAGCGATCACAAGGCAAACGGACCATTTATGGTACTTTGACCATTTGTAGCACCATGTACACGAAGGGAGCAGGGTCGGCGCCTGTTATAGAACGCTGTTCCGCATTGGAAAGCGACGGGGTGTTATTGGCCGCCCGAGAAGGCCCTGATGGATGCTGTGTACACGAAAATTAATTTCAATTTCAAAACACACCCTCAGAACTGGACAAGTTTCCCAAACGTTGAAATTGGTTCCTGTGGACATTAGAATTTATAGGTTGCATGATACATTCTTTACCACACATAATGGGTAACGGCGAAACTATTTCACACCTCACCCGGCAAACCACGGAACCGTCCTAATTGCATCACCAAACACCGACCGACCAAATATATTCTAATAGTGGTCCTTTCCCAGCAACTCACCAACTGATGTAGACCCAATCAAACATGCGACTTCTAGGTGTCGCACACAGGTACAAGGCGCTGTCGAAAAAAAAAACACGTTCATTACGTTCACTGAACTGCCCTTTTCTGGAAGGCTCGGTGATCGCTCGAACTCGATCGACGTCTGACGCCATCGTGGAATAGCTCTCCACCAATACCGCAGACGGACCAGACATCCATAATTAATTCATAACCTAGTGAGACTGTGATCCGAAACCGAACGTCTAGAGATACAACGATTCAGTGAGAATATTGTACCGACGTCAGTTCCTCTACATCGTGCACGAACAAACGGACAAGTGCACAAGTGAGTGCAAATTGTACAACGGAAAACTTTGTTAGACGAACGAAATATGGATGCTATTCAACTCACGATTTCACTAATGATGAGTGGATATTGCCGCATAATTTCAGTACACGTGAAGCTTGGTTTGCTTCGTGCCAGTGTATCGAAACCACAGTCCTCTAAACCGTCTGTAAGCTACCGATATCTTTGGAGGTCATCTGAAGGTCGCCGCCAAAACTTCTCGTTCCCAGCAGGTTCTGCATGATTTGGCATTATTGCACAAGTGTTTGTGGAATCGAGAATTTACTGTGCTCTTCAATCAAGCATCCTAACCAAACATCCAAATATATTTAGCTACATGTTCTACAATAAAACGAACAATAATATCACTTTTCTGTGTGTTTAAAAACAACAAAATTGCTTGTTCTTACTGTTGTGGTAGATGTATTACAAAAACGCACAATCATCCGTACTTCAACGTTTGACCTACACAAAACCCATCCGTTCAAGTGAAGTTTTCTTCCCAACAAGCATCCTTCAGCCACAGGCCAAAAGGTCACACTGACTCACCCGAAAAGTTCGTGCCTTGCGCGTGTATTGACATTGCCCCTAGCGGCCTTCAAGGTGTACAAATGAACTAATCAAACAGTACGAAAGCACTGTTTGCCAATACTGTGACGGTGGAAATAACACGCCAATTCATACCCGCTTGTGGTCGCCTCATTTTATCATCCACGATCGGGTTCTATCGCGTGGCGATAGGTTTCATAAGCGACCAAAAATAAATAGTAATACAAAAAATGCTCTGTCTCGTGCGAAAACTAGCACCCACCATCAGAGATACCTGTTTGCTGTACGGTTCGAACGGTATGAAGGTACATTTCGATCACAAGACTACGCACTTCGTATCGTGTGTAAACAAGAGTGTAATAATCACCTTACATGGATGGATTTGCTCATTTGCAACAAAGTAAAACCGACGAACGACACTTGATGTCGCATAGTTTTAGACCCTTCGAATGATCAGCTTAAATAATGCACACACACTGAGCAATCAGTAACGCGTTTGGTTCAAAATGTGCGCTAAGAGCGTTCAAGGAATGGGAACAGAATAGCTTCTGCGAACGAAAGCACCGTGCAGATATAAGTGGCTACGAAAGGAAAATTAATATTCATGACTCTCGTTTGTTTATTTTCGGTCTTTCTAGGATCGTACCGCAACCTGTGCCTGGTGCGAAATTGTGACGTTCAACAAGAAGAATTAAGAAGCCACAACAGGCACATACCGCGATCGATTTTATACCGATAAACTGACGGTGTCGGTGCGGGAGACTGCCGTTGATGCTGTGGCAGAATGGTGGTGGTCTGGCAAATATTTAATATTTACCCAAACGAACGAGCACGTTAAGCTGAACAGGTTGCCATTGGCGTACGGAACACAGCATGCCGTACGGTTCGGGTTCGTATGCAAAAACGAAAACCTGAAATGGGCATCCCAAAAATTCACCCTATCTGCTTGGACCCGCACGGACGCGGGTTCGTCGCTTTTGTGTTTGGTAGCATTGTTGTCTTTCGTTTCGTTTCCCTTCTGCGGCACCGACTCGTGTAGCATTTGTGGTCGCAATGTTTCGTTACAAATTACGTCACCGAAAACGATGCTAAAGGATCGATAGATTGATTCTGCTCCGTGTAGCCGATCATGGGGAGGGCATTGTCGTGAAGGTTTGTTTCTCTTTTTTCTCCTTCGCACTGTTATCCATCTTTTGGACGGATGGTGCTAGAAATATGCTGTAGGTTTCCGAACAAATTTGCCACCGTACGGCTCTCAGTTTTTGGTGACTCGTGAGCGTGATCGGTTGGTTAAAAAAAAAGGTAATGATTTTAAGGGTTGAAGAATTATTACTTCGTGTACGTACATCATGGGAAACTTCTTTGTTTGCTTTATAGAAAGTGGACAGGTGGTTCACCAATCAAATCGAACGATAAGAATTTTCCGCAAATTTAATGAGCATCGCTGTGCCACCAACGATGTAGGTCAATCGGGAACCGCGATATGAGGCCATTGGCCTCCTTCCAGCCGGTCGCAACGAAACAAAGAAACGTCCTACAAATATCTCATCCCATTTCACGCAAAGGTATTCATTTGGTTTAACGTTTTGATTGCCTCTCTATCCCATTTTCAGAGCCAATCCGATCATCCTGCTCGGCTGCAATTGATTCGATCGCGATCTGCCCACGAACCCGATCCTTACCGTAGCCGATCCATCTGTCCAGCCCGGCCCCCAAGCACCGTGCTGATACCGGTCCGTTCCAGTCGCGTGGTGGGTTGTGCGTGGTTCTGTGTGCTCTAATGATACGCTATCAAGCATCGGAACGCGACCACCGCCGAGGGATCACCGTGCTGATAGCAGCAAAAACGGAGAAGCATTAATCATCCGGAACTCGAGCTTCCCTTCCTTCTTACTGGCCCGGAGGGAGTAAAAGCGACGAACCTTTTGAATTTATTCACTGTGCTTTTGTGCGAAACACGAAACGGATAGGGGTTGAGTGCAGGACTCTCCGCTGTCCCGCTCTCGATTCCTGCGTGCATATCGACGAAACCCGGAACAAATTTAGAACGGGCGCAACGGAGCAACCAGATATATGCCGATCGACACCGATCGCCTCCAGGATGAGCACGAACTCGCCCGGAACGCCGAAGAAGTGTCGGCTGATACTGCAACAATGTCTTGCGATACAGCTGACCAAACCGGGCAATCCGCCCGAAGACTTCTGGATGTACGACAGTGGCTACACGATCTTTCAGGTAAGCATCGCTAACGGTGGGTGGAGTTGGTTGGTAAATTATGTGCGGTGGGCTTTTAGTTTGCCGGCGCAAATGATTTGTGTGATTATTGGATACGCGGTGCGATTGGATACGATCGTATAAGTGGAATGTGCACAGTTCTATCGTACGTCGAATGTAGTGATCGTGTTTACGTTAAATCATTTTTTTTCATTACGATCGGACGTGTGAGCGTGTGCGATTAGAGATTGGAGTTTAAAGGATATTTTATCTACAAAAGGAAATGAAATCTAAAAGTGACATTTTATACATACCAGGTTACAAACAATTTAATGATTGAAACCAATATAATGATCATTGTGTACAGTTGTCGTGATATTGTGATAAATATTTATCCAATCCAATATTTATCCCAACTAAGTAATGTCCAATTTTGTTTTATTATTTTTTGTTTTGCTTCTTAAGGATGGGCAGACCATATCAAGTTGTTTTTAAGTTATTATCTTTTGGCCCCTTGCAAACTTTGCAAACTTTCTAAGTCCTAATTGAAATTTGAAGTTGTCCTTTGAACAACTGCTAGTAATACTGCTAGTCAGCCGAACCATAAACCATCGAACGAAAGTATAAATTCTGGGGAATGAAGTGGCAGAACTAGCCATAGTTTTCATGTTGAAGAATTTAATTGATTTAATCTCATAATAGTGTATTCCAATCTGGTCCCTCCAGCTTATTGTCTTCGAACTATTTTTATACAAAAAAATAATCCTTTAAAGCAGTTTGTGGATCATGTATCTCAGCTTCATTTAAAATCGAGCGCCAATTGCTACTATTTCCAACGTTACTGGGGACTTGATACAAACCTACAAATTCGTTTTTTAATACAAATAATTATCTCTACGATCGTACACATTCATCCTGTCCAGTTAATTTACCGTCAATTCTCACTTTCTCCTTGCTGAAGCTAAAACAGCGCATAGATCCTACCGCTTCATTGAAAACGAACAAGTTTTCCGAAGGCCAAACGACCTTAGCGCTTTTTTCCAACCAAGCTTATCAAGAATGCAAATCGGTCTCGCGTTGCAACACCACAACCACATATCCTGCATTTCGTAAGGGAAAGTGATCATTCCTGTCCCACACCGTAGCTTTAAAGTGACAGAATAAATTATGCAATCCGGTCCACGGCCACCACACACACACATGCACCAGCAACACCATGCATTGCCCTTATTTTCATCAGGTTCTTCTCTGCACACAAAACAAACATATAAATAGACACATCCGGATCGTGAGGAAAGATGTTGGTGAACACTTTTTTTGCAATATCCGATCATTAGCTAATAGTGCAAAACACAGCATCAAGATCATCACAGCAGCATTGTTATCAACGGCGAAAGGAAAAACCAAAAACCGCTATCGGCACGCAATAATCACTCGTTGATCGGCACTGGCCGTTTTTCCGGTGACGGTGTGCTCGCGACAGATGAAAACGGAAACACGAACCCGCGATCCTTGTGCCACACAAAGGGCTGATAGGAAACTAAAACGGCCGAGCGAAAGAGAAACAGCGAAACAGATCTTTATTTACACTCTTTTACATGCAATGTTAATGCACACGCTATTATTGCACTCCGGATCGGGATGCATTTCAATCACGGTGGGTTTTACTATTGCCGCCGGTTTGGTTTTCCGTTTTGTGCTTTTTCTTCTTTAACACCACACTCTACGGTAACGATGTGTTTGTTTTTTTTCGCTAATTGCAGTTCCCTTCATTGCTTGATGTTCCTTTTTTTAAATAGGAAATCTTCCACGGTCCTTAATGGTGGTAAATTTTCTCACCCGTAGCATGTCTTTCTGTCACGATGGAAATAGGTTTTAATACATCCACCACTGTGGATTTGATTAATATTTAATTTTAAATCCTTTAACTGTATACATTTTTCTAGAGGAATAAATTTTCCAACTCTCCTTCGGACACAAAGACACAGAACTGATCATCAGTTTCCCTAGGCAGAAAAACAAAGTAAAATGTAAACATCCCCAAGTGGGTTTGGTTTCCGATTTGTATCAAGTTTGCACAACTCTTCCGTACCAATGGTATGGACGAACAATTACTGCAACATAACACATTAATCGCTAAAGAAAAGAAAAAAGGCCCAACCTCTTCATCTAGCCCGAAACCGGTCTTTAGGTCATTATTTGTTCGCACATGCACATACATACACGCTGGCGCATTAAACCCTGAAATTATCTCACTTTCCACCGGTCGGCATTGATGGACGGGAAATAAAAACCCTTCCCGTTTGCTGTTGTTGTTTTGCTGACCATTTCCCAACGATCTTGTATCTGCTAAT
Source organism: Anopheles funestus (assembly GCF_943734845.2). Lineage (NCBI taxonomy): Eukaryota > Metazoa > Arthropoda > Insecta > Diptera > Culicidae > Anopheles > Anopheles funestus. Next base: position 36,181,548 of record NC_064599.1, read on the forward strand.
TGAAAGGCTAAAAGCGCATCTGATATGATCCCACGTTTGATGCTTTCGAAGCGAACAAAGAAAATTGTACAAACATGCAATTTCCTCCTATCATTTTTGTAACACAAAAGAATTGTTCTGCTTCCTATCAAACATGTTTCTAAGAATAATTCTACACATTGAAGATCGTACATTTTTGCTCTCGGTTCCGGTAATACGCGGTAGCTTCATGTTTCTTTTTCCAACACCGTTTCGCCCGGTTTTTTTCCCTTCCCATCGCGATGTCATGGCCAGTTTGTACGGCCATCATTGCGCCTTTCTCTCTTTCCACGGTGGGCGTATAAATTAAACCAATTGCTAAATAACAGTTCATTATTGATCTCACTTTAAGCCTGTCTATAGGACTGCACGCAAACAGTGCCCCAGCTTTTATCCAGCTTTTATTTGCACTAATTTGATTTGATTGCTTCACGCTTGCGGATCGGAACAGACGAATGGTTGATGAGCCGCGACTTAGCTGTCATTTTGAAGCCTTTTGTATGCTTATTTTGATCGGATATTAACACGATCCGTTTGTTGTATGATGATGCAACCAACCTCGCTATCGGTATGATGTTGAACGTCTGTCACAAAATTACCTTTCTGTGTGTTGGAAATAATTTTTACACAAAGATAAAATGTTGAAGAATAAACACGTCATTGAGTAAGTTACTGGTCTAGATATAAAAAAAACATATTTGTATGCGTGCGTTACTATGTTTATGCTACAAGATGCTTTGCATTGAGAGCTATTCAGGCATTCCAACGATCTTTCAATTCTTTAATGCTGATGTAGAACGATTAGTCTCTGATCATAAAATTGGACTTGTTGGTCTCTTTGGAGGACTTTTTTCTTCTGCAAAGATTTGGGGGTGAATCTAGGAAACATCCATTGGCAGAAACCGAAAAATTTTAATTACGATAGAACAGCTCCAAATAGAGTTCCGAGTCATCAACCATTTCTAAATCTAAAACTAAATCAAATCAAATTATTTTACACAATTGTAGAATTTTTGTTTTTGTAATCTTCAAAGCATAATTAATCTTAATTTTTATTTCAATGCCCGATCATGGAATACAAATTTGTGCTCCTTTGTAACCCTTCACGAAAGAATGGTTGATTTGGGAAGATCTGTTTGAAGTCGTCATGTTAGCTTTTAAAAATTTTCTACTGGTACCGAGTTCTATACAATACGGAGTCTATTCTTAACATGCCAAGTTTTAATTTTTACCGTATTTTTGCCTTCAAAAATAAGAATTGAAGAAAATTTAATTTATTAATAGGTACTGTCAAAGCTTCAATACAAAAAACTCAATGCAATTCATTGTATTTGAAAATGGGACAATTTAAATCATCAAAATTACTGTAAAAACCGATGTACATAGTTATTCAATCGCGCCATGAAGTTTTTATTACTTCTTCTTCTTCTTCTTCTTCTTGGTGTAATGACCTCTGAGGTCATGCCGGCCATTTCCGGCTTACGAGACTTTTTTACCACGTATCTATAAAGTCAGTCCTTGCTACGGCGGAACGGTCCGGATGGGATTTGATTCCCAGTCCTGCCGTGTGGACCGGCACCGTTTATCACATGTACCACCGGGCTGCCCCTATTGTTTATTGCTTATGTTGTTTAAAAAGCATTGGTTAGACAAAAATTGTGTCAGACCGGTATTTTACTGATCCGACTTCTATGTATATAAAACAAAGAAATTTTTAGTTTAGAGAATTTACTGATCAAATTTTCTACCTTGAAGTTTCATCTCGCTATTTTCTATCGAAAAAAAAATGTTTCGTATCATTTCCAATAAACCATAAATTAATAATGCCTATTGCTCAGTCAACATAAACTGATGATTAGGTTCATATTTTGTTCTGTTTGTCTTTCCCCCTCAATGTACTATTGTCAAAACAATAATTTTCTTTAAGCCAATAATGGCCAATCGTCACTGAGCACGCAGGTTCTAGCCGGGCCCAAAAACATTACAATCAAATAAAACTCATATGACATCACCTGAGGGCTATGGGAACAAGTGTCTCAACAAGTTCCTCTCTCAAAAACAAGCAAACACAGCAGAAACTACATTTGTTTGTCTGTAGCTAATTTTCTTTTTGCGTTTTTGTTCGTCGTTTTCCTCGTGGGTATTTACTGAGATGCCACAGAAAGAACCGCTGCCTGTGGTGAATAGATGACTGAGAAGTAACTGTTACTTTGCCAGCTTGTTTTCCTTTCCGGTCGTTCATGGCTCAGCTGTGAACGACCTGTAGAATAAACAAAACACACACCGCCCATATCTTTTGTATCGGAATCGAAATCTACCCATAACATTTACAACCATTCTAAGATAGTCAGATAAAATAGGGGTGCAAAACCCCGGGAAGAGGAACCAATCCCATCCCTAACAGTTCTTAAGAAGTTTTCGCACAGACAAAACAAACGGTCCTCGAGTAGAAACTAAACAAAATAGTACAAAGTAAACACACGATCAACGCTCATGTACAACCGGATTTTAAACCCGGAAATGGAACCAACTATAAACTGCGAAACCCAAAAACCACTCAATTCGCTAACTACCGTCGGAAAATGGCGAGTTGCAAAATTTATTGATTTTTAGTGTACTTCCTACCCACCCAGGGATTCATCTCCAGTCCCCTTGCTGAGGGGACGAGTGAACACTCCATGGGGTATGACGTCGTTCACCGTACGCACACAGACACAGCGGGACTAAGCGGGAAAAACTGACAACCATTCGTTTACAGGACTGGCGCAAAACCAAAAAAACGTGTATCAAGAATAAGTTTTAGCCGTGAAGCCGTTGCTCTTCATCTGCTGCTTTCTTCACCATAATCCGATTTCAGCTCTCCCTTCGGCATGTTGTGCAACTTCCAAAACAGAAAACGTGTTGTTTTGTATCGAAAGCAAGATTGCTACATTGTGTTCGTATTTGCCGCTTATACCAGATGTGACTGATTCCAGCGCTTCTTTTGATGGTCATTCCCTGTCGAATTTCCTATCGAAAGAACCGCATCGAAAGGCGTTTTCCCTTAACATTTCTAAAGATGATAGGGAAAAGGAAGGTGAAAATCAACCCCTCGAACGATGGGCATGGTGTATGCGTTTAACGAATGTCCTGATTTGTCGATTGCTACTAAGTTAAAGAGAGATAGAGAGAAAGAGAGAACTAAAGGCAGGATGTTTTATAAGCGGTGAAACCATTCCGGGTGTAAATGGTACATTCGCTTTAATTAGAGATAAAATAAATCACACACGTACGCACGCAGCAAAACTGCGAAGGGAGAAACTGCACTGTAGACAGTTGCGGATGATAACATCCAATGATGATGATGATGATGATGATCGTAGGGAAAAGGAAGGACTTCATGAGAACGAAGTGATTGATTACGTTTAATGTTGGTGTTGACAGGTGGGAATGTTTTGTACACAGTTCTTTTGCTTTTGTTAAATGAATTTATTCTACAAATATTGTTTGAGATTTGATTTTAAATCTGTCATTTGAAAGATGAAATTCTTATTTCCCCATTAATTTGTTGGTAAAGTCTTTTACGGCAATAGCAAACTTCCAGGATTAACAACTTCACATTATTACCCCTTTTTACTTTAATTCATTCATACCTTTTGGCCACCAATTTGATACCTTAACTGGTTCAATTAACGCAATACATGCTACCCTTATGTTCATAACACACCAACTGCTACAAGTCATAAATTAACATGATTAAACCGAGGGTACGTTGTTGCACTAGATTCGTCTACTGGTGTTCTGGGAATTTGCCATTTTCCGTCTCCAATCCTGGAAAGCATTTCGGTACTGTTTTCATTACACCATCCGTCGAGTCGAGTAAAAACATACCGTTGGCAACAAAAAGGGCAACCATCTCGGTATCGGTTATGTGTTTGTGCTGCAGCTGGAAGTAAGGGAAGAATAGGTTACGGTGTGATGATTAATTCCATTCGCAGACATTCGCATCCTGTCAGCTTTTATTCGGGGCGAACCGCAGACAGATTCTACTGCCAATCGGTGGTGCGAAATAAATCCTTCCGCGTGTTCGTCTCATTTGTGTGCAATCTTTCTCTTGAATAAAAGGACATATGTTGAAATTTTCCATTTCAGCAAAACTAGTCTGCTATCATAAAATTATTATTTACCACACGAAGATGTACAGAATGATGTAGAAGTTTTAATTAAAAGGACTTCAATAAAAAGTATATAAAACAATGATTTATATGAAGCTTGAGTAGAAAAGATTACTATAAAGTTAAATACATAAAAGAAACTAACATTCATTCAACAGCTGATAATTTTTTTTGTCACCCAAATAATGGTGAATGAAATGGTCTCGAGCACACATTTTTTTGCCACCGCGTTACACACCTCGACCAGACTAAACTGCCGCTACGATTATGAATTCAAATCACACCCCATTCTAACATTACATCATCTTCATTTCCTGGCCGTACGGTGCAATCGCTGGCTTCCCGATTGACCGTCTGTTCACCGTAAGACAACCGCAGACGGTGATATTTGTGGAATGTACGAAGCATGAGCAAAGCCAGCGGGTATCGGGCCAACGGCACAGCGGTCGAATAGACCGCACGTTTCGGCATGGTATTATTTCCTGGCCGGGGGGTTTTGAGGTGAGACAAGCTAGCAGGCTCGCACGTTACCACAGAAGTTTGCCCCTGTAAGGTCAACCCATAGGGCCGATAGTTTAATGTCTTCATGACAGAGCATGCGGCCGTAGCGTATTATTAGGTTTACAATTGTTTTTGCGCTTGGAAAACTAAATCATGCTAAAGTTGAATTGAAAGCATTGCAGAAAAAGAAAGATTTCACAAGGTTCGTCGCTTATCTACAACCAGTCACTATTATTTCTTTTTAAAAGAATCTTTTTTATAGCATTATTCATCCCAAAAATTTATCTCCAATAAATCGTAAAATAATCCTAAATTAAACCTTTTTCTACGTTACAGAATTTTCTATCAGCTAACCTTCAATGCTGGTGGAACGCACCGCTAGCGGCGGCCACGAAGGTTCTCAAATATCTTGGACACATTTCGCCCGGCATGCTGCTGATAACGGCCGAACCATGTGCGCTGGAAATCATCCGCAGTGCCTACGCCCGGAGCGTCCTCAAACCACCGGCCACCTATCTGATCAACTCCGTAGGTAAGTACCGAATGTGCTGACCGCAGTCAAAAACACAAAAGGGGACAATCAATCCGGCCCGTAATGGACAAAACTCACCCAATTCCAACATGTGTTTGGGATGAAAGCGATTTTGGGATAAATTTATTGCTTTAACGTTTTGATAAGAATCTAAACCACATTGCCGCCATGTCCGATTTAGACACGTCCAGCAAGGAACGTGGAAGTTTTGGCAAACACGTACCTTCCGAATGACCCATTCCGGACAAAAAACAAAATCGTCTCGCATAAACCAATAATGCGATACAAACGTGTTGGCCAAACATGATGATTATGGGCATGGCCGTGAAGGTAGACTTTTACGATCACCCTCAGCATCACCAATCACCATTTATGCGTTTATAATCCTGCCGCAAAACGCTGGCATATCTGTATCCATGAAACTGACAAGCATATTAGCATACATTACACGCTTCTAACCCTCGGCTAAACCAACGAAAAAAAACCCTCGAACGAAAGATGTACCAAATGGGTTCTTCTCTTTCCTTGAAGAATTGTGGGCGATTTCTACCTCGAAAACATTACCCGATAATAGATATGAACTTTAAAAAGCTTTGTTGGTTTTGTTCAGTCTCGTAGAATTTATGCCACTTCTGCAATGACCTTTGGAGATTGACAAGCAAGCCTCGCCCAACATTGGCGTGACATCATCAGCTAGAAGAAAGAACTGCCTTTTAACAGCATTCAGATGATGCGAATGGTTTACTAACGATAAATATTTATCACACGAGTGGATTAGGTAAATTTAGTCGACAACTAATGGGTCAATATTTGTGTATCGCCGATACGGAAGCCTTCAACGAAAGAGCTTCCGAGCAATAAAACTACCAGTAAAATGACACGATCGTGGAGGCTGTATTGGTTGCTGTAGGATAGTTCTTACCATACATGCAACGACTTCAAGGCGTATCAGCTGTGTTGTTTCACTCGAAATGCATTCATTCACTTTCCTGCCCAAAGGGTAACCTCCAAAAATGTGACGCCCCAAGGCTGTGTGATATTTGTTAAACTGCTGTCAATCAAAACCAGCAACACCGACTGTCGCCCGGCCACGGCATGAGGGTTGCAGCTGATAAAAAAACTTTCCATTTCACAGCAACACGGTCACACAAAAATTTACCCTTTTGCCAGAGCTCCGTTATAGAAGCGGATAACCGTTTTACAATCGACCCGATAACGGGAGGCTCGCACACGACAGGAACTTACACCTGATGTCTAATATACGACATTCCCACTGGATATAAACTGCTAAACTACGCACCAACCCAAAGCTGTGTCTGTCACGCGCATCCAACCGGCAGCCAATCAACTACCCCTGTGGGCATCTTCTCAAACCCCCCAATAAGGGCTACTACCCCTCCAGCAGAGGTTGGGCAGCGGTGGAGAAGGAAGAAATTTCCCTTTCGCTCACGAACTGCCAGCCAACGATTGACGCCTTTCGCTACTGTCACTCTCGCTTAATTTCAGCTTCCATGTACCACGTGCGCTCACGATCGCGGGAGAAATTAAGTTGTCGCCAGGCTGACCCGACCCGAGACCCTTACGGGTATCGTATCGCGCACGAAATGGGCCAGAGATGGTTGGGGCCAGGAACAAAGAGATGGTTGGGACGAAGAGAGATAGGGTGTAAAATTAAAACAAATAAAACACCACAGTCCATGCAAACTGCACTCGCTGCAGCAAGCCATGGCTTCCGATGAAGGTTGTTCCCTTTTTTTACCGGGGGAGGGTCACACGGAATTACTTTCGGGTTCTTCTCTCTTATCTAACCGTAATCGTAAACAGCTCCCCATCCTGTTGGTCTCTACTCAGGGGGAAATTGGACTTGCTGATGGTGAACTGTTTTCACTCCCGTTTGGAATGGCCGCTTCCAAACGACCCTTAACGAGGGAGTCTCAATCTTCACAGCAGCTGATGTTGGGAAGATAATCCGATTATCTCTGATCGCTCGCTACCTGGACACTTGCGAGATTCAACCATCGTCAATCGGGAAGCATGTAACCGGAAACTGTCGTCCACCAAAAACTTTGACTCCTGATGTTTCTTGAGAGCGAAATTAGTGATCGTTTCCTTCTGTTTAAAAAAAAACTGGATAATACGATATAAGCCGTAGCTTCAGACATCCGCTTGAAATAGGTCTATGTTGACCTCTGGTAGCATTTGAATAATTAGACACTTGTTATTTCTGTTGTAACGAGTTTTATTACATTTATCACTTAATACATCCCGTACGTACGCACTCGCACTTCTCCGAATTAGATCAGATTTAAAAGAGAGCGTGAAACCCACCTTGCGCACACTTTTATATCCTGTGGTGAGTACCTCGCCTGGCACTCTCTAACTTATGAGTTCCTAACTACTTAACGAAAACTATTACAGTGCGTGGCTGATATGATGCCACAACACACTATTTCAACGATCATTCTCACTCGCGATCGCACGCCCTAACTTTCAGCAACCGATCTAGTAATCTCGTAAAGTGTGCTCCAAGGAAGTAAATAAAACTAACAAAATCGTAACAAAACACTACCGGTCACCTGTACTCGCTTGTCACGGAATAGGTTCGGAATAGGCAATAGGAATAGGCAACCACGTTTACGCGGTTAAACGACACTTATGTGACTAATCCTGACAGACGACACGTAGTGATCAACTTAGCTACTCTTTTTTTTTCTTTTGCAAAAGTTACTGCCCTGAGGAAACTCCAAAAACTTCCCTCCTAATGTTTAAAGCCACCGTGCAAAAGCAACTAAACTAAACTAAGCGCAGTAAATCAAACAAATTTGTTTATGACCGTCACCGCGACTACCGAAACACTGGGCTAATGAAGTTGTTACCAGATGATGGATGCGATCGTACCGCACCGATGATGGATATGAAGCTAGCCGGAACGGGAAAAGGTGGAAGCAAGAAAGTGAGAACCACCGGAAAGGCCAGGCATCAGTTGTGTTGTAGCAATTGGAAAGCTATGCATTCCCGTTGATGACCGCAACCAAAAAAAAAGTCTAAAACATGGCACGTGTTAATTTTACAGCTAGTTGCAGGGATAATTTCAAGCTAATTGCAATAATTGAGGTTTGCTACAAAGCAAAGCAACACAACAAAAAACGTATACAACAATTATTTATGCCAAGTAAAGTACGGCTACGCAGGAAGTTTGGAGCGAATAGTGGCAGACACTTTCTTTTACATTAGCACTATCAAGGGTCTAAGTGTCTTACTTCTTTCTCTTTTCATGTTCAGGTGACATTGACGATTGTATCGTGACGCCTATCGTTCAGACACAGTTTACACCACTCACGGAAGCACTCTGCGACGTGATCATGGAGCTAACATCCCAAGGACAGTCCGCCACCATCGAGAACATACGCAACCGATTGCGTTCTAGGTAAGACGCACGCAGTTGCACGATCTTCCTGTTTTGGGTTGTGCTAATGGCAAACAAAAAAAACCCTTCCTTCCTATTCGCAGGTTCACCCACATGCAGCAGCCATCGGTAGAGGTGATCTACGATACGCTTGTGCAGCTGATGCAAGAAATCAAAATCTACCAAACATCCAAAGGATACTTTATCGTCACACCTGAGTAAGTGTTCGCGGATGTCCTCTGAATCAGATTCTTCCATTACGCTGTCCTTTATTCCTTTTATTCCCACAGGAAGCGACGGAACAAAACGAACGCTTCGCTCGAGTACGGTGGTTTCGCGGGTGTCGAGCTGGACAGTACGGCACCGACGAAGGAGTCCAAAACGCTCCTGATGAGCAGCCACGAAGCGCTCAGCAGTCTGTACGGTGAGATTTCGACCGTGCGTGACGGTGACCAGACGCACCAGTGCATCCAAACCAACCTGGCCGATGTGATCTGTGGTGGCAATCCGAACGACAAGATCCTCTATCCACGTTCTGCCAGCAAGCAGCGCAGTGCATCCTTCCCGAGCAATGGGAAAACACTCGAACGGCGCCATAGTTTACGCTTCTTTGGTTCGTCCAAGCGACTTCAGCGGTCTGCCTCTACGAGAAGCCTCTCCAAGAACTATGCGCAAACGATCACCAAGGATGGTACGATGGCACCGTTGGCAACACCCGAACAACCAGCGGCACTGGATGCGAGTAAGTATATACCATTGATTCTGTAATGGCACGCTTTAGTGAGGAGCTCTTACTCTATTTCGCCCTGCCAGAAAAACAAGCCTCATCTCAATCACTGCTATCGCGAATCTTCCGACGAAGCACACGCTCGAAGAGCAAGTCAAAGCAGATCGAAACGTATTCGGCCCAGTTCCCGCCACCAGAATGGTTCAACTCGAAGACCACCCATCTACACAGTGTAGGCACGCAGACGACGGACTATTTGGTACGATCATCCACCCTATGGGTTAATGGTTTAAAGATCAAGTGAGCTAATATACACTATTTTCTCGTTTCCTACAGGACTTTCCAATCAAGTCACGCCTGTTAAACTCCACCTTTTACGATAGTTCGGACGTAAGTCAACGGTCCCTATCGCTTCCGAGACGACGGCACCACCGACGAAACCTTTCCAGTGAGTCAACGTTCTTCATCTCGTCCCGCGACTGTTCGCCGGTGCGCCGTGGCAAGAGCCCGGGTTCGTACTACTGCGGTAGTTTGCCCCGTTCGATTCACTCCACACCGGCCAGCTCCGGATACTATAAGGTGTCGCGCAGCAAACAACTCTCGTCCGCCGACAAGCTGCACAGCAGCGACAGTCAGGCAAAGATGGAACACAAAACTAGTCGCAGCCTTGGCATTGCCAGCGGTCCGTCCAGCATCGATAGTGGCAAGATGACGTACGTCACGTCCGGACCGTCCAGCTTCGACAGCGAGAAGCTGTCCTCGACCCGTACCAGCACGCATTCCAGCCTGGAATCGCACGTATCTTCCTCCACCATTACTACAGCCATCCAGCAGCAACAGCAACAGTCGGGCAATTCTAGTTTGTTCATCAGCAACGATACAAAACCACCAACCTCTGGTAGCCCTCAGTCGGGCAGTCCGAGCCGAGGAGCACCGAATGGTACATCGAAACCGATGTCACCCTCAGCACCGGGGACGGTTACGACAGTCATGACAGCGTTAGCATCGACGACCAAAGCCAACAACAGCTACAAGTGCTTCGAGACCACGTTCGGCTACACGAGCACCAATACCGGAGGCGGTGTGAAGGGCAACGCGCAACCAACAAAGCTTGCCGACAGAATGGCCAAAAGTCCGGCACTCGGTACTGGGCTCGGTGGCCTCAGTCTTACCAAACCGATCGATCACCTTACAGCGCTCAGTGAATCTTTGCTGCAGTTCCGGCTAAGCGGAGACTCAACATCCAACTCGGGCTCTGCGGGATCTTCGCCACCTGGCTCAACGACCCACACAATTCCGGTCGTACAGCAGAACGGTACGCCGGAACTCAACAAGTACAACAAAAACAGCACCATGAACAATAGCAAACCGTTCCAACCGATGACATCCGCACCGGTCCAACCACCGGCCAATTTCTTCTACAAAAATGTCCTGAAAAACATACAGCACGACAGCAAGAATATCTGCGGCGATCTGGCAGTGGAGAAGACTTCGCCCACCAGGACCTACGATGAAGGTACGGGTCGGATGGGGCTTCAGAGTAATTTACGCCGTTCAAATTCGGAGATCAAGAAGCTTAACGCGAACCCAAGTCGTGAAGGAAAGCTAGCAGAAGCCGACGATCCGAAGGGTTGCGGTCAGACAATTCCACCACCACAACCGCTCAGCGGCTTGATCGTAATGAAGAAGAGCCTTTCGGTGTCGAGTGAACCGAATCTGTTGGCGAATGGGGACAGTAAGGCGGCACAGATCACGATACTGGTGCAGGAGAACGGTACGAACGGGACCGAGCGAGACAATAGTGGAGATACCGATGGTCGCAAACGCTACTCGCACTACGATGAGCTGGACCGACGATTTAGCTACCAGAATAGTGCGCGCGATGAACCACCGCTAGTGCTGGAAGAGATGTACGAGTTCCCGAGTCTGTCTGATCTGAGCTTCAACTTTACATCGCTGGCGGCACAGAAGATCCTGCAGGGTGACGCCAGCCTGAACAGCATCGATACGCTCGTCGAGCTGAACATTAATCAGGAGAAGCAACAGACACTGATGCGGCTTAAGAACGATGCGCGTCTATTGGCGCAAACGGTTACCCCACCTGCTGAACCAGATGCGACCAAGGTGATGACGGACTTTGGGATGGTTTGAACACACCAACACCCCTCCACACACACACACTCCGACCGCACAACATACACTCTCCTTCACAAACATATACACACACACACATATAAAAAGTGCCAATATCTTAGGAGCTTATTAGTAGAAACATTAGTGGCGGTTAAGTAGTAGGAACAGATTGTACGGCACGAAGGACGTACAATCAACGGAGCATTACCCATGGGAAACTACAACTCGGTGGTGGTGTTTTTGGTTGGCTATATCCTGCCAACATTTGCGCCGCTGCCCCTCCCCAGCAGAACGTCGGATGAACGAAAACGAGCATATGTAATCGTGTAACAATTTTAGAACAAACACTAAGGCGCGAGACGAGTTTTATCTAACCTATGTACAGCAAGCAATACAAAAAAGACGCGTTACAAACAATAATAACATTACTCATACGAACGACTCGAGCCAGGCGACCATGTAATAAGCCGATAATAAAGAACGAAACTTATTATATAGTAATACAAACAGCACAAAATGGACGTTCCGTTTTCATGAAATTTTAGTATCACATATATTCAACTGAATTGTACGTTCAAATTTTTGCGTATCTATGTTTTAGAATCGATTTCTTTTTTTACGCGTAATGTATTAGACGTAATGTATTTCAGACGAGAAAGAAACAATCTGCACAAATTGAAACAATTTTAATTAACAGAAATATACATTAAAACAATAGTTAATTATTATGCAATAATATTCCTTTCTTTTTATTTGCTTGGGGTGGCCCGGTGGTTTATGTGATAAATGGCGTCGGTTCCACTCGACAGACCCAGGTATCAAATCACATGCAAACCGTCCCCTCGTAGCAAGGACCGACTATCCCATTACGTAGTGCAAATAAGTCTGGTAAACCAGAAATGGTAGGTGTGACCTTAGAGGTCGTTAAGCCAGGAAGAAGAAGAAGAAGATTTGCTTGAATTTCGATCTATTAGCTCAAATACTAGTACCGTGTACATCGGGGTCTGCCTGTAAAACTTACTTCTAAGGATGTGATTAGTTAGAATGCTTTTAATTGTGTTTAAACAACACTGTATGCGCATATTACAAGATTTGTTCTTATCGTGGAGTTTCGACACAGGATCAACACCACTTCGTAGCAATGACTAACAACTACGGTAATATTAAATGGCGGCAATGACTTAGTGCCCAATTATTCCCAAAAAGAGTCAGTAGTTCATTATTTCTTCTAACATTATTTCATTCATTATTTCTTGTAACTAATTTTCCAGTTCCTTCCCACTACGATATATCTACCATCTACCACGTCCGCGTCGGAAGTTTCTTGCTCCACCACTGTAACCACCACGAGTTCCGCCGGAATATCCACCCTGGTAATTGGAACCTCTGCCATACGGGCCAGCATTATCTTCGGCACCCGTGTAACGATCATTGGAAGTTGAATTTAACATCGGATTGTTAAAGTATCGGGAGTTTGATCGATTACTACCATACCCATTATTGTTACCATATCCTGATCCAAAGCCCCGGTACCCATCATGTCGGAGGTTAGCAGTGTTTCCTCCTGAAATCGGCACATTCCCTGCCTCATAATCACCATCACCACTATTACCACCACCGCTACTACTATTTCCTATTCTAACGAAACCACTCAATTGGTCGTTACTCGCATCACCATATCGTGGAACCTTTGGTGGATGTGATCGTACGCCCTGCCCAAATGAGCTTCTCACCGGACGATCAATTTCATAATCCCCCGCACTGAACGCACACAGCTCCTTCACCACCTTCAGCATATTCAAATGCTTCTCTGCCAGACAGCTTATGCTGTCCGGATTTTCCGAAATTTGTACCAACAAATCCTGTAGACAGGGCCGTAACGCCAGTATCATGGCGGCATCGTACGGATCCATGTTCAGATTGAGCCAATTATCGATCCGCACCGATCCGTTGCACCATTCGACCTTCTTGCAGCCGAACAGCAGCAGATGGATCGGTGTAACCATGGACATCTGCTTACAGGATACGGCCCGGGTGCGTATCTTTTCACCAAACACAAAGAATGGATACGGAAAGGTGGTTGTCGTATTGCTACAGTTCACCGACGTTTTGTGGATGAGAGCAGCTTTCGATTCCGTCGTCAGGACACGCCGTTTCTCCTTGTGGAAGCACACGTTCGGATACAGCCCAACGCACAACAGTGCCATCGCCATCTCCAGGTCCGGTTCGGGGTTTTCCGGATCGAAACGGAACGGCATCATCGTATCCTGAGGGAAACCCGCTAGCGTAAGGTTCTCCATCAGCTGCTTCTTCGCCTCGGCAATCGTGCGTAACGTCGGCATTTGGAGTCCTTTCCACTCACAGAATCGAAATTCCGCTTCTTCGCTTATGGCGCGCTTTCGGCTCCACATCTGCAGATTACAAGGTTAAGCCATAGTTAGAAATATATACGATGTACTACGGCCTTTTAAACGAATTGGCACAATTCTTATCAGGTACCTCAAATGCCGTCTGCATCGCAACGTAATCCGAGAACGTTTGACCGCTGAGTGCCTTCTGATGGGCCAATAGACGACGCTGCCCCAGCTCCAGCAGGAAAATCTCTGAAAACGTGCCCGAGTATGCGGCCATCGTCGTGATTGTGTCACACAGCCCAAACAGCGTGCTCAGTACCATCATCTTACCGAGTCGCGGTTCAATCGGCAAACGGGCCAGAATACGCCCGAAAGGAGTTAGCTGTTCTGCCTCATCCAAGCATCGCATCTCCTTCAGCAACACTTCCGCCTCGATCACCGCATCGAGCGGTGGTGGTTCGATCGCTTTCGACAGAAACTTACCGATTGCACCCAACCGCAGCAGCTTAATGCTGAGCGCAAGTTCGTGCAATGGTGTACGAAACATTTCTGGCGTCAGGTTTTCCTCCAACTTGGCGAAACGGGCGCGTGAGCATAGCGTAAAGCACATGCCCGGACGGACACGACCCGCACGTCCCTTGCCTGTAACAATTGGCGGGAAAAGTTTGATATTATTTTTTATAAGTTACTTTGTCTGAGGCTTTCCCCCCTGCCATACTTACGCTGCTCGAGGTTTGTCCTGGCGGCCCATACTGTCGCATAGTTGGTCATATTGTTGTGCGAAGTGAACAGCTTCATGCGCGCCTTGCACGTATCGATCACATACACAATATCATCGATCGTGATCGACGTTTCCGCAATGTTGGTCGCCAGTATAACCTTGCGCCTTTGCCCATAATGGTTGAACACCTTCCTCTGGTCCTCACGCGGCAGCTGAGAGTGTAGCGGCAACACGACCAAATTGGGTCGTGTCTGCAACTGTCGCATCAGCGCAAAAATCATGTTCCATCCGGCAAGGAACACCAGCACGGCTCCCGGTCTACCTTGCTGATCGACATAATCCACCAGCGCACTGATTAGCTCGAACGGTGTATCTGACTCCACCATCATGCTCATCGCCTGCTTGGTTTGCGGCGAATATACTGTTTCATCGATTACCTCATTCAGATTTCCACTTTCCTGCACATCCGGTTCGTACTCGGCTCCTCCATCTCCCTCATCATCGCCATCCTTGCCTCGCTTACGCTTTGCCGAACCACCTTCCGGCGGTGTAGGTTTAAAGTTAAGCATTTCGATGCAATCCTCGAGAAACATTTGCTCGACCGGGAACGCTCTACCAGGTACCTCCAGCACGGGACAGTCGCCAAAGTAACGCGAAAACATCGTCGTATCGATGGTAGCCGACATGAGTATTACGCGCAGATCTGGATACGTGTGGACCATATCGCGCAGCACGACCAGTATGAAATCGCTGTTTACGTCACGTTCGTGAATTTCATCCACAATTACGTGCGAAACACCGCGCAGGCCACCTTCCAGCTTGCGCAACAGTACCCCGATTGTGCAGAATAGAATCGAACCGAACGGGCGCGGTAGGACTGAATCAAACCGCACGGAATATCCCACTGCACTGCCCAAATTTTCGCACCGCTCATTAGCGACGCGCTCCGAAACGCTGATCGCACTGATACGTCTAGGCTGCGTAACGCACACGTTGCAGTATGCACCCTGGCCCGAGTTGATGTAATCTTCCAGGATGTACTGTGCAATCTGGGTCGTTTTACCACATCCCGTGTTGCCGCGGATTAGCACCACCGGATGTTCGTTAATCGCTTCCATGATCTTTCGGCGCATCGCCGAAATGGGAAGCTTTTCGCGCGTCATCATACTCATCTGCAGCTCTTGGTTGTCTCTCAGCAAGTTGCGGCTGTCACACAACAAATCTTCACTCAACTTCTCGAGCGTTGCCGTTGCCAGGTAACCCTCGTCAATGTTACATCCCAACCAAGGGTTCCAGTTCGGTTGCGGTGGTGACCAGGAGATAACCGAAGCCGGTTGCTGTAGGTTCGTCGATTGCGGCTTAAAATGTACATCGTCCGAGGGGTGCATCAAGCTGACGGCGTCCTTCGTGCCGGTGTTTGAAGTATTCACCTTCACCGGTTGAATTTCTAACTCCATTAAACATTCGTGCACGCGTTTAGCAAGCTGGTGCGAAATTTTCACCGGATAGGCCGCTATCTGTTCTGATGTCCTGCAATACACAATTGTGCGACATTTTGGTACAGTCTTGGTAAACGTTTTCATATCCCTTTTCGCTTACTTACGTTGCACTCTTGAGCGATCCCGTATACGCCTCAATCACACCCAAATGGTACAGCTGTCGTATAAGCGACAATGCGCAAGATTTGCTCGCCGAATGTTTGTTCGATCCGGATTCGCGCCCCGTTATTGAACGGTTCAATTCCTTCACGTAAACGGTCATTTCCGCTATGAAGCTCCTGCACCGAAAGTACGCAAATGTTTAGATAAAAAGGTTCTTTTGGTTCTGATGAAGATGCCCATTAACTTTTGTACCCAATCTAGTAGGTACACTGGTTGCAAATAGTTAGCTTACTGATCTTGCGACTTACCGTCTGTGGGTTCAGTTCCATTGAAAGCCTGTAGGGTACATTTTCAAATCATCTCATAATGCAGCACTGTTGGTAGGGCTGTAGCTTTCACGTACTCGGACACACTTTGACTTATCGCGAACAGAAAGGAAAGGAATTGCATATCGATCAATAATGCCAATAAACGCGCTACACTCTTGAGGTGATTATTTGCAAAATCTATCCATAACGCATGCAGAATCTATTTTGCAAATGATAACTTCCATACTATATGCATATCGATTGCTTATTCCCTTCCTTCCTCGGTGTATGTTTGGCGATGATTCGAAACTATACCCTCGGGCTAGCGGTTACTGTACATCATGGAACGCATACACTCGGAAGCTCATTTCTACCAACTTTTCGATGGTTAAAACTAGTAGAAATGAGTT
Source organism: Anopheles funestus (assembly GCF_943734845.2). NCBI lineage: Eukaryota > Metazoa > Arthropoda > Insecta > Diptera > Culicidae > Anopheles > Anopheles funestus. The sequence continues at coordinate 36,198,413 of NC_064599.1, forward strand.
TCGTGTTTTGTTTGTAAACCAACGTCTAAAACTAACATACTCACTTGGCATGATCCGGTCCGATGGAGGTATACTTAAACTCTGCCTTAATTTTGTGATGCTGCATCCATTGGTTAAGCTTCGATTTTGCATTCTCAATCGTCCAATTGCCATGAATCGAAGCGTTCACATCTAGAGATTCGGCCGATTCCATGTTGTCCTGTTCTCGCTTGATATCTTCCTTTGATGGCACGTACGGCCGGTACGCATGGCCCAAATCCTGCGGGACGAACCCTTTCATGAATATATTTCCTGGCCCATGTTGTGCTCTCGCCATCGAAGGACCTGCGGCCTGTGCGCTTGGCGCATCCGGTTTATCAATCTCTGACGGTACGCCGACAGTGTCCTGCGGAACCGCATCCTCCGCAATTCGTCCGATCCGAACCAAATAGCTGACGAAGTCTTGCGATGCATTCTTTTCCGAATCCTTCTTGTTGGTAGAATTACCGACACCAATGTAGTCGATACCGGCGATCCGCACCTCGCACAGGAAACGTTGCCGATGCTTCAGCCCGGTTGGCCGGACCGCGTACACGGGCTCGCACCCATTTTTTTGACACCAGCTTATCAGAAACGATTTCTTATCCATGTTACCGGCAAAGAAACTGGGTTATGAAATGGATTTCCAAAACTATAAACAATCTTTACAACACCTCAATGTGTGCTATGATTTTCTTCAACTCCAAAAGGGTAGATCAAGAATTTGATGCGTAGAATTTTTCACTTTGCCGCAGAAACGATGATTGTTTACAAGCGAAAATTATCACTCACAATGTGCTTCACCTCATCCAGCAGTACTAAGTGCATCCAGTATAAACGCACCAAAATATCCTAAATTTTTGCTGATTTTTTCAAATAAACATGGTCATTTTTACGCTTATTGTTTGATAAGAACGCTATTTCGGAAACTTCGGAAGTCATTTTCAAATTCTTGGAGCATTTATTTTTCAATTTATTTCATTCTTTATTGAGAATTCAATCAATTGAAGATAGTTGTATAACAGTTGGGATACTTGGTACGACACATTTTTGTATATTATGTTCCTATTTCTTTTAATTTTTGTTTCTTTTTTGGTTTACAATTTAACGTAGTTTATTGGCCCAAGTACAAGAAAATACATATTTTTTAATAAATTTGATTAAAAAACTTTCATAAAAAATCGTCCACGTGATGTCACTGCGTGCTGTCAAGTGTTTGTTGTTTGTTGCTTCATTCGTAAACAACGCAAGTCGGAAATCATTCAAGGCAGTGCGTGAGGCAAAACATTATTTTACAGCTTATTTTAATTTAGTCATTACATTACTTGCGTAACCGAAATGTCTAAACGAAATGTAGCTTTCATCAAACCAGAAGAGCCCAATTTTCTAAAAAGAATGAAAGAACAAATCGGGTATCGAGAAGGACCATCTATAGACGATAAGGTAAGCATCGCGTATCCAGCTAATAGTTTTATCGCGGTTTATCAAGCATTATCACGTTTCGTTTCTCATAGCGTGAAGCAATAGAAAACTACGACGATTCGGATGATGAGGAACATGAAGACGAAAAACCACAAGTGGTTGTAATCAAGGAAGGGGACTTAACAGAAGCAGAAGCTGAGCAGGCATTCAAAGGTATGTTTAAATGTTTTTGCTGAGTACATTTTCTTTTCATGCTCCTGTTCGCTTTTAGAGGAGAGCGAAAAACCAGCAGATCTCAATCAAAAAGTTGTTTTTAAATCAAGAAAGTCCAAGTCCGAGAAAAATGAAGAAAAGCCGAAACAAAAATCAGAAGATAAAAAATCAAAAAAGGCCAAACAAAAGCAAGAAATGAGTAAACTGTCCTTCAACGATGAAGACGAGGAAGAGTACTAGCAGTAACATTTATTGTTCCAGTAAGAAGTGGCTTTAATAACCAAAATAAATTGGAAAAAAAAGTTCAGTTACGTTTTATCACCTGCTGTCTATCTTCGGCTTGGGAATAACGCCGCGAAAATCTTACTTCGTACCACTCTTTATCTTTTTTTTATTATCTTCTATTATCATCTTTTCTCTATTATGCTAACGCTTTCACACGAAAAAGAGTTGTCTTATTTTCCATTTTGTTATTTCGCTTCGTTCGGTGCAGGATTTAATTTACAAAAACCCCATTGAAACGATTTAATCTTTCAATGAACATAATTTCAATTCAACAATTTGATTTGTTCAATTTCCAGAATTCTCACTGCATGAATAAAAACGTTTTGTTTTTTATTTGTTCAGATGTTTAGTACAGCTGTACTAAAAACTGTAATTCCAACCTACCACTATAAACTGCTGCAGGGAAAAGTCAAACCATCCCAGAGCTGTGGTGTTTGTGGGGTTCCACACTTCGGACAAATACCACGGACTTTTAATTCGATAGGAACCGACCGTCAGAGCAGGCACGTTTTTGTGACGTCCCATCTCTGCGTGTGTTCATGTTGTTCCAACAGTGAAAACGAGAAGAAAACGTGCATTGATATCGTCGGTGAAGCAGAAAAGGTGTGTAAGTAGCGAATGCGGCTGTAATTTTGTGTGTACCCAAACATAGTGAACCATTCATATAATCGAGCGTGACCGTGTCATAAGCAGCACTCCTACCATGCCGGTACGAAGTGCCCGTAAGTTTCAAAAATAAGGAAGAAATGTTTGGCCAGTGTTTCCCTCGTTGGTAAAGAATGGTTTTCTTTTAAATCGTTGATTCGAATAAGTTAAAGAAAGCGTGCGCTCCCGTATAGTGCCGTGTATATGTATGCGTATGTGTGTATGTGTTTGCATGATTCGCAAAAAATAAAGGAACAGAATGGTCCGCTCGTTTGCAGTTCCTGTACCGTTGGCTCCCCTACATACTGCATCCCTTCCTCTAAAGTGGGTTAGTTCGTTTCACTATAGCCAATATGTAATATGAAAAAGAAAACCCAACGCAATGTAGAAATGGCGGCGGTGTGTGTGTTGTGTGTGTGTGTATAATTGGTGTGTGCACCAACCATTTCAACAAGGGATGGGGAGGTCGGAAAAAATATGAGAGCAGGACGGTGAACACCAAACGTCACGCTTTCTATCGTTGAAAGAAAGAGCAACCGAATCGCTTGTGCCGCTGTGCATGTGTGCCAATGGTGTGTTTGTGTGCGGTGTCTAATGAGATGTTGAATGCGGTGTACTGAAGCTTGTGAAGAAGGGAAAACGCGCTAGATCAAAGTATGCGCTTGTGTTTGTGTGCACAGAAAGCCAAACCAACGCCGCATGTAGTGTGCGTGAGTGAACGGCTCGGAGTTTGTATTTTTTGTGTGTTATTTTCCCCATTGCTTTTGGCTCGGCTACGGTTTCGTTCGATGGGTTTAGTGAAGGGGGTGTCCAACGGGAGTCGTACGGTGAAAATTGTGTGTGCAAGGAAACGAAGGGGTAGAGCGCAAATATTTTCCGACCAAATCCAATATGGCGTCCGTGTAAGGTAACATTCATGATCATCTTCGGAAGAGCAAAGGAGGATGAGGAAATGAAGGAAAATAAACTCGTTTCCGGTAAAACAGATTCGATTCCAGCGTTTAAAGATAGTCTACACATCTCATGTGCGACTGGTGAACACATGTTGTACAGTGTTTGTTAAAACATGTTGTCCTGCGAGTGATCGAAAAAAGAGCGCATTATGACATTGGCGGTGTAATGTGAAGTAGTGAGATAATTAAAAAAATCAGCTGCAACATAAAAGCAGACCCGCATACCCGATCCCGAGTATCAAACGGGTATGCAGCTTTGAAAACAAATGAAAACTTGTGTGCGTTAGACCGGTTGCCGCGTTTAGTGACAGCATCGCGGTGCGCGCGTTCGTGTCAGTGCATTGTTGGCAAAAATCGCCATGTATAGGAGAGAGCGAGAGTGCTTTGGCTAAAAAACAAACACCGTCAAAGAGTGCGGGAAGAGATGATGTACACGCAGCAATAGTAGGCGCGCGTACAGTTTGTTTACGAGCGATATCTTCCATCAACAAGAGTTTTTATGTTGTGTGTGGTGGTCCATTGCGGACCGTAGCATCGTGTGCGTGTACAGTCGCGTCTGGCAAGCGGTAAACTAAAAAAAACACGCTAAGAGAGTTTTCATTCAAATGTGTCCCTCTCGTTTACACCGATTCCGGCACACGTACTTCCATCTCTTCCAGCGGTGTGCACAACGACCCCTTTTGCGCGTGGACAGGCGGGAGTTGAATGACGTTTCTTCGGTTTGCTAAGCACGGAAGTGATGATCCCAGTCAGCTGGGAAGCAGCTTCAGCTGGTGCGATGGTTTCGACCGAAATATATTAATCACTGCAACTGTGCAAATATAATCCTGTTTCATACTGTACCATGTAGCAACGTAGATTTATGTACAACGGTTAAACTCACCCATTTACAGATATTTTTTCTCTATTGTTCTTTCGGCCTACTCAACGCAGTTTCAAACAATATCTTCAGCATCTGTGCGCCTTGCTGCACTCAACAACAAAATTGTGATATTTGCTAAACTGAGCAAAAGATTGCAGCAAACCCGAACGACCAAGTGAGTATAGGTTTATTTGGTTTATTATAAATTTATTTGGTTTTTTTTTGTCTTCAAACGCTTATGTAATCGGAAAATCATTCTCATCCGTCCAGCCTAACGAAGTCGTACGGAGTGTTCTATGAAGTTTGGAATAATTTAGTCAAACACGACTGTAATATTAATGCGCTGCTAAATGGTGCGGTACCAACCTATCTCACACGTCAGGTCCGATACTAAATTCCATCCGGATCGTTCCTCGGTTACAAGGACTTTATACTGTTGGATATCAAAGCAATCCACGGAATCCACATGCATGATTTATTGTTACATTTTCCTTAAATCAAGTAGTCATTATTGAGATGGGAAATAGCTATAAAAGAAGGGAGTATTTCATGTAGGAATCAGTTTTAATTGTTAACTCGAAGAAGTGTGTTTAATAAACGATTTGTCTGTACAACCAGACATAACAATTTGGCGACGAGGATGGGATTCGAACCCATGCATGCAAAGCCAATCATAATATAACATCTACCCGGCTGCGTGGTGAAATGAAATATGCTGCACACGATTGCAACATATTCGATGCATGTTGGTTTTTGTGCAATGTTTAACATCCATACCCATAGCAATGGGTATCAAATCCCATCCGGGCCGTCCCTCCGTACCTAGGACAGACAATCATGCTACGTGGTAAAAATAAGTCTAGTAAGCAAGAAATGTTCGGGATGACCGTAGAGGTTGTTAAGCCAAGAAGAAGAAGAAGAAGAAGAAGAAGTTAACAACATAGATATGGCTTGGTATGTGAATTATGAACATGAATTTGCAATTATGATTTATGAACATGAATTTGCAAGTACAGTAGAACGTCGATTATCCGGGGGCGGATTAACCGTGCGCCGAAAATTGACAGCTGTTCAACCGTGGTAAACAACACTTGTACTAATGTCTGGTTGGTTAAAATTATTAAAATCGTCACCAAACGATTTTATTTCACGTTGTAAACTTTAATTGTTATTTCATAATAATTTGCTTGATCCCGGATTATTTTTAGCTCCAAAAGGACTACCATAGTATAGTATATAGATACTATATACGCTTTATCTGGATATATAAATGTCCTTGATATTTACGGGACTATTATCCGTGGAAATCGATTAACCGGTATCACTCCGGTCCGGAGCACTCCGGATAATCGACGTTCTACTGTATTGGTTTTGCATATAAAAGGAATTTTGTTGAGGCGTTTTGGACTCTGGCAGAAGTGATCGAGGGGTAGGGGAGAGGAGGAGTTGGATCGAGTCCTGCAAAATTTACTTTTTATCCATGAATAGTCGGACTAGATCGGACTCATCTAGACCCATCCGGATTCATCCGGAATCGATCGGACCCATTCGGAGTCGACCGGACTCGCCGGAGTCAATTTTGGTTTGTAGTCGGAGTCGGAATCAATTTTTTATACGCGGAGTCGGAGTGGATCCAAGATTCCACTCCGTATTACCGATCACCACTACAAGCACACGATTACCTTATTATTTTCAAGCGCATTTAAGTCTCCAGGCTAAGCAGCCTTAGTTACGCAAGGTGAAAGACGCCGCATAACCCATACTGCTCAAACAAGAATTGTGGATTCTTTTTTAGGCTAATTTCGTTCCAGTTTAGAAGCATTAATGCGTGTCTACTTAAAGCAGATCTCATTTTATAGACTTGTTCAAAATGAAAAGTGAATTCTAATACAGTGAATGGGGAAAAATGTATATCCGGCAATTTCTCTTTACTCCATATGATTACAGCGTCAATGATAATGAAGTGGTTTCAAGATCATCGAGAAACAAATGATCTATATCTACTTCGACTATAGAATAGATTGTATCTATTCTGGTAATTCCCGGCACAGAAGACTGTGAGAGAATATATCCAACAGTCCCGTATGTATGCATGTAAATGTAAATTTTCCAATGACTCACCCCTTTCAAGTTTTTTCGAATGTTCGTATGTGGATTTCGCTTATTAAGGTGTCGGTCGAAGGTGAAACTCGGAAGGGAGGTCATTTGACACAGACCCATAATGTCCCAACTCCAGCCCATAATCAGGTCCACACCGATCCGCTTCCTTTTCGAATTTCATGAACGAATAATGTTTTTTTTCTTATCGTTTTCCTCAACGTTTTTCTTTCCGGATAGCCATTTTTCCTGTTGTGTGCAGCAATTCACAACAATTCCTGAAAGAAGTGTAAAGAAGAAAAATCTGCTCGATTTTTTTTTTGGCAGGAAAAGCTTTTGTCTTCTTTGTGTTTGTGCCTTCCTAATGGATCGACATCTTCCACCCACCCGGGTCCCTTAATACGCTCGGCGACAATTCACCGCGCCCAAGATCTCCTCCATCGTCGCACTGCCCACTGCACACTGCTTTCCTCCTGTGCTTGGTCATGTTCGGGGACTCGTCAGCCACCACGGTTCCCCTTTCCTCTTCTCCTTGCTGCATTGCGTACGTCCCGGGACCATTCCGATATGTTGTGCGATCGCTACGTCATCTTCTCTCGCTCATTCTATTGGTTGGTCTTTCCCTTCGCCTACACCCTCCCCCAATTCCTTGCCGTGCGTTTCCGTGCGTTTGCTATCACACCGCATACCACCAGCCCGCGTATTACTCCCGTTCCGGCCTAGTACCGTGCGCGCCTTCTCTTTGCCAAGTGTTTTCTTCGTTTTTCTGTGACGTTCCACAGCACGCACACACACACACACACAAACGAGCACGTAAACTGGCACACGCGGGTTCTGCGCACACACCAGCAGCGGACAGCAGTATTTAGAAATCAGCAAAAAGAAGGCACAGTCGTATTTTCTAACTATCCATCTCGACTTACTAGACGCACAGAGCAGGGATAAAATAACAACTACGAAAAGTGTGCCCTGCTTGGGTTTTGAGCTTAGACGTTTAGGGCGGTAAGTTAGCCTAGGCTTGCTTTCGGTGGAAAGGAGTGCCATAAGGTGCACATTGGTGCGCCAGACGAAGCGGATGATGTTAAGAGTACGGAAGGGAGGAATCAAAATTACAGTCATGCACACGCACACATACGAAGGTCGCAAACATCGCATTTCGTACAATACACACACACATACACAACTTGCACACCACATACCTCATCATCCTCTGGCATCACCACCGCGTCTTGCTCTTCTACACCTTGCAATGTTTCGCAGTACACACACACACACACACACACGCACACAGTATGATCTATGCCGTATGGTTGTTTAGTGTTAGTATGTGTTAGTGCGAACACATGTATGTAGTCATATTAAAAAAAACTATATCTCCCCACAATTTTCCTTTGAATTAATTCGGGGAGAGTCTTCGTTTTAATCCCTAACCCTAAAAATGTGCACAACCCTGAAGGTCTTCTGTAGGTTGCCGGCACTCGAGCTCGAATTCGCCAGGATAATTTAAAACAACAAGTTAAAGGCAACTTCATTAATGAGCCTCATTGCGTTTTATTGTCCGTTGATAGAAGAAAAAAGCGATAATGATTACGCGAGCTGCAAGAAGTAACCCTTTTTGCGACTGGAAGATACTATTGTATAAATTTAGGATATGATAGTGTCGACAGATAGAGGATACTAACCGATACCTTATTCTAGAGCACTTCTTTTTGTACTTCACAGCCTGCTACCTGTGAGAACAGACATCCATGGCCTGCTCTAATGTTTAACAATGACGGCTGCGTCGCCATGATGGTGTTGCTAATGATGATGATGATGATGATGGATCGAATCACATTGTGCGTTTATATGTCTTATGTTGGGATGCTGATATCTTCAACAAAGGCTTTGCAACGATATTTCGATGAAATATCATAATTCAATCTTTTATTACTCCTGTTATCAGCCAAGTACTTGGTTTATCATTGCAAAACATTTGTTAAATGCATTCGTACTTACTTTCCTCATGATTCGGGTTGCTCGTTGAACGGTAATTTAATTTCAATTTATGAACCTATTTTCTGCAGCAGATGTTGTGAAAGATATTTGCAACCATGACCTTTCTAAATACTTCGCTAGCACAATAGTGATTGTTGAAGTTGAAGTTGCCCCAATACCCAATAGATGCGAAACAGTATATGTGGTGATGGTTAGATTAAATCAACGGTTCCATTTTTGTTGCTTCATGTTTCAACCAAATTGTTTGACGATCATCGTTTTTATCCTTTTGTCGCTAAAAGACTCTGCCGTCTTTTATCCTTTCCCCCTGAATCAATTCCACAAGGACCTTTCGGACAGCAAAACCCAGCCTCCACTGTTGGAGCTCAACTTCTCCCGGGATTGATTGTGTGTTCCTTTTCCCCCAAACCTCCACCTTTCTCTCCTTTCCCCCTTCCGCATCGTTTTCCCTCCTTCCTTTCTTTGTCTTACTTTCTTCTTCCACTTGCTGCTGGGAAGCAGAAAAACTCCCCTTAAACTGTTCCCCGCCAATCCACCTGGCACACACCATTGCACATTCTACCTTCCCCCCTTTTTTGGATGCTATCAACCCACGGTTTGTGGCACGCACCGTGCGCGCCATTTTTTCTTAGCACACGGTTCCTGCGTGTCCGTTCCCTTTCCCCTCACATGATCAGCTACCCTTCGCCCCATACAGCTACTACACTGCCTCGTCCTGTGCTTCTATCCCCTTGTCAGCTACTACCCTGCGTCCACTCTTCCACTACCATCTACACCTTCCTCCGACCTTCTATTCTTGCGTTGCGTCTCCATGGCAGTATCCCAAAAAACATCGGAGCTGAGCGAAAGAGAGCTCGAAAGGAGTTCGTTTTCTCCCTCAGTCTTATCCTCCTGTTGTTCCTCTTCCCTTCTTCCTGGTGCCTATGTTTGTCCATCGTAAGGTCTATTTTTTTTCGTTCTCCTTTTTGTCCCGTCTCACTCCGGCACGTTTAATGTCGACCAATTTCCCTCCCATCCAATGCTGTTTCCTCTCTCATTCATTTTGCCGGTAGTGGTTCTCTCTGTAGCACAAACTGGACTCTCTTATTTGCTCTCGCTCTCTCTATATTACCACGCGCGTTGCGTTGTTTCCTATCTTTTTGGTATACCTTCGTCATTCTCTTGTTTCCACCCTGTTTCCATTCCCCTCTTCCAGTCCCTTTCTCCTTCTGCTTCCCTTGTTCCTCTTCACACGATTCGCATCTACCATCCGCCCCCCTTTCGCCGCTTCCATCTACTATTCCGTTCCTCGCGCACGCGGTTTCTTCTCAAACCGCGTCTCCCGGCCGTTTCATCCTTCCTTCTGTCCGCGCCACCCCACACTTCATCGTATCGTCGCGCCGTTGCACCTCCTGCGTTGCACCGCTACTTTCGCCTTCCGCTCCTGATCATCATTTCCATCGATCCTCAAACCCGGCTTCCTCTGCACTGTCCCATCCCCCCCGCATCACAACCCCCTTTCCCTTACTGCTTGCCCTATTGTGCTCTGCTACAGTCCCTTCTCCCATAGCCTACTACTGTTTTCCTTTGGTTGGGAAAGAAGTTTGCACACACACACACACACACACGGTCCTCCGAGCAATGTTTTCTTCTTTTTCTTGCTTTTGCCTTGGCACTGTTGTGTATGGCATGCGCTCTGTACTTGCACACGTACACCGAGACACACATACAAACCGCCCAAAATTGGTATATTTGATCATGGTTGTAGTTGTGCGGCGCTATTCGCACTGTTTTGTATTTTTTTTCTTCCACGAGTCTCGCTGCTTTTCAGTTGTTACTAATGATATTATTGTTATTGTTACTATTATTTTCGTAATTCATCTCTATGCTGTTGTTTTTTTTTCTAAAGCTGCGCTTGAGTAGTGTTGGTGTATTTGGTATGCTTTTATATCCGTGTATGTGTGTGTGTGTGTTTGCATGCGGGAGTTCTTTCAAAAGGGAACATATGAGGACTGGAGGTAGAAGTGGAGAACAGGACAGGAAGGTTCAAGTCCCAGTATCACGATTATGTTGAGTGTCCAAAATTTGAACGTTTCAGGGGCGAGACTATTTTCACCCCAAAATGCCACAAGAGGAGGCAATCCATTGCAATCGGTCCCGAGGACCAACAGTGACTGGCGGGATGAGGATGGCAATGAAAGTTTGCGGTGCCGTGAGATTGTGTAGCGCCATTTTTGTTTTTTTCCACAGCTGTTTTTGCTTTGGTCCTTTCATTTGCACATTTTGATTTTGGGCTCCCATCTCAGCTCATGTTCGGCTATTATGATTTGATCCAATGAAAATGTTTTGCATAAGTTTGCATCATGCTTTGTACAGAGTATTGAATATATGTACGAATTATGCACTTCCAACTTCATCCTTTAAAGATAAATGAAGTTATTTCGCTTCCATAGTTAGTCTTTATTCTACACTAATTATTCCAAACGAGCTAGGGCAGCATTGTATGCTGGTATGCCTCCCGCATGTGATCCATTACATCACGGTGATAACAAGATCGTAACGTTTTGGGAGCGCAGCACAGCAGGCTACGACTGCTCAAGCGCCATCCGTACAGTAGCGCCACCTAGCGGAAGTGCTGTAACGTTAATTGGTTTCATTGGCCTGAACAAGATAAAACCCAAATAGCTCAATTCGGATCGAAAGCCACCTTTAGAGATAGAAAAATGTAAATAGTTGGCGCAAAATGCAATTCATAGATGCATCTTTTGTGACGTAAAACGCAGCACCAAGAACACCTTTGACAGCCGACCAGATCTTTTACCACAAAGGTGCATACTACAGTAATGTTAATACAGCAACGACGGGTAGGAGGGAACCCCTGGTTTTCGTTGTACACCGTCATCACACACAATGAAACCAAGCCGATCCAACGCCACCATACTACCATGCACGGTGTGTTGCGTCACCGTGCATGGGGCCGCATGGTTGGCGGTGGTGGCGGCCATGTTGGTTTTTTCCTTACTGCAGAGTACGCACGAGAGACGTCTTCGTCTCGCTCCGGGCGGAAAACACATTTTTGTGTTAATTTGGAAAAAAGTAATTAAAATGATTTAAGATAATGTTTTCAAGTACAAGATACTACTGAGGATCACGTGCTTTTATATAATCCCTTACAGGGGTTGTAATGTGCAGCGACCCCAGTGGCATATGCTTGATAATTTAAGATACAAGCATTCAGATTCTGTTCTAATAAACACATTTCTAAATATCGCACTGAACTCACAATGAAAATTCAAACAAAATGACCCAAAGGGGACACTAAGCCATTCAATAAATAACAGTAAATGAAACAACTTGCTTGACGAACTTGAAATTCGTGCAAACGAGCTGAACTGTCAAATATGGAAAATCCAGGCATACTAGATATGGTGGACCAAATGCTGACTTTCCATGCTTCGTGGTCAGCTGCAACGAACAGGCAGGCCACAATCGGCAGAAGGTGTTGATCAACCGACAAAATCATCAATTGCAATTATTGCACCGTACGCGATAGGATTCTTTGTTTTCTGAAGAAAGGGGTAAGAAAAGCGGTAGGGTGAGGATGGCGCCCCAATACCTTCCCCTCTGTCCCCAACCGTTTGGCGCACGTTGGTTTTTTGACTGTCAGGTAAAGAGGGCAAAGATGGCAGGGTAATAAAATAGGGTTAGTATACTGTTATACCCCCAGCGGCTGTTGTATGTGTGTGCATACTTTGCGCATTTACGCCGAACGTTTTAATATGTGCGTGTCGCGTGTATGCGTCTACACCGAGTGCAGTAGTTTTCCGAGAAAAACCCAATGCACTTAGGACAAGGGAGGAATTTTCATCATTTTCCTTGTTTGTTAGTGTTTGGTCGGAAATATCATATAATTATTGACGAAAGACGGAAGAAAATGGGGGTATGAGTAAAGGTAGAATTTATTATTCGTGAATGCACCACACACGCAAACACATATGTATGTAAAATCCTTTTTACCAGATTTAAATTAATGTATTTCTCTAAGTGATAGTGCATGCATTTAATTTCTACTTGTTTGAAATTGTAAGATCCCCTTCACAATTTGTATGTTCTACTTTGAGCAATCTTATGATCTTCAGAAAGTTCTTAAGGAATTCGATAGTGATGATATTCTAAAACTGTTCCAGAACATGACATGTACATGAACAATACAAATCATTTCGAGAAGGTGATGGTCCGGCCTAAGGGAATATTGCTAGGAAATTAAAGCCAGATTATTGATCAGCTTGTTGTGAATTATTTTATTCGCTAAAGACTTAAAACTTACGTAAATTCTTAAATTGGTAAAAGATTTCTAGCACTTGAAATGAAGATCAAATAAATTAAGATAAATAAACTCATCGTAAGAGCAAAAAGTCTGTTCAAAACATTTAACAGTGAGAATGATTTTTGGCCGTTTACTGTATTATACAGAATTTTTAAACTAATTTTTCGCCAATGAACAATTTTACAAACCTTAATTTTTAAATCTTAAATAACAAAAAGATTAAAAAAAGTTGTTATACATTTTAAAAATGAACTTAAGGGACGACTTTATGTATGTACCTTCTAAAGATTGATTTACTTTGTACCGAAACGTACAAATTTCGAACACAATCGGTTGATTTTGCCTGGTTGATAACCTTGGTAGATGTATGTTAATTCTTGATAGCGATCTTGGGTAATCAATTTCGCTTTTTAACCACTTTGCTATGAAGAAAACTATTTTCCAGGGGTCCTGACGTACGCATTAAAAAAGCATCAAACTTCTGTGATTTTTCATGCGATTGCTCTACCTGCTGGTTGGTATTTGCGGCTGTTGTGGCCAAAACAGTGATTGAACTTCGATTTATAGATTGTTCAAATCGGCTGGTCCATCCGGATCGCGAATACATATTTCTACAAGATTATGGCACTTCAGGAAATGAGAGAATCAGAAGCGACCGGAGGAATCAACTGAAAAGGAAACGAAAGATTGATGGCAATATGAGCACTTCTTTGGTAAGATAGCTGTTCCGAATGGATCGAAAGGGACGGTGTAACCGACTAAACATGCGAAAGTGTCAATCCCTGGCAGTGTTGAAAAACTACCTGATGGTTCGATCAAAAAGACGACTAATTAACTGGAAAAGAGGCTTAAAAATATCTTTTGGATGCATATGACTAAAAATGGTTTTAAATCCCTAATGAATAAAATGCAACTTTGTTCGTTTAAATTTAAATTTTTTACAATCCACTTGAAAAAAGTCGCTTTTTTAATGCATACGTTAGCAAAAGGGTAGCGGGGTTTTAAACACGCGATGGGATGGGAATACCTAATGCGTTGTACGATGAGTTGTTGGTATTTTGCGTACAGAACACGTGTGAAAACTGTTCACTTTTCCGCAAATGGCGAGGACCAATTAGGTCGATCTTATTGGTAATGCACCTGTTTCAAGTTCAATACTTCCAAAAGCACTTTATCCAATTACTCAACACCAATAGTTTATTTTTCATGTTGGGCTATTGCCAAACATCGTATTAAATTATGAAATGCATGGTTGAGGCTTTTTTTGATTGCGTATTTTACAGATATTTGTTTACACAGTTTCTATGCCATTTCTTCGATCCTGTATGTGGCCAAATGAGATGTGAAGAATTTAGATTACATTTCATCCTTATATTGTTCTTCCTGAATTGAATTAGAGCTAAGGTAGCTGAATTAAATATAAATATGTAACTTGATCATGCCAACAAACATTACTTGGTGATTTATCGTTACAAAAGAAATCACTATTTTTTGTAGCTTTCATCAAAAGAGCGAGCGTTAACGTGTTACAGATTGGTTTTTTTAAGTTAAGCCGGTCGTTTCTCGCACAGTGCTCGCCTCAGTCCCATTAATTTACTTCGGTAGCGTTCTCTAGTGACAGTTCCATCCAGTTGTAACTCGTAGTAGCTTATACCGATCGGGTCCCACCAATGTATTGTCTTTGAACGATTTTACCATTTGTTGACGAAGACTCTAGGCAACATCGAAATCGTCGATTTTAAAGCGACGAAACTACTCTTGACACATGTTATTTAGAGAAACAGCTCGGTTCACAATTACCACGTTTTTACCATGCTTTTAAACCAAAAGTATTACTCCGCAAAGTATCCTCAGATGATGATAACTGGTTCCGAAATAATACCATTTTGATTCACAAAACAAAGTATGATACAATTAATCAAATAGCTAATGTGTTAATGCAGTTTGTTAGCTTATGCTCCCCACTTTGATTTATGATGTTTTGGGCCTAATATTTTTAGAATATTAGGCACAAATTGTGCCTAATATTTTTAGAAGTTATACACGCAATTTTAATGTTTAAAACAATCTGAAACGTAGCCAAAAATCTTTAATGTGATTTTAATTTAACCGGCCGCATTTCATTATTAAAAAACATCCAAGAAAGTACGAAAAAAAATTACATTTTCCCAATTTTCACTTTCTGTTTGAACTTTTCCTATGTCCGTGTGCGGGTCTGTTTCTCTTGCATTCGTTCATCTTAAAATTAAATAACGAAATAGAGGATACTAGATCGATTATCGTTCGTGTGTTGTACTTGTGCCGCCATCATCCTTCCAAATACCCCTTCATCCCTTTAGTTACGGGGGCACGAATCCCCGGCCGCTTCCGATCCCTCCGATCGTACGAAGAGATGAGATTAGGAAGAACCGGCCACCGTCACCTGCTCACGAATCACAATCCGATTTGTTTTGGGATGAAACCAACAGCAGCAGTCACGGGCCTCACGGATAGATACTGTCGTGCCAGAAGAAGAGCTTGTGTGGGGTGTGGGGTAAGACAGAGGAAGGGCCATTCTGCAACACACTAACACTAGCAACTGAACCTGTGCACAGAACCAGCGCGCACACACACACACGCATCGTTTCAAAATCAATTCAGCCAACCTTCCCCTTCCTCCTCCCGGTACACTTACCTTCCTCGTGACTTCCTTCAACCCATCGGAGACAGTAAGCAGCAAAGGGAAAAGGGGGTCCATTCAACCCCTCGCTCACCACCCACCCGTTCGGTGTATTTGCCACCCTGCCCGCCCTGCCCGCCAGAGGTCCATAGGCACACTAACAGCTCCACCTCACCCTTCCTCCCTCACGCCCTCATAGTGTATGTGTGCTTCGTCAACATTTTACTTGTTCGGTCTTTCGTACTCTCGCTCGCTCTCTCCCTCTCTCTCTCTTTCTCTCACAAAGTGTTTTAGTCTCTCGATAACACTGACTGACTCACCCTCCTCCGTCTGCTTTGCCCGTTCCGCTGGCTTCAGTGACTTGGTACTTCTGTACTTCTAGTTCCTGCGCCATCGTCTTCGTTTGTTTCTGACCACCCCACCTTGGTACCTGTTCCGTCGTCTGTCCACCCAGCTCACTCCAGTCCGGGAGCATTTATATTGGTTCTGGCAGATCCACAAAAACAAGGCCCATTTTGCGGGGTATGTCTTTTTTTTGTTTTGTTTTCGAGGGAGGTTTATGCTGTGCACAAGGGATCAAGCGGGGGGATGTGGATGGTAGGAAGAAAGGAGGGAAGGTGACACGACTCGGAATGACGTATTTCTGGGTGTATGTGTGCTTGTGTGAACATGGTTTCATAGACAAGGCGAGGGTTGAACGAAGGTAAGCGAGGAGCGGTGGGTTCGAGGGTATTTTCTGTGCGTGTGAATATCTCGCATCAAGCGTTCGTTCTGTATGTGTGTTTGTGTAGGATGATGTTTTTGGTAGATTTTGAATTTTCTAGAAGGAAATCCTTCCATAGCTCCCCTGAACAAGGTGTAGTAGTAGGCAGGTAAGAAGAAGAAGGGCTTTGTGCCGCAAAGGACACACCGATTTTGAGGATTTTCAAAAGCGCTGGTTTAATTTACAATAAATAATCATTGAGCAAAGAAACTCTTGCTCATACTTATACATTATCAACACCTTTATCAACCGATAAAAATTCTCACGAATAGACCTCAAAACATGATTGAGATATTGGAAACAGTTTTGAGAGAAGAGCTACGAACAAAAAGCTTATCCATCGAATTGTAAATGTTGGAGTTCGATTAAATTCTAATGTTCTAATAACTAAAGAAATGTAAGATAACAACAGTTATTGATGATCTCACAAGATAATGTTGATCTTCTCATACTATAAGGTGTTGCGAATTCGATTTACAATCGCTTTCGCTTTAGGAGAACATCGACAGATGATCTTCAAATTAACGCCTTTTGCTTGCTGTCAATGTGTGTGTCTTTCGATGTGCACTTTTCGCTATTTTCCCCCAAAAAGTAAAACTTAACATACCGACTAATCACTAATGCAGTAAGTACACGCACACAACCTCACCTCAGTACAAACTCGTGGCGCCCGCACGAAGAAACTGTATATTAAAGACTACAAAATGGCGGAGCATGATTTTTCCGACCACAAAGACCGTTCCGCCAGGTGGGGAGAGGGAATGTTGAGGCGAGGGTGGCCTACATCTCCTCCATCAGTTGGGTGTGCTTTCTCGTTCACGCTAATGCAAACGGGGACTTTACGTTGTTTCCCATATCCCTCGTTATTAATCACGGGTACGGTATGATATAAGGGCTGGTCGGACTGAGAAAGGGCTTTGTTTTGCGGGGCCAGTTTTTCCCAAAAAGTCTTAACCTACCTCTATACAACCATCTGTGTTTCCGGGTGCATGTGCAGCAGCATCAGCCAGCTGCATTGCTGCAGAATTGTGAAAAGGATTTAACGGAAGAAGTGAACCTTCTTGGTTTCGACTGGAATGGCGAATATTGGGAATTGATATTTGGAAACCAAATACACAGACAAACGTTGCAGATGTTCGTATAGCCTAATGCATAGTTTTCCGTATATCTTCCAAAAATATTACTTCAGTTTTGCTTTACCTCGTTCGAGATGCTCTTCTTCTTCCCGTGATTCTAATTCTTGATCGTTCTTTTCGCCCTTGACATGATACTTCTCGTCTCCTAGCCTTTAGTTGATGAAAAACAAGTAGCGAAAAAGATTACAACCACCCCAGACTTAGAAGCAAGAGGGAATCGAGGAATATTTCCTCGAGGAAAGCGGAGTCATGTACCCGCTCGCGTCGCCTTTCCCGGACTCTAGATAGATCTTTTCTGGTGCCGCTTGCTGTTTGTGTCGAAAACGGCAAGCCCCGGCAGATGAGTGAGTCAAATCGGCAGAGGGCTATGGGCTTGTTGAAGTGTGTTGATTGCCCGGGAAGATGGGATGCTACGGACGGCGAAGATGACGATGGTGGTGACGACGTAGTTGTTGCTAAGAGCGAGAAGATCCCCTTTCGTTCGGTTGGGCTGAAGCTGCTGCTCCGTGTTGCCTTTCGGGATGGCACGCAAACCCGGATTGGCAAAGAAAGGACGGTGTGTGTGTGTGTGTGCGGATGCATGTACAGAAGAAGAAAAGGCTACCGGTGCCGCCATCTGGTGGTAGATTCGTAACACACTCGGGTCACATCGAAAGATAGAGGGAATGGAGGAATGACAGAGACGGAGATAATAAATGGCGTGACGGGTCTTTTCTGGTGGCCACGCTGGCCTGTGTTCCTCGTGTTTTGTATGTATGGGGGTGAATGTGCGCGCGTGTTGTGTGTGTGTGTGTGTACGGTTGAGCCCCTGTTTGTATGACGCTCTCGATTTCCCACCGTGCTGTTCCGTGCCACTTCAGGTCCCCTTGCACCCTAATCATACTACACACTTTTTACCATCAGGCAACCATCAGAAAGTTGTGTGTAATGAAAATTATATTAGCCTACTATTCGATACAATCTGAATTATAAATTTCTCATCGATCTCCAAGGAAAACATATTTTTTTCAAAGATATTCTATTTATTTAATAGCGTATAATGTGCTTTCCGAATCGCCCCAACTTTGTAATGAACAAATCCCCCTTAGTCAGTGGAACAGACTGTTGTAAACAGTGATTTACAACATTCACTTTTGTGACCAATAACAGCAACGCTAATGGATTGATCTGCAGCACACCATGGTGATGGGGGTCTACTATGTCATTTGAAATATGCAAAAATTTTGTCAGGATCTATGCATCCTTAAATGAGCGTGTAGTAGGCACCTATGTGAAACATTAACTGCACCATTTAGGTGACAGGTAGACAACGGACGCCGGTTTCGCAAAAATCGTTGACGCTGGGCCACCATTTTGTGTGTGCTGCGTTCGGGATCTTCCTCGCGCATAGATCCGAGGGGGGTAGAAGGGGTCAGAGACGTGGTGATGGTAGCGGTACGATTGCCAGCAACGCGGGGCGCGCTGTAAGCGAACGATAGACATAGACAGCAAATGGTGAATGCGTCTAAGCGTAAGAGAGAAGGAGAGTGTGTGTGTGCAGAGAATGGTTGTGCAGGGTAACAAGGGTTGGTAGAACGGGGTCAGCGGGGAAGAACGTGCACGGGATGGTTGTTGGTGTCGGCGACACGCAGCGTGAAGAGAGAAGTCATCGCCGGTTGCGGGGCACATTTTTGAGAGAAAGAGAACCCCCTGACGCAGCCAGCAACTGCAAGCAACAACAAGCAACAACAACCGAGTTGTTGAGGCGCGCAGTAGGCTAGAGAAAGAGAGAAGCACGTGTGTGTGTGTGTGGGGTTGCCAGGGGAGAGAGAGCTCGAGTGAGGAAGGGACTGAGTGAAAGAGAGTAAGAGAACGTGGGAGCGGATCGGTAGTGAGGGGTAAGCGCGGGAGGACGATGGAGGAGGGTTTGAGGTTTTTGGATCGGATTGTGTGTGCGGCGGGGGTGATGAAAAGAAGGTGCATGGCGACGGGATGGAGCAAACTCTGTCAGACACGTGGCTTGTCGGTGGGGCAAGGCGGTGGGGAGTTGTGACGAAGCGCAGGAATAACCAAAGAACCAAAGATGGGTTGAGAGAGGGGGAGGTGGTGAAGGAGGAGTGGGAAGGGATGGATTGTGTAGTATGTGTGTGTGTGTAGGAGAAGATGAGGGAAATACGAGGGATGGAGGGAGGAGGGGGGAGGGGGGAGAGGAGGGTTTGCAGGCAGGGATGACGTTTTGCAACACCAGAACATACCAGGGCCGGCTTTTGATGGTGGTTCTGCTTCTGATTGCCTTCTTGGATGCGGGTGTTGGGAAGAAAGGAATGTGAGGAAGGGAAAAGGACATGGGTTCCATAGGAGGTCCATTCTATACTCCTCCTGGTCTCGAAGCATCGGTCCCCGGATTCAACCGTTGGTTGGAATGGTCAATGGTGCCTAGCACCGGGAGGAGAGGTTTTTTATCGATTAGTTCTCCCAAGCTAGCGGGGGATGGTGCGGCACGATATGCTGTTGTGGGGGGCAGGTGGAGATCATGTGTTTTTTTACACCATTTCGTGTGCACTGTTTGTGTCCGCCGTCCGTATCTGTATATGTGTGTGTGTGTGTTAGTCTTGGTTTACTACACTCACACATTGGTTCGTCTTTTTGTATGTGTGTCGAGATTTAGTGTGCATGCTTCGACAATTGGTTCTGGCTTGGCCAATTTTCCTACTGCTCGGCTTGTTGGAAAGTTCCTTTTCTTCTGATAAAATACAAGAGCCCACAAACACCACTGCCGATGCCCCAGTACGTCAGGGGTCGATATTTTGGATGATACAATTTGTCTGGTGAAAGGAACCGAAGTAAGGGATTAAGATGATTTCCGAAATTTCTCTCCATTACGTCAAGTACCGAAAATTTGTAAATAATTTAATATTCACGAACCGAAATTGTAAGATTTATTATTCCATTTCTTACTAATAAAATCATAGACTATTTCTGTCCCTTTAAATTTAACCAAATCAGTTTATTGATGTTCTTTTCTAATCAAATTGTTTTTGTTTTTTTCGTTCTTTTTAATTTTAGCATTATTAATCATCACAACAAATAAATTTGACGGTGTTGAGTGCGGAAAATCCTTGGTCCGGATCCGAAGTAGTGGTGCACAACACGCCGTCAAAGTGGCGTCTGACGACGGTGAGGAAATGGGCGAGGTTGGTGCAAATGCAACGGAAACGACGGCACCAACGGCAGACAGTAACAACGACGAGCCAAAGGAAAATGGTGAAGTGAACGGGACGAACAAGAAGGCCAAGGAAGATGGCAGCACCGTTGTCACCGAGATAAAAACAGAGAAAAAAGATGAGAAATCAGAAGATGAAGAAAATGGGACCAGCAGCGAAGGTGATTGTGCCGTAGAAAAGAAAGCAACTGTGTCCGGAAAGGAATCGTCACCATCTTCGATCTCAGAGAAAAGCGATGAAACTACCAAGTCGCAGGGTGCGGTCGCAGGGGAAGCAGAAACAAAAGGGAAAAAAGGAAAGAATAGTAATAGCGATAATGCAGCAGCAGCAGCGCCATCTGTAGAGCAAAAGCTGCACAGACCCGATGACAGTAAAGATAAAACGTCTGAAAATAATGATGTAAAGGCAAAATCTGATCTAAGTAGCCGTGATAGCAGTGAGCGCGTCACTACTGGCAAGGTAGAACAGTCGAAGCCAGCACGGGATGCGGAAGATAAAGTGACCCAACTCGTCGATGAATCTGAACCAGAAGAGGCAATGGATGTAGACGAAGAGGAAAATGATGTTGTTGCGGTTGAGTCGGAAAACGGAACACAAAATGGTGGTAAGGATGATGGGAAAGCTGCAAGCAAAGAGTCCAAAACAGTCAGTGCCGGTGGTAAGCAGGTGGAAAAAATAGCCAATGAAGATGAGCCAATGGAGGTTGATGGACTAGGGAAAACGACGGCCGCCACCAATGGTCACAAGGAAGCGAATGTTGAAGAGGAAGCGGTTAAGCGACCGGAAAAGCCTAAACATAGTAAAACTGCAACTGAGCAGAAGGAGCAGGAGAGTGATAGGGTCCTGACAAAGGAACCATTGGAGGACGAGGAAGACGACAAACCTGTCAGTATTAATTCCGACTCCGATAGCGAGGGAGAGGAAGAACACAGGGTGGAGTCGCAGGAAAAGCGTCGGGCCAGTGTAGATCAAGTAGATGCACCACCGGCCAAGGCGGCCAATGTTATCCTGGTGGATGAGGGCGGATTGGCGAAACTCAGCGCAAGCGGAACCAAGCCTGTGGCAGCGGGTGGAGAAACGGCCAGTGCAAAGAGTACTGTCAACGACAGTGTACCTAGCAACGGTGTTGTTGCCATTGCCACTAGCAACCAGAACGGTGACTGTGATGGGGATTTAACGATCCTGAGCGACAAGGAAGATGATTGTGTGGTAATTGAGGACGATGATGGAGAGTCGGACACTTCCATGCCGTCCGCTAATAATTCCCGGAGAAGCACTAGTATACAACAAGGTCGAAAGTCTGAAGGTCCCGGTACTCCTTTGGCGGGTGGATCAATCAATCCTCTGACTATCGCCGCGATGCAACAGCAACAAAGTCAAGGTGTAGTGTCATCCATGGACGATGAGGATGATGATGATGATATCGAAGAAATTATTGACGATCCTCTTTCGTTAAATACGGCAAGAAACCTATCGATGAGCGGACGGTCCTCGATCGGTGGCTTCCAAGGTAGTGGTGCTACCAACTTCAAGAACCAGGGGCAAAAGTCTCTTCTAATGAACAGCAGCTCTACTACCGTTGGTGGTATTGCAGGGGCCGGCAAAGAACCAACGCTGGTGTTAATCGATACCAATACGATGATGAACAACGGTGGCTCGCAGCGCACTTCATCCAATCTTGGCGTGACGGTCTCCCCTAACGTAAATAGTAATGCCGCGAATCTATTAGCAAAGGCCAGTAATGCCGGAATCCTTGCAAACGCCAACACCAGTCCGGGGGGACAATTTAATTCGCGCAGCTTACTCAATGCATCCGGCATGGTGAACTCAACTTCCGGCGGTGGAATAGTTAACCAAGGGGTTATGATGGGAAAAACGACAAATACGGGGTTGGCTCCTGTGACACCGCTGCTACCAGCGCTGACCGATGATATGTTTGTGCTGGAGGCACCTTCGTTTATCGTACCGTACATATACGAGAAACCACCGGTAGATAACCTGCGCGACATAGTGGACGAGCTGGAGGTGAACATTAAAGAATTGCGCAAAAAGCTTGAAGAGTCCGGTGCAGTACCCCCAGCGGATAAGGTGGTCAACCAAGGTGATGGTACCGTTGCTCCAGATCAGAGTAAGGAGGATGAAAGTAGCAAGAAAGACACGCTCGCATCCATATACGACAAAGAGTCGGATAAGAATAAATACAACAAAAAGCGGAAACGAAACAACGATGACGATGACGATTGGGACGAGCTTGAAACATCCACCGACGACGAAGCGTCGGACGAGGAGCAGAAAACGAAGGTACTGATAAAGGAGGCAAAAGCCGATATTGAGGCGATAAAGGAGCACATCATTTCGCCGACAGACAAGGATGAACTCAGCAGCGGTGGTTCGAACGATCCGAAAAAGTCGGAAAACTACTTTGAAAATCCCCTGGGCAAGTTCTTCATGAACATTGGCATCAATCAGGTGCAAGAGTTCGTGCAGACGGATCTGTTGCGGCAGCAGAAGCGTAAGCGGGACCGCGAAGGTAAACCGTCGCCAAGCACGCAGCTGGCCATAAACTCGTTGATGAAGAATCTCGAACAGAGCAAGGAAAACAACAAACCGTACAAGTTCGAGATGAAGCGTTGCGAGTACTGCCCGTTCAAGTCGGAATCGGCGCTGGTGATGGCACACCACTACGAAACACCGCACATGCGCAACTTTATCTTCAAGTGTAACTTCTGCGCGTACGAAACGCGGCCACCGCACGATATACTGTACCACATGGAGGCGGTGCACAACATTAAGGGCCGGATGGAGAAGGCCCTGTCGTACCATCACTGTCCAAACTGTCCGTTTGAGGACAATGGTAAGTCGAAGCTGGCCCGCCATGCGGTAGCCTGTGCGAAGAAGTTCCGACCCGAGCTTAACCTCAATCCGCCAATCGACTGGGAACCGCCCGCAAAGATTCCGCGTATTAAACCGAAGCACGGACTCGTGGGAACGGCGACGGCTTATCAGGTAAGTGTAGGTTCATTCATCTATTCCAACCACCGACGAACGCGCACAGACTAACGTTGCTTCTTTTGTCGATCTACTTTAAGGCCATGACAGCCCAGCAGCAAAAGAACATCGCTCTTGCCAATCAGCAGCGCATCAATCAGCAACAGGTCGTATCAACTCCGGTGCATCTACAGCAGCAACACATGGCACACAATCAGATCCAGCAGCAGCAGCTTGCCGGCGTTGGTCAGCAACATCTTGGGCTGGCCGGCACGAATGCGGCCGCCGCTGCTGCCACACTGAACAATGTCGCCCTGGCAAACCTTTCCCCAGCAGCGCAGGCCGTTGCCATACGTGCCCGTGCGGCCGGTATTGGCGGTGGTGTTGGTACCGGTGGTACTGTCGCTGGTGGTCGGGCACCGGCCATCATTCCCTCGCCTACGGGTATTACCGGTGCGGGTGGTGTACGAACGGCCGGTGCCGGTGGTGTCACCGGTGGTATGAATGCAAACGCGCTTGCTGCATCGGCCGCCGCCATTCGGAACACACTCGCCGGAGCAGGAATGGTAATACCCAATAACCTTCAACTTTCGGCATCGGCACTAGCCGCTGCTGCTGCGGGAGGATTTAGTAAATATCTGCCGGTAAATTGCCATCCCGTTTTTTTTATTTTCTTGATTACATTTCATTGCAATGAGTTTATTTTGAAATTAATTTTGAATTGGTTTTTAGCAAACTAACTAACCACACACTAATCATGGTTGAATATTTAGCAGATTTAACAAAGCAATATTGTGTACATTGTGGTACAGTCCAAGGAACCCGTTATTAAACTTGAATGAAATCCATAGTATTATATGGAAGAACTTTGTTTTTCTTATGGTGTGTATAATCGGTAAAGGATGTAAAATAGTTAAACTGTATAAAATATTAATTATCCAACTGTTTCGTCACAATACGGGAGACTGCCGTTTCCGGTTCGTACAATACACGCAGTATTCATTCGTTTAGCTAGAACATATTTTAACAGTTAATAAATAAGCAGTTTATTTACCAGAGTTTTGCACTATTACATAACTTTTCAACTAATTTCAATCCTTTCTTTTTTTCTATTCTTATTTATGAACCCCATCTCTTACTCTCTTTCCTTCTCTAAACATCCTCAAAACCGCTCCTCTTAAACAATTCTTCTGCGTGCACACCTGAACAAATGTTTCCTGCACGACATAAAAAAAAACAAAACACAAAAACACCCACAACCAATGTACACACAAATCCGATAGAAATCTACCAACGCCGGACGATCTCTTCTAACCAATTCCAATGCCTCCATCACAATTCAGGTTGGTTTTTTAGTTATTCATTCTTTTTAGAATTTTGTTCATTTTTTTGTATCGTTTTTGTTGTTTGGTGATGTGATATTATAATGGTTGGTTTAGTTTTGCTATTTTTCATTAATTGTTCCCACCTTACCGCTTTTTACCTCAAATTGATATCACCTAGTGGGGATTAGTGGGGATTAAAATTCGCGTTTGGTTCTCTTCACAAACTTTCACAACAATTTAACATTGTTCACCCCCTTTTTTATCCATCAATAAATCGTGTAGACTGCATCCAGTATGAAAGCGACAAAGACGGCTCAGGCACCAAGCATCTCGATAACGCCGCTGCCACGCCAGTCTGCTTCGAACAGCAACAATGCTGCCGCCAATATGTCCAATATTGCTGGTGCCCTATCGAAGCTGCAGGCCCAAGGGACGTCCGCGGTAAAGCCGGGCCAGAATCCCAGCGGTGGCAAGATGGCATTCGTGGTATGTGAGATCTGCGATGGTTATATCAAGGATTTGGACCAGCTACGTAATCACATGCAGTGGATACACAAAGTGAAGGTATATTGTTTTGCTTATTTCCTTTCCTTAATGCTAATGCCATGCTAACCTCTCCTTGTTTTGTGCTTTTAGATTCATCCCAAGATGATTTACAACCGACCGCCACTCAATTGCCAAAAGTGTCAGTACCGGTTTTTCACCGATCAAGGCCTGGAAAGGCATTTGCTAGGTTCGCACGGTTTGGTGACGAGCTCAATGCAGGAGGCTGCCAACAAGGGCAAGGATGCTGGCCGCTGTCCAGTGTGTGGCCGGGTAAGCATACGCAACTATATTTACGTTACTGTGGAACGTCTCGAAGGTTCTAACGTTAATTATTTCTTTCACCTAAATAACGGCAAAACAAGGTTTACCAATGGAAGCTGTTAAATCACGTATCTCGCGATCACAACATGACCCTG
Organism: Anopheles funestus; assembly: GCF_943734845.2. Taxonomy (NCBI): domain Eukaryota; kingdom Metazoa; phylum Arthropoda; class Insecta; order Diptera; family Culicidae; genus Anopheles; species Anopheles funestus. Next base: position 36,224,248 of record NC_064599.1, read on the forward strand.
AAACCTGCCCATCTTTCGTACAAATGTACCGTCTGTACGGCCACGTTCGGCATGTACAAACAGTTTGAAAGCCACGTCTATTCCGCACACAGTACGGTGGCGAAGAAGACGACCGATGGCAAGGGTAATAAGGGTATGGGGAGCGGAGGGCAGCAACAGACCTCATCCGGCGGCATGGGTGGCGGATCATCTTCTTCCGGTGCCGGGCTAAGGAACCCGTTCGTCGGTGGTGGCGATTCACTGCTGAAACCGCTAAAGATTAATGACGAAATTACGATCATCCCGCAGCCGACATCCAACAGCAATAAGATGGCGAAAATCGAACTGGAAAGTCATGTCATAGGTAAATAACAACTGGAGATACATATGTGCAGGTAGTCCTCACGATGCATGGTACCTGATAGATGTGCTTTCGTAGATAAGCGGATTTAAAATGGAAATATCAGTTAATTTAAAGCACAATTTATTTGCAAAAAAGCTTTAAAAGATGAAGTGCAACTGAAATCCTTTATCCTTCTAATTAGATTTAGTAAATGTTTAATGTTTTGTTAATGATTTCTTTTAAAATGTCATCTAGAATGCTGAAAGCATTGCGCAGCAAAGATAAAAATCGACTTAATATCATATTGCATCCTTGGAGACTACCAATATGTGTTTATTATGTTAAAAGAGCAAACTCTCACGCTCCCACATATGCTAAAATAAGCAATTTTTCATCTTTTTATACATTATTTAATAAGCACATCAATATAATTCTTATTCTGATTTGTTTTCTACTTCTCTGTTTATTTTAGATTAAACCTGTGTATTAAAACAAGGTAGGGCTATTTTAAATCACACAAACTATAACCGATGGGATTGGATTTTCGCCTAGACGGGATGATCAGATAAGGACCGTGGACCGAGTACAAGCAGGGAAACATCCTGTCTTTCTTCACACCTATCTTCTGATTCTCAGCCCACCCACGCGATTATTGTTTCCATTACGAACCACCAAATCCTGCATAATGTCGGTTTGCTCGCGAAGTCAGAATCGTGCGACTTGTCGTGAGTAGCGTCCGCGTGGCACACGTGTTATCGGAGCACCACCGAGTGTGTGCACGTGACACCGTGTAATGTAACCAACGGAGGATGAATTTTATTATCCATTATTTTCTTCATAACGTTTTATTAGGTAATTTAATAATACAAAGCTAGACACGTATCCTTTTTTTGTAAAGTTGTGTAGGGAAGAAAAGGTAAAAAAAAGAAAATCTATGTAAAATATTCGGAATTAAATTGTGTTTAAAATAATAATAACTACAGCTGCAACTTTTTCTTCTCGTTTGTCATTTATTGTTTGGTTAAGCTATTTTCCATTCTGTTTTTTTATAACGGGCTCGTGAGGGGTCGGTGTGACGTGTATCCGCTGTGTAATTAGAATACTAAATTTACGTTTGTACTTTTCCGTTTGCACGTTCGAACGACGATCGAGAGACGATGCGAAATCATTTACTTTGTGTTCTTCAAAGATGGCAAAGCAATTTCAACAAGTTCCTAGATTTTTATCGGGAAGTGTCGTCGTTATTACACGATTGTAATTTCATTTCAGCAACCTGGTGTGTAGAATTGGCCAAGGAGAGAAAATAATGTTGTACAACGAGAAATGTGTATCAATGAAAAATAACAATAGTGCGAAAATGACTACTGTAGCGTTTACTACTAGACTCGCACCCCCGGTTGATAGCGATCTATCAGAAGGTCGAACGATCTGATCGATCTGATTAACACTAAAACAAGTTGAGCGAACGAGAAAGAAAAAGGGGGCGAAATAGATTGTCTTTAACATTGCACAGGTTTATCGTAAAGCAAAACCAATTCTCTTATCCATTAATACTAACAGACACAAAAATGGTTAAGATTAGCGTGCCGGTAACACCGTAAACTAGCACAGCATAAACTAGTGTATCATGAGGAAAGTGCTTAAAAATAACGAAATGGTACGCTAGGAAAGCATATACAGGTTTTGGGGTAGTGAGAAACAAAAGCGAAAAAAGCGCAAATCTCACAAAGTTAGCAAGCTTATTACAAGTCTTATGTTGGGAATTGAGCGATAAAAGTGTATAAAACAGATGGGCTAAGTTGAAACTAGAACCACACTCGTTTTAAAAAAAAAAAAAACGAGAAACTTGCACAAGAGTAAAACTAAATGAGTGGTGTAATGAAAAAGGAATGGTACCATTAAAGCAAAAAAAAAAAACAAAAACAAACAAAAAATCATTTACCATATGATACGTTTTGCTCCGGGGCGGTCGTCGTAAAAAGATTCTTTATAATCCAAATAAACAGTGCAGATACTTGAACTTTCTCCATGTTCTACTTTTCATAATCATTTTTCCGAAGATTCGCTTATTCGATTCCAACACGCTTTATTGGCAAAGATGGGTAATATTCCACGCACAGTCATAGTCACCACATCATCGTCACCGTTGTTGCCGACACGGTGATATATTCCGTCTGTCGACTGTTGATCGTCTACTGTGCGGAAGGTGCTAATCGTTGGTGTGATCGAGCTGATCAAAACAGCTTAACGGATGAATGAAGTAAATCGGGGTGAATTATTATCGATGATTATAATGTTTACTGGACTAGGCGCTAGACGCGCTCTGCCATGTTTGGTAACATGAAAGACGGCAAACATTCCCGGATTGTAGGTAAGCGTAACAGTTTGAACAAGCGGCAATTAAGACGTTCTTCTCACAGCAACAAACAGACCGTTTGAATGCAAATGGTAACAACACTCCGCGATACGATTGCATCAGTTAATAATCGCTTGCATTAGACTGAAATGATGCGAAAGTAATATAAATTTGTTATATATTGAAAGTCAGTCAGTTGGGATATTGAGCTAAAGATAAAAAACACACACCACGCATTAGGTTTAAGATTTTAATGTGTATTTTTGTTTATATAATCAATTGTTAGAGGGAATGGAATAATTTGGTATAGGTAGTTTAGAAAAGATCTTTCTTTCGAGATCTTTGATTTTTTTTGCCGAAAAAAAAAGCGACAAACAAACGAATACAAATCAGTAAAAGTATAACGAATACAAATCAGTAAAAGTATATTTTATAACGCTCCTATCAATATAAACATAAGCTTATCACTCTCTCCCAGCCTCTACTCATCCTTCTCCGCAACGTCCGCACTGGGCGGTTGTTTCGTTTTAGTCGTCAGTCCAATCACCGTCTCATCGACACTGGCCGGTACTAAGGGCTCACTGACCGAGCTTTTGAACGGCAAGCTATTCAAACCCTGCTGGCTGTTCAACAGGACGGCCGCATCACTAATGTTGTGTTTGTGGACCTCCACGTAGGAGCTGTTCGTTTGCGAAATGTTTACCACCGTGCCGGCGATCGGAAGGGCCGAAAGAAGATCGCTTAAATTGGTCGGCACAGTACCGACGTGCACCGGTGCAATGCCGGTAAACACTTGCCCCTGTACGCTGGTTTGAATCGGTACCGGGATATCGCCAAGGTTGAGATGCGTATCGTTACCACCGTGACTGAAGAAGGACAGATCGACCTGTTGGTGTCTGTAGGCGGGGAAGAGATATTCGGAACCAAAGTTTTAGCATGGGTTTTAAGCGGATAGATTTACAGTCTGACTTACGTGATGGGTTCATCGCCCTCCTCGAGTGTTTCATTGTCTGGGACATCTGCAAGAATTCCAATTTCATAAACAACTGCCTTGATCACGTACCTGTAGGCGCAAGAAGGAAGAATCATTTTTATTATGCTAGTTTTGATTAATAGGACGAAACGTATATCCAATCCACTTACAGCTCCTTGGTAGTGTTTGTGGAATTGTTCATCCCCATAAGGGTGGCCTCGTCGCTTTCAACGGTTGCTCCATATTCAACCGGACTGTACAGAGAGTTCAGTGGATGACCTTGTCCTTCCTCGGAGGAACTATCGTCTGGTTGTTCCTTTGGCAGTGGTCCCGCTTCGACGCACAACAGACAGCACACTGTGGCCACCAAAAGTGCGCAGCCCGAGGTTCCTTTTGTAGCCATTTGTTTTGTTCGTTTAAAGGTACACGTGATTATGATTTGATGTAATATTAAGTGAGTGAGTGAGTGCCGTGCAGATCGAACGCAGCTCTCCGTTCCGGACGTTCACATGCGAATGACACCGTTCTCCGGTGTGTTCCATCGGGTCTATATATATGTGTATTTCTTTCGTGCACCAATTTTAGCACACGGATGTTAGCTGCACGATGACTGTCGTCGGTATCGCCACAATGGCCACAATTAGGCAGCGTCATCAAGCGAAACTCTGCTTCGTACGGATACAACTCGGATCGAGCGATATCAACACATACGCACACACACTCACCAAGGGGGTAGAAACGGGTCACTAATTATCAGGTTGAGAAGATTCACACCAGAAGAACAGCAAACTATCCTATTGCCCTGGGTATCGTGTAGGGTAGGACATGATGAATTCATCGTGCCTGATGATGAAGAAGTATAATACGGTTTATCTTCGCTGATTCTGGCCGATACTTGACCATGGATAGCATTTCACAGCTGTTTCTTGGTGAATCATTTTATTTATGTGTATTTACATATAAAAAAGCTATTTATTTCAACAACAAAAATAAAATGGCTTTTCATGAAAGCGTTGAAGCTTTTTGAACTAAAAACATTAAACGAACCGTAAAACGTGATCCACTTCTACAGACTAGCGGAAAACACTAGAAATTAATTAGCATATTGCCAGAATCTATAACTTTAATGCAATCTACAGATGAGCATTAGCAAGGTCAAAATATTGTTATAAACATTTGACTCAAGCCTTAAAGTTCACTGGCGTTAAAATCAATGTTAGCCTGTAAAGTACTTGTATCTGGTGAGACATCTTTCTTTTCTCTACAATTGCAATGAATCATATCGCATCGTACGTTCTTTATCGTAGATAAAAATGCACCCTAAAAAAGAAAAGAACACAAATAAAACAGTAAAGCAACACGAAAACTGCGAATAAAAAAACCCGGGCGCTGAATACTGACGTCGCACTAAATTAGTCCTTCACGACCATGTGACGATGAAGATGCTAATTTTCACGACAAATCAGTAACGCCATGTGTCGTTCGTCGGCCGTCAACCGCGCAGTGGAGTGTGCAGGGTGTGAAGAATGAATCTTCTTTTTTACCTCTCACTCTTTACTGAGTACACTACCTATTATCGTCCTTCTTGGTCAGATAAAACGGAACATACGAACGGCCATGCAGAGGCCACAAAGCTAAGCCTTGTGTTTAGTAACGACAGAAACTTAGTACGATTCTATCGCTCGAGAACGATTGTGGCAGGGACATCGAATGCAGCCGTACACGACGACCATGATGATGACGATTGTGGTGCCTTTTGTGGTGCGTCCCGCAACCGACAGGTCGGTGTTTTCTTCGATGGAAATAAAATAGTTTTCCCCTTTGCAGCTGTGTGTACTGTTGACCACAACCAACGCTGTACCGGTGGCACAGAATATGACCGGGCTTGGTGCGGCTCTTACCAACATTGCCAACAGTTTCGTGGTGGTTAGTGAGGATAAGGAACAGGCCGTTAATAGTCGCACCGAAACGGAAACGCCTGCGGTACTTCACCTGGAGTCTGCCAATGTGTTACCTTCGCTTATGCACATTTCTCTAACCCCGGAAGAGCATCGCATTAAGGCGGAAACGGAAGAGTTGGTCTATACAAATGATACCGATGCACAGGGCGTGGTGAAAATAACAGTTGTCGGTGAAGATTTATCCGAAGAACTAACTACAGATGTTACTGCTATGGAGGAGCAAGAGGATGATGATACTACGACAGAAGCATTCACCACGGAGACAGAAGATGATCTAACGACGGTTGAATCGAGTACTGCCAGTTTACCTACGGTACGATCAACTACGCCGATCGCACCAATTCTAACCGTGCTCGGAAGAGACCAAGTGGATAAGGAAAAGGAAGAGGAAATTAAGGAAAACATTAAGGAAGTTGAAGCGATGCCCGTGATATTGACTGTAGGTGTATAGCGAACCTTCCTCTCTTTCGTTCTTATGTTGACATAATAAAACTATTACCTTTTCCATTTAGTCTGGGGGTTTTGTTTTGTAATTATATTAATTTTCACACCCATTTCACAACATCCATCCGAAAACATGGTTTTAATCTGACTTATGATGCATCTGGAAGGTCACCGCTGGAACCGGGTACAAGCTGCAAGCGGAACAACAGAAATATATTAGTACCTGTGTGACACATTATAGCTTTTGTCTTCCGGGTTGATGTCACCTACCATCGTGATGTTGTTGCCATTCAGTAAGATCTGGTCCAGCTTCGTTATCCGCCGTCCCTCCGGTGTATTCTCGTACTCCGTCACGTCCTCCAGCAGCATGTTGACAAAGTCATCGAATCCGAGCAATGTTCCCACGATCTCCTTATCGTTCTTCATGATAATGTGTATCCGAGAGCCGATACATTTATCCACCAGTTCTGTGCGCAGTGAGTAAATATGTTAAACCAGTATTAGCTTCATTTACTCGATTGTTACATACCACGCTTGATACATACCTAGCGGAAGCAATGTCGACTGATTCGCTACGGCCGTCTGTGCCATCATGCAACGCAGTTCTACGCTTTGGTGGAGTTTTTACGATTTACACAATTTTCCCACCGGAAAATTAGCGCTATAAAAGCAAGTGAAAAAGAGCGTGCTTTTTATCCCGCGACGCCGGTAAAATGTTTTGTTTACATCGTTAGCTACGTTGACATTTCAAACGTCACTGTAGCTGTTCTCAAGTGGAACGTACACTACAGCATGGTAAAAGATTCGTTGTGAAGGAATTTATTCGCTCCCTGTAAAGGCGATTTGCACAATCATGGCACATTCTGCGAGTCGAAAAATTACAGCAAAAAACTAGCTAAATTTTATTGCGCTAAATTACACACGGAAAATGCAACATTGCAATGTAATGTCATTTAAAATATGGTCCTTTGATACCGTTGCCGCGCTTCAGCGGTGGTTTACAATGAAAACTCGATGCAATTTTCAGCACATGCGTCTTATTACACTGCTCGCTGTGGAAGAAAACACAGCATCGCGAAAGTGCGTTCGATGCTGTCATATTTAGTTGAACTCAGGCCACTAACACCCGCTGAGGTCGTTTACTAGTGCTGTGCACCCAGCTCGTTTACAGCTTCGTGCAGTGCATAACGTACGGTGCTGCGGGTGGCTGGTGGTTATCCTTCCGTTCTTTCATCTTCGCACCGTGTCCGGCATGCTCCTAGCCTTTTCCGTATGAAGCGGCTTCCTCCGTGGCTCATTACCAAGATATCCGGCCTTCTGCTTCTGTGTTTCATCCTCGTTTTTTTTTCGTTGCTAGTACATTTAACCTATTATTCGCTCGTGTTCGTCGTTGGGAAAATTTCTTTGTGATTAGAGTGTTTGTGCAAAAAAAGCAGCAAAAAATGAAAAACATGGCGACCGCTTTGTTACTTCGAATCCTTGAAGTGCGTGTGATAAAGAAAGTGTTCCAGCAACCATCTGGTAGCAAGTGGTAATTTGTGCGTTCCATTCGTGCTGCATCGTACAGGCGTTTCGTCTGCCCAAACTTTACGACGAGCGATGAAAAGTTTGTTTGGCTGTTTCTTCCATATCACAAGGGGTCACTCCTAATTTTATCGAGCTTTCTTTAATCGTGCCCAGCATTTCGTGTACGTGTGTGTGTTTTAAATAGTGTGAACACGGCAGTATAGTGTGTAGTCTAGTCTACGCTGATCCATTGTGCATTGTTTGCTATTCTACTTCCTCTTGCTCTCTTTTACTCGCACGCGTGCATGTATAAAAAAACATGTCCTTCACAGCACGCTTCGTTCTAATAATCCAGGACATGTGTGCCAACCATCTCGCATGTCACCTGTGCACCGTCGTCGCACCGAAGCAGGTGGCGCGTGCTTCAGGGAGGATAAAGGCAAAAATCGATGGCAGAAAACTGTACAGAGTGTGGGAAGTTTAAATTACGCAAAAAGGGGCAAAAATCGATTCTTCCGGCCATCGCTTGGGAACGTGGCAACTGTGAACGAGCGAAAAAGAAGGCGAAAAAAAAAGTTAGCAAGGGATCAAACATATCCTACCCGTGCTAACTAGTGGGTGCGAATGTGTAACGTGCGTGTGTGTGTGTGTTTGCATTTAAACCGTACAAAGGAGAATCCTTGTACATTTGCGAAACAAGTGCCAAATGCTGATGGAACAGTTTTTAGATGTAATCAGCAAAAGATCAACCTTCCCACGCTGCCATTAAAGGTGATGCTGCTAATGATTTAAAGATTAGCTGCAATCGATTTTAAGCGTGCAGCATCCAAACGGATCCAACTGGAAGAAGGTTTAGTGCAGTGCAGAAACTTCCAACCCATCAAGATGAACCCAGACCGGAACAGCCGGAAGTATCGCTCCGGAAACAATCTTTACAGCGACGATGAGCTGGAATTATCGTCGGTAAGTTCTATGTACAACCGAAACAGGAGTGAAATATACCAAATGGGGGGTGGCGAAAGAAACAATTTACACTCACTGTTTGTCTGGGATTGGGAAACGTTGGCCAGAGGAATGCAATGGAATGAAAACAATAATCATGCCCACCGCGGGAAATCATTCCGTTTCCGACTGTCTTTGCGCTGATGTCATGCCGTCGTTTTTAGTACTCATCGCCACGGGATCCCATTAGTATGCGCTGCGTGTGTGTTTCCAATGGAGACGAAAACGTGCTGCTAAGAAAAATGTAATTAACATTCTCATTTAGACTGGCGTGTTGAGGTGGGTATGTTTGATTTCTCACTCTGCTTTGTCCGATATGGTGTCTATAAGTGACGCCAAGCAGCAAACGAGAACTGTTTCAGAACGAATGTCAGCATCGATTAATGGTAGATTTACGTTTAAGATTGAATTAAAAAAGAAATTTTACTAACTTGAAACATGATATAAGCACGACAATTATCAACGTTTCCATTCCGTTTATTAGATTTTATCATAATATAAGGTTAGTGGAAAAGAAATCAATAATTGTTGTATTCAGTACTGTATCATAGTAACCCATGTTGTATTTAGTGTTATATCATAGTAACCTTTGAAAACACATCTGAAGAAACTATATATTGCACTTCACCTCAATGAGGTATCATTCAATAAATTAACTTCAACCAATGAAGTATAACAAATATTTTTGCCAAAAATGCGTTACTAAATTTAACATATTTCTGAGTGTAAAAATTTAGGTCAACTATGATCAGTACCGTTTTGTTTTATAATTTATTGCCATTTTAAAAGTCGAATTTTGCAATGCAAGCACAAGTAAATAATTGCTTAGACCCATGTTCGGGCTATATGTTCTGTTTGAACACAACACCTGTTATGTTGACCAATTCGTATTATTTCTGGTCCATCGCGAACTTTAATTGATCCACTTTTTGACGTTAAAGTTCTGAATTTAGTATTTGACCGTACGGATGCAACTCATAATATATGATTTCTTTCCAGTACCACCAAATACTAATCAAAACCTTCCTGCTTTGGCAACCGTTTAAGCTGCTTCATCGCGCTGTGATCATGATAGTTTTTACAAAATATTGTCGCATTTGACCCATTTCTCATCTTCAATTAATGTCCGCTTAACAAATGGATCGATTTAATACAGCATCCAAGTATCGAACTTCTTTTTGAACCGAAATTTGTTCAAATGGGTTAAAATGGATGACGGTTTGGTTGAATTCTAAATTCAAAACTCAAAGCAAATATTTATGAAATTCTTCGGTCTTATTTAGCAGATTGTGTTATAATAGTAAAACAAGAAGAGACACAGAGAGTCAATTGTTCATAAAACTACTACTAAAAACTACTAAAAACGGAAATGATGTTCTAAAAATATCTACCTACTTAAAATCAAATTTGAAAGATTGGTTCACTTAATACGTCCCCACTCATATTAATCCGCGTAGAAGAATTGTGCCTTTTTTATTACCATTTGGAGCGTGTAGTACTAAAAGATTAAAAATGCTCCCTCCTTTTTTGCTTCTTTTTCTCACAGCCAAGGATTTATTTTGTCCCCGCAAGCAAAAAACCGACTTCCTTCGCTTAGATTACACTCCCTGGCAGCGGTGTGTAAGGAAATATTTTCAGATTAAAAAGATGAAATGTTCAATTCCGTCGCTCTCTCTCCCCTCTTCCCAATGATGATCTTTTTTAATAAAAGTAACATTGCGCTACACATTCCCATCACCTCATCCTGGTGACGGTTTTCTCTATTTTATTCCCATCATCTATGCCTACTTTGTTCAAGATGATGAATTGAAGATGTTCACCCTTGGCTCCATACTCGTCACACTATTTTTGCGCCACATCCATCAATGAAGTCTCGAAAGTCTTGAACATGGCTGAATACCATTGCTGCGTTTTGTTTGTACGGCTTACCGACCATCCTTTCCCAGTCCTCTACAATATCCTCATTCTCATGTCAATACAGACATAGAAAAGCCTTAGTCAGTGACCCGGTAGAAGACCCTTGCTGGAGATCCTTTTAGCGGTTTTCCCTCCGGAAGCATCCTCTATTTACAAAGATCCTTGTTAGTTCCGGTTCTTCCCGGCCGCACATTTCAACGCTAGCAACTGCTTCTCAGACGCTCTGTGCACTGTAGTACAGTGTCTCGGCCCCTTTTCTATCGTTCGTTCCATTATCAACGAGCAGTGGAAATGACGCGCCGGTTCACGTGACATACGACCGCCACAGCACCGACGACAATTTCTACACTTGACGCTCACGTGGCCTGTGCAACCATTATTGTTGATTTCGTAGCGTTCGTCTCAAGCCCCACTCTTGGGGCGTGGGGGTGTTGTATGTCACATAAGCCGGCAGCATAGAGCAGTATGATTTACATTGTTGTGGTTGCCGCCAACGTTCTTTAGGCGCGCGAGCCCGGTCTTGGAGCGAACCAACGAACGAACGAACCCTCCATGAGGAGCAAAAGAAATCGATAGCTTACGAAATGCTTATCCTTCTGGTGGAGTAGCTTCCGGGCTGATGGAATGGGTGAACAGTGTAGGGCGATCCGTTGGTGACACGATTCCTGGAAAAGAAATAGTGCCCGGTGCCTGGTGACTACCACCAAACTGGAGGCAAAATTTTACCCAACACCAACGCTTTACAGTTAGTCGGAGTGGAAAAATGGCTCGAAAAAAAGGACGACCTGGCATCGTTCCTTCTTCGCAACACACACACACCGCTAGGTCGAAACACAACAGCCACTTCACTTAAGCAGGCGAGTCAGCGGAATGAGACAAGATCCGTGGCGTAATCAAAAGCGGGCACCACTTATCCTTTTTACCCGTTGGGGCTCTTTTCTTCGCTTAACAACCAAACGAAAACATCCCATTTAGTAAGTCATTTTCCTTTCGGCTGCAGCAAACAAAGCCCATGCGGCACGCGATGCACTCTTCGCTGCAGCTTAGAAGAGTCTTGTGATGATCTTTTTTTAATGGATGCACCATGAGATAGCATACATAGAAGTGTCTGCACTCATGTGAGCGGAGGTTTTACTGCTTTTTTTTTGTTTTGTTTTGCTATTATAATACGACACCTGTAGGTACGGTGTTTAACACTGGGCAAAGTGGGGCACATCCCACAACGTTGAGCATTAGTTGATTGAAAGTGTACCCGGTAAGGGAAAAGAACACGCAATCACGTGCCACGTTTGGGTTTGCCTTTTGTTTCTTGTCTGCAGGTGCTGTGCAGTATAAAAGTATTGTTTACTGAATCCGTTATCTTTTTTGGGCATACAATTATTCGGTTAATAATTGAGAATGTTGCCATCTAAGGAATAAAAAATTATTAAAGTCTTTATAAAACTAACCAGCCAATCAATTCGATTAGCTGCTTAGTTTGCCATGCAAATTGCATACTTTGGGAAGAGGATTTTCTATGCGAAAAATCTATGCCCAATAAGATAATTATTTTATAATTCCTAATATTTTTTTATGGAGGAATATGTACACAGTCAATTGAATTCGAGTTATGAAAAGTGCAATCTGTTTGATTTGAAATGAAATTTCTTTAGTAAAATTATTTTATTTATTAAATGGCAACCCCTCAATATTTAGTCTCCATTATCTTTACTATGATTATTTCACAAATAATTGGAAGACTGACATAGTTGAAAAAAAAGTATCAAAACACTTTTCTAAACATGAGCAATATGTCCTGATCGTTCTTAACGAATAAAAAAACTTGTTGAAACACACTCTACTTTACTCTTATTCAATATTTAAAGGAACTCGAACAATAGTCAGTGTTGTGATATATTCATTGGGCAATTATCTAATTTATTGGAATGTTAGTATTTTTTTTATTACAAAATACACACAGTGAAGAGTAAATGAAACAAAAACAAACACAATAGTTTTATCCAATGATTAAAAATATAGGAGTTATACCAAAAACACAAGAGTTTACGTTTTTACACGCCTTTTCTCAGAGCGCTATAGAAAAATCTGAGCTTGCGGTACAAATTGAAAATTAAATTAAATACAACAAATAACTACAAAAAAATGTACTTACAGCAATTAATAATTATTCACAACATGTTAAATGTAAAAAATGCAAATTTGACTTAAATTTTGGCTCTCAACAAGTTCAAGCTCTCAACAAGTAAAGTTATAAAAGAATTTTGTGATATATAATTCGATTTGAAGTTGTTCGGTTTACCGGAATTTGGGGAATTATATTCTGATACCGATGTGTGCCAAATGTTGTATTGAGAAAAACGCCTACAAAACTTGAACATTTGCAATTTCGCGTTGCGAATTGATTACACTTTGGCCTTTAATTTCGTTATTGATTTTTTATTAATTAACCCATTAATGATTATCGAGCCATTTTTCAATTATGAACATTCATCAATTGCACGCTGCACGCTGCACGTGATCAACTTTACGTTGTCGCTAAAGTTGTACTAAATTTCGAATCACCGTAAGCAGAGTGTATTGCATACATTTAGGCGTACAGTTATTCACCACATATCAGTTTTTCACCACACCACACCGTTTTTCTAGTACAAATGAAAGATTTGAATGACAGGATAATAATGCTCTAAAAACTTTTCAAATAATTATTTTACTGTACTAATTAATTCGTAAAAAAAACTTCTACAATTATGCTTACAGTCACAGGTGCTGGAGAAGGTGAAGCCGGATCGCGTTACCTCCACCAAACCGGACGAAGATCGACGTCGGCGTACGATCATCGTGGAAAAGAAAAACGGTTCGTACGGGTTTACGTTGCAAAGTTACGGCATCCATTATAAAAAGGAGCAGGAGGTTGAAGTTATCACGTACGTCGATTACGTTGAGTACGATGGGCCAGCGTACCGGGCCGGGATGCGCGAAGGTGACGTCATCCTTTCGATCAACGGTTACGATATGGAGAAGGCCGAACACAAGGATCTGGTCAACTTTATCAAAAACTGTGATAATAGAATGCGCATGGTGGTGCTGTTCGAGGACTGCTGCCGAAAGGTATGTATAGTAAATTAGTAAATGAATTCCCTTTGGATGTTTGTCAGTTGTTAACGCACACTCTTCGCAATTGTTTCATCCACAAGGTGGAGCTACACTTAAAGTACATCCAGCTGCAGGATCTGCTCAAAAGCAAGATGGCCGATTTGGAAAGGATTTGTATGCGGGAGCGCGAACTGTTGGAAGGAAAGTGGAAAACGCACAGCTTACCCGCGAGAAAGAAAGCGAACGCCGCCACCACGGGGGATGATATTGATCCCGGTTCGACGACGGACGTAGAATCAAACTCCGGGCCTTCGTTCTGCCGTCCGGCAGCCTCGACCGAGGACGTGAAGAAATTGCTCCGACAGAAAACGTACATCGTACCACCACCGGCACAATTTATGCTGGCCTATCATGTAAGTCATGCGATGTGGTGGAGTTTAATTTCTTGTTCGAATCGTTCGAAATAATATATCGGTCTGCTTTCTTACCGTACCCCAGTGCCTGGATAGTAACTACCGTTACGTGATCCATCCCTCCCAAGCTGCGGGAACGTGCGAAACTGCCAGCGGAACCGAATACTCATCCTGTGCTCAACAACCGAACAACCCAACAGCGGCCAAACTTTGCAAGGACCATCAGCATATGATGCGTGGTTCCTCGCTAGACAGTAGTTCACTCGGGGCCGGTGTTGGCTGTAAGCAGCAACAGCAGCAACCGTCCGCCTCACCAACGAAAAGTCTTCACAATTACGACACCAAAGGACATAAATCGTCATCATCGGGATCGTCCCGGCGCAGTGGTCATCTGCATGGACACTCGTGCAACCCTTGCATGGGACACTTTCTGCGCAGTAGTAGCAGCGATAAAAATCGTACCGGTGAGAAGGATAATACCAGCCTGGATGCGTACGATCTTGCCAGCCCGTGCTGCGATCCCCAGTGTGTTCCATCGCGCCGCAAATCGAAGCATCATAAAGATCATCACCACAAGCACAAACATCGTGACAGGGAGGCGAAGGAACACGGTGGAAAGGACCGTATTCCACGGCCAAAATCACAGCCACATATTTCACCACAGCAGCAGCATCAACAGCAGCCCCATCATTCACAGTCAAGCTATCTGTATCGTCATAAAGATAAGCACGTAAGTTTCGACGGTTTGGTATCGGCAGCGTAGGAATGAAGCATGAAGAGAATCCGTGAGAATCCGTTGCATAAAAGGGGGATTTTGCGTTCATTGGGGTCCGGTTTTGGAAATGCAGCTGACCGGATGCTAATCGAAACAGCTTTTAGTTACTGCCCGGTTAATTCCTTCGTTTTTCCTTGTTCTGGTCATATTTCTCTAGTCCTTACCATCTTAATTGCAACGTAGTATCGTCTTTTTATAGCTATTGTATTGTATCTATTGCGCTAGAAACTGTAATAATCTTCACACTGGCATCTTTTCTCGCTTTCTACCTTCCTGTCCTGGTCCCGCCCCCGCCCGGTACCCATTTCCCTTCTCCACCGCACTTACCATTGCAGGATCATCATCATTCGAAAGTGTATGACCTAAACGCTAGTCTCGCCAGCCATTGTAGTTTGCATTCGTGCACCTCGAGCGAGTTTAATCCGGCGGCCGAAAACTCGCCCGCATCCTATAGCACATCCATTAGCACCGACACGCTCTACTGGGAGCCGCACAGCGAATCGACCACGGTATCCGCTTCCGGTTCGATACACAAGAAGCCACCGGCTGGAAGCAGCACCACCAGTGGCGCACTCGTACCGATCGGTGCCCGGACACCGCACACACACCAGCACCATTACTACATACAGAAGTACGTCCATCCGCAACACCATCCAGGGGCAGGACAGCAACAGCAGCAGCAGCAGGCGCAACAACAGCAGCAGCTTGCCATCTTTCCTCCACCGCCACCATTGCCTGCCGTCCATAAGCCCAAATCTTGGGACAATCTTGCGATGAAGGGTTACGGTGGGTATGGCTACGGTTATGGGTATCTCGAGGTTGGTGGTGGTGGTGGTGGTGCGGCACTATCCAAAACGAACCTACCGACGGCAACACGCACCCAGACGACCATCACCATCCAGCACCGGAACTCGATACCGAAGAAGAACGGCTACGAACGGTATTCGGCGTTTGTCGATGTGGAAAACTATGCGCCCCCACCGACACAGTTCCTGCAGGAGACCACCACGACGACCACGACGATCACTACGAAATCGACCGAAAATCTGCTCGGCCCATACAACCGTTCCGATTCCAGTCTGTCCTGCGAGTGTCTCGAAACGGCACCGTTGACCGGTGCTGGTGCCGGAACATCCGGTGGCATGGTGGAACACGTGCATGACAAATCCGGCTACTATTCTAGTATTGGGGGAGCGGCCAGTTCCGGTGGTAGTGTTGGTGGTAAGAAATCCAATCCTAATTTAACCGAAATAGCTCGCCTTTAAGGTGTGTAGATGCGTGCAGTCTCCAAATGATATTCTTGTGCGGTTAGTTGCGAACGTTTGTTGCGTGCTTGGAACACATTCCAATTAAAGTTTGTAGGGCAAACAAAGACTCAGGCTGAAGCAGTGGAAGGGTATTTTGATTAGATGTTGTAACGTTTTGTAACGTTTAATTAGGGGGGCAAAAAAGGCACATAAACTCAAAGCAAGACCAGCTTTCAAGTGATACATAATTAGTTAAAACAGCGGCGTGCTAATTTGTTTTAGTTTTCACATTATTCTACTATCATAAACAGGCTTCCGATGTACGCATTGAAATATGCTGGATTCCATTTCAAATGTTCCGTACTAGTGCGCTAGCTAATGGGAGGCAAGTAAAGAATAAACTATTTCCCATTATTTCCACAAATGAAGCTTTGAGCGTTAGACAGGTGTGTTCGCCATAGTCGATAGTACCGGTCTATGAATGAAGCTGTTTTAGCGCTATTTAGTGAATGGTGGTAGTGAACACTTTGAAGCATAGAACCAGTTTTGCTCAGTACTCTTCCGTAGGTTAGGAAAGTGTGCAAGGATAGTGAGGATATCATTGAGACAAAAACCTCAAAAGAAGTGGAACATTTGACTGGGAAAAGATCGAATGTGTGCTCTTCTGCACGAACTGCAGGACAGAGAGAGAGAGAGAGAGAGAGAGAGAGAGAGAGAGAGAGAGAGAGAGAGAGAGAGAGAGAGAAAGAGAAAGAGAAAGATTACAAGAAAAAAGGATCGAATGAAAAGTAAAAGGTTAGGATTATTATTATTCTAGATAATACATAAATCTTGCAGAGCTAACGATTTCATCAAAACTTCTACGAAAATGTTTCTTTACTGTGTACAATTGACCATACCTCCGAAACCGGAACATACGGAATGCAATACGAGAGTTTTGTTTATTAACAGAAATATTTTAACGAGATTACCATTTTTGTTGTTGTTGGCTGATGATAAATTACTTTTTCGTTTGGTACTAATACAAATGCTACTAGCATCGGTTCTACGATCGACTGATAAATAATCCGTTAGTACGAAATATATAATAACAGGTGATAACGCGCGAACTTTGTAGGGCTTTCGTTCGTTCCTTCCCGTTCGGCTTATGGCGATCGTTTTATCGTTGTTCAATATGTTGTATAGCTAACAAGAATATACTTCCGCATAAGGCTAGTTAGTGTGTAAGATAATTGCTTTCGTTGCGGATGCTGAAAAAAACATCCATCCTTGTTTCCTTGTTTGCGGCCACAGCCCCCACTTGTTCAATTCAAAACAAAATGGGACCATGGTCAGAACAGTTTCGATTGGTTATTCTCCTCTTTTAACGATCTTTTTTGTTTTTGGAAGCGCACGCGAGGGAAGCGATTAAAATTCTTTATCTAATATTTGTTGATGTTTTTTGTCTTTTCATCATAATTGTATTGGAGTTTTCGTTTCATTAGCATTAGTTATTATTAGATAGTGATGAAAAACTTGGTGTTTTAGAGTTTACGTTTCACATCTTGTTTTTTTTTTCATTTTCGTTTTAGTTTAAGGTTCAATCGAAGGCAAGAGAACGGGAGATTCGAATGATTTGTTTTGTTACACTACGTTCTACAAACTATCGACGCGCCGTAGCCTACACGCCTAAAACTATCGTTTATCGTCGAATTGGTAATAAATTAACGAGTGAATCAAATGCTATACTATTCCGTTTAGTAATACATTTCTAACATACTCTAATATTTCCGTACTTGTCTTACGCTTAAATGGGTTTTACCTTCGTGGATTATTCGAATCTAATTTGGAAGCGAACGCTAACACGAGCGAATATGTTCGTGTGGCGTTGTTATTGGTCCAGTTATAATATTGGTGTTTTTTTATAGTTTACGAGCAATGTAACGAATACTCCCGAGGGAATGGGAATGTCCTTGTTGGCCGTTCTTTTTTTTCCCTCTTCTTCATTTTGTCTAAAGAATCGCGAGTATTATTAAACTTTTACATCTAGTCATATTTTAAACCGATCACCGTCCCCCTAGCAATCACATCTTCCTATTGTGTAGTAAGGCTTGTTTCTACGGCGAATGAAAATCCATTGCTCACTACGATGTAACGCGGTTTGCCTTCCATTCGTGTCGTGGGGCATCCGTACCGATCACAGATGAGGATCATCATAATACACAACAGACTTCATTCCGTTTTGTTTAAATCTCCGATTTAAATCTACTCAACGGTTGGCGATGGTAGCGAAATATTAAACATCAACATTACATGATGTGCACTAACCACCAGTGGCATGACCACTAGAGTTCGCGGAAAGAAATGATTGCACAGCCAGGTTGATACACCACACATCTGCTCTACCACCGTGTTTAGCATTGGTTTTTTTTTGTCGCACTTCTGAGACAGACGGCTTACGGTACAAATAAATGAATGAGGAAAGAAACAAAATGCAAGCTTTGAAAGGCTTCGATGTGGGACAACATTCGCCACGTTGCTTTCACACGCAACAAAACAGTAATCCACACAGATACTCGATGACGCACGAGAACGGCGAACCGTACCTTCGTCATTCGAAGTGAATCCGGTTCCACCGTTCCTGATTGTGCAGGAACCGAGTCGAATCGCGGCTATTGCCATCGTCGAGGAAATTGTTCGGCGTACTGGTAACGATCTTACAGTGATACTTCTTGGAAAACTTCGACAGCACGTACTTGCGGAAGTTCAACTTTGGCTTGATCGAGCGCAGGTTGAATCGCTTCCGTTGGAACTTTGGTTTGCGCACCGAGGAGATCGATTCGTTGCTCGGTGAGGGTGAGCAGCTGCCAGCGATAAGGTTGCAGAGTGACGGTGATCCCGCACTGTTCCCATCACCGGACGACAGGCCGCGATCATCACCGAAATGTAGCTCCCGTCGGACGGATTGGTTGGTGAGGTTGCGCCGTGGCGCTTGAGTGTTGTCGAAACCAAAGCTAGACCAGGCCGATGTGCCGGACGCATCGATCCCGGTACCACCGTTTGTCTGCGCGGCCGTAATGCGATTCACGTTGCGAAGGGCCGTCTTCAGCAAGGGGGAAGGTTTCGTTAGCTGGATGATGTTTCTGCTGCCCGCATTAGGGGCCGCATGTTGCCGGCTGCTGCCCGTGGTAAGCTCGTCGAAAAAATCGCTCAACCCGGGTGAACACGGTACACACTGAATGCTCGGATCGTTGGCCAGCTTACGCACCAGGCTGTTCTCCTGTTCGATCGCTTGCCATTTCATTAGGCACTCCCGGCTGTGGCTGTTCATGATATGCTTCGGAAGGGCGGAGATGTAGTAGAACAGGGCCCCGCAGTACGGGCAGATGTTGCTCTCGCAAAACCGTATGCTAGCGTCCGGCGAGCGGACAATCTTCTCCAGGTCGCGCTCGTGGTTCTTCAGCAGATGGTGCTTGAGCGTAAACTCGAACAGGTACTCGTCGGCACAAAACGGGCAGTGCAGGTACTTCGAGGTGGTGAGCAGAATCTTCACAATGTTCTTCACCAGCAGATTAAGATCGCTTTTGTGACAGCTGCTGTTGCTGATGCTGCTGCCACCGATGCCACCGTTACCGGAATCCATGTTTATTGCCGCGATTCAATTATCTCCTCGCCGTTCTTCTCTCAGGCACCGAAAGCCCATTCACAAAACACTACGCGGTTGGTCCACACTTCCGTTGCACTACTGCTTCCTGTCCCGCCGTTACGCATGGAAGTTGCGTCCGGATAGGGGCCAAGCAAAACGATAAATATCGGTCAACTCTTCGTGCTCCTACTTTACGCCCGGGCGAATAGAAAGTGGTGTAACGAAAGCAGCAACAGCAGCAGCAGCAGCAACTCTCACGACCTCACACATTTGTGTGTCCGTTTGCTGTCGATCGATCAACGTACGAAAGATGCGCTGCGGTGCCCGAATGCAGGTAATCGAAGTGCAACGGCATGGAACGGGCGCATAACGTCGCACGGTCAGCGAGAGCAGGATGGAACGATAGAGAAAAGAACAGCGCCAAAACGGTTAAAACGGTACGGGATGTGCGAATTACATAAAACGTGTGCTGTGTCCACGGCAAACATCCTGTCCACAATCAATCAAGGATCCTTACCATCCAGTGAAGAAAACAGCGTTCAATCACGGTTTCGCGAATAACGCAAGCCAAACTTTGTACAATTGCTACAAAAATGCTACCAGCAGAAACGGCACTGAACTTGCTAACGAACTTGAGTGGTGTTTAGCGTTGCTTCTGTGCTTTGTACTGATTCAGGGGAACAAAAACTAGAACCTGGCCGTAAATATTGGTTCTTTAGGGTACCGAAATTGTGCAAACGACTGTTCCATTCATATTACAACACACATTTTGCAGAGTTTGTTACACTGGTACACTTTTTGCATCTCTGCATTTTTTTTTGCTAAACAGCCATATTGATTTCATAAAGGATGCTGTCATGATGGGTTTAGAGTGCTGGTTTCAGTACTTATAATGCAGGGTGGTTCAAATCCGTTGTTCATCGGTTTGATGAAAAGCAGCAGAATCAAATGCAATCCATGTAATTGCGTTGCCTGAAAACATTGGAGTATAGTTCTAATTAATTAAAGTTAATTCCAAAGCACAAGCTTATTTTTTGCTTTCTTTACAAATTGAACCTAGTGATAATTAGACAATTTAACGCATCTAGACGAGGAACCATCCAAGAATATCGCTCTGGTTGTTCTTCTATTGAACTACATTTTAACATCATTTTGGGTTGAAAAAAAAAGAAAATAGATAACAAGAAATCACTAATTAATTACTATACAACTGAAAGAAATAAACGCAAATATTTTTCTCCCGTTCTCCACTCCTGTGTTTATTTCTTTTCAAGTATATTGAACGTACGGTACCGATGCACATGGTTCCGCCGTCGTCGGAGTAGATGGTAATTTTACGCCCACCGGGAGACTCCACACGTTTTCACTTATCACGCTAGTCACACCGTCCGTACGCACTGCTTAATGTTCGTTTTAGTACTTTCCTTCCGCACTGTAGCACTACAATGCCGCGTGGCTCTACTCGAACGTATGCTCGTAGTATGAAGAATCAAACACTTGAATACGCACAAAACCGTCCTCACCGCCCGTCGCGAAACTTTTGCCATCCGGATGGAATGCCATGCTGTTGATCGGACCGAAATGTCCCTTAACGCGTGCAAACTCTTCCTCGTACACGAGATGGAAGAATCGGGAATCGAACTTGCCTGCCTGCGTTGATGTCGTGGTCACCTCCATCGCATCCTGTCCACCGCCCAATGCGACGTGCTCGAAGAGTGGGCTAATGCAGGCCGAGTTAACCGGTCGCTCGGTTTTGAATGTTTTCAAGCACATCAGCGAATCCGAGTCGAACAGCTTCGCCGAACAATCCTTCGACGAGCACACGAACATGGTGCCATCGCTGGACATCTGCATATCCGTGATGCTTGCGGTGTGATCGTTAACCGAGTTCAGTTCCTTCACCGCACGCAAATCCCAGATACGTAGCGAGCCATTTTCGTGCCCCGTA
Source organism: Anopheles funestus (assembly GCF_943734845.2). Lineage (NCBI taxonomy): Eukaryota > Metazoa > Arthropoda > Insecta > Diptera > Culicidae > Anopheles > Anopheles funestus. Next base: position 36,245,830 of record NC_064599.1, read on the forward strand.
ATGACCGTTTCGTCGAGTGCGCCCCACAGCATGGAGGTGATCTTGCTTTGTTGCTCGTTCATTGTCAGCTTCAATACTGGATCGGCACTGCTGATGCTGGCGTCGATGTTTCGTACGTCAATCACGAATAGCTCGCACGGATGGTTCATAGCGCGATCCGTCGAGTAGGATGCCTGATTGCCCGAGAAACTGAAGTTACAAGTACGCACGGACGAATTGCACGGAATCTTCCCAAGGGCTGTGCCGGTTTCAACGTCCCACAAGCTGAAATTGCACAATGGTACATTGTAGATATTGCCGTCGCACTCTTTATGCACAGATACTCACAATGTGTTCATGTCACCTGCACCGGTAATCAGCCGTGTCGTCGTCCAATCTACGTCGACACACCAGACGGCGCCGATGTGTCCATTGAACGTACCGAGACGCTCGCCGTTCAATGAGTACCATACGCACGGTTTGCTATCCTTGGCCGAGGAGAATATCAAATCACCTTCGCGGTTGTATTTGATCTGCGTGATCGCACGCTGATGTCCTTGCAGCATCAACGGTTTCTGGAAGATAATCGGAAAAGAAGGATGTTAAATCACTTTGTTGTGCACTGTTGTACCCTTCTCGCATCGGCTCTCCTGCGTTTTGTGAGGTTAGATTCTCTGCTCCCAGATGGAACCATTGCTTTAAGACGGTATTGAATCACAATTTCTGTTGAAGCTTGTTTCACACGCATTCGAAAAACGTTCCTACCGTACCATTTTGCTTAGACACGTCCTTTATTCGTTGAAAAGTAGAATAAATTGAGGACGGCGAGGTGTTCCACAAAATGCAAATAGCTAGAAAGACTTTTGCTGGCACTTCTGCTGTCAAAAGCCAAAAGCGCTTGCTGTCATCAACGTCACCGGTCATTATAAGCAGTCCCTGCAGCACAAGCAATGAAAAATACGGATTCTTGCTGAATATAAATTATTTACTGACTAAACTTAGTTTTACTTACAAAATACTAAATTATTTTAATCATGTACAACTGTTTTTAAATACTAAAATAAAAGCATGCAGTGTGACAGCTCGTGACGTCAATACGCTTTGCTGCATGGACTTATGCATCGATCGCAATGTTTTGGGACAGCTGTACGTCAAAACATGCAAAGATTTGCAAAAAAAAACGAAAAAAAAACAGAAGAAAGCAACAATTGCGATAGTGGCGCTTGAAAGACTGTGCTCGTGTGAAGAGCTCTAGTATTATTAGAAGTGTATGAAAATCCGGTTCCTTTTCTTTATCTGATTTTCCAAATCAGTTGGCTATCGGTTTTTGCAATGCGTTGAAGATTTCGTACACATGTTTTGCGAAGTGCGAGATCATTGAAAGAAAATTCCGAATCTTACCTAGGGTGTATCGATTTTCGGCCAAACAAACATGGTGACAGATTGTGCTGGCTGCGAAGACAACATACAAGAGGTTAAAAACTCCTCTTCCCAGGGCTGTGCTTCCTAATTATGATTATATCAATCATGCTCATTCGTTTAGTGCTAACTTCGGAGTAGCCAAACTATTCCCCTGTTTCATTCCTTCTGCTACAAGTACGGTGTGCATCATCAACAGAGCATTGATGCAAATGCAAAAGTGCATCAAAACAAATGGTGTGAGCGGAAATGCTCCAAAAGCTGCTTATAACC